>NC_059160.1:91451760-92821916 GCF_019923935.1 Bubalus bubalis | reverse complement strand
TCTGGCTCTGCCTCCCCAGTTTCTCCAGAATTTCTTCTCTTCTTCTCCCATCCAGGTGCGGTTCTTGGAGCAGCAGAACAAGGTCCTGGAGACCAAATGGAGCCTCCTGCAGGAGCAGGGTACCAGGACTGTGAGGCAGAGCCTGGAGCCCTTCTTCGAAGCCTACATCACCGACCTCCGGCGGCAGTTGGACAGCATCACCACCGAGCGAGGCAGGCTGGATGCTGAACTGAGAACCATGCAGGATGTCGTGGAGGATTTCAAAGTCAGGTGAGAGTGAGAGACCCTTCTGATCACATGCAGTCATCCCAAAACTCCTCTTGATGGGGGCCAGAGGAGAGCAAAGGAGCAGATGCCCATGTCAGAGAGGTTTGGACCTGTGGTCATCATCTCATGAGAAGAAGAGAGCAAGGTATGGAGTAACAAAGGGACTCTCATCTCATGCATCACTACCAACAAGAAGTCGACTCTTATATGTGTCCATGGCTGCAAAGGGACATCTGTGTCATCTAACAAAACATTATGGCTCTGAAAGCAATATACTATTTTACAGTCAGTTTATTATTTAACTACACTGGACATGGGCTCTATTATTGAGATGCCTGCATTGCCAAGGTGTACCCTAGAGTATGAACCAGGCAATCTGATCCTCCTGAGGGAGTCAATTTTGACTTGCCATCACCCGGGCTGCAATAGGTGAGGTATCCAACAGAAAAGATGGTCCTCGCCAACCCCTTAGGTGGCTCACCCTTGGCTTCTATTTTAAAGCAACACCTACTTACTAAAAAAAACACACTATTTAAATGGCTGCCCTGAGGTTCAGTGGAAATACATCGAAATCGACCGAAGCAGTGTCCTGAACAAAGTTTATCCCAGAGTTCCAGCAGGCACTTAAGACAGCAAAAAGTTTTTCAAGATTGAAATTGTGCATCTCTACGAGGATGGAGTTGCATAAATATGTTTTACTATCCCTGTCAGCTCCATGCCCACTTTCCAGTCTTACAAAAGCAAAAAAAGGAAAAAGAAACTGGCAGAAGAAATTATTCTCCTTTTATAGGGGGAGAAATAGAGGTTAAGTGAATCACCTGAAGTCACACAGAGGTCTCTTGCTACACAAGTAGTCCACCCCAGCCTGAGAAGAGTTCAATCAAACCCTCACTCACCACTCGCCCCCTCTCCTCTGTACTTACAGGTATGAGGATGAAATTAACAAGCGCACAGCTGCTGAGAATGAGTTTGTGGCCCTAAAGAAGGTGAGTGGAAATGTCTCTCAAAGGAGAAGATTCAAAACCGAATCTGGGAGTGTAGGGTGACAGACCCTTGGGCCACCCAAGAAAAGTGACTTCAGCCCTTGGAATATCTAGAGAGCTCAAACCTGCCAAAATTCTCCCTCCATGTTTATGGCTCCAATGACCTTGCTGGTTTTCTGTTAGCCCAGGAGACTCAAGCCACAGTTCCCAGCAATTATCCATCCCCAGCCCCAAACCCCAGATACAGAGTTTGCTAAAATCCAAACTAGAAGGGTCAGGGAGTCTACCCAGCTTCTTCTGGGCTTGTTGCCTGTGGCCAGGGCCTCAGAGGAGCATCTTGTACTGTCTTTTCAGGATGTGGATGCTGCCTACTTGAATAAGGTGGACCTGGAGGCCAAGGCCAACTCTCTGACCGATGAGATCAACTTCCTCCAGATGCTCTTTGAGGCAGTAAGATCATGCATGTGTGTTTGTCCCCCCCCCCCCCCCCATGTCTAAAGCCTGACAGAGAAGGATGTTGCAGAGTGTTATCCATATAGTGTCTCTCCCTGGGATGGAGGGTTGGAGAGGTCATGGAGATTGGGAAGAATTGCTTGAAACCCTGCCACACTTAACCCCACCCCAGCTCTGAGTCTTCTCCCGGCAATCCCATGGCTGAGCAAGGAGCAAGTGTTGATTCCTAAACTCGCATGTCACTGGGTAACATTCCCAAGGAATCAAGACCCATCTCTCTCTTCCCCGTCTCAGAGAAGTTCAGAAAGCAAGCTGCCCCTCAGCCCATTGGTCAGGGTGCTTCCTGGCCCCTGAAGATGCCTCTTTCTGGGCATCTCCACTCTGATGGCAGACACCTGGGCCTGTGGAAGGGGACAGAGAGGTAGAGAGCAATGAAGTCACACTGTGTGGCAGGGAGGGGTCCTAAAAATCACCCCATCCTGAAGAAACCTTTAATGCTGGCATATGAATCACATATGTCATATTCAACGTGATCTAATTTGGATTCAGAGAACACTTGTTCATCCTTCATATTCAGAGAAAAAGCACAGAGGGGAGCTTTGAGAATGGATACTGGGGATGCACTCCCATTCCACTGATCTATGACCCAGAAACTCCTCAGGGGTCGGCTGGCATAGCAAGAGCTGGGCACTCCCTGCTGGGGATGCCAAAGAAGGATTCCCGACTTAGATGGGTGGTCAATTGCATAATTTCGAGACTCCTTCTTTTTTTGCGGCGGTGACGCTGAGTTAACTGGCTCTGCAGGAATTGTGTCAGATGCAGACGCAGGTCAGTGACACGTCCGTGGTCCTGTCCATGGACAACAACCGCAGCCTGGACCTGGATAGCATCATTGCTGAGGTCAAAGCTCAGTACGAGGAGATCGCCAACCGCAGCCGGGCAGAGGCTGAGTCCTGGTACCAGACCAAGGTGAGCATGGGCACCTCCGTGATAGGCTGCGGGTCTAGCGTTCTCTGAAGCCTTAGATCATTGTTTAACTACTAGCCACAAGCCTCAGGAGTCATGTGAGCATTCCCATTTCTTTCAACTTGGCAGAAGTGTCTTGGAGGCTATGAAAACTTAGCTTGAAATGGATGTGGAAATCCCAATACACACATATGCTGATAAGCGGTCAGGCAATGCTGGATGCTCAGAAGGACAGCCACAGTACCCCCACCACTTACCAACTGACAGGGAGCTGGATGAGACTCAAACAACCAAGAAATGCTCATAAAACTGTTTCCAAAGGGCTTGTTTATTTACAGAACTCCTACTGTATGCCAAGCAGGATTACAAAGTTGTAAATGAACAAAATACAAAAGGAATCCAAGGTCTGGGGAGGGCATGAGATGAGTGAACAGTCATAGAAGGGGAAAAGCATTAATAAAAGACTTCCAAGAAGAGGTGGGCTTTAGTCTGTTTTGGAAGTGGTGGGGAACAAAAGATTGCCAAGGAGCAGGGAGGGCCTGAAAGGCTGAGCAAGCAGTCCTGGGGGGCTGGGGGGCAGAAATGAGCACTTTGCCGAACAAGAGAGCTTGCCCTGGGAAGAGGGAAGTTGGCATGACTGCAGAGAACTATTGTCCAAAGGTGCAGATGGACAGAAGGTTTGGGTTTGGAGGGGTGTAGCAGCCTGAATGGTCCAACCCATGAGATCAGTTATCGGCCAAATGCAGATGCTTTTCCAGGGCAGCTGCTCACCTACAAGCTGGCTCTCATCCCTTGCCTTGGTCTTTGCGCTGCCTTAGTCGCTGCCACTGCAAGTGGTAGAAAAGAAGCAGGTGTCAGGCGCCAGGGGTACAAGAGTGGAGGTAGCTCCTTGGTAGTGAGTGGAGGTGGGATGCACTTAACTCCAAGTCGGGTGGTTGCAATGTGTAGAGTTGGCGAAGACTGTTGTTGCCTTTAACCATGTGTGTCTAGAAATGAAGAAGCCGAACTATTCAGCACTTTCTAAATTGGACAGATCTTCACTCAGGCAGGGGCTCTTCTTCCATTGGGCAAGGTGTGAGTTTCCTCCAGTCTGCTGGAGGACACAGGGTACGTTTATTTCTCCTAAATGATGGTGTCCTAGACCCGCACCATTAGACAGAGAGCCACCTGAGATGGAGGATTCTGTTACAAAGTCTTCAGAACGGGGTCCTCTATAGCCTGAGCTCCTTCCAATGGTGTTTCTCTGCAGTGCCTTCATTTCCCCAGCACTGGCATCAGGAGGGCCACCAAACTTCATGGTCACAGTTGGTCTTTGACGTATGCCCCATAACCAAGAACTCCCCAAGGACAGTGCCAAATCATCTCTTACTCCTTATGCTCTGCATGCTCTGGGGACTTCATGTACAGGTTGTTTCCCTTGTCTGGAATATTCTCCCCTGAGCCGGTCAATCCTTCCCAGCCTTCAGTGCCCGGTGTCAATAACTCCATCTCTAGAGGGACATCCCTGTCCATTCCCTACCCCATCCCTCACTTCCATATCTAAGTCAGATTCCTTTATCACAGCCCCATAGGACTCAGTTTACTTCCTAAGGGACTCATCTCAATGTGAAGCTATAAATTCAATAATATGCAGGCTGGTAAGGAAAGGAGTAAACCATGAGCCTTACTGATAACTGCTGGTATCAAATGCCAGCCTGGTTCAATTATTTTCCATTTCAAAACAAAAAACAAAAAAACTGTAGACAGGAGTCTGATTGTTCTCTTCATGATATTCCCAGAGCCCAGGACATGCCTGGTGAGTAGATGTGGTCAAGTAACAAGCAAGGGGATGGGTGAATGATGAGTGCACGGATGGGCTTGCTCAGAGCACCGAGGGCCAGGCTGGGCATGCAGGTAGTGCCCAGGCCAGGGTTTGATGGGGTGACTGACTCTGCTCTGGTTCTGTCAGTATGAGGAGCTGCAGGTCACAGCCGGCCGGCACGGTGATGATCTCCGCAACACCAAACAAGAGATCTCCGAGACGAATCGTATGATCCAGAGGCTGAGAGCCGAGATAGACAATGTCAAGAAGCAGGTACATTCTGGCAGGACCCAGAGCTCCCCACACACTATGTCTTCCGGGTCATTCTGCCTCACTTACAGGACTCCTACCCAAGAAGCACCAGATTTCCAGGGGTTATCAGTAAGGTTCATGGCTTCCTCCTTTCCTTACAGTGTGCCAGCCTGCAAACAGCCATCGCCGATGCAGAACAGCACGGGGAGTTGGCCCTCAAGGATGCACGGGCCAAGCTGGTGGACCTGGAGGAGGCCCTGCAAAAGTCCAAGCAGGACATGGCTTGGCTGCTGCGCAAGTACCAAGAGCTCATGAACATCAAACTGGCCCTGGATGTGGAGATTGCCACCTACAGGAAGCTGCTAGAGGGCGAGGAGTGCAGGTGAGGGCAGATCACCCATCCCAGCAGCCTGGGCATTCCTAGGGGCTCAGGTTGGACATGACTGAAGGGACTTAGCATGCATGCATGCACGCAGGTTGATACAGGCCCTTCCTTGCCTGGAAAAGGGAGCAAAATGTTGGTAGAACTGGACTCTGACAAAGAATACAGGTGCAGTTTCTTTCCAGGGAAATCATAATCAGCAATCCCAAATTTGAGGTGCAACTGCTTTTAGCACCCTATAGAAATCTAGAAGCTGATTGGATCTAGGTAAAATCAAATCAAAGGAGAAATTTGGTCACACAATGGATCTGGATATGTAGTATGAATGACTCTGAATTGAGAATAAATTGTCCTAGGATTTGGGCCAACAGGTCTACCACTAACTAGCTACATGCTGCTGCTGCTGCTAAGTTGCTTCAGTCGTGTCCAACTCTGTGTGACCCCATAGACAGCAGCCCACCAGGCTCTGCAGTCCCTGGGATTCTCCAGGCAAGAGTACTGGAGTGGCTTGCCATTGCCTTCTCCGAACTAGCTACATAAGCTTAGGTAATTCAGCATCTTCCTCCCACCAATGCTCCCCACCCCTGCTTTCTATGTCTTTAGTGATGGAATAAAGAGGCCAGGTCACATGATCCCCAAAGCCCAGTGGGGGCTTTGTACTCCAGTACCACTTGTGTGACCAGCTGTGTGATTTCTCCAGTCCTCATCTGTAAAATGGGACAACCAGAGTTTCTATCTTCTATGTTATTAAGAGGGCTAAAGTGAGAGACTACCAGTGAAGTTCTCAGAACAATGGATGGGACACGGCAAATGATTAGCTCCCCCTGATTTTAATGGCCAAAGATGTGGGCTTTGGAGTCAAATTAATTTGACCTCAAATCCAGCTTTGTGATCATGAGCAAGTTAGTTAACCTCTCTGATCTTCAATTTCCCCATCTGTAAAACCAAGATTGTAATACCTACTTAGGGGTTGTTGAGAGAATTAAGTGGCATAATGTGGGTAATAGGTAGGTAGCCCTTTTCAAGGGCTAGGTCTGCATTTATAATGAATGCCACTTCTGTCCTCAAAATGCTAAAGCAAAACTACTCTAGTTGTTACAACAAGGCTAGGCCGATGATTGCTATTGTTACATTTATGACTCAGACTCCTCTCCACACCTGTAATAACCTCGGTACCTGACAATAGGCCATTGTTGAAAGAGCGATCTTCTTGTTCTATGACAGCCCTGCCTTTCCAGCTGACTCTAACATATGATTCGCTTTAATTTTAACTTTCTTAAGGTGTTTATCTCATTTACACCAAAAATTCTGAGATTACAGATTTGACTACTATGAACCCCAACTCTGCATTATTTCATTCATTAGATTATTATTATTATTTTTAATACTACTGGTATTTAAATAATTTCAACCTCCATTACTTCTGCAATAAAAATAATTGAAGGCTTTCTCAGTGAATTTAAAACAATTGCACAAATGTCATTTCAAATGACCACAAGCCGCTGGACACCACAGTAACCTTCCTTCTCCCCCTTCCTCCCCTCAGGCTGAGTGGAGAGGGCGTTTCTCCAGTTAATATCTGTGAGTATGACATCCTTTCGTGTCATCTGGAATGTATGTAGCTGGGGACTGGGGAGATGGTGGGCATGCCAGAGGGTGCCAGGGATGTATGGGGCATTGGAGGGGATCCCACCTATGGGAGGCTCATTTTGAGAAGGTTTGAGATTCTGAGTTTCTATTAGGAGAGACCTTACAGTCACCGACTTTACCTCTTTGCAAGTGAGAGGGCACCACGAGGGGAGTAACGGGAAGTTTGCGCTCATCCTTCTACATGGGTTGCAGGATCCTCAGGCCACACCTTCCCCTGCCCAGACTGGATCACACTAGAGAGATACTGTCTGCTCTCAAGCATTAGAGAGAGCCTTCGTGCTGGGCACTAGGGCATTGCCAGTTAGGCAGCCTCTTCCAGAACAGTCTGGGAGAAGCCCCACTGCTCGGCTTAACACTATGGAGTGTAACACAGAAAGCTACCAAGGGGTTTCAAGGCAGTGAGAGTTCTAAGAGGCCTGGCAGTTGGGTGCCACTTCCCAGAAGCAGGAGAGGCATTCATTAGCAAGCTTGCACAGCCCGCACTGGTAAGCACAGAAGTCACCGTTTACAGAGCTCAGTGCTGGCATCGAGTGGCCAAGAGACGATTCTTACAACTTACACTCTGCAAGTGAGTTCAGTTTTCTTGACGTGAGAGTCACCTTAGCGATTGATGATATTAACCAATGACTCAATAAGGCAGATCCCTCTGAACCACCCAGAGGTCCTCCTTCCCTAAGGTCCTTGTCCAGCGGCTCCAGAGACCCTCAAAGCTAATTTGGGGACTGGCTGGCATGACCTCTAAAGTTTCCTTTCTTGAAAGCACCTAAAGTCTGTGCTTATTTCCTAAGGTTGCCATAACATAGTACCACAGACTGGGTGGTGAGAAACAATAGAAATATGCTGTCTCGTGGTTCTGGAGGCTAGAGATTATAAACAGAGGTGTCAGCAGGGCCATGTGTCCCTAAATCTATAGGGAGGACCCTCCTTGCCTCTTCCTGGCTTCTGATGGTAGCTGTCCAGCCTTGGTGTTCCTTGCCTCACTCCAGCCTCTGTCTCTATGATCATGTGGCCATTTCCCTGTGTGTCTGTCTTCACTTGGACATCTTGCCTCGTCTTAAAAGAACACTAATCATAATGGACCAGGGCCCACCTTAATGATTTTATCTTAACCTGATTACAACTACAAGGTCCTATTTCCAAGTAAAGACACTTTACAGGTATTCAACACATTTTGGGGAGCATACAGTTCATCCAATAACAGAGTCTATATTTTATTTCAGCTTTCCTTCAGAAGGGCCCGAAGTAAGGTACTAGATGTTTAAGATGATGGGTGGTTTGAAAGTTAGGGTGAGAGCAGTTCGGGAGGAGAAAAGGGACAGAGTTAGCCAGCCAGGGGGTCATCTGTCACTTGGTCTATTGAGAATATTCCAGCCCTGCCTTGGGATTCAGAGAGCGTGGACTGGAGGACTCAAAGGGAAATGTACCCACAACCAGCTGTGAGCTTCCAGAAGGAAGGGAGACACCAAGGCCAGGGGGAGGTGGCAACAGAACAGCAGGGGAATCAAAGGGAAGGCAGGCGGGTACAAGAGCTTCCCAGAGGACGGGCATCCCGATAAGTTCTGGAAGGAGAAGAGAGGCACCAAGTAGCAGGGGAGAGGCAGGAAGCCATTCAGACTGGGAGGACACCTGGTGCTGTGGTGCAGATGAAACTAGACTGGGACACGGGACAGTGAGCTCACGAAGCGGGCAGGAAACTGGAAAGAGGCAAACCACCCGTCCCCACCCCGTGGATTTCGGGGAGCTGTCCATGATGCCCCAGGTGTCTTCTCTCCTGCCCTTGGTTCTGACCACATCTCCTCTCTTCCGGCAGCTGTGGTCACCTCCACCGTCTCCAGTGGCTACGGAGGTGGCAGCAGTATTGGCAGTGGAAGCCTGGGCCTCAGTGGGGGCAGCGGCTGCTCCTTCACGACCAGCGGTGGGCACAGCCTGGGCGGCTCCAGCTTCAGCAACTGCAGCCCCCGGGGCCTCGGGGGCAGTGGCTCCAGCATCAAGTTTGTCTCCACCACGTCCTCCAGCCGGAAGAGCTATAAGCACTAAACGCAGTCACCCTGCTCCCTCACCCCTACCCTGAAGCCAGCTCCGCCTGCTCACCTGGCCTGTCTGCACTTGTCCCTGCTCACCTAGGTGCTTTTCCTTGTCTCCCCTCCTCGAGGTCCACCTGTGCTGCCAGGAAGCCTGGCATCCTGTCTAAATCCCATTCCCCAGCCTAAGCCAGCCTCTGCCCTCCCTCAGTCCCCAGACTGTTCCTAGAACCCACTCTGTGCCAAACCCGCTCTCTTTCAAAATTCACTGTCAGATTGTCTTTCAGAGACTCCCCATCAGCTCTGCCTCCCTCCTCCCTTCCTCCAGATGCAGTCTGTATCTCTCAGGCCATCTCAGTGTCAGCCCACCTGTCTCACGACGCTTATGAGCTGCCTGCTGGATGAGAGTGAAGCCTCTCTCTCTTTCCTCCCAGGATCGTGTCTATTAAATGCATGTATAATGTGTCTGGTGTCCAGCCCTCTATTTGGAATGGTGATAGAGCACAGAGTGATCCTTCTCCCCATCCAAACCTCCTCTCAGCATGGGGTCCTGGCACAGGGAGGGCTCAGCGCATCTGACCTCCTTCCCTTTCCCGCAGAGCTAAGAAGACTGGGCTGAGAAGATGGGAGGGGCAGAAGGGCCAAGCACTGGCCAGATTCCCTCCCTCCCTCCTTCTGCCCACCTACCCCCTCCTCCCGTCAGGATGCCTTCTTTGAGAAGCTCAAGCCCCTGGGCGGAAGCTCTGCTCAGACTCCCCACTCTGTATGTCATGCAGGGCAATGCCCTCCCCTCCCCAAACCAGACTGAGTTCCGAGGACACTGACGTAGGGTGGGCAGCCCAGCCCTCTGCCAGCAAAGGGCTGATTGTTTCCTGACAGCTTCCAACTTGCAGATGTGAGCAGGAAAATAACAGGCCAGGAGAGGAGTTAGAAGTCAGCCCTGGGGGCAATGCTTTCTCCCAACAGAAGGGCCATTTAGGCCCATAATTGCAGGCAGCTCCCACATTCCTGAGTGTACAGCCTCTGGACACCTCCCATCAGACCTCAGCCCCTGGCATCACTCAGAGTTGAGGCAGCCTGAGTGGGCTTGGAGGGATGGGGTCAGTGCTCAGGACCACATTGGGTGGGCTCTGGGAACCAGGGATCTCAAACACAGCTGTCCAGGGTGAAAGAGCAAGAAGTTAAATGGAAGGGAAGGAAGGGGCCATGAACTAGGATGAGAAAAGATGAATGTAAAACCAGGGGCTAAAATTTGGAAGGTTTGGAGGGAGAGGATGGAAGGAAGGAGAGAAATGACACTGAGAATATGTCCCTGGTCCTCGGGGTGACCACGGGATGAGATGCTGGGATGAGGGGTAGAGGGCACAGGAATTCGGAGTGAAATCCTGAATTTGCTCCTTCCCTCAAACAAGCCACCTCGCCATCGGTATGAGGAATAGTGATGCAGAGCTGGTGACCTGCAGTCAGACTGCTGGGTCCTAAGTCTCTGAACTACTCTACACCTCAATTGCTTCATGTGCAAAACAAGAATAATATGAGTTACCCCTTCCTTCTGTGTGAAGTTCAAATGAGAAACAGGTGTAAAGCACTACTTATAATTGCTGCTCCATAAATATTGGCAATTATTATTCTTGTTGTCCAACCTCACAATGAGAATCAAATAACAATGCTTATAACTGACCTGCATATGGTCTGGCACAGATGAAATCCTCAATAAAAAAATTTTTCCCTCATAAGTGACCATGATGGGAAGACCGTAATCAAGTATGGTTTCAGAGTCCAAGACTCAAGAAAAGGGGAGGAGAAGAAAAGCCATGGGAATATCTGCAGCATATGGCTGAGAACATGGGATGATTGGGGGTGGGGGGGCTTGGGACCAGGCCTGCCCCAGGTCCCAATTCCCAGGCCTGGTCCTGCCCTGGGTGGGGTGTTCCCTGTGATGATGAGCAGTGCAGGAAGATGGGTCGTGGCCAGACATACCATTGAGATGAACTCAACAGAGTGGTCTTTGATCTTCTCTGGCCAAGCCCAGTTCTCGAAAGGGATAAAAGTCAAGGAGAGTTGTGGAGAGCTAGACTTGGAAGGCTGCTCATCCCTGTGACAGTTTTACTCCTCTGACCTGCTGACACCGGCTCCCACCATGACCCAACGATCCTCTATCACCATCAAGTCAGGGGGCTCTCGGAACTTCAGTGCTTCCTCAGCCAACCTCCTCCCAGGCTGCAGGCCCAGCTTCAGTTCCATCTCCATGATCCAGAGTGGGAAGAGCTTCGGGGGTGGCTTTGGAGGTGGCTTTGGAACCAGGAGCCTCCACAGCTTTGGGGGTAACAAGAGAATCTCCATCAGCAGTGGCTACCGCTCCAACCGGACCGGCTTCGGGGGTGCTGGCTATGGGTTGGGTCTTGGGGGCATAGGATACAGAGTGGGAGGAGTTGGCGGTGGCTGTGGATTTGGAGGTGGGATGATGGCTGGCGCTGGAGGTATCCAAGAGGTCACCGTCAACCAGAGCCTCCTGACCCCCCTTCACCTGGAGATCGATCCGTCCCTCCAACGGGTACGGAAGGAGGAAAAGGAGCAGATCAAGACCCTTAACAACAAGTTCGCCTCCTTCATCGACAAGGTGAGAGGGCGATGGGGTTCCCGCCAGGAAAGCATGTGGCACTCAGGAGTATCTCAGCTTTCTGTTCTTCTCTGAGGTCCTGGGGGCCAGGGGTGTGGAGGAAGTGGTTTCCCACCTTGTTGAGATGAGAAAAATGTCCATCTTTGGGCACCAGAGCTGTCTGACCCACTGCGAGAATATCGCTCTCTCTCTTTTTTTTTTTTTTACACTCATACCCCCCACTCCCTCTCCCACAGAGTCCAAAAGACTGTTCTATACATCTGTGTCTCTTTTGCTGTTTCACATACAGGGTTATCGTTACCATCTTTCTAAATTCCATATATATGCATTAGTATACTGTATTGGTGTTTTTCTTTCTGGCTTACTTCACTCTGTATTATAGGCTCCAGTTTCATCCACCTCATTAGAATTGATTCAAATGTATTCTTTTTAATGGCTGAGTAATACTCCATTGTGTGTACGTACCACAGCTTTCTTATCCATTCATCTGCTGATGGACATCTAGGTTGCTTCCATGTCCTGGCTATTATAAACAGTGCTGCGATGAACATTGGGGTACACGTGTCTCTTTCAATTCTGGTTTCCTTGGTGTGTATGCCCAGCAGTGGGATTGCTGGGTCATATGGCAGTTCTATTTCCAGTTTTTTAAGGACTCTCCACACTGTTCTCCATAGTGTCTGTACTAGTTTGCATTCCCACCAACAGTGTATTGTATTGCTCTCTTGATGGATAGCCATGAACATGGCTTAAAATTAGACAGCAAAAGGGATTGGTTCAGAGAGCAGAGGATCAAGAAATGGAAGGTTACAAGTTCAGCTCACAGGCTGAGGTCACTTTTCCCTGCCAGTCAACAGCAGCAAGTCCTGTGGCAGCTTCACTATTGATTTGATTGGCAAGGGAGGCACTCAGGGTTTCAGACTTTCCTTTTGGTGAGAGGAAAGCTGTGACTTCAGCCCTGAGTCTCCCCTGCTGTTGGCCTGAACCCTAGGGATTCCCCCAGTTCCAGTGTGCACAACTTCCAGTTCACACTGGAGCTAATTGCTTTCATCCGGGAAGAACCAGCTCAAGAATCCAAATCATTCAGGCTCCAATCCTGGAGTCTGAAAGAAAGTGTGCTAAACTGAGGGGCTGCTGCTGCTGCTGCTGCTGCTGCTAAGTCACTTCAGCCGTGTCCGACTCTGTGCGACCCCATAGACGGCAGCCCACCAGGCTCCCCCGTCCCTGGGATTCTCCAGGCAAGAACACTGGGGTGGGTTGCCATTTCCTTCTCCAATGCATGAAAGGGAAAAGTGAAAGTGAAGTCGCTCAGTCGTGTCCGACTCTTAGTGACCCCATGGACTGTAGCCCACCAGGCTCCTCCATCCATGGGATTTTCCAGGCAAGAGTACTGGAGTAGGGTGCCATTGCCTTCTCCAAACTGAGGGGCAACCAGCTCCTATCATCAGCTCTCCTGCTGGGAGAATCCCCAACTTCTTAGGTCTCAGTTGGGTTGAACAGATGGACTCCAAGGTCCTCTTGCAGGTCTAACAGGCTATGAAATGCCTCATCATATGGTCTCAGACCTTTGAATGTATAAACCTAACCACAGGGACTGCTGAAGCCTTTATCACCCATGTCCTCCACTTGATGTGATGTTTGTTCCAACAGACGTGAGATTTCCAGGAGCCCGGTTCTGAGGGGAAGGATGTGGGCCCTGCTTTTCCACAGTTCATCTGCAGGGGTCTTGGGGAATGAGGGCATGTGGCTGGGGAGGACTTTGAGCCAGGACGAGGGAAGAGAAAGTGGGAGTGGGACACATTTGTTAAAGACCCTCTGTAGGCACACTGCCAATTCCAAAGCCTCGGAGGCTCTGTTCCTTCATTCTCTGAGGCCGTGTGTCACTCCAGCTGCTCCCAACAGAAGGACTGGTTTACAGAAAAAGGTTTTACGTGTTCCCGAGGCTGTCTCCCAGCCTGAGGAGCAGTTGAGTGCAATTCAGGAAAACCAGATTAGTAGCACAAGACCACAGGAACCTGAGGTCTGAGAGAATAGAGACAAGAAGAGGCTTATGCAAGCCACACAGCTCATGAGGGACATGGCTGAAATTGTATCCAGGTCCCCCTAAGGTGACTCCAGAGTGATCTACTCCAGCATTCCTGGATTGTGGTGGCAACTGAGTCCAGATTCTAGATCTAGAGAAATCATGTTGAAAGCAAATGGGTGAATTTTCTGCCAAGAACCTCTTGCCCATTTATTGGGAACCAAAGATCTCACTCAGTAACATGGTAGAGTGTTCTTTTCTTCAGCTACCACACATCAGCATGGTGTGATGTATTCAGATGGTTTCCTGGCCCTCTGGCCCTCCTGCCTACTCTCACCTGCAAACCCAGCCACTAGCCAGTCTCCCAGCCCCATCGCACCAACATGGGCTTGGCTATTTACATCCCAGGCTCCTGCCAGCCTGAGAACAAGGAGGAGGAGCCTGCCACCTGGACCCTGAGATCTTGCAGGGCTCCCCCCGCACTGTCGGTTTCCTGTATCCCAGAGCCCTCTGCGAGGCAATGGCTGTAAAGACATGCTCATGGGTTCTCACCTCTGGTGGCGGCAGGTGCGGTTCCTGGAGCAGCAGAACAAGGTCCTGGAGACCAAATGGAGCCTCCTGCAGGAGCATAAAGCGACCAGAGCCAACCTCGAGCCCATGTTTGAAGGCTACATCAACAACCTGAGGCGGCAGCTGGACAGCCTAGGGGGAGAGCGCTCCAGGCTGGAGGTGGAGCTGAAGAGCATGCAGGACGTGGTGGAGGACTTCAAGAACAAGTGAGTGGTAGCTCAGCCCTGAGGCTCCAGGGGAGGCCCTGGGCTCTCCTGAAGTGCCCAAGACAATGGGGAATAGGGCACACACTCAGGACACAGAGGTGGACCCAGGAAAAGAACTGGGACTCTTAGGGACTTCCCTAGGGGTCCAGTGGTTAAGACTGCTGCTGCTGCTAAGTCGCTTCAGTCATGTCCCACTCTGTGTACATACTCCCAATGCAGGGGGCAGGGGTTCGATCCCTGACTGGGAAACTAAGATCTTGCATGCCACACATGTGCTGTGCAGCCAAAAAAAAAAAAAAAAAAAAAGAATGTTGAGGTTTGGGGGAGGGGCTGGGCTTAGAAATGATAACTCATATGGGCACACAAAGCATGATACATACAATCCTGCAAACTCTGAAGATGAGGAAAGTGAGGCTCTGAGATAGCAACTGACCCATCCAAGGTTACAGAAGTAGCAACGCATTAGTGAGGAGCTGAACCCATAGAACCTCATGCTCACATTTGTTCACCTCAATCTGATTGCTGACAACGTTCACGTATCCACCCCGGCCCTGGCCAAGGCTGGGGTATGAGGAACAAGGAGGTGTAAATACTGCCTTTTCCCTGGAACCACACACACTCTGCTAAACATAATGGTATGCTCACATCTAAAGATACAAATAATTTCTTATTTCTACGGTTTTAATTTAGTTTTAATGTTTGTTCTTGGGCCAAACAAATCAGTTTTTGTTACCATTTGTATAAGCTCATGAGAGCCCAGATTTTTGAGTTGCACTAACATGTTAACCACAAGCCACATGAGACAATTTAAATTAAAATTAAATTCAATTTAAAATTCAGGCCCTCGAGGACACTAGCCACATTTCAAATGCTCAGTCACCGCATATGACTAATAGGTCCCATAATAATACAGGCAGGTATAGAGCATTTCTATCGAGGCAAAAGTTCTGCTAAACAGTGCTAGAGAACTAGTCAGGTTGACAATCAGTTTTCTTTAAGATTTTTTAAAATATTTATTTATTTGTTTGACTACATCAGGTCTTAGTTGAGGCATGTGGGATCTAGTTCCCCAGCCAGGGATTGAACCCAGATCCCTCCACACTGGGAGTGTAGAATCTTAGCCACTAGACCACTAGCGAAAGCCTCAGATTTACAATCTTGGCTTAATCATTTACTGACTCAATATCTAAAGAAAGCGAAACTCTCTAAGTCCTAGTTCTTTTGTCTGTTAAAGGGGATATTAATAGTACCCACCTCATAGAGAGACTGAGACTATTAAAGCAACACTTGCTTGTAAAGAACTCAATAGGGTATCTAGTGCCTGGTACATAGCAAGCTGTTAACACGTGTTAGCAATTTTTATTATATTGACAATTAAGTACAATGTATGTAGTGATGCAAACATAGACAAGAGAAGCAAGTGCTGACAGATTATTTATAATATCATGCAAATATGGGATAACAGTATTTCAATCCAAGAAGGCGTCCAGGAGGAAGAGACAAAAAACTCAAGGGTGAGAAGAGAAGATGCACACTGGAGGGATATGGGGGATCTGTTGGAGAGTGTGCTGCTGGTTAGAGGACAGCAGTGTCCCTGTGGTAGGTGTCTAAGAGGCCTGTGCAGGGCCACCTGAGGCTTACCCTCTGGCCAGAGGGACTGTGAGCTGGGAAACAGAGAAAGACAATTGCGTGGAGTTGGGTGAAGCAAAGATGACCGTGTTTAATGAAAAGACAGTTTTGGGAAACAATAAGGAAAATCAGATTCGTTTTCCCAGAGAACTTGGAAGAAGGCACAGGACTGAAGATTCTGTAGACAAAAGGTGCAAAAGAAAAGTGGGGGAGAGTCTGGTGGTATCCATCCTGTGGGTTCGTATAGAGCTAGCAGGATGACTCGTGGATGGGAAAGAGCCTCTGAGATGTTAAGGGACCTGCCCTGGCTTATTCAGCCAGTAGGGAGAAGGGATGAAGCCCCCTCCACAGCCCAGCCATCCCAAGCCTCCAAGAAGGTGGGATTGGCTGATGCTTAAGAGGTGGGGTGGGGAACGTGACCTAGAGCAGACTGAGACTTCCTTCCCAGAGATCAGTGGGGGGCGGGGAGGCTAGGGAGAGTGGGGTTGCTACTCAGGGGCAAATGAAATATGAGAAAACTTGGTGGAGGGGACAAAAGGGAGGTCTCTTATTAGCCTAAAGACTCTGCTTCCCAGGCAGTGGGTCAGCAGCTGAGAATGGAACAGTGAGGCAACATGAAAGTGCCATGGGGTGCAGGCGCCGGCCTGGCCCAGACTGCCCCCCTCTACTGATCTCTGTCCCTCCTTTTGGCTTAGGCGAGACCGTGGGGTAAAAGGAAGCATCACGCCCCTTCATGGGACCTCTGAGAATACAGCTGTGAGAAAGACCTCAGAAAGAATGAGGGGCAGTTCTGTTTTGTGTTGTTTCAAGTGTGGGTTTTGTTTGGACAGGGCTGGTTGTGCGATGGATTAGGGGTTGGGTAACATGTGTAATAGGAGAGCAACACTTCAGCAGCGTGCTTTCCAAGTCTGCTCTGATTTCCCACCTACATCCCCATGCTGGACCTCACTCCTAGAAGCCCCGCTCTGAACATCCACCCACTTCCCTCTCCCCACAGGTACGAAGAGGAAATCAACAGGCGCACAGCAGCTGAGAACGAGTTTGTGGTGCTCAAGAAGGTGAGGAGACAGGGGTGCTCTGATCTGACTCCGGGCCCAGGGAGCCCCTCCCAGGAGTGACGGCTGCCACATAAGTCTGCGGCCCAGTATACGAGGCTTTATTTAATTTGCATAGCCAATCCTGGAAGCACATTTTACTTTAGAAGTGAGAAAAGTCAGGTGCGTGGAGGTTAAATAAGTTGCCCCAGGTTACCCAGATAACCAGAAGCAAGTCAGGATCCAGGACACCCAAGTCCGAGCTATAAATCTTAACACCAGTCCCCTCTCCAACATGGATCTTCTGCAGGGAAAGGAGAAGCAAAACAGGCCCTGTGCTGAGCTGAGTCTGTGAGACCTCAAGTCAGGCTCAGGAATGGGCATAGGATGGGGACCAGCTCCAGAAACTGTGAACCTTTCTGCTCAGTGTGGATGGGCAGAAGGAGGGGTAGATCCAGCCCTGAAGCTAATCCGGAGAGGGAGGAAGAGTGGGAGCAGCAATGTGGGAAGGGGAGGCAGGAACAGAGTTCGAAGAGGGGGGAAGCCTCAGGGAGAAGGTGAGGCTACAGGCAGCGGAGGCCCAAGGGCCCAGGATGATTCAGGCTGTCCTCACTGCATGGAGGTGACATGAGAGGTTTCTCCACATAGCACCAGCTGATGAGCAGATGGGCGATCCCCAGGAACCTGGTCCACACGCAGTTTGGATCCCCCTGTAAGTTCCACTCTATCCATAGCCTGGGAGAGAGAAATGCTCTTTTCCCCGGGAGCTGAAGGCCTCCAACCTAACTCACAGACAGAGGGGCCGGCTAACCCAAGAAGGGTGGGACTCGGAGTGACTGCATGTTCTGTGCCCAGGACGTGGATGCTGCCTACATGAACAAAGTGGAACTGGAGGCCAAGGTGGAAGCCCTAATGGACGAGATTAACTTCCTGAGGTCTTTCTATGAAGCGGTAAGCATGGCCAGGGGCTCCCCTCTGAAGGGCTGGAGGCTGGGGATGGCGGCTGAGCACAGAGGCTGCTGGCCCCTTCCCTGGTCACCGCTCTGCTCCTCACCCAATGCCTGAGTTGGAATTGATGGAGTAGATGTTGCTTCCCCTACCAAGGGAGAATGTGAGTTTTCCCAGGGCAGCTGGTGGATCAGATAAGGTGAGAAATTCGAGAATGTTCTGTTGGTCAGACAAAAGAGCTGCCTGTCAGCAAATAACTTGCAGTTTCCATAGAATGATCTGAGCAACCCAGCTCACCCAGCCCAGTTCAGATTTACCTGTTACTTTTCCTATGGCAACTGCAGGATGATGTAATTATGCAGATCAAGCGGCAACTAGTGAACCCTCAGGTGCTTCTGGAAGCACACAAAATATTGAACTGGCTCCCCTGAAGAGGCGTTTTGCTGTGTGCCTCTATAAGCCCAACGCAGAGCTCAAGGCTGCAAGATACAACGCTGGGCAAATGCAATTAAGGCCCTACGTTCTTGGAGCTTCCAGGAGATGGGTAGCATGGAGAGAAGCAAATAACTACCCCATTTCAGGGGTGATGGAGAAATAGACAACAGGGAGCAGGGGCAGGCAGATGGTGGGTGATAACCTGAAGGAACTGAGGATCCAGAAATGCCAGAAGGAGGCCCATGTGAGTGGTGTAGAATGAATGAGTGGGGAGCAGCTGAAATGAGGTTAGTAATGTGGAGGTAGGGATGCGGGATGCAGTGTGCATCGCAGGTAGGCCTGGTAACAACAGGTAATCTGCTCATGGGGTTGCATGTGTGTGATGCCCAACACAATCTGGTCATGTTCCAGGAGCAGGAACATGGGCTCTGGGTCTTCAGGTGACTTCAATGACCACCCACTTGGGGGCAAAAAAAGACCCCATCATTTTCTTTGCTTTTTCACTTCAATGCTGAAAACCAGGGTGATGTTGGCCCCCAATGCTGAACAGCAATCCTGTGGGCTGAGACTCTCCTAGCTAGGTCAGCTATCAGGAAAAACAATTTTGGAAACGCAAATTACAACCTAACAGCAACAAAAGAATAACTTCTTGAATCAGGAAATGCGTGAACCAATTGTTAATAAAGGAAGGAATTAACAATTAATTAACAATTGATATTGTTGCTTAAAGATTTGGGCTTTGGATCAGTGATGCTTAAATTTTACAGCTCATTAGAATCTCCTAAAGATCTTGTGAGAACACCAGTTCTGATTCAGTAGGTGATACTGCGAGTCTGAGGGTCACATTTTGGGACCCGCTGTTTTAGATGATTCTGTAAAGTCATCATTAACAAATTACTTGTGGATTTTCTGCTTCAAAACCCATCTTATACAAGTGTTAGTTGTTCTGTCGTGTCTGACTCTTTGCGACTCCATAGCCATAGCCCACCAGGCTCCTCTGTCCATGGAATTCTCCAGGCAAGAATACTGGAGTGGGTAGCCATTCCCTTCTTCAGAGGATGTTCCCGACCCAGGGATCGAACCCAGGTCTCCTGCCTTTCAGGAGGATTCTTTACCATCTGAGTCACCAGGGAAGCCCCACACAAATAAACGTGAATGTATTTAACGCTCACAGAAATCATGGGAGGCTAGTAGGACTAGTCTCTCTGAGGCTCAGAGGTGCCATCTAATCTGCTTGGCAGATCCTAGGCTTGAATTTTTCAGGTCTTTCTGCTGTTTCCAGGTGGTTTCCGTTTCCCTTCCCCGGGGAGCAGGGAGGAGCAAGGTTAGGAAATGGGGCTGGGACAGCATAGCTTTCCAGCTCTTTCTGACTCAGGTTTCTTTCCCAAGATAATTACTTTATTTGGAATGAAAGGTTGCATTTTCTCAGAACATGAGACATCGCAGAACTGACAAGTCATAACAAGGTGTGTGCCCTTGACCGTGGGACTGACTTCTGGAGAATCTTGGCTACAGCTACCTGAGCTGCTGCTCCTTCTGTGCAGACAGAGAACAGGTGTTATCCCAGTGACCGGCCTACTGTCCCCCCAGCCCTTTCAGGCTTCAATAGACTGTTCTGTCCTGTGGTGCAAGGGAGGCCCTCAGTGCCAGGGTCTGTTCTGGGGTGCTGGGCACAGTTTCACAACACACACACACAAGTGCACACATACACACACAACACACATGCAGGTACACACACACAAGCAGGCAAACACACCCAACTTCAGCTTTCCCATGTGGGCCTCCTTGCAGGAGCTGGCTCAGCTTCATGCCCAGATCTCTGAGACTTCCGTGGTCTTGTCCATGGACAACAACCGCAAGCTAGACCTGGACAGCATCATCTCTGAGGTCAAGGCCCAATACGAGGACATCGCCAACCGCAGCCGGGCCGAGGCTGAGTCCTGGTACCAGATCAAGGTGAGGTGTCAAGGTCAATTTCATGAAACAGTCTCAGAGAACTGAGATTTCAAAGGCAGATTTGATAAAAGCCTTGTCCTACCAGTCTGATGGGCTTGGAGAGATCTGAATTCACCTTGGGGCTCACTCTGTCAGAGCACTCCTCAGGATGCATCGTCAGGACCTGCGGGAACAGCCAGACAAAGGCAAAAGGTGGTCAGTCCTGCCCCGAGGAGGATGAACACCCCTCTGATGTCTTGCAGAGGAGAGGCAAGGGACAGCTGGATAGTACCCGCCACTAGTCCCAGTAGGCACAAGAGAGGGAGGGTGGAGCAAGAGGTAGGTTTAGCTTCCTGCATCCAGAGATGAGAGGTAGAAATAGCTGGGGCTGAGAGGCTGAGCAAAGGCTGGTTAGGGGTTACCCAATGACATTTTCCAGATTAGAGCTGAGGAGTCCCTGGGAATACAAGACCTGGTGCCAGGAAAAACAAATATGAATGAGCTTTAAAATTAGAAAGTGACAAGCACCCCCGAATGATGCTGAGTTTGGGGGGGTGAGACACCTGAATATGAAGATGAAGGGCCAAAGCTGGGATATAGGAAGGTCCACCTGTGGAGTGGAGACTTTGGATATGGAGAGTGAGGGGCAGGGCCAAGAGACAGTCCGATGGATTTGATGGAGACAGCTCATGCAAAGGGAGGTGCCTCTAAGCGTTGCCTCAGAAGCCCTGTTGGGCCCTGGGAAGCCACCACCTTCTGGCCTCACCACCCCTTCTCCTCCTTCTCCTGACCCCCAGTACGAGGAGCTGCAGCGGTCTGCCGGCCAGCACGGGGAAGACCTCCGCTCCACCAGGATGGAGATCTCTGAGTTGAACCGAGTGATACAGAGGCTGCGCTCTGAGATTGAAAACGTGAAGAAGCAGGTAGGGCTGAGCAACCATTGGCCATATCATCCATTCCCCTGCCTCAGCCCATGCAGAGAGTTCTCCCCAGATGAATGATCGTCCAGTAATATAAACTTGTAGTCTTCTGCCCCTACCAGGGAGGCCAGGACCTTCTTTCTGAGATCTGTCCAACATCAGTTCCTCTTGGAAAGATGCTGTCTTCTGGAGGCATACATGGCAAACCTGATTTACTTTTTACTTACCCACAATTCAGAGAAGTTCATATTGAACAGGACCCTGAAAACCATTTCTCCATCCTAAGTCACAAAGTATCCAAGGAGAACATAGATTCATCTTATTTTTAAAGATGATACTCCAACCTCCTTTGCATGAAATCCATTTCAGGAAATTCTTCCACATTTTTAACCTAAAGCCCATATCTTCCATCCTTCCTTGTGGACAATTTCATAAATTCCTGTGTCCTCCTGGCAGTGTGCCACGCTCCAGGCTGCCATCGCCGATGCTGAGCAGCGTGGGGAGCTGGCCCTCAAGGATGCCAAGCACAAGCTGGCCGAGCTGGAGGACGCCCTGCAGAAGGCCAAGCAGGACATGGCGCGGCAGTTGCGTGAATACCAGGAGCTGATGAACGTCAAGCTGGCCCTGGACATCGAGATTGCCACCTACAGGAAGCTGCTGGAGGGCGAGGAGTGCAGGTGGGCAAGCTCCTCCTCCGCCGTGGTTCAGATAGATGCCACCAGAGCACTGTAGCAATGCTACAGTGGCCAAGATCCCCACAGTGTCAGGCCCCAAATAGAAATGCTCAGAACAGAAACAGACTTAAAATCAGAAGATCTCCTGAGGCATCCTGAAGTCATTCCCAGAGCTCCGATGGGACCCAGAGCAGGGGCCAGGATAGAAGGTGTCAGGAGGAGGTGGTCCATGACTACCTGGAAGGCCATCGGCAGGGTCTTTTCTCCCCAGGCCCTGTGATCAAGGAGGCCACACGCAGGACAAGGCGAGGCTCAGGGGCTCTGTTTGCCCAGAGAGGCCTACCATCTGACTGTCCCTCCCAACATAGTGAGCATGAGTCTGTCTCCCCATTTCACCATATATTTGGATTTGATCTCTCTTCTAATGTCCCCTCCTAGAGTCGCATCAGCTTCCTACAGCTAATAGGATGATTCAAAGGCTTGTTCAGCACAATGCCAAGAGCACAGCCAGCCCTCTGTGCTGATAGCTTTAAATACATAGAACTCAGGGTTCTCTAACTTCTCAGCAAATGAAATATGTCTTTCTCTCCCCTCCTGCAACAGACTCACTGGAGAAGGTGTCGGGCCTGTGAATATCTGTGAGTAAATGTCTTGGGACGACAGAAAAGTGGGAGACAAAACAGAAGCTAACAGCATCATTTTTGGTGAACAGATAGTGAATGAGCAGGGGCAGAGATATCATTAAGATTCTCTGAGAGGCTCTTTGGAGACCCCTTTCTTCTTTGGCCCTTCCTCCCAGTGAGGTCAAGAGAGGTTCATGGTGGAGTCATAAATCCACTCCACCCAAATCCCTGAGGACCTCAGTTATGGGACAGGACTACTCACAAAGCAACAGGTCCCTCATCCAAACACCTGATTTCTCAGCTAGTTCTGGCAGAAATTCAAACAAGAGGCTATTAAAAAGCTAAAGACCTGTGTTGAAAATTGAAGCAAATTAACTGAACAAGAAAGCAGAGAGGTTTGCCCTCAGGTTCCAGGAAGGAAGCCAGGGGGATTCATTCTGCAGAAGGACTCAGCAGGCTCCAGCGGCATGCATGGAGTGTGGAGTCCTGGGCATGGGATGTAGAGTTCCCTGGGGCCCCCGTGGGTGCGTCCCTGGGAGGGAGGCTGGAAAACCAGGATGAGAGAGAGCTGGGAACTAGTGAGTTAAAGGAACAGAGATGCCTCTCCTGGAGAATCAGACACTGAGAAGGGAGGTTGAAGAGGCATCTTCAGACATTCAACAGGCTGTGGGGAGCTGCACTCCAAGACAGTGAGCTTCCCATTGCAGAAGGGATTTGAGCAGAAACAAAAGAATCGCCTCTCAGGGAGGCAGCAGAGGGGATTCCAGTCTGGAGGAGGTTCACCTGGATAGCCTTCGGGCCCGCCCATCTGGGAACCTTGATGCCTGCACAATATCTGGGGCCTCTTGTCTCACCCAGTGGGAAAGCCCCGGGTAGAGAGGAAGGACCAACACAGCTCAGGGGCCCAAGCCTTGCTTTCCGGCAGGTGTGACCTTGGGCCTGCCACTTGGTGTCTTTGCACCTGTTTCTTCCCCTGAAAAATAGGGGTATCATAGTAAGGGCATCCTCCCAGGCTGTTGAAGAGACATCTGTGGTCACAGCTGGCCAAGCTATAAAAATTGCCATGTCCTGTGTTCGTTGAGGCAGCGGGTGATGGGGACTGTGAGGCCCCCTGGGGAGCCTGTGGGAGGGAGGTGCCTGGGCACAAGACCCAGGGACAAGGCTGCCAGTGTGCCCTGTGCCTTCTCTCCACAGCCGTGGTCTCCTCCTCTGGGGGCTCAGGCTACAGTGGGGGCGGCGGCCTCTGCATGACTGGGGGCGGCTATGGCTTTGGCAGCAGCGGCTTCAGCAGCAGCGGCGGTAGCTTCAGCTCCACCAGCGGCCGCGGCATGAGCGGCACCAGCTCCAGCATGCGCATCATCTCCAAGACCTCGTCCAGCAAGAGTTACAGGAGCTAAAGGGCCCCCCACTCCTCTGCCTCCTCTCTAAGGCCCCCGGCCCCCAGGCCTAAGACCCACCGCTTTGCTGACCCCCATGCACTGAATCACAAGAGGCACCGGGAGCAGGGAAGTAGCCTGTGAGTCCCCAGCTCGCCTGTTCATCCCTCTGCCTCCAAACAGGTTCCCGCAAAGGTACCCCACTTGCTTCTCATCCCAGAGCCCTCCAGGGCCCACAGGCATCCATTCCAGCTGCCATATGCCAAGATCTGGGCTGGGGCATTCCTTCAGGAGCTTCCTCCTGTCTGACCCAGATCCCCGGCAGCCACAGTCCTTTTTGGGGTTGCTTAGAGCTGATCTTGGTGCCCCCAGAGACGCTGAGTGCAGTCCAGGCCTGCGTTTCCCACCATAGACAGAACACTTCTCCTGCTTCCGGTGCCTGCCTATCCCCTCAAATTGCTTCAATAAAAATGTCACTGAGCTCTCTAGGTCTTGACTGAGTCTGTGTCCTATCCCACACTCAGAGGACGACCTCGGAAATGGAGTTCTCTGGGAGCAGGTTCTATCCACCTGCAGGGCTTACTCCAGGGCAGAATGAGAATCCCCTTCCCCGGACATCCTTCAACAGGACCTCCACCCACCTCTGCCTCTTGCCATTTCCCAGAGTCTCTCATTACACCCCTTACCTCCCCAAGCCCCAGTCTTCCCTCGCCAGCGCTCCAGGACCCAAGCCAAGACAATGCAAAAGGCGCCAGTGTGAAGTGTCAGAGTTAGACCAAGAATTGCCAAGCACAAGAATGTTTGAGTTCAGTCTCCTAATCCAGAGGTGAGGAAGCCAAGAAACAAAGAGGATAGAATGCATATTAACAGTAGATCCCTGAGTCCTAACCCAGGCTCCTCCCCACCAGAGCAGTAGAGCGCAGTGACATCAGAAATGCTGGGACTGGATCCCCGCCCATCCCAGCCTGTCTGTGTGTCTCGGGAGTTTTACTCCACCACCCTGCTCCTCACTTTCCTTGTCCATAAAATAGAAACTATATCATGGTTATCATAAGAATTCAATGGGATAATGGATGTAGAGCTCAGTTTGGTTCCAACACATAGTAGACACCCAGTAAATGTTACTATTATTGTTGTTGACTTGATTTTAACCTAGAAAAAGGTCGCAGTGTGGAAGGGAAAGACAAGGTGGCTACAGGGGCTTCACTGATGGGACTGATGGAAAGCAGGCATTTCAGGCATCAGCAAAGAGCTGTGTCCTAGGTGCTGGGGAGAAAGCCTGTAACCTGCTTCCACCTGAACAATTCCTGAGGGCAACGACCCTTCCCAGAAATGTCCTCAGGTCAGAGCATCCATCCTTGGGAGGCTCAGGATGGGGAGGGCAGAGACAGGGAAAGGAGCTCTGACCTAATGACTGACATCAGTACATACTTGGGGGGCCTGTTGGGGGATGGAGGGAACAAAACATGCCCACCTAACTGAGAAGGTATCTTGAAGCCAAAAAAACAAGGCAAGCAGCTCCACATCATCAATGGATCAGTTTATTACAGGGTAACTTACTCACACGGTAAGATCTGGCCAACAACGATACGGAAGCTTTCACAACTGCACTCTACACCCCCAAGTGGCCACAGGGATACTGTTAGATTTAACGTGGGGTTCAGGGGTAGGTGCTTGAAACAGGACATGCAATACTAAGGTTTATGAATGGGTAACTAGTCTTGTGGGCCCCAGAATATTTCAGGGAAGGTTGTCATCACTGCTTGAGGATCAACAGAGCATAGGGCCACCTGGCCTTAATGATTATTAAGCAATATCTATTAACCACAAAGCCCCTGATGGCAAAGAAGTGATTTATCATACAGTACTGTCCTAGGTCAGGTCAGGGAAAGGACAGGAGGAACTGTAAGGGTCAAGATGCTGTCAGTTACGCTAACAGCCTTCTGGGGCTCAAAGAGTCCTAGGGAGGCCATTCCTCTCCCCTCCTCAAGCACAAGCACCCCCTCTTGAGTCCTCTGAAGCCTCCTATGGACTAACCAGGCCCCTGGAGACAAGAGTCTGTGTCTGGAGCCTTCTATCTCAGGAGCCCTAGAGGGATGAGGGGTGGGTAGCTGATTCAGAGTCAGGACCCCACCCAGCCTGAGAAGGCCAGGGCCCAGCCTGCTTAGGGAGGCTTCTCTCATGCCCAAAGCCTCCCTCCCTCTTCTAGGGAGCTTCTAGGGCCACTTGGGAGCCCATGGGGGTACTTGGGTCTGAAGCATCTGCAGAAAAACATGGAAACCACTTTGGGGAAATAGAGGATCCTCAAGTACATCTAATTTGGCCTCTAATCCCAGAGCAGTGAAAGTGAAAGTGGCTCAGTCACGTCGGACTCTTTGTGACCCAGGCCAGAATACTGAAGCGGGTAGCCTTTCCCTTCTTCAGGATATCTTCCCAACCTAGGGATTGAACCCAGGTCTCCCACATTGAAAGCAGCTGAGCCACCAGGGATGCCCAAGAATACTGGAGTGGGTAGCCTATCCCTTCTCCAGCAGATTTTCCCAACCCAGGAATCAAATCGAAGTCTCCTGCATTGCAGGCAGATTCTTTACCAACTGAGCTATCAGGAAAGCCCATCCCAGAGCTGCTGCTGCTGCTGCTAAGTCGCTTCAGTCATGTCCCACTCTGTGCGACCCCATAGATGGCAGCCCACCAGGCTCCCCCATCCCTGGGATTCTCCAGGCAAGAACACTGAAGTGAGTTGCCATTTCCTTCTCCAATGCATGAAAGTGAAACGTGAAAATGAAGTTGCTCAGTCATGTCTGACTCTTCGCGACCCCATGGACTGCAGCCTACCAGGCTCCTCCATCCATGGGATTTTCCAGGCAAGAGTACTGGAGTGGGGTGCCATTGCCTTCTCCCCATCCCAGAGTAGCCAGGTAGATAATTCATACCCTTTGCCCCACCCCCACAAAAGGGCCTAAAGTCCCAACTCTAACTCTCCTTGAGGCCAAGCAACTGAATAAACCAACATATAGGGCTGGCCAAAAAGTTCCTTTGGTTTTTAAGTAAAAATATTAATAAAGAACACATTTTCTGTTTTCACCAAGAACTTTACTGAACAGCATATTTACCGTTTTGTTCCATTACCTTCTCCAATTTTTCAGGCAACATCATAATTCCATCTTCCCAAAATTTTTTATCTTTTTAAGCAAAGAACTGTTCCAGATGTCTTTTTCATTCTTCCAGGGAATTGACATTTTTTTCCATTAAGAGAATTCTGTAAAGATTGACATAAATGGAAATCTGAAGGTGTAATGGCTGGTGAATACAACAGGTGAATCAGAACTTCCTGTCCAAGCTGTAACAGTCTTTGCCTGGTCATCAAGAAACATATGGTCTTGCACTACCCCGATGAAAGATTTTGTGTTTTCTCTGGACTGACCCTAGACGCTCTTCACTGAGTGCTGCCTTCAGCTGGTCTAACTGGGAGCAGTATGTGTCAGAATTAATCACTTGGTTTTCCAGAGGGAGCTCATAACAGAGGACTCCCATCCAATCCCACCATATATACATCATTGTCTTCTTTGATGAAGACTAGCCTTCGGCGTGGTTGGTGGTGGGTCGTTTCTCTTGGCCCACAATCTCTTCCATTTTACATTACCGTGCAGTGTCCACTTTTCATCACCCATCACAATTTGTTTTAAAAAGGAACATTTTCATTACATTTCAGTAGAGAATCACATGCAGAAATATGGTCAAAAAAGTTTTTTCACTTAACTTATATGGAACCCAAAAATCAAAGCAACGAACATAACCAAGCCAGTACAAATGATTTTCAACACTTGATCTGTTATTTTGAGTATGTGAACTATCTCCTGCATGATGTAATGTTGATTTTTCTCAATTAATGTCTCAATTTGATCACTATCAACTTCAACTGGTCTACCTGGCCATGGAGCACCATTCAGTGAGAGGTCTCCAGAACGAAACTTCACAAACCACTTTTGACCACTTTTGACATGTTCAGTCAGTCACAGCCCCTTCTCCATAAACTACACAAGTCTTTTCGTGCATTTCAGTTGCGAATTTACCTTTCTTGAAATAATAAAGGGTAATTTGCCGAAAATGCTGCTTTTTCCTTCCATCTTCAATATTAAAACAGCTACACAAAAATTCACTTGTTTTGGTAAGTTTTTTAATGCATGCTGATATGTCAGCTGTCACAATACAATTGAACAAAATGGTTTCAAATGAAGTTAAAGACAACTAAGTGCTACCAGAGCCATCTTATAGGAAAAAACCAAGCAAACTTTTTAGCCGAGCCAACATGTCTGGCTGGCCCCTTTCATCACCAAGGAAGAGGACAAGTAGGATTTTTATGGGTCCAACCTGCATGGACAATTGGCTCCTACCCTTTGCTCTCTGCTACCCTAATTATCCACCTCGGTACTTAGCAGCTGCCAATATGCCAAGCTCATAAACCTGATTTCATGGTGATTTGGGGTTCGGCCCAGCTCGGCCCTCCATCCTTGATCAGATAAAAGGGTGGAGGCTGAGCTCACCCGATAACTCTCACCTCTGTCCTCCCGCCAGGGCGCAGTCTCTCCGCCTCTCACACCCACTATGTCGTGCAGCTCCTTCCAGAAGGGCTTCAGATGTGGCGACCGGAGCTTCAGCTCCTGCTCAGCTGTCCTCCCCCGGGTGGTCACTCACTATGCAGTGAGCCAGGGGCCATGCCGGACTGGGGGCAGTGGGAGCTTCCGTGCCCTGGGCTGCCTCGGCTCCCGGAGCCTGTGCAACGTGGGCTTCGGGCGGCCCCGGGTGGCCTCCAGGTGTGGCCTGCCTGGCTTTGGGTATCGAGCAGGGACCACTTGTGGGTCTTCAGCCTGTATCGCCCCTGTAACCATCAATGAGAGCCTGCTGGTCCCACTCGAGCTGGAGGTCGATCCGACTGTCCAGAGGGTGAAGAGGGACGAGAAGGAGCAGATCAAGTGCCTCAATAACCGCTTTGCATCCTTCATCAACAAGGTAGGACGTGGGTGCCGGGGTGCAGGGCCATGGGAGACAGACAGCACCTTGTGGCTGTCCCAGGAGCCACAACCTGGAGCTGCTGGTGTGGCTACTCCATGACCCCTGGTCACTGAAAGCTGGTTAGATCAGGCTCAGCAGTGGACATTTCTACTTCTCTGTCTTTTTTTATATGTTATCTTTCTCTCTGGGTATTATCTGATAAAGTCACCAAGAGGGCCTGAGGTCAGACTATAAGAGGAACTCCCAAAGCCATGATAGATACTGAACAGGGCAATCAGGCAGAGACCTGCCCTTTCTGATGAGGCTTTAATGAAAGACCTTCCTTCCAATGACATGAACTGGGGTGAGACCCTTGGCACTGTGACCCTGGAATTTGCCATCAACTTAGGTCTGTGATGAAGAGAAGGTGGAGCAGTCAAAGCTAGGGACACAAAGTGGCCATGACCAAGTCTCACATCTTTCAACCCCCAAGTCACGGCTCTGAAAGCCTTGAGAGAAAGGTGACGTGCTGCCTTTGGAAGATGCTGAACTGGCCTGTCACCTCGGCTGCTTCTGGGCCTGTCCCTATATCCCAGGGAAGCTCTTGGGATCAGGATACACACTGAGGACTAAGCTGGTGTTCCTGGTGATCCCAAGTTTAGGTCAGAGTCCTGGGCTGGCAGTCATGAGACCTGGACCCTGACTCCCAGCCCCAGGAAATCGGGCAGAGATGGAGGGAGAAGTAAAGAAGGTAATACTCACAAAAGTGCTCCCAAAAGGAACTTGTTTTAGTAAATGGAAAATGTTAAACTTACAGTTTTATTTTGAAAGCTCATTAAGCACTGCTTGTAAACTCATTCCAACACTGTGAGCCCTGATATCAGCTGCATCACATTTCCATCTGGGAGGCTGGGGGCCTTCTGCTGACCAAGCCTTTGACCAGAAGGAAGATGATGTGACTTCCTCTATCGTTTTCTTGAGAGACGGTGCACAAGGCGCAAAATCCCAGGGTGAGGACTGGAGACAGTGTGTGCCGGCCAGTGACTAGCTTAGCTGGGTGACCATGACCAACTCACTCAGTGTCTCTTAACCTCCATCTCCAAGCCATGGAAATAAAGGGTGGGCCAGCAGCTCTCCACATTACTGTGGCAGGGACATGGTTTGGACTTGGCCATGTAGGATGGAGATGAGGCAGAGTAGCAATGAGTGCCAGGACCGAACTTTGAGCTTTATTCCCTGAGCACCCCTGGGCTGTAATTAAAGAAACCCCAATTTCCAGTAGCCTCATCAGCTTCCATTAGCATGAAGATGTACAAAGCTCTCCCTATGCAATCCTAAGTATGAGTTTGAGGCAGCAAAACAAGCTTGAGGGGCTGAGTGGCTTGGCCCAGGTTACAAGGCTGGTGGCAGGCAGGCAGGGCTGGAAGGAGGAACCATGCCAGGCCTCTTGGGGCAGCCCTGTTTCCACTATAACACAACCCCTGGTGAAAGCTGGGGGTCCCCTAAGCCGCCTCTGGCAGGAGAGACAGAGACACAGCAGCAATGTGATGCGGGTCAAAGCACAGACGGATTCCACTGCCTGCACCAGCACTTACTCTCGCAAGCTGTGGTCCCCGGGGTCCCTGCCGCCCCATGACAGCCTATTCTTGGCTGCAGGTCCGGTTCCTGGAACAGAAAAACAAGCTGCTGGAGACCAAGTGGAACTTCATGCAGCAGCAGAGGTGCTGCTCGAGCAACATCGAGCCCCTTTTCGAGGGCTACATCTCCACCCTTCGGAGGCAGCTGGACTTCTTGACCGGGGACCGAGACCGGCTGGAGTCAGAGTTCCACTGCCTCCATGACACGCTGGAGGGCTACAAGAAAAAGTGAGTCTGCCCCACTGCTACCCAGCCGGGCACCTGGGGCAAGTGACATAAACAATCTGGGCACTGGGTTTCCCCATCTATAAAATGGGAAGTTGAAAATGTAGACCTTTGGGGGGGGGGGTCCCACAGTCACGTGGGTAATGTAGGCAGAGCATCCTTACTACCCATTAGGCACATCATACAAGCTCTGAGATTTTAGATGTGTGTTAATCCCCCTTCCCACCACGCTCGACCTCTCTTCACGTAAAACAAGTTTTCTCCTGCTGTTCCCAGTGCTCCAGGGCTCTGCCCTCATACCTGTTGTGCGTCATCTTCCATAAGTCCCTTGACAGATCTGGAACGCTTTTTAGCCTCCAAACAGATTCCCAAGGCCTCCTTCCTCCCAGCTTGGACTCCTGCTGTTCCTTCTTCCTGATAAGTCCCACCTCGGCATTTCTTTGTAACATCTGGGCTAATATATTCTACCCCGCATCTTCCTGATCCAACTCAAAATCATCACCTGCAAGAATTCACAGATTCAGTGATTCTTTCAAGAAGCTGAGGCCCAGATAAACTGCCTCGTGGTCCTGGGTGAGCCTCTTATGTTGGTGGAAGAGGGCTGAGAGAAACACGTCTCCAAGGACAGTGTGAATACACTAAGAACGAGGGTTCATTATACTGGAGCCATGTTGGGGACACACGCTGCAGGTCTCACGCATGTGTCTAGTCCAAGTCAGATGCTGTGCTGGGCAGTTTGGGTTTGATAAAGTTGGGAAAATCTGGCTCTTTCCCTCTAGATGTCCTGGTAGAGTCAGCAAGATACCCCGGTATGCACACCAACAGCTACAGCATGGTACAAGGCAGGAGGGAAGAGGAAGCCCAAGAGAGTGAGAGAGCAGAAGTAGCCCAGGAAGGCTTCCCAGGGGAGGTGTCAGTTTGCTCAAGGCCTTGAAGGATATGTTTCATTCCAGTTGCTTCTTCTAAAAGAAAAGTTCAGAGTTAGACCACAGAAAAGGAGATGAGACAGGAGCAGGTGACAAGGAAGGACCAGAGTGTGCAAGTGAGAGGGGACGACTCGAGCAGACTGGTAGGCGAGATGTGGCAAGGTTGTGGGTGTGGCGAGATCAGCCCTCTCAGCAGGAGCGATGCCTTTCTTCATGGATACAAGGTGGTCAGGAGACATATTTCACAGCTCAATTAGGACTTTGAATTTTAAAAGTGGGGCTGTTGGAGAAGGATGAGGCCAAGTGGTATTTTAACACCAATAGCAAACACACAGCACCCTGTTCCAGGTACTGACCTGGTGTCCTGTAGACGTTAACTTGTGTGATGTTTGTAATTGTGAGACAGGACCAGTGATATTCCCATTCTACAGATGATGAAACTGAGGCCAAGAAAGGCCAAGCCACCCACCCAAAGTCACATGACAAGTGCAGGAGAGTGGGATTGAAACCCAGGCAGCAGGCTCAGCATCCAGCGCCTGTGCAGCGGCTGAGTTCTGCAGGAAAACGGAAGCTCGGGCGTCAGGAAGCACAGAGAAGCTTTTAATGGATTGATGTCACTCATCAAACTGAGTCATTCTGGCCAGACTAAACCCTTGATCCTGATTCCGTTGCCTTGGGGTGCAGTGAGTGGGCGAAGAGCTCCCTGGAGCCTAGAGGAAATAGGCCGGCTCTCTCTGAGGATCTGGTAAAGTGGGTAATTGCTACCTCTGCAAGTGAGCTGCAGGTAGGGGCCAGGCTCAGCGCTCTCCTGGCAAGGAGGGGCACGGGGTCAGCTGGGCTTGCAGTGACCGCAGCCAACTCTCAGAACAACTCAGAAAAGACAGCTGTGGGACTTCCCTGGTGGCCCAGTGGCTAGGACTCCATGCTCCCAGTGCAGGGGACCTAGATTCAATCCCTGGTCGGGAAACTAGATTCCGCATGCTGTGACTGAAAGATACCGCATGCTGCCACTAAGACCTGGCGCAGCCAAACAAATAAACAAATATTTTTTCAAAAAGAAAAGACAGGTGTGCCAGCAACAGGCAGCCAACTCTTCACCATTTTGCCAGAGGAAATGACTGGATGAAGTAAGCTTCCTCAGCAGCAAGATAGAATAAAGGTAGCTTTAAGAAGGACTTCCCAGGGACTTCCCTGGTGATCCAGTGGCTAAGACTCCATGTCCCAATGCAGGGGGCTTGGGTTCGACCCCTTGTCAGGGAACTAAATCCCCATATGATGTAACTAAGGACCCACATATTGCAATTAAGACCCAGCACAGCCAGTAAATAATTTTTTTAATTAAAAAAAAAGAAGGACTTCCCAGAGAATGATTCATTACAGGAAAAGGCTACCAGGCATTGGGGTGGAACATAAACTTACAAAGTGGCTGAGGCTATGATAAAAAAAAAATCTGTGTTGAGTGGCTGATGGGACCAGAGGTGACCAGAGACATGGCCAGACCTGGTGCCTCCATAGGGCATTCAATCTGTGACTTGTCCCCAGAGGCTCCTACTCTCAGACCCCATGCCCACACCCTTCCAGATCTCACCAGCGTGACTAAAACATTTTCCCCCTGCCCCTTCCACCAGATATGAAGAGGAGCTCTCCCTGCGGCCCAATGCTGAGAATGAGTTTGTTGCCTTGAAGAAGGTGAGGGAGGGTGGCCCATGGAGGGAGAAGGCACTCTGAGCTGGGCTAGTGGGCCTGGGGACACAACCTGGACCGGGACCACAGCCAGCCCACCTTGCTGACCCCGGTACCAGCCCCACTGACCCCAAGGGAGAGAAAGGCCAGCCTCCCGCCCCAGAAGGGCAGTGACTGAGCCTCCACTGCCCAACTCGTGTTAAGTGTTGTATTTACATCTGTCCAAGAAGCTGGAGATGTGGCAAATGCCAAATCAAAAGACAAAAGCTCTGACTCAAATCCCCAGAGAAAAACCATCCTGACAACCCCTCACATAGACAGCTACGTGTTTTGTTGCTGAGGGTCCATAGCGGCTCTGAGGAATGGACTCCCATCTCCTTTAATCCCATTCCCTTCAGATCCTTCCCCAGTGGGATGCCAAGCCCAGGCATGAGGTCCTTGGCTTTGTCACCCCCTTCACTTCCACGTGGGTCCCACACCTGTCACCTGCTACCAGCTTGCCTGGGAGGTGGCCCAGCTGGCAGAGGGGTGGCCCCAGGTTATGACTGTCACTTTCCTGGCTGCAGGATGTGGACACAGCCTTCCTGATAAATTCTGACCTGGAGATCAATGCAGAAGCTCTGATCCACGAGATCAACTTCCTGAAAACCCTGTATACTGAGGTACCTGCAGCCATGCTCCCCAGAGGTGGTCAGCCAGGGGCCAGTTCTGGAGGGATGGTGGGCAGGGAAAGCTCCTGCCCTGTGGGTACATTTGTGGCTTAAAAGTGGGCAAGTGAAGAAGTCATTGTGGAACAGCTGGGTCTCAGGAAGAGAGACTCCCAGAAGTCAGAGGGCCCACGCCTTGGCTCAGGTCTCGGTGCAACTGGAGGGTGGGGACTGGAGCAGGCTGGTGACTGAAGACTGGGACGGCCAGGCAAATCTGCCATAGGAATGTCAGGGCTGGGTCTCCTCATTTCTTCCCCTCTCCCTCACCAACTTTATCCTCAAAGAGCTCACCCATTCTCACCCGGGGCCCCCACCCCCAGGAGACGAACCTGCTCCAGTCTCAGATCTCAGAGACCTCGGTCACTGTGAAGATGGACAATAGCCGGGAGCTGGACACTGATGGCATCATTGCCCAGATCAAGGCCCAGTACGACGAAATTGCCAACCGCAGCAAAGCCGAAGCAGAGGCCTGGCACCAGAGCCGAGTAAGCCTTGGGCAGGGCCTGGGAGACCCCAGAACCACTCTCCTCCAGGAATCAGGAGAGAAAATGTGATCCATGCCACTCCAGCCTCTATTGTTTTGACCAAGCCTCAGGCCAGGTCCCCATGAGCGTGGGAGAGACCCCACAGACAGCCCAGACCTGTTCATCAGAGCTCCCCAGCTTTATACACTCATAGACTCACAGGAAGTGCTTCCCTAAGTAGCATTCAAGGAACACTAATTGGCAGTGATGGCAAAGAGGGCTCAGAGTTTCCGGGTGTGGGAGGAGGCTAATGGCATGGAATGGCTACTAATGGTGGAGCAGAAGCTGTGATTAAGGTGGCCCCAGACTTAGGTAATTAGGGGCTTGCTGGGAGGGCAGTTGTCCCCCAAGGGCAATCTGACTTAACAGATACTATCATCTCAGTCTCACCTACCCCATCTATGAAAGGTACCATTCATTCATTCATTCACTCACTCATTTATTCATTCATTTATTGCACATTCATCTTGTGCCAAGCAGCTTTCTACATGCTGGAGATCCAACAGGAATCAGAACAATAATAGCTGACTCTATGTCACTTTCTTTTTCCAGAGGCAGGGGCAGGACAGCCAAACAGGACATACAAGTACAGCGGATGTACGTTAGATGGACATGTGCTATGGAAAAAAATAAATCAGGGTGAAGCACAGGGAGTCCGGCAGGAATTCGGTTTTTAAATGGTTGGCCAGGGAAGGAGGGCCTTACTGGGTTGTATGGAACCATGAGGATACTAAGAGTTAGACCATCCCCATCCTCGAGGAAGTCACAGTCCATGGGAGAGAGAGGTATAAACAGCCAGAAGGATACGAGGTAGCATGACGTGGCCACCAAGGTCAAACCATAGGCCCAGGGTACAGCATGATGATGCCGGAAGTGACAAATTGTGTATGCAAAGACAGGAGCACTGGCATTTGATCTGAATCTTGGAAGCCAAGTATGATTTCCATAAGCAGAGCATGGGGTAAGGGTGTCTGGCTGAGAGCCAGCAGGAACAGTCCAAGAAGCATGAAGGGGAGGTGTCCCCAGTGTGAAGCACCATGAAGGATATGGGGCTGGAGACACAGCTAGATCACAGCAATCGGCAGAGCTTCCCTGAAGGCTCTAGACATTTTTCTGAAGGCCGTGGATACCAATTTTCAGGAAGTGTCCCAAGAAATGTTCTGTCTTTTTTCTGCAGATCCATGGTGATCAAGGTATCAAACCCTAGCCTGGGGTCAGCTCCCTGTAAGTCAGTCTGTGGCCCATCCATGGCCAGGTCTCGTTCCGGTGGGCTCCTCCTCTGATTGCTCTCCTGGGCCACCCATCAGGCCTTAAGGAAAACAATCTTAATTACCCATCCTTCTAAGTTAGAACCAGAATCATAACTCTATTATTTATCAATTGTACTTGGCTGTGAAGATCAGAAATTTTAAATAATAATGGTTAAAACAAATTTTATTTTTTATTTTTTTCTCAAATAACTTGAAGTACAGAAATAGACTGCCATAGATGACCCCAAGTTACCATCAGAAACACAGGCTCCTTCGAGCTTGCTATTCTGCCATTCTATTAAGAACGTTAATCCTCATGGTACCCTCATGCCCTAAGACAGCTGCAATACCACCAGTCTCCCATGTCCACTCCAAGCAGAAGGAAGAGAGGGCAAAAGGAACATGCCAGGTGAATCATCCCTGACTTGAAACAGCTTTCCTAGAAGTCCTATCCTGCAACAGTCTACACCTCACTGTAGAGAAAGCTGAGAAATATTCTTTTATCTGGGGTTCTGTCTGAGAAAAAGAAGTATGGATAGCGATTAGGCAACTACCGGTTTATCTCACAATAACCAAAGAGAGTGACTTATGCTTATCTTGTTTTACATAGAAAATGCATTATATGCAGAAAACATGCAGTTGGCTAATTTTTATATGCAGAAAACATATAGTTGGCTAATTTTAAAAAATCTATTGATGTAATCTATAATTCACTATTAAGAAATTAGATTTTATGTGCAGAGGTTAAAAAAAAGTGTTAAGCCAAGATAGTAAGTAACATTGAATTTTGTTTTCAATTGTTTTGAGGGAGAACATGCAAATATATCTACCCTGAGGGGGCAGATGTTCTGCGTTCTCAGTTCTTGGTCTGTTAGGTACCCTAGCGTGAGGGCAGAAATCCCCTCCAAGTTCCAGAGCACAGATAGAGCAAAAGGGAGGGGAATTCCAGGGCAGAGAGAAAAGGATGAGACACAGAACCCATGAAAGAGAGGAAGGGAGCTTGGAGCTTAGGGGAGAATTTAATAAGCTTGAAGGTTCGGGGCTGGGAGGTGAAAAGGGAATGAGAAGCAGCCCAGAAAAGGACCAGAAGTGGAAAAGGGCTAGGGAAACATAACAAGTATAAGAATCCAGAGTACCCAGTGCAGGAAGTCAGGAGAGCAGAGCCTTGGGGACAGTGGGAATGAGGGCTGAGAGGCACCACGGTGTGGGTGCCCAGGTTCTGACCTCCCTGTCTGGCAGTATGAGGAGCTTCAGTTGACGGCCGGGAATCACTGTGACAACCTCCGCGACCGCAAGAATGAGATCCTGGAAATAAACAAGTTGATCCAGCGGCTGCAGCAAGACATTGAGAATGTCAAAGCCCAGGTGAGCCCATCACAGGCTGACCCACCATCTGGTCCTGGTTGTACAGGGGAGGTTCATCCTCCCTGGGGGACCTGAGGAGGAGGGAATAAACTTGCACTGTTTCCCACAAGAGGGAGCGAGCCCTTTGTTCAGAAAAGCTGATCCACAGCAGGATAAGCAAGGTCAGGCAATAGTGAGGCCCCCAACAGAGACTAGGCAGCCTATATTCATCAAGATGAAATAGCAAGAACACTTCACGAGATGGGGGTATAGAAAAGATGTCCTCCATGCCCCCTTCCAACCAAAGACTCTAATTCTATGATCCTGAAATTCAAGGTGACACTGTAGAGTCCATAAAATCAGACCCACCCTTTCCTCCTAGGCTAGTGAAGACCAGGCAGATGCTTAAAATGTATTAACCACAAAGTAATTGCTTGGCATAAGAAGAAACTCTCAGATCTCCTTGAAGTGTCACAGACAGGAGCACTGGCCTCCATCCCCTGGGGGAACCAGACGTCACAATTCTAGGCTGAAACCCACAGCAGACATGAACCTGGCACATAACCATGACTGTAGGAAGAACTCACTCTTCCTTCTGTGTCCCTCCTTCACTCTCACACAGTCACACTCACAACACTTCTGACACCAGATAGTGGGGAAGAGTGTTCCCACACCAACCAGCTCTGCAACACCAGCTGGGTGTTCCACAACTGAACTCACTTCTGACACTACCTACCTGGAGATAGCATCAGATCCCATAGGTTAGGGGCTGCCCCCCAAGTCCCACAAGACTGCCCCCAGTTCAGATGCCAATCACACGTCCAGGCTGTGCTCCTGACAAGGTGGTTGTACGTTGGAGGGCTCCATGACCATCCTCCTTGGATTCAATTAATTTGCTGGAGTGGCTCACAAAACTCAGGAAAATAGTTTACTTTTTTGGTTTATTATGGGCTTCCCAGCTGGCACAGTAGTAAAGAATCTATCTGCCAAAGCAGGAGATGCAGGAGATGTGGGTTCAATCCCTGAGTCTTGAAGATACCTTGAAGGAGGAAACAGCAACCCACTCCAGTATTCTTGCCTAGAAAATCCCCATGGATAGAGGAGCCTGGCAGGATACAGTCCATGGGGTCACAAAGAGTCAGATATGACTGAGCACCCATGCACACACTGGTTTATTATAAAAGAATATGATAAGGAATATAAATGAATACCCAGGTGGAAGGGTTGCATAAAGTAGAGTGTGTGGGAGGGGCACGAAGCTCTCATGCCCACTCCAGGTATGCCATTCTCCCCATACCTCCACATGTTCAACAACCTGAAGGCTCTCTGAAGCCTCTACTATTGAGATTTTATGGAGGCTTCCTCACATCGGCATCATCATTTATCACCTCCATTCCCAGCTGCTCTCCCCTCTTAGGAGAATGGTAGGGTGGGCTGAAAATACCCAGCTTCTAATCAAGGCTTAGTTTTTCTGGTGACCAGCCCCCACCCAGGAGCCCACCTAGAGTCACCTTATTTAAACAAAAGACATTGTCAATACTCAGGAAATTCTAAGAGGTTTTGGGACTCTGTATCAGACACAGGGTCAAAGACCAAAGGTTAGGACAAAGGATGCTCTGTTGTGCTCATCACTTAAACTACAAGGTTTCGAGGAGTTCTGTGCCAGGAACTGGGGGAAGAGACCAATATATGTTATTTTCAATTATCCCACAATGACCATGCTCTCTGTTCTTCTGAGAGTCAGCCCAGGGTCCCGGGGCCCCTGTAATACTTTTCTGTGCTTCTCCCCCAGCGCTGCAAGCTGGAGGCTGCAGTGACCCAGGCGGAGCAGCAGGGCGAGGCAGCCCTCAATGATGCCAAGTGCAAGCTGGCCGGGCTGGAGGAGGCCCTGCAGAAGGCCAAGCAGGACATGGCCTGCCTGCTCAAGGAGTACCAGGAGGTGATGAACTCAAAGCTGGGCCTGGACATCGAGATCGCCACCTACAGGCGCCTGCTGGAGGGCGAGGAGCAGAGGTGGGTCAGGGATGTCTGTTCTCCTGCCCTCTGATTGCTGCTACAGCCACTGCCGCCTCTCAGCCCATCCACGGGAAATCTGAGACAGCATGCAGTCTGCAGCCCCTCCTCACTGGCAGGTCCACGGTGCGGGCAGGGGCAGGGGGTGCTGTGTTCTTCTCGTTCTCTGATGCAGGTCTCTTGTGTCTCCTTTCCCTCTCACCTCCAGGCTATGTGAAGGTGTTGGACCGGTGAATATCTGTGAGTATTGAGGACTCTGCAGAGGCTCTGGGATCTTGGGAACGGATCCACCCAAACATAGACCACACTGCCCTGCCCAAACCTTAGCCTGCCTCCCTCACCCTAAAGGAAAGAGCTCCTGGTGGATGGAGAGTTTCTCCCTCAGGGCTGCCCAGGTCTATGGGAGTCAGAAGCAGGAGCAGACACCCAGCATGGTCTGCCAGGCACCATCTAGACAAGAGGATGTTTTCCTGGAGAAACAAGACTTGAAGCAGACAAATAGGGAGCTTCCCAGGTGGTGATAGGGATAAAGAACCCGCCTGCCAGGGCAGGAGACACCTGAGACAAAGTTTCAATCCCTGGGTCAGGAAGATCCCCTGGGGGAGGGCATGGCAACCTACTCCAGTATTCTTGCCTGGAGAATTCCACCGGCAGAGGAGCCTGGCGGGCTACAGTCCACCGGGGCACAAAGAGTCAGACACGACTGAAGCAGCTTAGCACGCATGCACACATGCGGACAAATAGAAAGAGAGGGTAAAGCAGAAGACAGGGCTCTGGGGCAAGAAGAAGGACACGTGGGGACTGCTACGCATTTCATGTGACTGGAATGGGAGACTTGGGCCTCCCCGGTGGCTCAGTGCTAAAGTATCTGCCTGCCAATGCAGGAGACACAAGGGACTCCTCACACAAGGCTCGATCACTGGGTCAGGAAGATCCCCTGGAGAAGGAAATGGCAACCCACTCCAGTACTCTTGTCTGGAAAACCCCATGGACAGGGGAGCCTAGCGGGCTATAGTCATGGGGTCACAGAAGAGTTGGACACGACTGAGCAACTAAACAACAATAGGAGACTTGGAAGTTGGTAACTGGGATGGGGGTGTCCTTAGACATGACGACAGCAGGTGCGGGGCCAGTGGGGGCGTGGGGCTTGGCCTGGCAGGGCCCTCAACATCCCTTCCTGTTCCCACAGCTGTGAGCAGCTCCAAAGGTGCCATCCTCTACGAGCCATGTGTGGTCAGCACGCCTGTGTACTGTCCAGGGAGCACCAGTGTCCTCAAGAGCAGTGGGGGCTGCGGCATCGTGGGCACTCGTGAAATCTACATCCCCTGTGAGCCCCAGGGGCTGCTCGTCTGTGGGAGCAGGCGGAGCTCTGGTGTGAAGCCTGGGGCTGGGGGCAGCGCCTCCTGCCACAAGTGTTAGTACAGCCCCAGAGGCTAGTAGCCCAGGGGACAGGGCACAAGCTCCAGGCTGGGATGTTGTCCCCCACAACCAGGCTTCAAGACAAGGCTGTTCCACGATCCCACCTTTCTCTACTGATCGAAGATTCCCCTTGGGTTTTCACTGGGAGCTGCCCCTCAGGTATCTTCAAGAGTCTCTTTTCACTTAGCTGTGTGCAGACCCTGAGCGAGGCCCTTGGGTGAGGGTAAGGTACAAAGGAAGAAAACACATCTCCCATCTCCCTGGACTGCTGACAGTCAGGATCTAGTGTGACCAGGAAAATGGCAATGGCCCCCTAACACTTCTCTTCCCCAGGAGGTCAAAGGGGCACATCACAGTTCTGCTTTGTGGATCATCCCATGGAACTTGCCGCATGAGAAAAGTTAACTCCTTCTAGCTCCCACCTAATACATGCACTATTACAAATATCAAAAGGAGACACCCCAAAATCCCATCCCAAATTCCCAAGCCAAATGCCAGGATTTCAGGATCACTCGGAATCTGTCAACGCTGCTCTCAGCACACAGAATCAGGAGATGGTCTTTGGGCAATAGATTTACCTGCTCAGCTGTGTTGAACTGGCACTATAAAAATACATCTCTTTCCTGAGCTGATATTGGCAGCTGATGGCAAAGAAATGCCTAAAACAGAGGGACAATCAAGAGCTGACATTATTCGTTCCAGGGAATCAGTCATGCCCACACCTTTTGTACATAGCCACCCCCTGCCAGCTCCCTCTCCCTTGAGTTCCTCTTGCTTTGGGTCTGATGTGAGCATGTTTTCCTGGCTACAGTGCTAAGGCGCTGCCTCAGCAGGCTTGGAGGCTCTGCCTCATGGGCTGTGAGGGAGGAGAAGGTGCTGAACTGGCCTCACCTCCCCAGAGCACACCCCCTCCCAATAGTGCTGCCTCCTGCCCACCCAGGGATCCACGTTTCTTCCATGAGCCTCTGGGCTTGTCTATTCCCAATAAACTGTTCCCAGGCTACAGGAATCAGGACTGTTCGCCCTGCTCCGAGGACAATGAGGTTGAAGTGAAACCAATGAACAGCTTTGGGGGCCTGGGGGCCAGTTGGGAGCATTGGGAGTGGAAACAGAGGTTATTATACAAATGGGAAAACTACATGTGAATGATTGGCAAGTGGCCTGTGGAGTAAGTGTGGAGCCATACAAATTACACTTAAAGCCTGTGCATCATACCACAAGAGTTTAGAAGTCACTTTCCATGTTAAAAAGCATGGTCTGATTCCCCACAGGCCTCCTCACCACATGGTCCCCTGCATACGTCCTAGAGAAAGCCCATGGGGCCCCTTATATCATGTCTGTACTCAGCAGCCTCCAGGGCTGGACTCTGCCTCCGCAGCCTGGACTACGTGTACCACATCCACCTTTGATGCAGGACAGAGTCAGGCCTGGGGCTGACAGGGAAGCTGGGTAGCAGCCTGGCCAGGGAGGGGCATCCTCGAGGCGCCTCTCCCTCTCCACAGCCCCAAGGCCTGGAGCTGAGCTTGGTGGCAGCAGGTCCTCCCTCAGAGGGGCCCTGATACCCTCCATGTTGTTTCACGGACCCCTGTAACAATCCCCCCACCATAGATGTCCCCCTGTGCTCCCTTGTCCTGAGCACTCCCTTACCGCACAGCCCTGCCTCACAGGGCAGCTCTTCTGTGCCGAGCCCTGCATTAGGAGCTGGTGATAGAGAGGTGACTATACACCCTTGGAACCCTGGAGGGACTCGGCCCCAGAGAGGAGTCATAAGTAGTGACAGCCAGAGAGGATGGAAGTGACAAGAAAAAGCAACTGATGATTATGCTGGGCAGGGAGGTCAGAGAGAGGTTCACAGAGAAGACTGCAAGGACAGGGTTTGAAGAGACAAGGGTTACTGATTTATGGGCATCTTATTCCAAAGGACCCATCCACTCAGTTTTCATTCACTCAATGTATTTATCAAGCACCTGCTGTGGGTCAGGCCACCCAGCAACTGGTGTCACGGTGGTGAACCAGGCAGCCCCATTAGGGACAGAAGACGTGGCACCTACCTGTAGGGACAGAAGACGTGGCACCTAGAGCCCACAGTAGGGACTCTAAACTATGGAAAACAGTCTGGCGATTCCTCAAAATGTTAAACATTAGAGTAACCACGTGACCCAGCAATTCCATGCCTAGGTAGATACCCAAGAGAAATGAAAACACATACAGGACAAACGTATGGACACCAAGGGAGGGGAGGGGAGGCAGGACGAACTGGGAGACTGGGACTGACATCACACACTACTGATACTATGTATAAAACAGATAACTAAGGAGAACCTGCTGTATACAAGGAACTCTAGTCAATGCTCTGTGGTCACCTAAATGAGAACAAAATTTTAAAAAGAGGAGATATACGTACACATTAGCTGATTTCTTTGTTGTACAGTAGGAACTAACACGACACTGCAAAGCAACTATACGCCAATAAAAATTTAAAAACAAAAAAAATGTCCACATAAAAACTCATCCATGAATGTTCCACAGCAGCCCTATTCACAATCCCCAAGAGGTGAAACAACCTGAATGCCCAGCAATGGACTAAAGGGTGATCAAAATTTGATCTATCCATACAACGGAATATTATTTGGCCATAAAAAGGAGTGAAGTACTAATGTGTGCTACAACATGGATGAACCTTGGAAACATAAGGTAGATAAAGAAATCAGACACAGAAACCAGATAGTCTGATTCCGTTCATACGAAATTCCAGATTAGGAAAACCTATAGAGACAGAAGGCAGATTAGTGGTTGCCTAGGCCTGGAGGAAGGAGAGGATGGGGTAAGGGTGATGAAAATATTCTAAAGGTTTCTTTGGAGGTGATGAAAATATTCTAAAATGGACTATAGTGTTGGTTGCACTTATCTGGGAATATATTAAAACCATTGACGTGTACATTTTAAATGAGTGAATTATATGATCCATGAATTATATCTTTAAAAAACTGTCTTTCAAAAATGGGGCCCTGGCTCCAATCCAGGCCTCTGGGGCTTACAGCCTACCTGAGGATACAGACTTAGACATGAAATTATAGATGTCAGGCTTGTTGTGAAAGAGGACAGAACTGAGGCTCCCACCCTAGTCACAGGCCTCGGGTAGGTCGCCTGAGGAGGGGCAGCTAAGCTGGACCCCAAAAGCCAGCAAGACTGAGAGGAGGCAAGGAAGCCCGTGGCAGCAGGGTCGGGGGGTGAGGTTCAAGGCTGAAGGATCAGCAACCCTGAGTCAGGGCACACGCAGAGTCAGACAGGCGAGAGCCGGGGACTTCAGGGATGCACATCCACACCCAGGGAAAGAGAAGATGGGACAACAAGGGCCTTACGGCTTCCATTCCCGCTTGAAGCCCTGTCACTCTGGACCTGCCCTAGAGCCAGTAAGCTTTGCTGATTAAAAACCCAAATCTCTGAAAAATACAGAGACACTCCAGCCTGGAGTCAGCAAAAACAGAGATAACAACAGGCCACCTCTGTCCCGTAGATGACTATCCAGGGCCCAGGAAACACCCCAGTGGGGTAAAGGAGGAGAAAGGAAGATTCCCTCCACCTTCACAGAGAGGTGGGCTCCGGCCCGGTGACCATCCCTGCGGGAATTCCCATCCCAGGGTGGCCCTGTCCTGGACGTAAGCTAGAGGCGCCAGCATGCCCCTTCAGAGCATCCCCCAGGAAAGCCCCCTCAGCGCTGCGCAGTCGCGCCCTCACTCTACGCTCCTCCCCAGAGAGGAGGTGACGCCAGGCAGGCGGGTTGAAAGTGCCTCCTGCTGGTGCTCCAGAATTTCACTCCATCAGCTGGGCAAACACCTCCCGAGCTTCTCCCAGGACCCGCCCTGCGCCAGGTGCAGGGATACAGGGAGGATTAGGCCCCCGCCCTGCCCCCCGGAGGAAGGGAGAGACGTCTGCTGAAGCCAGAGCCTCCCTGCATTCCACTCCGTCTCCGGAGTTCAAATCGCAGCCCTTCCCAGAGCGCCCCCGCAAGGACAGGTGGCGAACAGCCCAAAGAGGCCTGGGTGGAGGTTCTGGAATGAGGTTCCTTGTTTTTGTTTCTGTCTCCCCAGAATGTCTCCCATTTTCTTGTTCCTCTTACCCCCGGGAGACCCTTCCTTGCCCCACTGCCCTCTCCCTCAGTTGTGCTCTGCCCCACACTCTGGGTCCCCTGGGACCCCTTCCTCATCCTGGTCCCATCAGGGGTTCCAGGGAGACTCACTACTGCCACTCTCCTCCTGGGGCTTGAATTGGGGGAAATGGCCACAGAAATGGAGCTGTAAGTGGAAGAGGAGACTTGGATCACTGTGTCTGGTAGAAGGAAGAGGGTTGCACCCGGCTGGCTGGCATCCCCACACCTAGCTCGATGCCAGGCTCACATCAGCACCCAGTGATGTTTTTTTTGACATGAACTGACTTGCATGCCTGTGAAGAGCATCATTTCGCCCTGAAACTGTGTGGGCAAGTGAGGAATTGGGGCTAAACCTGAAAAAAAAAAGAAAAGCCATGCTGCTTGAAAGGGTGAGGATGGGCTCAAGTAAGAGGGGTGCTTTGTCTCTCCTGAGAGGTGTTTAGATTCTATCTCAGCATCATTAACCTGACAGGACAGAGGGCTAGAGGGCCTCGGCTCCTTCCCATCGCCCCCTCCTTCTGCAGGGAGATTCCTGAGTCTCCCTTTCCACTGGGGCAGGTCTCAGCATGAACACATCCCAGTGAGTGCCTCTCTCCAGTGCAGACTTGTCCCCAGGCAGAATGGAAACACTCTGAAGGAGGCGGTGGCTTTAGAAAGTCGTCTCATCCTCTGGGATTTCCCTGTCACCCTCCTCCCCACCCACAGGCATGCACACACACACAGAGCAGCCAGGGTTCCCAGGCTCTGCACAGCCAACCAGCATGGCCCCCTCCCTCATCAGCAGTTCCCCCTCCTCCCAGGGCAATTAGCATCAAGATGAGCCAGCAATCCATCTACACTAGCTCAGCCAGCAGATCTCAGGATTACATCCAGACCAACTCTCAACAGGAAGAAGAAACTGTCAGAGCAGCAAAAGCCCCAGCCCAGAGTTTCCAGGGCTACTCCTCCCCTCTCCCCACCTGCTACCCTTTAAAAATGGCTGAGGACTGTATTTTGCATCGTCTGGTGAAATAAGGCCTCAGAACTATAAACTGCTAATGGTGACAGCTCATCTCACAACAGAGGTCATGCATGACTGGTCTCAATTACCCCCATCCCGCCCCGGCTGTTAGGGTTGAAGGAAGCTGAGACACGGGTCAGCCCCAGTAATGACTGATGGGGTAATGATGCCATAACCACTGGAGCAGGAATGAGGTGGGGTTCTGGACCACACCAGGAATGACAGCTTACAGGTGAAGGGAGGCAAAAAAAGGGGGAAAGAGGCAGAGATGAAAAGAAGGGGATGAAGAGAGCAGAGAAATGGATAACCACACGAGGCTCCACACAACGTACACCCCACCCAAACATTTCCACATGTGTCCTTCACATACTATGCAGTAGGTATAATTCCATGTTACAGATGAGGAAACTGAGGCTAGAGAGGTTAGACAATTTCCCCAGGTCATTTATGTACCAAGGAGGGCGAGTGTTTGCACAGTGATAATAAAATCTTACCTCCTGTCCTCTCTCCCTTTTCCTCCTGCTTTTAATCTTTCCAGTGTCTCCATTCATTCAGCAAAAACACACAGCCTGCCTACCACATGCCTCCACTCTCCTAAGGAGGGATGAAGAGGAGAAACACACATACACACACACACACACACACACACACACACACACACACACCAGTGCCTGCCTCCTGGAGCTTACATTACAGCCTGGGATGATGTTAAACAGCAAATCCTTGCAGGCAAGGACCTCAGATGGTGAGAATTCCTAGGGAGAGGAGAAAGCAGGGAGAGGAGATGGAGAGTACATAGAGGAGGGGAATTTAAAGAGAAGGGACCTATGAGCAAAGACCTGGAAGAGTTGAGGGACCCAGCCATGCGGCCATTTGAGGAAAAAAGATTTCCCAGCACAAATGAAAAACAGTAAATGCGAAAAGTGTCTGAGCAGGAGCTCTCCTACCTGTCTGATTGACATACAGGCAGACAGAGTGGCTGGAGCAGAGTGAGCAAAGGACAGACAGATGGAAAGGAGGTCAATGAAAGAGGAGGGCAGACTATGCAGAGTCCTGTATGGCATTTACTCTGGATGTTTGAACTTAGAAATGGCATGATCTGACATGTTTTGTTTTTAAAGGACCACTCTGAGCATGGTGTTAAGGAAAGACAGAGGGGGCAGAGGAGGAAGCAGGATGACTAGCTGGAAGGATACTTCAATAGACCCTGTGAGGAGTGGTGAACTTGGACCAATATGGGAGCAATGGTGTGGTGAGCAGTAATAAGGCTCCAGGTATATTTTGAAGGTAGGACTTGTCAATGGGCTGAATGTGGGATATGGAAAAAGTTGATGAACAAAGGATGGCTCCCAGGTTTTTGGCCTGAGCCAGTACAGAGATAGTAAGCCTGGCAAGTAGAATGTATTTCACAGGAACAAGCAATCGGGAGAACAGTTTTGGACAGATTAAATTTGAGATACATAGTTGATATCCAAATAGAGATGTTGATCAAAATACATGCATGGGGGCACAGAAGGGACATTCAAAGGGATGTTCAGGATAGAGATACACCTTGGTAGCCATCAACAGACAGATAGTATTTAAAGTCATGAGGCTGTATGATGTCACAAAGGGGACAAGTGTAAAGACATGAACAGGTACAAGAGCTGAGCCCAAGGATGCTGTGATGTGTGCAGATCAAGGATATGAGGATAAACTGGTTGAGAAAAATGAAAAGAAGCAGTCAATAATATGTAAAGAAAGTCAAGAGAATGGGTGTCTGGAAACCAAAAAAGGAAATTATTATAAGGAAAAGAGAATGATCAACTATGTCAAATTCTGCTAAATTAAATAATAGCTGAGAATGGACCACTGAATTTAGCAACATGGAGGTTGCTGGCAATCTTCACAAGAACTACTGTGTTATTATTATTTTCTACTTCTCCCTTTGAGACATGCACCTGATACCTGGATCTATGGAGCACAGTGGTAAACTAGAAACAGATGGAAACGTCTTCAACTTGATAAAAAATTTATATATGCAGAAAACCTACAACTAACATTGTACTTAACTGTGAGAACTTGAAGCTTTTCCACCAAAAATCAGGAATAAGGCAAAGATGCCCTCTCTCACCACTGCTTTTCAACATCATACTGGGTATCCTAGCTAATACAGTAAGACAAGAAAAAGAAATAAAAGGTATAGAGACCAGAAGAAAGGAAATAGTGAAGACCTGAGATGGATGGCTCTAGTCAAAAGCTCATATTCCCTTCCAAAGTATGGATAGAACCCCAAGTAAGCATCCAAGCAAGCACAAGTTCCCCCAGACCCAGACAAGCAGGACAAATCATGCCACTTTCTAGAACAGAAAAGGTCAACATTTGTCTCTCCATCTATAATGTAAGGAATCCGCATAGGTACTACTACAGATATCCCTAATGTGTATTTTAGGGGTTCAAAATCATGTGGTTAACTTTCCACACAGATACATGGCCAAATCATTGGCATGTTTTGGCCTCAAATTATGTCACAAAACTATTGGTTGGTGGAAGTCTTCAAGATAATCTCCCCACACCAGCAGGAATACAGAGACCATCTTTTTTATCTCTATACCCTCGGCACCAAGCACATTACCTGAGATACAGTATTTGGTAATTGCTGAATGAATGAATGAAATCAATGTCCTTTGAGAGTCTTAAATCAGACATGTATTACATTAACCCAGATGAGCTTCACTGATGATTCAATTCTTATGTGAACAGTCAAATCAGATTACAGAGGATATATGAAACACTGCAAAAGGGTTTTGGACTGCTTAGTCCATCTGCAGGGGTGCAGTAAACTGTATTCTCACCATATCATTTCTTACTCAGAGCTATGAAGACCTTGCCTCTCTTCTATACATTCCTCATCTATTTAGGGGTTATCTGTGTAGCTGCATTCCTTGCAAGCCTCTTGCTGGAGTTGTTACCATTCTAACTTTCTGGTGGTTAGCCACACTTGCAATGGAAAGTCTATTGGATTTAAGACCAAAGAAAATTAATGTCCCCATAATGGCAATTATGGTGGACCTGCGGGGAAAATAGGACAATAATGTTTATGTGTTTATGTGTTTTTAATGTTTATAGGTTTGATGTTATGGCTCTGATTCTGAGGGGAATAGGTGTGTCTGAGATTAGTTCACTGTGAAGGAGGTTACAGGCATAGAGAGTTTCTGCTAACTACCCAAGCTCATAAATGCTTCCAAATGGCTTTTTTCACTTTTATGGGACCAATCCTCAGATCCCCACACACATAAAAGGGATGAGAGGGATCCACTAGCCCCAGAGGACTCTCAGCTCCAGCTCTCCCCGCTCTGCAATTGCTGCTCTGCTCTTGCCCAGGACACCATCATGTCTTGCCGCTCCTACAGAGTCAGCTCTGGTCGCTGTGTGGGCAACTTCAGCTCTTGCTCAGCAGTGACACCTCAGAACCTGAACCGCTTCCGGGCCAGCTCTGTCTCCTGCAGGAGTGGGCCCAGCTTCAGGGGTCTTAGCGGCTTTGGCAGTCGGAGCGTCATCAGCTTTGGATCGTGCTCACCCCGGATAGCAGCTGTGTGCCCTCGACCCACCTGCTATGGAGTTGGCTTTGGTGATGGGAGTGGTGCTGGTCTAGGGTTTGGGGCCGGCAGTTGTGTTGGCCTGGGGTTTGGAGCCAGAAGTGGTCTTGGCTATGGCTTCTGCACCCCCGGCTTTGGCTACCGAGTTGGAGGAATTGGAGGGCCAGCAGCCCCATCCATCACAGCAGTGACTGTTAACCAGAGCCTCCTGACCCCGCTCAACCTGGAGATTGACCCCAATGCCCAGAGAGTGAAGAGGGATGAGAAGGAGCAAATCAAGACCCTCAACAACAAATTTGCCTCCTTCATCGACAAGGTACTTGAGACAGCTCAGCCTCTGGGTCTGGGATGATGAGAGCTAAATGCACTGAGGTGTACTTTCCCTCAGGAGGAACTGATCTAGACCCAGGACACAGATCTTGACCCCACATCCTTTGGGATCAACCAAAGGCATGCAGTACGATTTCTGGGTCGCTCTGCTGCAGAGCAAGGATGAGCCTGAGGAAGCACTACATGGAGGGAGAGATTGACGGTGGTGGTGGAACATCCAGCCACTGACTGGATGCCTAAAGGGATCTGAACAACCTAGTCATTTAGAAATATCTTCCAAACAGGTTAGAAACATGAACACCTCCGCCAGGTGTTGGCTGGGACAGGTTTAAAAGATTTTGTCCTTTGATATCCTCATGCTCTCTTTGAAGTTTTCAATGGTTTCTGAGGATGAGTGGCCACACCTGTTCAGGCTTAAAGAAAAGGAGAATGGAGTTGAGTAATTTGTACAAAATTTATACAAAACAAGGAATTCATACTCCTCCCCCCAAGAGGGATAGCCAGATTCAGCCAAGTAGCCTAGATTGAGTAGGGAATGATCACTGGTGGTCACTGATCTTCAGGTTGATGAGAGGAACAAAGAGGTGGAACTGACATCCCAGAAGCGGGGATTTATGTCTCCATGAAGTGGGGATTCTCTGATTGTGCCTGAGATTGTAAACTTACCTCTGTGAGCTTCATTTCATGTGAAATGAGGGGTTGGAGTAAATGGTCTCTGCATTCTCCTCCAGCTCTGTAAGTCTCAGCTGATGGAATATCTGGGGTGATGGGTATGACCTACGACCTGAGAGTTCCCACCTCCTAAAGCCACATCCCAGCCCAAATGTACTTTACTCTGTTCTTCATTCCCTGCCAGAGATAACTGAAATTGGTTTTCAGATGCAGGCCAACTCGGCTCAGGTAGAATCGATTTCTGAATTCCCAGTGAGCTGGCCCTCCCCTCTGAGTGTTAAAGGGGAAATGGTTGAAGATTTTGGTTTCAAAGCTTCTGTTTGTAGCTCAGCCTGGCTGAGTGTGAGGAGGAGTCCCAGACCTGCTCTGCCAGATTCTTCTGAGTTAGAAGGACTTAAAGTCAAACAAAAAAGGGAACAATGGTCACCACGAGGTTGTCACCTCTGACCATCTGAGCAACTAGTCCATACATAGGTGATCATATTGAGCACTCAATTGCCATGTCCTTGCCTCTGTGGATTTAGGTGCGGTTCCTGGAACAGCAGAATAAGCTCCTAGAGACAAAGTGGAACTTCCTCCAAGAGCAGAAATGTGCCAAGAGCAACCTGGAGCCCCTCTTCGAGAACTACATCACCAACCTACGCAGGCAGCTGGAGGTAGCGAACAGTGATCAGGCCCGGTTGGAGGCTGAGAGGAACCACATGCAGGATGTCCTTGAGGGTTTCAAGAAGAAGTGAGTGGCATCTGGACCATATGGACCAAGGATGGGCATAGGGCTGGTTCCCAGTGCAGCAGCCAAGCTCAGATGGGAGCCCCTGCGAGGATCAGAGTTGAATGCTGGTTTCAATTCCCAGCCTGGAGACAGGGGCAGGGCAGTGATATGTACGGGAGGGTGAAGCCCCTGCAGGTCCTGAGGAATAAAGAGACCTGGGATTGGGCACAGCCTGTTCCTAATCCTGCCTGTGAACATGGGTGAGTTGACCCCAAAAAAGGAAACCCCTGGTTCTGTAAACAGTGCCCAGGTCCAGCCACAAGCAGGATGCTACTTCCTCTAAGGTCAAGTGCAGTGACCCTAAAGCATTTCCAGCAGAGAACCACAGCCAAGGTTCAGATTTTCAGACCCCACACCCAATTTGAGAAAGTAAAAGGGATTTGGAGAAACCAAAGTCTAAAAGGTCTTAAAGATGGGGCAGAGTGGAGAACATGAGGATGGAAACAGGGAGCCAGGCTCCTGGCTGGGGCAAGAGAGGTCATAAAAGGTGATAACTGGGCAGCTGGGAGTAATCAGCTCTGGGTTCAGGGGTAGAACGCACCCTCTTCATCTTTATCACTCAGGTATGAAGAGGAAGTGGGTCTTCGGGCCAGTGCTGAGAATGAGTTCGTGGCTCTGAAGAAGGTAAGGAGAATAACAGGTACAGGCAGACTTTCCCTCCAGACAGACAAATGTTTTCCACATCCCAGGATGCTGCCCAGGCAGCCCTTTGACTACTCACACACAGTGGACCCCCGAAGGTCACAACTGCTTCCCTTCAAAGTTCTGATTTGGTCTCCAATGACTTAAGGTCTTCATGAAAAGAGAGGTTTGAAGAGATGACATTTTAGGAGTCTTGGATTATCCAGATTCTTCTTGCCTCTAAATAAGCATTGAGAAAGGTCCAGCATCCCTGGGGGTTTTACGTTGTCCAAGGGAGAACAAGAGTCATTAAGCTGTATTTCCACCCCATGACTCTCCCACCTGTCCCACTTGGCCTGCCCCTGTGGAGATTAGTCTCATCTTCCCACCCATCTCCAGACCCTGCCAAGGTGGGGAGGTTAAACAGTACACAGATAATGAGCATTTTATTCTTCTCTCTTTGATGCAGGATGTGGATACAGCGTTCTTAAGCAAGGCTGATCTAGAGGCCAATGTGGATACCCTAATTCAGGAAATCGACTTCCTGAAAACCCTGTATGAGGCGGTAAGGGCTCATCCCCTCTGAGCCATCCAAGGAGATCATTGTGTGGCCTGGATTTCCTGGGGGATTCATTGGACTATTGGTATCATACATCTTTCTTCCCATCAAAAATATATTCTCTAAATGCTGATAAATATACAAGTGGAGAAGGTAAGGGGAGCCTGACTCAGGTCTATGAATCAACTCCTTGGTCAATCTACTGATGGCCAGGAAAGGTTTGGGTCTAGGAATGTCACTTCTATCTTCTGATGAGAAGACTCTGGAAAACTGACTTGCTGGGACATGTAAGATGTGTTAGCTAATTAGTCAAATGAACTAGCTATCTTTTGCTTCATAAGGTCTTTTTGGTCTGGGATAGACCTAATTTTAGAACTGAATGTCTGGCTCTGAGTAGAAAGGCTGAAGAAATCTCCCTTTGAGGCCATTGCCTTGCAGACCAGTTCTCAGCCCTCTCCCATCCCCACTGCCAAGTCTCTGAAGGACTTGGGATATAGGAACTCCTAGATCATCATGTTCTAAAATGTTGTCAGCTCTCAATGATCCACGACTGGCACAGTCACTGTGTGGCTAAGCCAAAGAAATGTTTAAGCTTTATCATGGTTCTTACTCCCTTCCACAAATCCTTAGCGCCCCCCCCCACCAGTTTTACTAGTCACCTAAACAAATTAGGGTGTTGAAGGGATGTCTCCTAGTATACAACAAGGGTTTAAAGTCAAGCTGAAACGGTTTGGGGTCACCTCCTCTTCTTTGCCCTCAGTTTGCATGATCTGCTCTGTTGCTTTGCCCTGAAGAAATAAGCAATGCTCTGTCTCCTGACTCCAAGTTCTAGGGACCCTGTGACAAAGCCCCAGCATTGCTGGGACCCATTGATGGGAGTCAGTCCATCTGTCTCACTTATCTTCCAACCCAGGAAATCCAGTTACTACAGTCACACATCTCAGAGACATCAGTCATTGTGAAGATGGACAACAGCCGGGACCTGAATGTTGACGGAATCATCGCCGATATCAAAGCCCAGTATGAAGAGATCGCCAGACGCAGTCGAGCTGATGCGGAGGCCTGGTACCAGACCAAGGTGGGCAGGAGGGTGCTGGGGAAGGGGTGCAGGCAGCCCTGGGATGACAAAGATGACAAAGTGGGTTGTGATCTTGACCCAATCTTCGAATCATCCCTTTCTCCCACCAACCCGTAGTACGAGGAGATGCGAGTGACAGCTGGCCAGCACTGTGACAACCTGCGCAACACTCGGGATGAGATCAATGAGCTGAACCGGCTGATCCAGAGGCTGAAGGCAGAGATCGAGCATGCCAAGGCTCAGGTGGGCAAAGGAAAAAGAAAGCCCCATAAGGAAGACAGGCAGAGCCCCAAGCTTTGGGGAGCCCAAGGTGGATGATGTAGGGGAGGCAACTGGGACCCAGAAACAGAGGGATGGGAAGAATTGGTCCAGGAAGACTTCCTAGAGGAGGAAAATGTAGAAGGAAAGGAGAGACTCTTAATCTCCGAAAACGTAGAAGGAAAGTTCTTGGGCTCACTTAAAGGGGCAGGCAAGGCAAAAAGAATGGCTTTATTCTCTGGACCCCCTGGGTCTTAAGAGCAACAGAAATCAATAAGTGCAAAATCAGTGAGGATGAAAATGGCAGAAAAGCAATGTTCCACTCCCTGGCGACATCAAACTACAGGATGACAAGCCCCTCCATGGGCTCCGTTCCTGGCTTGGCACCAGGCTGTGTCCCCACAGACAGGGGCAGTGTTTCTAGCCCAACCTGAGGATCCCCTAGTTCCTGCCAGAGCCCATCTGCAAACTGCCCTCCCCACAGCGCTGCAAGCTGGAGGCCGCCGTGGCTGAGGCTGAGCAGCAGGGAGAAGCTGCCCTCAATGATGCCAAATGCAAGCTGGCAGAACTGGAGGGTGCGCTGCAGCAAGCCAAGCAGGATATGGCACGGCAGCTGAAGGAGTACCAGGAGCTCATGAATGTCAAGCTGGCCCTGGACATCGAGATCGCTACCTACAGGCGCCTGCTGGAAGGCGAGGAGATCCGGTGAGTGCTCTCGGTGCAGCAACTGGAGTGAGGTCAGACTTCTAGCTTATAGAAAGTCTAGGTGGGGGAAGGAACCAGGAACAATTTTTCCTACAAACCTCAATGGATTGCCCTTGGCAGGGGTTTAGAAGATGCCTCTAGTTCTTGTGCCTCTAAGTGCAAGCTTGTAGACAGACTGCATCAAATCATAGAGAGCTCTGCTTGATTGGTTAGCTTGTTTAAAAAAAGAAAAAGAAGACATTCTCTCAGATATTTTGCTTCAATAGTTTTGGAGGGTTTAGGGACATGTAAGTTTTAAAAACTCCCCAGATGCTTATGCAGACATGGGTGAGAACCACTGTCCACACAGCCAAAAAAGCCCTCTCATAGCAGGGAGGTTTTCAGAGAACAACATGGTTGTGAACTGACTTGCTTCTTTCTCTTTTCAGGATCTGTGAAGGTGTTGGACCAGTAGACATAGGTAAGACCCTTCAGTCTCTTCTTCTTCACACATGTCTCTCCTAGAACCCTTCAAATTTCCTTTAAACTCAAGCCCACATTGTGGTCAGGAGCCCATGGCTGGACTGGCCATGACAGCCAGGGGAGCAGGGATCATCTGGCCCTTGGACTGAGAATATCCTTAGCTGACTTAGGTATTAAGACATCCCCAGAGCCTGCCTCCCCAGAGCTAAGCAATCAATCACCAATTGGGGTTGAGCTAAGTAAAGCTTAATCAGACTAGAGACCTGGGTCATGGAGGTGTGTCCAGTGGAGACTAGAGGGCTAGAGAGCACAGCCATTTAGTGAGTCGGGAGGAACTGAAAACGGGCCCTCTTTAGGGGTGGGCAATGTGGGTATTTCCAAGGGGCAAGATGTAACTGGAAGAAGCCCTGTGGCTTTATTATGGAGGCTACTGGATAATTCAGCTCACCAGCACCCTCACACAACCCAACCAGACTTTGGCCATATATAAATAACAGTGGACTTACCGCTGTATGCCAACACCTGGGGAACTGGCTGAACTCTTCCATTTTAGTCCAAATGTTCCATTTTAGTCACTTGAGTGACTCCACTAAAGTCAAAGTCCGTTTGGACTTGAGTGAAGTCACAACCTTTGAGTCACCCAGGCAAAAGGACAGAAAAGTGGGTATTGACTACGTAGATAGTAGGAACCCCTGGGGCCCAGGCCACTTCTGCCTGTCCTCTCCCCTCCCACAAAGGGAGCGTGGAGGGTGAGGCAGCCTCTCTGAGGGTTTCTTCCTCCTGCAGCGGTGAGTAGCTCCCGGGGCGGCCTGGTGTGCGGGCCCGAGACCCTGTACAGCAGCTCCAGCCTCTGCCGTGGCGGGGTCATCATCTCCGGAAGCGGCAGCAGCAGCAACATCCGGTCCGGCGGCTTCTGCAGCTCCAGCGTGGGCGGGGCCCGGGTCGTGGGCGGTGGGGACCTGCTGGGCGCTGGCTCCCGAGGGGGCTCGATGCTGGTGGGCGAAGTCTGCGCTCCCAGCGTCCCCTGCCCACTGCCCACCGAGGGCGGCTTCAGCAGCTGCAGTGGCGGCCGTAGCAGCCGCAGTTCCACCGTCCGCTTCGTGTCCACCACCACCTCCCACCGGACCAAGCACTGAGAGCAAGCGCTGGCCAGCCACCGCTCTCAGAAGAACCATTTCCACGCCTTCTGCTTCTGTCCCCAGGGTGCCCTGAGTCAGGCTGGAGGGTGCTCTAGGTACCCCTCCTGCTGGGAAGCCACGGGCTGCTCTGCCTGGTCTCTGTCCTTTGGGGGGATTTTTTACACCCCTTAGATGCTCCATCCACAGGCCCCAGACTGGCTTTCCCCCTAACTCCCAGTTTCCTAACTTTGGGTCATTCCTCACCACCCAGCCCAACAGCCTAAAGAAAGTACAAAAACCAGTATGTTGGGGGAGAAATGGACCAGTTCAATGCCAGAAAGAATGTGCCTGGGCGCCATCACCATCCTAACTTTGGATTAACTTCAAGAATGGAGAGCTGGCTGTCCACAGAGCAGGGGTCCTCAGCCCACCAGCCTCTGCTTCCCTCTCCTAACTTTCCCTGGCAGAAGGTTCTTTCCTCCTCTTCCTGATCCAGAAGGAGCCACGATCTTCAGTGGCCCAAGGGATCCCTGAGTCCCCAGAGATGGTTCTTCTCCAAGTGGCATCGGTCCTGGCTGCTGCTCTTCCTGGGGTGTTGGTTTAACTCTGGCATGCGAGTCCACGAGGTGGATGGGTACTGGTGGAGAGGCAGTCCCTGCAACACTCCATGCCCCTGCTGGTGTTGTGAGGGAAATCCAGCCTTCCACTGCAAGAGGGTTTATGTCTGCAAGCTCCAAGGAGGCCTGGGCTGGGGTGGGTGCCTGTTTGTACTGCTGTTTGTGTTGCTGGAATTTCAATAAACTTGCAAGCTAACATGTCTAGGACTCTGGCCTCTCTTTACCAGTCATGCTGGGGGTGGGGGATCTTGCCTCCTAGATTCCACTAGCTCACTCCCCCGGGGACTTGCTAAGGGCAGAGGCTGGTGTCCTGGGACAGAGGACGTACTAAGAAAAGAGCCCTCAGGCCCCTCCCTGGAGGGGCACATAGTTCAGCAAGGGAGATGAGACATACAGCAAAAGCTCTGAAAAAGAATGCCAAGCAGCCCACTTCTCTCCGTGTGTTGCCCTCCACCCTCCTCCCACCAAGGCAAACCCTTCCATTTGTTTCCCAGGTCCCACCCCACCCCCAGTTCCTCTGGGATCATTGTAGGGGCCAAGAGACCCAGCCATGTGGTTAGAGGGTTGAAACTTTCAATCCACCCTCCCTGATCTCCAGGAAGGGGAGCGGGGTTGGAGGTTGAATCAATCAATCATGATTTATGTAATGAAGCCTCCATAAAAACTCCAAAAGGACTAGGGGTTCCAAGAGTTTCCAGGTTGGTGAATATGTGGAGATATGGGGCGGGGGTGTGTGCCTGGTGAGACCATGGAAGCCCCCAGGCCCTTTCCCCACACCTTGCCCTATACATCTCTCCCATCTGACCTTGAGTTTTATCTTTCCATAATAAACTGGCAATCTATTACGTAAAATGTTTCTCTGAGCTCTGTGAGCCACTCTAGCAAAGTAATCAAACCCAACGAGAGGTTTTGAAACTTTCAATCTATAACCAGTTGATCAGAAGTCTGGGTGATAACCTGGGTTTGCAACTAGCATCTAAAGCAGAGTTGGGGTGGGCAGTCTTGCAGGACTGAACCCTTGACCTGTGGAATCTGATGCTGTCTCCAGGTCGACAGTGTCAGAATTGAGTTGAATTGTAGGACACCCAGCTGCTTACTGGTACAAGAAACCCCATGTGCCTGTGTGTGTGTGTGCACACACACATGCACACACATTGGAACCGTGACCAGAACTCTTAGTGTGTGTCTTGTGCAACAGCAGAGGATCCCACACCATAGTAAGTCCCCACACTAGGTTTAATGACTATTCTCATCATCATTAAATTCTTAATAGTTTTAACAAGGGGTTCTGCATTTTTATTTTACATTAAGCCCCATAAACTGTAGAGCCAATCCTACCTGAATAGCTATATTTCTACTAAGGGAATTGAATGTGCAGTTTAAAATCTTCCTACAAAGAAAACTTCAGGCCCAAATACCTTCACTGGTGCATTTTACCAAACATTTAAGGAAAAATTCAGAGTCTTCCAGAAAACATAAGAGGAGGGAAATTTTCCCAACTCCTTTCATGAGACCAGCATTACCCTAATACCAAAACCTGCCAAAGACATAATAAGAAAAAAAAACCCTACAAATCAATACATGTTATGAAACTTAATGTAAAAAATAAAATATCAGTAAATTGAATACAGCAACAAAGAAAAGGATAACGCATCATGACAAGTAGAGTTTATCCTAAGAATGCAAGGCTGGTTCAACTTTCAAAAACCTAATGTAATTAATGTAATTTATGATATCAACAGACTGAAAAGGGGGACTTCCCTGGTGCTCTAGTAATTAGGGATCCATCTGCCAGTGCAGGGGACGTGGCTTCAATCCTTGGCCCAGGAACCAGGACCCCACATGCCACAGGGCAACTAAGCCCATGAGCTGCAACTCCTGAAGTCTGCACACTAGAGACCATGCTCCGCAACGAGAAGCCACCGAAACAAGAAGCCCACACTCCGCTACCAGACAGTACCCACGCTCGCCACAACTAGAGAAAGCCTACACGGCAACAAAGACCCAGTGCAGCAAGAAAAAAAAACCCACACAGACTGAAAAGGAAGAATCATGACTACCTAACAGACACACAAAAGGAGTTGACAAAATTCAACATCTGATTGCAATTAAAAAAAAAAAAACCTCACAGCAAACTAGGAATAGATGAGAACTTCAGTAATCTAAATAGCATCTACTAAATTCATCAACAAAGTAACATCCCATAGCTAACAACCTACTTAATGGTGAAAGTCTGAATGATGTCTTCCCTAAGACTGGGAAAAGATAAGGGTATCTGCTCACATCATGTTTAGTCAGTATGACACAAGCTGGCCTAGCCGATGAACTAAGGCAAGAAGAAGAACTAAAAGTCATATAAAAAAAGGCGGGGGAGTCAAATGGGTTGGGTAGGAAGAAATAAAACTCTTTCTATTTTTGGAAGACATTATTTTCTGCGTAGAGAATCCCAAGGAATTTCTCTTTTTAAAAAACCTGCTAGAACTAATAAGTGAGTTTAGTAAGATTAAGGGATGTGAGGTCAATATACAAAAACTAATTGCATTTCTATATTCTAGCAAAAACAGTTAGAAATTAAACATTTTAAGTATCACTTATAATAGCACCCAAACATAGAAATACCTAAGCATAAGGCTTTAAAAAGAATCAATATGCTAAAAACTATAAAACAATAATGAAAGAGATCAGAGAAGCAAGTAAATGGAGATATATACTATGTTCCTGAATCATAAGACTCAATATCGTTAAGACATTGATTCTCCCACAAAGATGACACAAGGTTCAATCAAACTTGTGAACTCTGATTTGTGCAAACCCCAGTTCAGATCCCAGGTTCTCTACTTAATAGCTGTGTGGCCAAAAGTAATAACAGGCAAGAATGATAGTTAGTATAGATTGCATTGAGTAGGGTTTCTAGTGTGTTGTGTGTTTTAACTTACTTGATTCTTTCAACAATCCTATGCAGTAGGCACCTTAATAACTGCACTTTAGACAGATGACAAAACCAAGGCCCAGTGGTCAAAGCAAAGGCATTCTGAGTGCAGAACCCACACTCATCACCACCACGCTGTTCGATCTGTCATTTATTCTGTCTCTTGCCTCATCTATAAAATAGGAAAATAGCTTCTATATCAAAAAGTTGTTGTGGAAATTACACACAATGGCATAACTACAGTGCTTAGCACATAGCCTGGTACACAGTGGTGCACAATAAATGGTTGCTATTGTTTTGATGGTGATGGTGGTGGCAGGTCTAGTTCTACTGCTGATGGAGAAGAGCTGTGTTCAGCAGCTCAGTCACCCCATTACCAAACATGGGTGGATGCCCAAGGGTCAGCAGACTGTTGTCAGTGTTTGCACGCAAAGCCCTCAGCCCTGATCTGCAGGCAGGCAGGCGGCTCCCCAGCCTTTCCTGCTCCTGCAAGCTGGACTGGGCCTCTGCCTGGCTACCTGTGGGGCGTTGCTGCCCTCTGCTGGCCACCAACTTCCCTGGGGCCTTTTCAAAGCATTCCCAGGGCAGGGTATTATGGAGAGAGAGAAGGAAGTCTTTTTTTTCTCCTTTTGTTATTAATTTCCTTACGCTTATTTTTTAAATTAAAGTATGGTTGGTTTGCAATATCGTCTTGGTTTCAGGTATGCTGCTGCTAAGTCGCTTCAGTCGTGTCCGACTCTGTGAGACTGCAGCAGCCCACGAGGCTCCTCTGTTCCTGGGATTCTCCAGGCAAGAATACTGGAGTGGGTTGCCATTTCCTTCTCCAATGGTTTCAGGTATACAGCACAGCAACTTGTTTATGTGTGTGTGTGTGTGTGTATACACACACACACACACACACACACACACACACACATATATATATATATATGCATATATATGGCTTCCCCAGTAGCTCAGTTGGTAAAGAATCTGCCTGCAATACAGGCGACCCAGATTCAATTCCTGGGTCAGGAAAATCCTCTGGAGAAGGGAATGGAAACCCACTCCAGTATTCTTGCCTGAAGAATTCCACGGACAGAAGAGCCTGGTAGGCTACAAGTCTATGGGGTTGCAGAGTCAGACAAACTAAGCGTGCGCACACACACACTCACACACCACACACACACACACACCACACATACACACACACACCACACAATATAGAGAGACAGATAGACAGATTCTTTTTCAGAGTCTTTTCCCTTAGCAATTCAGTTCAGTTCAGTCAGTCGGTCATGTCTAACTCTTTGCAACCCCATGGGCTGAAGCACATCAGGCTTCCCTGTCCATCACCAACTCCCAGAGCTTGCTCAAACTCATGCTCATCAAGTCAGTGATGCCATCTATCTCATCCTCTGTTGTCCCCTTCTCCTCCTGCCTTCAATCCTTCCCAGCATCAGGGTCTTTTCCAATGAGTCAGTTTTTCACATCAGGTGGACAAAGTATTGGAGCTTCAGCTTTAGCATCAGTCCTTCCACTGGATATTCAGGATTGATTTCCTTTAGAATTGATTGGTTTGATCTCCTTGCAGTTCAAGGGACTCTCAAGAGTCTGTCTTCTCCAACACCAAAGTTCAAAAGCATCAATTCTTCAGCGCTTAGCTTTCTTTATGGTCCAACTCTCACATCCATACATGATTACTGGGAAAACCATAGCTTTGACTATACCGACCTTCATCAGCAAAGTAATGTCTCTGCTTTTTAATATGCTGTCTAGGTTGGTCGTAGCTTTTCTTCCAAGGAGCAAGCGTCTTTTAACTTCATGGCTGCAGTCACCATCTGCAGTGATTGTGGAGCCCAAAACAATAAAGTCTGCCACTGTTTCCATTGTTTCCCCATCTAAATGTTGAGTGTAGTTCCCTGTGTTATCAGAGGGAAGTCTTTTAAAAAAATTTTTTTTCTTCCAAAATTGTGTTTAGAACACAAACACTGCAACTCTGAATGGCAACTTTAAGGAAAGGAACCCACCCCCCATTCACCAGCCCACCACAGCGCTTCTTTCACCATGCTGTGTCTCTGTCGGTCTTGGTTCTCACAGATGCTCAGAAAACCACAACCCTGAGGCAGAAGAGAGCCATGGAGGCTTCTGAGTTCCATGCTTTTCATACCAACTATGTTCCTTGGGGCTCAAGGGCCAGCGCTTCCCGTCTGCGGCATTTTCTGCCAAGCACAAAATATTCAAAGTATCCAAAACATCTATTCATTTGCACATTCACTCAGCCCACAAATATTTATTGGGCACTTACTATGTTCCCAACACTGTTCTAAGTGCTTGGGAACCATCAATGAACAAAAAGACTGAAAATTCCTGCTTCCATAGAGTTTATTTTGGAGTGAGAGGAAACTGACAATAACCAAGAAATAGAATAAACAAGTCAATTACAGTATGTTACAAGGTGTTAAGTGCTACAGAAAAAAGAAATTAGAGCCAGATAAGCTGGGTGGAGAATGCTCTAGAGGGAAAGGCAGGCTGCCATTTTTAAAAGAAATGCCAGAGAAACCTCTTTGAGAGGCTGTATCTGAGCAAAGACCCGCAATGCAGGTGGCAACAGGGCAAGCCATGTGGCAGAGGGAAGAGCATTCAGGGAAGAAGGGCCAGTTAGTGCAAAGGCTCTGGGTCAGGAGTAGGCAGTGTGTGTGTCTGAGGAGCAGAGGGAGGCCAGAGTGGGTGCCCAGAACAAGGGCATGAGTTGAGAACTGTAATAACAAGGACAAGCAGTGCAGCCTTAGACTTTTTCTTTCTCTTTTTACTTTGAGTGAAATGGAGAATTATCTGGGCATTTGAGCAGAGGAGTGACACAGCTCAATGTCTTAAGGGGATCATTGAAGTAGAGGGGGCCAAAGCAAGCAAAGAGATCAGCATGTCCATCTTACCTGTGTTTATAACCGAATAGATAAATAGAGAGAGAGATTTATATAGCTGCTTTCCTCCTAAGATTTAGAGAAGTGATTCTACAGCTGAAGAAGGAGAGGAGAAGGACTAGGAAGAGAAGGAGAGGGGAAAGGGATGGGGAGGAGGTAGAAGAGGACAAGGAGGAGGAGAGGAAGAAAACTTCAAAACCATTAATGTGGTCCAGCTTTGAAATTCGAGGCTCTGTGTTTACTGAGCATCTGCTCTGACCCAAAGTAGCCATCGGGAAACAGTAAAGCCACCAGAGAAAGCTGCCTGCAGGAAGGCATGTGGACAGGGTTTGGGAGAAAAGTCTAGAGTTCCTAGCAGGGAAGCCCATCAGAGGAAAGACGGGGAGGTGCAAAGAGCAGCTTTGCCAGCTGGATGAAGCGCCCAGCCCCAGATGCACTGGGGAGGGTCTGGCATTCATCCAATGCCTTCCTGTTGCTCTGGCCTCACTCCTCTCACAGAGGGTCTCTGAGTGACACCCAGGTCTTGCAAAAGCCAGAGAAACCTTCCTAGAGCCAAAAGACCCTCCCAGAACTGTGTCCCAGCACCAGGAGGTGGCGTAGATCTGGACACATAATAAAAGTGTGGAGAAGACCAGCAGAGATGATGGGCAATGCCCAAGGTGGATTATCTGAGTGGGAAACTACCAAGGCCTTGCTCATCACAGCCATCAGGATCAATCCCAGAGAATCCCACTATCCAAGAACAGTGAGATGGTCTCTGAGAACCCCGGCAGATACATATATGAAACTATAAGGGTCAACAGGCAGATAGATCTAGGACAAACAGGGTAAGATGAGAAGGTATCAGCACTCCTCTATCTTTGGATAAGTCCAGGAAGCCCTCCTAGCAGCAAGGGAATTGTAAGCACAGGAAAGAGAGCAGAAGGGAAGGGAGGTCATGACTCCTGGTATGGAGAACAGCACGTGTGTCCCCCAGCAAGCATCCAAGCTTGGATAACATGTGAGAGGAAGACGGAGCATCTGTGGCGGGTGTGAGTTTGAGCAGTGACGCCTCTGTGGAAAGCCCAGGAGACGGACTTCAAGAGTCGAGGAAGCTGCCAGGGACTCCAGGGTGGAGCAGAAAACCTCTCACCCAATTAGCTCTTGAAGACTTCCTGGAAGAAGTGGCCTCTCAGGAGCATTTTAAATTATGGGAGGGCCATGGGTTCTCAAATGGACATTCCTGATACTGGGTGTGGCCTTCACAAGGCGTGAGTGCAGGAGGGGACAGAACTGAAGGGCCAGTGAAAGCCAGCACCCAGGACAAAAGGCTGTGCAAGAGAGTAACTGCAGTTACCTGGGGAGCCCCAGGAAGGGTACTGGTGCACTGCTGTGGAGACAGAGGGGGAGAAATCACAGCCTCCCTCTGAAGAGTCCCCAACGGCTTCCTGGAGGAAGTGGCCAGCTGTTCTGGGACATTTCAGGCAAAGGTGTGACAGGGAAGAAAGCTTGGAGATAGGGAAAGGGGTGTGGGAAAACTATAGGGCATATGTGGGCAGTAAGGCAGGAGAAGGCCAGTAAAAGGAGGTCTGGCTCCCACCCCAGCACCCAGACAAGGATCTGGTCTCACTAAGCCAACTGCTTCGGGGGACGGTAGAGATGGGTGTGGTTCTATGGATTCTCTGCCCTCCCTGGGATAGAATCAGATGGCAAAGGCCCAGGTCCGATCAGTTCAGTTCAGTCGCTCAGTCATGTCCAACTCTTTGCAACCCCGTGGACTGTAGTACTCCAGGCCTCCTTGTCCATCACCAGCTCCCAGAGTTACCCAAACTCATCTCCAATGAGTTGGTGATACCATCCAACCATCTCATCCTCCGTCCTCCCCTTCTCCTCCTGCCTTCAATCTTTCCCAGCATCAGGGTCTTTTCCAGTGAGTCAGCTCTTCGCATTAGGTGGCCAAAGTATTGGAGTTTCAGCTTCAACATCAGTCCTTCCAATGAACACCCAGGACTGATCTCCTTTAGGATGGATTTGTTGGATTTCCTTGCAGTCCAAGGGACTCTCAAGAGTCTTCTCCAATACCACAATTCAAAAGCATCAGTTCTTCGGCACTCAGGTTTCTTTATAGTCCAACTCTCACATCCATACATGACTGCTGGAAAAACCATAGCCTTGACTAGACGGACCTTTGTTGGCAAAGTAATGTCTCTGCTTTTTAATATGCTGTCTAGGTTGGTCATAGCTTTTCTTCCAAGGAGCAAGCGTCTTTTAATTTCATGGCTGCAATCACCATCTGCAGTGATTTTGGAGCCCAAAACAATAAAGTCTGCCACTGTTTCCATTGTTTCCCCATGGGTCTCCACAAACTCCCCAGGGTGTTGTGCCAGACTGACCTGATCTGTGAGTTTCTCACTTGCCTGGGATGACCCTGAAACAGTCCCATAAGGACTCAGCCTCCCCCTCCAGCCCAGTCCCTTCAGTCTAAAGCACCATGTGGATGGACTTCCTGAGCAGACCCCACCAGCCCTGGGCTCTGCTGCCGCCTGCAGTAATGCAAACTTCACCCAGCAGCCACAGGCACATCCCTGTACCTGGCAGGGCCTGCCCTCACTCCCAGCACACCCGCCCAGGGACTCTCACCCTTGTTCTGAGTGGTCCTGCTGGTCCTGGATGGGTCTCTTATTTCTGAAGGCAGTGTGGCATTCCCAGGTCTCCTGAGTCCCTGGTTCCCCTTTCCCATCCTCAGTGCCCAGGCCCAATTTGAGGTGGAGGCGTGTGTGTGTGTGTGTGTGTGTGTGTGCTGGGGGCATGGGGTACCACTGACACAGGCATCTCCCTCTGGACCAAAGCCACCACTCCATCCTGCTGCCAAGAGGCAGAAATGGGTCTTCCATCCTCTTCAATAAGCTGAGGAGAGCTCAGCTTACAGCAGGTGAGGTTTAATGGGTTGTCCAGGCTGACAGAGCAGAGGACCCACCCATCCTCCATCTCCCATGCTCGGCTCCAACCCTCCTCCCCTTCAAAGGACCCAAAATGCTCTTGGCCCCACCCCGCCACTCCAGGTCTACACCACCATCTGGCCAAGGCACAAGAATACATCCCTGGGTCCAGGCCAGCAGGACCCCCGCTTAAGGGGTGGTGGCTGGGAAACCATCCCCTCTTTGATCCCCAGTATGGCCTCCTCTATCCACCCCAGACTCCACCTCAAATTTTTACACTAGTGAAATCAGGTTAAAGAAAACATTAAAAGCAGACTTGAAAGGATTATGAAATCATAAACGTGCAGAAGAAGTGAAGCCGGTGGGTGGGGCAAGCAGCAGGCCCACTCTCTGCTGAGTAAGAGGGTGTGGGGCGGGGCAGCAGGGGTATTTCTGATAGGAAGCAAGAGTCCCTTTCCCTTACACAGACCCTTTTGGTCCCCAAAGTACATTCTTGTGTATTATCCATTTAATCCCCCCAACAACCCTGGAAGATAAGAATGAATTCCACATTACAGCCAAGGAAACAGAAGCTCAGAGAGGTTAAGAACATCCCCAGAGCCACACAGCTAGGAAGTGCCCAAGCTGGCACTTAAACCAGGTCTTCCGATTTGGACTCCCTTGCCCAGGTTGCTAAATAGCTGCTGCTTCACCATGGGTGACTATGATCTGAAGATTATTTGGTGCCAGCTGAGGCCACCTGCTCCTGGCTTCCCCAAGGCCTCTGCCCTACTCAGAAGGACAGGTGTGGGATGTGGAGATAGAAACCAGCTAGCCTGGTGCTGGGCAAAGACCTGCAGTGGGTCTGGCTGTGAAGACAAGGGCAGACCCTGGATAGAACATGGGGCGTCCACGGAGGGCCCAGGAACGGCCGCACGGGACAGCACTCGGTCCTGGCAGGCTCCCTGGAGGAGTTGCCACCCTCAAAGGAAGCTCCTCCGCCCTTCTTCCTGAAGTTCCTAACCCCTCAGGGGCCTGGCGAGCCTGCCTGGGGGTACAGACGACATCCCCAGGTCTGTACTCAATGAACGTTAAAGAATAGCCATCATTATGTTAATAAGTGGCCCCAGGACACATAGGAAAGTGGGGACCTTGCAAAGAACCAAGAGTTCAGAACCCGTGGGAGCCAGAAATCACAGTGTCCTCGAATAAGAAAAGCCACCTTCCTCCCCCGTCTCTGCGCAGAGCAGTCTCTGAATGTTCTTCCAGGAGAGACAATTCCAGGGCTGGCAAACAGGGTGAGCCCCTCCCCTGGCTGGTGGTCTTGGAAGGAACTGGGACTCACAGGATGTGTTTCTTCTTAAATAGCCAAGAGATAGTGTCCAGAGCAAGCTCGAAGCATCAAGGCTTTCCCGGAACTGGGTACTCCCATCCTTTCAGTCAAGTGGGAGAAAGTATCTAAAGGGAGTCTCCCCATTATCCACAAGAGGCCATTATTGTAGCCACTGAGAGTTAAGTGGTTTGTAGTTTTGTGGGTGAGAAATGAAGGCCCTGGAACAGAACCTTTCAAGCTGGAATCCAGAAGGTTCTAGGAGACCATGGGCTCAACCCTCTGCCCTGCAGGAAGCATGATCAAAACAGCCTCTCTGGACCTGAACCACCTCCAAGCCATGCTGCTTGAGTGGATTTGGGCTCTCTTGATCTATCTGCCCCTGAAATACAACGATATACCTGAGAATGTATCCTGTATGGAGCCCCGAGGACAGAGGTGATGATCTCTGGTGGTCTCCCCCAACCTGGGGCCCTAGAACTTCTTCCTGGAGATGGTGGCCCCAGTCCCTACCCCACACTCAGCCACTCAAGAATGTTGTGTTCAAACCCGTCTCCAGGTGTGGGTTGAGGCCATCTCACAAGGAGACTGCGGGAAAATTAATTACCCTAATGTATGTAAACGAGCTTTGAAGATGAAAAGTGCAAACGCACAGTGTCCCTAATAACATCTTCAATACTTTTACGGAGGCCGGGAGTCACTGCTGAGCTCACCTTTAAGACGAGTCCTTGGAGAGTTGTTGGCAAACTCCCCAAGCCAATAAACAACATAAAATGACTTTTCACTTCTTTCATGTAGCCAACCCCAGCTCTCTCCACCAATAAAAGGACGGAGGAGGATCAGAGGGTCCAGAAGCATCCTAGGAGCGCACCCGCCGCTCTCAACACTCCCTTGTTCAAAGCTCCATCCACTCAGACCCACACCATGTCGTGCCGTTCCTACAGGATCAGTCCAGGATATTCCGTCACTAGGACCTTCAGCTCCTGCTCGGCTGTGGCCCCCAAAACGGGCAGCCGCTGCTGCATCACCGCCGCCCCTTACCGAGGCGTGTCCTGCTACCGGGGACTGACAGGCTTCGGCAGCCGCAGCGTCTCGGCCCTGGGCTCCTGTGGGCCCCGCATAGCGGTGGGCGGCTTCCGTGCTGGCTCCTGCAGCCGCAGCTTCGGGTACCGCTCCGGCGGCGTGGGCGGCCTCAGCCCTCCCTGCATCACCACCGTGTCAGTCAATGAGAGCCTCCTCACGCCCCTCAACCTGGAGATCGACCCCAATGCGCAATGCGTGAAGCACGAGGAGAAGGAGCAGATCAAGAACCTCAACAGCAGGTTCGCTGCCTTCATCGACAAGGTCAGTGAGGCCTGGGATGGTCCAGAGATGGCCCCGGCCCTGCCTTCCCCTCGGGAAGGTCCCAGTCTTCAGGGGAGCCAGCGTATGGCTTCCAGCCACCGGAGGGAAACGCAGGCCGATCTTCACAGAAGGATTTATTTTTCTCGTGTAATTCCAGCAAAGTGTATCTATACCCGCAGCCCAGCATGGTCCAGAAATTGAGTCTGTGCTGTAAAGGGTTTGCGCTTCCGGAGACAAGACAACATGGGAATATCCGAGCTGCCGGAAACATTGGGCACTGGGTGCTGGACGAGCAGAGGGGCAGTGGGGAGAAAAGAAGGCCTGTGGTGGGACAGCTTGGGAAGCAGTTGGAGCTCTGCTCAGAGCTCTGCCGCCTCCCCACATCCCCGCCTCTGCTCACAGCGCAAATCTTCAGGCCTGTTGCTTGTGCCCTTGATAGAACCGGCTTCATATGTTTGCTTTGAAGATTAACTGGGCTCCTGTGCAATCAGTGCCGGCACATAGAAAGTGATAAATGTTAGCTGTTAGCATTCTTCCAAGGACAGTAGTGGGCGAGGAGATGTGATAGGCAACCAACCAGGCTTGCCAGGCTGCTTCATGGGTGCAGAGCTGGGAATGGAGGAGGGGAGGCCACTAGACTGGCGAGAAGAGACCCACCGGTGCAGAGGCTGAGAAATCCCTAGCTGCCCTCTGGCTGCCTCCCAGAAAGGTCACCGCTGCACCTCCCTTCGTGTGGGCTCTGTCCATGGGGCCTTAGTCCAGCAGAGGAGATAGGACCAGACTCAGGTCTGGGACCTGGGGTGAAGGGACAGTAAGGGGGACCTTCTTATTATCACTTTCTTTAGTGATCTCAGTTAATCCTTGAAATGACTCACTGGAGTAGATATTATCATCTCTAATTTTTTTAATAACAAATTGAAGCTGAGCGCTTAGGGAGCTGCTTAGACAGACTGTTCATAGGGTTCTCATGACTGAGCAACTGAACTGAACTAGATAAATCATGGTGACAGGCAGGTGAAGGAGGCTCAAGGAACGTAGGATCCTGACTCCTGACTAATTATGAGATGATAAGTTAGTCATTTCATACCTTGGGGTCTCCTTTTCCCCTCCTGTACTATAGGGGAAATAAGATCTCCCCCCATAGGGTTGTGAGAATTGAATAAAATTGATTGGTAGGTGCAGTCATAGATAAAGATGTGTGTGTGTGTGTGTGTGTGTGTGTGTGTGTGTGTGTGTATCTTAGCACAAGCCCTGGGACCACACAGTAAGTATTCAATAAATGTTTGTTGCTTACATGAATAAATGAAGAACTTGTAGTTAAAGTCATAGTTAAATTGGTTGAGCACTTCCTGTGTGTCAGAAACTCTTCTAAACACTTTACATGTAGCAACTTGTTCAATCTTTACAACTTTAAGGAAGGTTCTATTATCACCTCTGTTTTGGAGTGAGAAAACAAGCACCCAGAGGTGAGGCAGCTGCCACTACAGTGGCAGACCTGGGATGTGAATCTGGCCTTTGGCCTCAAGCCTGGGTCACTCCCACCCACAGTGCCTCCCTGGGGGGCTGGGAGCAAGGCCCCCTGAGTCGCAGAGATTCCAGGGCTCAACCCCTGCCTGGCCCCGGCTGTTCAGCGGGCACCAGGGCAGGGGAAGAGAGAACTCTGGGGAACCAGACACCTCCCGGGGCTCCTCCTGAGTCTCTTTCTCCCACTCTGGGCGGCAGGTGCGCTTCCTGGAGCAGCAGAACAAGCTGCTGGAGACCAAGTGGCAGTTCTACCAAAACCAGCGCTGCTGCGAGAGCAACCTGGAGCCCCTGTTCAATGGCTACATTGAGACGCTGAGGCGGGAGGCTGAGCATGTGGAGGCCGACGGCGGGAGGCTGGCCTCAGAGCTCAACCACGTGCAGGAGGTGCTGGAGGGCTACAAGAAGAAGTGAGTGTGGCACCACCTGGGGTAACAGGGTTAAGGGGGAAGGCTCTGCCCACAACCCTCTAGAAGCAGCTTCATTAAGGTTCCTGCCTGTCTGCCAAGAGGGGCTGCCTGCTACCCAAGAGGATGGGCAGTAGGAGCCTAGGTTTCTTCAGATTCTTTGGCTCCACCTCAACTCCTTGGAGGCCCATGGGTCTTAGAGATGGTTTCAGAGGAGTAAGGAAGCCCAGTGGGGTTCCATGGCTTTCTTGCTCCTCCTGCTCCCCTTCCTGACCCAGGCTCCACATCCTCTCTGCCCGTGGCACCAGCTGTCTTTGGATCTAGGATGGATGGAAAGATGATTGTAGACTTGGGCATGGAATGTGCATTCTCTGATCTCATCCCAGAGGCAGCAGGACTCAGGTGGAATGAGCCAGGCTGGGACAGGGCTAGCCCACAAACAATGCACAAATAGAATGGGGAGAGAACGGGATGACATTTGCAGAGTTCACCCCATTTGACTCCCAGAAGAGCTTGCCCAGGATGGCTGCCAAACCCTGACTCCTCAGCTCCAGCCTCTGCCTCTCTCACACGCAGGTATGAAGAGGAGGTGGCTTTGAGGGCCACAGCGGAGAATGAGTTCGTGGTTCTAAAGAAGGTAAAGGGGCTGGGCTCCGGGAGGGAGGGAGCGGCACCTCTGTGCGCACAACCTCCAGTGGGACGGGTCGCCACACCCACCCAGAGCACTTTCCCGGGGCCTCCTCCCACACGCTCGCCCCCTCCTCTCCACCCCACCACCAGGATGTGGACTGTGCCTACCTGCGAAAGTCAGACCTGGAGGCCAACGTGGAGGCCCTGGTGGAGGAGTCTAATTTCCTGAAGCGCCTCTATGACGAGGTGAGGGGGCCCCTGCCAACCAGCCTGGAAGAGGGGAGGGAAGGTGAGGGGACCCAGAGCGGAGACTGTGTGCACATTCACCCCCTGAGGGATGACAGCATGTAAGGAACACGCACACACATGCAAGTGGGCGTACTGTGAGGCTGTCACAGACACGTGCACGTGAGCACCAAGGACTGTGGAGCACGTGCGTGCTTGGGCTTCTCTGTGCTTGTGGTCTCTGGGTGTTGCCGTGTGTGTGCCTGTGGCTGGTCTGAGTGAGTGTAGGTCTCTACATGGATATGAAAGTGTATACGTGGGGAGGAGAGTGCAGGGGGTGGGTAGGGTTGGCTTCCAGTGAGAGAGGGGTCTTAATTCCTGGACAGATCACTAGTCCTGGCATTCATACCCCAGCTTCCCTGCTGAATGATGTTGAGTCAGGCCTTTTTCATACACTGGGATTCAGTTTCCCCATTTATTAAGTCTGTCCCCAGCTGACCTCTAGAGCCCCTTCCAGCTTCACTGATGATGTACCTGTGTGTGAATGAAGGCGAGTAGGAGTCATGAATCATGCATGACCAGTGGGTCCCCCAGGGAGTGGACAGCCCCCAGGGGTAGAGCATGTGACCCAGACCAGACACCAGAACCAAATGCATTGGCTTTTGCCGGCCCCCCCCCAGGAGATCCAGATCCTCAATGCCCACATCTCAGACACCTCGGTCATCGTGAAGATGGACAACAGCCGAGACCTGAACATGGACTGTGTTGTCGCCGAGATCAAGGCTCAGTACGATGACATTGCCAGTCGCAGCCGGGCTGAGGCTGAGTCCTGGTACCGCAACAAGGTGAGTGGTCCAAAACACTTGCCTCCTAGACATGGCACTGGAAAAGATATGAAGTGTGGATTAGAAAGGGCTTCTTCTGCCTGGGGACTTTGATCTTCAGGGATGGCGAGAAAGATACAGATCTCAATTTGGGTGTCAGAGCAAGGGGGCCATGTATAGTTGCACAGGCTGAACACTGTGCAACCTGCACAATTATCCAAGTTGTCCTGAGTGGATGAGCTGTCCCATCCTGAGCCTCAGGAGCCTCTCTGCTTCCTCCCAGTGTGAGGAGATGAAGGCCACGGTGATCCGGCATGGGGAGACCCTACGCCGCACCAAGGAGGAGATCAACGAGCTGAACCGCATTATCCAGAGGCTGACAGCTGAGATTGAAAATGCCAAGTGCCAGGTATGGGTTCTGGGAGGGCTTGAATACCCAACACAGGAAAACTGTAGCACCAGGCCCTTTGCCTGCCAAAGTGCAAAGGTCTAGCCCTAATCAAGCCTCAGAGTGTGCCTGTGAGGAAGCAGGGGCCCAGAGAGGGGGCTGGGGCCCTGGCACTTCACATAGCAGAGGAGCTGAGATGAGCCAGATCACTGATGTTCCCCTTCTGGCCACCCTGCAGCACCATCAAGAAGAAATGATGAAAAGTGTCCATCACCTCCTTTGTGTTCATAGTCCCATTAACTACCTGCTCATAGGAGGTTAACCTAACTTTTCTCTGGGATCCTTGCCCCAGCTCCCTTGGCTCAGATGAGCCTAGCTGCACCTCCCCATCCTCACATCTCCTTCCCCACAGCGGACCAAGCTGGAGGCCGCAGTGGCTGAGGCTGAGCAGCAGGGCGAGGCGGCCCTCAACGACGCCCGCTGCAAGCTGGCCGGGCTGGAGGAGGCCCTGCAGAAGGCCAAGCAGGACATGGCCTGCCTGCTCAAGGAGTACCAGGAGGTGATGAACTCCAAGTTGGGCCTGGACATCGAGATCGCCACCTACAGGCGCCTGCTGGAGGGCGAGGAGCAGAGGTGAGGCTGAGGAAACCTTGGGAGTCTAGAAGGAGGCGGCCCTGGTCCTCTGGGGGTGAACTTCCCTGAACCCAAGTGGGAACTGCATCTTTGCCCACTGCTAGTACAGCTCAGGCTTCAATAGTAATAATAATTTATGAACACTTTATTAGGCCTGTGCTCCGTGCTCATTTTAATCCTCACAAACCAGGTATCGTTTTTCCCATCCAAAGATAAGAAAATAAGGCCCAGCGTTCAGTGACCTTCTCGGGGCTACACAGTTAATAAGCAGAAGAGCCAGGACCCTCATTCAAGACTTGTGGCTCTGAAATCCACTCTCTTCCAGTAGCTTCCTACAGGAGGCTGCCGCTTGGCCTGCCCTGGAAGCGGGTACATTATAAGGTCGATGCAGTCTATGCTGTAGCTCTTCATTGGTACTAGGCCCTTTCACATGCTTTCTGTAAGCCTGATCAGCACTATCCAGGGTGGGCCAAGTCATTCCGATTGGAAGCAGCACGTGGATTTCATAGCTTCACTCACTTCTGCTGAAAAGCAGAAGGCCTTGTCTCTGTGGTCAGTCAATAGTTAAAGGAGCGTGAGCATTTAAGGCAAACTCGAGGGAGCACTTCCTGCCTCTGGGGAATTGGATCTATACACAGCAGGGCCCTCTCTGTGCCTAAGCTTCAAGGAAGCTGCCTCAAGGAATCCAGCTCAGTGCTTGGAATTAATTAGACTTTTCTTTCCTGTAGGCTGTGCGAAGGAGTGGGCTCTGTGAATGTCTGTAAGTACCTGCTTGAAACCCCCCTAGAAAACTGGCTTTATTGATGGGCAGATTTGAGCTGGACAGCCTAACCTACAGGACCTGGACAGTTCCAGACCTGGGAGGGGGCCTTTCATGCCCCCTGCTCCCTCCCCGGCTACGCCCCGCCACCACCCCCTACCTTCTCCCTGGAGGCACTAAGCAAAGGCATCTTTGGGCACCCTCCACTGGTGAATGTGTGAACTGCATTCCCCGGGAAATAAGAGTGCAGCCTCTTTGCCCCTGGGCTGCCCTGGTGGCTCAGATGGCAAAGCGTCTGCCTCCAATGCGGGAGACCTGGGTTCAATCCCTGGGTTGGGAAGAGCCCCTGAAGAAGGAAATGACAACCCATTCCAGTAGCCCCTTGCCTGGAAAATCCCATGGACAGAGGAGCCTGGCAGGCTAGAGCCCATGGGGTCGCAAAGAGTCGGACACAACTGAGCGACTTCACTTCAGCTTTGCCACTGAGTCTGGGGGTACTCGCTTCCTTCTCGCCTGGGTGCCCGAGAAGGCTGAGGTGCTGAGAACAGGGTCTGAGTTATGAACCACTAAACTCATCGGGGAGGAGGAAGCTCATGCATGCAGAAGCCCTTTGGGGCCTGTCCTGGGGTTGGTGACATCACTGCGGTCCATTCAGCCCTCCCTGTCCCCTCTCTTCCCACAGGTGTCAGCAGCTCCCGCGGTGGAGTCACCTGTGGGGGCCTCACGTATAGCACCACCGCAGGCCGCCAGATCGCCTCGGGCCCCGTGGCCACCGGGGGCAGCATCACAGTGCTGGCGCCCGACTCCTGCGTCCCCTGTCAGCCCCGCGCCTCCAGCTTCAGCTGCGGGAGCAGCCGGTCTGTCCGTTTTGCGTAGAGGCAGAGGCTCCGCCTGCATCCCCCCAGCACAGAAGGGTGTGTGAATGGAAAAAAAAAAAAATTGTGTGCTTGCTTCCAGAATCTTTCATGTGTTCCTACAAGGGAAGGACCCTCCGCCGCTCTCCGCGCCACCTTCTCCTTTTAGGGAGTTGTTTTCCTGGTTCTCCAACAGGCTTCAGTTAGAAAGAGTCATTCCCAGCCCTTTCACTCAACTCCGATTTGACTGCTAAATCCCCGTGGCTAATTTGTGTTATTCACCAAGCTCTCTGGGACCCTACCAATCACCCAGGGCAGCTGGGCATCATGAAAACTCAGTCTTCCTCTGGCACAAGAAATAAGCCTAACCATCCAGTCAGGTCTCCCTCAACCTTAGAATCAGAGAGGAAGCCGCCCCCACTCCAGCAGATCCCTTGTCCTGGCTGGGAAGTTCTCAGAGGCAGGAATTGCCCCTTGGTCATTTGAGTTTGTGTTTTGCTTGTCTCTCTAACTGATTGCCTTCTTCTGGGTTAACCTGTTCCAGCCAAAATCCTCCTGTGACCTCCCAGTTGAGAGGCCTATTGTGGGGGGGATTCTTTTGACTTTGGACAGGTCTTGCTATTCAATACACCTTAACAGATTTCAAAGAAAACGCCATGGTTGCTCCAGATCGCCCCCTGCCGGCGCAGGGGGAATCTGTCCAATCCAGAGCAGGTGGGCTGGAGAAGGGGAGGCCACTTTCTGGGTCTCCCTCTTATTATGACTGTCTGTGGGTGCCGTGCCTTCTGGGTTGTCTCAATCTGTGTTTCAATAAATGCTGCTGCGATGCAAAGACATGTGATCTTGTGAATGGCAATGTCTCCGACTGTTGCCCTAATGGCCTGGGAGTGAGCAACGAGAATGAAGACAGAACACAAAATCTGGTGTAATGGGTCAGGGGACCTGCAGCCTCTATTGGACTGAGGTGCAGAGTCCACTCTGAGTCCAGCTTTTATTTCTAATGGCAGACTACAAAACTTTCTTTGATCTTTCTTCCCCAAGACACTACTGTGACATAGTCCACATCTCCTTGTTTTTACCCCAGGCTGTTCCCTTCTAGGATAGTCTCAGGAACAGTCAGCGAGTACATAGGCAGTGTTCATATCTGACGCTGACCTGGTGTTCCAAGGTCCATGCTTTCATGATTCCAGTCATACTCCCTTCTGGGTCTGGCCTTGGGGTTTGTAACAAGGCTATTATTCTAAGAAAAATGTGAAGAAAAATCATAACACAGTTTTGTAACATTTGCTGTTTTTCCAAGTGCTACTTCTGTGAAATTTCTCAAGGTTGGGAAAGTACATTATTAGGAATTCCCACTACATCCAACTCTCCAACATGTCTGACACTCAGCTCCCACTTGCTCCATCTCTAGCTGACCAGTCCTTTCCAGCCCCAGCCCCCCAGTGGTGCTGCCTCTTCCTCTCCACTTCCATAGCCTGATTCCAGCTCAGACCCCTCAGTCCTGGACCACAGCTCCAGATTCCCACATGACCACTTTCTCCCCATTCCTCACACACACCTCCCCCCAGCAGCCAGAATCCCAAACTCATGGCTCTTATCCCCTACCACCTGGTTCAAACAATTTCCCAGCATATGCACGTGCTCCTTAGGCCAGACACAGTCTCCTCCAGCTCGTCTTCCCACACTTGCTCCTCAGTCCTGTACAACCCCTCCACCCGGATGCTCAATTTCTCAGATGCAGGCTCTACTTTGTGGAAAGTCTGCTCTCTGAGGCCTCCAGGGACCATCCCACCTGGACATATCAGCTACTCCACACCCTTCTTCCTATTTGCCTTTGCTCAGTGCTCCCTCTGCCCACCTTCCCTCCTGCTTCATACACACACACACACGCACACACACACACACACACATTTCCTTTTCCTGCCCGACAGTGTCTCAAACCCTGAGGACTTCTGACTCTCTTTGTGGCTCAGACCACGGCTATCACTGGGTGTGTCTGGACACTAGATCAAGCTGGAAGTTTCTGGAAGAAGTTCCAGGAAATTTCTCTTCCTGGCTTTGCCCCCAACTAAGTTCCAGATGGGACTCCAGAACATGTCAGGCCTAGGATGTTTGGGTGAACTCAGGCTGGTGGAGCAGAGGTGTAGACATCAGCCCTCTTGGACTCATCTCCATCTCTCCACTAGAGAACAGATTAGCCGTCACTATTCCACCTGCTGGCCTCCTCTGCTGCCCCATCCCCTAGCCTGTCCCTGGAAGGAAAGTTAAGGTCCCCTGCATTCTGATGAATCCTCACTTCAGGCCCAAAGGGCTGCAACTCCAGGGAGACTGCTGGCCCTTCCTGAGTGCCGAGGCGGCTGCTGTTTATGGTTTGCTGGCTGATACCAGACACCTCCTCCAAGTTTCTGGCCCCCTCACCTTCTTTCTCCCACCTCTATGGGTCTCAAGGGCATGGTCATAGTCACAGTAGGCCAACATTCAATTTAGGGCACGTCATTCATCTACAAGAAAGGTTAAGTCACCAGGGCTGAAATGTCAGGAGATCAAAATTTGAGCATCAGCTCTGCCATGTCTCAGTAAGATGCTGTGCAAGAAGTGGCCTCCATGCTCTGGGCATCAGCTTGGGGGTGGGTGAGATAAGCATTTTCCAGCCTTGCCACTTCCTGTGGTTCTGGGTCTCTGCCGTAGCCTGTGCTTTAGGAAAAATGCCTTGATGTTACCATGGGTCTGGCCCAAGTATAACTAAAAAGTTAAATCTGATAAACAAAAATATAACATCATGCATTGAAAAGTCAAACAACCAGAATCTGGGAGTTAGCAGCTATTTAATAAGTTTCCATGTTCTGTGCAGAGCAGCCCAAGGTGCCATCAGCTTATGAAGATGAAACTTCCCCTCCCCCGCCCTTGCATTCAACAGCAGAAATGCAGAGCCATCTCTCCTCTTTTCAAAGCAAAGGAGCTATTCCTTGCAGAAAGTCAAGGATACACTCCAAGAGTAACTGAGGATTAAAGTTTCATTACAAAAAAAAGTTTAAGGAAAAGTCAAGTGATCTAAATCTCTTGATTAAGAAAAAGCCAGAAGAGCAAGAGGCCCAGACAATAAAGCAGGCCCATGTGGGTGGTTCCAGAGCTTTCCTGGAATCTCCCCTCCCCCACTTTTTTTTTTAAACTCCACAAAAGCTAAGAGCTCCATCAAGAGAAAATCAGACCTTCTGTCCATTTTCTACTCTTATTCAAACATCCAATGCCCTTCCTTCAAATACAAAGGCTCTCCAAAGGATGAGGATGCATAGGTTTTAGTGCTTTCAAAAAAATCAGGTCAAAAAAAAAAAAAAATTTCAGGTCTGCTTAGACTTCGGGGTCTTCTCTGTCCCTTCTGGAGGCCACAAGCGCTCCTCACCGAGTCGCAAATCCTCTCTGCTCTGGGCCATCCTCACAAACACCCACACCCAGGCCACTCCTCCCAGCCCCAATGTCACCAACTGCTCTCGGCCTCAGTCCTTGGGATCTTGGGAAACAGAAACTGAAGCCAAGCATGGTGAGAAAAGCAGATTAACCACATGACCAAGGAAATCACAAAGTCTAACCCTCTTTGGAATGGACATGGACATGAGAAATGACCGTTTCTGGGAATCACCCCTTGACTGGATGCCCCGCTCTTAGTCCCTCAGTGGGCAGTGGACAGCAGTGGTGAGAGGTCAGTTGCCAGGGAAGGGAGCGGGTCAAGGCAGCACTCAGAGGATGAGCTGCTGCATTGAAAATGAAGGAAACTCTGGAGGCACAAATCTGCATATACACACGCTCCGAAAGGAAAGGCAGAGCTTCCCCCATTTCTGCCACCCTCCCCCACTCCCCTACCCCATTCTGGGGCAGAAGGGGCCTGGTACAACTCCTTTCCCTTCACAGAGGCGATCTAGTGGCTCCCTGAGCCCAATTTTCTCCCCTGCTCAGACTTGGTGGACTCTAGACCAAGGAAGTGCCCAAGATGAAGCCCCTGAAAGACCCTTTAAGCCCAGGAGGAGAGACCAGGGGGCCACCACACTAAAAAAGATCTGGGTCCTCCCAGGTTTCCCAGGGACCAGTGAGTCTCATGGGGACACATTCTGAAAGGCATTAGGAGGGCACTGCCAAGGAGAACTACTCAAAGGTCTTTGTATTTTGAGATCAAATATGTATTCTTGGGGCAAGGTATCTTCTACCCAATTGGGTCTTTTTTTAAATCTTTTTTTAAAAATCCCAAATAATGTAAGATGTGAGAAATGTGTTCTTCCTGTAAAACAAGTGAAAGAAAGTCATCCACCAAAACCCCTCTCTCCATCTCATCACATCCAGGGAGGACACCCTCGCATCTGAGGGGACTCTTAACCGACTTCCCTGGGGGCACTTCTTGGGGGTTCTCAGTGCAGGAATAGTTGGGCGAGAGAGTCCCAGGTGGCTCAGCAGTAAAGAATCACCTTGCCAATGCAGGAGACGTGGGTTCAATCCCGAGTTGGGAAGATCCCCTGGAGAAGGAAATGGCAGCTCACTCCAGTGTTCTTGCCTGGAGAATCCCATGGACATAGGAGCCTGGCAGGCTACAGTCTATGAAGTCACAAACAGTCAGACATGACTTGGTGACTAAACAACAGCAACACCAGAGGTCCCCACAGAGCCCACTGCCCCTGTCCAGGCCATCGGGGCAAATGTCCTCTGACCAGAGGTCTGAGTTTTCATTCTGGATCCCCACGTAAGAGGCCTGTGTTAATTGCCCCATACTAAGGTCTGTCCAAGATTCTTAGAGACCAGAAGCTGTGAGGAGATGTTCCTACAAACACTTCCAGGAGGCTCATTAATGTCACCTCCCTTCTCTTTTCTCTGGAGTGTCAGTAAGGTAGGATCAGTTAGAACGGCATGGGCCATGATTTTATTCTTCAGGAAAAACCGAGGCAAGGGAGCAGAAAGTCTATGAGCATTGACATTCCCTATTGGGTCTTCTCTTGTGGCTCAGATGGTAAAGAATCTGCCTTTAATGCCAGAGACTCCAGTTGGATCCCTGGGTTTGGAAGATCTCCTGGAGAAGGGAATGGCAACCAACTCTGGTATTCTTGCTTAGAGAATTCCATGGACAGACCATGGGGTCATGAAGAGTAGGGCACAGCAGAGTGACTAACATACATAGCCCTCAGTTTGGATCCTGGACTAGCTGTATGAGAAGTTACTCAACTTCTCACGGCCTTAATTTCCATATCAGTATAATACTGTTGCTGTAAGCAATGAATGAAATACATATATGATGTTCCAGACATCTAACCAGTGCTAGTCAACACAGGCTCCCCCTCCTCCTCTTTTTTACCTTTGCCCCCACCCCACCCACTGTGGGTGGCCCAGACTGGCTCTGATCTTTTAACAAAGTCAGAGGAGAAAGGCAAAGAGTTGAATCTGATCCTGTGACAATCAGAGGGAAAGTCACCTCCACGGCCAGAATGATCTGAGCCACCCACACAAACCAGTGACTCTTGATCTTTAATTCTTATGGGAATCACCTGGGAGCTTGCTTAAATTCAGATCCCTGGACTCATCTCCAGAACTTTTGATTCAGTGGTTCTGGATGGAGCCCAACATCTGCATATTTAACAATCCCCTCATCCCCCACTCCTCAGGGACCCTGATGTAGATGGTGGTCCATGGTCCACACTTGGAGAACCACTGAAACAATTGGGGAAACAAGGAAGGGTACAGGCATTGACTTGGTTACAGGAGAAAACGTTTACCATGACATTTAATCATGCACACCAAAAGAGAGAAGAAGCCATATAGGAATCACCCCACTACAATAAAATTACAAACCACCAACAATAAAAAGCTGGGAGGATTAGCCTCAGTCTTTCCATCCTGACCGCTACATGGCTGAGGGATGCTCTGGGAACATACAATCTCTCAGATCAAGTGAGGGGACTCCCAGAGCCCCAGCCCCACTCCCTCTGCTGCCCTCTCAGTGCTGATGAGCCATGAACAGTCCTTTGTCCAAGGGCAAAGCACAAGGGTGCATCCATGCCCTGCCACCTGCTACCTGGGCCCCTGCCCAGAGGGCCTGGCACATGGTCAGTTCTTAGTAAATGTCTACTAACCTGAAATTAGGGAAGAAAATGACTAAGCAGTTTATATCAAAAAGTCTTTACATCTTTTCTTGGACCACAGGGAGGGGGGAGAATCAATGGAGGCAGCAAGAATGCCAAACCCAGGGTTGAGACTCAAAGAGTAAACCATAACTCCAGTGAGGAGGAACCTGGAGAGTTAGTTCTGGCTCCCCAGTAAGGGACAGTCACTAAACTGATATTTGGGCCTGAGACAGAAAAGCTTTCCCTGTTCCCCACTTTCCACCCTGGCCCCCTCAGACACCATCTGTCCAGAGTCCTAACCCCCACTATGCAAACCTCACAGATCTCACACTGGAACAGAATCCCCCTACAGAGGGGGAGCAAAGAGCACTGCTGCTGATGGCCGTGCCACCCAGGCCACGTGGGACAGTGGAACCAAGGTCGCCGCAGATCACGCCTCCCTGGGAACGGCTCACACCTGTAAGGAGATACCAACTCAGAATTCTCTCCATTTCAGACATGGCATGACCCAGAATTTTTCTAGAACCAATGATTAACTCTCTTTACACACTGAGGGACTAGTGACATGAATCCTTTTAAACTACAGGAAAATCTAATCCCATTGCCATCTTCCTGAAGGAATATGGTTAGCAAGTTGGACACCGAACTCTGCTTGTCTACATTGCAATGTTGAAATCTTTAGGCAAAAACTGATTGAGCACAGAATCATCTAGAAATAATGCTGCTGGAAAGGTGAGGGGAACGGATGACATCTAGGCTAGGGGCGGCATACACGTCGAATTGTTTAAGACACAGATTTAAGAGATGTTTTCAGTAGCCCCAGCTGATCCGAATATATAGCTCATGGTTTGTTTGTTTGTTTTCTCATGAAACATTGTACTACCTGAGGCGTATTCTGTATGGTTGAAAGACTTGGGTAACTTTTAAAGAACCAATTAGCAGGTCCGAATTTGCCACAGGCATAAGCTTAAGCTTCATGAATGCTCCAGACGGGTCCATATTTGGGTGGTGGTCAGCTATTTGGGGCTATCCAGGTCGCTCAGCTCCTATCCCTCTCACTCAGTGTACTATGGACAGAGGCTCAGTCCCCTATCACAAGCAACCTACGAAGCAATCCATGAAGACCATAGATACCCAAAGAAGCACGCCCACCCACACCCTCAAACTCACAGATGTTGATGGAGCCCACACCTTCGCACAACCTGCAGGGGAGAGGAGAGGAGGCAGTTAGAACCTGGTTGCTCTGCGCTTGCGGCATGCCTGCTCTCCATCCTGAAGGCAGGGAAGAGAGACGCGGGGCGGGCCCTTCTGCAGAGGCAGCCGTGCTAGCACTGTTCCCTGGGATCCCGAAAGGACTGGGGGAGGTTAGTTTGCAGGATCCAAAAGGCCACTTTATTCCCTGTTTGCTTCTAGGCTATGGAAACTTGGGATACTGAAAAGTAGGGGTGGGGTGACCCTTCTTATCCCCCTGCTAAAATTCCGGCAAAGCCAAAAAATAGGTGATGGGAGCAGCTACTGCCTAACTGGACACCTCTGGGTGGGAAAAAGCTTGCCTAGCATCCGGATGGATCCATTTTTATCTCACACTCTTAAAAGCTACCCCAGACACTACACCTGACTTGATAAACTCAGAGAGAGGCTGGAGGGTATGTAGTTAAGAGCCTGGACCCTAGAGCTGGCTGGACCAGTTACTAGCTGGATGACCTTGGGCAAGTCACCTCACCTTTCCAAGCCTCAGTTTCCTCAGCTCTAATAAGACTGTTATCAGTTCTGTGTGTAAAGCATCTGCAGGCAGAGCCTGGCACGTAGTAAACCTGATGTAAGGGTTTTCAGTACCCTTTGCTGAACACTCGTTACGATGCGTCATTATACCAGGACCTTGCATGCTTCATAAACACCTGTACTTTCTGTTCTGTGTCTCCTTCACTTTTTTTAAACTCCCAACTTCAAAACTTTTTCTCCAGGAATGTTCTATTCGGATTCACTCTGCCTGACTCAGAACCCTTCCCCACTCCTTGTCTTCTCAAGGGATATATGCTTCCAGCTCACCTTCCTGCTGCATGAACCTGGCTTTGCTACAGTGTCAGAATTGTGCCCTTCCAGAAGATTCTAGCCAATGCCCAGCAACTCTCTCCAAATTGAGTAATTAGGCCTGCTTTTATTTTCTTATTTTCTGTGTTTTCTGCAATGAATGAGCATATAATCTAATTACATACGTTATATGTAAGAGGAAAGTGAAAGTGCCAGTCGCTCAGTCATGTCTGACTCTTTGCAATCCCATGGACTGTAGCCCGCCAGGCCCCTCTGTCCTTGGAATTCTCCAGGCAAGAATACTGGAATGGGTTGCCATTCCCTTTTCCAGAGGATCTTTCCAACCCAGGGATCGAACCCAGGTCTCTCACATTGCAGGCGCATTCTTTATCATCTGTGCTGTCAAGGAAGCCCCATATGTAAGAGAAGAAAGTCTATCAAAAGGACAATGGCCACCATACGTGAATACACTAAACAACCTTTTAAAAGCTCATGTGTAAGGAACAGTGCATCATTTATTATGACGGAGTTATCAACACACTAATGACGGTTGATGATTGCCATAATGAAAGTAAGTTTCACATTGCACACTGAGTGCTAGCAAGTGGGTTAGGGACTGCAAAGGAGGTGATAGCACAGTTGGCTTCACCCAAAGACCTCAGAAAAGGACAGGAAATTTACCAGCTTTGGTCAGGCATGGCCAGATGCCTTGGGTGCCACTCTTGTCAGATTTCTAACACTAACAGTGTTAATATGGAGTCTCTCCATGGGTGCAGCCCTGTCGGGCCACCCCACCATAGAGTTATTCTAATTCTGATAATAACTTCTTCCTGCACAAACTTACTGCGTTCCATTACCTGTTGAATCTTTGCGAGAGCCTGAAGCAGTGGATTTTATGATTATATGCTTTACAGGTTAGGACATTATTTTGAAGCTAGTACGTGTAGTGCTGGGATCCAAACCCGGGTGGTCTGGCTCACAGCCTGTTATCGTAATCTCTACACTCTATTCCCCAGTCTGGCCTGCTCCCCACGATGGGACCCAGCACAGAGGCAATGGTGACGTGGCCATCTCAAGGCTAGAGACCCTTGTACCACCTGAGAAGTAAACCTGCATTGCTCCCCCCCACGCTGACACCCCCTGGCCCCAATTCTTGGCTCAAACTGTCAGCACCGCCTGAGGTGACCTATCCCTTTCCTGCCCCGCCTCGGCTCCTCTGCCTCCTCCCCTGAGAAGCCTCTGATAGTCTTCCTGGGACACTAAGCCCAGTCACCTAGAGGATGGGTGGATGCATGCCTGCCCCTGTCTTCTCTGCTGGGCAAGGACACAGTGCTGCTTCTATTCGCCGTTCTGAACACCAGACTGTCTGGGCTGAGAGAATTCCTTGCATTCTGTGCATCCCAAACTGAGTGGAATGGCCTTTAACAAAGCTTCTGAATGATTCCAGCTTTCACAACCCACTGAGATATGACTTGGAGAATGAAATGGCAACCCACTCCAGTATTCTTGCCTGGAGAATCCCAGGGACAGAGGAGCCTGGTGGGCTGCCATCTATGGGGCCACACAGAGTCAGACACGACTGAAGCAACTTAGCAGAAGCAGCAGCAGAGATATGACCTCAAAAACACACTTTCACCCAACAGGTGAAAAGTTGCCTGGGACTGAGCTGTACTGGAGGAAGCACAGGAAGGGAGAGAGATCACTGGAGTGCTAGCCAGGAGGCTGGTGTAGTTCTAGCTTAGCCATTAACTAGCTGCAATCTGATGCTAAAGCTGAAGCTCCAACACTTTGGCCACTTGATGCAAAAAGCCGAGTCATTAGAGAAAACCCTGATGCTGGGAAAGATTGAAGGCAGGAAGAGAAGGGGATAACAGAGGATGAGATGGTTGGATGACGTCACTGACTCAGTGGACATGAGTTTGAGCAAACTCCTGGAGATGGTAAAGGACAGGGAAGCCTGGCATACTGCAGTCCATGGGGTCGCAAAGAGTCGGACACGACTGAGCGACTCAACAACAACAAACTATGGTCTTAGATAAGCTTTTCTCCTCCCTGAGATTCAGTTTCCCTATCTGGGAATAGGACAATGGCTAGTCTCTCTAGGTCTCTAGAGACTTGGCCAGTTTGAACGCTCTCTGCCTGGAGGTGAGTCAGTGAGACACTCTTCTAGCCCCATGTGGTGATATGAAGTAGCCCTGGGCCCGTCCTCACCGGCTCTCCTCGCCCTCCAGCAGTTTGCGATAAGTGGCGATCTCCACGTCCAGGCCCAGCTTGGAGTTCATCACCTCCTGGTACTCCTTGAGCAGGCAGGCCATGTCCTGCTTGGCCTTCTGCAGGGCCTCCTCCAGCCCAGCCAGCTTGCACTTGGCGTCGTTAAGGGCCGCCTCACCCTGCTGCTCCGCCTCGGCCAGGGCGGTCTCCAGCTTGCAGCGCTGTGGGGAGGAAAGGAGAAAAGGAGCTTAAGAAGAGTGCAGGCTGTGGGGACTCTGGGTCTCTGTGAGGACTAAGGTCTCCCATGGCCTTGGTCATCCTGCTGCTGCTGCTGCTAAGTTGCTTCAGTCGTGTCCGACTCTGTGCGACCCCATAGACGTCAGCTCACCAGGCTCCCCCATCCCTGGGATTCTCCAGGCAAGAACACTGGAGTGGGTTGCCATTTCCTTCTCCAATGCGTGAAAGTTAAAAGTGAAAGTGAAGTCGCTCAGTCGTGTCCGACTCTCCGAGACCCCATGGACTGTTTACCTCAATTCAAAATGGTCAATTTTTAAATTAACTAGGCAGGGAAATCACAGCCATTTGGAGCTTTCTCCCTTCATTTTTTATCAGACTAATGCTAATATTAGATAATTATCTCACATTTTTATACTGCTGTTAGTTTACAAGTCACTTTCACAGATGGTATCTAATTTGACCTTGAAGTTACTCCTGAGCTTATCAGAACAGGTGTGGTTATTTCCATTATTCAGATGAAGACATTGAACCTCAGTCGGAGAGGCTGTGACTTGCTCCAAGCTACCCAACTAGTGAGGGCCAAGCCCAGATTTTCCGGAGAAGGCAATGGCAACCCATTCCGGTACTCTTGCCTGGAAAATCCCATGGACATTGGAATCTGGTAGGCTGCAGTCCATGGGGTCACTAGGAGTCGGACAACTGAGCGACTTCACTTTCACTTTTCACTTTCATGCATTGGAGAAGGAAATGGCAACCCACTCCAGTGTTCTTGCCTGGAGAATCCCAGGGATGGTGGAGCCTGGTGGGCTGCCGTCTTTGGGGTCGCACAGAGTCGGACACGACTGAAGCGACTTAGCAGCAGCAGCCCAGATTTTCAGAGGCTGCTGTATGGGAATCTCATTCTTGGGTCCCCTGAGATCAGCATGCTGGAAGAAGCTCGCATTCCAATGCTTTTGTCCACTAACTATAGCGCCTTCCTTTTGTCCAACTTAAGAAAGTATAAGGAACTTCTACAACTCAATAGCAGAAAACAAAAGTAACCCAATTTTTTAAATGGGCTAAGGACATAAAGAGACATCTCTCCAGACAAGACTAATAAATAACTAATAGATACATGAAAAAGACATTCAACATCACCCATCATCAAGGAAATGCAAACCAATCCACAGTGAGAATCACCTGATACCTGTCAGTTTGGCTATTATCAGAAAATCAAGACAAGTGTTAATGAGGATTTGGAGAAATTGAACCTCTAGTATACTTTTGGTGGGAATGCAAAATAGTGTAGCTGCTCTGGAAAACAGTTTAAAGGTTCCTCAAAAACTTAAAAAAATAGGATTATCATATGATCCAGCAATTGCACTTCTGGGTGTTTTATCCCAAAGAATCTAAAGCAGGATCTCAAAGAGATATTAGCTCTCCCATGTTTGTATTATTTGCAATAGCCAAGAACGAAAACAGTGTAATTTCCATCAACAGGTGAATGGATAAAGAAATCGTGATATATACATACAGTGGAATATTATTGAGCCTTTTAAAAAAAGGAAATTCTCCAATGTGTGACAATGTGGATGAACCCTGAGGACATTATGCTAAGTGTAATGGGTGCCAAAGAATTGACGCTTTTGAACTGTGGTGTTGGAGAAGACTCTTGAGAGTTCCTTGGACTGCAAGAAGATCCAACCAGTCCATCTTAAAGGAGATCAGTCCTGGGTGTTCATTGGAAGGACTGATGTTGAAGCTGAAATTCCAACACTTTGGCCACCTGATGTGAAGAGCTGACTCATTTGAAAAGACCCTGATGCTGGGAAAGATTGAGGGCAGGAGGAGAAGGGGGCGATAGAGGATGAGATGGTTGGATGGCATCACCGACTCAATGGACATGAGTTTGGGTGGACTCTGGGAGTTGGTGATGGACAGGGAGGCCTGGTGTGCTGCAGTTCATGGGGTCACAAAGAGTCGGACACGACTGAGTGACTGAACTGAATTGAATAAGCCAGACACAGAAAGACAAACACTGCACAATTCAGCTTATATGACGTATCTAAAATAGTCAAATCATAGAATTAGAGTGGAGTGGGGATTTCCCTGGTGGTCTAGCGGTTAAGAATCCGCCTTCTAATGCAAGGGGAGCGAGTTCAATCCCTGGTCGGGGAACTAAGATCCCATATGTCTCGAGCAACTAAGCCTGCAAAACACACTAGAGAGTCCATGCAGCGCAAGACCCTGAAAGAGGCAACGAAGATTCCACATGCAGCAACTAAGACCTAAAGCAGTCAAATAAATACATATTAAAAAAAGAAAGAGTGGAGTGATGTTTGCCAGGAGCTAGGAGGAGGAGGAAATAGGGAATTACAAATCAGTGGGCATAGAGGGCAATAACACCCCACTCCAATACTCTTGCCTGGAAATTCCCATGGATGGAGGAGCCTGGAAGACTGCAGTCCATGGGGTTGCTGAGGGTCGGACACGACTGAGCTACTTCACTTTCAATTTTCACTTTCATGCATTGGAGAAGGAAATGGCAACCCACTCCAGTGTTCTTGCCTGGAGAATCCCAGGGATGGGGGAGCCTGATGGGCTGCCGTCTATGGGGTCACACAGAGTCGGACATGACTGAAGTGACTTAGCAGTAGCAGGGCATAAAGCAGGACAAATAAACTCTAGAGATCCATTATAAAACATTGTACCTAGAATCAACAATAATGTATTGTACACCTTAAAATTGTGTTAAGAGGATATATCTCATGTTAAGTGTTCTTGTTATTAGTCACTCAGCCATGTCCAATTCTTGTGACCCCATGGACTGTAGCCCACCAGGCTCCTCTGTCCATGAACTCTCCAGGCAGGAATACTGGAGCGGGTGGCTATTCCCTTCTCCAGGGGATTTTCCCCACCCAGGAATCAGATAGGGTCTCCTGCATATCAGATGGATTCTTTACCATCTGAGCTTTCCGGAAACCTATAAATTTTTATTCTAACCACATTAAAATAAATATTTTTTAAAAGCATATCAGAATGCAAGCGAGGAAAACTTCTAACTTTCTCTAACTTCACTTCTGGAAAGTAAATCATTCTCATATTCCATTATTTGGCTACTAATAGTAACAAATTACTTCTGATACCTCTTACTCAGTGGCTGAGAACAGCTAAACCAAGGGGAGAGGACAGAATTTAAACCAGGAATATGTGGGAACTCAGTATTATGATACAGGTGGTATCACAAACCAGTGAGTAAGAAATGGATTACAGAACACATTTTCTTAGTATATGTAGAGAAATTTAATTAAAAACCTACTCCTTGTATATACCAAAAATAAAGGTCAGATGGATTAAAGAACTAAATCTGAGAAGTAAAAGTATAAAATCAGTAGAAGACAAAACTGTAACAGGAGGTCTCTATGACCTCAAACATTTTAAGTATTAACTGTTAAAGCAAAAAGTGATGGATATGGCTACATCCAGTTTAAAGGTTTCTATTCAGTGAAGGAAATCAGAGCAAAACAGACAAGTGACAGGTTGAGGGAAGATTAACTGGAAAATGTATAAATATAAAGGGTAACATCTACATAGAATGGGCAAGGAAATACTGGAGATCACTGAGAAGAAAAAAAATCACAATAAAAAATGGGCAGATGATCTGAACAGGCAGCTCTCAGGAAGGAAAATGCAAATGAGTAGTAAGTAAATGAAGAGACAGTCATTCTAGTTAACGACAGAAATGAAAATTGACAGTTAGATGCCATTTACACATTATTAGATCCACAAGAGTTCCAAAGTCTGGTAACAGCAAATGCTGAAACAGAAGTCCTCGCTTGCCCATACTGGGAGCACACTCTGGCCCAGAACTCCGAGGGCACTTATGGAAAGTAAATTAGTGAATATCTTACAACTCAACAATTCCATTTCTTGCTTTATACCTTCAAAACATCCCTCATGTGGTTACACATGGAAACCTGTAGAGATATGTATAAATGTTCATGATACAACTGAATGTAACAGCAAAGTCTTGGAGGCAAACTCAGCAAGCATCCATCAATAAGGGAATGGATAGGAAACCATGGTTTATAAATAGGACAGAAATAATGAAACAGACAATTTATAGTGATGTGCATGGATTTCAAAAACTTCCAACTGGCAAGTGGCAGAATTTGAATGAGATTTATGGTATAATATCATTTTGTAAACTTAAAATGCTAAGAGGTTTAAATGAATCTAATATACATATGAAATATATAGATGAAAGAGAGACTATAAAGAACTATATTAAATGCATGAGAATGAGTGCTGGGATGAAGGGGAACGGAACTGAAGATAAAGGATGGACAGTTTTAAATGAGAGAAATGCGCAGAGGGTGGTAGTGCTCCGTTTGAACAGAGTGGTGTGTCGCTAGTTCAGGCCTGCGCACCCCAAGTCCAGCAAGAGAAGTGGGGAGAGACAGAAAAAGCAGGAGGCAAGCACAGCACTAGACTGTGTTGTCTAAGGTACGTGTTTAGAGGAGAGGAACTGTGAAGGGATATAGAGGGCAATGAGAACAGAATTCAGAGAAGGGAGACCAAGCATCCTCTCTTTGAATGTCTTGGGCACTCTTGGTCATTCAGATGCAGGTTGTTAAAACACAAGCCTCTTCAAAAGAGAACACTCCTGCACTGTTGGTGGGAATGTAAGTTGATGCAGCCATCATGGAAAACAGTAAGGAAAGTGAAAGTTGCTCAGTTGTGTCCAGCTCTTTGCAACCCATGGACTAAACAGTCCATGGAATTCTCCTGGCCAGAATACTGGAGTGGGTAGCCATTCCCTTCTCCAGGGGATCTTCCCAACCGAGGGATCAAACCCAGGACTCCTGCACTGCAGGAAGATTCTTTACCAGCTGAGCCACCAGGGAAGCCCAAAAATAGTGTGCAGACGCCTTTAAGAAACTAAACATAGAGTTACCATGTGATCCAGCAATCCCAGTCCTGGGTATATATCTGGAGAAAACCCTAATTTGAAAAGATACATGCACCCCAATATTCATTGCAGCACTATTTACAATTGCCAAGACATGGAAGCAACCTCAATGTCCGTCGACAGATGAGTGGATAAAGATGTGGCATACATACAAAGGGAGGGGTGGGATATTACTCAGCCATAAAAAAAAGAGTAAAATAATACCTGTAGCAACATGAATGGACTTAGAGGCTATGTACTGAGTGAAGTCAGTCAGACAAAAACAAATACCATATGATATCACTTACATGTGGAATCAAAGATATGACACAAGTGAACTTATCTACAAAAGAGTCACAGACATAGAGAACAAACTATGGTTACCAAAAAGGGAAGAGGATGGGGAAGGGGATAAATTAGAAGTTTGGGATTAGCAGATATAAGCAACTGTGTATCAAATAGATAAACACCAAGGTCTTACTGAATAGTGCGGGAAGTTATACTCAATATCCTTTAATAAACCACAATGGAAATGAAATATATATGCTTGTGCATGTGAGCTAAATTGCTTCAGTTCAACTCTTTTGCGACCCTATGGACTATAGCCTGCCAGGCTCCTCTGTCCATGGGATTCTCCAGGCAAGGATACTGGAGTGGGTTTCCATGCCCTCCTCCAGGGGATCTTAACAACCCAGGGATCGAGGCCATATCTCTTACATCTCCTGCTTTGGCAGGTGAGTTCTTTACCACTAGCGCCACCTGGAAAGCCTGTATATAGGCTTTGCCCCTCCAAAGTTAGCAGCAGCGGGAGGAAAGCAGAGAGCAGATCCCAGCAGCAGCCCACCGACCTGTTGCTTGGCGTTCTCCACCTCGGCTGTCAGCCTCTGGATCACGCGGTTCAGCTCATTGATCTCCTCCTTGGTTCTGCGGAGGTTCTCACCCTGCTGTGTTACCGTGACCTTCATCTCCTCGCACTGCAGGTTGGGAGACAGACAGGAGGAAAGGACCAATGACTGCAAGGTGGCTGCAGGTACTGAGATGTTGTCATTCAGAGTCAACCCACATTTCTTCTGGGATTGTCCCACCTCCTGCCCTGCTCTGTGTGGACCTCCACCATAGCCCCTCTGAGTGCATGGGTGCATTTTCCAGGGAAGCTCCAGCTCCAGTGGTCCTCTCTGCCCAGTGGGGAAGTCTGCCCTTCAGCTCACCTTGGTTTGATACCAGGACTCAACCTCGGCCCGGCTGCGGCTGGCGATGCCATCATACTGAGCTTTGATCTCAGCCACAACCGAGTCCATGTTGAGCTCCCGGCTGTTGTCCATCTTGACCACCACCGAGGTGTCAGAGATTTGCGACTGAAGGAAGTAGATTTCCTGTAGGAGACAACAACCATTGCCCTCATCTCCAAAGCCCTCACCGATTCTCCTCTCTGCAGGTAATTCAAAACACAAACCCCAACTCTGAAATTTTATAAAATTAATTAGGAAACTTCTGACAAGTCAGGAAAAATTTTTTAAGTGCTGCTTTAAGAATAAAAGGCTAAAATTTGAATCATAATATCAAGGCAGTGAGTAAGGTGGAATTTCATTAATGCCTAGATCAACAGAAGTAGATTTCTGTGGATAGCGTCAAATTGGGTCACTCCACTTGGGGCCCCAACTACCCAGATGAGCTGTGACTGTCTATATAAACCTAATCCACCAGATTACAGATAGGTTCAGAGTCCTGAATTTTCTAATTGGGCTTTCACACTATTTGAATTAATAAGATGATTATTATATTCATATACCTAAACTTACAGTGTCAGATCTCCATGTTATGCTGTGTAGATAAACAATGAATCACAGTCTTTCAAATTATTTTTTGTTTCTTGTCTTTTTTAATTGCAGTATAGTTCATCTACAATGTTATGATCACTTGATATGTATAGCAAACTGATTCAGTTATACATACATATATATCTTTTTTCAGATTTTTTTTTCTTATAGGTTATTACAAAATGTTGAGTTTAGTTCCCTGTGCTCTACGGTAGGTCTTTGTTGGTTATCTATTTTAGATATAGTAGTGTATATCTGTTCACTCCAAAAAGGAAGGGCACTACTCATTTCTATTTTGAAAGATCTGAGCAAGAGAAAGATCTCTTGTCATAAAAGGAAAGGATATTGAGGCCCTAGAAGAATAAGGAATGCATAGCTTTTCCTAGAACCAAGGAACCGCGACAGAAAACCTAGAAAACCCTCCTCTGCTCTCTCCTTCCCTTGCCCTTCAGGAGATGGGAAGAGGCTCACCTCATCGTACAGCAACTGCAGGAAGCTCATCTCCTCCTTCAGGGCCTCCACATTGGCCTCCAGGTCAGTCTTGCGCAGATAGGCACAGTCAATGTCCTGGTGGAGACACACGGGAGGGTGGGACAGGAGAGTGGCCCAGGGGAGCCGTCAGCCTCTGTGGAGGCCCTGAGGCCATCTCCCAGCCCACCCCTTTCCCATCACACAAACATCAGTGGGACCCCCTGGGATAGAAGTGGGGAGGAGTCAGAGTCCTAGAGACTTCTTTCCACTTCCTCCGGAACTAGGGATCCCGCAGAAGCAGGTAGCCTAAGATGACAACCCAACATGTCAGGCTGCAGCCGCCAAGCCAAACTGGTCCCTAGAGCATGGCCGTGTGGTGAGCACAGAGCCAGGGGTGGTCCTTGGCGCCCAGGTCAGGCACCACTCAACACCCAAGCAGCTGGCTCTCCCATCTGAAACCAAGGCCACACCTGTCCTGGCAGATTTTCTGCCAGCCCTCTCTCCATTCCGTGATTACTAACAAATGAGGTGCGTAAGGTAAGCACAGTATTTATGAACAGCATTAGCATACACTTCAACTCACCAATTTGAAATCAAAGAGAAATCGTTAATAGTTTTCTCCCCTGGTTTTTCCACCATCTCCACTTGCACTGAACGAGGACCACAGCTCCCATAGTCACTAGCAAGCTGAGAACTAATACCTCCCGATCTGGGAAGCAAAGGCCATAGGAGAGTGAAACTGATTAGAAAGCGACCATTTCAGCTTTCGGGAAGTTTACAAAAAGCCAAACAGCAGCATGATGAGGTCTCTTTTTAAGAAGCTTCCATCAGCACAGGCTGGGTTCCTGCACGGCACCAAGATGGCTTTGGCAGCCTGACCCACCAACAAGCCTCCGTTTGCCGAGGAACCTGGTCTGACCACCACAACTGGACTGACTCGAAATTAGCAAGACGCCCAGTGTCCAAGCATGCAGCATCCAATATTTAATTCCTCTCCAGGTGCAACCAGTCACTCACCTTCTTCAGCACCACAAATTCATTCTCGGCTGTAGTCTTGAGAGCCACCTCTTCTTCATACCTGAGGAGAGACAGCACAGTTAGAGAGGCCCCCACCCAAGGGGTAAGGGCCTCGGGCTAGCCAGCCAAGTCCTAGGTTATCAAAACTCCCTGATCCTGCCCTGGACTTTCTGTGTGTCTTAGGAGAAGCGTCTGGGCCTCTCTATACTTTTGTTTCTCAGCCACAAAGAACCCACCAAAGGACACCGGATATGGAGTCCAGATACCTGATTTCTGGTCCAAGTTTGGGCTGAAGTTGCTGCAAAACCTCAGGCAAGTCATTGAATCTCTCTGCGTCTTGGGTTAAATTGCCTGGTGTGTGATCTGGTACTCAGTAATTATTTGTTCATTTCAAATGAATGAAAGATGCTCCAGGTGGCCTTTCAACTCTAAAACTGTAAAAAATGTAGCAACCTGGGAGGCCATTCTCTCCCGCCTTCCCCACCATCCAAGACCTTGAAATCAGAGAAGCCACCTATGGTGCCCAGATTGTTGGGAGCATTTCCACAGCCTTCCTCTGCCAGCCTGGTCTAGTCTCTCTCTCTTGCCTGTGAGATTTTATCCCTGGAGCAGTCCTGCCCCAACCTGACAAGGAGCACCAGAGTTCCCAGAATATGGTTTTCACAACTTTTTAATGACAGGGTAATTGGGACTGCTATAAACTCTGAGCTCTATAATTACCCGCCCTCACACCCCCAAAGTGGGAGACAGACCCTGACACCTGCAAACACAATTGTGTCTGCATTTGCATCCCCCCAGGCAAAGTTTAAAAACCCATTGCTGGATCCATCTGGATGGTAGAGCCTGATCTTCCAAGACCAGAATTTCAATTACTTCCCAGTGAAATTACCAGCACCGATTATGTCAAAATCACTCATCACTCTGTCCATAGCTACCAAGTAAAGAAGAGCAAGTTAACAGTGACCCAGTAAGTTTAAACAAGGTAATGGCCGGACTAAATAAATTGAATTAAAACAAAAGATTTACATGGACCTTTGAATTGTGGAGCCTGGCAGAACAAAAGCTGATAACTTATCTGCCGAATAAATAGAAGAATGATACAAGCTCATCAGACACTTGAACGGTATCTGCCAAATCATCTTCAAGGTAACTCCCCAGAGACCTCTCCTTTCCTCCCGTCCTAGCACTGACTGCTCCCAAGTGTCTGTTCTCCATCTTCCTGCTTCCTTTGTTCCTCACTCTCCATCTCTCTTGGGCTTCCCTGGTGGCTCAGATGGTAAGGAATCTGTCTGCAATGCAGAAAGCCAGGGTTCAATCCCTGGGTCAGGAAGATCCCCTGGAGAAAGGAATGGCTACCCAGTCCAGGATTCTTGCTTGAAGAATTCCATGGACAGAGAATCCTGGCAGGCTACAGCCCAGGGGTCACACAGAGTTGGACACGACTGAGTGACTAACACTTTCACTGTCACCTTCTCCCTCTCTGGGTCAGTCTGTGCTCTGGATGTGTGCCCACCTCTCCCAGGCTGGGAGCTCTTCTTCCCTGCAAAGCTTTCCCCCTTTCCCAGATTGGGGCTGCAAGTGTTGAGAGCTGAGACAAGACAGAGCAGACTAATAAAGCAGAACCATCTTGGTAAGTAGGCTGGGATGACCCTAATCTTTAGCCACCGCCATCTCCGGGAAGGTTGTATGAACTCAGTCAAGACCCACTGCACACCTATAACCACTCCCAGCCTGGCCACACTCACTTCTTCTTGTAGCCCTCCAGAATTTCCTCCACGTGGTTGAGCTCTGAGGCCAGCCTCCCGCTGTTGGCCTCCATGCACTCGGCCTCCCGCCTCAGTGTCTCGATGTAGCCATTGAACAGGGGCTCCAGGTTGCTCTCACAGCACTGGCGATTCTGGTAGAACTGTAGCTTGGTCTCCAGCAGCTTGTTCTGCTGCTCCAGGAAGCGCACCTGCCATCCAGAGTGGTAGAAAGAGACTCAGGAGGAGCCCCAGGAGGTGACTGGTCCCCTAGAGCTCCCTCTGCCCTTGGGGATGGATCCCTGACCCGCAGCAGCCCATGACCTTCCCCCAGAGGCCAAATGATCTGGCCAAGTCAGAAAATGCAAGACACAATTGTTCCCCCAAAAAACTTCCCTTCACTCCATCCCTCCTTCCAGAAAGAATACACAATTTATTTGTGACTTATTTATTCTGCACAGAATGAAATAACTTCTCATCCTGCAAAAATATCCCAGACCTCATGTGGCAAGACAAAAATAACCCCTCAAAGATGTTTATGTCTCAATCCTCAGAACCTATAAATAGGTCACATTACATGCAAGAGGACCTTGTGGGTGGAATTAAGGTTATGAAACTGAAGATCAAAAGATTAGCCTGAATTATCCAGGTGGCCCCAAGATAGTCACACAGGCCTTTTAAACTGGAAGGGAAGGCAGAAGAGTAAAAGATACCCTCAAAAGAAGGAAGCAGAGGAGAGATTTGAACCATGAGAAGCTCTGGACCACTATCATCTTTGAAGATAGAGATCAGGCCTTGAGTCAAGGAATATGGCGGCCCCTAGACACTGAGACCAACCTCTGGCAGTCAGCCAGCAAGGAACAGGGACCCCAGTCCTCCAGTCACAGACCTCAATTCTGTACAGCGTCTGCATGGCCCTGAAAGGAAGTTTTCCCAGGACCTCCAGAGGAAGTACAACCCTACTGACCCCTTGATTTTGGCCTCATTAGGTAATAGGTTTGTGTTCTTCTAAGCTGCTAAGTTTGTGGACATTTTTATGGCAGTGATTCAAAAATGCAACCACCATGACTCTCCTTCATTCTGACCCCAAGGCAAGGGGTCCAGAGGGACTGGACCAGGAATTTGAAGATTTCTCATTGCCTAACTCTGCCATTCACCATGTCATTGTGCCTCATTTTTTCTGAGCCTCAATTCATTTTTTTTATTTTTATTTATTTATTTATGGCTGCCTTTAGTCTTCGCTGCTGCTCGAGGACTTTCTCTAGTTGTGCTGAGCAGAGGCTCCTTTCTAGTTGCGGTGTGTGGGTTTCTCCTTGCAGTGGCTTCTCTTGTTGCAAAGCATGGGCTCCACAGTCTGAGCTCAGTAGTTGTGGCACACGGGCTTAGTTGTGCTGAGACATGTGAAATTTTCCTGGACCAGGGATCGAACCTCTGTCCCCAGGACTCGCAGGCGGGTTCTTAACCACTGGATCACCAGGGAAGTCCTCTGAGCCTCATTTTAAATTGAGGCAGTGAGAACACATCAGCAATGGCACACTGGCAGCCCCCAGGTGCGATCTGGCCCAGAGGCATGTTTTATTTGGCCTTCACACTGTTTTATAGAAATTCGATTCATCACCAGCATCTAATAAGAGAGTGATTTGGGGCAAGAATCTGGCTTTACCTCACCTTAACAGCTGTGAAACTTGGACAATGCTGGGTATGAGCTGGATTTCAACCTTGCCCAACCCCTGGTGGGTGGCCTTGGGCAAAGAGTGACCTGCATGATCCAACGTCACCTTCATTTTGCCAATGTGAGGGAAGAATGGTTTGGACAGCCAACAGCATGTAAAGAACGGGTGTCCAGCACTTTTGCTTATAGGCATGCCTATTCCTGATGAGAGCATTTGTCTAAGAACAAAGTTTCCACCCCTCCCGCCCCCATCCCCTTGGAATGCACCTTACTACAAAGTCCAAGGTGCAGATGTGCACAGGAATCACCCTGGAAAGGGAGGCTTTCCTCCAATGGACATGGGTGGCTGTCCTTCCCAGAGCCATCAGACTCACAGAGGGAGCTTCACTGAGAAACCAGAGCTACATATCCAACCAGAAGGCTGGCTTGGAGACTGCAACATCGGAAGAGCACCACGCTACATGCCCCAACCTGGCCCCCATGGATCTCCTGTTTCTCACCTCACTGTCTTTAATCTGTGCATATTTTGAGTAGGGGAGTGCATCAGGGCCTGAAGTCCTAGAAATTCCCAGGCTTCCCACCAGGTGCCCACCAGACAGGAGCAGGACAGGAGCTTCTGGCCTCTCTCTCTGTCGTGGCTCCCCTGTCCACGAGGGAGATGGCAGCATCTCCTCTAGGAGAGGGTGAGACACCAGCCTCAGTAGAGAGGCCCACCCCGCCCAGCCCCCTTGATGGCTGAGATCCAGAAGATGGGGCCCCAGACACACAGTCAGCTCCTGCTGGGCCAGGTGAGCAGCAGCAATAAACCTTCCTTTTCTGTCTGGTGATTTCACATCCATGATTATGTTGGAGTCTCATGGCAACATTTGAAAACTGAGACCCTGATTCAGTCATGTTCTCAGGGTCATGTGCTAATTCAGAACAGGGCAGTCCCCAGGTATTTGAACCCAGTCTGTCACCAGGTTCCAAGTACCTTTCCCTTCCTAAGCCGCAGCCCAGGGGACAACCCAGACACCCACCTTGTCGATGAAGGCAGCGAACCTGTTGTTGAGACACTTGATCTGCTCCTTCTCCTCATGCTTCACGCACTGCGCCTTGGGGTCGATCTCCAGGTTGAGGGGCGTGAGGAGACTCTCGTTGACCGACACAGTGGTGATACAGGGTGGGGTAGGCCCGCAGAGGCCCCCTGCCCGGTAGCCAAAGCTGCCCCCTCCTCGGAGGGGCCATGCATAACTCACTGCGATCCACGGGGACCCCACTGCACACAGGCTCCGGCTGCTGAAGCCCCCGAGACGCCGGTAGTGCGGGCCCCCGGGGCTGCCCCCGTGGAAGGCCAGGCCATTGGCAAAGCCATGCACCCCAGGCTTGGGCACAACGGCTGAGCAGGAGCTGAAGTCCCTGACCCTGTAGCTGGAGCTGTTGCGGTAGGAATGGCTCGCCATGCCTCTGCTTGCCAGGCCAGAGCCAGGATGGGGAAGTGGGGGAATCCAAGGATGCCAGGACCCGCTACCCCTCCTGCCTTTTATCAGGCAGACAGCAGGCCTCCAGACAACATAAAAGTCAGGAGAAAGTCATTAACATCATTTACGAGCGTGGGAATCTCCCGCTAGGCAGGCTGAGAAGAAAGCTGAAACTTGCCTCCCTTAATAGATGTATCAAGGAGACCCTGCATCACAGTAAACCTGCCCCTGCCTTTTCAGCCCCACAGGCCTAGACACATCCATGAAGCCCCTAATTCCCCTGCAGCCCTGGGATCAGACCTGATATCATGATCCCACATGGGCGAGTGGAGGCCTGTACCAGTGCATTCTTGAGACTCGAAGGGTCCCACGTCCCACTAAGGTCCCTGGGCCTGTCCTTCCCAGCAGAGCACGCGATGCCTGGAGCATCCTTCCGGGTGAGCGCGGGTGAGGGCTCATCTTCGAGCCTTTCCCTGGCATGGATGAAAGTGAAAATCTCTCAGTCATGTCCGAATCTTTGTGACCCCATGGACTATACAGTCCATGGAATCCTCCAGGCCAGAATACTGGAGTGGGTAGCCATTCCCTCCTCCAGATCTTCCCAACCTAGAGAGATCGAACCAGGTCTCCTGCACTGCAGGTGGATTCTTTACCAGCTGAGCCACCAGGGAAGCCCGGCATGGATGAAGGTGCTGGCCTCTCTTCTTAGGTGCTGCTGGCTGGCCAGTCACTAATCCCTTCCATTGGCATAAGGAAGACAACTGCGGGGTCATGCAGGTCATTCAGTGCACAACCACATCCCGTCTTATACTAGAGTTACTGAAGCTAATAGTGGCCTCTCGATTCAGAAATCATGCCTTATCCACTTTTATAGCCCTCATGGCAACCAGCACATACTAGCTCCTCAGGAAGCATTGCTTGAATAGCCCGAACACAAGAGGGAAGGGCCAATGTGTGGAGAGCTCCTCCATCTAGTCCACCGTGTGCCAAGCCTGGGAGCCAGCCTGGAGGAGGTGCCTTCCTTCTTGGGGGTGAGTGCTGATGTCCCACCAGAGCAGGACCCCGGTCTAGATGCTGTGGGACATAAGGAGAGTAGACAGAGTTTGCCTTGAGGAACCTCGTTCTCACGGGAAGACCAGAGAGAGGCAGGAAAGACGGATGGCAAGAGAGGGAAAGATGATCGATCAGGCAAAGGGGGTGCTCCTGGCGTTCTGAGGAGGGCCATATACTTATGGTAGGCTGGGGTGGGGTGGGGGAATCACAAAGGAGGTGGAAGCCAAGGCAGGTCCTGGAAGACAGTAAGATTTGGCAGAGAGAACAGAGGCAGGGGTGCCAGGCAGAGGCACTGGGCAAGCCAGACACCCAGAGAAATTGCCCAGTACTTGAGGCCCCTCGACAAACCAAGGCCTTCAGCCCTGGCCTCCCATCCCCACCTCATAAGATGCCACCTCCCAGAAGAACAGTGGGGAAATGGGCCCAGGGGGGAAGTGCCTGCCTCTTGGATCAAGTGCCATTGGCGGCCCCGACTGCTATGATGCCAAAGCCCTCAGCTCACCAGGGTCTTGAGTAAAACACTCATTGCAAAAATCCCTATGCACAAAGCCAAGAACAAGGACTAACCTTCCAGAACACCCCCTTCAGGAAGCAGGCCTGGGGAAGGGGCATAAGAGAAACAGGACAAGGAGAATAAGGGGGGAGTCCTCTCTGCTCTCTCTCTTTCTCTCCCTCACACACACACACACACACACACACACACGCCACCCCCACCCCCCCGCACAGCAGGAAGCAGAGTCCTACTCTATGTGAGGAGCACAGGGATATATCCAGAGGGAGCAGTTCGTGCCCCAGGAGCAAAGGTGCAGAGTCCCCAGGGTGAACCCAGTCAGTGATGGGATAAGGAGACCCTACAAACTGAATTCCTACAGAAACAACGGACTCCAGTCTTTTGCTCTTGTGGCCACAAGACTGCCTCCCCCTCCCCACTTGCTGCACAGTTCCCGCACCAACCCTGACTGGTGGGAGGAGACTTGCCCGGGCCAGAAGGCCAGGCTGCTCCTCCATGTGGACTCGCCGATTAAGCGAAACAAAATAGAAACTGCAATATAACACGGATGCTGTGGAAGGGTCTCATGCTGGTCTCTGTATGTTTCTCACATTCAGCAAGAATTTATTGAGCACCAGTGCCAGTCACCATTCTTTGAACTTGGGATACACCCGTGAATAAAGCACACCACAACGTGTATTTTTTTTAAGTTTCCATTCCGTGGAAAGAGATTGGCAATAAACTTGGTGGTTCAGATGGTAAAGAATCTGCCTGCAATGTGGGGGACCCGGGTTGGATCCCTGGGTCGGGAAGATCCCCGGGAGAAGGGAATAGCAACCCACTCCAGTATCTTACCTGAAGAATTCCATAAACAGAGGAGCCTGGTGGGGTACAGTTCATAGGGTCGCAAAGAGTCAGACACAACTGAGTGACTACCCTAGATGATGATAAGTCTTATGGAAAGAATAAACAGAACAAAACAAGAGGAATCAGGAGAGTAGGGAGAAAGATAGGGCCGTTCGCAGCAGGGTGGTCTGAGTGGGCTGCACTGTGAAGGTGACTTTGAGCCAAGGTTTTGAGGAGGTAAGCCACGAGGGCAGAAGAAGAGCCAGGGCAGCTGCTCAAGGCGCAAACAGGCCTGGCTGGTTCCCTCCAGGAACAAGGAGACCAGTGTGGTTTGAGGGGCAGGAGCAAGTTCTGAGTGTGGGCAAGCCTAGGAGATACAGGGAGCGGAGGGTTCCACCCTAATCATGGAGCCGGTGGGCTCCCATCGAGGGCAATGTGGAGCCGGGGGGCTTGATGGACATGAGCTGAAGTGTTAGATGACCTCCATGACATGATGGCAGCCTGGAAAGCAGACTGCAGAGGGAGGCAATGGAGGAAGGAGGGGGAAGGGTCAGTGGGACCCCTGGGAGACAGCAGAGCCTCGTGCCAGGGAGGAAGCCCCGGAGAGTGTGCAAGTGGCCAGCTTTGGGTGGAATCTGAAGAAAGAGCCAAGCAGATTTCTTGACGGATTGGATTCAGGATGTGAGAGAAAGGGAAGAGTCAAAGATGTCTCCATGTTTTCAGGTGGGGTAAACCTGTTCCTGGGCTTCCCCAGTGGCTCAGCAGTAAAGAATCCGCCTACAGTGCAGGAGACGTGGATTTGATTCCTTTGTCAGGAAGATCCTCTGGAGGAGGGCATGGCATCCCACTCCTATATTCTTGCCTGGAGAATCCCAAGGACAGAGGAACTGGGCGGGCTACAGTCTATAGGTTCACAAAGAGTCGGACACGACTGAGGTGACTGAGCTCATGTGCACGCAAACCTGTCTCCACAACAAAGAAAAGCAGTGAAGCAGTGAGAAAAATGCCAAGATCAGTGCCCCAGACACTCATCCTGGCTCTGCTGACGCTATAGCCTGGCACAAGTCACCCACCCTATCTGGTCCCCTGTGTTCCCAACAGAGCATGCCAGGGTCAGACTGGATGGCCTTCAACATTTCCTAGGGAAGCCTTGGGATCTCAGTTTTGTTGGGAATCCATTAGAGTTCATCATTCCACAGGGCCCATGCTAAGTACACTGGATAGATGATAGATAAGTAGATAGATAATGAATACTTAGGTGATAGACAGATAGATATCATCTGTCTGTCTGTTGGCAGAAGAAGAGGCTTCTTCTCCAGCCAACAGGCCTGTTTCTGCCGTGTCCCATCCCTTACCTGTGTGCACCTGAGCTGCTTCTGGCCCCAAGCATTGCTTGGGAGAAACAAGAGCAAACCTACTTTGTCGTCTTTGGAATTGAAACCACGTGACCTGCCCTCAAACCTTTGTGAAGCTAATCTTTTAAAATCTAAGTTTCACCTGAAATGATCACAATATTGTTTGTTAATCGGCTGTACCTCAATATAAAATAAAAAGTGTTTTTTTTGAAAAACAGCTCATCTCATGCAAAAAATAAATAATAAAAACATGAAAAAATCTGAGTTAGAATACCTCTCTCTTTAGCAACACTGATTTCTTTGAATGCCTAGCTCTGTCTCTTTTCATTAACATTATTCGTGACAATATTGTCAGAATTTCATTTTCTAGTCCTTCTTTGGGCTCTGAGTATGTATTCATACCAATAATTTCTTGAAATTTAATTTTACAATATACTTTTCTAGATCCTTGTTAAATGATGCGTGTGTTTTTAAAAAAAAAGTCCTTCCATTGCTATCATGGACTGGCAAGGGACAAGATCTCTTCCAGCTAGCTTTGTTCACACACCAACCAGGGCTTCCCAGATCAAGAAAACTAAGCCTTATGGTTTCCTCTACCCTCTGGAGACAGAACTGTTGAGGAGGGACCCCAAAAATCACAGACGCTCTCATCTTAGCATCTGTGTTCATGCACCTGGCTGATGTCCAACACATGAAATTTTTCACTCAACAATATTCAAATCCTTCCATCTGTGTTTTTAAAGCATCGTCTCCACCATCTGATGAAGTGGCTGGTTCCATCCAGCTTTGCTTCTTTTCCTCTTTCCTTTTCACTGAAATACATCCTTCCTTAACTCCAAGGAGTTTTTTAATGCTTTATGCACAGTGTGACTTCCTCCCTTTACATTAAAGCTGTTTCTTCCATATAAAGCTGTTTCTTCCACTGCCCTTTAAGTCCTAGTTCCATCCCAACAATTGGTGAACTCACAATTATCTCCTTTTGTTAACATTCCCTCTAAGTTAATTCTCTGCATCTGTTGTGCTTGTTCAGGATTTAAGGAAAATGTGTGTCCCGGCGGTCTGGGCGATGGTGGCTTCCTAGGAGGACGTTAGAGGGGGACAGGCTGCACGTCAGCAGTGGCACCGAGTCGCTCTGGGGTGTGCAGGGACTCGGGGCAGAAGGCTTCCCACTGTTCAGGACCAGTGGTGACCCAGGCATGATGGCATCTCAGAAGTGGTCCCTGCTGCCTTCTCTCTGGGGGCCTCACGCGTTTACTCTCAAAGGTAGAGAAGATTAGGTTAGTTCATCAGCATCTCACATGGAGCATCCCTTGGGCGGAGTTTCTTATGGAGCCTGGCTTGCTCCCTGATATATGATACCTTTGGCCCAATTACAAATTCTGACCTAATCTCGTTAATCTTGCAGCCAAAGGACACAGGAGATGATCCTTCTTGCCCCAGAAGGACCTAAAGGCAGGGAAGGCAGAACTTCCAGGATTACTGGGTGCATTCCTGTATCCTGTATTGTAAAGAAGGTTAGCTTCCGGGGCTGAAGGGAAATGTGTATAATCATGCCAGTGATGTATCCCCAAGGTGAGAGGTGGGCGGCGAGTGGCAGCAGTGTACTCTGGTGGGGAAGAGTATTTTGTCACTGACATTGTTTAGAATTGCTCGTGCTTGGTGATGATAAGAAAAGCTGATTTTTAGTCAGTTTTACTATTGGTTTTTTAATTCCTTACCAAAAAATGCACCCCTATGGCCTACACCCAGGGGAGATCAGTCTCATTGTATCCTTCACCCCACCCCATACATCACCAAGTGGCTCAAATACAGTAAGAGTTGATTCCTTGATCGCTTAGCACCATGGAGGGTGTAACCCGGTCCGTAGGATAGCCCTCCACACAGGAATTCAGAGACCCAGGCTCTGATCAGTGTTGCAGTTCTCGCCTGGCTGAGACATGTGGGTGTTGGATGCTGGATTAATCACCAAGGAATACAGTCACTAGTCACTCCTGCTGCCCGATGTGAAATGAGGTGGCCTGACCTCACAGCCTGGAGGGCATTTCCGATTCCATCTTGGCCTTGGGCTGGGTCAACCTCACATCACCTTGCTAAGTCGCTTCAGTCATGTCCGATTCTGTGCAACCCCACAGACGGCAGCCCACGAGGCTCCGCTGTCCCTGGGATTCTCCAGGCAAGAACACTGGAGTGGGTTGCCATTTCCTTCTCCAATGCATAAAAGTGAAAAGTAAAAGTGAAGTCGCTCAGTCGTGTCTGACTCTTAGCGACCCAATGGACTGCAGCCTACCAGGCTCCTCGGTCCATGGGATTTGCCAGGCAAGAGTACTGGAGTGGGCTGCCATTGCCTTCTCCCACATCACCCTAGATAGACTTTAATGTAACAGATTTAGAAATCCTTCCATACATGCAGAAGCTTTCGGTCAACCCTCAAGTATTTAGTGTTTTACTAAGTGTAACACCTCCTTCCCTCACAATCCCAGGTCAGCAGAAGGTTCCTGTTTGCGGATTAGATCCCTATTTCTAAGAGGCTTTCAAGCTAAATGAGATGTTGCTGAGATAGGGAGAGGACAGGCAGACGGGCACAGAATAAGAGCCTGGAGCCAGGACAAGAAGGGCATGGCCCGCTCATGCCCTAGGCAGGTGGAAGGCAGGAGCAGTGTTTCTGAGGTGCGGGGTTATCAGAAGAACATCATATCACTGGGGAAAACAGGATGGGACCTGGGGGAACAGCTTTGAGTCTCCTGAATCTGATGCCAGAGGGAGAAACAGGCTGGGGCGAAATAGCTGCTAAAAAGCTATGATTCAGATGTACAAAAAACTAAGTTGTCCATTATGGTTTTGCATGAGGAATGGAGATCCAGGGGATTTTTCCAGAGACCCCAGAATGGCAGCCAAGTCCCAAAGCTCAGCACCAAAGGATGTTAGTCCCCAAGGTCTAAGAGAGCTGCATATTGGACCTGCCCTTTACTCCTCATGGTCACAGGCCCCAGAGATGTTCTGGGAGGAAGCTGAGGTGGAAAGTCCACAGTCTTCCCAGTGCCCAGCAGCACGGAAGGCAAAGTGTGGCCAAATGTTTTCCCACCAGTATTGGGGGACCTCACAGGAATCAACCCTCAACGAGCTTGTGGGACTGCTACTCAACTGTAGGCGACCATGGAGCCCGCACCCCACCAGCTGTCACCTAGGCAGAGGCCTGCTCAACAGTGCTTCCCCTTGATGCAACACACATTGAAAATCTCCTCAAAGAAGGAGGTGGAGGTGTGTTATGAGAGACCTGCCCCACCAAGCCAAGCCGTTATAGCTGTAAGCAGACTGGCTGGGCCCTGGGGAGGCGGTTTAAAAGTGGAGTGAGAGAATAGGTTTAAGCAGAGCTTAAAACCGAAATCTTAAAATGAATTTAAAATATCTTAAATTCTGAAATGAGATGATTCTAATCATGAAGAGTGGTTGCAAATTATGGAATCCAGCCAGTGTAGTAAATCACCCCAAAACATAGGAGCATTTAAAAAAACTTTTTATTTTGTATTGAGGTATAGCCAATTAACAAGCAATGCTGTGATAGTTTCAGTTGAACAGCAAAGGGATGCAGCCTTACTTATATTAATACCTATATCCATTCTCCCCAAAACTCCCCTCCCATCCAGGCTGCCACTTAATGTTGAGCAAAGTTCACGTGCTATACAGTAGGTCCCTGTTGGTTATCCATTTTAAACATAGCAGTGTGTACATGTCCATCCCAAACTCCCTACCTATCCCTTCCTGCATCCTCCCCACCCCCAGCAACCATAAGCTTATTCACAAAATCTGTAGGTCTAACACACAGCAGTTTTAAAAGCCAAAATTTGTTTTACTTATGAATCTGTGGTCTGGGCAGTAATCAGCAGGGTCAGCTCACGCTCTGTCTCAAGGAGCTCCCGAATTCTCAGGCAGCACTCACGGATGCTCTGAGCCCAAAGTGGCAGCCATCCTTGCCCTCTGCTGCTCAGACCACACAGGAGGAAGAGAGCCCAGTCTCAGCCCCCTTGCTGCTTCTGGAGGAACAGTGGTGGCCAAGACAGCAGCCCATGGGGGTCGAGGGCAACTGAGGAGTCCTGAAGAAGAAGAGGTTTGGTGTCTGTGTTGGGGTGAGGGAAAGTTGACGGGGACATGAGAGGCAGCTGTACCCACAGATGCTGTCAGGCTACTAGGGGACAGGACTGATGCTTTGGTTCCCAAAGAGGTGAGGACACCCAGGGGGCTGCAGTGACAGGGGACCCAGCTTTGGGTTCCACTTAGGGGTCGCTTCCAGGGTTGCTCAAGCTGGTCATGAGACAGGGAGGAGCTAGCTGCCTGAAGGATGTGGTGGGACTCAGTGTCCTCCGGAGTTCCCCAACCCCAACAGCTCAGGAGGCTTCCCAGAGGAGAAATTTCAGGAGCAAAAAAAAAAAAAAAAAAAAAAAATTGGCCTAGAAACACTTATAACTAGCCCTTTCCTATCTAGTTCCAGCCTCTCATCCAGCTGCATCATATTAGCCTGATGTGCAATCCATTTCACAGCTCTGAGTTCTGTGGTTCAGACCATCCGACAGAGATGCATGAGTCCCACCCTGGGACCTGAGGTGCCTTAGAGAAGATGCTTCTGGACTGCCGGCATTGCCATGCTTCCCCACTAGAGGGCATCCTAGTCTGGCTACCAAAGGCACCCAATGCCATGATTGGGGAAAAGCCATTTTCCTCCATGAAGCCTTCAAAGGTAGATGGACACAAAGTGCAGCTTCCCTGACTCTTCCCAGCCTGGATTTTTTCACTCTCCCAGAAGCTTCCCTCTGAGTGCTCAGTACCTCATGGTGTAACCTCCTTGGACAACCCACAGTCATCACCCTGACATATTAACTTTCGAACAGATCTTGAGTACCAGGCCTCTTTCCTCTGGTCCTTCCTATGCCTTGTCAATTTCAGCTCCTTAAAAATCTGCTTCCAAGACACATCTGCCTAGGCACCAAAGGCTCAGAAGAAGATGTCTGAAGGCTCCTCAGCCCAGCTCAGGTTGGCCGCAAGGAAGCTCTCTTTCTTATCTCCGAGGTCTTTCCCGCTTTCTTTGTCTCATTTCTGGTTTTTCTTTTAGACCTCTTGGCCAGAGTTGAGTCCATCACACTTCCCAGTTCTTGGCAGAGTGTCTTCACCAGCCCATAAAGGCTCTTCCCTCTTTTACTCATCTGTTCCCCCTCATTTCTTATCCCTCCTCTCACTCTCCTCACCAAGGCACCCACTGTAATGCATGTGATGATGTCTCCAAATTGTATAAAGTATTATAGCCTTATTAGTGTAAAGTGGGGCTTTCCTGGTGGCTCAGATGATAAAGAATCTGCCTGTGTTGCCAGAGACTTGGGTTTGCTCCTTGAGTTGGGAAGATCCCCTGGAGAAGGGAATGGCTACCCACTCCAGTATTCTTGCCTGGAGAATCCCATGGACAGAGGAGCCTGGTGGGCTACAATCCATGGGGTCGCAAAGAGTTGGACACGACTGGGCAACTAAGCACACACACACACATTGTGAAGTAAGTAGCAGTGCTTCTGGACAGTGTACATTTTATTTACATAAATGGTATGGTTTTGACACTGTTTAACTCAACACTGTGTTGTCTGTAAGTACATCAGTTCTGTTGCTTCTAACTTCCATAATACACCTTTATCACCTTTTATGTCATCTAGGCTGACTCCCACTTCCTTCTGCTACAAGCAAGGCCACCATGAATTGTCTGGTGCTGGCAGAGGGGCTGTTCTCAGATGTGGGGTCGGACTTCCCTCAGAAGTGGGGTTGCTGGGTCCTAGGCTTTACACGTGCCTAAATACATGCACAGTGCTACCCTGCTTTCCAGAATGCCTGCACCAGCTCTTATTCCACCCCCAGTGCCCTAGGGTCCCCATTCTCCCAACTCTCCATTCACTGTTGGTAGTACCTGCTTTTTAACCCTTGCCATTCTGATGGTAGAAGGATATCTCATGCTTCTGGTCTGCATCCTCTAAGGACTGGCAGGAGCATCCTCAAAGTCATTTGGTCTTTCCCTTTGGGGGGCTGTCTGTGCAGACTCTGGCTAGCTTTCCATCGGATTTCCTGTCCTTCACTTGTTGTTCTGTAGGGCTCCTTATATATTGCAGATATTAAGCTTTTCCCAGGCTCTCCACTTTTTCTCTATAGTCTTTCATTGAAGTAGAATTCTTAATTTTGATGTGATTATATCAAACTTTTTCCTGTTGTTTTGATTTTTTCTTTTTTTGTGTGATTTTGACTTTTAAAGTTTGCTTAAGTCTTTTCCCACCCCTAAGTTACAAGGATTTTCTTTTATATCTTCTGTTTGCTTTATACTTGCATGTTTCATGTCCAGACCTTACATTCAATGAGGTCTCCCATGGCATATACTACAAACTGGACACCAGCTCTATGCTTTCCCTGTAGTGGGTCTATTTTTACTTATCTCACCAGCTGAATAAATAACTCTTGTTGCCACCATCATCAAATACCAAATTTATCTTACATTAAAGGGCCTGTTTTGAGCTCTCTCTTCTGTTCCAATGGTTCATTTACCTGCCCTTACACAGGTACTAGGCTTTTTAATTACTGTGACTCTCTATCCTCAGATATTCTCTTTACTTTCCTTTTTTCATAACCAACTTTACTGTAAATGGACTTTATTCTTTTGCATAAAAATTAGATTGATTTTATCAAGCCCCTCAAAAGAAATTCAGCTGGAATTATATTGCATTATACTTAAAATTAGAGAGAATTGATATCTTTAAAATATTAGGTCAGATTATTTCTGAATATGATATAATTCTACTTAGATTTTCTTGTATTCTTTTATAAGAGTCTAACCTCTTCCATAAAGATTGTATGAATAGTTTATTGTTACATGGCAACTACTGCGCTGTTTTTATCCCTCTTCACAATGGTGTCTTTAATTTCTATTTATTTTCTCATTAGTGACACTGATATAGAAACACACTTTTAATTTTTGTAAGTTGATCTTGTTAAACCAGCAGCACTGCTCAACACATCCTGTCATTTCTAGAGTTTTTTGGTTGATTTTTGTTGAGTTTTTTACACAGCTGATCCCACTGTCTACAGATAATACCAGTCCTTTCTCTTCTACATTAATTGCATATATTTATTTTCTCGGCCAGGAACTCCAGTATGTCAAGTAAGCATGGCTTTGAGAGCCCGTGTCCTTGTCTTGTTCCCAACCTTCATTGGAATGAGCCCAAAGTTCACCCTTTAGGTATGACACCCTTTGAGATCCACCAGTGCTCTTTGAATATTTCTGTGCTTTTCTGCCGTTTTCTACCATTCTGACTGCCCCAAGCCCTACCCACCCTTCAAAACCCAGCTCAAGTCTGGCCTTTCCCACAGAGCCGCCCTGACTGCACCAGCCTACAGGGAGCTCAGTCCCTGAAACAGACGCACTTTATCAGGCAATTGACAATCAATCATAATCGATTGCAAACTGCCTTGGGAAAAGGACTATATCTACTATCCATTTAACATGTACTTATTTCCAAACCTACCTGATTAAACAGTCAGCTTTTGGAAGACAGGGAAGTACGGAAAATGTCTCCTCATCTCTTACAGGACACAGTACTCACTGAATAAACAGTTGTAGAGTCTGTGATGGTGCCACGATTTATCAGCTCCAGCCGCTCTGCCTCAGTGTATTGCAAATTCAAGGCCGGAAGGCAAAACTGGAGGCGGCAAGACTGGAGAACAAAGCAGGCAAAGGGGAGGGGACGCAGTTCCCTCCTGGATCGCAGGCAATGCAGGCTTAGCCTCAGGGGCTTTCACAGAGACCATCTCGTTTCATCCTCAGGGAGGTCTAGGAGGCCAGCATTCCAATCCTCACTTTACAGACGAAGAAACAAGGCACACAGATGGACTTACTTGTCACACAGCTAGTCAGAGGCAGAGATGGGATTTGTATCCACATCTCCTGACTCTCACATCCTCAGCTTCACCATAACAGCCTCGTCGCTTCCAGACCGGCAGCACACAGGCACAGCCCGAGCCAGGATGGTCCTCTTGCGCCTAGTGATTTTACCTAAAGTAAAAAGAATTAAAGGACTCATGGGTATAAAGGCAAGAAGAAATGACCAAAGTCAGGGCATCCATGGGTCAAAGGCCAGGCAGACAAGCAGGTGACCACCAGAAAACTGCACAGTTATAAATAAGGCTGGGTGATGCTAGCCATCCCAGGGTGGTAGGCAGGAATCAGAGCTACAGGGTGAGCTGCAGTTCCAGACAGCAGAGGCAGATCAGTCCCCAGGCGGACCCAGGCCAGCTGTGTGAAGGGGAGACACAGGGCACAAGCCTTGGCGACTGAACCAGCCTGGGACTCGGCCAGAACCTTTATAGCCCAGGGTAAGGGCGGGGCCCAGTCCAGCCTGGAGCCCAGCTGGAAGCAGCCTGGCAGGATTCTGCTGTCCCCTTTGTCAGCCTCCTCTCTAAGGGGATCACCAGGGCTCAGTTCTCTTTGTTCTGGACCACTGACACATAAGTGCTTTAATTAAAGCTTGCTGGGGTGGCCTTGATTGCCTCATAAAGCTGCCTGGCTATTTTCTGCTCACACAAGGATGACACTTCACAGCCAATGCTCACTGACCCTTTGCAAGGTCCTGCTGGCCCCTGTTAGTATACAGTGTAGGGGGGAGCACCTCCTGCCTCCAGGGTAGGGGAGAGCACCTCCTGCCTCCGGGCACGCTCCTCATCCTCCCAACATTCCAGCAAGGTCTGGATTGCATTCATATTTTACAGATAAGGAATCTGGGGAAGCATAACTTATCACAGGTCACAAAGCTAGTAAGTGGCAGAGCCGAGCTTCCAACCATGCTTTTCATCTCCAGAGTCTACGTGCCCATCAGGACCGGGACCTGGGAACACTCATGGCTCCCCCAACCCAAGGAGATGGGTGTGTCTACACAGAGACCCTCAGTGAAGAGTCCAATTTGGATACCGAGCCCACTAGATCCAGGTAGGTAAGTAGGATCAGAGGACAGAGGTAATTAGGAGTGCGGCGACAGATGGAGGATCCACAGCATTTGACCAAGAATTAATCTCACATAACCACTGGACATACAGTGAGAAACTTCCAGAAGCTCACCAGTTCCAGCTGAGACAAGAGGAGAGAAATATCTGGTTCTGTCTTGGCAGATGTTTGAGCCGGCAAGGGCTGAGCAAGAAAGTACCAACCAGCATGCCTCCCACAGAAGCGCCCCCAAAGTCCCACAGGCCATTCAGCTGGACTCAGTCACCCCCAAACTCCCAGGCTGCCTCCTGTGTCTCTCATAGCTGACGCCCCTATCCCACAGAGCCCACTCCAGGCACAGGAGTCTGTGGATATCTGTGCCTAGGGCTCAAGAGGAGGGGCTGGGAAGGTCTGTTTTCAGCTCCATGTGTGTGTTGCCCAGCTCCCTGCCAGATCTCCACAGTCCACCCATTCCCTGCCCTCCCAGAAAAGATGGCCCCTCCCTGGGACATAACTGACCACTCACCTGTGAGGTGGTAGGGAGGGCAAAAGGTGAGGCTCTGGGAGGATGCTTGGAAGGCTATTTTTAGCCCAGACTGGGTCAGCATTTGGTGGCAGTGGGTCAGGAAACAGGTTCATCAGAGGAGTCATCCTCAAGTACAAAGGTGCTCAAGAGACATACGCTTGGAAGGGTTTATAGGCTTAAAGTCTCAGATTAGGGAAACCTCCTGGCTCAGTCCCATAGTCCACCCATCAAAGTCATCAGTGGTCCAGGTTCAAAATGAGGGGGGCAAAATAAGGGAATTTGGCTTTCAGGACAGCCACATGAACCCCCACCTCTGCTCACCCAAGGATCCTCTGAGGGAGGAAGTGACACCATTTCAGAACTCTGGTGACCTCCCCTACTTCCAACACCTTTCACTCTTCCGAGTGGGCACATACATACCAACAGTCATCACTCAGCTTCCCTGCTAGGAAACCGAAGGACTTCCACCCCACCAACATCTGACCCCAGCTCAACCTGGGCATTAGGGGCTTCCTCCTACCTGTGACCTCTCCCCTTCCCACAGTGGACAAGCCTTGGCATCCCTGTGTCCACGCCAACCCTCTCCTACCTCCGAATACCTCCAGTCTCTGCTGGATTCCCAGGACCTAGCAAGGTGCATGGTTGGCACTGGATAAGAATGTACCAAATGAATGAAAGAATTAGTGATGGCACAGTTTCCAAATCAGAACTGAACTCCTTCCTTGTCTCCCACCAACCCTAGCCTTACCCGACCCTGGTCCTCCTTCAACACACCTCCAAGGATGCTCCCTGGATTAATCCTGCAGCTCTGGGGTGTTCTACTCTCACCCCTGCCCCCTGGCCCACCAGTGTGTGCTCAGCTGCTTCAGTCGTGTCCGACTCTTTGTGACCCTTTGGACCCTATGGACCTGCCAAGTTCTTCTGTCCATGGGGATTCTCCAGGGAAGAATACTGGAGTGGGCTGTCATTCCCTTCTCCAGGGGATCTTCCTGACCCAGGAATCAAACCTGCATCTCTTAAGTCTCCTGCATTGGCAGGCAGGTTCTTTACCACTAGCGCCTCCTGGGAAGCCCACCAGTAGTGATGCCTAGAACTCCGAAGAACAACCTTGGTTCTCTCCTGAACTCTCTGACTCAGGTTCTCCTGTGTCCCAGTGGATGCCCCATGGCTCCTGCCTTCCTAGGAATGTCCAAAGTGCAGGGGCCATGCTCTCTCCCAAATCTCTCCCCCAACCCCGATCACTGAATAGGCTCTGGGTAGGAATAGCTTAAGAGAAGCTCATTTTGATGGTGAAGAATGGGACATACTTTAAGAGATAAAGGCAAAGAGGCCCATAACGAGAGGTTGTGTGGGACAAGCCAACCCCTCCATGGGACAGGCCAACCACTCTACCCCAAAGCCAGGTCATAGGTCCAGGGCCCATAGTCCAGCCCTGTGCCTTCCAGGAAAGGATTTGGGGAGCAGGCTCTACCCCAGTTCACTGCAACTGTTGCCTGCACTCAGAGCATGGAGTCCAGCTAGATACTTCTAGGAGGTCTCCACTTCCAGTAGCAATGGGACGGGGAGAGGCCATGAGGAAGCTCATAAACGGCTTTGAAGATGAAACAGGCCTGAGGCCGAGATTGTTGACACAGCTCTACTGAATAGGCAAACAGTTGGCTCTTAAGAGGCCAGGGTGATGCCAAGCCAATAAAATGCAGCTATTTTCTCTTTGCTGCCCCTTTTACTGCCAGCTGCCCTGGTGCATAAAAGGGCCTGCCACAGCTCAGGGATCACAGGCCTTTGGCTCAGTCCTCTGCCAGCTTCTCCACTGTTCGGACACCTCCCTGTCTCCAACATGACCTGTGGCTTCAGCACTGTGGGCTCTGGACTCGGCAGTCGCGCCTTCAGCTGCGTCTCCGCCTGCGGACCCCGGCCCGGCCGCTGCTGCATCACGGCCGCCCCCTACCGCGGCATCTCCTGCTACCGCGGCCTCACCGGGGGCTTTGGTAGCCGCAGCATCTGCGGGGGCTTCCGTGCTGGCTCCTTCGGCCGCAGCTTCGGGTACCGCTCAGGCGGCGTGGGCGGCCTCAGCCCTCCCTGCATCACCACCGTGTCAGTCAATGAGAGCCTCCTCACACCCCTCAACCTGGAGATCGACCCCAATGCACAGTGCGTGAAGCAAGAGGAGAAGGAGCAGATCAAGTGTCTCAACAACAGGTTCGCTGCCTTCATCGACAAGGTAAGTCTCCTTGATCATGCCTTTCCTGAATCCCACCCATGCTCAGGACCCCAGCTGGGCACTGAGGAAGGAGTCAGAGATATGCCCACAGAAGCCCTCAGGCCAAAAGGAGAGGAAGTCATACCTCTTGAACACAGAAAGACAAGAATAGGCTCAGAAGCTGCCTAGTCTAATGGGGGAGACAAACTGAAAACACAGAAACAGAACTAGGGGCAGAAACGCTAGTGCTGAGAGATAACATCTTGTGAGCAAAGGGCTGCTCTGTGGGTGTTCAATGCATTTGAGGACCAGCAGCTGCTTACTTGGTAAGGAGGTACTCTCCATGTCCAAGCAGGGCTGGTGACTGCAATACTGGAAGACTGCCCAGAAGGAATCTCCTGGTTCACACAGAGCCCTTTATATAACAGTGGCTACTTGGCCACTGAGAAGGGCCCAGAGTGACTTGTCCATGCCTCTGTGCCTGGGATCCAGGGGTGAGCAACAGACTCGGTCCCCGCTCTCCTTGGCCATGTGGAGAGGAAGGTAGCATGTGGTCTGGTTGAAACCATCTGCAGATGTCAGTGTCCAGCTCAAGCCTCCTCCACTGAATCCAGGCAACTGCCATGAGGCAGTGGTTCGAGGGGCCAGGGGAGAAGGCTTCATTGAGGAAGAAGTTCTGGGGCCAGGGAAGGTTATCTAGAGCCAAACTTGTGAGAATTCATGCTACAGGGATACCCACCAGGAAGGGCCAAAAGGATCTGGAGCTCTTAAGAGCATGAGAGACCAAGAGTAGCACAAGAAAGGACTTACCAGGGATGTAACAAAGTTATTACACAAAAGGATCTGAATGGGGTGGTGGGCCAACCTCATGGAGGAAGAATGGATGTGAAATTTCTCTTGGGCACAATTGTCAGCAATTATTGTAGTAAGAGAAGCTGGCTCCCCCCACCCCACCCCCACCCCGCAGGGCAGAAGATCAAAGTTTGAATTCTTCTGCCACTATGAGATCTCAGGTAGTTAGGGAACCTCTCAATCCTATAAAACTTCCTCATCTGTAAAACAAGGGAGTTGGCACACACCACATCCCTGCACTAATAGTCCAGGTGACTATTATCCTAATTGCATTGTTGTCGTAGGATTTTGATTATTGGCACATACTTTATTTGTTAACTTTTACAGTTGGTCTTTCTAAAAAGGTTGACCTGTTCATTTGCACACTGACAGTCACACCTGTCTTGGAATAGTAGACATTCTGCATTCGGGTGCTTTTCTGCAACAGGGCTCATTAAACTCTTAGCAAGGCAAGCACTCAGGACAAGGGTTAAGTGCTGGGCCCAAGGACACATTATTAACAAGAGCAGTAGGGTCTGGATTCTGCATGGCTTTAGTGCTTTCCATGACAGTAGGTACACTGCCTTAGAAGAGACTGACATTAGCTCCAAGGAAGGACTTCCAGGAGAGCCACTGAGGCCCTAACATGGTTTAAAGAGAGGGGACATAATGCTTCTGAGGACTCTGGGTCAGAGAGCTGGGGATCCTGGGTCTTGGTGCTGGGACCCTCCCCACTCTTGCCCTCTGGTCCTACAAGAAGAGGTTCTCAGGCTCTGCCTCTGTGCGGCAGGTGCGCTTCCTGGAGCAGCAGAACAAACTACTGGAGACCAAGCTGCAGTTCTACCAGAACCGCCAGTGCTGCGAGAGCAACCTCGAGCCCCTGTTCGAGGGCTACATCGAGACATTGAGGCGGGAGGCCGAGTGCGTGGAGGCTGACAGCGGAAGGCTGTCCTCGGAGCTCAACCACGTGCAGGAGGTGCTGGAGGGCTACAAGAAGAAGTGAGTGTGGGAAGGTGCCAGCTCCGGGAAGGGCTTGAAGGTGGCTCCCAGCACAGGGGAGCATCCAGACTTATGGCTGGGTCTCTGCCTGATGATCAGGAACAGCCTGTGCTCTCTGCTGCTCCTCGAGGTACATGGGTGGGTCCTGGCCCCCTGGGGACAGAGCTCAGCCTGACTTCCTACCAGCAGGTCAGGGAAATGATGTTCTCTCCCTTTCTTCTACCCATAGATCTTCTCTTAGGACCCCAGAAAAACTAACATTGCTGATCCTTTTGAGTCTAGCTTTCAAAGTCCTGGACCTTCTTTTGAAGTTCACCCCTTCACTCAGCTAACACTTTTTGAGCACCTATCAGGCACCAGGCAGATCGGACAGGGTGATAGCAATCCAGGGGCAAATGATAGACCCAGCTCGTGTTTCTGTAGGGCTTACAGTCCCCTGGTAGGCAGAGATGGCAGAGTCACAGACAGAGACCTCAGATGACAAAGAGTGACACAGAACACGAAAGCACACACTGGGTACTCTAAAGGAATCTGGTTTCCAGAGCTGGCCACCTTCCTTCAGTTATACTCTTAGCCATGCACTGCCAGGCCACCATGCTCCCTGCCTCTAGCTCTGAGCAGGCCTGCCCACAGAGCAGGAGGAAGCAGCAGGCTCCACATCTCTTGGCTGAGCCAGGAGGAAGATGACAGAGGGGAGATCCTACCACCTGTAGCAAAGCCAGGGGCAAGGGGAGGAGTCAGAGGAAAGGGAAATGCAGACCTGGGTGAGAAAAGAAGGCACCTGCCAGCCCCAGCCACACACACACGCACACGTGCACACACACACTCGCACTCACACAGCTTCTAGATCCTGCCCCCGGCCCCCCTTCCACGCCCACCCCACTGAGGAGCTCAGAGGTGATGTGAAGATGGGTGTTTCAATAGTCCCATGTATCCCAGGAGGCTTGAACCACCCTGGTCCCACCCCATTTCTTTTGGAGGTGGGGAAATGAGTGGAGGTGGGGAGCTAGAAATCAGGCTTATTTGCTTGCATGCTTCATGGTCAAGTTTAGAGTCGCTCAGAAGGGGCCCTGTTTTCCCCATACCCCTCAGGTATGAAGAAGAAGTTGCTCTTCGGGCCACAGCGGAGAACGAGTTTGTGGCTCTAAAGAAGGTAAGTGCCTGAGCTAAGCTCCTCCCTGAGCCCCTGGCCACCCTGTCCTCTCTGTCCTGCGATGCTGCAGCCAAGCCCGCAGAGTGACCTTGAATCTCACAGCCCCTTGAACCCCACACAGGATGTGGACTGCGCCTACGTCCTCAAGTCAGACCTGGAGGCCAACTCGGAGGCCCTGATCCAGGAGATCGATTTCCTGCGGCGGTTGTATGAGGAGGTGAGAGGGTTCTTGGTCCTGGTGGGCATCCCTGAGCCCCTGTCCAGCCCTCCCACTGGCCGGCTGATGTGGGAACACAGGCTGAGATTGAAGGGTTAGGCAGAGGAATAGAGAAGCAAAATGGGACAGAATTAGCAAGGGGCACGGAATTAGTAAGGGTGACAACCTCTAGGACAGCTGTGCCTTGAGAAACCAAAGCCCAGGCACACACCTTGACCGCACTTTCTCTAGCTCAGATTTTCTCTGGCAGCCAGAAGCCTGTGGCTGGTCCATGAGAACAAGAAATGGGTCTCCACACAGGGGCCTGGACCCCAAGGAAGTGTCCCCAGCATGCTGGCTGCAGGGACAAGATTTTCAGGGGCCTGAAAAATCCCCAAAGCAAACATTTGAGAAGTAATTACACTTTTTTCTAAATGGGATTTCTTATCTGTATGGAAAGTGATGCAATTTCATCAGGGAACTGTCTGCTCCAAACGAGACTTTGGCTCCAGATGGACCAAAGAGATTACAGCCATTGGCGGGTGAGGAAAAGCTCAGATAATTTGCTTATACTTTCTCTTTCCTGACTCCCGATCCACAGGAGATCCGAGTTCTCCAAGCCCACATCTCAGACACCTCGGTCATCGTCAAGATGGACAACAGCCGGGACCTGAACATGGACAACATTGTCGCTGAGATCAAGGCCCAGTATGATGACATCGCCAGCCGCAGCCGGGCCGAGGCTGAGAGCTGGTACCGCAGCAAGGTGAGTGGTCCAGGACACCTGCCTCCTAGACACAGCAGTGGTAGGGACTTGAGGTATATATAATTAGAAGAACCTTTTTTTTTTTCCCCAGGGATTCTGATCCCTAGAGATGATAACAGAAGGGCAGACAGTTCTCAAGTTATAGTGGCAGGACAGAGTTGCAGTGTATGGTTACACAGGCTGAGCACTGTACAGCCTGCGAATCATCCATGTTGTCCTGAGTGGGTGGAATGTCATATGCTGAGCTTCATGAGCCTTTCTGCTTCCCTCCAGTGTGAGGAGATCAAGGCCACGGTGATCCGGCATGGGGAGACCCTGAGCCGCACCAAGGAGGAGATCAACGAGCTGAACCGCGTGATCCAGAGGTTGACAGCTGAGGTTGAGAATGCCAAGTGCCAGGTAAGGAGTATTTGAGGCCCACCCAGGGTCCCATCGGCAGTGTGTGTGCCCAACTGGATCTCACCATTCACTCTCCAGCCCATCTGGATGATTTGAGTCCTAGGTTATGGCCACTCAGGGAGCCCTAGGTGATAAAAGGGAGAGGTCTGTTTCTGGGGTGATCTCATCTGGGTGGAGAGACTGGACACATCCAGGAAATGGACACAGAGACCCAGAGGCCATAACCCACCTTATCCTCTCCTGGGCCCTTAGAACTCCAAGCTGGAGGCTGCAGTGACCCAGGCAGAGCAGCAGGGCGAGGTGGCCCTCAACGACGCCCGCTGCAAGCTGGCCGGGCTGGAGGAGGCCCTGCAGAAGGCCAAGCAGGACATGGCCTGCCTGCTCAAGGAGTACCAGGAGGTGATGAACTCCAAGCTGGGCCTGGACATCGAGATCGCCACCTACAGGCGCCTGCTGGAGGGCGAGGAGCAGAGGTGAGGATCATCTCAGTTGCCGCATGAACTCCACTTGCATAGGTCTGCCCACTTCTGATTTTTCCTCATTCTAGTCTCAGTCCTAAGAAGTGGTCCCAAGCTAGACTCTGAGGTCTTTGAGGCCCGTATCTCAAAGGACTGGAACATGGTCAATAACATACAGAGAGGAAGTGAGGGCCAGTGCCACTGCAACGTCCAGGGTCCCAGAGGGCCCGGGGCCTTCCTAGATTTAGAACCGAGGTGCCCTACCTCCCAGTTCAGAACATCTTCAAATTATTCCATCCTCAGCTCTTGCAAGATCCACTCCCTGCCAGGTTTCTTGGCAGTCATCCTGCCCTAGGGTGGAGATGCTGGCCAAACTCTGATCCTGGCCTCATGTGACTCCCCAAAGGAAACTTCCTCTTCCTAAAGCTGAGCCCAGCCAGGTATGCCAGGTATTGTTGCTCCGACTGTGCACTGCACAAAAGCAGCCAACTGAGGGGCAAGTGAGGCTGAAATTCAGTATATACTCTGTTTGCTAAATAGTGTGCCCTGGCATTGCTGCAACTTGCCAGAACATCACTTTATAAAAGTTAACACAAGGGCATAAATATAAGCCAGAAATAGCCCATTTGACCCATCCTGACACCCAGGGGAAACTTGAGGATCTTATTCTAACCTGTTTTCTCTTTCCCTTTTTTACCTTTTCCCCACTCAGGCTGTGTGAAGGCGTTGGAGCTGTGAATGTCTGTAAGTATTCTGAGCCATGAAAAGGAAAATTCTAGATTGGGCAATAAGAGTGTCCTGGCTATGAGTGTATAGGGATACCAGGAGGAGTGTTTCAAATAATTCCCTCAGTAAATGGGAGTAGGTTAGTCATACAGTAGGAGAGACTGAGATTAGCTAACAGGAAGACCCTCACAGCATGAATGAGATTGGAAAAAGATCACTGCAGGAAGGGACCTCAGATGTCGCACAGTACAACCCTCACCTTGTATAGTGAGGACACTAAGGCCCAGAGCAAGGAAGGGACTTGCCCAAGGTCACAAAGGAGATCCGGGGCCAGAAGCCAGGGCTCCTGATTTGCAGGCTGTTTCCATCCACACCTTCAGAACACCAACTGAATCTTTGTGTCCTTCCTGGGAGGGCTGAACAGATAAGAGAGGCCAGACGAAGGTGGCCAGATGCGGTGGCCACTAGCAGGCCTCCTGACACCGCCCTCGTCCCCGCAGGTGTCAGCAGCTCCCGCGGCGGGGTCGTCTGCGGAGACCTCTGCGTGTCGGGCTCCCGGCCGGTGACGGGCAGCGTCTGCAGCGCCCCCTGCAGCGGGAACCTGGCGGTGAGCACCGGCCTGTGCGCGCCCTGCGGTCAGCTCAACACCACCTGCGGAGGGGGTTCCTGCAGCCTGGGGAGGTGCTAGGCGGCCCCGGGGAGAGCCAGAGAGGCCCCTCGGCCTGCCAGAAGTGCCACCGCCCCCACTGCTGCCTGAGAACAGCAGCGCCTCGGTAGCTGGCCCCTTCGTGTTCTGAGAATACACCACGCCCTCCTTCCCATCAGCCTCTGCTCTGCTCTGCTCGTCTAGTCGCACCTGAAGGGGATGCAGCCTGGGGAGGGACTCCTCCCTTCGGCTGTCTTGGCCTCTGGCCTCGCCCAGGAAGAAGAGCGCTCCTTCCCATGTCCCCTAACTCTCTGGCCTCTTGTTCCCCCTCCATTTCTCCAATAAACCGAGGCACCCGCTTTCTGTGCTGTGATGTCTGGCTTTCTGGGAATGAGCCCCATGCATTGACTGGTGAGCACCCCAGCCCAGGGAGAAGGCCTGAGGACTGGAGTGCTTTGGGCCCGCCCTCAGCCTGTGCTCCTGCAGGGCCTGTCCCCGAACGCTGCCAGCCTCCCCCTGGCCAGGCAGTGCTGACCTTCCTCCTCAGTCGCTGCTCTGGGTCTGGGGTAGCTGAGGACTTATTCCTCTGACTGGTTTTGAAGGGACCCAAAGGAAGGCACAGGAATCTGCTGGAAGGCTATGTATGTGAGTGTTCGTGTGTGTGTGCGCGCACACTTGTGTGCACACTTTTAGCCCCCTTCCCACCCACCATGCTTTCTGGGCACACCTTCACTCTGCTGTCCCACCTCCACCGCACAATGCACCACGGCAGTAACCATCACAAGTGCCAACAGCCACCTCAGGGGGCCACCCTGTGTCAGCCTGGACCCCACCCCACCTCATCCCCACTGCTGTCCATCAGACAAGGGGAGATGAGACCCTTGACACTGGCCCCTCCCCCATACGCACCCCCCCCCCCAGCACCTGGAACAGCCTCCCTGCAAAGCCCTGTAACTAGTAAGGGGATACTGTCTACTGACTCTCCCAACTGCCCCACTCACTGCCCTCACCCCCACATACCTCAGAGCTTCAATCTGGAGGCTAAGATGGCTCCCCTGCCCCTGGTGTGGCCTGACCGTGCATGTCCTCTGTTCAGGAAGTGTCTGGGAGGTCTTAGGAGGAAGACCTTGAGGAGCCCCAGCCCCACTCTGGAAGCAACCAGGCCTGTAGTAACCCCTCTTCTGTGTCGCCCATTTCCCTCCCACTGGCCCTCTCCTTGTCTGCCTTTGCCTCGCCTTATCCCAGAGCCTGGTGCTGGTCCTTCCTCAGGCCCTGACCTTTCTACCCAGCTCACCACACTATCTCTGGAGGACCCAGAACCTTCCCTCACTCCCCCCTGGCTCCTCACCCAAGCCCCTTTGCTCCCCGTCACCCTCACCCCCTTCGCCTCTCTTGAACTCTGAGTCTCTGGCCTTTCACGTCCTTGCTCTGCAGGCCAGGCTCTCAGCTCCTCCATGGCTCACTTCCCTCACCCAGGCAAACCTCAAGCATGAAAATACCCCAGAGCCCTTCCCTCAGCACTCGGAGCATGCTCCCTGGACAATTACCTCCACTGTTAACATCCTCTCAGGTTCAAGTCCTCCAGCTCGAGTCCCCATGGCTCTCCGCTGCTCTGACCTCACTCCTCGGCTTCAGACCCACTCGCCCCAGTTCCTCCAAGACTTCTCCACTTGGCTGTCCTGGAGACTCTTCCAACCCACAGACCTTTCAGCTGAACTCACTATTCCTCAGTCCCTCCACTGAGGTCTCCTCCTGCCTCACCTGTCAAGATCATCATCACAGCTGCCCAAATCTGAGCCTCTATGATCTGTCCAGGCCTGAACTCTCCTCTTCAAAACCAAATAACCCCTAAGTGCTCTCCTTTTACCTCCTAAGTATTCCTCTCATCCATCTTTTTCCTCTCTCTGCTGCTGCTACCATCCACATTTCGGCCACCACCGTCTTGGTTGGAGACCTGCTGGTCTCCCCTTCCAATCTACACTGAGCAGCATCCAGAGACATCTTTCCAAAACACAGATCTGACAGTGGATGAAGTCAAGACTCTTGACCATGACGTGCCAGTCCTGTGTATCTGGCTGTGACCCATCTCTCAGTGTCTCTCATCCCTCCCCTGCTCTGACTTGGGAGCCCTGAACACCTCTTAAATGAGAGCTGGCTTTTGCACAGCAAAGGGAACCATAAACAAAATGAAAAGCCAACCCTCAGAATAGGAGAAAATATTTGTAGACGAAGTACTAACAAAGAATTAATCTCCAAAACATATAAGCAGCCCATGCAGTTCAATATAAAAAAAATAGACAGCCCAATTAAAAAATGGGTGGAAGAACTACATAGACATTTCTCCAAAGAAGACGTACAGATGGCCAACAAAAACACATGGAAAAATGCTCAACATTACTAATCATTAGAGAAATGCAAATCAAAACTGCAATGAGGTATCACCTCAAATCAGTCAGAATGGCCATCATTAAAAAATCTACAGGGAGGGAGGAGGGAGGAGGGTTCAGGATGGGGAACACATGTATACCTGTGGCGGATTCATTTTGATATTTGGCAAAACTAATACAATTATGTAAAGTTTAAAAATAAAATTAAAAAATAAATAAATAAAAATCTACAAACAATAAATGCTGGACAGGAGGTGGAGAAAAGGGAACCCTCCTATACTGTTGGTGGGAATGCAAGTTGATACAGACACTATAGAAAACAATATGGAGACCCCTTAACAAAATTAAAAATAGAACTACCACATGACCTAGCAATCCCACTACTGGGCCTATACCCAGAGAAAACAGTAACTCAAAATGACACATGCACCTCAATATCCATAGCAGCACTGTTTATAATAGCCATAAAATGGAGACAATCTAAATGCCCACCAACAGACAGATGGATAAAGATACGGTACAAATATATCACGGAATATTACTCAGCCATAAAAAGAAACAAAATTGGGTCATTTCTAGAGGCATGGATGGACCTTTCAGTTCAGTCTTTCAGGCATATCTGACTCTTTGCAACCCCATGGACTGCAGTATGCCAGGCCTCCCTGTCCATCACCAACTCCCAGAGTTCACTCAAACTCATGTCCATCGAGTCGGTGATGCCATCCAACTATCTCGTCCTCTGTTCTCCCCTTCTACTCCTGCCTTCAATCTTCCTCAGCATCAGGGTCTTTCCAATGAGTCAGTTCTTCGCATCAGGTGGCCAAAGTATCGGAGCTTCAACTTAAGCATCAGTCCTTCCAATGAATATTTAGGACTGAATTCCTTTTGAATTGACTGGTTTTATCTCCTTGCAGTCCAAGGGACTCTCAAGAGTCTTCTCCAACACCACAGTTCAAAAGCATCAATTCTTTGGCTCTCAGCTTTCTTTATGGTCCAACTCTCACATCCATATATGACTACTGGAAAAACCATAGCTTTGACTAGACAGACCTTTGTTGGCAAAGTAATGTCTCTGCTTTTTAATATGCTGTCTAGGTTAGTCATAGTTTTTCTTCCAAGGAGCAAGTGTCTTTTAATTTCATAGCTGCAGTCACCATCTGCAGGGATTTTGGAGCCCAAGAAAATAAAATCTGTCACTGTTTCCATTGTTTCCCCATCTGTTTTCCATGAAGTGGTGGGACTGGATGCCATGATCTTCATTTTTTGAATGCTGAGTTTTAAGCCAACTTTTTCACTCTCCTCTTTCACTTTTATCAAGAGGCTCCTTAGTTCCTCTTCACTTTCTGCCATAAGGGTTGTGTCATCTGCATATCTGAGGTTATTGATATTTCTCCCAACAATCTTGATTCCAGCTTGGGCTTCATCCAGCCCAGAATTTCACATGGTGTACTTTGCATAGTAGTTAAATAAGCAGGGTGACAATATACAACCTTGATGTATTCCTTTCCCGATTTGGAAGCAGTCCATTGCTTCATGTCCCGTTCTAGCTGTTGCTGTTTGACCTGCGTACAGATTTCTCAGGAGGCAGGTAAGGTTGTCTGGTATTCCCATCTCTTTAAGAATTTTCCATAGTTTGTTGTGATCCACGTAGTCAAAGGCTTTGGCATAGTCAATGAGCAGAAGTAGATGTTTTTCTGAAATTCTTTTGCTTTTTCTCTGATCCAGTGGCTGTTGGCAATTTGATCTCTGGTTCCTCTGCCTTTTCTAAATCAAACTTGAACATCTGGAAGTTCACAGTTCATGTACTGTTGAAGCCTAGCTTGGAGGATTTTGAGCATTACTTCACAGGCGTGTGAGATCAGTGCAACTGTGCGGTAGTTTGAGCATTCTTTGGCATTGCCTTTCTTTGGGATTGGAATGAAAACTGACCTTTTCCAGACCTGTGGCCACTGCTCAGTTTTCCAAATTTGCTGGCATATTGAGTGTAGGACCTTAACAGCATCATCTTTTAGGATGGACCTAAAGACTGTCATACAGAGTGAAGTAAGTAAAAAAGAGAAAAACAAATATTGTATATCAATGCATACATGTGGAATCTAAAAGAGTGGTATAGATAATCTTATTTGCAAAGCAGAAATAGAGACACAGATGTAGACAGCAAATGAATGGCTTCCAAGGGGGAAAGGGATTGGATGGGAGGAACTGAAAGATTGGATTGACACATATACACTATTGATACCATGTATAAAATAGACAACTGATGGGAACATGCTGTATAGCACAGGGACCTCCACTTCATGCATTGTGATGTCCTAAATGGGAGGGAAATCTAAGAGGGATGACATATATGTATGTATTATGTGTGGCTGATTCATTTTCCTCTGCACTACAAGCTCATACAACATTGTGAAACAACTATACTGCCATAAAAATCAATATTTAAAAATTGAGGCCTGCCCAGAGGCTCTACAAGGGCCTTTTGAGTTCTGACCTTTTGGGGAAGTGACTCTGGACTCTGCTCTGGGATTGTAACACCTCCTTCCCGAGGACTTAGCAAGGATTCTGTAATAAGCTTGGGAGGTTGTCCAGGTGCCACCTGGGGGAGCCCAGGGACACCCCACGCCTCTGGAGGTGAGGCACCTGCCTTCCAGCTACCAGCTCAAGGGACCAAGCAGGACTGGCATTGTACACTCGACTTCTGTAAGAGCTTCATGTCCTGAGGCCCTGAGCCCCACCTCACACCTTACAAATTGTTTAAAGAATTATAGCAGATCTAACTACAAGGAACAGAAACCATTCAAAGTGAAAAGAGGCCTCTGGGCTCCTAACCTCCTACAGACAAGAAGCAGGCTAAGAACACATGGGCTGTTTATCATGAAAAAGAAAGGATGATACAGAAGGTGAAGCCAAGATTCCAAAGGATAGAGACAAGGGCAGAGGAGAACCAATTTCAGGGAGCAGAACTAGGCACTAATCAGATACACTCCCAGTCTCTGCAACAGGAGGAATTAGCAATGGGTGCCCGACTGTACTTAGAACTGTTATGAATCAGGGATTTCTCTGTGTGTCAAATTTTTCCTCTTTCTAAACAGAAGTGCAGATTGTGGCTATCCTACCCCAGAGGTTCTACAAAGGGCCTTTTCAGTTCTGACCTTTTGGGGAAGTGACTCTGGACTCTGCTCTGGGATTGTAACACCTCCTTCCCAGGGACTTAGGATTCTGTAATAACTGAATGCAATGGTGAATGCCTACAGGTGTGGTGGACATAAATAATTGCCATTTGATTCACAAGATTTCAGCCTGAGGTAGATAATAATGGAGGAGCTACAACAAAAGAACCATATCCCAAGAGTCTCATGTGTTAATGGATCTAATCCAACCAGTGAGATCCTGATTTCCAGCCGATGTAATAATGGGATGAAATTTGGAGGGGGGGGGGTTCTTTGGAGGAGTTAGCATATGTTGTTTTTGGGAGGGACATGAATTGTTGTGACCAGAGGGCACACTGTGGGGTCTGATGTCCACAAGAGGACTTGGCCATTCTGTTCTTCTCTTCACACATAAGCCAACATAGGGTGGAGTCTGCTTCCCCTCCCCTTGAGCCTGAGCTGGCCCTGTGACTGCTCTGGCCAGTAGAATATGGTGGAAGTGAGCTTCTGAGCTCAAGCCTAAAGAGGCCTGGCTGCTTCTGCTCCCTACCATCCTTCTTAGAACCCAGCCACCAAGCAGCTATATGAGAAAGGCTCGTATGGAGGAGAACCAAGTCCCTGGACTCCAGTTATCAATGCATTGTCTGTCAGCTCCAGATTCACCTGTCATGGCCTGCTCTGTGAACAGTTAGAGGGGCCCTTTAAATACTTTCCCTTGTTTACTGGAACAAGATTGAGCTTTGTCAGTAGAGGGTGATGGAGCGATAGCGCAAGAGGAAGGGGCTTTCCTTCCTGGCTCCAGCTTCCTCCTGGCAGACTCCTGCAGCACCCACAGTTTCTCCAGAACTTCTCCTGTGTTGCCATGGCTTTACTGCTGCCGAGCACAGTGGTCAGCAGTATACTGTGGCCAGCAGTTTTCAGTATCTCCCTTGGGTGGTATTGAGGTGGAGACATGTCTTCACGAACAGGTCTCCCTAGTTTTCCCTGGATCTGAGGTCCAGATCTTGGCATTGGGGTCCACTTCCTTGGGTGCACCCCCTTAGGTCTAGAGGTAGGGGCTGTTCCTTATAACTGCAGTCCCTGTATGCTTAGATTTCTTGCTTCTTACTAGCCAAACTCTCATGACTCAATCACCTATTACAGTTAATAATTCTTTATATTAAACTTCATCTGTTCAAATGATTGTCTCCTGACTGATATGTCCTGGCCAACAGCTCCAGCTGAACTCCTAGCTAGTGTGTGTTCTTCGTCGCTATTCAGTAGTGTCCGACTCTGTGTGACCCCATGGACTGTAGCCTGCCAAGCTCCTCTGTCCATGATATCCAGCACCAAATCCAGCCATGTGAAATGAGGCCATTTTGGACCTTCCAGACATCCTAGCATCCCAAACAACATCACATAAAGTAGACGAACTGCCCAGTAAGCCTATTGAATTATTAGAAAAAATAAAGCATTATGGTTCAAGCCTCTAAATTTTGGAGTGGTATGTTATATGCAATAGATACCTGAAACCTCCCTACAACCCCGTAGGTCTCATTATTCCATTTTACAGATGAATAAACTGTAAAGCTCAGTGACGCTCAGTGACAATCAGTGTCTTGCTCACAATTACAGAACTAGGAAACGGCTGAACCAATATTCAAACATAGGCTTGTATTAACCAAACTCCTTTAAATACATACTCCTTTAAATACACAGTCCTTTAAATACACAGTCCTCCCTAAGACCTCACTTAGGGAGCCAGAAGGACCCTTAGGAATAGTGTCCACCATCCCTCATTCTCTAGCCAAAGAAACTGAGGCTCAGAAGGCAGAAGTGACTTGCCCAAAGTACCCAGTTAGGAAATGGCAGAGTCAGGACTCTGAATTAGAAGCCTGGTTCTCCTGACCCTCAACCTGAAGCTCTTCCTCTCCCTCACACTGTTGTCCCTCACGCCTTCCTTTCATTCTTACCCTCACCCATGTACTTTTCCCCTCCAGGAATGTCCTTGGCAGGTTGACAGAAGGATCACGCTGGTTGAGAAGCCATAGGGCACATCTGGCCATGTCTAGGGACAGCTTTGGTTGTCACAACTCGGGGAGGGTGGAGTGGGTAGAGGCCGTGCAGTGGGTAGAGGCCGGTGGGCAAGTCACTGATCCTCACTAAAGTTTAGCTTCTTCATGTGTAAAGTGGAATCATGATACCTATTGGATTATAGGGAGGTTTCAGCTGTCTATTGCCCTTCTGACTCCCTAAGTAAAATTATGTATTAAAGAGTTGGTTAAACCTATGTTTGAATGTTGAGTCAGTCATTTACTAGTTCAGTAACTGTGAGCAAATCCCTGATCCTACAATGCACAGGATACTTGCCCCCCCAATAAGGAAGTCTCTAGCCCAAAATGTCAGTAGTGTTGATGTCGAGAATCCTTGGTCTAGAGAAACCCATGACCACACAAGGCAGGGAGGGATTCCCCATCTCCATGGTCTTCTCTCGTTTTCTCAAGGCTCCGGTGGCTCAAGGCCAGATGGGCAGCTTCTACCACATCATTTTCACCTAACGAAAAATAACTGAGTGCATGAGAGGTCCTGAGGACATCACTGGCAGGGAGCAGCTATCTCAGGAGGGCCCTGGCATTTATGAGACTCTGAGGCACTAGGTCTGATTAGCCACAATTAGTTTATTGGAAACAAAGAGGGAAACAAAGACAAAAGAGCTTGCAGGCAGTTGATTCACTGGCTTTGTAGAAGCCTCCGCGGGCATCCTTGAAAGGTGATGGTCTCCCCTCCCACAGGGCACGGCCCTCAAAGAGTTACAGGAAAACCACCATCAGCGTTCCCCATGTCCATGCCACAGGTACCAGCACACTCGCAGATTCCCCAGGATGTGCAGATAGGGAGATTCCGGGGCCTGTTCCCCGTTCCTCCAAGATTAGGTGAAGGGGATCAGGCAGGACCAATGAATCAAGCAAAACCCAGAAGGCAGAAGAAGGCATGAATCCTCAAGACAGCAAAACGACTACTAGGAAAGGCTACAGAAAGAGGTCAGGGTGCGCCCCAGCCTCCCCGGGGCTCAGGTGCCTGGCGGATGGCACGCAAAGGAAGCAGAGAGGGAGCAGGGAAGGCAGACCGTGCAGGCCAGCGGGCGGCCCGGGGGCGAGGGGCGGGGGTGCAACGGAAGGGGCGTTCCGGTGGCGAGACGTCCTGGCTGGGCCGGAAGGCAACCTTAGCACTTCTTACAGCCCAGGATGCTGCCGCCCACCCTAGAGCAGGGGCCGCAGGCGTCGGAGGTGCCCACCACCACGTTGCCGCTGCAGGGGGCGCTGCAGACGCTGGTGGTGACAGCAGGGGCAGCACCGGAGGCGCAGAGATCGCCACAGACGACGCCACCGCGGGAGCTGCTGACGCCTGAACGGGGTGGAGAACAGGCAGAGACGCGGTCAGACACTGCCCCAGCCAGGCGGCTTGGAGCGGCGAAAGTGCCCCTCCCTAAAGGCATTGTGACCACCCGGCTGGAGAATGGGGAGGGGCGGGCTACTTACAGACATTCACAGACCCGACGCCCTCGCACAGCCTGCGGGGAAAGGAAAAGAGAAAGGTCAGTGCCCTGAAAAGCAGCTGGTCCACACAGCCAAGGCGAAGGGTGAGGTCCCCCGCCCTCATTCTGAGCACTTGCCCCTGAAAGGCTCCATTAAGCGCTAGCCCTGGGTCAATGTATGGGTTCTCTCTATCCTTTATTAGCTGAGCAACCTCGGATTTAGGGGCTTCCCAGGTGGTGCTAGTAGTAAATTACCTGCCTGCCCAATGCAAGAGACATAAGAGATGCGGGTTTGATCCCTAAGTAGAGAAGACGCCCTGAAGGAGGGCATGGCCACCCACTCCAGTATTCTTGCCTGGAGAATCCCATGGACAGAGAAGCCTGGCAGGCTACAGTCCATTGGGTCGGAAAGAGTCGGACAGGACTGAAGCAACTTAGCACACATACAGCCAGCCTCCTGGGGAAAATCTACTCCCTGAACTTTGCGAGGATGAACTCAAAATGCCTGTAAGTGCCTGATTTCTGCCATCAGGAACGGTAGTGCTTCGGGTATGGTAGCTCCTACTGTTTCTTTCCGTTCTTATTGACTTGTAAATGTATCTGAGGAGCAGCAGATTTAAATTCCTGAATCTGATCTGACTGGTATCACTAAAGAATGGGCTTCCGGAGGACAGAATTTTTTTGTCTATCCTTTTTCCCCACTGCAGAATCTACAGTGCCCCCAGATGATGCTTGGCTCAATAAATAACTTGCATGAATGAATGGGATGTTAGAACACATTGAGAGCAGACTCAGAGATTAGCTACATTTAGTCCCTCACTTAACAAATGGGTAAACTGAGGCCCAGAAAGAGGAAATAACCAATGCCACTCCGGCCACCTAACTCCATCCAGCCTGGGTTTCCTTCCTACGCGATGCTGTCTCCTTAAGGAAAACAGAGTCCCTCTGAGAGACCAAAGCAAAGGGTTGTCTTAATCAGCTTCAGAAATGAGGAGATTCTGCAGCTCACAATCTACCTTCCCAGGCCCACATTTCCTAGGGAATCCACAGCAAAGCTTCTCAGTTCATTCCAAGAGTGTTTGGGGCAGAGGGATGGACCTTTCTGTTTCCAGGGGAAGAACCAAAGGGTGCAGCCTGTGACTGTTGTCCTCACAGAAGCGGTTCAGCCGCCCTCCACCTGAACATAGACGGCTAATGACCAGTGAGTCTCCCTTCGCCCTCAAAAGAAGCAACAAGTAAAAATGCCCAGAGCAGGCTACAGCTGCTTCAAGGGACCAGTCCCTGTTATCTGTCTACCCTTCATTTCACTTGCTGCAATGAACACTTAGGCAAAGGCACTATATAGTTAGAATATATAAGTGTGTGTTGATAAAATCCTCTATTGAAGCTGTCATTTGGGAGAAAATCTGAACTCCCAGGGCTGGAGCCAAGGCCAAGCTTGAGAATAGAGTTGGAACCCTGAGGGCCATGTGCAGTGAGGGCCAGGAGAGAAGAATCACTATTGAGGGAAGGCGACCTAGCCCAGACAGGGCTACTCAGGAACAGCAATTACTATGACCTTGACTCTGGGCTGTGAGAAACAGATTTGCAAAGCACCAATCCCAGATCAGCACCTAAGTGGGCATGAGAAACTGAAATGGGGCTAGAAACATACCTAAAGAAATTACTCAAATTACCTGTCCAGTTGCAGGATGGGGAGCTTTGTCAAGTAGGAAAGTCAGGTACACCGCATGATGAGAACCCAGGCAGGGCTGGGAGAGAAATTTGGCTACAGTACCCACCTCTGCTCCTCGCCCTCCAGCAGGCGCCTGTAGGTGGCAATCTCGATGTCCAGGCCCAGCTTCGAGTTCATCACCTCCTGGTACTCCTTGAGCAGGCAGGCCATGTCCTGCTTGGCCTTCTGCAGGGCCTCCTCCAGCCCGGCCAGCTTGTACTTGGCATCATTGAGGGCTGCCTCGCCCTGCTGCTCTGCCTGGGTCACTGCAGCCTCCAGCTTGGAGTTCTAAGGGCCCAGGAGAGAACAAGGTGGGTTATGGTCTCTCCACACAGCAGGAATCTCTCCCCTTCATTACCTGGATCACCCAGAGTGACCACAGCCTTGGTCTCAAGTCATGCAAATGGACTGCAGCATGAAAGGTGAGATCCAGCTGGGCACACATACTGCCTGTGGGAACCTGGGTGGGCCTCAAACAGCTCCTACCTGGCACTTGGCATTCTCGATCTCAGCCGTCAGCCTCTGGATCATGCGGTTCAGCTCATTGATCTCCTCCTTGGTGCGACGCAGGGTCTCCCCGTGTCGGATCACCGTAGCCTTGATCTCCTCACACTGGTGGGAAGCAGAGAGGCTTGTGAAGCTCAGGACAGGACATTCCACCCATTCAAGGCACCACAGATGCCCAGTGCACAGCCTGTGAAACCATATATGGCAGCCCTGTCCTTCCACTATAATCTGAGAGCTGTCTGCACTTCTGTCACCATCTCTAGAAATCCAAATTGGCAGACAAAAGAAGCCTTGTTAATGTATACCTCACATCCCTTCCATCATGTCTAGAAGGCAGGTGTCCTGGACCACTCACCTTGCTGCGGTACCAGCTCTCAGCCTCAGCCCGGCTGCGGCTGGCGATGTCATCATAGTGAGCCTTGATCTCAGCCACAATGTTGTCCATGTTCAGGTCCCGGTTGTTGTCCATCTTGACGATGACCGAGGTGTCTGAGATGTGGGCTTGGAGAACTCGGATCTCCTGCAGATGGTGGGGCAGGAGGGTGGAAGGGTCTTGTTTACACCTTGGCTTCCCCCACCACAGTGTGTAGAAGCCTTCTCAGCCCTCCTGATCTCCCTGGGCCTCCCAGAGGTCCCCCTCTGACAGCCTCATGGACTGCAGCTCCTGCTCAAACTCCTGTCCAACTCCGAACCCAAACCAACACCCTCTCTTCCAGATCCTGGATTCTGCCAGGGCTACAATCACTCACCTCCTCATACAGTCGCCGAAGGAAGTCGATCTCCTGAATCAAGGCCTCCACGTTGGCCTCAAGATCTGATTTGCGGAGGTAGGCACAGTCCACATCCTGGGAAGATGGGGAGTCTTTGAGCAAAGAGGACCCCTGGTGATCATCATCACCCCAAATTCCTCTTTCTTCTCACCCATTACAAGGAGGTGAGGAGGAAAGGATTCCCTGTGTTCCTCTTCCTGTCCCATCTCCATGCTGCCCTTCCCTGGAGGCATCTCATAACCTCCTCCCCTTCTAAGAACAAATGCCTTGTGCCTTGGAGATGAACCACCAGCCTTTCACCCTTCCTACCTGAGATCTCTCACTTTCCAGCTCTCCTTTTCCCCTTCCCTGTACCAAAAAGCCTGCCAGACTGGCTCCCTTGCTCAACCACCTTGACCTTTCCCTGTTTGCCTATAGTTCTCCAAGACTCCACGTGGCCACTGTTGGCTCTGCTCCATCCTCCCCTAGATCCTGGGACTGTGCCCCTCCTCTTAACCAGACTTCTGAGACACTAGACAGGACACCATCTCTCAGAGAGAGGCATGAGCTACAGAGAGACTGAAGCTACCATGCCTCCACGGAATCCCAGCCACAGACTACTTCTGAAACACCACAGAACATCCAGAGGTCAATTCAGCTATACCCCAGCTTCAGGGCATTAGTGGATTGTCCAAGGTTACTGCCCTTGCCAAAGCCTTGGATGTGCCTTTCATGACCTGGTCTATGGGAATTTCACATCCTGACTTGGCAAAGTCACTGCTCCCCAAAGAGGATGAAACCATTGTTCTCCACAATGAGAGCCTGTCATTCTGAGATCCTTCATGGCTCTGCTTCCTGATCCCATGTTACTCACCTTCTTCAGAGCCACAAACTCATTCTCGGCTGTTGCTCTCAGAGCAACTTCCTCCTCGTACCTGGGGAAGAGGGCAGAGAGGGGAATCATGGCAGGGCAGGTCTCCCCAGAACCCCCTCCACATTTTACCAGTGAATGGGACAACACTAGGGAGGACCTCCCCACATAGCCAGATGGGGTGTGTCTGTGATTCTCTCTCCACTTGGAATTGAGGGATCCAGGGGGTGACACTTCTGGAACCTCACAGCCCTGCTGCCCAAACTGCTCTGAGGTCACCTCTGGAGGAAAATAAGGACTCAGCACCAGCCAGGAGTGGACAGCAGCCCCTCTGGGGCACTGCAGCCCCAGCCTCTCCCCACCTGGGTGTCCAACCTAGCTCAGCTGGGGGAGGACCTATGAATCTCAGAGGCCATCAGCTTTAGAGCAACCTAGACAGTGGAAAACCCAGAGACCTAGGACCTGGCAGCCCTGAGAGACACTGAGATTCATATCACATCCAAGTGCTACAGGTGGGAGCCTGAAGGGCCAGGCCTGGGAGAATGCAGAAGCCTCCTCCCACAGAGCACAGGGCACTGTTGCTGGGTAATCAGGCTTCCAGAAGAGAAGCCTGAAGGAGGAGAGAGAGACCTCCTAGGGAATCATGGCCCTACTCATAGGCATCTGAGCAACGACTGCCTGATGGGAAGATCCTGCTGCATACCACCAACTTGCCCTGCATGGTCACATCCCCTTCTATGAAATGCTTCAGTCTCATCCAGTGGTTGAATCCATGTCCATTTCCTGTGCCCAACATCACCCCACAGCCACACTCACTTCTTCTTGTAGCCCTCCAGCACCTCCTGCAGGCTGTTGAGCTCTGAGGACAGCCTCCCACTGTCAGCCTCTACGCACTCAGCCTCCCGCCTCAGCGTCTCGATGTAGCCATTGAACAGGGGCTCAAGGTTGCTCTCGCAGCACTGGCGGTTCTGGTAGAACTGTAGCTTGGTCTCCAGCAGCTTGTTCTGCTGCTCCAGGAAGCGCACCTGCCATTTGGGGTGGGAGGAGGGGTCAGATGGCTCCTACGGCCCCAAAGCCTATTTGGGGGATGGAGGGGCTTGGGGAGTGTGCTGATTGCTTCAAGGTAAACTCCAAAAGCAGGAGTTCAGCAGAAATTAGACAGAGGGGGCAGTGGGAGACAAGGCAATTTCTGGATTTCAAGATAGTGATCATGTTTGTATTTTCTATATTAGAGTGAGAGCAAGGTGTTTGGAAAGATGATTCACTTCTCAGGTGAACTGAGTTTTCCTGACCTGCTGAGTCTAGATGGCATGTGATCAGGAGCCAAGTAGAGCTCTTTTTGCATTTGACTGCCCCATCAGTGCCCAGCCAGGACTTAGGCATGGGAGGAGGGGAGGAGGTTCAAAACAGGTGTGATCAAGGACAAATACTTGAAGGCTGAACTGTGGTCCTGTTCCTATATCTTGTGTGCATTTCTTGAGTCTTGTTTGCATGTATGCTTTCTTCTCTGACATGTGGTTCCAAGCCTTGTCCTTGTCTGTGGGGACCCTGCCTGTCTGGACAGAGGTTGTATATAATAACAGTGCTCTATTCAGGAGCCCCTGCTCTAGACTCATCTCTCTGGTCTGTTTGTGCCCTGGAAGTGTGTCCATCTCCTCCATCAGCCTGGGGGCTCACCTGGCCCACATCTCTCCTGCCCCCCTGACTAACCCTTGAGTGCCCACCCAGGAAGGGAAGGTTCAGGAAGGGTGTGATCAAGGACACCCACCTTGTCGATGAAGGCAGCAAACCTGTTGTTGAGACACTTGATCTGCTCCTTCTCCTCTTGCTTCACGCACTGCGCATTGGGGTCGATCTCCAGGTTGAGGGGCGTGAGGAGGCTCTCATTGACTGACACGGTGGTGATGCAAGGAGGGCTGAGGCCGCCCACGCCTCCCGAGCGGTACCCGAAGCTGCGGCCGCAGTAGCCAGTACGGAAGCCCCCGCAGACGCTGCGGCTACCGAAGCCCCCGGTGAGGCCGCGGTAGCAGGAGATGCCGCGGTAGGGGGCGGCCGTGATGCAGCAGCGGCCGGGCCGGGATCCGCAGGCGGAGACGCAGCTGAATGCTGGGAGAGCACGGTAAGATCCACAAGTCATGGTGCTTCTTTGGGGCACGGGAGGCTCTCAGGAGGCAGACGACCTAAGGGAGGGCGAGTGGACGAGGTGTTCAGTTCTTGAACATCTCGGGCCTTTTATATATGTGAGGAGCCTGATGTATCCACGTGTTAGGAGCAATTAGACACGTTTATGGGCTTGGGTTGTTTAGCTGCTGTTGCTCCTTCCTTAATGTGCTTAATTGGGTGCCAGATGAGGCCAGATGTTTATGGCCTTTTACCCTAAACTGCACAATTTTTGTCCTCAAAGGGCCAGCTCACCTCTCCTCACCCCACCCCAACCTCCTCATACACAGTTGGCGAAAGGTTTTTGAGGATAGGGGAGCGGTGACTCACGTTGGAAAGGAGGGCGGAGGAAGGCGGGGCTGCGGCTTCTCCTACCACCCATTTGATGTGCTCATGCCGCTGTCCGTGGTGCTGGTCACATCGGCACTGCAACACTGGGAGAGCGTAAGATCAACAGATGGGCTCCGTGATTTCCCTCACAGGGATGGCTGTTTTTACAGCACCAAAGCCTCACACACCTGCTCCCAGATTCCTCACCTGCACCCATCAGCCAACTCTCTGTATCTCGTCTCTCTCTCTGTTTCTGTCTCTCTTTCTCTCACACACACACACACACAAACATACACACTGCGAACTCACATGCTGGACTTCCCATCAACAATCTCACAGATACTCATACGTGCTCATACACACATACATCTGCCTCCACCTGCACCTGACAAGTCCCCTTCTTAGACCTTATTTGTTAGCCTGCGCTGAGAGGAGGCACTCCCTCCCACAGAGTCTTCCATAAGGCCTAAGGGGGTACACCTTGGCTCAGCAGTCTCCAGAATGCCCAGCCATTTCCAACAAGGCCCCAAACAAGGATAGCCTGTCTATATTTCACCTCCAGGCTCCATGATTTCCCCAGGGCACAGAAGGACTGGGGTAGACACAACTTTTATAAGTTTTTATAGCTTTTGGCTCAGAATACAAGAGAATCTTTCTAGATAGAGCCATATAGAGGGAGCATCCAGCCCCCTGCCATCACCCCCCTGATCCTATATTGCTTTCCATGTTCTAACAACCCTGCAACATCCTTCCATTTACAGCAATTTGTCAGTAGCATTAGAAGATGCTAATCCATATTGTCAGAACAAATCCATATTGGTGTGTACCATCCATCCAACATAGTTAGATTGGTCCTTGAACCCTAAAAGGCTGGGTAGGAACCAGGGCTCTTCCATGACTAGCTCTATGTGATCAAGGGGGGCAAGGTAGTACACTCCTCTTGGAAATGGACTAAGCATCTTCTTCCCAGGGCTGCCTTGGAAAATTACAGAGATGTGCATGCACTCAACAAACTCCAGAGCACTGTGCAGATGTGCTTTGTTGTAATCATTGAAGCAAGAGGCTCTGGGACTGCATTTTCTCAGAGTTCACATCATGACCCACAAATAGAAGCAACCAGAATTTTAATGAAACAGGTTAGGACAAAATCAAGTAGAGTAGAATATAGTAGAAAACATCAGAGTGTAGCATACATAATAAAAACACTTCAGGATCTTTTATTTCAATAGTATGTGATATGTACATATGTATGTGCTTAATCACTATGAAAAATTATTTCTTACTATAATTGGAACTAAAAAGTTAAAATACATGGCTTATCAGTTAAGAACACAGACCCAGGGTCCAAACTGCCTAGTTTCAAAGTCCACCTCTGCCAGTTTCTAGCTATGTAACTTCAGGAAATTTCTTAACCTCTCCCTATCTCATTTCATGATTTGTAAAATAGGGGTAATGCTACCTACCTCATATAGTTTTTGTAAGGATTAAAAGAATTAATCCGTGTCAAGCAGTTACAATAGAGCCTGACACACTCCTAAGGATGTAACCATATTAGTGGTAGGTGTCGCTGCTGCTGCAGTTATAATGTCAGGTTTGATGGAGAGGTAGAGATATGTGTTATTATTGTTGTTGCTACTGCTGCTGCTGTGGATATATCAGCAGGTTTCATGGAATATACCTACCTACATTACTAAACCACATATGTAGAATACCCACTAATGATGCCTATGTTAAAGGAATAATGAAGTGAAATGAAGTGAAAGTCGTTCAGTCATGTCCTACTCTTTGCGACCCCATGGCCTATACAGTCCATGGAATTCTCCAGGCCAGAATACTGGAGTAGGTAGCCTTTCCCTTCTCCAGGAGATCTTCCCACTCCAGGGATCAAACCCAGGTCTCCCACATTGCAGGCAGAATAGACAGATTAAATTTTAAAATACATGGATAATTCTTAACACAACAGCTGGCACATAGCAAGTGCTCAATAAATGTTATCAACTCTTATTCTACCATGGAGTTAGTCTTAGGGACAAGTAGAACTGGAGACCTTTCCTTTATCCTGAAAAAGAACCCAAAATCAAAGGTCCATCCTCAAGCCCAGCTACCCGAGGGAAGGCCCAATGAAAATCTCTCTTCTTAGGCAAAGGGAAAGTGTCACCAATCCTCAGGTAACTACACTACTGGGTGAAAAGAAAAGCTTGTACAGTCCAAAAAGTATGTTATCTGTTATAATTGATAAATTTGTGTTCCTTATTTGGCCTTAACAGACCATCAGAAATCTTTAGCCACAAATTAATGACATGCTCATTCACCTTGCCTAATGGTGAGTTTTTGTTTATTTATTTATTCTTGCCTAATTCTAAAATCTCCTGATTGATCAGTAGCCCAGGGATATCATGGGGTTGAGGTTGACAATCCATCCAAGTATAATGGAACTCTAAAGAGAGCAGGAATTCCACTGTGGCTGGACAGATGGAAGTTGGATTTGAAGAAAAACTTGCCAGGAGGGCAAATAGTCATGCCTTCCTAAGGAGCTAGCATTATGTCTCCCATTTAGGGGAGCTTTATGTAAAAGAGAAACATTCTTTATTCTGGAGTGGCCATCATGTTTGTGGAGACAGGGTGAACCAAAAGACCTTTATATCTGGAGATCAGAGCCTCTTCACATCTTGTTTCAAGGATTGCCTGGAGAGAAGGGGTAAATCAGGTCATTTTAACATTGAGAAGTTCTTTTTCAAGACTCCCTCTAGTCCATCCTGCTCCTGTGAAGGATGTTGCAAAGCAGATGCCCCAAGATGGACCGTGGGTTAGACAAGGTAACATCTTGTTGCTAGATTCAAGAATTCTGCGATTGATGTATCCCTGCAATATGCTGAACCCTATCTTAAGTTTGGAAGGAGAGAGGAAAGCACTAAGAGAAGGAAGGAAATATGGATTCTGGAACTCCTGATCTGACAGGGAAGACAGACTCAGAAGTTCAGAAGTTCATGAGAAAGGGCAGAAGCCTGAAGAGAGTTTGTTTATAGCTATACCATCAGATCCTCAGGAGCTCAATGCCTGTTGACAGTGCCCATTCCAGGACAGTGTGAAATACAGTTAGTCTGATGAGAAAGGTATGAATGGATCCCTAGAAAGGGTGAGGACAGGCTTCATAAAGCAGCAGGAGGGACAGTGTTGGTAAAAAAAAAAAAAAGATGTGCATGGAGGTATTTCAGAGAGTAGACAGTGGGAGCAATCTGAGGCAATCTCTTCTTCCTTGCAGAAGAGGAAGGGATCATGAGATGCTTTGACAGTGGAGAGCCAGTGGAGACAGAGACTTCCAAAGCAGGGCCCATGTCATTCTGCTGCATGGCTGCAGACTGGGAAGCAGCCTGTGAACTCTGTATCTGGAAGATACCAAAGCTCTAGGCTTGCAGGTATCCAAGAGGTGTGCCAGAGCTCTGCCCCTCAGCCAAGACAGCCTGGGACAGGGACCAATTGTCCATGAGAACTCAGCAGGGGAGGGAGGGCCAAAGGCAGTCCTAGAGAATCTGGCAGAGGAGGAAGCCTGACTCAGGAGCTCCACCCTTGGTGAGGTCCATTCCCACCAACCAGGCTGAGCTCCTGCACCTCCCCCAGCCTATGTCCCTGCCCCATAAGGGCTCATTTATTTAGAGCTGGAGCCTACCCTTTAAGTAGGTCTATACCTGTGCCCCTTCCTCCATGGACCTCCTTTGCTCTTCCATCGTGGAGTGTCCCCCCCCACTATTCTCCCATGGGTCTTGCCCTTCTTTTTCCTCCACTGTCCTCCACTTCCTTCCTCTCCCCTCTGTCTCCACCAGTCTCCATTCCATGCCATTCTCCTCACCCCAGTCAGTCTCCATCTTTCTTCCAAGTGGCCCTGGAGAGTAGTAATCTAAAAGCAAGCATCTTTCTTCTTCCTTTCCTCTAGAAAACTACCTTTCATCCACTTCTCTTTCCTCAACCCTACCCCATCTCTACTGAAGGCCCATGGCCTTCAGAATTCTTGCCTTGTTGTCTGCCTTTCCCTTCCACTCCCATCATCACTCAGGTTGAGGAGTTTGCTTTGGTAAAGGACACATCCATTCACTTCATCTTTCCTTCAGGCCCCAGCCAAGAACCTCTCCCCACCCCACCCCCACCCTTAGGAATGGCCGCCATCGGTCTGCTTCATCTGGTCCCCACCCCATCTTACCAAAAAAAGCTTTGCATAATTAACCATCAAGCTTTGATGGCTCCATTACTCAGCACCTAATGTGCATCTGGGATTTATTTCATTCATGCAACAAATATTTGCTGAGCACCTACTGTGTGCCAAGTCCTTGGAATATAGCCATGAATCAAATGTTTGTACCCATTGGTATGCTGCAGGGTTTGCATTTTTGTTCATGATCTGGGTATATGTACAGCTTTTCCCTTGGAATTGGAAGCTCACAACAAATAAGAGTGAGCTCTCCTCACCCTCTGGTCCTGCACCCTGAGAGCATGCTGAAGGACCCAGAAGAGGTATGGGAGGGAGAGGAATAGTGAGCGTGTGTGAATGTACCATGTACAATGTGATGCTTTAGTGATGGAAGACAGTGGATGGACAGGACTATGATCAAGCTTTTCCACTGCAATCAAATACACCAGGCTATGACTGCCAGCTCTGCCTCTAACTACAACCCAAGCAAATCTCTTGACCCTCTAGTCCTCAGTGTCCTCATCTGTAAAACAAGAATAATAACACCAGCATCAAAGGGCAACTTGTAAAAATTAAATGCATTAATGCAAGTTGGGCAGTCAGTATAGTATCTACTATGAAATAAGATGAACATCAACAGATGTTGTTATAAGTTTAGAAAACTGTTCATAAAATAGGTTTCTACACTAAGCATATGCTACCTGAATAATTTTTTTAAGTAACAACATACCCTAGAAAAACTCTTGTACAGATATACCAGAAGACATGGGAAATAATGTTCATGGCAGATCTGTTCATAATACACTCTGGGAACAGCCACGAGGCCTTGGAGGTGGAAAGATGAATAAACTGTGACATATTCCTACAGAGAGTACAATCCACAGTGAACATGAACACAAGACAGCTACAGGAAGCAACTTTGAACAAAGGAATACACACAATATGATTCCATTTATATGAAGTTCAAAAACTGGAATATATGGTTTAGAGATGCATTCCTTGGTCCTTAAACTAAAGAAAAGCAAAGGAATCATTCAACACAAAATCCCAGAGAAGCATCCTGGTTCAGGAAGGAAGGGGGTGCAGTGACAATGAGGTTCAGAGGAAGTTCCTAAGTTATACATATGTTCTATTTCTTCCCACAAGTGGTAGGCATACCACCTATACATTCTTTTGTAGGGGTGGTATATTTCACAATAAAAGCAATGTTAACTTTCCTGATGGCTCAGTGGATGAAGAATCAGTCTGCAATGCAGGAGATGCAGGAGATATGGGTTCAATCCCTGGGTCAGGGAGATCCCCTGAAGAAGGGAATGGCAACCCACTCCAGTATTCTTGCCTGAAAAAATTCCATGGACAGAGGAGCCTGGCGGACTACTGTCCAAAAAGTCACAGAGAGTTGGACATGACTGAGAACAGTTGACGGGGCTTAACTTCCATAAAGCTCCCGTTGCCAGAGCCAAGACCACACAGTAGTCATTCTGCCAACCCTTCCCCCTCCCCACTCCCCTTCCCTCACCAAGAGCTTTTTTCACTCCAAGAAAACCTACAGATACAATGTCTTTTTAGGTCTTCAAAATTAGCGGCCATTAGTAATACCTGAATTAAATGAAATGGTGTCACATTTGAATTTTTTTATATCCTGGTTTAAATTGCTTCTTTCAAATTGCTTAGCAAAGACCAGCCATTAGTAATTAGCTTATGTTTATGCGTGTCATTTTTATAGGGAGTTACACTAGTAGAAAAGGCAAAGTGTGTGTGAGTTGCATTCTGACTCACAGGGCTTCTCCTTGGGATACCCAGCCAGCTGGCTGGCTGGAAGCACCACAACTCCATTGTGGGCAGTGCCCAGAGTGGCGGATGAGGGCATAAAGGGCCTCAGAAGAGCTGGCCCAGGTCCCCAAACACATAAAGTGACATTAGGAGCCACACCCTCCTCTGGGATGGCCAGATTGCTGACATGGTCCATGACCGCATGTCCATCCTATTGCAAGTCCCCATTCCTGAATGTTCTACATGGACATCCTATTCTCTTCTTCTCCTTCCTCCTCTTTTCTTACCAACCCCCTCACCTCTTGCCCTAAGCTGCTTTGCCTGCCCTTTGCCCCTACAGCACACCAGCTACCAGCTGCAGTGTTGGGCTGCCAGCTACAGTGTTTCTCTTCTCTTTTCTTCCCATCCATTTAAAACAAACCCCTGTACTTTTATGGGATCATTTTTCTAGTCTTGTTCTATTGGAATGGAGTGTTTCATGTATGTAGAACACAGTATAATCTTATCAAGGTACTTACAATATACCAGATGCAAGCAAATAGCTAAAACTGCTCTTCTCCATCCCTTTCCTTCAATTCTCAGCCACGGGGTCCTGCAGATCCCCTCTCCTCAGCCTCTCATTGCCCTGTATCACATGCATGCCCATTGGCCCTCCTGGTTCCAACCATTCCAACAACCCCTGACTCTGCCCATTTTTCTTAGACTGACTCTCCTCAATCCCATATCCACAGATTGCTGCTGTTGTTTAATTGCTAAGTCATGTTCAATTCTTTTGTGATGCCATGAACTGTAACTCGTCAGGGCTCCTTTGTTCATTGGATTTTGCAGACAAGAAAACTGGAGTAAGTTGCCATTTCCTTCTTCAGGGGATCTTCCTGACTCAGGAATCGAACCCAAGTCTCCTGCCTTGGCAGGAGGATTCTTTACCACTGAGCCACAAGAGGAGCCCTATATCCACAGAAACCCTCTCCCAATAAGTTTCTCCACCCTCTTGAAAATCTCCAAGGACTAGGAAATCCAAGGGTTGTCATAACCTATAGGTGAGAAGGCTTGGCATCTCCTCAGTTCCACTTCTTAATAGCTGGGAGGTTTGGGGCAAGTTATTTAACCTCTCCAAGCCTCAGTTTCCTCATCTGTAAAATAGGGATAATGATACCTACTTCATATGGTGGATGTGAGAATTAGAGATCATTTATGGCATATAGTGTTGGAAACAGAGTAGGTGGCCAGTAAAAAGAGAATCTATATTGCCCTACAGAGATCTTTCTAATTGTAAAGGGGAAAACGTACTCAAGTGATCTGATTTAGCATCACCAGTAATAGGACAACTTGCTTGTGCTTTCTGGGGTGATACAGTAAGAGTTATAAAGCATTGTTTATGATCTATGCTGCCCAAAAATGTTTTAGTTAAACCCAATCAAGCCTCCAGACCAGCACTATCTGAAAGAAACTGGTGTGATGGTGGAAATGTTCTGTTTCTGTGCTGTCAATAATGTAGCTGCTAGTCATGTGTGGCATGTGACTGAAAAACTAGATATTTTATTTATTTAATGTTAACTAATTTAAATTTAAATAGCCACATGTGTCTATTGGCTACCATGTTGAACAGCCCAGCTCAAGAGTTAATTTTCAGTGTATAGAAAATACAAGAGAGATAGCCATACGTTGAATCAAGAAAATCAATTTTTAAAAATCATAGGACAGTTAGGAAATTTTAATATGAATGGATAGGAAATGATTTTTTGGAATTATCATTCTTCTTCTTGCATGTGAAAAATGGTACTGTCTCTATCCTTAAGAAATGCACGCTAAAGTATTTAAGAGTTCCATGCTAAGCTTTCTGTAATCATCAAATAACTGGGCAAATGTGAAGGCAAGTATGGCACAATGTTAATAACTCTTGAATGTGGGAACCTGGGTAGAACACATCAGGGTGTTTGTTATACAGGTACCATTTCTTCAACTTTCCTAATTTTGAAAATTCTCATAATAAAAGTGAAAGAAAACATAAAACACAAATATTTAATAATCCGCTGACTGCTGTCATGGCAGGGAAAGTCAGAAGTTTTTCAGCAGCCAACTCGACTCACTGGAGATTGGGAAAATACAGCTTTATGTAACAGCAGGGCCTTACCCACTACTGGGATGGAAACTTCCAGAAGTTATTTGCTAATACCCCAGTCTCTCCTAGGCCCCCCACTCACACCTGCACACACACAGGTCACCTGCTTCTGCCACTTCTGGTTTCCCTTCTCCTCCCTCCACTCTCCTGCCCTGCCCTTCTCTTTCCAGTCTCCTCAGATGACTGCATGCCCAGCTGGCAAGGCACTTTGAAGATGAAACATGCCGAGTCCCTTACAGCCCAGGGACTGGCATCCTTTACACAGAGGAGGGTGCGGGCCACTATTAAAGCACATTCTAGAGAGGCGTTGACCTCAGCTAGCCACACAAGCCCATAAAGCACAAATTGCCACAACTGCATCTGCATAGCCAAGCCCCTTCCGACCTGAGCATAAATAGGACCCTGGCTCTTTGAGGAGGACATTGGAGTTTCCACAAGACTCCAGCTCACCTCTCCTGTACTCTGCAACCTACACCTCCAGAAGGATCATGACCTGCGGATCAGGATTCCGTGGCCGCGCCTTCAGCTGCATCTCCGCCTGCGGACCCCGGCCCGGCCGCTGCTGCATTACGGCCGCCCCCTACCGCGGCATCTCCTGCTACCGCGGCCTCACCGGGGGCTTCGGTAGCCGCAGCATCTGCGGGGGCTTCCGTGCCGGCTACTGCGGCCGCAGCTTCGGGTACCGCTCCGGCGGCGTGGGCGGCCTCAGCCCTCCCTGCATCACCACCGTGTCAGTCAATGAGAGCCTCCTCACGCCCCTCAACCTGGAGATCGACCCCAATGCGCAGTGCGTGAAGCAAGAGGAGAAGGAGCAGATCAAGTGTCTCAACAACAGGTTCGCTGCCTTCATCGACAAGGTGAGTGTCCTTGATCACACTCTTCCTGAACCTTCCCTTCCTGGGTGGGCACTCAAGGGTTAGTCATGGGGGCAAGAGAGATGTGGGCCAGGTGAGCCCCCAGGCTGATGGAGGAGATGGACACACTTCTAGGGCACAGACAGACCAGAGAGATGAGTCTAGAGCAGGGGCTCCTGATTAGAGCACTGTACTATATACAACCTCTGTCCAGACAAGCAGAGTCCCCACAGACAAGGACAAGGCTTGGAACCACATGTCAGAGAAGAAAGCATACATGCAAACAAGACTCAAGAAATGCACACAAGATATGGGAACAGGACCACAGTTCAGCCTTTGAGTGGGTGTCCTTGATCACACCCACCCATACTAAACTTGGGCTGGGACTGATGAGGCAGTCAAATGCAAAAAGAGCTCTACTTGGCTCCCAACCACATGCCATCTAGACTCAGCAGGTCAGGATAACTCAGTTGACCTGAGAAGTGAATGATCTTTCCCAACCTCTTGCTCTCACCCTAATATGGAAAATCCAAACATGATCACTATCTTGAAATTCAGAAGTTGCCTTGTCTTTCACAATCCCCTCTGTCTAATCTCTGCTGAGCTCTTGGTTTGGGTTGTTGCTGTTCAGTCACTCAGTCCTGTCCGACTCTTTGCGACCCCATGGACTGCAGCTCACCAGCTTCCCTATCCTTCACCATCTCCCAGAGCTTGCTCAAACTCATGTCCATTGAGTCAGTGATACAATCCGACCATCTCATCTTTTGTCTCCTCCTTCTCCTCTTGCCCTCAGTCTTTTCCAGCATCAGGGTCTTTTCCAATGAGTCAACTCTTCACAACAAGTAGCCAAAGTATTGGAGCTTCAGCTTCAGCATCAGTCATTCTAATAAATATTCAGGGTTGATTTCCTTTAGGATTAACTGGTTTGATCTCCTTGCAGTCCAAGGGACTCTCAAGAGTCTCCATCTCCAGAGTTCAAAAGCATCGATTCTTTGGCACTTAGACTTCTTTAAGGTCCAACTCTCACATCCATACATGACAACTGGAAAAACCTTAGCTTTGACTATATGGACCTTTGTCAGAAAAAGTAATGGTTTTGGAGTTTACCTTGAAGCAATCAGCACCCTCCCCAGGCCCCTCCATCCCCCAAATAGGCTTTGGGGCAGTAGGAGCCATCTGACCCCTCCTCCCACCCCAAATGGCAGGTGCGCTTCCTGGAGCAGCAGAACAAGCTGCTGGAGACCAAGCTACAGTTCTACCAGAACCGCCAGTGCTGCGAGAGCAACCTCGAGCCCCTGTTCAATGGCTACATCGAGACGCTGAGGCGGGAGGCTGAGTGCGTAGAGGCTGACAGTGGGAGGCTGTCCTCAGAGCTCAACAGCCTGCAGGAGGTGCTGGAGGGCTACAAGAAGAAGTGAGTGTGGCTGGGGGTGATGTTGGGCACAGGAAATGGACATGGATTCAACCACTGGATGAGACTGAAGCATTTCATAGAAGGGGATGTGACCATGCAGGGCAAGTTGGTGGTATGCAGCAGGATCTTCCCATCAGGCAGTCGTTGCTCAGATGCCTATGAGTAGGGCCATGATTCCCTAGGAGGTCTCTTTCTCTGCTCCTTCAGGCTTCTCTTCTGGAAGCCTGATCACCCAGCAACAGTGCCCTGTGCTCTGTGGGGAGGAGGCTTCTGCATTCTCCCAGGTGTGGCCCCTCAGGCACCCACCTGTAGCACCTGGATGTGATATGAATCTCAGTGTCTCTCAGGGCTGCCAGGTCCTAGGTCTCTGGGTTTTCCACTGTCTAGGTTGCTCTAGTGCTGATGGCCTCTGAGATTCATAGGTCCTCCCCCAGCTGAGCTAGGTTGGACACTCAGGTAGGGAGCGGCTGGGGCTGCAGTGCCCCAGAGGGGCTGCTGTCCACTCCTGGCTGGTGCTGAGTCCTTATTTTCCTCCAGAGGTGACCTCAGAGCAGTTTGGGCAGCAGGGCTGTGAGGTTCCAGAAGTGTCACCCCCTGGATCCCTCAATTCCAAGTGGAGAGAGAATCACAGACACACCCCAAGTCTAACCAGGGAGGATCCAGCAGGGCTGCCAGGGATCTTGCTGTGTGGGGAGGTCCTTAGTGTTGTCTCCTTCATTCCTGTAAGGTGGTGACCTCCCTCTGTCCTCTTTCCACAGGTATGAGGAGGAAGTCGCTCTGAGAGCAACAGCTGAGAATGAGTTTGTGGCTCTGAAGAAGGTGAGTAACACAGGATTGGGAAGCACAGACATGAGGGCATATCAGAATGACAGACTCTTGTTGGGGAGATCTATGTTCTCAACCTCCCTGTGGGGTGCAGTGACCTTGCTGAGTCAAGATGGTAAATTCCCATAGACCAGATCATCAAAGGCACATTCAAGGCTTTGACAAGGGCAGGAACCTTGTAAAATTCACTAGCACCCTGACCTGATGCAGGGGTATGACTGAATTGATCTCTGGATGTTCTGTGCTGCTTCAGAGTTGATAGTCTGTGGCTGGGGTCCCATGGAGGCATTGTAAGCTTCAGTCTCTCTCTTGAGGTATGGTGTCCTGTCTAGTGTCTCAGGAGTCTGGTTAAGAGGAGGAGCAGAGTCCCAGGGTCTAGGGGGAGGATGGAGCAGAGCCAACAGTGGCCAGGTGGAGTTTTGAAGGACTACAGGGAAACAGGGAAGGGTCAAGGTGGTTGAGCAAAGGAGCCAGTCTGGCAAGCTTAGGGTAAGAAGGAGACATGGGAGGTAAGAGATCTCAGGTAGGTGGAGTGAAAGGCTAGTGGTCCACCTCCAAGGCACAAGGCATTTGTTCTTAGAAGGGGAGGAGGTTGTGAGATGCCTCCAGGGAAGGGCAGCATGGAGATAAGACAGGAAGAGGAACACAGGGAATCCTTTCCTCCTCACCTCCATGTACTGTGTGAGGAGAGAGAAGAATTCAGGTGATGATCACCAGGGGTCCTCTTTGCTCAAAGACTCCCCATCTTCCCAGGATGTGGACTGTGCCTACCTCCGCAAATCAGATCTTGAGGCCAACGTGGAGGCCTTGATTCAGGAGATCGACTTCCTTCGGCGACTGTATGAGGAGGTGAGTGATTATGGTCCAGGCAGAAAGCAGCAGCTGGCCCGGAAGAGAGGGCATTGCTCTGCGATCAGAGTTGGATAGGGGTTTGGGCAGGAGCTACAGTCCAGGAGGCTGTCAGAGGGGGCCAGGGCTAGAGACCAGGAAGGGCTGAGAAGGCGGGTACACACTGTGGTGGGGGAAGCCAAGGTGTAAACAAGACCCTTCCATCCTCCCGCCCCACCATCTGCAGGAGATCCGAGTTCTCCAAGCCCACATCTCAGACACCTCGGTCATCGTCAAGATGGACAACAGCCGGGACCTGAACATGGACAACATTGTGGCTGAGATCAAGGCTCACTATGATGACATCGCCAGCCGCAGCCGGGCTGAGGCTGAGAGCTGGTACCGCAGCAAGGTGAGTGGTCCAGGACACCTGCCTTCTAGACATGATGGAAGGGATGCGAGGTATGCATTAACAAGATTTCTTTTGTCTGGGGATTCTGATTCCTAGAGGTGGTAAAAGAAGTACAGACAGCTCTCAGGTTATAGTGGCAGAACAGGGTTGCCATTATGGTTTCACAGGCTGTGTTGGGCAACCTGAAAATCATCCGTGTCGTTCTGAGTGGGTGGTACATCCCATCCTGAGTTACATGAGCCTTTCTGTTTCCCACCAGTGTGAGGAGATCAAGGCCACAGTGATCCGGCACGGGGAGACCCTGCGTCGCACCAAGGAGGAGATCAATGAGCTGAACCGCATGATCCAGAGGCTGACGGCTGAGGTCGAGAATGCCAAGTGCCAGGTAGGAGCTGTTTGAGGCCCACCCAGGTTCCCACAGGCAGTATGTGTGCCCAGCTGGATCTCACCTTTCATGCTGCAGTCCATTTGCATGACTTGAGACCAAGGCTGTGGTCACTCTGGGTGATCCAGGTAATGAAGGGGAGAGATTCCTGCTGTGTGGAGAGACCATAACCCACCTTGTTCTCTCCTGGGCCCTTAGAACTCCAAGCTGGAGGCTGCAGTGACCCAGGCAGAGCAGCAGGGCGAGGCAGCCCTCAATGATGCCAAGAGCAAGCTGGCCGGGCTGGAGGAGGCCCTGCAGAAGGCCAAGCAGGACATGGCCTGCCTGCTCAAGGAGTACCAGGAGGTGATGAACTCCAAGCTGGGCCTGGACATCGAGATTGCCACCTACAGGCGCCTGCTGGAGGGCGAGGAGCAGAGGTGAGGACCATCCCAGCCTGGCCCTGACTATCCATTCCCACCCTTTACACAAATACCTCCCTTGATTCTGGCTGAGCAATGGCCAGGTCTGGGGCAACCCTATCACTTATCACTTTGAAGTGGGGTATTCTGAAGACTCTTCCTTCTGACACTCTGCTCCTTCTTACCACTCGTGGACCACACTCCAAGAATTTGTGGAGCTCTGTTTGCAGCTCTGGCTCAATCACTAATGTTGCCTTTTTCTTCCTCCCTCTCAGACTGTGTGAAGGCGTTGGGTCCGTGAATGTCTGTGAGTATCCTAGGCCCTGTGTGGATGGGTTTACTCGCTTCCTGTAAAGGATGGAAGCAGTGTTTTCTCTGACACCTAAATATGAGTGGGCTGGCATCACAGGAAGAGGGATTTGGGGTCAGACAGCAGGAAGGACCGCTTCTTTTGGACTAGAGTTTTTAAGATGCTTGGAGAGGGTCATAGTCGGGGACGTGACACCCTCGGTCCCCCAGAATTTTGACTCAGTCTTTGGGGTTCGCAGGTGTCAGCAGCTCCCGCGGCGGGGTCGTCTCCGGGGACCTCTGCGTGTCTGGCTCCCGGCCGGTGACGGGCAGCGTCTGCAGCGCCCCCTGCAGCGGGAACCTGGCGGTGAGCACTGGCCTGTGCGCGCCCTGCGGCCCCTGCAATTCCGTCACGTCTTGCGGCCTGGGCGCTGGCGGCGTGGGCTCCTGCGGCGTGGGTTCCTGCGCCAGAGTCTGTCGCAAATGTTAGGCCTCCCAACTCAGGCCCCGCCCGCGCATCTCTCCCGCGCAGCCCGACAGGGCCCTCCCTGCATGGCCCCGCCCCCTCCCCTGCATTCCGCCCCCCCCCCCCCCCCCCCCCCCCCGCTCTGGGTGGAGCAAGCCCTAGGCAACCTCTCTCGTACTTCAAAAGGTCCGTCCCACTCCTGGCCTCTCAAGTCTGTGCGTAATGCCCTCTTCCTGGGTTCTGCCGCCCGCTCTGGGAAAGGCTACCCTAGAAAAAAGTCCCTTGGCCACCACAGGAAGGGACCCCAGGGCAGGGAGAACCAAGACCCCACTCTGGGTTGTCGTGGGGCCAATGGCCAGAGTCCCCACCCTGTCCCAGCATCTCCCTTCCTTCTCTGCTGTGTTCATCTCTTCCAAGATCTGTGTTTCCAATAAACCAATGTAGCCAACCCTGAGCCTTGTCTGTACTTATGTTATCCTCCTCAGGGTCGAGGTTTGGGAGAGTCCCCAAGCATGAAGCAGAGAAAGCCCCAGATCTGGGGTCTCCACTAGAGTCCTCTGTCCCTGGGCTCACAGCAGTCTCAGGTTTAGCCAAGGACGGTGCTAGGCCACTATATCCTGGAATTTTATCCACACCACCTTCATGCTATGTCTTGCAGAGGAAGAAACTAGAGCTCAGGGACCCACAGTAGGCAGGGCCAGCCTCTACCCTGAGTTCAGTGGCACACAGCTGGGGTTTGAACCTCGTGTGCCTGTTTAGTGGTCATGTCACTAAACCACAACTGCCTCCCTCTGTGCACATCTGTAAACTTATGAATAGATTCACCAGTCACTCAGAGCTTAAGGAAACATCAATCTTGGCTTTGGTGGAGAAGACTCATGCCTGAGTAATTCACGAGAATTCTTTAAGGGGTGAATATATGAACATGACTTAATCTTTCAAAAAGGCTTTGATATGACTGCCTTTTTTTTTAATGGAGTCCTTTTGGGGTTTGGAGACCTGCCATCACTGATAAATTACCTCAAAGCTAGACAACAGCAAGGAGCAAAAAGACCATGTGGCCCAGAGGTGAGTACACAGACCCTGGATCCAGACTGCATGGGTCCAAAACTGGGCTCTGTTCATAGCTGAGTGACTTTGAGCAGTTTACTTACCCTCTCTGTGCCTCAGTTTGCATACATCTAAAGTGAAATGATAAAAAGAGCACCTCTCTTTCACCTCCTAGGGTTATTGGCAGGATGAAAGAATTTAATATATGTAAAATAATTAGTGCTTGCCACAAAATCACCACAACATGTGTTTATTGTCAGTGGTATTCTTTTGCAGAGTATAAAATAGAAATCCTTCCTGGGATAAGGGCCATGGCCTGCCTATCATTACACTTATATCTGTGATCAGAGATGCAAGCATAGAGAGAAATCCCTACATCTTCTGGGCCATCAAGCTCCTCCCTGCAGTGAACTGTCCCCCCTGCACTGATGAGGATATTACAAGTGCTGGTGCGAGTGGGACGATGGCCCCTCAGCTTCATTAGAGACCGAACTGAGTACCTGAATGTACACGTATACAGCACAGTGAATCTCAAAACTTCTGGACCCGGGCCCAGGAAGCTAACAGAAATGGAAGTCCCCATTCCATCACTAAGGGCAATAGAAATAATTGAGACCAGAAGTGAGAGGTCTGGAAAGACACAGGCTCTTTTATTTATTTATTTTTATTTTTTTAATTTTATTTTATTTTTAAGCTTTACAATATTGTATTAGTTTTGCCAAACATCGAAATGAATCCGCCACAGGTATACCCGTGCTCCCCATCCTGAACCCTCCTCCCTCCTCCCTCCCCATACCCTCCCTCTGGGTCGTCCCAGTGCACCAGCCCCAAGCATCCGGTATCGTGCATCGAACCTGGACTGGCGATTCGTTTCATACATGATATTATACATGTTTCAATGCCATTCTCCCAAATCTCCCCACCCTCTCCCTCTCCCACAGAGTCCATAAGACTGATCTATACATCAATGTCTCTTTTGCTGTCTCGTACACAGGGTTATTGCTACCATCTTTTTAAATTCCATATATATGTGTTAGTATACTGTATTGGTGTTTTTCTTTCTGGCTTACTTCACTCTGTATAATAGGATCCAGTTTCATCCACCTCATTAGAACTGATTCAAATGTATTCTTTTTAATGGCTGAGTAATACTCCATTGTGAATATGTACCACAGCTTTCTTATCCATTCATCTGCTGATGGGCATCTAGGTTGCTTCCATGTCCTGGCTATTATAAACAGTGCTGCGATGAACATTGGGGTACACGTGTCTCTTTCCCTTCTGGTTTCCTCAGTGTGTATGCCCAGCAGTGGGATTACTGGATCATAAGGCAGTTCTATTTCCAGTTTTTTAAGGAATCTCCACACTGTTCTCCATAGTGGCTGTACTAGTTTGCATTCCCACCAACAGTGTAAGAGGGTTCCCTTTTCTCCACACCCTCTCCAGCATTTATTGCTTGTAGACTTTTGGATCGCAGCCATTCTGACTGGCGTGAAATGGTACCTCATAGTGGTTTTGATTTGCATTTCTCTGATAATGAGTGGTGTTGAGCATCTTTTCATGGACACAGGCTCTTTTAAAGGACAGGATTAATCCTAGGTCTTCTGACCACCAATGTGTCCCCTCCACCCTCCAATGGAATTCTGAGGACAGAGCCCTCGGAGAGTTCCAGAATCCACAACTGTTCTAACCAGCCCTCTGTGCTGTGACAACATACAGCTCAGAAGTAGACTTTGTCTGGAGTCCAGATCCAAGGCCCCAGTACCAGCTCCATCTCCCAACCCCCGTTCAGGAGCCACCAGTCCTGGGAGACAGCTCCGTCAACTGACCCCTCCCTCTGCATCTCCCTAGTCTCATCAGCTCAGCTGGACCTCGATGACTTGTCATACTTCACTCTCTCACCCTCCCTCTGGCTCTGACCTCTTACCTACTCCAGCTCCACAATCCTCACCTCCCTATAGGTTCCCAGTCCTGGACAGGCTTAGGCAGAGGCACAAGGATGAATGAATCACATACATGTTGCCCATGATGCAGGATGGTAAAGAAAATGAAACATCTTGCTGTGTGACGTTCAGCAAGTCACTTCTTTCCGGGCTTCAGTGTATTCATTAGTGGGAAAAAAAAAAAAAAATGATTGGACCAGATAGACGCTAAAGTCCCTTAGCCATTTAAAGTTCTATTTTTTTTAATTGAAATATAGTTGATTTACAAAGTTGTGTTAATTTCAGGTATACAACAAAGTGATTCAGTATATATATAGATAGATATTATTTTTCAGATTCTTTTACATTTTAGGTTATTACAAGTTGTCTAATATAGTTCCCTGTGCTATACAGTAGGACCTGTTGTTTATTTTATATATAGTAGTTTTAATCTCTTAAACCCGAGCTCCTAACTTATCCCTCCCCCTGATCTTTCCCCTTTGGCTAACTGCAAGTTTGTTTCTAACTCTATGAGTCTAATTCTGTTTTGTAAATAAGTTCATTCAGTTCACTTCAGTCGCTCAGTCATGTCCGACTCTTTGCAACCCCATGAATCGCAGCACGCCAGGCCTCCCTGTCCATCACCAAATCCCGGAGTTCACTCAGACTCAGGTCCATCAAGTCGGTGATGCCGTCCAGCCGTATCATCCTCTGTCGTCCGTCCCCTTCTCCTCCTGCCCCCAATCCCTCCCAGCATCAGAGTCTTTTCCAATCAGTCAACTCTTCGCATGAGGTGGCCAAAGTACTGGAGTTTCAGCTTTAGCATCATTCCTTCCAAAGAAATCCCAGGGCTGATCTCCAGAATGGACTGGTTAGATCTCCTTGCAGTCCAAGGGACTCTCAGGAGTTTTTTCCAACACCACAGTTCAAAAGCATCCATTCTTCGGCAGTCAGCTTTCTTCACAGTCCAACTCTCACATCTATACATGACCACAGGAAAAACGATAGCCTTGACTAGACGGACCTTAGGATCAGTTTTTTAGACTCCACATATATGTGGTATCATATTTGTCTTTCTCTGTCTTACTTCGCTTAGTATGATAATCTCTAGGTCCATCTATGTTGCTGCAAATGACATTACTTCATTCTTTTATGGCTGAGTAATACTCTAGTATATATATGCCACATCTTCTTAATCCATCTATCGATGGACATTTAGGTTGCTTCCTTGTCTTGGCTCGTGTAATCAGTGAAAGCTCTATTATTCTTTAGTAGACGTGGGATGGGACAAGGAGCTGGAGGGAAGTAGGGAGCCGTGGTGCCATACACTGTGCTTCATCCCTCACAGCTCACTGTCTGTAGCTTTCTGTCTGTGAGTGGAGCAGAATGATCGCATCCAGGTACATGTACATGTCTGGGCATCTGTGTGGAAAGATGTACGTGTGTGAATATGTGTATACCTGTGTATATGTGCTGCAGAGAGGACATTTGTGGATGCACGAGGGTATGACTGCAGTGTGAGTGAACAGGTGGACTGGTTTGGGTGAGACGGGGTCACATATGAAGAACTGGACTCCGCACTATGGCGAGAGTGGTGATAGGCAGGTGCTGCTGGGGGTCATGCTGGGGAGGTACCCTCTGACTGGGGAACCCTAGCTCTAACTTGGGCTCCTCTTCCTACCCCTCTTGCCCTGTAATTACTGCAGCTCCAGCCAGGGCAGAGGGAGACCAGCTGGATTTCTTGAAGTTGGACAGCCTTCTTCAAAGGTACTCAAAACTTTCCCCAAGAACTCCAGTAAGTGAAATATTGATTATATTCATAGAATGCCTACTATGTTTTCAGCTCTTTACATATAGTAATATATTTAATTCTGAAACCTCCCTGTGTTAGGTACTATTCTTATTTTACAGATCAACAGTAGAGAGATTCATTAGGGAGGAAAAATACAAGGGATAAATGAATCTTCATTAGGTGTACGGAGAGCAGTAAAAGCAAGACTGGAAAGAGAATCTGGGCCCTTGCTTCTTATTCCAAGCTGGACTGGTTGATATACTGTAGCTAGAATCACATCAGGAAGGGCTGCATTTAGATGCATCAGGAGACTCCCAAGGAGGTCCCTAGGGTTAATAGTGGGAGAACAGGGCCCGATTTATCCAAGGACAGAGTGGGCCACACAGGACCACAGGGCTTCAGCCCATGCGTATCTACTACATGGCAGACTCTGGAGATGGATGGATGAGGTAGGTCACGGTCCTCAAGGGATGCTATGAAGTTGCATGCAACACTCCAAGTGCTGCTATCAAGTGTGAGTCAGGGGTGGGGGCAGATGGGGGCTGACCCCTCAGGATCTCTTTCGATGAGAAGCAACTGGTGACACCTCCTCCCTTCAGAAGTCACTCGACTCACAAAGCTTTGTAAATAGATGAGGACTGACTCTCCATAAATGCCCCAGACTGGAATGTGGCCTGTGGCCAGGAAAGCCACTCAGAAAATAGGTCCCCAGACCACAAGCATTGGCCTGGGCCCAACAAGTGACTAAAATCTGACCCCATGGCCCTTGGCGTCTCTAGCCTGACATCAGGCTTGGGATTTGGAAAGAAAACCTGTGGTCTGCAACCAGTCCTCAGTGATAATGGTTGCAGGATGCTCACCATCAATCCTGCCTACAGCTCCTAGGGCGCATGGGGTGGGTGGGTGGGGGGTGCAGGGAGGGGCAAAGCTCTTCCTTCTGTACTTCCCGTAATCTTCCTTCATTGACATGATCAGCAGGGCAGAAGGTGGAAAAACCTGACTTTGAATATCAGAGAATCTCATCACCTCCTAGCAAAATGCAGGGAACACAAAATCCACCTGAAAAAGGTGTTGGTCAAAAGGTTTATACCATTGGTGTCGGTCAGAAAGGATCAAGGAGGCTGATGCATCAGTCCAGTGGGGCCCTGTTCCCTGTCCCTCAGGTGGATGGCAGGCTGCCAGCCAAGTTCTGGTCCCATTCCTCTTGCATGAGACTACTCTGTTTATCCAGGAGGTAGGCATTTTGGGTACCTGTTCTCTGGGCAGGAACCCAGAAAACACAGCAGACACTTTGGCACTAGCAAACCTTAAAAGGTAAACCTGGGGCCTCTGGCCAGTGACTCACCTTAGCTCCACCCAGGGAAATAGAAAGCAGGGACCACTGTCCGCCAGATAGGTTGGTGATGTAATCCTTTGTGCAACAGAAAAGAATGTGAGCTCCCTGAATGGAGGCTTCTCTCAGGCCTGTGTGGCAAGGAAAGAACCCAGAAACCCAGCCTTTCTCAGGTCACCCCACCACAACAAACTGGCCTACCTTCTGCACCCTCTCCCAAAGGTGCCTTGTGAAAATGCAAATCAAACTACACCAGAGACCTGGAAGTAGCCAAACTGGAACTTCTGATTCCAAAGCTCATGTTTTCCTCCTCTGTGGTATGTTGTTCCCATCCCACGGTCAGATGATTTGTTCATTTAAAGCCTGGACCACCCAACTGTGTCCATGTCCTCCAGCCCTAATCTGCCAGGGTCATTTTCCCCCGGGCCTGTCTTCAAGTGCTCGCACCAGGGCGGTAGAGTGAGGCTCACCTTCAATCCCATCACTGTATTTTTTCTGCTCCATTTCCTGTTTAAGGCCTGCCCCCCACCCACCACCACCAGACCATTGCCCAGGACTAGAGTGCCTTGCCCACCAAGCACTATGCCTGATCGTCAGTGGCCATTCGGCACTTATAGAGTGAGTGGATCAATGAATGCAGTTCTCAGCAGCTCTGGCAAGATTAGCTGCCTGTGGACCCCAGGCTGGGAATCAGTCCACCATCATGCATGAATCAACCCCTTCTTTCCCTTTCACTGGGTTTTCCTGGTAGCTCCAGGAGCCCACACACACACACACACACACACGCACACACACACACACCACACAGAATATCCCTAACCCTTAAGATCCTGGTCCTCTGATATCACCATCAACTGAAGTCATATGGACCCACACACCCAAAGTGGGGTTGCTTCCTGGTAATGTCTCCCCTTTTCTTTTCCCTCCCCCAAATCCAGCCAGCTTTTGTCTTTGCTCTGGGGATAGAGAGCCTGAAGAATCTAGGCACAAACAGCAGGAAGGCTCCAACTGCTACATAACTTTTTATTGCAGAGGAGGAGTCCCAGGAAAAGAAGGGGATGGGGCAGTTCAGAGGGGAGGGGTGCTGGATCCAGGGAAAACAAATACCATGCTTCCCAGTGGCACAGCATCCAGCCTATCCCCACACTGGGGATGGGTCTACCATGGTCCAGTAAACTACATTCAAAGACTTTATAACCTAGGGTGGGGGACAAGAGGGAGAGGTAAGACGAGGGTCGGAACCGTGGGAGCGGGCATCTGAGACACAGGTCCAAGTCACTGGGGAGGAAGCTAGGGTTCCTTGACTTCTCTGGAGTAGGGCAGGAAGGATTCAGCATCTGCGTGAGCCGCTGCAGCGTAAACCCCCGACACAGCCGGGGGAGCCGCAGAGCGCACAGACGCCGCCAGGGGCGCTCGTCTCCACGGCGCTGGGACCCGCTCTGGGCGGCCGCAGTGCCTCAGGGCCCGAGGCTGAGCCCGGCAGGCCGGTGGGAGCACTTCCCAGGGCTGAGCGGAGAGAGGCTGTTGGAGGAAAAAACCCTGCCCTTTCCGCCCCAGAAGACAGACATACAGACATACAGATATACAGATGTGCAGACACCTCCTCCTACCAGATGACAGACGTGCAAACTCCTCAAAGTGACAGATACACAGACCCCATCCCCTAAGAAACAAACTCGGGAATGTCCCCTCCCTGGAGTCAGCCCCAGATTCTCCCCCACGTGAGAATAAAACAGTCTCTTCCACGGGGATAAACCCACAGACCTTCCTCCCACACCCCAGGACACATCTACAGATCCCCCACCAAAGAGCAGACCACAGAACCCCCTTTCCCAATACACACAAACACCAATTAACCACCCCCAAGAGAAAAAACAGCTCTCACAAAGGGGAGACACACAGGGGAAGAGGCTCCCTACTCCTTCCCAGAGAGGATACATGCCCAGGGTAGGGAGGGGATGACATGTGGCCCCTCCCACCCCAGGTTACTCTCTTATTTACTTACTGATATTTCCTGCCCCAAATCCCAGATCAAGCCTGCAGGGAGAAGGAGGGAGCAGGTGAGTGAACCCATCTACCAGGCAGAATACTCACCATTCTTCAAAACAAAGCACTTCTGGCCCTCTCCAGACAGGCAGAAATCCTTCCCTTCTGAAAGCTACTTGGGTCTCTCAGATCCACTCAGCCCTTTTGAGTAAAGACTCCTTCTGGACCTTTACACTCAACCCTTCCTGTCTTAAATTCAAATAATTCTTTTACTGAAGAATTCTTAGAGAAGGGAGAAGGCAGAAGATTTACACTGTCTTTAGCCTAAACTTATCTTGAAATTAGACCCCAGGATGGGGGCATTTTGAAGGCAGATCCCAGAGGAGATAGGTCAGTTGTCTGGAGAATATTGTTCAAGCCTCACCCAGTCTGTTTCTACTGGTAGGTCCCTAAGGTGGTCTTTTACTCTCTGAGACTCAGTTTCCTCATCTGTAAAATGGGGATAATAGAACCTCCCTCCCAGGAGTTTAAAGGAGACAATACATGCAGCTTGTCTGCTGCACGATGGGTTCCCTTTCCTTCCCCTCAGCCTAGTGGGCCCAGCTGGAGCTGGAAGCCCTTGGGTCTCTACCTGCCTAATGTTAAAAGCCAGGCCCTACCTCTTGCCATAAACCCTGCCTCCCCCAGGCCTGGAGGAGAGAGGAGCAGAGTTGAAGGCACCCACACCAGGGATCTTACTCCCCCTGGCTGGGCCTTGGTCCTTGCAGTTGTCTCAAGACAAACTGGCTCCTGCTTTCTGATCCTGAGAGTGAAAGAGTTATTCATCACAGGTGCTAAAATTACTTGTTAGCTGGGACCCTTGGTCTAAAGGTCTGTGAGATGGAGGGAAAAAAACTGACTCCAGGAGAAGAGATCCCTAGATACCCAGCTCACCTCTCCTCACCTTATCCCCAACCCCAGCTGGCGAGGACCCAGGCGGTATCCTCCCTTAAGCTTCTCTACTCCTCTCCTTGACCACATCTGAAGCACCGCCTAGCCCTCACCTGCTCTCCTCACCCTCCAGCAGCTTCCTGTAGATGGCGATCTCGAGCTCCAGGCCCAGCTTGACGATCATGAGCTCCTGGTACTCACGCAGCTGCCGCACCATGTCCTGCTTGGCCTTCTGCAGGGCAGCTTCCAGCCAGACCAGCTTGCCCTTGGCGCTTCCTGAGGCCCTTTCCTCCTGCAGAGCGGCTGGGTCCTTGCCTCTCTCTGGTTCACAGGCCTGGGGGCAAAGGGAAGACCACAGACGAGGACATCCTCAGCCCCTCCCCACTCAAGGGTCCAGACCTTTCTCCATAGCCGGAGGGCCGAAGAGAAGTTAGAGATCGCTAAGAGGAATGAGTGTGCCTGCTCTGAAATCTGTGTTTGTGTGTCTGCCCCACTCCCAGGGTGGAGGTTGTTGGGGACCAGCCATCTTAGGTGACTGAGAGCCTTTTGCATCTAGTATGTGGGTGTGCCTGCTAAGTCGCTTCAGTCACGTCCAACTCTTTGTGATCCTATGGACTGTAGCCCACCAGGCTCCTCTGTCCATGGGATTCTCCAGGCAAGAATACTGGAGTGGGTTGCCCCGCCCTCCTCCAGGGGGTCTCCCCAACCCAGGAGTTGAACCCGTGTCTTCCGCAGCTCCCACCTTGGCAGACTGGTTCTTTAGCTCTAGCCCACCTGGGAAGCCCACATCTAGTATAGTCATACTTCCAAAAGGAGCTAGGGTCTGGGAAGCAGCAGATACATTTTAGCATGTCATTCTGGGGTTATTGTTTCATCAGGGAAATGAACAGGAAAAGTATCCTTTCCTCACAACAGACTGGAATTTGTAGTCTCTAGAGAAAAAAAATATTGATAATAAAGGCCTGCCTTGGTGAGGCATACTTGCTGCTTAGGGAACCAGTCGGGGAATCAGAGCCGCTGAGGCTGCCGGGAGACTGCCAACAATGGGCCCACCCAGCCACCACTCTGTCACCCTTGGAGCCTGAACGGTTTGTCCCCTCCTCAAAGTCAGGGGTTCCTGGAGAAGGGAGAACCCCCACGAATATCCTGCAGAGCCTGAGACACTTGTCTCTGCAGAAAACAAGAACTGACTGGAAGCAGAACCTCTTCCCTTTGTGGGGTGGAGCATGGGCCAGGGCAGGAGCTTGACCCAGAGGGTGGCTGAGAGGAAAGAGGAGCAGGTGAGAGGGAGAGAGGTGGGGAGAAAGAGGGCATTCATGTGGGAACCTTCTCTTTCCGGAGCCTAAAGCCTGAGAAACACAAATGCCTACAGAGCCTGGCTGGAGACATCAAAAAGTATAGGCCAGCGACTTTCCTGATGGTTCAGTGGTGAAGACTGCACTCCCAATGCCCAGGGCCTGGTTCCATCCCTGATCAGGGAACTAGGATGCTGTAACTAAGACTGGGCACAGCGGGGTGGCAGGGAGGGAGGGGAGACGGAATAAAGGCCAAATATAAAGTGTATATGGATAGTACCCAGCTCCACAAAGAAATATACACACTCTAATTTTCCTGAAATCACAAGCATGTCTTTCCTGTTTTCAGTCTTTCATTTCTTCACCTTAGATAGAGAGCTAGATCCAGAGCCTAGCTGTATCTCTTTGACAAGCATGACAAGAGTACTAGCCAAGGTGAGGATAAATGGCAAAGATCCCTCTGCCTCAGTGTCAAAGGATGCAGTTTGGAGTGGTGGAGTCTGCGGCACACTGCAGGAGCATGACCCTCATGTGAAGATGAAAGAGAAGATAGAGGCCTCTCTTCTCTCACCAGATGTTACTGTGTGAGACCAGTTTAATATTGCCAGATCTGCATGTTTTTAGAGGGAATCCATGATACTGAATTTCTAGGTAAGATCTTGACATTTCTGAAGATGGGCTCAAATTTCACACTGTAGGACAATCACAAAACATACAGACTTAAAAATATATATACATAAAAAAATGATATAAAAACAAGCATCCATATACATAGATTTTTACCTACATGTTAATTACTTATCCACATTAAAAAAAACTCAAAGTCCTGGGCAAATGCAAGTATGGTATATACACACATAAACACACTCCTCTTTGCTCAGACATTCACAAAGAGAAACTCTATCCAAAGGATGAGGGGCGTCTGTCTAGTCTAGTCTAGGATGCATCACCAACATCACCACTCAGCTACCCCAACGCCCGCCCCTCACCTGGCTCTTGGTGCCGTCCACCTCCACTGTCAGCCGCTGGATGGCCTGGTTCAGCCTGTTTAGCTCCTCCTTACTGTGTCGCAGGTCCTGCATGTGTTTCTGCACTGTTGCCTTTATCTCCTCGCACTGTGAGGTGGGGACAGCCAAGTGGGGTTGGGGGTAGATCAAGAAGATGAGGAAGCAGCAGGTGCACTCACTGGAGACCAGCAAGACCGTTCCAGCACCCACCCACCCACTTGCTATCATGGGTGGGTCATTTGACTCCTCTGAGCCTCTGCTGCTCCATCTATAAGATGGGCATGGTCATCCTTTCTATCCCCAGAGGTGGTTGAGAGAAGGAAGGGCACGTGGCTGGCACCATGGCACATGGGCCACCAGGTCTGTGGATGCCAGAGGTAGTGTGGACTCAGCCACAAAGGGTAACAGCGCCGCAGTCTGTTGAGTCTTTGGACTGAGACCACACAGAGCTGACCCCAGGAATCAGGGTAGCTGACCCTAGGACATCAGTTCTCGTCCTTCACTACACAGGCTCATCTAAACGAATACAAAAGGCAGTTAAAAAAATTCAACATTCCTGAATTTCAAAAATACTTTTTCAAATCTAAGAATATGAAGAAACTTTCCTAATTTGATGAAGGTTATTAATCAGTGACAAAAGACCCAGTTTCCAGCTACTTCCCCAAACCCAAGGCCACTCTGGGACAACATTATGGGATGACAAGGGACAAAATCAGTGGGCCTTTACCCTTCCTGCATCCTGTCTGTACATGCCAACATCTAACCAGTTGGGTACGGTGACCAATGCTTTCACAGTGCCTTACACTCTCCAGTATTTTCCCTCCACCATCTGCCTGGGGCTCAGGACCACCTGTGAGGTAGGCCAGGGAGATGTTCTTGTCTCTAGTATCCTCCCTCGGGCAAGCTGATGCTCAGCCACCGTGCAAGAAGTAGGGACCCTGAGGGATATGACCAACCCTGCCAGTCAATGGCTGAGCCTGGCTGCATCTTAAGTCCACACACTTTGCTCTGCTCCCCAAGGAACAGATAAAGTCAACAGGCCCTTCAACACAGAGAATAGGAACTGTTCACTCCAGCCCAGTGCAAATTTCCTTCCAAGGTATTGATAGATAGGGTGTGGGGAATGGATGAAAAGAGACTGTGAAACTTCATCTCCGACCAATCTCTGCCCTATTCTTACTGCCTGCACCCGCTCTCATTCCCAAAAGCTGAAGACACAGCAGGCAAGCTTGTGCCTGGCAGGGTCCAACAGATCTGGGTGGAGTTCAAGACTCCTCCTCCTGTGTGAACTAATGAGCCGTACAGACAAGTCTCACCATGATGAGCAGAGCTGTTTTCTCCTCCAAGCCTCCCGTGGGCCCTGAAACTCAGCTCTAGCCCAGAGAGCTCCTAGAATGTTCAGCTCTGAGGGACAAAGCCTCTTCTTCCTGGGGGCTCTGTGACCTCATCTTGTTACATTTGCAGAGTTCTTTTTGGGGGGAGTGGTGGAAGGGGCCGTCCTGTGAGCCCAGAGGGGAACATGATAGTCTCTAAGCTGGAAAGGACCTGCAAAGAATAAGAGGAGGAGGAGGAAGCAGGGTAGGGGAAGGAAAATGACTTCAGGTGGGGGAAACCTGTGGAGCTGGGGAGTCTGGGCTTTGGGAGTGGGCCATGGGGAGCCACAGAAGGTGCTTGAAGAGGCCAGCAGCCTGGTGTACGTACGATGCAGTGTGGGAAGGCCTGTCTGGTAGCAATGCAGAAGACAGGAGGGAGAGAGACTACGGCTGGGAGTCCATTTCCACTAGTAGGTAGGAAATCTGGGGAAAGACAGGACTCCAAACTGAAGGAGTAACAGGGACCAGAGAACACAAGTTGATCGGCATTTTCTTTTGTTTGATAAATTTCTCATACATGCAAGAGTATATATAACATGCATTTAATGATTTAAATAGCGACATAATAAAACAAGCCCTTGTGTGCCCACCAGTACCTCCAAAGCCCGCTGTGGGATGGACCCTTCCTGCTTACAGCGTCCTCTCCCTCTGACCCCATTCAGTCTCCAAGGTGACCACTATCTTGGGCTTCTGCGTTGAGCACCCCCTTGCGTTTTCTTTATTGTTGTATCATATGTGTATGAATCCCTAAGCAACTGTTTTAGTTTTGCCTTCCTTTAAGACTTCTATATGGAGAAGGCAATGGCACCCCACTCCAGTACTCTTGCCTGGAAAATCCCATGGACAAAGGAGCCTAGTAGGCTGCAATCCATGGGGTCGCTAGAGTCAGACACAACTGAGCGACTTCACTTTCACTTTTCACTTTCATGCATTGGAGAAGGAAATGGCAACCCACTCCAGTGTTCTTGCCTGGAGAATCCCAGGGACGGTGAAGCCTGGTGGGTTGCCGTCTCTGGGGTCACACAGAGTCAGACACAACTGAAGTGACTTAGCAGTAGCAGCAAGACTTCTATAAATAGAATCACATGCAGGCTTCTATGACTTGCTTCTCCCTCCTCAACATGCTAATTGTGAGATTCAACCATTCTGATGTGTGTAGCTTAGTTTGTGTTGCAATGCTGTAGAGTATCCCAGTGTGATTATTGCTTCTAGGGGTATACACATGTGTGCTTTTTTTTTTTTTTTTTTTTGGTCATAGCAAACAATGCCACTATGAACTTTGGGGTTTGTATTTGCTAGTGTACTTTGGCAAGAGCTTCTTTAGGGTACTGGCTGTCAAATTTTTTTGTAGCCATAGCTCAAGTTATAAGAAATACATTTTAGGGACTTCCTTGGTGGTCCAGTGGTTAAGAATCTGTGTTGCAATGCAAGGAAGACAGATTCTATTCCTGGTCAGGGAGCTAAGATCTCACATGCCAAGGGAGCAACTAAACCCAAGTGCTACAATTACTGAGCCCACAGGCTCTGGAGCCCACGCACCACAACCAAAGACCCCACATGACTCAGCGATGATCTCATGTGCTGTAACTAAAACCCAACACAGCCAGTTAAATAAATAAAAATTAAATAAATTTTTTAAAAATATATTTTATATCATAGATCAGTACCTATACACATATCCACACACATGAACTGAAATAAATTTTATGAAACATTACTTCTACTATAAAGTGCCCTCTGATCCTCTAATTGATCACTTTAATGTTTCACTTTCAATTTATGGACCTAGGTTTTCAGTAAGGGCTTGTGTTCAGGTTTTCATACGTTTTAGTTTTTTCACCAAGCCTTATGTTTAGGTTTCATTTCTTATAAACAGCATATTAACCTCATTATTTGTTAAATAATGTAATGAAAATGAAATATCCATGAACTACCTTACTGCCACAAGAACCCATTCTGTCCTCTCCCTCTCACTCTGGAGGTAACCACTTCCTTGAATTTGTGTCAACATCCCCTTGCTTTTTTTTTTTAAGTTTTATCACATACATTACATATTTCTAAAAATATATCTGTAAGGTTTTCTTGTTTGTTTTTTAATAAAAAGGGTATCAGTTACACAGTGCTTGCTTTTTTTGTTGTTGTCTTTTAACATTATATAGCTAGGATTCCTCCCCTAGCATTCATAGTATTCTCTTGAGCGAATATACTACATTTCTATGTTGTTCTGTTTTATTTTTTCCTTTTACAAAGTTGGTTCTACAACCATTTTTCTAAATGACCCCTGATGCACATATGTGAGAATTTCTCTTTGATACACATCTAAGATCTAGGACTGGAACTTGGGGATCTTAGAATGGTCAAATGTTCAACATGACAAAACAAAAATTATCTGCCAAAGTTGTTATAGTAAGAATTTACACTTTGGTCAGCACTATATGACTTCCCAGGTGGAGCTAGTGGTAAAGAATCTGCCTTCCGATGCAAGAGAATCAAGAGACACAGATTCAAACCCTGAGTTGGGAAGATCGCCTGGAGTGAAACATGGAGACCCACTCCAGTATTCTTGCCTGGAGAATCCCATGGACAGAGGAGCCTGGTGGGCTACAGTTCAGTTCAGTTCAGTTGTTGCTCAGTTGTGTCCAACTCTTTGCGACCCCATGAATCGCAGCACACCAGGCCTCCCTGTCCATCACCAACTCCTGGAGTTCACTCAGACTCACGTCCATCGAGTCAGTGATGCCATCCAGCTATCTCATCCTCTGTCGTCCCCTTCTCCTCCTGCCCCCAATCCCTCCCAGCATCAGAGTCTTTTCCAATCAGTCAACTCTTTGCATGAGGTGGCCAAAGTACTGGAGTTTCAGCTTTAGCATCAGTCCTTCCAAAGAAATCCCAGGGCTGATCTCCTTTAGAATGGACTGGTTGGATCTCCTTGCAGTCCAAGGGACTCTCAAGAGTCTTCTCCAACACCACAGTTCAAAAGCATCAATTCTTCGGTGCTCAGCCTTCTTCACAGTCCAACTCTCACTTCCATACATGACCACAGGAAAAACCATAGCCTTGACTAGACGAACCTTTGTTGGCAAAGTAATGTCTCTGCTTTTCAATATGCTGTCTAGGTTGGTCATAACTTTCCTTCCAAGGAGTAAGCGTCTTTTAATTTCATGCCTGCAGTCACCATCTGCAGTGATTTTGGAGCCCAAAAAAATAAAGTCTGACACTGTTTCCCCATCTATTTCCCATGAAGTGATGGGACCAGATGCCATGATCTTCGTTTTCTGAACGTTGAGCTTTAAGCCAACTTTTTCACTCTCCACTTCCACTTTCATCAAGAGGCCTTTTAGTTCCTCTTCACTTTCTGCCATTAGGGTGGTGTCATCTGCCTATCTGAGGTTATTGATATTTCTCCCGGCAATCTTGATTCCAGCTTGTGTTTCTTCCAGTCCAGCGTTTCTCATGATGTACTCTGCATTTAAGTTAAATAAGCAGGGTGACAATATACAGCCTTGATGTACTCCTTTTCCTATTTGGAACCAGTCTGTTGCTCCATGTCCAGTTCTAACTGGTTGCTTCCTGACCTGCATATAGATTTTTCAAAAGGCAGATCAGGTGGTCTGGTATTCACATCTCTTTCAGAATTTTCCACAGTTTATTGTGATCCACACAGTCAAAGGCTTTGGCATAGTCAATAAAGCAGAAGGAGATGTTTTTCTGGAACTCTCTTGCTTTTTCCATGATCCAGTGGATGTTGGCAATTTGATCTCTGGTTCCTCTGCCTTTTCTAAAACCAGCTTGAACATCAGGAATTTCACAGTTCGTGTATTGCTGAAGCCTGGCTTGGAGAATTTTGAGCATTACTTTACTAGCGTGTGAGATGAGTGCAATTGTGCAGTAGTTTGAGCATTCTTTGGCATTGCCTTTCTTTGGGATTAGAATGAAGACTGACCTTTTCCAGTCCTGTGGCCACTGCTGAGTTTTCCAAATTTGCTGGCATATTGAGTGCAGCACTTTGACAGCATCATCTTTCAGGATTTGAAATAGCTCCACTGGAATTCCATCACCTCCACTAGCTTTGTTCGTAGTGATGCTCTCCAAGGCCCACTTGACTTCACATTCCAGGATGTCTGGCTCTAGGTCAGTAATCACACCATCGTGATTATCTGGGTCATGAAGATCTTTTTTGTACAGTTCTTCTGTGTATTCTTGCCATCTCTTCTTAATATCTTCTGCTTCTGTTAGGTCCATACCATTTCTGTCCTTTATCGAGCCCATCTTTGCATGAAATGTTCCCTTGGTATCTCTAATTTTCTTGAAGAGATCTCTAGTCTTTCCCATTCTGTTGTTTCTCTCTATTTCTTTGCATTGATCGCTGAAGAAGGCTTTCTTATCTCTCCTTGCTATTCTTTGGAACTCTGCATTCAGATGCTTATATCTTTCCTTTGCTCCTTCGCTTTTCGCTTCTCTTCTTTTCACAGCTATTTGTAAGGCCTCCCCAGACAGCCATTTTGCTTTTTTGCGTTTCTTTTCCATGGGGATGGTCTTGATCCCTGTCTCCTGTACAATGTCACGAACCTCATTCCATAGTTCATCAGGCACTCATCTATCAGATCTAGGCCCTTAAATCTATTTCTCACCTCCACTGTATAATCATAAGGGATTTGATTTAGGTCATACCTGTATGGTCTAGTGGTTTTCCCTACTTTCTTCAATTTAAGTCTGAATTTGGCAATAAGGAGTTCATGATCTGAGCCACAGTCAGCTCCTGGTCTTGTTTTTGCTGACTGTATAGAGCTTCTCCATCTTTGGCTGCAAAGAATATAATCAATCTGATTTCGGTGTTGACCATCTGGTGATGTCCATGTATGAGTCTTCTCTTGTGTTGTTGGAAGAGGGTGTTTGTTATGACCAGTACATTTTCTTGGCAAAACTCTATTAGTCTTTGCCCTGCTTCATTCTGTATTCCAAGGCCAAATTTGCCTGTTACTCCAGGTGTTTCTTATCTTCCTACTTTTGCATTCCAGTCCCCTATAATGAAAAGGACATCTTTTTTGGGTGTTAGTTCTAAAAGATCTTGTAGGTCTTCATAGAATCGTTCAACTTCAGCTTCTTCAGCATTACTGGTTGGGGCATAGACTCGGATTACTGTGATATTGAATGGTTTGCCTTGGAAACGAACAGAGATCATTCTGTTGTTTTTGAGATTGCATCCAAGTACTGCATTTGGGACTCTTTTGTTGACCATTATGGCTACTCCATTTCTTCTGAGGAATTCCTGCCTGCAGTAGTAGATATAATGGTCATATGAGTTAAATTCACACATTCCAGTCCATTTCAGTTCGCTGATTCCTAGAATGTTGACATTCACTCTTGCCATCTCTTGTTTGACCACTTCCAATTTGCCTTGATTCATGGACCTGACATTCCAGGTTCCTATGCAATATTGCTCTTTACAGCATCAGACCTTGCTTCTATCACCAGTCACATGCACAGCTGGGTATTGTTTTTGCTTTGGCTCCATCCCTTCATTCTTTCTGGAGTTATTTCTCCACTGATCTCCAGTAGCATATTGGGCACCTACTGACCTGGGGAGTTCCTATTTCAGGGCTACAGTTCATGGGGTCACAAAGAGTCAGACACGGCTGAGTAACAGGCATGGCATGACAGCATTGTATGAAAGATTCATACATTCTCCACATGTCTTAATTTTCAACAGTTTAATGGAGACTTCCCTGGTGGTCCAGTGACTAAGACTCCATGCTCCCGATGCCAGGGGACTGGGTTCAATCCCTGGTCAGGAAACTAGATCCCACATCCTGCAACTAAGAGTTTTCATGCAGCAGTTAAAGATACCATTTGCTGCAACTAAGACCCAGAACAGTCAAATATATAAATAAATATCTTTTAAAAAACAATTAAATAGTATAATCAATCTTATTTTTGACCTTGCTTTGAATTTTCATGATTACTGTTGAGGTTGAATAGCTCTTTAAATGTTTATTAGCCATATGGATTTGCTTTCTTTTGACCATTTTTTCCTATTGGATTGTTTGCCTTATTCCTATTGAATTAAAGATGTTCTTTATATTTCTAGATATTACTATTTTATCACTTATATGTATCACAAATAGCACTTTCAAATTTATAGCTCATCTTTTTACTTTCTTTACGGCATATTTTTATCAATAAAAGTTCTTAATTTTAATGTAGTCTAACTTATCAAGCTTTTATATTAAGCACTCTGTGTGACTTGCTTAAAAGTCCTTTTCTATACCAAGATCAGAAAGGTAGTCTCCATTTTTTTTCTTCTTAGAGTTTTAAAGTTTTGCGTTTGACATGTATAATTTTAATTTGCTTGAAATTGGTTTTGTGTATCACAGAAGTCAGAGATCCAATTTCATTCTTTCCCATGTGGATAACCAATGTATAGTTCTTTCTCTGCCATTGATCTGTGGATCAAAGATATATATAGATATATATCTATATAGATATAGATATAAGGTATATTTAGCTTTATATATTATATAATGTTATTTATGTCATATTTATTTAATATATTTATATCATATATACACACAAGAATAAATTGACCAATGTAACAAAACAGAGAGCCCCCAAATTGATATGTATTATATACGTGTGTGTCATATATACATATGATGCAATATATTATACTGTATGTCATAAGCATAAATAATGCAATACATATGTTTTATATATGTATGTATACAATACACATCAATTTAAGGGCTCTCTATTTTGTCTCATTGGTCAATTTGTCTAATCTTGTATAGATACTGCACTGAATTTCTGTAGCTTTCTGAAAGGGCAAATATTCATTCTTTCTTTTACATCAGTGCCTAACTATTCTCAAACTTTTCTCTTCACCATAAATTTAAGAAACAGCTTGTTAAGATTTATATAAACCCTTGTTTGGAATTCAATTGTAGTGGCACTGATACTGTAAATCAATTTAAGGAGAATTAATGTCTTCTTTTCTCTCAACAATGCTGTATCTCTTCATTTAGTTAGGTCTGCATTTTAACTTTCATTTCCTATAACATTTCGTAAAATGTTTGTATTTCTCTAGGCATAGTTCTCTCACATATTTGTTAGATTTATTTCTAAGTATCTTATGGGTTTTAAAGTCATTAGCTTATCTATTTTATTGGGAGATAATTTACATACAGTAAAATACACACAGTTCAACAAGTTTTGATAGATGTTTGCCCTCATTCAACCATCACTGAATGAAGATAAATGACATTCCAGCAAGCATCTCAGTAGTTTCCTTCACACCCCTTTGCAGCAATCTTCCCACCTCATCCAAGACAACTACTGAACTAATTTCTAGCAATGGAAATTAGTATCACCAGTTGGAGAGCTTCCTATGAATAGAAGCACACAGCGTACACTCTGATTATTTTCACTTAGCATAATGTTTTTGAATCATTCATGTTATTTCATGAATCAGTAGTTCATTCTTTTTTCTTGCTGAGTGATAATCATTACATGAATATATCTCTGTTTATCCATTTACCTATTAATAAAATGTTTTTATTGTTTCTACTTTGGGGCTATTATGATTCAAGCTCCTAAGTAATTCATGTACAAGTCTCTGTGTAGACCTGTTTTCATTTCTTGTAGATAAATACCCAAGAGAGGAATTGCTGTGCCATTTGGCAAATGTATGTTTAAATTTATAAGAAATTGGCAAACTGTTTTCAGAGGTGATTATCTCATTTTATCCTCCATGAAAGTTCCAGCTACTCCAGCTACTAGGTCAGTCTTTTAAATAATTAGTCTTTTAAATGATTAGTCTAGTGGGTAAGCTTTTTCTCATTGTGGTTTAGTTTAGGTTTCTCTGATGACTAATAATGATGAATGGCTTCTCACATACTTCAGTTCAGTTCAGTTGCTCAGTCATGCCCAACTCTTTGCGACCCCATGAACTGCAGCATGCCAGGCTTCCCTGTTCATCACCAACTCCCGGAGCCTACTCAAACTCATGTCCATTTCATCAGTGAAGCCATCCAACCATCTTATCCTCTGTCGTCCCCTTCTCCTCCTGCCTTCAATCTTTCCCAGCATCAGGGTCTTTTCCAATGAGTCAGCTCTTCACATCAGGTGGCCAAAGTATTGGACTTTTAGCTTCAGCATCAACCATTCCAATGAATATTCAGGACTGATTTCCTTTAGGATTGGCTGGTTGGATCTCCTTGCAGTCCAAGGGACTCTCAAGAGTCTTCTCCAACACCACAGTTCAAAAGCATCAATTCTTTGGCACTCAGCTTTCTTTATGGTCCAACTCTCACATCCATACATGACTACTGGAAAAATCATGGCTTTGATTAGATGGAACTTTGTTGGCAAAGTAATGTCTCTGCTTTGTAATATGCTGTCTAGGTTGGTCATAGCTTTTCTTCCAAGGAGCAAGAGTCTTTTAATTTCATGGCTGCAGTTACCACCTGCAGTGATTTTGGACCCCCCAAAAATAAAGTCTCTCACCATTTCCATTGTTTCCTCATCTATTTGGCGTGAAATGATGGGACCAGATGCCATGATCTTAGTTTTCTGAATATTGAGTTTTAAGCCAACTCTTTCACTCTCCTCTTTCATTTTCATCAAGAGGCTCTTTAGTTCTTCACTTTCTGCCATAAGGGTGGTGTCATCTGTGTATCTGAGGTTATTGATATTTCTCCCAGCAATCTTGATTCTCACATACTTACTCAACCTTAATACACCTTTGTATTAGGTTTGTAAAGTGTCAACTGAAGTCTTTTACCCATTTTGATTGAGTTGTTTGTCTTCTTGTTACCGAACCCAAGTCTGACTGCTCAATGCTTGAAAACTATTAAAGAGGCCAGGCTAGTGGAAAGAAACTTTGCTTTATTTTGCATGCCAGCAAGCAAGGAGGCAGGATGGGGGTGGGGGAGGTGGTCACCTGTCCAAAAACTGACTCCCCCGACCACTGACAGGGGGCAAGAGCTTTTATAGACAGAAGGAGAGGGTTACATGCAGAAATAGCACAGTCAGCTCTGACAGTCATCTTGAGGTTGGTCATCAGTGGTCTGACCAGTGTCAACTTGACTGTTTTAGGTATAGTTTATCTTCAGGTCCATGGTCTATTTGTTCTCATTTCCTTGAGGCCAAATCTTGGAATTACAGCAGCTTATGTCATGGCTACAGTCTGGTCATCATACAGTTACCTTCTTCCACCTGGTGAGGGTTTCAGTATCTATAAGATGGTTCATAGGATATGGCTCAGCATATTATCCACAGTCCTTGAGAGGGAACTAAATGTCCCTCATTATGCTTAATGACTATATTATTATTATGTTGTCTCCTTTGATTGTTTTCCTTTGTTTCTGCATTTTCTGATTTCTCTGATTAAACTTATTCTTTGGCTAAAGTTTTTCCATGGACAAAATGCAGGCAGAGGACACGAGGGGGCAAGGACTATGGGGTCCTGCTCCATTTCATTCTTATTGAGAGCTGAGTTCTTTACATTTACATTTAATGTAATCGTTGATATGATTGGTTTTAAGTCAGTAATTTTGTTGTCTGTTTCACATTTGTCTGGTGTGCTTTTTCTGTTCTCTAAAGTTCGTTTCCTGCCTTCTTTTGATTTAATCAAACATTTTTTAAATATTTCAAGATTATTTATTCTATTGGCGTTTTAGCACTTTTTTTTTTTATATAATAAACACTGTTTAGTGATTGTTCTAGAGCTAAAACTGATTGTGCATCCTTGGGACTTGCCTGGTGGTTCAGTGGTTAGGACTCTGATTCCACCGGTGGGGCTGAGGTTCAGTCCCTGGTCGGAGAACCAAGATACTATAAGCCATGCAACTTGATTTAAAAAAAAAAGCATCCTTAATTTATCAAAGTCAATTAAGATCCCCTGGAGGAGGACATGGCAATCCTCTCTCCAGTATTCTTGCCTGGAGAATCCCATGGACAGAGGAGCCTAGCGGGCTGCAGTCCCTAGGGTTGCAAAGAGTTGGACACGACTGAAGCATCTGAGCACACGCACAAGTCATCTTCCTGGGGATTAGGCTGATGTGAGATGCTTCTGTTCACCCCACTTATGATAGCATCTTGGTTCACATTTCATGATTTTTGATTAATTGTGAGCTTCCGTTTGTTGTAACACTCTCTGGAAGAATTCCTAGAAGCCTGGGTTTGAATGGCATTCTTCTAGAAAGGATTTGTATTTGCTCTTGCCAGATTCAGGGGAGAACCACCAACCTGGGCTCATTTTAAACAATGTTCTCAAGTGCGGTACTGTGGGTATTTGCCACCAAAAGAAAAAAAAAAAAGTAAACTGCGGCCCAGAGCTGGATGAGAGCAAACTTGTGGTTTAAAGTTATCAGGAAAAACTTTTCTTTACCAAAGCCAAGGTCAAGACGTACATGTTTCTTTCCTCTCTTTTTGTGGATTCTTGTCCTGCTTCCCCCTTCACTGAGGATCATCCAGTTGCCTATTATGGACCTTGGGTCCTATTTTCCCTTTTATGGGCCTAGGCTTTGTGTCCTGTCCCCTAACCATAGTGGGCTTCCATCCACTGAATGCCAATCACCAACAGATGCCCCTTCCATGCCATCAGGCTTCATCATTCACATACTTCCCTGGAGTCATGCTTATTGTTATTGTTATCCAACTCTGATCATCTCCCATGTGTTCTTGCTAGCTCATGATGCATTAAAATATTTTTTAAGTATATTATCTAGAATTTTAATGACAAAAACTTTATTCAGAGTTCCTAGTCTAATTTACTGCAAGAAAAGAAGTTGCTGGTGGCATTCTTCAGAGAAAACAATTCATGTAGTTTGGTGACTCGTTAGATAGGGAAAATAGGTGTCAAAGAGTTTTAAGCTGGAGATATTAGAAAGAACTGATAGAAAGAAGGAAAGTTGATGAATGGGCCATCTGTAGACGGGAAAATGATGAGATATTTTAAGGCTGCTTGAATTTCAATTATCAGTGCAACATTCATGTGGAGGTGCCCCGTGGTCGATCGGAAACCTCAGAGATGAATTCATTCATTCTCTCAACATTGCTCAGTGCCTGCTATAAGCCAACATTGTGTCAGACACTTCCTAGCACTAGAGAACTACCTCAGAGAGCTCTGAGCCATCGGAGCGCCCCTCCTCAAGGTCCCCAGCCCTGACCACACAAGAGCACAGCCTGAGCAGCAGGCCCCCCCACTCCCCCAACTCCCCACCCCCCACTTCCTGGAGATCCCACCCACCCATTCCAGGCCTGGAATAACGGACAGAAAGATGCACACATATGATGGAAACTAGATGGCTTTATTTTAAGCACAGTTAGCAAGGAGGAAAGATTTGGGAAAGGAAGTGAGAAACATTCAAGAATGCAAGGGAAAGAAAGGTGGGAGGGGGACTTAGGTGTTGCCCTCTTTGTGGGATCAGAGAGCCCAGGATCCTCAAATAGACTACATCCACGGATCACTCCTCCTAGCAGTCTTTCTCAGCTGGAGGCAGGCAGGAGACAAGGAGGGGAGGAAGGGACTCCCACACAAGAATTGAGAGGTGGACAGTAGAGAAGGTGAGTCAGAATGATGGGTTGCACATGGTAGGGTTGGGCAGACAGGCCAGCTGGGAGGCTCGGAGAGGGTGAGATGGGCTGGGGCTTGGGTGCCTCCTCAAGTCCTGCCAACTCAACACTTCTTACAGCTGCTGCCACAGGCTCCCACCCCATAGGAACTGATGCCACAGGTACGGGTGGCTGAGAGGTCACCACATACAACTCCACCCTGGGAGCGGCTCACACCTGCGCAGAGACAATAATGGTAAGTCAGAACCTTCGGGGGTGGTGGGGAGCTGGTCCCAAGCATAGCTCCCTCCCTAACTCCCAGTAGGACATCTCTGGATCATCCACATCTCCAGAGAGAAAGACAATCTGAACTCCTGTGTGGTCTTAGGACTCCCATCCTCACTGGACAGGAATGACCTCAATCTTTCTTAATCTATTCTTCTGTAGCTGATTTCAGGAAGACCTCCATGCAGACAACCACGCTGATAAAATACCTGTTTTGATCCAGAACAAGACAACTGGAGTATGGACAAGTGTGTTTGGACAAGGACAAAGTCAGAGCTTCCTATGATGGGGAAAATAAGACTGATACTCTAACAGGCAGGAGGTGAAGTGTTATTCCACTCATAACCTGTCAACCAGCTCCCTCTTTGTAACTGTGTGGTTGGAAATGAATGGAACTCTTCTCCCCGGGTCTTTTCACCCTCAGAGCTAAGACATTCTTCCCACTGTCTCACTTCAGTGTCTCCCCTTCAGGGCCCGAATTACTCACTGACATTCACAGCATTGATGCCTTCACACAGCCTAATGTGGGAGAGAAAAGAGCATTAGGACTGGGTGTTAGTTTCTGACAACAATCCCAGAAGTCACATGGTCACCCACTCTGAACCTGATCACCTAAGGAGCCACCCAAGTTCCTCACCAGAAGGTCAGAGAAGGTCTGGGGTCCAGCACCCCTAGAGGCTCAGCATCTCCCCAGCTCTGTTTCAAGAGAACACAAGGGGCAGGATCTCCCAGTCCCTCTAGGAAGACGGTCCTACTGAAGTGCAGTGGGACTGCCCCCAGGACTCCAGCTTCAGACTGCCTACCCCACTCCTACTGACTAGCTCTACCATCCTGAACAATCCAGTCTCCCTGGGCCACAAACTTTTTGTCTCTGTAATCGAAATGTATTTTTCTATTTGCCCTTTCAGTTTGAGGCCATTTTTATCCTGTCCCTTAAGCAAGGGTGTTCTGGCACCAGCTCCTACCAGTTGGTTCACAGATACTGTTTTGTACATTTCTAGCCAACTCTGCATGAAGTCACAGTGGTAGCTTGAGCCCAGCCATGATTGAAGTATTTATACCACTAAAATATGCAAATATTATACATCATAGACTTTTTATTCCCTCAGAGAACCAGCAAACTATTGTCCCTAACTAAATGATGTAGGAGCCCATTGGAAATCAGACAGGGGGCTCAACTGAGACTGTTCTCCTTAGCCTCTCCTCAGAGCAGAGAGGGAGGCAGAAAGGGTTCCAAGATGTGAGCAGAAGAAGGAATGGGGGAGTAGTAGAGGAAAAAAAAAGGGACAGGTCTATGCAATTGAGGCCCCAGCTGTGCAGACTGTACCCACCTCTGCTCCTCGCCCTCCAGCAGGCGCCTGTAGGTGGCGATCTCGATGTCCAGGCCCAGCTTGGAGCTCATCACCTCCTGGTACTCCTTGAGCAGGCAGGCCATGTCCTGCTTGGCCTTCTGCAGGGCTTTCTCCAGCCCCGCCAGCTTGCCCTGGGCATCATTAAGGGCCGCCTCGCCCTGCTGCTCCGCCTGGGTCACTGCGGCCTCCAGCTTGGAGTTCTAAGGGCCCAGGAGAGAACAAGGTGGGTTATGGCCTCTGGGTCTCTGTGTCCATTTCCTGGATGTGTCTAGTCTCTACCTAGATGAGATGGCCCCAGAAACAGACCTCTCCCCTTCATCAACTGGGGCTCCCTGAAGGGCCATAACCTGGGACTCAAGTCATACAAATGGGCTGGAGAGTGAATGGTGAGATCCAGCTGGGCACACACACTGCCTATGGGACCCTGGGTGGGCCTCAAAAAAACCCTACCTGGCTCTTAGCATTTTCAATCTCAGCTGTCAGCCTCTGGATCAGGCGGTTGAGCTCATTGATCTCCTCCTTGGTGCGGCTCAGGGTCTCCCCATGCCGGATCACTGTGGCCTTGATCTCCTCATACTGGAAGAGGAAGCAGAGAGGCTTATGAAAAATCAGGACAGACCTCCCACACATTCAGGACAACCTAGATGATTTGCAGATTGTCCAGTTCTCAGCCTGTGCAACCATACACGGCAGCCCTGCCTTTCTACTCCAGCCTGAGAGATGTCAATACTTTATTTACCGTCCCTAGGGATCAGAATCCCCAGACAAAAGTAGCCTTTTTATAATAAATGCCTTGAATCCCCCCCAGCGCCACATCTAGGAGGCAGGTGTCCTGGACCACTCACCTTGCTGCGGTACCAGCTCTCAGCCTTGGCCTGACTGCGGCTGGCGATTTCATCATAGTGAGCCTTGATCTCAGCGACAATGCTGTCCATGTTCAGGTACCGGCTATTGTCCATCTTGACAATAACTGAGGTGTCTGAGATGTGGGCTTGCATGACTCTCAACTCCTGTGGGGCCAAGAGTCAATCACATTACATACACCATCCAGAGCCAAGTAGAACAGAGTTCACATTCTACCTTTACACACACACACACACACACACACACACACACACACACAAGCCCACAATTTCCAAAACCCTCACGCCTGCAGGCACCCCTGTCTATTTCCTCTGTACACAGGCCGGCCTGGGAAGCAGGAGACCTGAGTAATGTTCTCTCTGCTGGTGCTTACCTCTTCATACAGGGTCTTCAGGAAGCCCACCTCCTCTACCAGGCTGTGTGCGTTGGCCTCCAGATCTCCCTTGAGCACATAGGCACAATTAACCTCCTGGAGATACAAACACACAGCAATCCCTGGTCATTGCAGAGGCTTTCCAGCGGGGGCTCCACCTCCCCCAACCCCATCCCCAGCCCTGCAAAGCAAGTCATAGGCATAGATCAGTAAGTCAAGAATAAGGGAACTAAGGTCTCCCACCAACTCTAGCAAAACGTCCTGTGTGACTTTAGAAAGTCCTTCCATCTCTCTGGGCCACCCTATTAAGGAAGAGCCAAAGAATGCCTGCCCTGTAGATCTCCCAGAGTGTGAAAAGGGAAATGCCCTTCTATCGGTTGGAATAAAATATAAGTTTATTAACTGAACAAGGGCATACCGATGCCCTGAGGGCTACCAGACTCCCAGGCAACTATCCCCCAAGCAGACCTACTCACCTGCTTGATTTTGACAAACTCATTCTCTGCCGTGGTCTTCAGGGCGACCTCTTCTTCATACCTCCACAAGGGAAGGTAATTTGAAACAAGAGATTTAGCTAGTAATGGAAAGGAGGGCTCAACCTGACCCATCACATCCAGCCCCCAGGATATCTGAAACATCCCTCTCACCCATATCCCTAATTACACATTTCTCTAACTTAGACATGATTCACTTTAAAGATATTGGTTTTGTTATTACTCAAGTATAATAAACTGCCTGGAAAGGTGGATGGAACTAGTAAGTTGAACCAGTGATTGTGAACAGTGGAGAAGACATAGTGTCATTTCTTTGTACCTCCAGTACCTAGCACAGTAAAGCAAAAGAGTGAGTGTTCAGAACAGGTTTATGGGATGGGTCAATGGATGGATGGATGGATGGATGAAGAGGGATATGGTCGCTAGCCTAAGAAGTTCATAACGCAATAGAAAAAGACTCTTTGCTGACATTTCAGCTTCTCTTCTTTTCGTGTGTCTTCCTGTCACTGCCTTTAAAGCTGATAAAAGCAAAAGCAGGTTAATGAAGAAGTTTCTAAGGCCAGTGTGCTCAGTGGTTCCCCAATTGTCGTATCATGTCAACCTTCTGAGAGAAGTGGACCTTCCCAAATGCACTCACTTCTTCTTGTAGCCCTGCAGCACCTCCTGCAGGCTGTTGAGCTCTGAGGCCAGCCTCCCGCTGTCGGCCTCCACACGCTCAGCCTCCCGCCTCAGCGTCTCGATGTAGCCATTGAACAGGGGCTCCAGGTTGCTCTCGCAGCAGCGCTGGTTCTGGTAGAACTTCCACTTGGTCTCCAGCAGCTTGTTCTGCTGCTCCAGGAAGCGCACCTGCCGCCCAGAGGAATAGTCACCCAGACAGCCGTAATCCCAGCATCCTGCAGGACCTACCCTCCAAAACTTCCGCCCATCCCTTCCCCCATCCCACCCCAACACATACATGAGGATCTCTGTCACTGAGATGGCTGCAGATCTGAGTCCAAGTATCCATGATCAAGCGGAAAAGTCCTTTCTCATGCCTGGCTTCACTGTGCCAGGAATCAAAATCCCCTCCCAAATGACTAAGCCTTCCCCTGGAAAACCTTCCCCAGTTAGGTCTCCTGCTGGCCCATTCCTGTCTGAAGTGAACATTACTGGGGAAGCCTCAGCTGGCCCCAGAGTTCAGTGTGAGAGTGTGTGAGTGAGTGAGTGTGGGACGGGGGTGCGGAGAGAGAGATTGGCAGGGGACAACTAAGCATTCCAGGTGTCCGCAAGGATGACCCTATAGTCCTATTTCTATTTCTTTTTTTCTTCTGTTTCTATTTCTGACGTAAATTTTGTATGTGTCCCATGGGGGACAGGGGTCTGTGTCCGCTTCCCTCTGACATGCAGTTCCAAGCCTGTTCTTATCTCTCTTGTACGTTATAACAGTGCTATCATACCAGGAGCCCCTGCTCAATGCTCACATCTCTCTAGTCTGTCTGTGCCCTGGAAATGTGTCCATCTCCTCCATCGGACTTGGGGTTCATCTGGTCCACATCTCTCTTACTCCCTGACTAACCCTTCAGTGCCTACCCAGGAAAGAAGGTTCAGGAAGGGTGTGATCAAGGACACCCACCTTGTCAATGAAGGCAGCAAACTTGCTGTTGAGGCTCTTGATCTGCTCCTTCTCCTGGTGCTTTATGCTCTGCACATTGGGGTCGATCTCCAGGTTGAGGGGCCTGAGGAGGCTCTGGTTGACTGACACAGAGGTGATGCAGGGAGGGCTGGGGCCACCAGAGCGGTACCCAAAGCTGTGGCTGCTGGAACCAGCACGGGAGCCCCCACAGACACTGCGACTGCTGAAGCCCCCAGTGAGCCCACGGTAGCAGGAGACACCGCGGTAAGGAGCAGCCGTGATGCAGCAGCGGCTGGGCCTGGGCCCGCAGGCCGAGACACAGCTGAAGGTGCGCCCAGGAGCGTACCTTTGAGTGGTCACACAGGAGCTGGAATTGCGGACTCCACTACGGGAGCTAAAGCAAGCTGATCCACAGGTCATAGTGACTCAAGCCTGGAGGAGATGAAGCCGGAGGAAGAGGAGAAGGGTTCTGAGCTCTCCCTCACTGTCTGTGCCTTTTATAAACCCAGACACCTGGCACTGTCTACATCACCATGTGGAGCAAACTTCTTGTCACCTTTATGGGCTTGGGGAATTTCTCAGTCATTTCTCCGCTCTTGGGATAATATCATCAAGATGGGGCTTTGGAAAATCCTATACTCAGGCAACTCTGAAGCCTTGGCAGAATTTTTTCCATAGTTCAGGGCCTGAGGATGCCAAGGAGCCTAGGTCAACCAAGGCCTAGGGACTCTGCATTTTGCAAGATAATTGAGGAGAGGAAGGGAAGCTGGGTTGGGATAATGGTTTTCAGGTCAGCTGGACTCATAACCTCTGACTTTTAGTTTGGGCCACAAGATGCACTAAGACCAGGGACAAAGGGTGGGCCAGCCTAGGGTGGGAAGGTGAGCATGGACCCTGGCAGCTTTGAGAGCAAGAGCCTTCCAGGGGCTTCACAGGTAGGTCTTGGGGGCCAACTCTTCAGGGCAACCTATGACACTTGACCCTTGGCATGGCCAGAAGGAAACTGTGTTTACTCCCACCAAGACATGGAAAAGCCAGTCATACAACCAAAAAAAAGTATTTGTTCAGCCACTTCATGCTGGGGGATCCATGAAGTGAGTAGATGTGTGTGAGCAGTGTGGTGTGAGAGTTCAGTATCTGAATCCCTAAAACCCCCTCTGTCCACCCACCTCCACCCCTCTTTGTGTGCCTTCAAGATTCCTCACCCACACCTAACACAGAGTGTCTTCCTCAACTAGACTTTAAGTGCAAGGCCACACTCCCCAGACAGTCTCTTTCAAAGGCCTCCCTGTTTTCTGGGGCATTTTCAGAAGAGCTTCTCCAATAAGCTCTGGGCCTGGACTGAGTGGTGGGACCTGGGATCCATTCCAAGAAACTTCAATGGGCAGGAGGCCCCAGCTCCCAGACCTGGAAGACAAGGCAGGCCCAGGGTGGGGGTGAGGGGAGTGCGGAGGCCAGGATGGTTGGAAGGGAAGGTATCTGGGGCAACCAATGGGCCATAGAGGGGAAATAATAACAACAACAATAATGATAACAGCTGATATTTATTGACCACTTACTAGGCACCAGGCATTGTATTAATGCTTTACATATACCCTCACTTTATCCACATCACATCCCCGGATAAGTTTGATTATCTTCATTCTAGATACAAAGGTAACTGAGGCTCAGAGAGGTTATGGAATTTTCATCCAGATTGCAAGGTGCAGAGCCCAGGCTTGAACCCAGGTATGTCTGATTCCAGAATCACTTTGACTATTATTCCATGGAGAAAAAAGAAGTGTGTCTCTGAAATGGGCATGCTGATGTTCAAGATGTTTCATAAGGACGCCTTGGGTTACCAAAAGTAGACACACACACACACCCTCCACATACTATCCTCACATCCCATTTGGTCACACACGGTGAATACAGCCTTCTCCCGGTCAACTACCTCTCACACTCAGCTTGACAGTCTAAGCCCACCTTACCCACCCACCATTTTCACCATCCCCCTGCCTCCTTTCCCCCTAACCTCATCCATCCCCCATTTTCCAACCTAAGTAGACTCGCTGCCAGCTGTTCCCCCACATCCTCTGGCCTCCCTCGCTTTGTGTCTTTGCTTACATGGTTCCCTCTGCCTGAACCCTCCTCCCCTCTCTCTTCCCTGTACATCCAGCTCTTCAGTGTTTTTCATCCCCAGCCAAGCTGTCATTTCCTGTAAGACCATGCCCTGACCTCTGGCCCCAAGGCACTGGAGGCTGACTCTCCCACCAAGTACCCTGGCATTAAAGTCAGATCCCCTGCAGCCTTGATTTAAGTCCTTTGCATGTGCCTGCCCTCCGTGGGGACTGCAGACTCCTTCCAACTCTGAGCCTGGCTCCTGTTGGGTATCTATTTGCTCCCTGCCTTGTATCGGCTCCAGGGGCCTAGGGTGGGGGTAAAGAAGAGACACGACACCAACTTTCCATCCGTTGACTGGTGGGTTGGAGATAAAGGGGGCAAGGGATCAATTTCTAGAAGATGTGGCTGAAAATGGAGCAGCCCCCCTCTTCCCCATCACTGTGACCACCAACTGTCTTTATGGGGAAGTCTGTCCTTGAATGTATCAGAAATTGGAGCTGGGTCAGGGATTGGTACTGACACTTGGAGGACCACTGTGCTTTAGTTGTCAAACCTGTCATTTCCATCCTTCCGGTCATGTTAGAGAGCACAACTCAGCCTGCAGGCCTCTGGTCTCTTGGGGCTTTAAATGCACTTAATTATCAGTGTGAACAAAAGCTGATTATTAACCTCCTCATTGATTGTGATAGCACAGAAAATCTGCTCCATCCATCCACCAAAATGCAGAAGGAGATCCAAGCAAGCATCATGAAAGTGCTTCTGTAAGTCTAATTTAAATCTTTAAATTAAGGAAATTAAATACTTTGGGGTAAGTCCATTTCCTCTTGTGAGGGAGATACCAAGGGAAGACTTCTTCAATACCAATTTAGTCCCTAAAGAAAATTGGAGTAGAGGGCTTCCCAGGTGGCTCAGTGGTGAAGAATCCACCTGCCAATGCAGGACACACAGGTTCAGTCCCTGGTCTGGAAAGATCCCTCATGCAGATCAACTAAGCCCGTGTGTCACAAACTACTGAGCCCGCTTGCTGCAACTAAAGAGTAGCCCCTCTCTCTACAACTAGACAAAAATCCGCACAGTGACGAAGAGCCAGCACAGCCAAAAATAAATAATTTTTTAAAGAAGAAAACTGGAGTAGAAATTCATAATCCTGAAGCCATTAGTCACACAGCTAGAGCTGGGAGCAGAAGCAAAAGACACTGGAGGTGGGGCTCCATCTTCTACAGAGGATGGCACTAAGGTTACACTGAAACCCCTGCAAAATCAAAGCTGGACCAAAGGGATTCAGGCCCACAAGAGAATTGGGAAAGACAGCAAAGGGAGCAGTGAGGCACTCCCTAGAAATGGGACACCAGGCCACCAAAGCCAGGCATGCCCGGCCAGGGTGACCTCTGCTGTTCCAGGATTTAATTACCCCTTTGCATAATAACAAGTCATATTTAAAAGCAAAGGAAGCCAAAGATGATTTGCGTATTTCTCTTTAATGCAAGCTGCTGAGTTCACACTCTGGTTTCCTCTGTCCATAATTGGACACATAATTAACTACTATTATGACAGCTTGTAGCCTTCTAGGGTTTTGGCCATGAGCAAGCATCAGTTGAGGAGAAGGCTTTGGATCAGACTTTGGATCTGATTTCTCTAAGACCCCAAAGCCTAGCAGTCTGGGCTCCTGCCTCCATGAGGAACTTAACTCTCATTCAGTCCTGAAGACTCAGACCCTTGAGTCTTGGCAGAGGGCTAGGAGCCTCCTTCCAGATTCTGACTTTGCCCTTGATGGACCCTTCTGTGCTTTACCTTGTTTTTTTTTTTTAATCATTATTTTTATTTGTTTGTTTCTGACTGTGCTGGGTCCTTGTTGCTGCGAGGGCCTTTCTCTAGTTGTGGAGAGCGGGGGCTACGCTCTAGTTGCAGCAAGTAAGCTCAGTAGATGTGGCTCTCAGGCTGTACAGCACAGATTCAACAGTTGTGGCACACAGGCTTAGTTGCCTCACAGCATGTGGGATCTTCCCAGACCAGAGCTCAAACCCGTGTCTCCTGCGTTGGCAGGCAGATTCTTTACCACTGAGCCACCAGGGAAGCCCCCGTGCTTGATTGTAAATAAGCCATTGGTTCACTCTGAGTTCACCTTCCTAATCAAGTAAATGGGCACAGTAATTCTGACCTCAGAAGAATGCCCTCGGGGTTAGATGAAATAATGCAGTATAAATTCCTCACACATTGTATGTGCTTGTGTCCTCAGTCGCTTCAGTCGTCTCCTGCTCTTTCCAACCTCACAGACTGTAGCCCACCAGGCTCCTCTGTCCATGGGATTCTCCAAGCAAGAATACTGGAGTGGGTTGCCATGCCTCCCTCCAGGGGATCTTTCCAACCCAGGGATTGAACTCGCTTCTGTTGCGTCTCCTGCCTTGCAGGCAGATTCTCTAACTGCTGAGCCACCCAGGAAGCCCACACATTGTAGGTACTCCATAAATGTAAACTCCCTTTCTCCTCACCAGTAGAGTGGAGAGAAGTATGAGGGGTGGGGGTGGAGGATCCAGCCTTACTGGGTGAGGAGCTATGAGCTGAGTTCTGACAGAGAGGAGAGAGAGTTTTTGTCCCAGGGGAAACAGGAGGAATGGCAAATTAATAATAGAATAAACAGAACAAACAACTAACTAACATTTATGGAGCTCTTATTAAGAGCTAAGTAGGGCCCTAAATGCTACCCTGTCCATTGCGCCCCAGCGGGTGCTGTTAGGATCCCTATTTTACACATGAGGAAACTGAGGTTCAGAAAGGTTATTCACCTGTCCCAGATCACGACAAGAATCTCCAGAACTGACCTCTAAGATGCCTCCCCTTCAACACACACACAGACACACAACACATACACACACAGAGACCTCGTAGAGCCGCACGGGCAACTAAGACCAAAGCTGCCCAGCCTGCAGGGCGGTGGCGCAGGCTGGTGGGGCCGGGGTGCCTAGCTGCCCAGTTTGGGACTAGAACCAATGCCCCTGCGCTTCCCGGCCCAGTCCCGGCCTAGGGCCGCGGGCGGCCGGCCCCAAGCCCGCAGCGCACGGCCGGCGAGGCTGAGCAGGCGCTCCCCGGTCCCATAAAGCGCGCGCGGGCGGGAGGTGAACGCCGTTTTATGGAGGCAGCCGGGAGGCCTGGTTCACTTTAATTCCGGCTCGCAGAGGCTCGCAGCCCGACCTCCAAGCTCATAAACGAGTGGGCCGAGCGCTCCTCCTTCCGGCCCGCGGGCCGCGATATAAGGCACATGGTGGGCTTCTGGGTCCAGCTGCCCTCTCCCACCGCCGCTCGCCGCCACAGCACCATGTCCTGCCTCTCATCGCGCGTCTGCATTCCCGGCGGGGTCCGAGCCTTCAGCTGCGTCTCCGCCTGCGGACCCCGGCCCGGCCGCTGCTGCATTACGGCCGCCCCCTACCGCGGCATCTCCTGCTACCGCGGCCTCACCGGGGGCTTCGGTAGCCGCAGCGTCTGCGGGGGCTTCCGCGCCGGGTCCTTCGACCGCAGCTTCGGGTACCGCTCCCGCCGCGTGGGCGGCCCCTGCCCTCCCTGCATCACCACGGTGTCAGTCAATGAGAGCCTCCTCACGCCCCTCAACCTGGAGATCGACCCCAATGCGCAGTGCGTGAAGCAAGAGGAGAAGGAGCAGATCAAGTGTCTCAACAACAGGTTTGCTGCCTTCATCGACAAGGTGGGTGTCCTTGATCACACCCTTCCTGAACCTTCCTTTCCTGGGTGGGCACTCAAGGGTTAGTCAGGGTGCAGGAGAGGTGTGGGCCAGGTGAGCCCCCAGGCTGATGGAGGAGATGGACACACTTCCAGGGCACAGACAGACCAGAGAGATGAGTCTAGAGCAGGGGCTCCTGATTAGAGCACTGTTACTATATACAACCTCTTTCCAGACAGGCAGGGTCCCCATAAACAAGATCCCACCCTTCCTGAGCCCGGAAGTCCTGGCAGGACCTGAGAATTTACCCCTGAAAGTTCATTCCTGGTGGCTCAGTGGTGAAGAATTCATCTGCAATGCAGAAGACCCTAGTTCAATCCCTGGGTGGGCAAGATCCCCTGGAGTAGGAATGGCAACCCACTCCAGTATTCTTGCCTGGAGAGCAAGAATACACAGAAGAAACAATATCTTAATGACCCAGATAACCACGATGGTGTGATCACTCACCTAGAGCCAGATATCCTGGAGTCCGAAGTCAAGTGGGCATTAGGAAGCATCACTAAGAACAAAGCTAGTGGAGGTGATGGAATTCCAATTGAGCTATTTCAAACCCTAAAAGATGATGCTGTGAAAATGCTACACTCAATATGCCAGCAAATTTGGAAAACTTAGCAGTGGCCCCAGGACTGGAAAAGGTCAGTTTTCATTCCAATCCCAAAGAAAGGCAATGCCAAAGAATGTTCAAACTACCATACAGTTGCACTCATCTCACATACTAGCAAAGCAATGCTCAAAATTCTCCAAGCGAGGTTTCAACAGTATGTGAACCGAGAACTTCCAGATGTTCAAGCTGGATTTAGAAAAGGCAGAGGAACCAGAGATCAAATTACCAACATCTTTTGAATAATCAAAAAAGCAAGAGAATTCCAGGAAAACATCTACTTCTGCTTTATTGACTACACCAAAGCCTTTCACTGTGTGGATCACAACAAACTGTGGAAAATTCTTCAAGAGATGGGAGTACCAGACTACTTTGCCTGTCTTCTGAAAAACTTGTATGTGGATCAAGAAGAAACAGTTAGAACTGGACATGGAACAACAGACTGGTTCCAAATTGGGAAAGGAATGTGTCAAGGCTGTATACTGTCACATGCTTATTTAACTTCTATGCAGAGTACATCATGCAAAATGCCAGGCTGGATGAAGCACAAGCTGGAATCAAGATTGCACGGAGAGAAATCAATAACCTGAGATATGCAGATGACACCGCCCTTATGGCAGAAAGCAAAGAAGAGCCTCTTGATGAAAGGGAAAGAGGAGAGTGAAAAAGTTGGCTTAAAACTCAACATTCAGAAAACAAAGATCATGGAACCCAGTCCCATCACTTCATGGCAAAAAGATGGGGCAACAATGGAAACAGTGAGAGATTTTATTTTCTTGGGCTCCAAAATCACTGAAGATGGTGACTGCAGCCATGAAATTAAAAGACGCTTGCTCCTTGGAAGAAAAGATACGACCAACCTAGACAGCATATTACAAAGCAGAGATATTACTTTGCCAACAAAAGTCCATCTAGTCAAAGCTATGGTTTTTCCAGTAGTCATGTATGGGTGTGAGAGTTGGACTATAAAGAAAGCTAAGCACCAAAGAATTGATGCTTTTGAACTGTGGTGTTGGAGAAGACTCTTGAGAGTCCCTTGGACCACAAGGACCTCAAACCAGTCAATCCTAAAGGAAATCAGTCCTGAATATTCATTGGAAGGACTGATGCTGAAACTGAAACTCCAATACTTTGGCCACCTGATGCGAAGAACTGACTCATTTGAAAAGACCCTGATGCTGGGAAAGATTGAAGGCAGGAGGAGAAGGGGACGACAGAGGATGAGGTGGTTGGATGGCATCACCGACTTGATGGACATGAGTTTGAGCAGGCTCCTGGAGTTGGTGATGGACAGAGAGGCCTGGTGTGCTGCAGTCCATGGGGTTGCAAAGAGTCAGACATGACTGAGTGACTGAACTGAACTCTCCTGGAAATGGGGAATGAGGACCCTTGATATTTTATGTGATAGTTTTAGATGTTCCACTGAAGCATTAAATAACATTGAAACACCTGATGAGAAAATTAATCTCTTTAATTTATTAATTTATTAATTTAATTTATTTAATTTGATCCTTAAAATCAGATGCGGGAAATCTCATTAGGTATTAATATGTCTTTAATATCCCTCTAATACTTGCTACTCTCATGCTTTTAATGAAAGAGAGCAAGCCTCAGCTTCAAAGCTGTCTGGGGCAACAGTTTCAGCTAGAATGTCATGCTTTCTGTTTTCCTCTTATGTATCCCCAGTGATACTGGTTTTACAGCTATGATGCTAATATAAAGTTATCCCTTTAAGCCCCATTTGTGTTTAGTGAAATGCTAAACAAATCCATTTGTAGATAAATCATGAGTAAAACAGGCAAAATCCTGAAGTTAGCCTATGAAGGGTTCATGTTTGAGAATCACTGCCACCAGAGTAGTCCTCTGAGTGCACATAGAGGAGAAAGGAGATGGGGAATTACGGCAGGACCGGCCCCAGCCCCCACCCACATTCCCTGAGAGTGGGTGGCAAAGCAGGAGTCCAAGCCTGGCCTTTCCAGGCTCTCCAGGCCCCTGAGGCTAGAGAGTTCAAAGCTTGGGGCCCAGCTCCCCCACTCCTCTCGAGCGAGAGCTGGCCACTTCAGCAGGCACTCTATCCTGAGTTGCTGGAGCTCACACCCAGGAAAGGTGGACAGGGAGTGGAGCAGAAAGGGTCCTGGCCCAGGAGCAGGCAGCAGGGGCTCTGTGTCCAGTTTCTCCACTGATTCTCTGTGTGATGCTTCTCTGTATGTGGCTTCCCCTCTCAGCCCCAAAGCTGTGCTAGCTGCAGTGTGTGTGCTGGCCACGACTCTGAAAGGAAACTCAGGGATCAAAACAGACAAGCAACTCACCACCATGGTTTGAGCCCTGCCAGCTAAGACCCCCTAAAATGATCCCACGTAACATCAGAAGTCCCCTTTCCCCATTTCTGGGAGCTCCACAGGGATTGCCTAGCTGCATTCATCAGGTTGGATGAAAGGATACCAGGCCTATAAAAGGCAAGCTGCTGCTGCTGTGTCGCTTTAGTCGTGTCTGACTCTGTGCGACCCCATAGACAGCAGCCAACCAGGCTTCCCGTCCCTGGGATTCTCCAGGCAAGAACACTGGAATGGGTTGCCATTGCCTTCTCCAATGCATGAAAGTGAAAAGTGAAAGAGAAGCTGCTCAGTTGTGTCCGACTCTAGCGACCCCATGGACTGCAGCCTACCAGGCTCCTCCATCCATGGGATTTTCTAGGCAAAAGTACTGGAGTGGGGTGCCATTGCCTTCTCCATAAAAGGCAAGCCAATGTCCCAAATCCAGCTTAAAAAAATCTGAGAAGGGGAAAACTGGAGACCAGGGAGCCTGGTCCTGTTTGCTGATTCCTTTCTGGCGGCACAGTGATTGCTGCTGTCACATCTGTCTGGTTTGAATGATTTCCAGCAGAGGTTTGCATGCTTTACTTCCCTAAGCCCCCACCCTCCCTATTTTTGAAAATCATCCCCCCTTCACATTACCTGCCTGGCTTCCAGACACATAAGAGTGTGTCTCCTCACACAGGCGTGTGTGTCATCCTCCACCAGGCCTCTTCAGACCCCAGCCATTCTACTTGGTGAGAAACTGCCCTCTCCAACCTCCCTCCCCAGCTAGGAAGCTCTGCCCAGGCTGACCATCCATTCAAGCCCCAGACTGGCCACTGAGGACAGAGCTCCCCTGCACTGGTGAGGTTCACAGTGAAAGGCTTTCCTCTTACTCTAACCCTCTCAACCCTCCTCTACACGCCTTTCCTCCAGGAAACCTTCCCTGATTGTCACTACTGTCAACCCCTATCTAGCTCCACCCCAACCCAACCCAGCACAACCCATATGCCCTTCAGTGTCTCACTTACCCCAGCCAGGCCCAACTGGACAGACCCTCACTCAGATTCAAGCAAGTAATCAAGAAACAAGGAGTCTCCAGCTGCCTCCTAAGGCCAGGAGAGTCTAGCAAGGATGATGCCATCCACCCACCCTCTGCCTCTGCACACCTTGCTGTGAGCTCCAGTTCTCTCACTCTGCCTGCTCTTGCAGGAGGGCTGGGCTTACTGGCTCCTCTCACTGTTTCTCCCACCTCCACACCAGGTGCGCTTCCTGGAGCAGCAGAACAAGCTGCTGGAGACCAAGCTGCAGTTCCACCAGGACCGCGAGTGCTGCGAGAGCAACCTGGAGGCCCTTTACGAGGGCTACATCCAAACGCTGAAGCGGGAGGCTGAGCATGTGGAGGCTGACGGCAGGAGGCTGGCCTCACAGTCCAACCACATACAGGAGGCACTGGAGGGCTACAAGAAGTGAGTGCATCGGGGAGGAGGCTGTGGAGAAAAGAAATGGGGTGCAATCAAAGCAGGGTAGATTTGGGTTTAGACCCCTAGAAGAACTTTCCACTAGAAAGTAGAGAGTGACAGAAAGACTGTGGGGAAATTTTTTTCTTTTCTGAGATGGGAGAGGAATCACTGGCAAGTCTGTGCTTCTCCAGCCACCTCATCATTCTGTGTTTATTTTATTTTGATTTATCAAGCATTTATCTATGTTCCAGGTGCTGTGTTGGGCCCTGAAGAGGGGTAAGGATAAGAAAGTCAAGAGGACAGGAAAAGGAGACACCTAAACTAGATCAGGGTGCCGCCGCCACCACTGGGGAATTAGCTTCAGGAACAGAAAGGAGGCCTACAAGAATGTGCATGGCACCCACCCTACCTCTAAAACAGGAAGAACAGTGGGTGACATGGCTGGTTTGGGTGCCCATAGGAGAGGGATGGACAATTTTTGATTCCATGACCACGTCCAAAAAATCCAGTTCCTGGAATGTGTTTGTCAGAGCCTTCCTTCTCTTTGCTTCTCTTCAAATCCCAGCCTATTGAAACTCTGGCCACTGAAACTTGTGCCCTTTTTGTCCCCAGGTATGAAGAGGAGGTGGCCCTCAGGGCCACTGCTGAGAATGAATTTGTGGCCCTGAAGAAGGTGAGTGGCCCCAGAATACACATCCCACAACTCAGAACCGTGGACAGAGGTGGAGGGAGCACTCTGTGATTCATTGAAGCTAAGTGACTTCCCCGGAATCACACAGCCCAACCTCTCCCCTATTTCTTTCTCCAAATGTCCCAGTGCTCCCTGAGTGGCCCTGGACATCAGAGCATTGCTTCAAACAGGGCAATCTTCCACCATCCAAGCTAACTCCCACCTGCCCAATGGCTTCCCACCTCCTCCTGCTCTGAGCCTGGGAGAAAACAGGCACTGCATAAATTTTTGTGAACGGAAGAGCACCTGAATGCTTGGGGATGGCTCCATCCTTGGCCAGCAATGGTTGGGAAATGCTGGCATGAACAGAGCTGTTGCTCCTCACCTCTTAGGACTTGACTCAGCAACACCACCCTCAGTACACTGAGACACAGACCAAGCAAGGGTCTTGCCCTGAGTCACATTGGTTTGGCAGCAGAGTTGATCCCTGGGATGACTACTGACCACACATCTCTAGATTTCTTTCCATAACATTCCAGAGCAGGGAGAAGTGGGTCAGCGTTAGAACTGAGCTATTTTACATTAGATCCTACGTTTCATGATAGTGCCTTCTAGAGGGATCATCCTAGTACCAAGGGGAATGCCTGGAAACATCAGGACCCCCTCTCACCCAGACCTGCTCCTGACCCCTCAAAATGAGTAAAGGACTTCACTAACACCATGACACCAGGCACCGGAATGAGCAGCTAAGGAGGGTCCAGGGAGTGCGCCCTCCCTGCTGGGGAGAGCTCTGTGTTGTCTCCCCACTGAGACTCTTGCTCCTCCCTCTCCCTGTAGGATGTGGACGGAGCCTACCTCCGTAAGTCAGAGCTGGAGGCCAACGTGGAGGCCCTGACCCAGGAGACTGACTTTCTGCGCAGATGTATGAGGAGGTGAGGGGCCACAAAGCAGCTGGGCACCAAGGAGGATGGCAGTTAGACACTGGAAAGCACTCGCCACCATTTGGCTCCTGAAACTCTTGGTTTGGGGACACAGGGCAGAGTTGAGGGACCCGAGGCAGGTTTACTGTCAGAAGGTGAAAGGCATAGCTTCGTGTCTTACCTGCCAAGCCCAGACAAGCTGGTGCTCCCAGTTAGCATGGTGACAATTATCACAAATTTCAAGTTCTAGTCCTAGATCCAAAGGATCAAGACAGGAGGCCCTGACTGAAATCAGGTAAGCAGGCCTCAGAGCTAGACTCCTCTCAGCCTCAGGCCTCTGGTCCTGAGGAGCACTGAGAGCTTCCAGGGTTGAAGGGAAGATGTCACCTTTGAACTGAGGTTTCAGACAGTGAGGCTGTGGAAGAAGCAGGGGCAGGGGACAGGAAAGGAGGTGAGAAAGCGGACTGCCTGGAGGGGGGATATGGTCCAAGGGGCTCTTAACACTCCCTACTTCCCCTCAGGAGCTCCAAGTTCTCCACACCCACATCTCAGACACCTCGGTCATCGTCAAGATGGACAACAGCCAGGACCTGAACATGGACAGCACTGTGGCTGAGATCCAGGCTCAGTATGACGACACCGCCGGTCGCAGCCGGGCCGAGGCTGAGTCCTGGTACCGCAGCAAGGTGAGTGGTCCAGCACTCCCTTCCCAGAACAGGGATGCTAAAATCTGAAAGCATTAGCAGAGTGGGGAGGGATGCTGAAAAAGCGTTGACCTTTGTCTGGGTGGGCAAGGGAAGGGCGGGCAGCTCTCGGGATGGGGTGCAGATGTGCAAGCTGTGGAGTTCAGTCGGATGACATAGCCTGTGTTTCATGAGCATCTGTGCTTCTCCCCAGTGTGAGGAGATCAAGGCCACAGTGATCCAGCATGGGGAGACCCTGCGCTGCACCAAGGAGGAGATCAACGAGCTGAACTGCATGATCCAGAGGCTGACGGCCGAGGTCGAGAATGCCAAGTGCCAGGTACAGGATCTTGGCCCACCCCTCAGTGTAGAAAGAGAACAGGGTTGGGCTGAGGCAGGGAGATTGAAGTCAGACACCTTGCCAAAGTGTGGGAAAAGGAGCAACGTGAAACTTCAGGCAGGTCCCCTCCATAGACAATGTTCTCCATTCCCCCTGAATGTGGGTTGTGGGGGGAGGGCTATGGAGGAGAATGGAGTGACCTGGTCTTTCATGGTCTCTGAAGCAAAATGAGGCAGGGAAAATAGCAGTCTGAGGGGTCGGAAACCTACGCTCTCTAACCAGCCCTGCCACTAGCTCGTCACGTGACTTGGGGGGCCCATTTCACCTCTCTGACCCATTGTTTTAGGTCAGCGATCACACACTGAGATGTCCCCAGAGATTAGTGAACGAGCGAAGCAGGCCATACCAAAGGCACTAGGGTTTGGTAAACTGGAAAGCACAATGGGCAAAGCTCATCAGATCAAACTGCAACAGGCCCTGTGGAAAAGCAGGCCCAGTGTGGCCAGATCCTCGGATTTTTCAAGAGACGCCAGGAATGTGGGGTTATACGTTAAATTTCAAAAAGTTAAGGACACTGTGCCGACATTCCCCAAGAGCACTAATTTGCAACCCCTGACCCAACAAACCAGTAAGGCCCCTTCTTCCCCTGACAGTCAATGGCCAGTGGATACCTGGTCTCTGACCCTAAGTCCCAAAGAAGGAGCCTTAATAACCTTACCCTCCCCCCCAGAACTCCAAGCTGGAGGCTGCAGTGACCCAGGCTGAGCAGCAGGGTGAGGCGGCCCTTAATGATGCCAGCTGCAAGCTAGCAGGGCTGGAGGAGGCTCTGCAGAAGGCCAAGCAGAACATAGCCTGCCTGCTCAAGGAGTACCAGGAGGTGATGAACTCCAAGCTGGGCCTGGACATCGAGATTGCCACCTACAGGTGCCTGCTGGAGGGCGAGGAGCAGAGGTGAGGACCACATCTGTGCAGAGGATGTCTCTTCACCCTCCAACCTGTGTTCAGAGCCAGGAACTGTCTGCATCTTATTTACATCTAATTTGCATCAAGATTATTTGGAGGAGGGAATTTGCTGGTTCTGCTCTCCCCAACTAATTTTTGTCTCTTTCTTCTCCCCACAAGGTTGTGTGAAGGCATTGGAACTCTGAATGTCTGTAAGTAATCTGTACTGTGGGTCCTAAAATAAGAGCCTGGGGTTCCTGGTGGGCAAACTTTTTACCAAATGGCCAAATAGTAAATATTTTAGACTTGGTGGGTCATGCGGTCTCTGCTCAACTGCTCTGCTTGTTGTAATGTGAAAGCAGCCACAGCCATAGCAATACTTAATAGATATGATTAGGTTTCAATAAAGCTTTATATACAAAGACAGGAGGCCCTCAAGGGGCCACAGCTTAAGACCCTGAAAGGAAGGAGGGGGTGTGGCAGTGAATGATTGTAATTACTTAAATAGATGTTCCTGCCTATAGGGAGGGCCTGGTCTAACAGTTTTTCTAGGATGCTTGAGGTTGGACTACAGGAAGGAGTGTTCGGATATGATGGTGTTTGACGGGGAAGGGGAATAGAATGGAGGGAAGGGGCTCTGAGCAAGAGAAGAATGGGTGGGGGGACTCTGGCTAGCAGGCAGGAGCCGCTGACGACAGCCTTGCACGAGGACTGAGCCACATCTTTCTCGCCCCGCAGGTGTCAGCAGCTCCCGCGGCAGGGTCGTCTGCGGCGACCTCAGCATGTCTGGCTCCCGGCCGGTGACGGGCAGCGTCTGCAGCGCCCCCTGCAGCGGGAACCTGGCGGTGAGCACCGGCCTGTGCGCGCCCTGCGGCCAGAGCAGTGATAACAGCCGCCTGCTGCGCTTTGCATAGCGCCTTCCGCTTTGTAAATTCACCGCTCCGCAAGCCAATCCTACCTGCCTCGAGCGGCGGCGGGTCTTGGAGCTTCTGGAACTAGCCGGCTTGACCTGCCCCAACGGCTGCTTTCTCCTCCTGCATCTCTCCTCCGCTTTGTCTCTTCATTTCTTTCAGGGAGAGGGGCGGGCTACTCGCCCCCAGCCCCCCAGAGTCAGAATGACCGGTTTTCTCCAGCCCTGGGCAAAGAGCCCATCCAGACTCGGGCTTGGACGCCCTTGGCTTCTAAGGGACAGACTGGCCCCAGGGCCCCTCGGGTGCCTCCTAAACCCTCCCACGGTGCCCGAGTTTGAGTCCCCGGGGGTGGGGGGAACAACTGTATGCCCCCGCCTCCCTCCCACTCTCTCCCTTGTGCTTGGTCTCCAAGTTTCCAATTAAGCTCATGACCCAAATATAACGCTCTCTGAGAATCTCCCTACACATGTGGACTGCCAGCTCCGTTTCTGCCCTCTTCCAAGGGAACAGAGGAACTGTTCTAAGCAAAGAGGGAGAGAGGGCTGTCTCTAAGGTACCCTGCCCCTAGGACCACACTGTACAACCTGAAGGGTGCCTGGGGGTGTCCTGCAGCCCCCAAAATCCAGACACACAGAGGCATAAGGGGGAGCTGGGAGGGAAGTGAGAGGGGCTGCAGGGAGGAGTGGTAGCCAGCAGGGGAAGGGTCTCATCATGTGTGGCCGCTGAAACACCAGTGGTCCCCTTCCTCTACTCCCTCACTCCACTCCCACCTCAGTGTATGAAAATTCCTGACCATGGGACCAAACACACAGCCTTCACCTCTTCCCACAAACCAACACTTCCTAGATAGTCCCCTCCAACCCTGCCCCCACACCCACCACCACCATCACCTCCAGGACATCCCAGTCAGAGACCTCCTACCTCCCCTCCAGTACCCAAGATATGAGCTGCTGTCCATCAGAGATGGATACTCCCAAGCACAGACCCCCCAAACACCCCACACACTCACAGACACACACACCACGTCAGAGACCCTGACATATACAGACGTCCCATCAAGTAGAGCCTTAACATACCGATGCCCGACCCGATCCCCACCCCATCAGGGATCCAGATCCACAGCCCGTCCCTGGGTGACGGGGGTGAGACAACCCCCTACCAGGGATCCAGACTCTGGGACCCCCTCACCCTAAAGTCCTCCCAAACACACACAGACCTCCTCCCACTTCCATCACTCCCACAGAATCCTAGAACCCCTCCAGGACCTCAGACACACACCATCCAGGGCCCAGGGCCTGGCCAACTCAGCACCAGGAAGGGCTGAACCGCCAGTTGGCCGGTCCACCCGAAACCCAGGCCCGGGGCAGCTGAATGTTTGTGGTCTTCTCACCACTGAGGAATGTTCTCTGACAGCACAGGGCATTGGCAGGAGGAGGGGGTGTGCAAACAGCCCTCCCACCCCCTCAGCAGGAGAGGAGTCCTGTGCCCACTTCCTGGCAGAACCAGAACTTCCAGGGCTTTCTGGCTTGTTCAGGAGAGGAGCTGGAATCAGCCCCAGCCTTGAGAGGGGCCACGGCCTCACTCTAACTAAGAGCCAGTTTCGGTTCAGCAGCGCCCCACGTCACCAGTGTGCTCTCCCAGTGCTCTCTAGAGCCCTCACTCTCCACACCTTCCCCTCCGGGCCTAATGAAGCCAGGATACCAGGTGCCAGGCAGGGGCTCATCCAGGCCTCAGAAAGCAGCTGCTTTATTGGAAGCTATTCTGATATCTTTTTTCAAACTGCCTTGCAGTTCTTGGGATGAGGGTGGGACCAGGGTTGGGGGTCTCCTTGTGACTATGGGAGGAGGGGGTGTGTATCTCCCCACACCCAGGGCTCATTTGCGGGGGCTCCTGCTTGTGGCGGATGTGGTCCTCATGGAGTAGGCCTTGAGGGTCCCAGGCCCTCCAGCGCTGGAGAATCTCAGGGCGTTGTTGCCCATGGTCCCCCCAAAGGTCAGCCGGCTACCAGAGCCGCCCGCGGAACTGACCACAGCTGAGAGAGAAGAGAAGAGGTCTCCATCAGTGTGAGGCCCACTACCTGCACCCCCAGCCTCCTGCCACAGCTGCCTGTTTCCCTCCCTCTACCCACTACGTTTCCCCCACCAACAGCCAGGGGCCAACCCAGAAGTAGCCTCAGACAGAAGTGAGGGCTGCTCCACACTGCCCAGCCCCACCCTGCCCTCATGCATGGCTTTGCTGGGCTGTTGAGCCTGTATGGATGGAATCTCCAGGCACCTGCTGAAAGCTATTTAAGGGAAGGAGGTGCAGGGCCTCCATGAGGCCAGGTCTTCAGGCCAATGTGCCATCTAATAGACCCAGCCTAATCTGGACAGCACAGGTGATGGGCCGCAGCCAAGGACTTACAGATGTTCACGGCTCCCACTCCATCTCCGGTCAACCTGGGGGCAGAGGAGAGACCTGTGAGGGCTGCTCTCTCCTCAGCACTGGAGGAGGCACTCCTGCACCCCTCCATCCAGGCCGCAAGCAGGACTCATGTTCATTCCTGTGTCCCCACACATCCAGCCTTCCTGCAGCCTTTCACTTCTGGCTACAACAATCTTGGGAACGTCTCAGAGCCTCCATTTCCTCACTTGTAAATGCAGTCTTAACCTGTCCCAACCTCACAAGGTTGTTTGTGAGGGTTAAACTCATAACTTACCTAAAGCCCTGGGCACACAAGATTCTGTAAATGGTAGCTGCTCTTATTATTTATGTAGATGGCTGCCTCCCTTAACCAGATCATAAAATCTTCAAAGAAGGCTGTGGCTTATTGATTTCTGCATCTCCAGTCACCAGCATGAGGTCTGGCACATGCTATTTACTTAATATGGGTTGAAATGGTTAACGAAGTGTAAGTGTTGACTGAGTGAATTCAGCTACAGTGGAAACTGCGAGGGGAAGAGGAGGCAGCGGTGGCTTTAAGCAGCCTGGGGAGCTGAAACAGGTCTTGTACTGGAAATTAAACATCTATCCGAGACAGGTATGTTTGTTCTGTGACTCATAGCCCCATTGTCACCAAGCCCTTGGCCGTGAGGATGAATTTACGCTGCAGGGAGGAGGGAAGGCCTCAATTTAGTGGAGCAAGTGAAGGAAGCCCAGCTGACCTCAGCAGCCCCATGTCCTGGAAGGGGATAGAGCAAAGGGCAGGGGCAAGAGAGGTAGACACTAGGAATCTTCCAGGCCCCTTATCTGTTGACAAAATGAGTCAATCAAGCCATCAAGGTATGAATGAAGACCCAACTTTACGGACATAGGTTTTGAGTCTTTTGTGAAGAATTTCCTGTAAGACTAACCCAGCCCAGCTTCATCACAGGCTGCAGGTAAGCATGCAAATATCTCTGGGGACAGGGGAAATTTACCTCCTCACCATGCTCAGTGAACACCCCATGACTTAGCCCTCAATTATGTAGTGAGAAGCAGACTGTTGCCAAGGAAGACGGCTGGACCAGGACTCAGCAGAGCTCAATTGCATACTGGCTCTGTCCCCTCAGTTAATAAAACTAACCAGTTTCCCCTCTGTATACTCAGAAGTCAATAATACCTGTCTTGCTTACCTGATGTGAGAATCAAATAAGATGACCTTGTTAACACACAAAAATGCTGTTATCAACTTTCCCACTGAGCTTATACCACAAGGTCTTCCCTCCAGAAAGCCATCAAGGGCAAAGAAGCAAGCATTATCTGTACCCTCCCTGCACTTCCCATCCTCAGCGCCCTGCAGAAGGAGGGATACAGGAAATGCTTGCAGGTGGATGGGTGTCAAGCTGCAAGCCCCACTGAGCCAGCTTGTACGTCCTCACCGGCTCTCCTCGCCCTCCAGCAGCTTGCGGTAGGTGGCGATCTCGATGTCCAGGGCCAGCTTGACATTCATGAGCTCCTGGTACTCCCGGAGCTGCCGGGTCATGTCCTGCTTGGCCTTCTGCAGGGCGGCCTCCAGATCCTCCTGCTTGGCCCGTGCATCCTTGACAGCCAGTTCCCCACGCTGTTCAGCATCAGCAATGGCGGCTTCCAACTTGGCGCGCTGTGGGGAGTAGCGGGGGGCTCTGAACCGGGGTCGCAGGCCTCATCAGTCACTGCCTTCCTGTCTCCCCATCCTGTGGTAAGCTCCTGGGCAACTTGCTTAATGTGGCTTCACTGGCACCAGCCTCCTTCCCCAAGCACCAGGGAATCCCAAGGGTTTAAAACATGGGCTTTGAGGGACTTCCCAGGTGGTCCAGCGGTTAAGAATCCACCTGCCAGTGCAGAGGACACAGGCTCCCTCCCTGGTCTGGGACGATCCCACACACCAAGGGGCAACTAAGCCAGTGTGCCACAGCTACTGAACCCATGCGCCCTAAAGCCTGTGCTCTGCAACAAGAGAAGCCACAGCAATGAGAAGACTGCACATCACCACTAGAGAGTAGCCCTCGCTTGTCACAACTAGAGAAAGCTTGCGTGCAGCAACTAAGACCCAGCACAGCCAGTAATTAATTTTTAAAAACATGGGCTTTGATACCCAATGCCTAGCTTTCAGTTCTGGCTCTACCTCTTACAAGCCATGTGATCTTGTATGAATCAACCCTTCTAAGCCAAAAGTCTCCTCTTTTCTAAAATAACATTAATCACAGTATATAAATATAGATGGGAATAGCTCAAGTAATGAAATGAAATAATATACAAGTCCTTGGCACAGTGTCTAGTATTCAGTAAGCACTTAATAAATGCTACTATGAGTAAATGCGATTATGATTTACAAATGCTCACATACCCGACCCCTAGCTGGAGGAGCTCCAAGGCCATGGGATTCTAGCGTAGTACTCAAATTTCAGGCAGATGACCAGGCACCTTTCAGGTACCTTGAAAACAGGAGCCATTTTGCAACAGGCCCAGAACAGGGAGACTTGGAGCACAGAAATGCTTCCTGGAACCCCTAGATTCCAAGTCAACAGCCCCCCAGGTGCAGGGAGGGGTGGTGTGATTCAGAGGGACCTGAGCAACAGCTATCACTTCCTGCCTGGCCTTAGTGTTCCCTCTTGTGGCCCATCCCCCACTAGAGGAGCCTATATAGTGTTTTGTGTGTGTGTGTGTGTGTGTGTGTGTGCGCGCACTCAGGCGTGTCTGACTTTTTGCGACCCCATGGACTGTAGCCTGCTGGGCTCCTCTGTCCATGAGAATCTCCAGGCAAGAATACTGGAGTGGGTTGCCATTTCCTTCTCCAGGGGATCTTCCCAACCCAGGGATGGAACCTGCATCTCCTACCTTGACAGGTGGACTCTTTACTGTTGCACCACCTGAGAAGCCTGAGCTGCCCCTTATTCATTTCCAAGGGCCACCATCCCATCCCCTAGCCCAGGGCTCCTTCTCCTTCATTCTCACAACCACCTTCTGCCCTCAGATCCTCTCTCCTCAGCGCATGCACTCTGCCTCTCTGCCCAATCCTCCCAATCCTGCCCTGAAGGCTGGCTGACGCCCTTGCCCCCATCCACTGGTCAGCATCCTCCCCATCACATTGGTGCCCCCTTGGCAGGGTCATTCCACTGCGTCTGAGCCACAGCTTCCAGGCCTGAGCCTGCCCTGCTGTGTGAGAGAAGAACCGGATATAGGAGAAGCTGTGGGGTTCGGGAAACTGCCACCCGTTACTCTGGGCCTCCCCGCCTGGCCTGGATGCTGGCTCACTGCACCACTGACTCATGGCTCTGATTCTGTGCCAGGAGGAAGCCTCCATCCTCGCCCACATGTAGACAGGCCTGCAGGGCTCCAAGGGGTGGACATTTCTGGGTAGATCACCCTCACATCCCATCCCCCAGCTGTCAACCATCATCTTCTTTCCCTTCCCACTGCAGATGCCTGCTGAAGCTTAGCCTCCTCCCCTACTTCCATGCCTTCGTCAGATCTTAGGGGACCCTTTCTCATCAGTGCCCCCCGCCCCAGCTTCACAGGATCTCCTCCCATCAGTCTGTCATCTGAGACCTGTGCCCTACTATGCTGGGAAGGGAGGAGCAGTGAACCAGATGGAAGGGGGGCCCAGCTACTACAGCATTTTTAGTATCCCAGTGGAGGTGGGGGACAATATTTACTTACACTTAATTAATAAGACTTACCTAGTAAGTCAACGGACTTCCCTAGTGGCTCAGACAGAAAGACTCTGCCTGCAATGTGGGAGACCCGGGTTTGATTCCTGGGTCAGGAAGATCTGCTGAAGAAGAGAATAGCTACCCAGTCCAGTATAAGACAGAACATTTCAGAGAGTGTTAAGTGTTTCAGGGATCTTCCCACAGACTGCTAAGAGAGTGGCTAGATGGCTGAGGAAGCCATCTCTGAGAAGAGGTCTTTTGTCCTCAACAAAAGATGATGAGAAAGGGGCACGATGTGCAGAGCTGGGAGAACCACATTCTAGGTGGAGGGAACACCAAGTGCAAAGGCCCCAAAGCATGAAGATGCTTGGCAAACATCATCTCCAGCAAGCGGCAAGAGCACGGCCAGAGAGGGAGTGGTGGGGAGTGAGGTCAGCGGATGTGGCAGGGTCTTGGGAGTCACAGCAAGTTGGCCCCAGACCCCGTGGCCCCCATCCCAGGTAGACATTGCACCCAGAGCTAGGTGCAAGAAGAGGGCTCAGGACCAATGTGACAATGAATGGTGGTTCTCATCTGGCCAGCAGCCTGAGGCTCCCTCCACGAGCTCTATGCCCTGCTAGGACTCCTGTTCTCCCTTAGGCCAAACCAGCACCTGGTCAAGAACATTTCATCCTGGAGGGTCTGAGAGGCTAGAGCTGCCCCAGCCTCATCCCCAGGGCAGCAGGGGCAGGACTGATGCCCCTGCCTCCTGCTTGTCATCCTGAGCACGGTCCCAGCTGGCTGCCCTTCACCTGCCCCAAGGACAAGCACTGGTGCCCACCTGGTTCTTGATGCTGTCGATCTCGGCCTGCAGCCTCTGGACAGCCCGGTTCATGTCCGCAATCTCATTCCGGGTATTCCGGATGTCGTCCCCATGCTTCCCAGCCTGGGCCTGGAGGGTCTCAAACTGGAGGGACCACACAGAAGGGTATGGCAAGGGTGGGCTATGATTACAGGGGGCTTGTCTTCTCCCCACCCAAAGAAGGCCCCAGGTTCTGAGTGACAAGGCCTCCCAGCTTATCATGCCAGGGAGGGACAGTCTGACTCCCAGCAAACTTTGCCCGATGCCAGAGGCCAGACTCCTGGACAGTGGGGTGGGGCAGGGTTCAGCTTCGTCCCAGACAGGACAGGGAGGACAACGATGGCTCCCTGGGCCCGTCCCCACTGATACCAGTGCTCTTCCCGTTTCCATCATGTCCTAACGCTGGAGAACCACAGGAAGTCTGAGATCAGCATCATCCATCTCACAGATGAAGAGAATGAGTCCCAGAGAGTGGAAGGGACTGCCTGAGAGTCACACAGCAAGTCCTTACTGACATACCTGTGTTCTCACGTGCACCATGGATGACCCCCTATATCTGCAGAGACATCACTCTAGCCACTTTTAAACCCTCAGGCTCCTTCCCTCAGTTACCCCAGCATCCCCCACCCCACCCCAGCCCCACCCACTCCCTCAGCTCCTGCCTGTCAGCTGCCCTGCCCTTGCCCAGTGCATATAATGATTAAACCTAATCTGGAGCCCTTGGATCCAGAATCTGGTCTGTGCTCTTCCATTCACTACCTGTGTGGAGCTAGAAAAATCACTTAACCTCTCCACGCCTCAGTTTCCCCACTTGTGAAAAAGGGATAATATTGCCTACCTAACGGGCTGTTCTGTGGGTTATATGAGTCAATACAGGTAAAACATTTGAAATGTTGCCTAGCACTGTGCTTACTCGCCAAATTTCAGCTATAATAATTATTACTCCATGTCCATTTCCTCTGCCTTGCCCCCTACATCAGGCTGGAATCTCTCCCTGGGCAGGGGCCTGGCCTTCTCTTCCTCTTCTTCCCAGGATGCTGGAGACCCCCACAGACTTAATCCCTGGTGCCTGTCAGCACAGTGAGACACAGGCCCCAAAGGCTCGAGACAGGGTGAGGGGTAAGGGAAGCCACCACCCAGGACCCTGCCAGGAAGAGAAAATAATGGCTCCAGTGAGCACACACCTTGGTCTGGTAACAGGCCTCGGCCTCGGCCCGGCTGCGGTTGGCGATCTCCTCATACTGGGCCTTGACTTCAGCAATGATGCTGTCCAAGTCCAGGGAGCGGTTGTTGTCCATGGACAGGACCACGGATGTGTCTGAGACCTCAGACTGCAGCTCTTTCAGCTCCTATAGGGACCAGACAGGGCATCAGGGCTTGGGTGACACATTCCTGTCCCCACGCCCATCCTGGGATCCCTTGCACTAGGGAAAGATAAAAGGAGAAGAGGCCAGAGTGGGAGCGAGTCACCAGGCAGCCAGAGGGCACAACAGACCCAGCACCTACTAAATGGCTCCGCCAGCCCTGGCTCCCGGAGGAGCCCATCAGCAGCTTGTCAAATCAAAGAGTCTGGTGGGATCACAGAGGAAAAACAGAGTGTGCTGAACTGCGGTGGCTCCTGGCTGTGAGTTGCTGTGCAGGTTGAGCTCTATTATGAAGAGGATCACTAGGGGGTGGGTAAAAAAAAGTCATATTCCACCCTAGTATGGATGGAACACTCTGCAGCCTTTAACACTGATGATACAGCCATATTTATGGACAGGGAACTATATCCATGATATACAGTTATGTAAAAAAAGTATGATTCTATTTTATTAAATGTGTATATTTCTGTATCTTTATGTGTGTGTACATATATATATATATATATATATATATATATACACAGAAAGAGCCTGAAAAGGTAGCTATCAAGATGATAAGAGATGGTATAGGAAGCTTGTTTTCAATTTTATGCTTTACTTAATTTTCTAGATTTTTTGCAGTGAGTATGTATTTCATAACAAGAGGAAAATAATTACATATACATGTATATACATACACACACACACATATAACATGTGATAGACATATAAAGGCCCACAATGAGACTAGGAGGGCCCAAAATCAGCTTCAAGGATCCAGCCCCCAAAATTAACACACATGGAAATTCTCTCAGAGATGCAAATGGAAGCTGGATGTTCAGGTAAAAACGAGACTGAAGAAGTAAGAAGTAAGAGAGGTAAGAACTGAAGTAAGAAGAACTGAAGAAGTAAGAAATAGGAATAAGTAAGCCCTTATTCCTAAGGCCTTCCAAACTCAACTTACTTGTGTAAATATGTGTAACTTGTGTAACTAGCCTCTTGTGTAACTATGTCCCAGACCAGCCTGATGATCAGCCATACTATCTTCTGCCTAAGGCCAGAGCCTCACACTAATGGGATGAAGTGTTTTTTAACCCCCTTCAGGGAAAGGATCTGGAAGCTCAGGGCAGGGCAGGAAAGGAGATGGGAGGGGTAGGGAGAGAGAGAGGCTGGGTGGTGGGCGTAAACCCTCAGGCACTCCAATCTCTCCTGACCTGGCTCCCCTGCCAGCCCACCCAGCGCACCCATGAACCCTGTCACAGCCCAGATCCCTCAACATCCTCCTGGTTTCTTCCAGCCCCTCCCAATCCCCCTTCCTTACAAATGATCATCCCATGTCGCTAGAAGGCCAATTTTGACTGACACACCCCCCAACCCCCCTTCTTCACCCCCCTGCTGCACTGCCTCAGCTCTTCCTGAGCTCCTCACCCACCACAGATTCCTGAATCTAGAAAAAGTAAAGAGCAGGGTCATCTCCCCTACATCTCCCCAACACACACCCAGACTGACCCAGAGGCAGAGGGTAGACCAGATGGCCCCCTGGCTAGGACATGTAGGATATGGCATATTTCCCATCTCTGAGGTCTTCACCTGCTCATAGAGGGTCCTGAGGAAGTTGATCTCATCATTCAGGGTATCCACCTTGTCCTGCAACTCCACCTTGTTCATGTAGGCAACATCCACATCCTGGGAGGGGTGGTGGCAAGAAGGGGTAGATAGATAGCGTGTTCTCAGTACGTGAAATATTTGGCAGCCAGTACTGTCCAACCCCAGGACCAAAGCCCATTGCCCTACCAAGAAACATACAGCAGCTCCATGCTGCCTGACACATCCACAGCGGAAAGTTCCCTCCAGTGGACCCACCCAGGCTTTGAGATAGACATTTTCTCCACTCATCCCCAGGACTGGAGGTGCCTTCTCAGCACTGACAGCCCAGAGCATTCTGAAGCCCCAAACCTAGCACTTCACCAGTTCCTAAAGGCTTGTTTAGACACACCCCCGGTTCTGCCCACTAGAGGCTATGTCACCTTGAACAAATCACTACAACTCCAGGAGCCTCAGCTTCAAATAGGAGAGCATGAAATCACTCAGACTCCAGGATACCACCCCCAGAGATGAGAAATCTCCAGCCCAAATGTGTAACTGGCAACTTGGGTGATACTGAAGCAGGAAGGCCACAGATAACTCCACAAGTCCAGATGATGCCTGGGCCCCATCCTCTGCTGTGGGTTAGCTCCTGTGGGGAGCGCTCACCTCCACTCATCCCTGAATTTCCAAGGGCTAGCACTCCAGGGCAGGTTACATTTCTGTGGATGGGCCTGGGACACTGAGTAAGTGTACTTTAAATCATAGTCTTAAGTCAAGCCCTTATTCCTAAGGCCTTCCAAACTCAACTTGCACACCTCCAGGTATGGGAAGGCTCCCTCTGCCTCAAGGCAGCCCATCCATTCCATATTTCAGGCCTGCCATGTGCCACCCTCTTCTGTAACTGAATGTTTTAACTGATAGAACACTTATTTATTGTGGGGTTGAAACTGCCCTCTCTAACCTCCAACTTGTAGTCTTAATTCTAACCTTTCCAAGCCCAGAAACAAGTCTACTGACTTGCCAGACACACACACACACCACACACATGCACACACATACATGCACACAATATAGCCTTATAAAGGGCCTGGCTTTCAGATCTTTCCTTCTCCAAGCCCATCATTTCCCTCTTATAGACCCAGCCAGACTCTGACCCAGGTTCCTATTGGTTGCTTTGGTGAGAGGCATGTGGTCCCCTGGCCCCTCTGTTTCTACAATGATCCCTACCCTCCCTGTCTGCCCCCTCACCTTCTTCAACACCACAAACTCATTCTCAGCAGCTGTGCGACGGTTAATTTCATCTTCATACCTGCAGCAAAGAAGGGAAGCATGGTGTTGGTGCAACTCTGCCTCCATCCCCTCATATCCAAGTGTGAAGGTCTGCCATGCATCGCCTTCACTCCCTCCTTAATGACACAGTAGCTCAGTTGGTAAAGAATCTCCACAATGCAGGAGACCCTGGTTCGATTCCTGGGTCAGGAAGATCCAGTGGAGAAGGGACAGACTACCCATTCCTGTATTCTTGGGCTTCCCTGGTGGCTTAGCTGGTAAAGAATTCACCTGCAATGTGGGAGACCTGGGTTCAATCGGGTTGGGAAGATCCCCTGGAGAAGGGAACGGCTACCCACTCCAGTGTTCGGGCCTGGAGAATTCCATGGACTGTATAGTCCATGGGGTGGCAAAGAGTCAGACACGACTGAGCGACTTTCACTTTCACTTATGACGCAAAGTGTCCCTGACTCGTCCATATGGCTATTCCTAGGACTTTGAGTCTTGGCAGGGGGTGGGGGTGGGGGAGCAGGGAACATATGTGAATTAAAGGACAGAGGCTACATATCCTGGGAGTGAGACGGCAGAGAACAGCCATGCTTATGGACCGCTTCATATGGCCCTGCCCCATTACGTGCTTCCTGCGCATTTGCTTATTTAATGTCCACAACAATCCTGTTAACAATGGTGCTGTGACTCACAGGAAGAGGAACAGAGGTGCTGAGAGGCAAAGTACTCTGTGCAGTCATCAAGCTGTTAAGTGCAAAGCCCAGACTTGAGGCCTGGTCATCTGACGCTTGAGCTTAACCTGCTTAATCCCATTGGCTGAGGGTGAAGAAGGGGCCTGAAGAGGAGGAACCTTGTGGACTCGGGAAGAAGAACCAGGTCCCAAGTAGGTGGGGAGCCCCCATCCCTACTCTCACAGCCCCCCTCCCATCCTTCTTTCTCTCAAGGAGCCAGCCCCTTGCCCGTAGAAGGACACCAGCAAAGCCAGGCACAGAGCAAGAGGGCAGCTGGGCTTGACCCAGTGTTTACTGGAGGATTCAAAATAGGTGTCGGAAACTGAAACTCAGCAGTGCACACAAGCTTCCAGAGAACAACAGGAGCAATGTGGGGCAATTTCAGTGGGGAGCAGGATGCTCAGACAGGCAGAGGCCCTCCAGGAGCCCAGACCCCCAAAGTCCACTCCCCCTACCCCAGCCTCTAGAATAGTTAGAAAAATATCTACAAGGCTGTCTGTCCATTCCTGCTGTGCCACTGGGCCCAGAGGGCACACAGAGGAGGGCTCCCTGGGCAGCTGCATCAGGACCCCTCCGCACATTCCCTTCCAGCTCCTCCTTCAGCCTGGCCCAGAGCTCAGCCTGGGGCCCCAGGAAAGTGCTCTGGGGCTTTGGCTGGGGGGGGAGCATGTGTGCACACACACAGGGCAGGGGAGGCCTGGACGACAGGGGCTCACAGGCTGTCCCGAGCCTCCCCTGCCCTGCACCTGTCTGGTTCCACCTGCTGTGGGATTAATCCTGTTGACTGTTGCCCTAGGGAAGTTGGGGGAGGGGGGAAGGGACGCTCCCTTCTGAGGCCTTTGTTTGTTCTACCTCCAGTCAGAGGAAGTGGCCCTGCTCGCTTAGTCATACACCCCTAGGCAGAGCACAGAACTCACTCATTACCCACCCCCAACCCTGTGCCCACAGGGCAGGGATGCCCACTCAGCCTCTGGCTTTGGTTTCTATTCAGTGAGAACAGCAGGTACCTCAAAGGCCTGCCCTCAAAACCAGCTTCCATACTCCCTGCCCCTCCTCATAGCCTCCTTTCCGGTTCCTGCTCTGGCCAGAAGCCCCCATCCCCACCCCCACCCCAGCCTCTGCAACCTCACCCACTGCTCACAGTGATCATCCTCTCTGCTTCTTTCCTCCTCAAGTTGGCTCCATGTATGTCTCCTCTCGGGAGTCAGGGGCCCCAAAGCAAGACCCAGCACTCCCAATGATCTACTCTGCAACCTCAATCAAGTCCCTGCAGCTTGCTGGACTCTAATCCTCACAGGAAAAAAATGGAGTTGTTCTAGAATAATCTGAGGGTCATACAAGTTCTGACGCACATCTGTCATAGGACACTTCTTGCCCTGCTGTCTCCTGGGCCCTGGTCAGGCTCCCAAAGGGAACAGTGTGGATCAGGAAAGGGCTGAGAGAGTTCTTTGGAAATAAGTCGGGAGAAAGGACCAGAATGACTTGAAAACGGCCCCCAGAGACAAAGAGAAGCAAGCTGAGGAGAGGCAGGGAACCTGTGAATCAAGACCTTCCTTCCCTTGAGGGAGGTATTGTACTGAGCAGCAGCACCCCCTGACCTCTGACCCCAGAAGGATTATGAGGGGGTGAGCTGACAGGGGCACATTGGCCCAGGGCACGAATCCCCACAGGTTGCACTGGGGGACCATACTTATTCTTGAAGTCTTCCACGACATCCTGCATGTTCCGAAGCTCCACCTCCAGGCGACCCCCATCCAGCTGCAGGGCCTCTAGTTGCTTCCGCAGGCCAGCAATCTGGGCCTCAAAGATGCCGGGGAGGCGGTTGCTCTTGGCAGACTTCTGCTCCTGCAGCAGCGCCCACTTGGTCTCCAGCAGCTTGTTCTGCTGCTCCAGAAACCGCACCTAGAAGGAGCAGGAGGAGGGAACTCATGGAGGGCAGACTGTGCCACTCAGCGCAGTTGGGAGGCTCTCCAGCCACCTGGCAGAATCGCATTCCCACTGGCTCTTCCCCCAAGCTGGACCACTAGTCCTTGGCCCTCTTCTCCAGGAAGCCCACCCTGAACAAGCCTCTCCTCCAGGACTCTCTGTCTCCAGTGTGTGCAGGGCTCAGATCACAGACATGTCCCAGTGCTTACACTTTAGGGTCTCCTCCTTCCTCTGCTCCCCATCACACCACAGGTGATGGTCTCCACCACCCTCTCGGAAGGGCTGCTACTGCTGCTAAGTCACTTCAGTTGTGTTCGACTCTGTGCGACCCCATAGATGGCAGCCCACCAGGCTCCCCTGTCCCTGGGATTCTCCAGGCCAGAACACTGGAGTGGGTTGCCATTTCCTTCTCCAATGCATGAAAGTGAAAAGTGAAAGTGAAGTCGCTCAGTCGTATCCGACTCTTAGCTATCCCATGGACCTACCAGGACATACCAGGCTCCTCCATCCATGGGATTTTCCAGGCAAGAGTACTGGAGTGGGGTGCCATTGCCTTCTCCACTCGGAAGGGCTGCCTCCTTCCTATCTTCATCCTGAGCCTGACTTGGGCCCCCTCCCTTCAGGCTGGGACCTTATCTCTTCCTCTCTCAATATCCTCCCTTCCCCTCTTCCCTCTTTGTCCAACAGGGCCTCAGGACAGGATGCTAGAATCAAGCCAGTGTAAAAGGAGCCCTAAGAAGCACCAGTATGACTGGTGGTGGGAAGCCAGCCTCCTCAAGACCAGCCATTCAGGCAGCAGAACCCTGGGGCTGCAGCTAAGTTGCAGGGGGAGGAAGCCTGGGCCTGGGGCTTTCTGTGGAGGCTGCCCCAGAACCTGAAGGATGTGTATGGTCTGAAGGGTGAAGGAGAGGAGGAGATGGGGAACAGAGAAGCGGAGAGTTACACAAAGCAGGAGAGGAAAAGCCTGCTCCATGCCCAGGGAGGAGACCCTGGCTCTGCTCCAGGGAACTAGCACTTAGTTCCTGGGTCCAGCCCCCACAAGTCTGCGCCCCCATCTCCATCCCCCACTCTTTTGGGACCTGAACAACCGAGAAAAACACTTCCTAAATGGCCCTTCCAGGGGGCACTCAGTGCCCCCAATGGGCTCTCTCCAAGGGCAGGAAGAGCCTCACTTCCCACCACCAAACAGAGGGTGGGAAGACCAAGTAGGTGGGGCAGCCAGGGTTGGGAGCCTCCCTCTCTCCAGCCCTTTATTTCCAGCAACTGCTAGATAATAACTGGAGAGGACAGGTGGGAGGGTTCTCAACCTATCCCATCTCCGACTCCACACAGCCCCCTCTCAGAGAAAGGGGCCCAGGGAAAGGTGTTTGGAACTCAAAAACTGGGCCCAAGAACTCCAGCTCACAGGACAGCCCCCGGCACACATTAGGGGAGGGAAAAAGCAGGTTGATTTGGGTAGCTTGCCGGGAGAGGCTGAGGTTGGCAAAACAGCCACAGGATTCATGGGGAGGGTTCAGTCCCCGATATCCGAGGAAGGAGAGCCCTACCAGCCCTCCCAGCGCCCGGCTCACGTTGGCACGGCGGGGCCGCTACTGGGGCCTGGAGCCTGGCTCCTGGCAGTGAGGGAGCTCACCTTGTCGATGAAGGAGGCGAACTTGTTGTTGAGGGTCTTGATCTGCTCGCGCTCCTCCTGGCGCACCTGCTGGATGGAGGGGTCGATGTCCACCTGCAGCGGGGTCAGCAGGCTCTGATTGATGGTGACCGCGCGGATGCCGGGGCCCACTGGGGCCCCGTAGGATGAGCGCGCGGCCACTCGAGGCCGAGAGGCGCCCAAGCCATAGAGACTGCTGCTGCTGCCGAAGCCGCCGGGGCGCACCGAGCTCAGGCGCACCTGGGTGCCGCGGCCCGGGAAGGCGGCGGAGCGCGAGCTGAAGACCTGGGAGCCGAAGTGGAGCGACATGCTGAGCTGGGTCGGGATAGAATGAGCGGCTAGAGACAAGGGGCTGAACTCGCTGACCTCCGGGGAACACGGCCGCTTTTATCCGCTAGGCGCGAGCGGATCGGCTTACACAGGTAGGGGCGGGGCTGGCCGCGCGCCACCTTTCTCTGCCCGCTGGCCCCTCCCGGGACCGCGCTTCCGCCCTCCGCGCGGTCCACCTGGGGGAGGCTTTCTGTCCCAGCCTGGGCCAGTCCAGACTGGGGAGGAGGGCTGTAGACCCCCAGACCCCTTGATGCAGGCGAATGCAAAAAGCGGTGGAAGACAGCGGGCCCAATCCATCTGAGAGTTAGGGGAGGCTTCCTGGAGGAGGCATGGGAAAGAGGTGAAGAATATCCAGATTTCTGACAGCAGAAAGATCAAGCGATAAAAGATTGAGCTAAGAGGTGAACAAAATGTTCCAGTGCAGGAATCAGCCTCCCAACCCGGGTCCCTTCCCCAGGCTACTGAAAGCCAGAAAATCATTCCCACCCAAGTTCATCTCCAACTTGAGAGATCAAGCAGTCCAGTTCTTGAGTCAGCTAACCCCAAGATGAGCCCACCAGAGCTTGGTTTCCCTGGCCACAGGCCCCACACCTCATTTCTATACAGAGACTAGCCCAAGTGGGGCAGGACCCCAGTTCTTGCCCCTCTCCTCCCCACCCAGGAGCCATCTGAAGCCCAGAGGCCCCTGATAATAGTTACCCTGGGCCTGCCCTTCCCCCCACTCCCAGATCACATTCCTGTCCACTTACTTCACTTGTCTCAGGAGAAGAAGGGGACACCTGTGTGTGTGTGAGACGCTTGGCGCTAGTGTTTCATGTGTTTTGTGTGCACATGCCCGCAGGTTCCTGGGCTCGGCGGTATACACATTCTAGGCATTTGTGTTTACATATGTGTTTGCATGATTGGGAATGAACTTGTACAAATGGGAGTCTATTTTGGGGGAGCAGGTGGATAGGTGCCTCTGTGGATACACACTTGCACACTTTTGTAAGCACATCTGTGCAATATGCTTATATTTGCACTCAGACACTCCTGCCTATTCCCCACCCCTGCCACTTTCCTGTTTAAAGGTCCCACAGCTGAAGCCACCACCAAACAATGCCCAGCAGTTTCAAACCCAGGATGAAGATGGGGATAAATGTGCTGGAACAAGGAACACTGGACCAAGGAGCTAAGCACTGGCCTCACTACCTAGTCTCCAGCCACACATGCCACACCCTCTGCATGGCTCTGCTGCCCTTTTAGCTCTGCTAGAGAGGTAGCCAGAGAAGCTTTTGGAAAAGACAACTGACAGGGCTGTTGTCATCTTTAGGCCACTTCTAGCCCCACAGGCCAAGTTGTCACTTCAGACCAAGCCCTTGGGGGCATCCTGGGTGGAGGAGGGTGGGCATGGAATGCCCTTCCTGGTTTTCATTTCAATTAGACAAGGAGGACAAATCAGCAGCAACCCTTTCTCAGTGATCTCAGTGGAGACCCAGGCCCCTTCCCCTCCCTCTCCTCCATAGCTCAGGCCAAGGGATGCCCAAAGAGACCTTCAGTGTGTCTGCTGCAGGGTGTGTGTGTGTGTGAGAGAGAGAGACACACACACACACACTCACACACATACACAGTCACATACATATATGCATATATACATACACGCGCATACACATTCATACAAACATTCACCTACATGCACACCATGTCACTTACAGACACACATACACACACAAACCATATCACTCACATGAGCACATGCACATCACACACTCACACACACACTCTCTAAAGTCCTTATTCCTCAGTGTTCATCCTCAACTCTTTTCCCCGCTACCTCCCACCCAGCCCCCTAGCCCTCCACCTCCTAAACCCACCCAAGTTCCACAGCTGGCCCCTCCTCCCCCCAAGACGCAGCTCCCCCCTCCCAGGATCTGCCCTCTGGAGTCTACGCCCCACCCATGCCAGGAATTCCTCCCCCTATACCCCACACCCCCACTTCTTTCCTGGTCTGGGAAATCTCTGGCTGGGCAATGCTGGTGACCTTGAACAAGTCACTGCCCCACCCTGGGCCACAGCGTCTTCACCAGAGGTGAAGCCCGCAGGTTAGTGGGGAGAAGGAGCTGGGAGGACACAACAAAGGAGGAAAGGCCTCTGGGCTTTTCAGGCCCAGGACGCAGCCTGGCTTCTGGCCACATTTCCCCATTCCAGACCTGCCCTGGGCCTGCCCCTCAGCTCCCCATCTCCTCCCTCACGTGTTCTGGCTGCTCCAGCCCTCCCCAGCCTCCTCCTGTCCCTCCATTCCCAGGCCAGCACCATGAGCCCACTGGGTGCCCAGCTGCCCACGCAGACACCTTCTGGAGGGCTTCACACGGAGCTATCGACACTAAGAGGCCAAGGATCAAATTCCTGCCCTCAAGAGTGCCCCATCCAGGGGTTCCCACCAGCCAATCCGGTCTCCCATCAGCCGATGCCTCTGCTGGCCTCACAGAGACTCCCTTAGGAGATTCTGGGTAGCATCTTGAGCTGAATTAATTTCCAAAACCTTTCCCAGTTGTTCCTCCCCACCCCAGAGGCTCGCTTCATCTGTGTAGTGTTCTGTCACACACACACACACACACGCAGGCACACCATGCACATCACCATGCGCACACACACACCATGCACATCACTTGTCCTCCCGCTGCCCACCTGACCTCCCCTGCACCTCTGGACCCAGCTGTGAACAAGCAAGCTGCCCCAGGTCCACAGTCCTGCTTGGCTTTACCAAACCTGCCCAGAAACCGCAGTCCCACAGCCCTCAAAGCTGGAACAGACTGGATCTCTGTGAGAAGTGGAGTAGACATTCTTTCTGGCTCCATTACTCATCGTCCATCCCCCTCAAATACCTCCTTAGATTCCTAAAGAAAACAAATGTTTAAGGCATAATTTGTTTTCATTATCTTGGAATTCCAATTATTGCAATCATAACAAAAGCCATTTAACATTTCCACATGCAATGTAATACTTTAAAAATAAAGCCAAAACAATTTTTTTAAATAAAGTCAATTGACGAAACACATATATGTAAGCCAACTTTCCAAAAGAGACAAATCCATAAAGGAAAGAAAAGTGGGCAATGAACACGTATCGTATCAGCCAGTGCTTACCTCGTACATACTTTACCTGCGCCCAACTCTGTTCTAAGCACTTTGCATAGTGTATGTTATTATCTCATTTTAAGAGACGTAAACCGAATGAATTTGAGTAAATGGCCCATGGTCACACAGCTAGTATGCAGAAAAGCCAGGATTTGAACCTTGGCAGTTTGAACTGCTGGATTACTTCTAAAAAAGAAGAGAAGAAACAAAATCAAATACTAAATATGAAAAAAAAAATGTTCAACTTCACTCAAATTAAAGAAACACAACTAGAATAGCAATAAAAAGCCATTTGTACCTGTCGGGTTATCAAATGACTAAATCATTTGCTATCAGTGTTAGGGAGTGTGTGGGTAACAAAGTTTTGTCCTTTATTGGCGCATCCTCTTTAGGTCACCTATTGGTGCATCCTCTTTAGAGGGTAAGTTGGCGACAGCTATCAAAATTAAAGGCATTTCCTTTACCTCCATAACCAAAACTAATGAAATGAATATGCTTGTCCTCGGCCAAGCACATTCGCTGCCAGGAACTTATCCTACAGATGTTCTCACCAAAAGTGCATACACACACACACACACACACACACACACGGCCTCTGTTGCCATTATTTTATATCAGCGAGACACAGGGAACAATATAAATGCCCATCAGTTGGATCTGATTCAATGCATTGAGCTGCACACATTCAGAGAAACGTTATCTATTAAAAGGAATAAAAGCCTTTGTACACTGATTGAAATTTTACCTTTATATATTGATTGTACAAATCATTGTGATTTTTAAACAAACTCTCAGGAGGCTCATACCATCAGGTATACCACATCCACCCTCTACCCTGTGGCTGGTCCCAGCGGGCCCCACAGTCACCTCCTGATCCCCTGGCCACTCCCTCACATGCACCGGTGACTCTGGATGCTGGTTCTGGGTGCTCCTCTCCCCTCCCCACCCAAACCTCATCTCCAGGCATATGACCCACTCAGCGTCTTAGCCTGATCCAGGCTCCCCAGTTCCAGTGCCTTCTGTGTCCATCCTTTTTCTCTTGTCTCTGCCTGTGTCTGCTCTCAAGACCCCAAACTGCTCCGTCTCTGAAACCTCAAGCTCTGACCTCACACTACAGGGCCGTTCATACCTCTGCCACTGCCAGCAGGTGGACTCTTCAGCCACAGCAGAATTTCCAGTCCTGAATCCAATTATTCCATTTTCTACCTGCTAGCCTCCTTCAGTGGAGAAGGCAATGGCACCCCACTCCAGTACTCTTGCCTGGAAAATCCCATGGATGGAGGAGCCTGGTGGGCTGCAGTCCATGGGGTTGCTAAGAGTCGGACATGACTGAGCGACTTCACTTTCACTTTTCACTTTCATGCATTGGAGAGGGAAATGGCAACCCACTGCAGTGTTCTTGCCTGGAGAATCCCAGGGACGGGGGAGCCTGGTGGGCTGCCGTCTATGGGGTCGCACAGAGTCGGACCCGACTGAAGCGACTTAGCAGCAGCAGCAGCAACCTCCTTTTAGGGCTTCCCTGGTTGGGGGGAAGCTTCATCTGGTGGCTCAGATGGTACTGAATCTGCCTGCAATGTGGAAGACCCAGGTTCAGTCCCTGGGTCAGAAAGATCCCCTGGAAAAAGGGAATGGCTACCCACTCCAGTATTCTTGCCTGGAGAATTCCATGGACAGAGGAGCCTGGCGGACTACAGTCCATGGGGTTGAAAAGAGTCGGACATGACTTAGCCACTAACACTGTCACTTTCTCCATCTGTGGGTCAGTCTGTACCTTGGATGTGTGCCCACCTCTCCCTGGCTGGAAGCTCTTCTGTGCAAAGCTTTCCCCAGTTCCCAAAATGGGACTGCAAGTGTTGAGAGCCAAGACAAGACAGAGCAGACTGATAAAGCAGAATCATCTTGGTAGGTAACGCTTGTCAAACCACCGGTGACCAATTCCAAGGTGACTGTCTGAGCTGACTACTGTTTCTGCATGTAACCCCCTCACTGTGTCAATAAAAGCTCTTGCCCCATGATTATGGGAGAGCGAGGAGGAAGTCAGCCTTTAGACAGGCGTCTGCCCTCCCCACCCCCAGGTTGCGGGCATCCAAAATAAAGCAAACTTTTGCTTCCACCCACCTGACTTCTTTATTGGCTTTTGAGTGGCGAGAAGCTGGACCCGCACTTTCAGTAGCAGGAGGGATCATCTTCACTGCGTGCTTGGCCTGTAGAGCATGGGACTGCATAGACACCTGTGGGCTTTAGGCACGGCTCCCATGGGCCTTGGGCAGGTCACTTCTCTCTTTCCTTTATTTGCTGATTTAGACATTTAGAGAATGTTGACTCTGTGTAGCAATGTAGTATTTACGGGGTGAGAAATGAGTCTCAGAAAGGGTAAAGGGACTCACACAAAGATAGATGGCTCACAAAAATGGCAGAGATGCAACAAAAATCCAGGCACCCTAACTTCTAGGTTAAGAAGATCTGGGCTAGAGATCTCCCTACCAAGCCACCCTTCTAGTAGCTTCCAATCTGGGGTCACCTAAGTCTCATCAGAGTCTGATTTCCTAACCTTGAGAACACTGAATCCCCCAGAGGGCTACCAGATCATCTCCTTCTGCAACAAGCGAGAACATGTAAGTACACAGGTAGCCACCTACGTTTATAGCATATAGTCTTCACTTTTCACCCTGGGGCCTCAAGAGTTATCTACATACGATTCCCTAGCCCTTTCCTTGAGCAAAATTCCTTAGTCATTTGTAGAAAATGAACAGTTATGCTGAGAAAGAAAAGGCGAATCAAGGGGACTTCCCTGGTGGTCCAGTGGCTAAGAGTCTGAGCTCCCAATGCAGGGGTCTGCATGCCATGACGAAGATTGAATCAAAGACGTATGTGCCGCAACTAAGACCTGGCACAGCCTAATTAATTAATAATAAATAAAAATAAGTATTAAAAAAGGGTGAATCAGGACAGAACCATTTTCTCCAAAAACATTGCAGATGGTATCCGCTTGCACCTTGGATCACTGTTAACTTTTCAGTTTCCTACTTCATTGTCTTTAATTATAAAGGCTGTTAATCAATACATCCTACTTGTTAAAAATAACCCAAAAACTCAAGAAGCACCTAGAGAGAAAGATGAACGTCCTCTCTTCACGTCCCTAAATCTCACTCCCTGACCTGCCCCTGTAGGTCACTACAGTAGTGGGTGTCCTTCCAGTTTTTTTCTTTTTTAAATTCATTTTTCTCCTCCCTGGTATTTGGAATTTTTTCCTATGTATCTCAAGTTTATTAGTAATTAGATTTCAATTTATATTTTAGTTATCTCTTTATTTTTAAATTAAGTAATTGATTATATTTATTTTTGGCTGCACTGAATGTCGGTTGCTGCATGTAGCCTTTTTTTAGGTGCAGTCTGCAGGCTTCTAATTGAGGTGGCTTCTCTCGTTGCAGAGCACAGGGTCTAGGGCACACAGGCTTCAGTATTTGTGGCTCATGGTCTCTAGAGCACTGTCTCAGTAGTTGTGGCATATGGGCTTAGATGCCCCATGGCATGTGGAATCTTCCTGGACCAGAGATCCAACCCACGTCCCCCACATTGGCAGGTGGACCGCCAACCACTGGACCGCCAGGGAAGTCCAAGGTTTCAATTTATATTTGAACCCATACTTCCCTATCAACATACCAAAATTATATCGTTATATGATACCCTCCGCTTAGTGCACGCTGTTGTACTTTCTATCTCCTCGTCTTCATCCCCTCTTTCCTCTCAACTCCATCAGTCTCTCCATCCCATATCCTGGGCTTGGTTAAAAATAATCTGACATTTTAATTCCAACCTACTAGTAAGGATTTTTCCCTCTGTCTTCTATTTCAAAGATCTTTTCTGGTTTATAACATAGTTAAAAGTCAGTTTATCATCATCCATTTATTTGCTACAGATTTTACTAGAACTAGATTCATTACTCTCCACTGCTTGACATGCTCTTTGTCTTCTCTTGAGATGTCTCTGTTTTCATTCAAATTTAACTTTCATTTGTCTTAACTACCTTCTTGATTAGGTTCCTGAGAAATGGATCATGGATCTTGCAGATCTGAAAATATCTGCCTTCTGTTCTCACACTTAAACACCATTTTGGCTAAGATTCCTTTTCCCTGGAAGCCGGGAGTCTTTTCCAAGGCCCTGGGGCTTGCTGAGTTGCAGGTGATAACTTCAGTGCCAGTACAATTCTCTTTGCTTTGCAGATAACCCGTTTTTGTTGTGAATTGTTGAATTGTTTTTATGTCTGGAGATTTTTAGGATTTTCATTCTTTTTTCTTTAAGTTCTGAAATGTCACTAGGGTCTAGGATTCTAACAATTCAGAGAATTCAAATCTTCTGACGTATCTCCTCTGGGATCCAACAAGAAACCAAACTTCCCCCATCCACTCTCATTAGCTGGTCCACTTTTTATCCTCTTGGTTGAGTCTCCCAGAAGGACAATGGGAAAAAGAAAATCACCCTTCTCCAACCACTGTTTTACCAGTATGCCCCAGGTATAGATACATTGAAGAATGAACGGATCTCTTATTTTCTCGCTTGCACTTGAATCCCTGTTTCCTGCATTCTGTCTCTTCCTCTTAAGTTTACCTCTTTATCCCTTTGTAAAATATTTATTTATGTATTTGGCTGTGCCAGTTCTCAGCTTTGGCACATGGGATCTTTGATCGTTGTGGCAGTATGCGGGATCTTTAGTTGTGGCATGCGAATTCTTAATTGTGGCATATGGGATCTAGCTCCATGACCAGGGATGGAATCTGGGCCCCCTGCGTTGGCAGCAGGGACTCTTAGCCACTGAACCACCAGGGAAGTCCCTTGCCCCTTAGTTTTCTCTCTTTTTTCTTTCTTTTTTTTTTAAATATATTCAAAAATAGTTGATTTACAGTGTTGTGTTAATTTCTGCTGTACAGCAAAATGACTCAGTTATACATATATATGTATTCTTTTTCATATTCTTTTCCATTTTGTCCCAGGATATTGAATGTAGCTTCCTGTGCTATACAGTCCTACCCCTTAGTTTTGATAGAGCATACCCAACCCAGGGAGCGAAGCTGCATCTCTTATGTCTCTTGCATTGACAGGCGGGTTCTTTACCACTAGCACTACCTGGGTAGTATCATATATTACAGTACCACGTGTAAAATAGATAGCTAGTGGGAACCTGCTGTATAGCACAGGTAGCTCAGCTGAGTGCCCTGAGATGACCTAGATGGGTGGGAAGGAGGCTTACGAGGGAGGGGATATATGTGTATGTATAACTGATTTACTTTGTTATATAGCAGAAACTATGGAGAGGGCAATGGCACCCCACTCCAGTGCTCTTGCCTGGAGGGTCCCATGGACGGAGGAGCCCGGTTGGCTGCAGTCCATGGGGTCGCTGGGAGTTGGACACGACTGAGCGACTTCACTTTCACTTTTCACTTTCATGCATTGGAGAAGGAAGTGGCAACCCACTCCAGTGTTCTTGCCTGGAGAATCCCAGGGACGGGGGAGCCTGGTAGGCTACCATCTATGGGGTCACACAGAGTCTGACACGACTGAAATGACTTAACATAGCATAGCATAGCATAGCATATCCTCCAGTAGTTTTCTGAGAAAGGTGAGGTCAATGTGTTGATAGGAATGCACATCTGAATATTCCCTGTGCTCAAGAGTAACTCATGGTTTGTAAAGCTATAGAATTCTGAGTTGGAAAATGTTTTCCCTCAAAATTTTGAAGGTTTTCATTGTCTTCTAGCTGCTAATAGTACTGCTGACAAGTTTGAAGTCATTCTGCTTCTAGATTCTTTATACAAAATTTTTTTTCTCCACTATATAAGTTTGTAGAGTCTGTTCTGTCCCCAGTAAAATGTCTTGAGATCTGTTGGAGATTTCGTGGTCCATTTCAATCTGCAAACTCATATCCTTAAGTTCTGTAAATTTTTCTGGGAATATTTCTTCTTTTTTCCCCCCCTTACATTTTCCCTGTTCTCTCTTTCTGGGACTCTTCTTATTTAAACACTGGACCTCTTGAATTGGTCCTCTTATTTTCTTATCTTTGATCTCCTATTTCTCATATTTTTATTCTTTTTCTCTACTTTCTATATTTCCTTCATATTCTCTTCAAAATTATTTACTCAAATTTTCATTTCTGTTATCATAGTTTTTATTTCCAAGAGCTGGCTTCTTTTCTGAATATGCATTTTTTATTGTATCCTGTTCCTGTTTCAGGAATAAAGTATCTTCTCTTTCTTTTTGAAAATACTAATAAAATCAATGTTAATATTTTAATCTCCCTAGTCTCTGCTCGGAGAAGGCAATGGCACCCTATTCCAGTACTCTTGCCTGGAAAATCCCATGGATGGAGGAGCCTGGTAGGCTGCAATCCATGGGGTCGCTAAGAGTCGGATACGACTGAGCGACTTCACTTTCACTTTTCACTTTCATGCATTGGAGAAGGAAATGGCAACCCACTCCAGTGTTCTTGCCTGGAGAATCCCAGGGATGGGGGAGCCTGGTGGGCTGCCATCTATGGGGTCGCACAGAGTCGGACACGACTGAGTGACTTAGCAGCAGCAGCAGTCTCTGCTTCCTCCACATTGTTTTTCAAGTTTGCTATCTGAGCTTCAGTTTTTATGTGGAGGCTCTTCTCAAATGACTGACTACTCCATGGCTGACAACTCACATTTCCAGGGGCAGCACCAACAACTCCGTGAGTCTGGATGACGCATGTCAATGGTAGGCTCTCTGTACAGTGTTGGCTAAGCTATTCACATGGAGAGATTCTAATGTCAGTGTTTTGGGTCTTTCCTTTGCAGTTAGTTAGAAAAATCTTCCAAATTCCCTCTTAAGAGTCCACAAGCCTGACTTATGGCATTCTGGAAACCAAATGAGAAAAGAGGGCTGGGGATCTTAACCCTTGTTGTAAACTTTCCTTCATTCACCGTTTTTTCAGTAAGGTGGCTGTGCCCTACTGTGCCTTGTTATAAAGACCCTCTGTTTAACCCTCCAGAGAGTAAACCTGAAGTCCCCCGTGGAGGTGGGGAGGAACAGTGTCTGGCCATTCTGAGCAGAAGAGGGGATTCCAAAGTCCAATAGCTCATGGAATAGATTTCGACCAATCTTCCAGATTTTTCAAATCAATTTTATTGAAGTAAAATAAAATGCATCCACTTTAAGGGGAAGTTGGATCTGTTTTGATGAAGGTTATTCGTGTAACCACCACCAAAATAAAGAACACACCCATGACCCCCAAAGAATTTCCTTATATCTCTTTATAATCAACCCCCACAACCCTAGGCCCTGAGCACTTATCTCTTTTCTGTCACTATAGAATAGATGTGTCTGTTCTAGGATTTCATATAAACAGAATCCTACAGTAGGTACTTTTTAGTATCTAGCCTCTTTTGTTCAACATAAATTTTTTGAGATTCGTCCATGCTGTTGCATGGATAAATCTTCATTTCTTTTTATTTCTGAGTAGCATTACATCATGGCACAGTAGTGAGGAATCCACCTGCCAATGCAGGAGATACAGGAGACACAGGTTTAATCCCTGGGTCAGGAAGATCCCCTGGTGGAAGAAATGGCAACCCACTCCAGGATTCTTGCCTGGAAAATCCCATGGACAGAGGAGCCCAGAGGCTACAGCCCATAGGGTCGCAGAGTCTGACACAGCTAAGCATGCACACAGCCAGCATTATATCATATGAATATAGCACAATCCAGAATTTCCATGGACATATGAGTTCTTCCCAATTTGGGGCTATTTTGAATACCTGATATGAGCACTTGTATATACATTTTTATGGACGTACATTTTCATTTCTGTTAGGTGAATAAATACCTAGAAGTCGAATTACTGGATCATAAGTAAATCGATGTTTAACTTTATAAGAAACTGCAATGTGGTTTTCCAAAGTGTTTATGCAATTTTACTTTTCTGCCAGCAACACATGAACATTCTAGTTGCTCCACATACTCACTAATACTTGATAGCATCACTAATTCTAGTGATACTGGGCTTTGGTGGGTCTAATGGTGGTTTTAATTTTATTTCCCTAATAATTAATAACACAAAACATATTCTCATGTGCTTATTGGCCATTCATGCAGCTTATTCTGTGATGTGTATGATCAAATATTTTACCCATTTTTAAATTGAGCTACTTGTTTTCAGCAGGTAAAGAATCTGCTTGCAATGCAGGAAACACAGGAGACAGAGTTTCAATCACTGGGTTGCAAAGACTCCCTGGAGAAGGAAATGGCACCCCACTCCAGTATTCTTGCCTGGGAAATCCCATGGACAGAGGAGCCTAGAGGGCTACAGTCCAATGGGGTCGCAAAGAGTCGGACACGACTGAGCGACTAAGCGACTAAGCACACACACACATTTGTCTTCTTACTGAATTGTATTAATAAGTGTTCTTTCTGTATTTTACATTCAAGCCCACTGTCAAATATGTGGATTATGAATAGTTTATATTTGCAAGGATGACTTGACTTTTAATTTTCTTAATGCATCTTTTGAAAAACAAAAAGTTTTATTTTTAGGAAGTCTAATTTATCAAACGTTTTCCTTTATGATTCATGCTTCTTGTGCCTTATCAAAGAATTCTCTCTACTACAAGACTGTAAAGATTTTATCTTATGTTTTCTTTAGAAGCTATATAGTTTTAGCTTTTATGATAATGTTTATGATCTATTTATAGTTCATTCTTGTGTAATGCATTGAGCTCCTTTTTTTCTAACAGATACCCAGTTCTTTTAGGACCATTTGTTGAAAAGACTATTCTTTCCCCAATTGATTGTCTTTTTGTCTTTGTCAAATATCAATTGACCATACATGTATGGGCCTGTTTTTAGATTCTATTCCATTCCATCGGTCTGTGTGTCTATCCTTTTGCCAATATCATACTGTCTTAATTACTGTGGCTTTATATTAAGTCTTGGAATTTGGTAGCACAAGTCCCCCAGTGTTAAGCTCAGTATTAAGGGTAAGTTTAGGGTAGTCTTTACTATGGACTAGTTTAGGCTTTCCACTAGTGTGTCATGCTCCTTGGGGTCTCCACCGAGTGCCCAGGGTGCTTATTAAGGAGTCTCCTCTCTGACTGGTTCTAACTTGAATGAGCTCTGAAAATTGTTCAGCTTACAACTTCCCAGTCATTCTTTGCCTAATCTCATGGATCATCACTCTACACATACAAGACTGGTTATTCAACCATGTACTCAGGGAGAATTCCTGTAGATTTCTGAGGCTCTCTCTCTGTAGATCCCTTCTGCTTTCTCCCAGCTGCCTTAACAGTCAACTTTCTTGGGCCTAAGATAGTGTATTTAATAAAAAACCTAGAATTCCCCTCCTATGTGTCTCCTTACTACTCACAGAGACACTTCATTTTTTATAATCCTGGTGGCCAAATGTGTGGGAAATTTTCCCCACACCAAGCAATTCTGCAACACCATCTGGGTCCTACAGTCTAACTCAATTCTGACACTTAATCTACCTAGAGACAGGATCAGATCCTGTAGATCAAGGACTGAGTCCCACAAAACTGCCCCCTCCTTTCAGTCCAGGTTGTCAGGTATGCTTCTGATTGATTGGCTATAAATCTGAGGTTCCCACAACTCCATCCTCAGGTTCCATCAATTTACTAGAGTGACACACAGAACCCAGGGAAACACTTATTTATATTAACCTGTTTATTAAAGGATGTGATTAAAAAAAATACAGTAGACAGCCAGATGAAGAAACACATGGGGTGAGGTGTGGGTAGGTCCCAAGAGCAGAAACTTCTGTCCCCATGAAGTTAGATTGTGTCACCTTCCCCAGCCTCATCCATGGATATTTTCTGCAATTTGGAAGCTTCCCAAACACCCTTCTCTTGGGATCTTAGGCAGACTTCTTCACATCAATTCAGTTCACTTCAGTCACTCAGGCATATCCAACTCTTTGTGACCCTATGGACCGCAGCACGCCAGGCCTCCCTTGTCCATCACCAACTCCCAGAGCTTGCTCAAACTCATGTCCATCACGTTGATGATGCCATCCAACCATTTCATCCTCCGTCGTCCCCTTCTCCTCCTGCCTCAATCTTTCCCAGCATCACGGTCTTTTCCAATGAATCAGTTCTTCACATCAGGTGGCCAAAGTATTGGACTTAACATAGGCCTGATCAATTATTAATTCCATTTCAAGCCCTTCTTCCCTTTCTGGAAAATGAGGAGTGGAAACAAAAATTTCAAGCTTCTAATCATGGCTTGACATCCAGGAGCTCACCCGGAGTCTCCTCAAAAGAACAAAAGATACTTTTACTGTTCTTATCACTTGGGAATTTACAAGGGCTTTAGGAGCCCTGTGTCAGAGACAGAGTCAAAAACCAAACTTTACAACAAAAGATGCTCCTAAGGCTCCTATCACTTAGGGAATTACAAGGGTTTTAGGAGCTCTGTGCCGGGAATGGGAGGTTAAGAGCTGCTGCTGCTGCTGCTAAGTCGCTTCAGTCGTGTCCAACTCTGTGCGACCCCATAGACGGCAGCCCACCAGGCTCCCCCGTCCCTGGGATTCTCCAGGCAAGAACACTGGAGTGGGTTGCCATTTCCTTCTCCAATGCATGAAAGTGAAAAGTGAAAGGGAAGTCGCTCAGTCATCCCATGGACTGCAGCAGAGACCTATATATATACATATATTTTCAAAACAACCAACTGTGTTTGTATTCAAAGAAACAAACTTTACTGCAGTTTTTGTGGGTTTCAGAGGGAAACAGAGGTAAAGACATGTGTTCGATCTGCCATATTTATTTCTTTACATGATTACTTCCCAAGTGGACAGTAGGACCTGCCAGGGTAAGGGCTAGTAACTCTATATCCATTTTCCCAGTCTCTAGCCCAGGATCTGACTCTCACTGTTGTTGTTGAGTTGCTCAGTTTTTTGCAACCCCATGGACTGTAGCCTGCCATGCTCCTCTCTCCATGGGATTTCCCAGGCAAAAGTACTGGAGTGGGTTGCCACTTCCTTCTCCAAGGGATCTTCCAAACCCAAGGATCAAGCCTGTGTCTCTTGTACCTCCTCCACAAGCAGGTGGATTCTTTACCACTGAGCCACCAGGGAAGCCCCCCAACCCTCATTCAGTTCAGTTCAGTCGCTCAGTCATGTCCGACTCTTTGCGACCCCATGAATTGCAGCACGCCAGACCTCCCTGTCCATCACCAACTCCCGGAGTTTACCCAAACTAACGTCCATGGAGTTGGTGATGCCACCCAGCCATCTCATCCTCTGTCGTCCCCTTCTCCTCCTGCCCCCAATCCCTCCCAGCATCAGGGTCTTTTCCAATGAGTCAACTAACTAGGTGTTCGCTAACGTTAATTGAATAGAGTTTAAATGAAAGTTGTTCTTTGGCCATTTAATACATCAAACAGATGAAATATTTCTGTGAATTTATGAAGACAATTTAAAATAGATTCTCATCTCCAGGAAATGCCTTAACTCCTTGGAACATATAGCAGCCAAACATTCTAACTGGAATTTCTCCAGCCAGCAATTCCTCAATGCAGCTAGACACTTCTTATTTGAAACTTGTCAAGAGAGAGCAAGAATGTTCCGGAAGGGGCCACTTTCTTTCAGCCAACAGTATAGCTCCCACAGAGAAGGCAATGGCACCCCACTCCAGTACTCTTGCCTGGAAAATCCCATGGATGGAGGAACCTGGTAGGCTGCAGTCCATGGGGTTGCAAAGAGTCGGACACGACTGAGTGACTTCACTTTCACTTTTCACTTTCATGCATTGGAGAAGGAAATGGCAACCCCCTCCAGTGTTCTTGCCTGGAGAATCCCGGGGACGAGGGAGCCTGGTGGGCGGCCGTCTATGGGGTCACACAGAGTCGGACACGACTGAAGCGACTTAGCAGCAGCAGCAGCATAGCTCCCGCAGCCCCACTGGCCAGAGAACTCTCTCTTCCTCATCTCTCTGTGTACACAGAATTTAAAAGAAATCACGTAGGCACAGCAAGGGCCTCTGAACTTCAGGAGCTCAAGGCCTGCCCTTTGTCAGTCAGGTTCCAATAGGGAGAAAAGGGTCACATTAGTTTTTTGAACAGAAAGAATTCTGAAAGAAATCTGAAAACCTATATAGAAAGAATTTAATGTAAAAAATTGTTAACTAAATGTAGAGTTGTTAACTGGGAGACTGAAAGAGTGCCCTAAGATATCACGGAACTGGCACTGACAGACGTAGAAGGTGTAACTAGGGTTGAAGGAATAAAGGAATGAGGTTAGAAGCGTTAAAACTCAGAACCTTAGAAAAGGGGCCCCTGGAATAAAGAACTCTGGGGAGGAGGCGCTGCTTGGCTGGCGCTGGTACCTCTAGTAGGAGGCACAATGAAGTTGATTGATTCTTCAAGTGTTGGGAAAACTGCCAACTAGATTCAGCTACAACTACAGGAAGACAAAGCTGCTGTCAGCATGAAGACACATTACTGGAGCATTGCGTGAGGACCGGAAGGCCACAGACTGCACCGTGCAGGCTCCCTCTGGCGCCCCCTACTGGCAGGTCCTAACAGAGCGAGCTTGAAAAACCAGGTCTTGACTCCACATTGGAGCTAAGGCACAAATAGATGAGAAAAGAGAAGCTAAAGGCAAAGGAGAAAAGGGAAGATATACCCATTTGAATGCAGAGTTCCAAAGAATAGCAAGGAGAGATAAGAAAGCCTTCCTCAGTGATCAATGCAAAGAAATAGAGGAAAACAATAGAATGGGAAAGACTAGAGATCTCTTCAAGAAAATTAGAGATAGGCTCAATAAAGGACAGAAATGGTATGGACCTAACAGAAGCAGAAGATGTTAAGAAGAGGTGGCAAGAATACACAGAAGAACTATACAAAAAAGATTTTCATGACCCAGATAACCACAATGGTGTGATCACTCACCCAGACATCCTGGAATGTGAAGTTAAGTGGGCCTTAGAAAGCATCATCACTAAGAACAAAGCTAGTGGAGGTGATGGAATTCCAGTTGAGCTATTTCAAACCCTGAAAGATGATGCTGTGAAAGTGCTGCACTCACTATGCCAGCAAATCTGGAAAACTCAGCGGTGGTCACAGGACTGGAAAAGGTCAGTTTTCATTCCAATCCCAAAGAAAGGCAATGCCAAAGAATGCTCAAACTACTGCACAATTACACTCATCTCACATGCTAGTAAAGTAATGTTCAAAATTCTCCAAGCCAGGTTTCAGCAACACATGAACTGTGAACTTCCAAATGTTCAAGCTGGATTTAGAAAAGGCAGAGGAACCAGAGATCAAATTGCCAACATCTGCCGGATCCTTGAAAAAGCAAGAGAGTTCCAGAAAAACATCTACTTTTGCTTTGTTGACTACGCCAAAGCCTTTGACTGTGTGGATCACAATAAACTGTGGAAAATTCTGAGAGAGATGGGAATACCAGACCACCTGACCTGCCTCTTGAAAACTCTGTATGCAGGTCAGGAAGCAACAATTAGAACTGGACACGGAACAACAGACTGGTTCCAAATAGGAAATGGAGTATGTCAAGGCTATGTATTGTCACCCTGCTTATTTAACTTATCTGCAGAGTACATTATGAGAAACACTGGGCTGGAGGAAGCATGAGATTTCCAGGAGAAATATCAATAACCTCAGATATGCAGATGACACCACCCTTACGGCAGAAAGCGAAGAAGAACTAAAGAGCCTCTTGATGAAAGTAAAAAAGAGAGTGAAAAAGTTGGCTTAAAACTCAACATTCAGAAAACTAAGATCATGGCATCCAATCCCATCACTTCATGGCAAATAAATGGGGAAACAATGGAAACAGTGACAGACTTTATTTTCTTGGGCTCCAAAATCACTGCAGATGGTGACTGCAGCTATGAAATTAAAAGATGCTTACTCCTTGGAAGAAAAGCTATGACCAACCTAGACAGCATATTAAAAAACAGAGACATTACTTTGCCAACAAAGGTCCGTCTAGTCAAAGCTATGGTTTTTCCTGTGGTCATGTATGGATGTGAGAGTTGGACCACAAATAAAGCTGAGCACCAAAGAATTGATGCTTTTGAATTGTGGTGTTGGAGAAGACTCTTGAGAGTCCCCTGAACTGCGAGGAGTTCCAACCAGTCAATCCTAAAGGAAATCAGTCCTGATATTCATTGGAAGGACTGATGTTGAAGCTGAAACTCCAATACTTGGGCCTCCTGATGCAAAGAACCAACTCATTGGAAAAGACTCTGATGCTGCGTAAGATTGAAGGCAGGAGGAGAAGGGGACAACAGAGGATGAGATGGTTGGATGGCATCACTAATGTGATCGACATGAGTTTGAGTAGGCTCTGGGAGTTGGTGATGGACAGGGAACCTTGGCATGCTGCAGTCCATAGGGTCACAAAGAGTTGGACATGACTGAACAACTGAACTGAACTGATTACACCCATCAACTGGGAATCCCATCTAGCCCACACCACATTTTTCTGAGCTGACTAAACCAACTCATCATTTTGACATTTGCCCACACATCACCCCCTCGGTCTTAGGAGCAGTGACTGAGTCCCTAAAACAATCAACTTAGCCATGGGTTGAGTGAATTGAGGTGCCTTGCTATTGGCTTTCTCACTGAGTTGTACAATAAAAATATCTTTGTTGTTTCCATTCCTGCCATCAGTCCTAGTAAACAGCAGATACGCCTTAAATGGTCCTTGAATAAAAACAAACTTGTATTCAAATATACACTAATTAAATCCAGTAAGGGTGTTTTTGTTTTTTGTTTTTTTGCCTATTAAATTATAGGCTCTCTTTTTAAAATGATAATATGCCAGTGCCATTTCAGTGTGGCATTCAAATTAGGTCAAACCTTTAGAAAATAATTAGTGAAAAAAAATATCCGTGAAGATGTTCATTAAGGCAGTGTGTGTGGGGAAGGGGAGGAGGGGAGAGAAGATGAGGAAAGAGGAAGATGGAGGAGAAGGGAGGAGAAGGGGAGAAAGAGCCAGCAGCCGTCATAACCTACAAGATGGGAGCAGTTGTGTAAGTTATGAAAGAATTTCTCATTAGTGCATGCCTGCACTTAACATCAGAGTTATGGAACTAGTGTTGTACTATGTAAAATATATATATTTATTTATTTATTTATCTATCTATCTTCAGGAAGGTTGGTAGCAAACAAGACTTTGAAGTCAGAGCTATCTGGTTTCCGGTCCTAGAAGTGTAAATTTTAACAGTCTCCCTGAGCCTCAGTTTATCTCTAACATCAGGAAAATATCTACTTTGCAGATACAGTAAGGATTAAAGAGGAAACAACACATACAGAGCCTGGCACACACTACATATTTCATTAGTAGTAAGTGTTTTTATTATTGCCTTAGGTAAACATGCAGACTGAAAGGTGTAGCAACATTAAAGCTGTAATTATATTTAAGAGAAAACAGGTGTATGCAGGGGAGATCCTGAAAGGAAATGCACTAACATACTACACAATGGTTGTATTTGAGTGGTAAAATTATGGGTGACTTTTTTTCTATCTTCCAAATATTAACCATGCAGTCTGGAACATTTACAATGGCAAAACAAGAATCATTTGAAGGGCAGGTTTTGAGAAAAGCCTCCCAAAGATCGGGAAATGTAGTGATTCATTGGTCAGTGAAAAGTCCAAAATGTTGCTTATTTGCCTGTATAATTCAATCCCAGTGCTGTAAGATGGGGCCAAAGGAAGCAGGCATCCATGCCAGAGAGCAGTAGGGATGGGCAGGGGATGGGGTGGGGGTGGTGGTTGTCTCTACACAGAAGAGGGCATCCTTGCTGGGGGCAGTGGCTGTAAGAGATGATGGAAGTGTGAAAACTAAAATGACCCATGTGGTATGTTGGGATTGATATTCAAGGTATAAATATGGACTCACGGCCTTCAAATTAGTCAGAAAAATTTTTTAAAATAGATTTAAGTTGTGTTCAAATGAATGTTGTTGCTCAGTCACCAAGCCGTGTCCAGCTCTTTGCGACCCCATGAACTGCAGCTCCCTGTCCCTCACCATCTCCCGGAGTTTGCCCAAGTTCATGTCCATTAAATTGGTGATGCCATCCAACCATCTCATCCTCTGTCACCCTCTTCTCTTTCTGCCTTCAATCTTTCACAGCATCAGGGTCTTTTCCAATGAGTCAGCTTTTTGCATCAGATGGCCAATGGCCAAAGTATTGAAGCGCACACACACACACACATACATATATATTCCTTACCTCTGTTCACTGATGTCTTAGATTCAGTAAACTGTTTATTCAATAAATATATATTTATTTTTCATTTTAATTGTGTCTAGTGGGAGTCTTTATTGAATTAGTTGCACTATGCTTCTGTTTTATGCTTTGGTTTTTTGACCATGAGGCTTATGTGATCTTAGCTCCCTGACCAGGGATTAAATCCCTGCCACATGCATTGGAAAGTGAAGTCTTAACCCCTCGACCACCAGGGAAATCCCATATATTTCCATTAAAAGTTTCATTATGTCCATGCTGTCCACCACCTGAACAGGTTTCATAGTCACCCAGTCCAGAAGATTAAAGCTTGAAGGTGACATTCTGTTCCTGGCTAAAGAGTTGGAAAATCACTGGCAACATTTCGAAAGCTATGAGCATACCCAGTGCCAAGATCTTGGTTTCTACACCATTCTCCACCAAAGGAAGCTAAGTTGCCTAGGAGAAGTGACAAGTTCCAGGGCTGGGACAGATAAATCACAAGATGAGCCAGGACTCCCTGGTTCCAGAAATTTGGGAAGCGCTTAAAGAATGGAGGGACTATTTCGAAAGGACACAGAAGCCAACTTGAAGGGGTTCCCACTGGCCAAAGCTAAAATAATCTGAGCCTCAAAATAAAGAATAAATAAAATAGGAATCACTGAGTCTACTCTAACATAAATAAATGAATGAGTGGATGAATAAATATGAAGAGGAGAAGGTTTATTTCCCATACAGATGATGCCAACTAATAAATGTAGAAGTAATCCTGAATTTGGCAATCAGTATAGTAAGAAGCCAAGAAACAGCAGCGGTCCTAGTGGGAGGGAATTTGGTAAGGATCAGGATACTTAAATTGTATCCTGATCCTTTGGAGATCAAGTATCTCTCCACAAGGTACATTTTATTTACAAAGAGAAAAAAGGGTACTTTAGAGTGGAGAAACCTGGCCAACTATTATCAAAGTTAGCATCATCAATAATGGGACAAGTTGAAATCATACACTGCCTTACAGGATACGGAGGGAGACACACAACATCCCTTCTGTGGAACTCCTGCCCATAACGCATACTCACAAAGACACACCAGACAAACCCAACTCGTGGATCATTCTACAAGATAACTGGCTTATTATAATCCTCAAAAGTGTCAAGGTCATGAAAATCAAGACTGAGAAACTGTTCCAGATTAAAAGGGATTAAGAAGATGTGATGACCAAATGCAGTTAATGCTGGATGCTTTCCCTACAGAGGATATTACTGAGACAACTGGTAAAATCTGAGACCCCCCTCAGATTGGGGTCTGATGATTAGGTGGCAGCAGTGTATCAATACTAACCTCCTGGTTTTGATGGCTCTAATGTGGTTGAGTGAGAGAGAACGTCTTTGTAAGAAATACACATGAAATATTTGAGTGGTAAAGGAGCATCAGGTCAGCAACTCACTCTCAAATGGTTCAGAAAAAAAAGTTCTTGGTACTATCCTTGCCACTTTTCCATAAGTCAGAGATGATTCAGAGGAAAATTAAGTTCAAAAAGTTTATTTCAGCTGTGGCCAAAAGCTCTGACTCTTTATCTTACTAAAAGCAAAGGCTGCAACCAGTTCGGTCAGCCAAACCTGTTTGTCTTGATGGTTGGGGACAGACTGCCAGGCGTGGGTTGGGCAAACAGCTCAAGGGATCAGACCAGAGGCTGGGAGGGCTGGGGCGGCAGCTTCAGCCATGCCTTATGTGAGGAACTTCAGCGTGGGACACTTAGGAAGAGCTCAGAAGCTTATGATCTCTGGGACTCGGGGTAAGAGGAGGAGCAAACCAGGATACTTTCCACACCTCGCTAGCACCAAGCCCCCTCCCATCAGACCCTAAAGGATGAGAGAAGGCAGAGCTTGGAGAAAAGAGGAGAGGGAGAAGGAGAGAGAAGAGAAAATGACCTTGAATTTCTGGTACCATCACATTGTTGATACAATAAATATGTATTTAGTCCACAAAGTCACCAAACTCTGTTGTCCTTGGACCTCTATGCCTTTTCCCAGCATCGTGTCCCCAGCAGCAGGGGGCAGGACCCCACTGACGCGGTAGCCTAGGGACCCAGGAGAGGGCTGTTTTGGGAGCAGGTGTCCCAGTAGTCAGTCCTTGCGAGATTGCGAGGTTTGGGGTTTTTTGGCTACTCAGCAAAGTTGCTGCTTCATTTTTTGCATATTTTAGTAGGTTTATTGTTTTCCCTGAGCTAATTCTGCAAATTTCAAGAATGGGAAAGAAATACACATTTGTCAATACATATCTCAGCAGTGGCCACAGGACTGGAAAAGGTCAGTTTTCTTTCCAATCCCAAAGAAGGGCGATACCAAAGAATATTCAAACTACCATACAATTACACTCATTTCACATGCTAGCAAGGAAGGTTATGCTCAAAATCCTTCAAGTTAGGCTTCAGCAGTACATAAATTGAGAGCTTCCAGATATTCGAAAGGCAGAGGTTTAGAAAAAGGAAGAGGAATCAGAGATCAAATTACTAACATTCACTGGATCATAGAGAAAGAAAGGGAATTTCAGAAAAACATCTACTTCTGCTTCATTGGCTACACTAAATCCTTTGACTGTGTGGATTACAACAAACTGTGGAAAATTCTTAAAGAGATGGGAGTACCAGACCATTTTACCTATCTCCTGAGAAATTTGTATGTGAATTAGAAGCAACAGTTAGAACCAGACACGGAACAATGGATTGGTTCAAAATTGGGAAAAAAGAGTTCATCAAGGCTGTATCTTGTCACCTTGCTTATTTAACTTCTATGCAGAGTACATCAAGCGAAATGCCAAACTGGATGAATCACAAGCTGGAATCAAGATTGCCCGGAGAAATATCAACAACCTCAGATATGCAGATGATATCACTCTAATGGCAGAAAGTAAAGAGGAACTAAAAGAGCTTCTTAATGAGGGTGAAAGAGAAGAGGGAAAAGATGCTTAAAACTCAACATTTGAAAAACAAATTGCATCTTGTCCCATCACTTCATGGCAAATAGAAGGGGGAAAAGTGGAATCGGTGACAGGTTTTATTTTCTTGTGCTCCAAAATCACTGAGGGCAGGGACTGCACCCATGAAATTAAAAGATGCTTGCTTCTTGGAAGAAAAGCTGTGATAAACCTAGATACCGTATGAAAAAGCAGAGACAGCACTTTGCTGACAAAAGCCTATATAATCAAAGTTATGGTTTTTCTAATAGTCATGTACAGATGTGAGACTTGGACCATAAAGAAGGCTGAGCACCAAAGAATTGATGCATTCAAATTGTGGTGCTGGAGAAGGCTCTTGAGAGTTCCTTGGACTACAAAGAGATCAAACCAATCAATCCTAAAGGAAACCAATCCTGAATATTCATTGGAAAGACTGAAGCTGAAGCTCCAGTACTTTGGCCTCCTGATGCAAAGAGCTGACTCATTGGTATAGCCCTTCATGCTGGGAAAGATTTAAGGCAAAAGTGGGCAGCAGATGATGAGATGGTTCGATGGTATCACCAACTCAATGGACATGAATTTGAGCAAACTCTGGGAGATAGTGGAGGACAGAGGATTCTGGAGTGTGACAATCTATGGAATCACAAAGAGTCAGACCAGACACGACTTAGCGATTGAACAACATCTCCTCCGAGTGACTATGAGCTGCTGTAGGTGAAAGCTGTGCAAAGTCAACCTCAAGTGGCATTGCTTTATCCACTCTTTCCCAGTCTCTAATATGGGCTGGGCCACAGCCAGTGCTCCGTGAATGCTCTGTTTCTGTGTGTGTGTGTGTGTGTGTGTGTGTGCATGTATGTGCTTCAGTGGACTTTTTTTTTCATGTCTGAGTGGCAGAGATAAGTCCCATCACCACAACTTCCCCCTAATTTTCCACGTGCAAAGGCTCTCTGAGCCATTTCAATGCAAATCACATGTTGTATGTGGATGTCTGGAGTGGTGTGTTTAGCTACTGAGAATGGGTAAGCCATAGTTTGCTATCCTCGAAAGAAAGTGAAAGTGAAGTCGCTCAGTCGTGTCTGACTCTTTGCGACCCCGTGGACTGTAGCCCACCAGGCTCCTCCGTCCATGGGATTCTCCAGGCAATAATACTGGAGTGGGTTGCCATTTCCTTCTCCAGGGGATCTTCCCAACCCAGGGATCAAACCTGGGTCTCCCGCATTGCGGGCAGACGCTTTAACCCCTGAGCTACCAGACAAGCCCAAACTCCCAGCTTCAGAGAAGCAATGACTCCTAGAGATAAGAAACCAGGAAATGGGGATCTGCGTGTGTGTGTTCAGTCACTCAGCCTTGTCTGACTCTTTGAGGCCCCGTGGACTGTAGCCCACCAGACTCCTCCGTCCATGGGATTCTCCAGGCAAGAATATTGGAGTGGGTTGCCATTTTCTGCTCCAGGGGATCTTCTCATCCCAGGGATCGAATCTGGGTCTCTTAGATCTCCTGCAGTAGTCAGTGGATTTTTTACCACTAGCGCCACTTGGGAAGCCCAGGGGATCTACATAGTGTAGCGAAAATACTAAATGTTGCAAGAGACACTCATCCCCCCCCTAAGCCCACCCAATACATGGGCGCTGTACATTGTGCTGAATGGTCACAGTTTGCAGAGACAGGAAAAGACAAAACCTCCTGCCTAGTCACAGGTGTAGGAGAGAGTTCAAAGTGGGCATTTCCACATCTCCAAAGTTCACCAAAGCCTAGAGAAAGTTCATCTGGGTCTTCATTGGAGACTGCTAAAATCTAGATGAAGAAGAGAGGTTCTCGAGGAATCAAGATAGGTCTCTGGGTGTTGCAAGCTGGATTCAGGAGTTCTGATAGAAATGAGGCAGTCCCCAGCCACAGGGCCAGAGGCCCCACCCCCAGCAGCAGCAACAGCTATGAAATCAAAGACTTCCAGGGCTTGGCTGGGTCCTTTTCAGGATATTTTATCTGAAAAGCATCTACATATCACAAAGCCCATGTCAACAACACCTTCAACCCACAGACCTGGGGGTACTTAGTTCAGCCCTAGGGCCCTGGCTTCCCACCTCCATCACTGGCAGTGGGCATCGCATCATGATAAGGTAGCAACCAGGTGCATGCCTGCTCCTGCCTGAGTCCAGCATCTGACCCCAGTGTGACCTCCCTCCTCCTGGACTCGGGCTTGACTCATGCTTCCAGAATGGGAACCTGGGGATTCCTGCTGCCCCACGGTAGCTGACTCATAGCTGGCCCAGGGGTAACTCTGGAAGGGGCTCAGGGCAGCTGTCAGCTCTCCAGGAAGAGATACATATGGTACCTACCATGGGCCAAGCACCAGGCCCACTGCCATATTTCACTGGTATAATGACACTGTTGGCTAATTCCTAGAAAGGAAGAAAGTGAGGTTCAGAAAAGATCATGCCCAGAGCCAGCCTCCCACTTACCCTTGGGAGACTCCCTGGGGCCAGCCAGCACCCTGGGAACCACCATTTGTTCGTTCATTCCCCCAGCCAGTATTTATTGAGGGCTTCCTGCTCTCTGCTTTAAGCCCTCTCAGTCCCTGAGGGCAGCCCGCAGGAGGCCCACCCGGCTCTCCTAGAGGAGCCAGGCTTGACTGGGAAAGGGGAGTTCCTGGCCCCCAGATCCAGCAAGGCATCCCCCAGGTGTCCCACTCCCTGCCAGGGTACTGCTTTGGCAGCAGAGGAGGGTTCTCTGGCTGGGACTGGGGCATCAGCTGAGCTGTGGGCTCCTGCACCCAGGAGGTGCTTCAGTGCGGGAAATGTGCTTGTTCTCCCAGCCTTAGCCTGCGGCAGGTGGGCAGGTAAGGGAGGCAGTCTCTTCTCATTCCTGTGGTTTCAGGTGCCTGGATGATGTCAGGCCTGAGTGATGCGTGGGACTCACAGTGTCTGGGGCCTGATTGGGGGTGGAGTCATTTCTTTCGAAGCTTATAAATCACTAACTACTTCCCCTTTCAGCCCAGCCCCACCCCTGGCTTAGGAGGAGTTGGTCCGCAGGTCCACAAAGACAGCTTGCCCCGCCCCCACCCTCCATGTCTCGTGCACCGCAGACCCAGTCCCCCTCCCGTGGGGCTCCTCTCCCCACCTCTGCAGTGGTAACACATATACACACCAACCTACCTCGCGGGCAGCCAGCCTGTCTTGGACACACAGGTGCATGCTGTAAGTGGTCCCACACACATGCTCACAGCCCCTCACTCGCACTCACACTCTGCCTTCATGCTACGCCCATGCTCAGTGGTGTCCCCAAGCACAGATGAACGCTTACCTGCCAGAGCCCTCAAGCTCTCCTCCAGGAACCCACAAAGCCATGTGTCTTTCCACTGTTCCATGTGCTCTGGAGTGTGCACATGCACAAGCCCCAGTATCCAAGGCGCTTACATACAAGCAACAGTCTGCAGGGCCTGCATTCCATTCACAAATACACACACACACACACACACACACTACTGCATGCACTCGACATGACCACAGACACACTCCAACCACACACCCACACCAGGCATACACACCCAAATCTACACACACCTTCACACACTCAGGCACACCCCCACACAAACAAGTGTGACTTTCACGATGTCTGGGGTGACAGCGTGATCCAGCAGGGAGCTGAAGCCTACACAAAGCCGCAATCCCCAGCCTCACCTCCAGGGGCCGCTGCTCAGCCCAAAGCCCTGGGAACGTAAGTGGCCTTAGGCACGGTCCTCTCGTCGTCAGGAGGAGAGGGACTTTCTGCAGACAAGACTGCCCTGAACTTCTGAGCTTCCCGCAGTGTGTGGCGTAACCTCCCACCCAAGTGGGCAAGGACTCCAAGAGGGGAGTCTGAACGGGGACAAGTAAGTGGAAGAGAACCACAGGGAGCAAAGGGCAGAGGCAAAAATGAAGACGTGGGGGTCCTGGGGGGAACCAGGAGACAGGGAAGGACTGGGGGAAGAAGAGAGAAACGGAGGGAGATGAAAGGATGTGCCAGAGATGTGAGGGACACTAGACGAAGGAGGTAAGGGAGGCGAGTGAGAGTTGAGAAGGAAAGAGGCTACTTGGAGACGGTGACAGGGCTCAGTACACCTTTTCCAGGACCAGAAAGAGGGGTGGCTCTTTCTGTCTCCTAGGCTGGCTGGACCACCCTCCATCCTGCCCCACCAACAGCAATCACCTAGAGGGCGTACTCCACCTCGGTGCCTTGGCCAGCCCCAACCTGCCACCCACCAAACACATGAAGACCCCTCCCACAAGACCCAGATGATAGGTGCCCCAGGAGGGGGCCCTAGGGTGTGAGCATCTCTCACCTCAGCTCACCCAACTGCTCCCCTGGGGTCTGGAGAAAGCTGGGACCCCTGAGACAGAGCTGGAATTTCTTGTTGCTGGAATACTTCCTGCCAACCACAGGCCTATTGCCTCCTGCTCAGGGCTCTGTGAAGTAAGAAGTCGAGCTGTAAAAACGCCAAGATTTGGAGACTTTTTGAGCTGGGAAAGTTCCAGGTTCTCACCCCTTTATGTCTAAGCAGTCACCCCATCTTGTCTATTCCATTCAACCCTGATCCCACTCTTGGTCGCACTCTCACAGGATAGGAAGTGAGCCTAGTAAGCTGGAATGTTCTGAGGCACCAGCTCAGATTACAGAGGAGGAAAGGAGGCCTTGGACCCACATCCTGGAGTCCACCAGCTCCTCACCCTGGACACACCCCCAGAACCCCTGTCCCTGCAGCCCCTCCCAAAGCACTCCAAGAGCTTCATGTCATGCCCAGAGCCCACCTAGGCTTCTGCCAGATTCTTTGTCTTTTTTATTTATATGGATCTTTTTTTTTAAGTCTTTATTGAATTTGTTGCAATATTGCTTCTATTTTCTTATGTTTGAGTTTTTTGGCTCTAGGCATGCGAAGGAATCTTAGCTCCCTGACCAGGACTCAAACCCACATCCCCTGCATTGGAAGGTGAAGTCTTAACCACTGGACCTTCAGGGAACTTCCTTTGCCACAGATTCTGGCTCTCTGAACTTCCATGCCCCAGAATTCAGGACCAGACAGAGGAACAGCGACTTGTTTATTAGTTGGATACTCCACATGAAAAAGAGAAGGTGTGATGCTCTCCATTTCTCAGATGAGAATACTGAGGTTCAGAGAAGCGGCCTGTCTTGTCTGAGGGCCTGTGAAGCCAACCAGCATTTGAGGCCTAAAGGGAGGAGGAGGCTGAGCCAAGGCCATGGTCAGGCCCCTGGCCTGCTCTCGCTCCAGCTTCAGCCCTATGCTCAGCCTTCCCCCTCCAGCAGAGCACTGCCTCAACCCCTGCCCGTTTCCCACCCTTCCCACATGTGCGGGCGCACCTCAACACCCTGCTCCAGAGCCCCTGCACCCCGCAACCCACTCCACAACCAACCCACCCTATGCCCCCTCCCCAGGAGCACACCATCCCCATCACTCCCTCCTCCATGAAACCTGAAGTCAGACTCCCCCATTTCCCCGTTCCCATAGCGCTGCAGCCCCTGCATCTGATTATGTCTCTCCCCTGCTTAAAAACCCTTTCATGGCTGGCCCTCCCCTTGGGAGAGTGTTCACGCCTCAGCATGGCATTCAAGAGCCCTGCAGACCTTTCTGGCCTCATCTCCATCCATTCCCCACAAGACCCCACACCACAAGCAGCAGTAGACCCATTGCAGTGTCTGGGGCCCGAGGACCATCTCTGGGAGAGCTGGCTCGACATGCCAGCGAGGAGGGGGATGTACATCTTGTTGACATGCAGCTCCCTGCTCACCTTAATCTCCTCAGACTCTACAAGGGCAACGGGTGGCCAGGAGGGTCTGAGACACCAGCACTCCACTCCTCCTACCTGCTGGTCCCTGGGGCCTCTGCAGAGCCCCCCAGAGGCCCCCAAGTGCAACCCCTCCTCAGCAGCTTTCCCAGCACCTTCAATTCCTGGAGCAGCTATAGCAGGGAGACCATGCATGCAGGCCCAGCCCTTGGGAAGCTTCCAGGCTGGAAATCGAGGAATGACCCTGTCACCTGGGGGCCAGACAGACCCAGGGACAAAGCTAGGCCAGGATGCAGGTGGATACCAGCCGGTGGATGGTGACAGGCTCAACAGTCACAATGGCTACTCCCCATTAAGCACTTGCTAAGTGCAAGACTCCAAGCGGAGCAATTTCTAGATGTTTTCTCATTTAATCCTCCCCTTTACGTCTATGGAGTAGATATCCTTCTTAGTTTACAGACAGAAAGAGGAAGCTCAGAGAGATCTAGCAATCTGTACAGCATCACACAGCTAACCAGTGGAAGACCTGAAATGTAAATCCAGATCCACCGATTCCTAAGGCCATGCCCTTCACACCCCACTTTACAGCCACCCCAAATTCCAGGCGGGGACTTGTCACTTCCCTTCCAAAAAGACCTCAAGGGCTCCCCACCACCAGGAGCATAATCTCTCCCAGCTGAGGGGCCCCACTATCTGGCTGCTGCCTGCCTTTCACCACCCACACCCACTACACTCCAGATTGCAAGCTTGGTGTTTTCTAAGTCAAACTCTCTGAGCTTCCCTGTTCACTCGCGCTCAAACACCTGCCCCATTTTACAGACAAGAAAACAGAGCATTAAGAATGTTAAGTAACTAGCCCAAGGTTACACAGTTGGGAAGCAATTGAGCCTGATTGGAACCCAGGTCATTAGAGCATCAAGTACTCAGGCATTAATTTGTGTTACAGACAATTAAGGAGTGGGAATTAGCAGGACATGCTGCTGATGGTGCAGAAGAAGGTTGGGGAGAGTACTCAGGTCGGTTCCAGAATGAAGGAGGGCAGTCTAGGCCTTCAGGAATGGCAGGGTCTGGATGGGTGAATTTGAAAGGGAAGTCTAAGAGAAGTACAGACAAGAGAAAAAGAGAGAAAGGGCTGGTGAAAATTAGGGAGGCAAAGTACGTGGTGGAAAGGGCTGTGTCATGGGAAAGCCCAAACATGCGCTCCAAATTCCTGTGTGACCTTGAGCAAAGCCCTTCCCTCTCTGGGGGACCCCTTGTCTATAAATGAAGGGTAGATGAGCCCTGGTGGTCCCTAAGGTCTAATCTGGCCCTGATATCTAGGATTCTGACTCTGTATGTTGCCATTGAGCCTTAAACACAGGATATGACCCCAGATCTATTGTAAAGGGATATGGACTTGAACTCCAAGAGCAGACAGGGGCCAGCAGCCAACAGTACCCAACAGGGTATACCAAGGGTTGGCCTCAGTTACACGCCAGGGATGGCACATGCATCCCTCTTCTCCACGCATGCGTGCTGCACATGTGGACTCACTACAGCAGGGTTGATATTGTGGAAGTTGGAATGAATGGATGAGGGGTGAATTCACTCAGGGGTGAATGAGTCAAAGTGGAACTGAGGTCTTACAGGGAAGTTTCAGGACATGCACAGCACTAGCTTAAAGCCCTGACTCTAGCTCTTCCTCAGGAAAGGGGAAGGGAGTAGGGGTCCCTGAAGAAGGGGCAGAGAAAACATCCTGTGGGTGAGGGTGAGGGTGGCAGGCCCAGAATAAGTGGTCTGTCCAACTGGAAGACACTCAGGGAACAAGGATGGTCCCCAGTCAAGACTTGCACCCAAATCTAGAGTACATTCCAGACCATAGCAAAGGGGATATTCTTCCTTGGGTGCCTGCGGTAGAAGCACAGAGACGCACTAGAGGGCTCAGAGTCAGGTGGGGCAGAAAATGCATCACTAGAGGCTGAATGCACACACATGCCCATGCAGATGCACACACACACAACTCCTGTACAAAGACCCCAAAATCAAGTCATCCATCCCCCTCCCCCCACCTCCAGACTGAGCCCTTCAAACTGCTCTCCCTTCCTAGACAACACGCCCTTCACGTGCCAGTGACACACACCGGGAGGCAGGAGGTCTCGGTGTCTCACCCTTATCCCTCTTGCTGCAGTTTTGATGTGCCTGCTTCCTTTCTGACTCAAGAGCTGTCAAACAGAAACAGGCCCACCCACCTCTGCGTGCTAACTTCCACCCTCTGGAACATGAGCTCACCTCTTATCTTTCCTGCCTCTTTGACCTCCATTTCTTGCCCTCAAGAAGGCTGTCTTATTCACCACTGAACACTACATGAGGGAATGAGAGAGCCCTTGGGAGCCCACCTGGTCCTCCAGTGGCCCACCTCACTGGACCCTCAAGATATATCAAAGAGCTTGAGACTGACAGCGTGCAGAGTAAATGCTCAATGAAGATGGTTTAATGCGTGTCCTTAATTATCCCATCATCCCATCACTTGAGTAGGAAGTCCTTCTGGAAGTCTAGCCTCAAGTCCTCATGCTATGGTATGAGCCAGTGTTCCACCTTTGGTGGAGTCTGGGGACCAAACTGGATGAGGCTGCACAGGTTAGTAAGAGGAGCGGCCTTCCTGGAAGGGGATGAGGCCAGGAAGGAGATTACAGAGGCGCCAAGCCCAGAGCTCCACAATTGCACCTGCTGCAGCTCCTACAGGGAGATCAGGGGGCCTGCCAACTTACCCCACCCCATGATCTCATAGCTGCCTTTGCCAGGCGCTGGCTCAGGGAGCAGCTGCTGACAGCATGGATTGGGCACAGAGCCCAAGGACAAAAAGGCGGGAAGGCTGCGAGGGCCAACAACAGAGTCGTCCCCACAGGGCTCAGACATGAGGTCCCTCCAGCCTCTGTTTACTGCCTTTGGCTGCTGACACCCCATCTTGGCTCCTCTTCCCAGGTTCCCCCATTGCCCACCTGTCCCCCAGATGACAACAGATTAGGGGAGGAGAGACTCCTTCTTCCTCCCGGAGCATCAGTCTCTCCATTTGCACCTCTTTTGGCTTCTCTCTGTTCCAAATCGTTGACTGGCCCTGAATGGGATGCTGTTGTTTCCAAGCAGGCAGAATTTGCTGGGCGGGAGACAGATGTTCAAATTTTGTCATTCCTGAGGCTACTACAGGCACGAATCTAAATGCCAGTTAAAAGTGACTATGAATCACTAAATAGATGCTTCTGTCCTAGTTTCGGGGCATCCCCAGAGGTATCAACCCCAGACCCAAGGTTCTCCTGTGTCTTACCTCCCCTCCATCCACCATGAAATCCACCTCTGGAGTCAAGAGACCCCCTCCACCCAGCCCTGGTCCAGTAGGCTGCGGTTCCTGGACTCAGGATGGGGACACCTGGTGGAAACCCCAGGCCTCAGAGTGAGGAGTCACCTGAGTCCTGGGACTGCAGTCAAAGCTCTGCCGGGCCATCAGAGGCTCCCTTTGCCTCTTGATTCAAAGGTGAGGCCCCCAGCCTGGGAGACAGCTGTCCCACTGGGTGCTTTCTTCTCCTCATTCTGCTCTCAGCTCAGCCAGCCTCCCTCTGCACATTCCCTCTCCCCCCAACCAGGGAACCCTAGCCAAGCCTGCCCCTTCCAGCTGCTCAGTCCTGCCCACAGGGTACCACCCTGGATCTGCCCCCTCCTTCCTCAACCACAGCCCAGCACTAGTGCCTGAAGTATTCTGCTGTTCCCACTGTGGACGGCAGCCTGGGATGTGCCGGTCACCCTCCAGGGAACGCCTCAGAAACCATAGCAGCCCCTCTTCCCCAAATCTTGGGTCTGTCCCACCTCCTCCCCCACCTACGCAATCTATCCTCCCCTCCCAGCTTCTAGACCTCCAGTCCTTCTCTGTTCGGGAAGGGGGTGGACTAAGGGCCCCTCCCATTCAGCAGCTCTGTGCATCTGACGTTTCTCTCCAGGGCCTTGAGCCCAGGCCCAAAGCAGTCGAAGATGCAGACAGACTGACCTCAGATCTGCCGTCCTCCATATTGGAGCCCTGGTTCCTGAGAAGGAGATAGGAGGCCTTATTAGCATCCTATCTCCACTTCTCAGAACCTTCCTCAGCCTCTACAGAGGCTCCACACTCTTCCCTCATCTCTTTCCCCAGACATCCCAAGAGAAGACACCTGGACGGCCCACCAGCCAAGACTCAGCCAGGCTTTCTGGAGAGGAGGATCTGGCTCAAGGGTAGCAGGTTACTGAGCCAGAGCTCTGGGGCACAGCTCCTGGGAATTGGCTAGTTCCAGAATAATGATGCCTCTGGGATGCTAGATGCCCGCTGCTCTCCCTACCTGTCCCCACCCCAAAGATAACCTTGCCCCTCTTCAGTCGGTCCACACCCAACTGCTCCGGGAAGGTTTCCCTGGACAACCCCACCCAGCTCTTACCGCCACTTATTCCATCACCCCATGCACTTAGATCCAAAGTTTTCCCTGTATTCAGTTGCCCTTCTTCATGTGTTGCTTTGCAAATGTTCTCATAAAGCTATATTTCTTATCGTTGTCACTAGTTGTGAGTTCCCATGTTAATTAAGCCCACTTTGCTAGAGGATTAGTCCCTGACCTTACAGAGTGCCAACAAAGACTCTAAAATCTAAGTCATGTCTCTTTCCCTGCAATTTTTCCCTCTTGACAATCAAGCAATGTCACAGATCAAACTTCCAACAATGGGCAACTTCTCCCCATGGCCAAGGTCTTGCCTCGATTGCCAGGAGGCCCCTGATAAGGTTCTTTCCAAGCAGGACTCTCTAGGCAGTATCTGGAAGAGGTCAGCTCCTCCTCAAGGGAATCTTCTCACTCTGGAGCACTTCAAACCCTTCCAAGATCATTTCCCTTCTCCCTGGCCTCCGGAACCAGGCTGAGAGCTAAAGCAGCATCCACACTGGGGTCCCTCAGACACTGCAGTAAGATGTGGCAAGACAGTGATGTGGGACTGAATCTACACTAATTGTATGGACTAGTGCCCCCGGACCTTGATTCTTCTGCCTATAAAATGGGCACATTTGTAAGATGGTGTTGATACATATAAACCAGGCTGAAGCAGGAGTCCATCTTTTTGCAAAGGAAGACGCTGCAAGTCACTTCAAGGTCACACAGCTAGTCCTGGGGGTGCATTCATTAAGCCGGAAATCCTTTGGTGAGTCCCTACTGAGGCTCGGCAGAGGACTAAGTTTACCTGCTTATCTAGATAACCCTAAGGTAGGAGGAGGCAGACCTGTGAATGGGAAACATCAATAGGATAAAATGTTGTGTCCAACTCTTTGAGACCCCATGGACTGCAGGCTGCCGGGCTCCTCCATCCATGGGATTTTTCAGGCAAGAGTATTGGAGTGGGTTGCCATTTCCTTCTCCAGGGGATCTTCCCAACTCAGGGATTGAACCCGGGTCGCCCACATTGCAGACGGACGCTTTACCCTCTAAGCCACCAGGGAAGCTGATAGGCTAGAGCAGGTTCAAAGCTATGAGAGAACGTGAACACATTTCTGAGAGCTGACAGAAAAGGACCAATAGCCGCCCCCCTCCCAGCATCTCCTTCTCAGTCGAGAAAGCTCTTTTTTTAAGACTTTTTTTTTTAATGTGGACCATTTAAGTCTTTATCAAGTTTGTTACAATACTGCTTCTGTTTTTACATTTTGCCTTTTTAGCCACAAGGCATGTGAGAGCTTAGCTTCCCAACCAGGGATCAAACTCACACCCCCTGCACTGGAAGGCTAAGTCTTAACTACTGGATGGCCAGGGAAATTCCCAGAGGGCCCTTCTAACTTCATTTCAATCATAAAAGACAGCTTGGTCAGGTCTGTGAGTGAGGCTTCACTAGTGGGACTCCAGAGGGTAGCCTGCCCCAGGCCCCTTCGCTGCTCCCTGCAGGGGCACCCCCAAACCAGACACAGACAGGCTTGCTCAGAGAGGCTGTCTTCATTTACAGAGGTGAGGAAGGACTGGAAGGCTGACTCGAGCCCATGAAAGCTAAAGTAGGTCTGGCTACCAGAGGTCAAGGGCGACCGGTGGGGAGGGGCAGCGGGAGCAATGCCGGGGCCCAGGTTGCAGCCGCCCACCTTTCCCGCCCAGGAATGCCATCGGCCAGCTGAAATTCCCAGCCCACACCAGGCACCCTCGAGGGCTTCGGGGGAGGGTGGGATTCACATTTCTCCCCACCCCCACTGACACCCCAGCGGGAAATGTGTTGAGTTCGTCAACATCTCTCTGGGCCCCAGGGCCCAGTGCTCCTATGGCTCCTAAATGATGGGGCAGAAGCCAGGTCATTAGGCAGGGGAGGCTGTCATTACTGCCGTGGTGATGCCACCGCCGCACAGACAATGGCAAACAGTCATTAGCGGCTGTGTCACGGGGTGAGGCAATGCTGGCCAGGCACAGCAAACCGCCCCTCCCCCAGTCCAGCTCCCGCACACTCACCTGTACACTCACACCAAGGAGAAAGCAGGCGCCCACTCCCCCAAGCGCATGTTCACACAACAGAAGTGTGGGTAGATACTCCCACAAACTCACACACTTGCCCACTCACATGTCCACACACACACACACACAAGGAGCTGGACCCCTGGATCCTTCCACAACCAGGTTCCCAGACACACAGGTATCGCCCCTTGACATGGACACACAGGGGCCCCAGAGGAGACTTCAGACACCCCTTCCCATCCCATCCACTCTGCTTCAAAGGAGCAGCACCCACGACAAGCCTTGCCTTACTTGCACCCCAAGAAATGGTTTTCTGCACCCCCAAGAAATGGTCTGCCATAGGCATGTTTCTAAGCATTCCTGACCCCCAGCAGGAGAGAGACAGGAAAGGGAGGCTGGGATCAGAGGAGAGGAATGCCTGAAATCTAGCCTCCTTCCCAGTTTTGAATCTTTCCTTCCTTCCTCCTCCCCACCTGGCTTTCTTTTGTCAAGCTGTGGGACCCAGCTTTCAGTCTGGAAAATGTGGGTGTGGGTGGGGAGGTGGAAAAAGTGGCAGTTACATCAGTCATGTAAGGTAGAAGGAGCAGGGGGCCAGCTGAGTCTTGGGTTCAGATCCTAGCTCTGCTACCAGTTGGACATATTCATTTCCTGCTTCTGCTGTAACCATGAACTTAGTGACTTAAAACAACATAATTTTGTTATCTTATAGTTTGGAGATCGGAAGTCCAAAATGTGTTTCAATGGTCTAAAGCCCAGATGCCAGCAGGGCTGCCTTCCTTCTGAAGGTCCTACAGGAAGATCATTTCCCCACCTTTTCCAGCTGCTGGAGACCACCCATCTTCCTTGGTCCCCTTCCCTCTTCAAGCACCAGGAGTCTCTCACAGTATCACTCTCAGCACCCTCTTCCTCATGAAAAGGACCCTGGTGATGATACTGGGCCCACCCTGATCATTCAGGATAATCTATCCATCTCCAGAGCCTTCACTTTTTCATGTCAGCAAAGTCTATGACCATTCAAGGTAACATATTCACAGGCTCTGGGGGTCCATTATTCTATCTACCACACCTGGTGACCATGGACAAGTCCTTTTAACCTCCCAGAGTCCAGCATCTTCAACCGTAATCTAACAATAACTCCTACCACATGGATGGATGGTCCTGGGGACAGAAAGTCACATGAACAGGAAGCACGGTGCCTCACGTGGTGAGTGGGAGGGTCCTTGGCCAGCAGCACCGTCATCTCCCTTTTTGGCTTCCTAAGGACAGAGGAGGACAAGAAAGCTGGGTGAGGGACCTCAGAGGCTGGTGAGGGGGCTTTGGAGGCTCCAGCAGGTCAGAAAGGAGGTATGGGTGTCTGTGAGGGTCCCCAGATCCTGGCAGTCACCCAGCGTGGCTGTGGGCACGCATACGTGCAGTGACCAGGGACAGGGCAACAGGGCGGGGCTGGGCTGCCACTCCTGCTTGCTCCTGCCTTTCTCTCCCGCATCGGTTGCCATCTGTTTGCAGGGCCCTGGGGCCAGCAGGCAGGCAGGAGCCCCAGACCAGGCTGCTATTACCTGCTAAGTGCAGAGTGCAAAACGATGACCCGGGAAGATAAACCCCACATAGAGGATCGCCCGCTGGAAAACACTCATTAATCTCCGATCTCACCCAGCACTGTTTGTCCACTCAGTAGGCAACAGGGCACCTCAGAGAGGAGCTGAGGTTGTCAGATCCCCACTGGCCAGTCTGGCTCCATCCAGCAGCCCAGCCTGGGTAGCAGCCCAGGCCCAGGGTTGGGAGGGGAGAGGGTCCAGCCTTGCATCCTGTTCTTCTGCCCACCTCCCCTTCCCCAACCCTCCCTGGCCTATCCCCACCCCAGCTCCTCCCAGCTTCCCCCAGAACCTCAGAACTTAGAGGAAGCCTGGGCTGGAGGCTGCATTTGGAGGCAAAAGACCAGTTTTAGTCCCACACCTCTGCACAACGAGGGCGCAGGGATGTCCAGCTGACGAGAGTGTTGGAGACATGAAACCAGGTCACCTGTTTGAGTCCTTTTTGTAAGCCTGGGTACTAATTTGAGTTCGGGGACACACAGAAGGACTTCCTCCTCTCTTTTTCCCTGGGATGCAGCGGGCAGGGCTGACCTCGGATCAGCCTTTCATAGACAGCTGCCTTGGAGACCCCACATCTCACTGCATCCAGGGATCCCCAACAGGTGCTGGGAGGAAGAGATGGAAGGATGGAGAGGGAGGAAGGGCTCTTCTAGTTCCTAGAGGGAATGCTGCCCGATTCATGAATCACCAATAAAGCCAATTGGATCTTCAACTTGGTAGGGGTTGGGGGGGCTTCCTCTGCAGCCCAGTGGTTAAAATTCTATGCTTCCACTACAGACGGCACAGCTTCAATCCCTTGTTGGGGAACTAAGATCCTGCATGCTGCACGGCATGGTTAAAAATAAAATAAATTAAAAAAAAAAAAAAAAGGATGGAGAGGGAGGACACAGCTGCCTACATATGACAGGTTCTGATAAATAGGTGCCAAGGGCACACGATTCAACCACTGAGCTCCTACTATATGCCAGGCATCGTGCTTGGTGCTATGGATACAAAGATAAATGAACCATAAACCACCATCACTCAAGCATCAGTCCTCAAGATTCATCCTGAGAGTCTCCCTTGTGCCCTATATGGGCTCTGAGGACCGCTGGATGGGTGGAATATCCCTGCCTTACCCCTGCACAGTGGGATATCTATCCCAGGACTGCAGGTTGGTGGCTACCCACCTGGCCACAGCCTCCCAGTGCCAGCCGGCCTGTGTCAGCTGGCACAGTGCCCCAGTACCACCCGGGGCTGCTGCCATTCTGGCAGACTCACAGAGGCCGGGCACTGGTCACTCCACAGGGAGCAGAACATGGTTTCGGTCTATTATCAGGGCAGATAAAGCAGCCACTGAAGCTCAGGGCACAGTTTGAGCTGACAAATGAGCATCTCGAGATGCCCTACCCCTCCCCATCCTGCCTTTGTCAGCCACCCTGGCCTTCCAGTCCCTCTTTGTTCCTCTCTGAAAGCAGCCCCAGGGAGGTGGACGCCTCCTAAATAGCTGTGTGCAGTGCCAGCGATGGAAGGGTGAGGAGGCTGGAACCAAATGGACAGCTGGCCTGGAGGCAGAGGCCAGATGGAAAGAGAGTCCAGAGATCAGAAAGCCTCACTGATCTTTGTACACATCCCCCTGCTCTGTGCCCAGGAGAGGTGGAGAAAGCCTTTTCTCAATGAAGGCCCAGTTGGCTGGGATAGGTAAGATTAGACAGTGTCCTCAGTGACCAGGATTCCAGTTGCAGGGAGACTCGCTGGAGGGGAAACTGGGGTCCTCAGGTCCTGTCTAAAGGGGGAGGGTACTGCAAGAAAGATACCCTTGCCTAAGAGAGTCATAGAAACAAGCACTAAATAATAGAGGACATGCCCTATATTAACTCAACAACTATTTTGTGCAAACCTAATATGGGCCAGTGGTGATGGAACAGTGGGTAAAACAAAGTCCGGCCACCACAGAGGCTGCTCTTGAGCGCTCTCCCCACCAAGACAAGTGAGAGGGCTATCTGGGGAGACTTCCTGGAGGAAGGGGGCAGGTGGGCTGGCTGAGTGGTCAGCAAAAAGGCTCAGAGGCAGCTGGGGGAGGGAGGAGTGTGGGGAAGGGAAGAAGAAAGATGAGCATCTGAGGCCTGAGAACTGAGGGCTGTTGGGGGGAATCATCCCTGTGGGGGTGGTGGTTGGAGCCACAATAGGTGGATGGAGAGTGGGCAGCAGGCCACTGGGAGTCCCCTGTTGCTGAGACCTGGCATTTCCTCCTGGAGGAGGAAGCAGTTGAGCAGGTGCGGTGTTCCCCGGGGAATGGGGTCTGCGCTGCGCCCTCCCGGGAGGCAGTGACCAACAACCAGAAGTGGAGCCCTCCTGCTAGTTTTCCTTTGTGCCATCCTCCTTCCTGCCCCCTCCGCCCAGAAGCAGGCCTGGCAGCCCTGCTGGATGCCATGGGCATGAGCCTCACACCCACACAGCTGGCCATGGGCTGGGGTTCCCAGGGAAGGTAGGGCCCACCCTCCACCTAGACCAGGAGTCCTGGCCACATGTGTTCCATCCTCAGGTCCTGCGTGGAAGGAGAGGGACCTGGGAGGCTTATGGCTTGGTCCCTGCCCTGCCCCAAACGCATGCCTGACTGAAGTCTAAGCCTAATGAGGCTTCTACCAGCTTTTGGAGACTTCCTCCTGCCTCTTTCTTTCATGAAGAGGACCATCCATCTTCTCTCCCGTCTGAGGCACCAGGCTGTGACAGGAGGGCATCAGAGTTCCCACCCTATGCTGAGCGGGAACAAAGGAAATGGAGGCCAGGCCTCTGGGAGTCCACCTGTGACGGGACCCGTGACACACCCCAAGCGGAGGACCCAGCATCAACCACAGGACTGTCCCAGGCAGTCCAGCTCAGCCTGGAGAGGAGGCAGCCAGGTCCCATGGGGCAGGGGCCCCGGAGCCAGCCTCAAGATTATGGGGTGTCTCCCCATCCTCACTTGCTCCATGACCCACCTAGCGTCTGTTGCTCTACACCGTCCAAAGCTTTTGACGTTGCATCCTGTGTTGTAACATCGTATAACAAGTGCCCCGTGTGGAAGGGTGGCCTTTCAGTCATTCCAGAAGGAAGTAGTCATCAAGGACCTACTATGTGCCAGGCATTGTGGCAGGCCCTGGGACACCAAGGAATAAAACCATCACATGGTCCCTGGGCTCACTGAGCTTCTCAGGGGAGGCAGGTACAAGTAAACAACCAACAACAAATCACTACAAATTGGGCTAAGTGCTCTGAAGACAAGAAAGTGTAATTAGCCTATGCTTACCTCTCCCTGGCCCCAGAGGCCAGCCCTCATTAGAGATGCCCACACCTGCCTGACCTCCCCAGCACACTGCTTGGCTAAAGATCTTGGATCATTCTGGAAACCACTGAGTACCTGGCATTACAAGGGGACTGACCACAGTGTGAGGACTACTTGTTGAATCAAACCAGGAAAAAAAAAAAGTTTAAAAAAAAATTCACACCATCCAGTACAACCTAATTTTACAAGCGACTGAGGCCCAGAAAGTCTAAGCATTTGGCCCCAAACCACACAGCTAGGGAGCAGCAGAGCCCAGATCAGAAACCAGCTCTGCCCCCATCCCATGCTGCCCTCTGATCTATCCTGACCCAGTTCACAGCCACCTGCTGCCATCTCAAATGCCTTCTTTGCCTATCAGCCCTGGCAGATAGAGTTGTCCGCAGTGATGTTCCCGATCTGTGGGGCCCAACACAGACACAGGACATCACTCAGCAGGTTTGAGGAAATGGGGCCGATTTGGCGGGGGTGGGAATGGGCAGGGGCTACAGAGAACAGGAGGATGTGAGATAAGATACAGAGAGGAAGAGGGGAAGCAGACACAAAGGGTCTTATTTGACAGTCCAAGGAATCTTCTAGGTCCTAATCCACAGAGAGCACTGAAGGGCTTTATGCCAAGTGATGAGATGCCTGCACCGTGGTGTTCCTGGGAGAACTGCTGCTCCTCGGAGCTCCTAGCGCCTCTGACTCCCCGGTCCCACTGGCTCCCGTCATCATCACTGTCCTACACGGTTTGCCTGAAACAACCTTCCCTCCCCTTCCTGGACAAGCCTTCCACTTCCTTCAGGCCTTTGTTCACTGCCCCAAACGCCTTCGCCCAGGTCAGTCTCCCTCCCATGTCTGCACAGTGGAAGGAGCTTCATAGCCACTGTTCTGGGGTGGGTTTTTATTTATTTATTTTTGGCCATGCTGGGAGCATAGAGTCTTAACCACTGGACCACCAGGCACCATTTGGATGTCTCCATCCTTGCTGTTAGTCCCTCTTTCCTGGCCTTGGTCCTTCCCAGCATGCTCTCAGCTCCCTAGTCTCCAGTTCTGGGGCCTTCGGAAATTCTTTTCAGCCAGCCGTGGGTTGCTCAGAGAGGGCACTGCCCCAGGTGAGGGCATAGGTGTGGGTGTGCATTTTCGAGAGAGGAGGAGGGGGGCAGGAGCCTGTGCAGGTTCCTCTGGGAAGCTTCCTGGAGGAGTGTCCCGGCCTTACCACCATGTGCTGGAATGAGGCTAAGAGTCCCTTGCCCGGAGTCACTGTCTGTCTTCCCAGGAACCACATCCTGCTCCAGAGCCCCAGCCAGGCTGGGATGTGCTCATTGGAATATTCATCCAGCAACTATGTATTGCTGTCCTGCATTATCCCAGGCGTGCCTGCTCCACACGCCAGGCCTCGGGCCAAATGGGCAAAGGGCACAGACAAGGCCCTGAAACTGTGACATAGTGATGCCATTCCTACAAGACCATCCCGCTGGGTTGTAGGGCCAGGGTGCTTCTCCTCTCCCGAGGCTGAGAGCTGGAGGAGCCCTGGACCAGGACTCTCCCAGAGGACAGGGAGACAGAGAGGCAAGAAAGAAGAGGTGGAAGGAAGTGAGCAGTAGATACATCAGCAGTTGGGAGGCAGTGACTTGGAGAGAGAAATAGTAGGCAAGAGGAAGCAGAGAAAGTAAGAAAGCTCCCCCTTGATTCTTTGAGGACCAATTTCAGGAGATCCAGCCTCCCCCATTCTTACCTCTGGCCAACTCTTGTCCCTCTTCCTTCTTCTCTCTGCCCCCAGGATGGTCAGAATCGCCTTCTGTTGCCAGTTACAGGGGACCGGAACAAAGGAGGTAGACTTGAGGTGGAAGGTGGAGAATGGAGATTTCTGTTCCTGGACCATGTAAAGATCAACCAGGACAGGGCTCCAGAATCCCAAAGGGGCAAAAGATGCTGTCTCCAGCAGGGTCACCTAAGCTCATACCCCACCAGAAGCCCCAAGCTGGTTTGTCTATGAGTACATCCAGGAATGGTTGGGAGACTGCCCAGCTACCCAGACATCCCCAGAGAAACTAAAAGTTTCACCCACCCTCCATCTTTCCTCTCCCAACCCCTGCCAGGTCTCCTGCTCTCTGGGGGCCTGAACACCTAGGAAGTTTATGCTTCATATCAAGGCCAGAAGAGGGTCATGTCAAGTCCTCAGTGGGGATGGAGAGGCAGAGGCCTGTACAGTGGACCCCAGGGATGTTAACTCAGGAGTGGAGGGAGGCATGGGTGAAGCTAGGGGAGGCAAGGAGAAAGGGAGGAAATGGGGCTGGGACCTTCCATGGAGTTACATCTGGGGCTTTTTTGCTGTTCTTCCTGTTCAGCAGCCAGGGCTGTGACAGCCAAAGATCACCTCTGTGACTGCACCTAAGGGGGACTGCTGGGTCAGAGAGGCAGCGGCAGGTGGGACCACATCCTTCTTCCTACCCGTAGCGGCCCAGGTTAGTATGTCCTTCATGGCTCCAAGAAGCCAGGCCACCCACCAGGTAGGCACCCAGTGTTTGGACCCCAGAGACTGTCCTGCAAGGCCAGCCTTAAAGCCACGGACTAGGCAATTAACTGTGACTTGTCAAAACACTTGGAGTAGCAGATTTGAGTTATCCAGAGGTGCTCTGGAGAATCAAGCATCCAGCTTAAAGACAGGAGATGGAATCAAGCCACCGATGGTAAGAAGACATCTTTCTTTTCCGTCCCACTGTCCTTTCCAGGAGCCACCAGGCTTAGAGGCTAAGATAAGAGGAAAGGCCCATAACTCCAGTTGTCTGCATTCAAATCTATTACTTATAAATTGCTGTCAGAAGACAAGGCTCTTGCGGCTTCCCCGATGGCTCAAACAATCTGCCTGCAGTGCAGGAGACACTGGAGACACAGTTTTGATCCCTCAGTCAGGAAGACTCCCTGGAGAAGGAAATGGCAACCGACTCCAGGATTCTTGCCTAAAATTCCATGGACAGAGGAGCCTGGAGAGCTACAGTCCAAAGGTTGCAAAGTCAGACACAACTGAGCATGCACACAAACAAAAGATCAGGCTGTAAACCTCTCCAAGCCTCAGTTTCCTCCTCTGCAAATCAGGGCTGATGAAAATTAAAGCTTCTACAAAGGATGGGCGTCATGAGGACATGGGAGCTAATCCATGTACTGGGGGCGTACCTGACCTGTCTACTGCTATTTTGGCACCAGCAGAGCCCATACTGAGCCTTTGTCTGCCTTCCCCACTCCCTGCAGAGAACACAGAGGTGGCCAGGTGGTGGCAGGTAGGGTGCTGAGTTCAACCACACACCATTCAGATACCAGGTCAGGGAGGCTGGATGGACCATGCAAGTGGGTGCTGAATGGGGGGAGGGCTAGCATGTCTCACGGGTGGGGGCACCAGACACCCCTGCAGTGACCCCATCACCCAGAAGTGTCTCAGCAGCCCACCCCCAGCATCAGAGCCCGGAATCCAGTCTAGGGATAGACTCGTGGCTTCAGGACAGATTCTTGTGTCTCAATGAGCCAGAAATGCCCACTGTGCAGGACAGAGCTCTGGGAGGCAGGGGGCCTGGACGGGGCGATATGACCCAGGCAGGAGCTCTCATCTCCAACCTGTCTCCCTCAGTCCCAGAGGGGACTGAGATCTCTCCACCCCTGAACACCAGAGTCTGTCCCAGACACGCTCCTCTCTCTTCTGCAGCACCACCACCCAAGCTGGTGTGCCAGGTCCAGGGAGGGCACACAGAGCCATCCAGCCAGGCCAAGATCATCCAGGAACATCAGGGCAGGGAGGAAGGAAGAGAGAGGCCCCAGAGAAATGGCAACTCCTTGGAAGTGGAAGAGTGGGGCCTCTGGAAATCCAGGAAGGTGGAAAGAAATGCCCTGGCCCTGGCTGACCCCTCTGCCACCCCATCAGAGGCTCTGGGGGAGCAAATCAGAGTCTGTGCTATTTACACTTCACATTTAAGATGAAACCAGGGTGGAGAAAGGAGAAGAGGAGCCGGAAAAATAGGAAGGGGTGGGGGAGGAGACAGAGGCTCCTTCTCACAGCCCTGGGAGCAGAGCGGCACTTGACCAGGGCCCTCTGCCCTCCAGGCTCAGCTCCCAGAAGGTGGGCTCCGGTCTCAGCCACTATCCTCGGAGGGCTGGGTGCCCACCCTCTCCCAGATTCTCTTCATGTACCATCTCCTGTGGGGTTGGTATATTCACCCCCATTTAACACAAAAGGACAGAAGTCAATGAGCTGGCTGGAGGCCACGCCAGGGGCGAATGCTGAGTCTCGAACCAAGTCTCAGTCATCCAAAGACAACTGCTCTTGACCATGTATTTCCTCTCCAGCCCCTGAGACAGGGGGATGCACGTAATAGGTGATTAATAAATAATAGATCAAAGGCAGGAAGAAGGGAGAGCTGGGGGAAGAAAGAATAAAAGAGGAGAAGTCAGGGAGACTCTTAAACGCAGATAGAAAATAAACAGTCAAGGTGCTATTTTCCAATGCCAGGCTGGCACGGTGCCCAGGACGGCTGCCCTACACTTGGGAGCCCAGGGACTGCGCTTGCCTCATCTTTTCCAGAGGTATGTAAGCCTAGATACGTCAGCCTTCAGGTATGCAATGAGGTCTGCGGTGAGAGGCATTGCTCCCTTGCTCGCTCGCTCGCGCTCTCTCTCTCTCTCTCTCCTTCCTTGTTGAATCTGTCCTTCCTCTGGCTACCTCCCCACCCCCAGCCAGCCAGCCAGCCCAGCCCAGTCCATGTCCCCTTCCCCTGGAGCCAGGCAGGCTTGGTTGGGAGGCCAATGACAATGAGCAGCCCCCTCAGCCTGGTGGATTCCTGCCCGGGGAGGAGATGGGTACATGGTGCCGGGGGGAGGGGCGGGAGCCGCATCATCTAACAGGTTGGTCTGGCTGGGAGGGGAGGCGTCCCGCCCTCGTGGAGCTAATGAGCACTGTGCGACAGGTGTCTGCTCCTCAGTCCCCAGCCTGCCCTGCCTGCGACGGGAGCAAGCCACTGCCACCCCACAAAGGCTCGCTCGCCGGTCCCTGCGCCCTGCGCGCTCTGGGACCCGGGGGCTGCGATGGCCTGCCGCTCCTGCGTCGTTGGCTTCAGCAGCCTGAGCAGCTGTGAGGTGACCCCGGCAGGCAGCCCCCAACCTGCGACCGCCGGATGGAGCAGCTGCGGGGCCCCCGAGCCGGGCTTCAGCTCCCACAGCCTCACAGGCTGCTGGGCAGACAGCACCGTCCCCAAGGTGACCGTGAACCCCAGCCTGCTGGTACCCCTGGATCTCAAGGTGGACCCAGCCATCCAGCAGCAGAAGAACAACGAGAAGGAGGAAATGAAGGTCCTCAACGATAAATTCGCCTCCCTGATTGGCAAGGTGAGCAGAAGTGGGGGGAGGGGTCCCCAAACTAAGGCCAGTCGGGCTGGAGCAGGTGGCTAAACTCTGTAACTGCCCCCAGCATCATGCCCCACCCCCGCCCCAGCCCAGCCAATGGGAAGCCAGCGTTGCCAACTTCGGGCCTAGCTTTGAGCTGAGAGAAGCAGAAGGGGGAAGTCCCTAGCCATCCCGACATGGGAGAGAAAAGGACGTCAGGATGGCCTGCCTCTGAGGGATGTCTGGATAATAACGCACTGCATGGCCTGGGGTCACCCTCCCCGCAGGCAGGGACTAGGGAGGGGCTCTGAGTGTGACCAAGAGGAGGCCCCCTCTTGGGAACAGCTGATGGAGGCATGGGCTGCAGTCAGACTCCACGGTGGACCGACAGGGCTCACCTTCCTGTCCAGGCCATTGGATCTGTTCAGCTTCCCAGGGTCGGAAGCACCAACATGGGCAAGGGGACCTGTGGGGCAGCTGGAAGGAAGCTGAGCGACATGGGGTACACCTGTGGTTCCTCAGGAGCTAGGAATGCGGGGGATGGGTGCTTCGAGTCTGAAACAGGCGGCCAGCCAGTCTTCCATGCCCTGACCAGAGTAGAGTGATTGAGTCCCTTGCACCTCACTTCCTGGACCCGCTGCCATGACCAGCATTCTGGTCTGGGCGCTGGTGTCAAGCCCTGACCCAGGGCAGGGGCTTCAAGAGCTCCAAGGAAGTCCTGTCCACCTCCCAAACCTGCTCCTCATTCACCTCCTGCAAGAAACCTCCCATGACCAGCCCTCCCAGCTCTGCTCCCTCCCGCCCTGACTGAGAATAATAGATAGTAACAGCTACTGTTGATTAACTGCTTACCCTGAGCTAGGAACTGTGCTGAGTGCATATTTATTTCTATTTCCCTCAACCTTAGGAAAGAAGTTACTTCTATGGCCATTTTACAGCTTTCTCACTCCCCGCTCCTTCTGCCCCGGGCTGGCTGGGTCCTTCTCTGCCCCTTGCTCTCCCTGCCTCTGTGTCCCTCTACACATAGTTGGTGTCCTCCACTAGGTGGGGGCTCACCGAGAGGGGCAGGGGGAATGAAGTAACAGACCTGGAGTCCCAGCTGGATTTCTGCCCCCACTGCCCAGCGCTCCACAACGGCTGGTTCCCCGGCCGTGCCGATGGGGAGACGGAGCAGCCCAGAGGCAAAGCGCCTCGCCCAAGGTCACACAACCAGCAAGGTCTGGACTTGAACTCAGGTCTGTGAGACACAAAGCCTCTGCAATGGGAGTCATTTCTCCCCACCTCGCCCCCACATCTGAGTGCCCAGACCAGCATTCCTGCACCCACACCTGGGGTGCCTGGGGTAGGGGTGTGTAGGGGGAGTGACAACTGGAGAACAGCCATCCCCTGAGCTGGAGCGTTCCCCCCATCACCCCTGGTGGCTGCACAGCATTCAGACTGCCAGGCGGTCCACCCTAGGAGAAGAGCCTGCTGCCCGAGGGAGGCAGGTCCCTGCAGAACCACCTCCTCTCCAAACACAGCTTAATCCCTTAAAAGGAATGCTTCATGAGCTATGTAATTTGGCTTCGATGGGTGGCTTTTCTCTGTGAACGCCAGGGCTGATATCACCCTGTGCCTCTGCCATGGGGACAAGGAGGGGTGTGTAGGCACAGGGAGGGGCCCGAGGGGTCTGGGTTCTGTTCCCAGAGTCAGGGCAATGCCCTCGAAGGTCTTTAGAAAAACTCGAGTTTCCCAACCCCTAGTTCAAGCCTTGGCCTTGAGACCAGTGCTTTCCATGGTGGCACGCAGGGAACTGGGGGTGCCAGCCCCTTAGGGATCCTGATCACTGGAGCTCTGCCCAAGGAAACCCAACTGATCCACCAACTCTATGGAGAAAGTCTGCTATTTGCTCATATCCCTCCTTGAAAAGACCACGAGGGCCCAAGTGGAAGCAAGCAGAGGTTAGAATGTGAAACCCGGAGTCACATTTCTGGGTTTGAATCCCAGCCTCACCTCTCACGTTTGTGTCATCTCAGGGAAATTATTTAACCTCTCTGGGCCTCAGTATACATTGGTGTCATGGGCTTGTCAGAATCAAATGGGATCATTTCTGAAAAACACATAGAAAGCCCTCACCAGGTACCAGGTGTATTCTCTGTTATATTGAAAAGGCCATACATGGGTCCAGCCCAGGGAACTCCAGCCCAGGGCATTTAGTCCCTGCCAGGCAGGAAGGGCTTCCCAGGTGGTGCCAATGGTAAAGAACTCGCCTGCTAATGCAGGAGGCATAAGAGACATGGGTTCAATCCCTGGGTCAGAAAGATCCCCTGGGGAGGGCATGGCAACCCACTCCAGTACTCTTGCCTGGAGAATCCCATGGGCAGAGGAGCCTGGTGGGCTACACAGTCCGTAGGGTCGCAAACAGTCGGACATGACTGAAGCGACTCAGCTCGCATGCAAGCAGGAAGGAGCCTGGGAGGAAGGAGGGAAGGGCCCTGCTGGAGGGTGAGGTGGGGGAGCTTAGTGGGTAGGGGTGCAGCCTGGAGCTGGAAAGAGCTGCAGGAGCCCAGGCTGAGATGCCATCACCAGTGCAGGGGTAGGGTTCTAGGCAAAGAGAAGAGACTGGCAGGGTGGCCCTCCCTCCGGGGCCCTCTGAGGCACCCAGAGAAATCAGAGATCATTGAGGAAGAGCAGGAGGAAGAGGAGAAGGGTTGGCAAGGAGACCCACAGGAGCCCCCCAAGGGGCCCTGGAGCAGTGACAATTCTTTCACTTGCAGGCTGTTTCCTTGGGCAAGCCACTTCCGCTCTCTGTGCTTCAGATTCCAACTCCCTGCTCTGCTCCTGCTCCGAGGGTAGCCTTGACTTCATGCCAGTCAAGAGACTAGTACAGCTGCAGCCATGAAGAAGGAGGATGAGCAGAAGCAGCAGCAGGAAAGGAGGCCAAGGGGGTAGCGCGAGGGCCATGCTGACAGCAGAGGCTCCAGGCTGGGCCTGCAGCTGCAGACACCAGAGGCGGTGGAGATGGGACAAGAGGAAGCATTGCCAGAAGTGCCTAAGGAGGCTGTAGGGAAAGGACCCAGAGGGGTGGGCACAGTGTCTTCCCTTGGCCTGTGTAGCCTCTGGAAGCCCCCGGGGCCACCCCCCTGCCTGCACGCAGGAAAGCACGAAACAGCCTTTCCTGATGGAGAGACCTTGAGGCTCCTGGGCAAAGCCAAGCTGAGGCTGGAGGCAGGGGATCTGACACCGCCCCCGTCCTGAGGAAGCACCAGAGGCATCACTCTGCATACTCACCTGCCTGGGCTGTGGGCCCATGGGTTGGCACATGCAGCCCCCCAGATAGTCAGCCTCCCTTCTGAGGAGGGCCCCAGCCCAGCCCAGCCCAGCCCATGCTGCTCAGTTCCCCACAACAGAAAGTATGTCTCTCTCCACCCTCGTCTGGGCCTGCTTTTGAGCCGGAAGGCCCACGACCCTGGAGTTGAGTCACAGTGAGTTCTGTGCTTCTGAGCCTCAGTTTCCTCAACTGTAAAATGGGAAGCAGGTAGACCACAGGCTTGGTCTCCAAGGCCCCTCCTAGAGCTGCTGCCTAGATCAAAGGGCAAGGGGTCAGCCAGGAGAGGCAGAAAGAGGAACGAGAGGGGAGTGCTTGGCAGCCTTGACAGGTTGAAAGAAGTGAAGCTGGCACCTCACAGGGTACTGGGATTTCCGGCCCTCCCTCGCCTTTGTTTCCAGAGGGAGGAGCCTTTCAGCATGGAAGGTTCTGGGTGGGGGGTGAGTTCTCATCCCCACCCACTGAGACAACAAGCAACTCCCCCAAGTAAAAAGAGGCTTCCCTAAATCCCCTGCAACCAACAATGCCCTCTGACTAGACTGGCTGGCCAAATGCATACCGTCTCCCAGCAGGCGAGTACCGAAGCATAGGGTATCAAAGTAAGACTATGGGGAGGACTTCCCGGTCCAAAGGGTTCTGTGTTGCTTATGGGTGGAGGAGGGAGCCTCACATCTTTTGTCTCAACCCTACCCTCAGTATAAATACGGGGCTCCTACTTGTCAAAACGCAGGGCAGGTGGAGTGAGCAGAAACCTCCCACCACCCCCAGCAATCCCTCACACACGCAAGTACGACAGAACCCCTCTTGACCGCATCCCTACTGAACCTGTTTGGCTGCAACGACAGCACACAGCTTAAAGTCGGCTTCAAGCAGAATTTACCAGTACAAATGGGAGTTACGGAGGGCAATGGCAGCCCACAAACACCACTGTTGAGTGTTCCCACAGATGTCGTCTCCTGCAAGTGTCCAAGGGGCCTCCCCCAGGGCATCAGAGATCTCAGGGAAACCCGGGGATGTGGGTAGGGCAGACAGAGAGGGCGAGAGCCCACCTGGCACCCAGGTGCAGGAGGAACGGGAACACGAAAGTCCAGAGTTGGCAGCCGCCATCAGATGGGCCTGTCAAGAAGCTGGGCCACGGAGTTGCTGTGTGAGCCTGGACAAGTCACCTGACTGCCCCGGGTCCCCATCTCCTCCTCTATAAATGAAGGGTATAGACCAGCTGATCCAAAAGGCTGGTCTGTGGTTCTGGCTCTTTCGGGCTGTGATTCTGGGAGCTGGTGCCAGCAGTGGATGGAAAGACTTTTGGCTGCTCACTGTGGTCATAGGAAACATAATTGAGCTGGTTGTCACAACGCTATCATGACAACCGCCTGCCCCATTCAGGAGCTCAGCCCCAGCCACCCATCTTGCCTCAGTGGCCCTAGCCACATCCCAAGAGGCATGCAGATGGCTCTCAGTCTGACGTTGAGGGTGGTAGATGAGGACAAACGAGAAGCAGATACACCAAGTGTCAGATATTGGAGGGAAGAGGGGAGGCTTCCTACGGCGGGGTGCTGGGAGCACATGGAATGGGGGCTGGGATGGTAGGAAGGAGAATGACGCTCAAGGGAGAGGCTGGGCCTGGAGAGGACAGCCAGAGTGCAGAAGAGGGAGGGGGACTCCCAAGCTCCGCTGGGCTGAAATGGATGGAGGGAATAAGAGGACCCAAGAGGGACTCTGCCCTCCTGCTGGCCGGTGGCTGGGGTGGGAGCCATTCAAATTCCTGCAGGATTTGCAAATCCATGCAAAACCCTCTGAGCAGGAGGGTGTGAAGGATGCAGAGTTTCAGAGGAGCCCTGGGTCCAGAGCGCCCCCAGGCTTTGTCCTCAAGGCAAGTCCGGCCCCAACTAGAGGCAGAAGCCAGCCCAGCGAGGGTAATGGGGCCCCTCAGAGAACTTGCAGCAGACCAGAGGCCTGTGGGGCAGCGGCTCAAAGATTCTACACCTCAAAGTGCTTGCATTCCACTCCTAGGCCTGCTGCTTGCTAACTGTGTGACCTTGGGAGGGTAATTCCCACCCACCCCCCCCCCCCGTGCCCTGTCTTGTCATCTGTGAAGTGCAGCTGATAACAATACCTTCCCCAGTGGGTTGTTTGGGGGTTTGAGTTAAAGATGTCCAGCTCAAAGAACAAGGCCGTGTGTACAGCAGGGACCACACGAGCATTTGCTATTTGTTGCTCCAAAGCACCTCCCCAGGTTTTTCTCTCTACAGGTGGGCAGAGCAAGTGACATCAACCTTGACTTCCAGCTGGGGAAACTGAGGCTTGGACAGACCTCAAGTCCAGGGATGTTAGGAGAATTAGCATTTAAGAACTAACCAGGCCCTACCCTGTGGTTTCCAAAGCTAGATGAGACCAGGCTTCTCTAGGTGGGTGGCAGACAGGCCTCTTGACACCCCACGTTCCCTGGGGTCTCCCACCCAAGCCCCAGGCGGCCTGGAGAACCTGTCATATGTGGGCACCTTCACAGCTTGGTCCCTTTTCCCTCATCTCGCTGGTCCTGCCCCTCCTGTAGGAAACCTTGGCTAATTGGCTGTGCCTCTCTGGGATTCTCAGATGCGCCCCCCCCCCCTTATCACACCATCTGCAGTTGAACGATCAGTAACTGGAGATGCCACCTGAAGGTGCTGAGTGAGGGCCCCAGGCGGGTGCCTCTTGAGTAGATGAGCTGCCACGTCCCATGGAGGCCCCCGGGGGGGTGGGTGGCACTGGCGGGGGCACACCTGGCCCTCTCACTGCCACTCTCCCACTCTCCCAGGTGCAAGCCCTGGAGCAGCGCAACCAGCTGCTGGAGACCCGCTGGCACTTCCTGCAGAGCCAGGACTCGGCCACCTTTGACCTTGGGCACCTCTACGAGGAGTACCAAGGCCGGCTGCAGGAGGAGCTGCGCAAAGTGAGCAAGGAGCGGGGCCAGCTCGAGGCCAACCTGCTGCAGGTGCTAGAGAAGGTGGAAGAGTTCCGGATCAGGTAGGGGCGCCCTATGAGGGCTGAGGGTGGGGACCAACCTTCACGCGTGGGGGTAAGGTCCGGGGGCCCAGGCCAGAAAAAGAGAAAACTTCTTTGAAAAACCAGTCTTTAGTCCATACGTACTTACTAAAGAGCTGCAACGTGCTAGCGGTATTCTAGATCCCGCGAAGACGAGGCAGTGAATCTACAGCTACATCCCAAGCAGTGACCCTTACAACAAAGCCAGTCTCACGCTGGCTGACAGCTAGGCTGCGCTTGCCAGCCTCTGGGCATCGCAGCCCTGTCCCCGACCCACTCCCCTTGCGCCCAAGTCCATGGGAAATTGTGTCACTAGCGAGAGCAATAGATGGGCTCCTGCTTTGGCTGTAGCTTGAGATTTTGAACTCTCTTGAGCTGAAAAGGGAAGGGGGTAAGGGAAGGCAGGGGGCAGAAATGATGAGGTTTGTATGCATAAAGAAGCAGCCGCCTAGAGGTAAGACAGGCCTGACCTCAATGGCAGACTTGGGGTCTAGAGAGACAAGGAAAACACAGACTGGGGAGACAAGCAGCTGGCAGGCAGAACAGCCCAGCTGTTAAGGGTCTGGGCTTAGGTATGACTGTGCCCCATGGGAGGGGGTTACTCCTTGCCCATACCCCTCACCATCTCTGTGACCTCGGACAAGCTGCTTCATACACGAACCTTGTGCCCTCCTGTGTGGAGTAGGAAAGGTGATGGTTGATACCAAGCTAAGGCTGGTGTGAGGAGGAAGCCAAGAGTTTGGCATGGCTACTGGAGGATAAAAATGGCCACTCTTCTGCCCCCCGAGAAGGCTCCATGCCCAGCACAAAGCAGTTTGCTGCACTGAATTGGCCAGTCTAGAAAGGCAGACCAGTTAACTTCAGTAGCTCAAAGGAGAGGTGACCTTCTCTGACCAGACAATGGTCAGGGCTTCAAGGACAGGGAAGCTGGGCCAGAGCAGAGAGGCTGGTCTCTTTGCTGGAGGCCCCCAGCCAGAGAGAAGGAAGGACAGGGTGCGGTTGAAGCAGCCCCTACCTTCTGCAGGACTTGGGTCAGATCCAGGCTTTGTGATCTGAGGTAAGGCCCAAAGCCTCCCAAGACGGAGGGCGGAGGCAGCCTGTCAGGAGTCCTGGGCTGTGGCACAGCCTTTCCTCGCGGCCTCTCTGCGTGGCCTCCCCTGCTCAGACCACATGCAGAAGGAATGGTCACACAGGAAGCTTTTCCCTCTCTGGGGACCTCGGTTTCCTCATCTGTGGATCTGGCTGGGCCCCTCCCTGACCTGGGTGGGGGGCACTTCTCCCCCTACCCTGCCCTTCCAGGTCCTTGGGAAATACGCAGGGAATTAGACTGCCCATTCTGACGGCGACGAGGGAAATCTCATTGGTGCGCCAGAACCCAAGACTCAGTTCATTGATACATAGCAGGTCCTTGGCCTACAAAGGATCAGAGAATAGCAGAGCTGGGTGTGGACTTGGATTCTCCTTTTATGGAGACAGAAACAGAGGCCCAGAGAGGGTGGGGGCTTGTCCTTAGTCACACAGCCAGGAGTACAAAGTCCCATCCCTCGCCTGGCAAGCTACTGTGTGAAGCTGCTCCCAGGAGAGCAGCCGGATCGCATCGTGGAGGCACTTTGTAACTGGAAGTTCTGTACAAATACTGCTTGTTGTTTTAATCTGGTTCAGCCCCCTCATTTGGCCCACTGCCTGGTTTCCATCTGCTGCCTGATTTTACTGTTTAGGCTCAAGGCCTCTCTTCCCCCTCTCTGGGTAGGGAGCCCACTGAATTGGGGAAGGTGAGGCTGGAGGGTTTCTGGGTCTGCAGGCCAGAGCCAGGAAAGCTGCAGCCTGGCTGTGCAAAGCCTGGGGCCCCCAGAAGCCAGGAGACGCCAGACCAAGCCCTGACAGGGAGGGGTGTACTTTGCCTCTACAAGGCCGATGAGATCAGCTTCACTCCTAGAAATAAACAAGTTTGGGGGGGGTGGAGAGGGTACGGGTGTGACCAGCTGAAAAAGGCTGAGAATGGGTTTGGGAGCTGGCGGCTAGCATACGGGCAGGGGATTGGAAGTGAATGGGGGACATGGCGTTGCATAAGCCTCTATAGGAATGGAGACTTCTAGAAGCTCTGATGTAGCAGGGACCTCAAGGATTAGCTGACTATCCCCTCTGTTTACTAGGGATGAAGCAGAGGCCCAGCAAGGGGAAGAAACTTGCCCAAGGACACATAGCAAGTGATTCAGGAATGTTGTGTATGATTGTGCAAGCTGTCTAGGGGTGAACTGGGATTGAATTGCAGTGGAGTCGATGAGAAGGGCGGTGGGAAAGCTGAGAAGGGCAGTGAAGGGTAAGCAGAGGTGTGGCACCTCAGAGGGCTCCCCCTGGACAGCTCTCTCCAATGTCCTGTTCCCAGGCAGGCAGAACTCTGTTATCAGAGGAGAGGGGAGAGGCCAGACGCAGGGCTGGCTTGGGGAGGGCCAGTCAATTTGGGCTTCTCAGCTTGGAGCTCCCAGACCCCTGTCCACAAGTCAGGAAATTTTTCCGAGGCCCCCAGATCCCAGAGGGAAACTTGTTCAGGTCAGCCCAGCCCTAAGCATTTGTGAAGAGTGTGAAGAGACCTGCCCACTCCCTCTGCAGTGAGGATCCCCATGGTTTCTTTCTGGAAACGCTGAGAGAGAGGGGCTGAGCTGGGACATGGTGTTGGTGAAGGTGAAAGTCGTTCAGTTGTCTCTGACTCTTTGCGACCCCATGGACCGTAGCCCACCAGGCTCCTCTGTCCGTGGAATTCTCCAGGGCAGAATACTGACGTGGGTAGCCATTCCCTTCTCCACGGGATCTTCCCAACCCAGGGATCAAACCCAGGTCTCCCGCATTGCAGGCGGATTCTTTACCGTCTGAGCCACCATGGAAGCCCTGGTGTTGGAGAGGATGGAGATAATAATAGCAGTAGTTCTGGTGGGCGTCACGCACCTTTGTAGATGCTTTATGTGTTCATTTATTTAATCCTCATGAAATTAACATTATTGTGACAAGGGCACGTAGAAGGAGCCTATCCAAGGTCACATAGCTACTTAGCAAGAGAGCCGGATTTGAGCCCAAATAGTCTGGCTCTGGAACCCCATTCTTAACCAGCACATGACTCAAGCTTCAAAGCCTCTCTCTGAGCCTCTGATCTGTGAAACAAGACCAAGAGAACACCCCTGGCTGGGGGCTCTGAGGGTCACAGGAGAGGCATTTTGTTTGCCTTGGAAGGCTCCAGATTACAGACCAGTCTCCCTGACCCATAGCACCACCCTGTCCCCATGGCCTGCACCCTCAGGGACCCTCAAAGATTCTGGAAGCCCGCAGTGGCCAGGGAGAGTGTGGACCCTCCACATACTGAATTTCAGGGAGCTGAGTGCTCTGCAGGCTCTCGTCCTCTGGGGTCTGCTCCCCTTAGTCCCTCTGGGAGGCTAGTGAAAGAGAAGGCCTGGGGGTGGCAGGTCCAGCTACCTGACGTGGGTGATGGGTGATGCTGCCCCTTCTGTGAGGTCAGGGACTGGGGCAGGCAGGCGGCTGTAATTAGAGCCACCAATGATTCAGGCATTCCCTAGAGAGGAGGAAAGGCAACAGGAAGCCACAGAATCCCCACGTTGGTTGGGGCAGGCAGAGCTGGGATGGGAAGCATGCTGCAGGCAGACATCCATCCTGGGGGCCCAGAGGGTAAGGTCAAGGATCCAGGGATCCCATCTCCCCACCCAGCAGTGTCCTGGTTCTGAACACGAGGTGGACTCGACACATCTCATCACATGTGTAAGGAGGAGACACATCTGAGAAGAGAGGGAACACAGCTTTGGAGTGCTGGTGAATTTCAGCCCCTATGACGCACGCACTCATGCACGTGCACACATGCACACCCCAATAGACAAGGGAGGGGAGGAGTTTCTTGCCCTGAAACATATGGGGGGGCCCATCTGACTGCAAAACCCATGCCTTCCTGCCCTCTCTCCAGAGGGAAGATGGCTTAGTGTCCTGCTGTCTAGCAAAGCAGTGGGAGAAGCGTGGGGCTTCGGGGAAGGGTGGAGTTAGGAGAGGATGACGTGAGCAAGATGCTTGGAGCAGACACTACAAAAGGCACAGCTTGTTTGAAACTGAGACTCTCGGGGGAGGAGATGGGATAAAGATAAGGGAACAAAAACGTCAGGGTAAAGGGACTGTGCAATCAGGAGAGGCTTCCTGGAAGAGATGAATGTGGAGCAAAGCCAGGAAAGGGGCAGATGCCCCTGGGAGAGGAATGGCTGGTCATCAGGAAGGAAGCATGGGGGGCAGGATGCCTGCTTCCCCAGAGCCAACATTGTGGTATCAGGGAGGAGAGGGGACATGTCATAGAGACAAGGGGCTGCATCCTCCTCAAGGAAGGGACCCCTTTTTTCTAACTGCCACAAGGCACCAAAGGGATTGCAGAGGCCTCAAGCTCCACCCAAGGAGGGTTAAGCAAACCGTTGCCAAGTCCACCACATCCAGCTGAGCAGGCTCTGTGTGTGTCTCCCTGGCTCCCCTTCTCCTCCCTCCCCACCTCCCAGGTATGAGGACGAGATCTCCAAGCGCACGGACATGGAGTTCACCTTCGTCCAGCTGAAGAAGGTAGCCTCCCCAGCTCACCCCATGGGTTCCTTCCCCAGGGACCCTCTGCCCTCTTTTGCTCAGGATCCCCAAACAAAGGCCCCACAGGCCGAGTCCCAAGACCACAGGCAGAAAGCTAAGTACCTGTCCCTACCCTCCTCCAAGGCTCTGAGCCAGGTCTCTGGGAATCTCCCCCATCGTATTCAGGAAGTAAAGTCCCCCTTACCACACCCCTGCCCTGGACCCCTCCATTCCTTTTCCCATCATTCACCACTGCTCCCACCCCCAGGACCTGGATGCAGAATGTCTTCGACGGACAGAACTGGAGACCAAGTTAAAAGGCCTGCAGAGCTTTGTGGAGCTGATGAAAAGCATCTATGAGCAGGTGAGAAGACGGGGCCGGGGTCCCGCTGAGCCAAAAGCCAACTGGTCCCCGGGTAAGGGATGCAGGGGAGGCAAAGGTGTCCAGTGGGTCGTGGAAACTTCAGCAGGCGCTCACTGTTGCTGGCCACAGATGCAACAATTTCCTACACCCCTTGTGTGCTGCAGTCAATAACCCATGTCCCCTCGTCACTCATCTCGTGGAGCATGGCAGGTTCCCACAAAGCCTCTCTCAGGGAAAGCCCCACCTTCGTGTGTTGGGGAGCACTGAGAGCATGAAGGGGGCCCAGGTACATCCAGGGCAGGGTCAGGAAGTGGCCTTGGAGTGGTGAGCCAGGAGGCTTTGAAGAGTAGTTCTTATTGAACTAATTTCTCTCTCATCCCTGCAGCTTAAATTGCAAACACCCACAGCTCTAGCTCTCGTAGGCCTGCAAGGCACCCTCCCCCACTTGGGGATCATACAGGGAAGATTTATAGACAGATTCTCTGGTAATCAGACAATACAAACTTCTGCCAGACAAAAATGACTCAGGAAGGACTTCCCTGGTGGTCCAGAGGTTAAGACTCCTTGCTTTCACTGCAGGGGGCATGAGTTCAATCCCTAGTCAAGGAACTTAAGATCCCACAAGCCATGTGGTATGGCCAAAAAAGAAAAAAAAATCCCAGTCCCAGTAAATGCAGACAGAGGAGCCCCCGGACACATTCTCATTTGTCCCTAGGTCCTCACTGTCCCTGGGGGGACAGTAGCCCAGCAAGGCCTGTCCCACAGCCAGTGCCACCAGCAGATGAATTCTGGGCTCTGCCCCTTGGCAACATCTACCTCCTGGGCTTCCTTTGGGATGTGTGTTCTCCTCTCTATATTCCCCATCTTCTCGGGGGTGAGGAGGCTGATGGGGTGATGCTTGATTCAGCTACAAGTAGGCAGGACCATTACTGAGTGTGACGGGGCACAGCAGCCTGTGTGCTGTAAGCCGCTGGTGCCAAGCTATGGCAATGCAGCCCAGGGCAGAGCAGGGGTCAAATCCACCGCTGCAACCAGAAAGATCTGCTCGGGTGGCCTGAAGGGCTGCTGACCCTGTGGAGAGGGAGACTGGGCCTCGTGGCTACACATGGACCTTAGACCTCTGTGCAGCCGTGGGAGGGAGCAGAAGAGAGAACCTCCCAACCCTTGCCAACATGAGGGAGGCAGCCCTCATGGGCAGACCACCCCAAAACGCTTCTTGTCCCCGGCAGGGTCCTCCACGGCCGGCCGAAGCCCTGAGGGGCTCACCAGGGCACCGTGCCCACTGAGTGGCTTGGGAAGTGGGTGAGAGCTTCCTCTGCCCACACTCACCAGAGCTGGTACCGCCCAGCAGACGTCAGCAGGGCCACAGTTTCAGGGCCTCCAGCCCATCCTGCTCGCCAACATCTCAGGGAGCCAGGGCCAGGCGGAGGCCCTAGGGGTGTAGAGACATAGCTGAGGAAGGCTGGGCATAGCCAGCCATATACCTGAGCACTGAGGAGACACACCTGCTCAACTTCTGGGCCCCACCCCACAGCAGGCTGCCGACTCCCTCTGGACTTGGCAGCCCTTGGGCCCCAATCCTGACTCTACCTTTTTTTTCCCCGCATTTCTGTGACTTGGGGCAAGTTATTTCTCCTCTCTGTGCCTCACTTTCCTCATCTGTTAAATGGGGAGAGTGATAGTAGCAGGTTCATCATGCTGTGATGGGGTAAATCACTTAACAAATGTTTATGGCATGCCTGCTAGGTGCCACACTGACCTCACAGCTGTGAGCCAGGCGGGCAAGTTTCCTGCCTTCAGGAGAGCACAATTTAGCTAAGAGGGCACAGGTGATAGGCTAATAAACACATCTGGACAAGATCATTTTGGAGGGGAAAAGTTGCTGGTATGCAAAGAAACTGGGCCATGCCTTAGTGCTAGAGGGGTTAGGGCCATGTGTCTCTGAGGAGGGTGAAGCCCCAACCTGGAAAGATCCAATTCAGCAGAGACTTGAAAATGCTTCAGCAGAAGGAAGGGCTGTGTGAAACACCTGAGATGGGAATGCTGTGATCCTGGGAGGGAAAACGGCAGCTGTGCCTAAGACAGAGTGGGCAAGGGCCAGGTCGTGCAGGGCCGGAGGCCCAGGATGGGGTGTGGACATTATTCTAAGCAGCCTTTGTACTTAGCAGCCCTTGGTGGAGACAGAGGCGGGGTGCTGTTGGAGGGCTGCTGTGGAGAAGGGGCCACAGTGAATGCAAGAGTGCATTATTACACATGCGTACATGCTCAGTCACTCAGTCGTGTCCGACTCTTTGTGACCTCAATGACTGTAGTCCGCTGGGCTCCTTTGTCCATGGGATTCTCCAGGAAAGAATACTGGAGTTGGTTGCTGGGCCCTCCTCCAGGGGATCTTCCCAACCCAATTATTACATATACATTCTATTATGTTATATCATATCACATTGTATTTATACTATATTATATTGATACCTGGAGAAGGCAATGGCAAGCCACTCCAGTACTCTTGCCTAGAAAATCCCATGGATGGAGGAGCCTGGTGGGCTACAGTCCATGGGGTCACCACGAGTCGGTCACGACTGAGCGACTTCACTTTCACTTTTCACTTTCACGCAATGGAGAGGGAAATGGCAACCCACTCCAGTGTTCTTGCCTGGAGAATCCCAGGGACGGCGGAGCCTGGTGGGCTGCTGTCTATGGGGTCGCACAGAGTCAGACATGACAGAAGCGACTTAGCAGCAGCAGCAGCATATTGATACTACCATATATTATAACATAATGTATGTAATGTAGCATATATATAGTATATATTATTATATAATGTGCATTATATATAATGTGTAATAATAAAATATTATTTTCTATATTGTATACTATATAATCATATTTTACTGTTTTATTTCTAACATTAATATAATATGATAATAATATATTAATTAAAATAATAAAATATGATTATATAGTATATAATGCCAAAAATAATATTTTATTGTTATTACACATTTTATAATGCATATATATACTATATATATATATAAAAAACAATAGCAGTTATTATTGTTTTGGGTGGCAGCGAGGTGGCAAGTTGGTATCGGGACATGAGGTTTGAGTTTCCCTCCACGTACCTCCGCAGGCTGAGAGGGCAACACCGACCCATAAAGATTCCCCATACCAATGGGTCTCTAAGCTGGCCCTGCCTAGTAGAAATATAATGCAACCCACATAGGTAATTGTAAGTTTTCTAGGAGTCACATTTTTTTTTTAAGTGAAGAAACAGAAAGAAATAATTTTAATATATTCTATTAGGCCAATATATCAAAAATATGATTATTCAACAAGTAATCATTATAAAAAACGAATGGGCTATTTCACACACGTTTCCCATTGTAAGTCTTCGAAATCTGGTGTGTATTTTACACCTCCGGCTCATCTCAGTTCTGACCGGCCACGTCTCAAGTGCTCACGACCACACAGGGCCAGTGGCTACCCCATCGGACAGAGCAGGTCCAAGTAAAGAAAGGTGCCAGCCGTGCCAGTTCGGGTGGAAGAAACACACGGTGGGATGTGCATAGCCCCGGGGGGGCCAGGCACTAGTCTCAACTTTGGAGTAGATACAGAAAAAGCACTACTGTATAGCCCTCCCCAGGGCCCCAGGACACAGCCCTCCCTCTCCCCAAGACACACACGCAGGTCAGGATATGTATGGAAAGCCTGTCCCAGAAGTCAGTGACTATAGGCTGCTCAGGGCCTCGTCTACACACTGCACCCACCTGGGCAACACCCCTTCCCCTCACCTCCAGGGATGCTGACTGGTGACAGCACCCTGGGGCTCCCACTCCCCCTCAGCTTCCAGGATTCACCCCAGCTCCCGAGTGCACTGGGGCCTGGCTGCATCCAGCCAGAAAGCCACCTGCCCCACCTGCAAACTCTGGTTCCAGGGAGATTAGCTACGCAATCTACTGACACGCCCCTGCGGCCAGCACACCTCCCGGGATACTGACCCCTACAAAAAGGACCTGGCCTGTCTATGTGCCTGCCTTCATGGTGTCCCAGGAGGCCACTCCAGGAACAGGCTGCTCAAGCCCTGGACACTTCCTCCCAGCTCCATCACGTTTTCCAGTCACACCAATACTTTCCCAGCTGTTGTTTATTGAGCACCTACTATATTCCAGGCACCAGGCTGAGCACTCTCCAGATGTAATCTCATTTAATCTTTCCAATAAACCTATAAAGTCGGGAAAATTATTAAGAGAGCACAGACTTTGGGGTGGCTTGGATTTGAATCCTGGCTCCATGATTATATGGACTTGAGCCGGTTCCTTTATTTCTCTATGCCTCGATTTCCTCATCTGTAAAATGGGGAGGACAATAGTATCTAGCTCATTGGCCCGTTGTGAGGATTTATTTTGCTAGTATATCCTAAAGCACTTAGAACAGTGTCCGGCACATGGTGAGTATTTAATAAATGTCTGCTGATTTCAATTCCATAATTATACCCACTTTTCAAATGGGCCTCCCTGGTGGCTCAGATTGTAAAGTGTCTGCCTGCAATGCAGGAGCTGCTGCTCCTGCTGCTGAGTCGCCTCAGTCGTGTCCGACTCTGTGCGACCCCATAGACGGCAGCTCATCAGGCTCCGCCGTCCCTGGGATTCTCCAGGCAAGAACACTGGAGTGGGTTGCCATTTCCTTCTCCAGTGCAGGAAAGTGAAAAGTGAAAGTGAAGTCGCTCAGTGGTGTCCGACTCTTAGCGACCCCATGGATTGCAGCCTACCAGGCTCCTCTGTCCATGGGATTTTCCAGGCAAGAGTACTGGAGTGGGTTGCCATTGCCTTCTCCGGCAATGCAGGAGACCCAGGTTCAATTCCTGGGTTGGGAAGATCCCCTGGAGAAGGAAATGGCAATCCACTCTGGCACTCTTGCCTGGAAAATCCCATGGACAGAGGAGCCTGGTGGGCTACAGTCCATGGGGTCACTAAGAGTCGGACACGACTGAGCGACTTCACTTCACTTCACTTTTCAATGAGAAAACTGAGGCTCAGCTAAGTTTAAAGACTTGGCCAGGGTTAACCCAGCTAATAAGAGGTGACATTATTCAAAGCCCAGTGCCGTTGAACACTACATTTTACTGAGCAGTACTGTTACCCCTCAGTCCCCATATTCCCCGACCTGGGGGGGCCACGATGACAATAGGCACACATATGGAGGCCTCCTCAGACTCTGGCTCCCAAGAAAAGCTCTAAACTTGAATCAACTTGATTCTTGCCCGCTTGGAGATGCAGATCCTCTCCAGCTCCCCCCACCCCATCCTGCTACGGTGGCAATCCCACACCACACAAGTCAGCATTGTTATGCCCTCTGCAGCCCGGCAGGGCCAGCATGTCTGAACAGGTCTGCAGATGATCCAAGCCCTCCACTTCCTGCTTCTGTTTACCAAGCTCGTGCTTACACTGGCTCTTTCCAGAAAGGACCTGAGGCTGCCCCATCAGCCGGGTTTCGCCCATCCTTTTGCTGCAATAGTGCCCTGTGCTCTGACGGTGCCCTGGCCTTCTCCTTGCCCATAACGAATGCCACCTTAAGCCTGGGGAAGAAGTGTCCCTGGAGAACTTTGTCTGAAACACCCCCATGCCTGCCAACCCCCAGCACATGGTGACCGAGGAGGCCCCAAGCTGCATCTCTGAAACTGGTTAGCTGCCAAGCCCCAGCTGGGATGTCAGTTCCATCTGGAAAATGTCAATCTCCAGTGAGGCCCCAGGGAGCAGAGGCGGAGCATGAGCCTGTGTTCCCACAGCGGGTGGGGTCTTCCCCCACTCTTGCTCAGAGATCTCTGTTAGATGTATTTGAAGATCAACCAAAACCCTCCATCACAAGACCCTCTAAAGGACAGCTGGCCACTGAGCTCAGGGTCCCACCAGCTCCAGGGTGGAGATCGGTGGCCTGCCACTGCTCAAACTTCCTTTTCCAAGAGGTGATCCTGATCACCAAGGATGCTAGTGGGCAGGGCCAGGCGGCGAGCAGACAGGGAAGGGGTGGCCTTCCTCTGCAGGCCTCGCCGCGGTCTCCAGCCGCAGGGACACAGCCACAGGTCAGAAGTAGCAACCTCTGCAGGTCTAGACTCCAGAGGTTCAGCCACAGCTTCTTGGAGCAAAAAGACAGATGAGGGTCAGCAGAGGGCCCAGAGTCAGAAACCAAGATTGGAATGCAGTCATGAGCCAAAAACAGAGCCTGGATCTGAGCGGGCCTCCTGATCCAATTGCCCCTTTTCAGGAAATAGAGAAGCCAGAGGAGCATGCTAAACACCAGCATGCGGAGCAATCAGGAAGATTCAGACTATAGGTAAGCAACCTGAGGTTTTCGATAAGAAAAAGACAGGGGGGAAATAAAAGAGACAGAGATGAAGAGAGTATCCACAGAATAAGAGAGACATACGGACCAATGGTGGTGCATGAACCTTGTTTGGATCCTGAATCAAACAAAAAAAGGTCCTTTTTTTTAGTTTTCTTTAATTTTATATAGGGCTTCCCTAGTGGCTCAGAGATGAATCTACCTGCATTGCAGGAGATGCCCGGAGAAAGGCATGGCAACCCACTCCAGTATACTTGCCTGGAGAGTTCCATGGACAGAGGAGCCTGGAGGGCTACAGTCCGTGGGGCAGCAAAGAGTCAGACACGACTGAACGACTAACACACACACACATATATGTGTGTGTGAAATGAGAACACTGGCCAAATCTTGATGACTGAAGGAAGGGTCGAGGATGAACTGTGAGCACCAGCAGTAGTAACTGTGCAGCCGTATCCCACCGCTCCCCCCTCCAGCTGACGCCCGCCGTGCCTCCCTGGGTGCCTGGCCGCTCTCCCTGCCTGTCAGGCTCCTCAGCCACCTGACTCACTCTGTACAATGCTGGCCACGAACACTCTGCTTACACCCATTCCTCCTTTCCGCACGGGGCCCCGCCCAGGCCCGAGCTACTGATCAGCACCTCCAGGAGAAGCATCCCAGGGCCCTGGAGGTGACACTTTGCAGCCCTTCCAAAGACCCCCATCCCCACTGGCTTTGCTACACACCTCTGAGCCTTCACTCGGGAAAGCGATCAGACTGCAGGGCATGACAGAACCATATGTGGGGCTTCAGCTCCCGTCCCTGCCCCTCTAAGGGAGTTTAGCAGGAGCGGCAAAGTTCTGGGTCCAGCCCCGCCCTCACAGCTGTTTCCATCAACTCTGGGTGCTGCAGCTTCTTCTTGTCTGTAATCTGGGGCTGACAGTTGAGCCAGCCTGGTGAGGATGAGACGTGGATATGCCTGGAAAGCACTTAGCACACACACTGCCTGGGCTCTCAGGAGCCCCCAGAGAAATGGGAAGTTTTACTGCTTCCAGGGGTCTCTGAGGACACAGGCTAGCATTTTCTAGGCAAAGAGGAGGACAGAGAGGAGGGGAAAGAAGGATCCCAAAGGACAGAAAGAAGACAAAGATACTGAGGCTAAATCCTGTCATTGCGGCTGGGCAAGCCCCTCAGCTGGACAGGGAGGGGCAGTGAGTCTCCAGGGTGACCCGGAAGTCACCTGGGCCTCCGCTGCTGGCAGGAGAGCAGGGATGCATGATCATCAGCCTCTGGTCCCCTCCTGCCCTCATCACTCACGGGCTTCCATTCCCACATGCATTCAGCAGGGACACTCCTCTGCCAGATACAGAGGCCTGGAGGTGAAAATGCCTCAGCCAGGCCCTCGAGGAGCTCCCATCCTGGGAGGGCAGGGGTGGGGGAGGCCAAGCTGCATAGCACTGAGCCTAATGATAGAATGCCCTCAGGCCCAGAGGTCCTGGGCCCTTTCCTCCTCTGCCAGGAGGAAGGAGGCCCACCCTGGGAGCAGACAGCAGTGTGTGTGTTGGGGTAGGGGGCAGTGCAGGGAGGGATGGTGGGAACTGAAGAGGAATTAGGCTTGCAGATGGGCCTCCAGAGCTGAGGGTCCCTCCCTGCCAAATCAGAGAGGAAAACCGACAGGTGGGTGAGTTGGGAGTTGGGGGGACTGCTTCTTAAGAGTACAAGCTGCTGCAGAGGCAGGGCAGGGGGATGTTTATCCTCTGATCATCTCTTCAGGGAGACAAAGAGAAGCCTGCCCTCCACCCATCAGGGAACGAAGAGACTATGGGGACTATGGCTGAGGGTCTAGCGCCCCCCACCAGCCCTGAGCCCCCATGTCTGTGCCCCATCAGGAGCTGAAGGACCTGGCAGCCCAGTTGAAGGATGTGTCAGTGACCGTGGGTATGGACAGCCGCTGCCACATCGACCTGAGTGGCATCGTGGAGGAAGTGAAGGCCCAATATGATGCCATCGCGGCTCGCAGCCTGGAGGAGGCCGAGGCGTACTCCCGGAGCCAGGTTTGGGACTGGCAGGCAGACTAGGGGGATGCAACCAGGGCAAGATGGGCAGCAGCAGAGATGGCTAAGGCCGCCTGCAGCTCTGGGTGCTGAGAATCCAGGAGAGATGAATGGCGAGACACAGGGGCGATGGAGCCCACAGCAGTGAGTTCACAGGCAGGGACAGAGAATGTGAGAGCCCAGCAATGTGCCGGGCCACAGGGGTGACGGGGACAGGGGCAAGCCATAGTCTGCACCCTTCAGAGGCTCACGGCGGTGCTGCCACCCAGAGACTCCAGTCCACGTGTGGGCATGGCCCTTGGGGCTCAGTCCAGGGCAGCCAAGAGAGGGATCCTGAGATGGACGTAGTGGAGGCAGGAGCAGGGAAGGAGGGAGACGCTGGCCTGGGTGGGCCACAGAGGAGGGGATGAAGCCAAGGGTGAGGAAGAAGGAGGGGCCAGGGGTCCTGGGGGGACACAGTGAGCTCCCCTGACTGCCACCCTCTCCCCGGCCTCTAGCTGGAGGAACGGGCTGCCTGTTCGGCCGAGTTTGGGAACAGCCTCCAGAGCAGCCGCAGTGAGATTGCTGACCTCAACGTTCGCATCCAGAAGCTCCGATCGCAGATCCTCTCCATCAAGAGCCACGTGAGTGTCCGGAGGACCCACCTGGGCTGGAGCAGGGCAGAGTGCGGGACACATTCTCTCTCATACCCTTCATACACACACGCTCACACAGGCTGTGTCGATGTGAGCCCTGGCTTTGTGACCCTGGACAGGTCACTTAGCATCCCTGTGCCTCAATTTCCTCATCTGTCCTTAGACAGCTCTGAGGACCACATGAGCTTGGCCAGTAAAAGTGCTCCATAAACTGGCCAGGGCTGTTGGAACATTGGAGGGTCCCCTACAAACACACCCAGAGCCCACCACCTGCCCCCAGGTCTCCCACCAACTCTATGGAGAGAAGCAAAGGGAAGCATAAGCCCCAGCTTCCAGACAGGACAAGCCTTCAGAGAAGTGCCATCCTGGAAGGACAGCTGGGACAGACTCCTGTGGAGCCCTGCCATATTTGGTAGCCTTGGGAAAGTGTCTCCTTAGGTCTAACTGAAGGGCCTCTTGCTGCGATGCACTCCATTACCATGCCCAGGAACGCCGTGCCGAGTCCTCCCGATGCACACTCCCACCAAGGACAGAGGCGGGCTCCTGGCCCTGACCCGCTCTCTCCCTCCCTCCTTGCTCACTGACCCCTCTTTCTCTCTGTCCTCCCGAACTTTCAGTGCCTGAAACTGGAGGAGAATATCAAAGTGGCCGAGGAACAGGGTGAGCTGGCCTTTCAGGATGCCAAGGCCAAGTTAGCCCAGCTGGAGGATGCTCTGCAGCAGGCCAAGAAGGACATGGCACGGCAGCTGCGCGAATACCAGGAGCTCATGAACACCAAGCTGGCCCTGGACATCGAGATCGCCACCTACCGCAAGCTGATGGAGGGCGAGGAGAGCCGGTGAGGAGCAGGGCCAGCGGGGTGGGCCTGGGAGAGGGGAGGACTGGAAGCCCCACGGGAAGCCAGTACCACCCACCCCCTCACCCCCAGCGTGATACTGTGAGCCTGGCAGGCCTGGGTTCATGTCCTGGCTCAGCCACTTACAAACTGGAACTTCAGTCCAATTTACTCATTTCTCAGTTTTTCTATTGGGAAAATGGACTGATGATAAGTATGCCTCACCTGTGCATACAATCCCATGTGCAAATACCTGCCACCAATCAGTGCTCAGCAAATGATAGCCGTTCATGCAGGGGAGAGGGGACAGAGCCGCCTAGCCAGAGTCACACAGCAGGGCAGCCCAGAGCTGGGAGGGACAGCCAAGAATTGGCCTCTGCCTGCCAATCCCCAGGCCTCCAATCCCAGGGGAGCTGAGCCACAGGTTCCCTTCACATCCCACCATCTCTTCCTCCCACAGGATGGACATGCCCTCAGCCACTGTGGTCAGCGCTGTGCAGGCCAGATGCAGAACTGGTGAGCCTGCTTGCCCCAAGAACCCATGGTGGGAGGGGGACGGTGCGGGGGATCATGGCCCTAAAGGCATGATATTAAATGCCTCCCAAACCTCCAGCCCCTACCCTGCCCCACCCCTTATGTTCCCTGTAGCTGTCTCCAAGCCCGGCCTCTCAAGAGCTCCCTCTCGGAAAAAGAAGAACAAGAAAGGCCCTGTAATCAAAATCACCGAAATGTCAGAAAAGTTCCTCTCGCAGGAGTCAGAGGTCTCAGAGTAAGGCCACTGTCCACACCCCAGGAGCCCCAGGCCACTCCCCTGCAGCAGCAAGGACATAAGCTAGACTCCAGAAAGCAGCCTGGAGCCTCTAGGTTGGGAAGGAGGCAAACCTGATCCTGAATGGAGAAGAGGGTTGAAAACAGTGACTGCTTTTTTGCGAGAATGGGACAGGACTGTCACCAGTTACTCAAAGTCACTCGGCTCCATATCAATATCTCACAGTCCAGCCTTCCAATATCTGAGAGGTCTTCCTGCCTGGGTAAATTGGAATTGGGGTTTTGCCTCCACCTCCTCGCACAACAGGGGGCTCTAACCAAGCTGCCTTTGACCCTTTGCCCAACCCTTGCCCTAAACTCACATCTCAAGTCTTGCGTTGCCTCTGACTAGGAACCAAAGTGAGTGCCCTCACTCCCCTAGCCCCGGCTAGCCTCGGACCAAGGGCTGGTGGGGACTACGTGGGCACCCTCCACTATCCAGAGTTCCTGGGGAGGCACCTGGCTTTCCTGCACCACCTGGGCTTCCCGGAGACCTGACAGTATTAGGGAGTGAGGGGAGGAGGCTCCCTGGGTGTTTGGGACCTGAGCCCAGAACTCTGAGATCAGCCCAGACCCCCATGCCCCTCCTCTCCTCCTGTGAGTCCCTCCCAGCAGGTCATGGTCAGAACTGGACAGCTGTCCAGCCAGCTCCCAAGCACTTTTTCTAGAAGCTTTTCTTGCCATGACAAACTCCCTGATGGGGGAAGTGGGAAGTGGGGGAGACCAGGCAGGAGAACTAGACCCTCCTTTCTCCTTTTTGTCATCGTGGGGTTCACCACCCTGCCTGGGGTCTGAGCTCTCTGCCTCCCATCCAGATGCTTCCTAGCCTGAAACCTGGTTTGGGTATGCACCAGACCCTGGAGACTCCTCTTGCCACCCTTGCCATGAAACTCCAGGCCCATTTCCCATGAGTCCCACTCCTGAGGGTCTCCATTCCCTCTATCAGGCCAAGCAGCCTGGCCCTCCCCTCCCCTGCACCCACACTTGTGGATCAGAGGTCCTTCCCGTCTTCCTCCTCCACGTCTGCCCCTCTGCTGCCAACAGGGTCATGAAGAAGGCACTGTCCGCTCAGGTCTGGGAACTTCTGAGCCCTTGAGGTCAGGTTGGGGGGCCCCAGTGACTAACTAAAGAGAAATTCTGCAGCAGCAATCCAACAAGAAAGTTTGGGGCTTAGAGGAACGCTCCTCTTTCATCCTCTTGGCTCTCGCCTTCAGGGCCTTACAGGGAATCTGGCAGCTCCACCTTCCCACCCCGTAAGCCACCTTCTCTTCCTCCCTTTCCTCTCCCTACCGCCCCCTTGCCTCACCTCCTCTGCTGGACCCAGTCTTTGATTCATTCATCTCATTTTCCAGGACCGGGTGGCCCAAGGACCTGGCGGCCCAAGGACCTGGCCCCCTTCTAGGCCAGAAGGTCCTCCAGGCCTGTTGGGGGCGCTGAAGGGCTATGGACGCTCAGGCCAGAAAGAACTCAGATATATACTTATCCCTAAAGTTTCAAAAGGGTGCTGATTGCTGCTTTTTCTCCACCTATTTATTGGTTTCCATGGGAGCAAGTCCTCAATGGGGATATACGATATTAAAAGTATATATATTATTTTTTCATAACTTATATAGCTTTTAACTTATTGCTTCCCTTCCTGTTTCTGCATAATCAATGCTATATATTATACTACCTGGAGAGACAGCACATGTTCTAGCCAACCCACCCCACTGGCTGACTTCTTGGGGGTAATGCCCCCTTCTCCCTGCAAAGGGATGAAATAAAGTGCTGAGATTGTTCATGGATAGAGCTGTGTGTCTGTCTGCTTTTATATCCCCTCTCAGGATTGGTCAATCATTGGTCAAACAGGTTAACCATAGGACTTTGGAAACCCTCCAGTTATGGGAAAGGGAGTCCAAGGACCTAGTTATACCTTCAGACCAGTGCAACTTGGCCATGGAAGAGTTCTCCTGCCCTGCCATCCCACAAAGAGGCTATACCAGTGTTGACCTACGTTCCAGTACCTCCCAGGATGCCCAGGAACCATGTGACCACCTCAGCAAGCACAGACATGGGGCGTTCCCCACGTGGTGGCGGATTCCCTCTGAAGCCCTTCTGCCCGATTGTGCGGGTTGGCACAGCCCAGAATATATTCTGATAGGTACAGGCCTAATCCTGCGAAATCAAATTCTAGATCAGCAAACAAGGATCGAGGGCCTTCTCCAAGCCCAGCCCTGCAATAAAACACCTACGAGTGCTCCCCACCCTTCCACCTGGAGAAACTCGCTATCAGGTCAAGAGAGGCACTCTCTCCAAGTGCAGAAGGCAGAGAGGAGAGGGGCTTGCTCAGGGAACTCAGGAATCAGAACAGGAAGAAGAGGTGTCTCAAGGACAGGAATTTTGGGGGTGAAATAAGACCTTTGAAGCATTTGTGTCCTGGCTCACCCACTCACTGGAATGAGACAAGTGGAACCTCAATTTCCCCATCTGTAAAATGGAACACACAGCTTCCCTATTTACCTAAAAGGATGTTTGAGGATCTGACAAGATAGCTGGGCTCCTTCCTACCAAGAGTAGCACATCTTGCTTCAGGACTCTGATCTGTAACAGCTCAACAAGAATAAAGGATTACTAGTGATGTCGTTATTGTTATTACAGCAGATATTATGGACTAGTTATTAACAGATATTAACAGACTAGTTGGGAAACTATAATCAGGCCTGGAGCTAGCTCTTTCAGGGTACAGCATAGCCATGCCCCAGGGCTGAAAGGCCAGAGACTTCCACTCACGGTTTATCCATTCTCCTGGGCCACTAAGAGACGGGCTCTGCTCTCAAAACTCAGAAGGAATGATGGACAAACCCCATTCCTATGCAGGAAGGTCCTGGAACCGAGCCCAGCTCTCTACTTATATTATCTTTGTTTTCTATTCTATTAACTCCTGAATTATGAATTTCTGAACACTAATTTGAATTTCTGACACTGAATTCATAATAAATATTACATTTTAAAAACCTATTTGTTATTTATTTTCCTTTGCTTTCTTTGAATTTATCAGCTTTCAACTTCTTGAGTTAAATGTTTTAACTTTCCATCTTTCTTTTTTTCAATATAAGATTCTCTAAAGACCATAAATTTCCTTTTATGTACTATTTTGACTGCTTCACATGTAGCATTATTTATTAGCCTTCAGTTAAAACAATTTTATTCTTTGACTGTTAAGCTGTTAAGAAAGCTCTGCACATAAGGGTCACTCATCTCACAGGCATTTATGGATACATACTTAAATCCAGCAGAATTTATCTCTGGATCCTAGCCTCCCCGATCCTCTGCTTTAACAGTGCTTCCTTGCCTCTTTGTGTGCCTTTTATCCTCTAAACTCCTTGCGGGCAGGGACTGTATCCCATGACCTCCCCAGGGCTTTGCACAGTGCCCAGACCATAGCAAGTTTTCAGTCAAAGTAAAATTAAAGAAAGAATAAATGAATGGTGTGCCTCCCAGCTTGGGTCTCCTAGTCTAAAAGTCCCATGAAGGGGAGGGCATATCTCCTTGGCCTCTGTGTCCCAGGTGTCAATGCAATGCCTGGCCTGTTGAAGGAGCACTGTAACTATTCTAAGAGAGAGAGAGGAGAGGGAGGGAGAGAGAAGGAAGGCAGAGGGAGTGGAGAGGGAGAGAGGAAGGAAGGAAGCAATGGAAGGAAGGAGGGAAGGGAGGGAGGGAAAGGAACTGTGACCTCCCTAGCCAAACAAGAAACTCTCCTGCCCCTTTCCTGCTGGCAGATCCTGACTAGTTGTCAGGAAGTCTGGAGCCAGATTTCCCTTCCTCGTGGCAGCTCCCTCCTTCTCCTTCCCTCTCCTGGCCTCTGGAGTGAATCAGTGAACACCTGGCCAAGGGCACCACTCCGGTTCCAAGTACAACAACAAAAACAAGCCCCTATGTGGGCTTGGCTCCTTCTTCTCCTTGATCTCTAGTCCTCCCAAACACTGGTGAGACGAGAAGGACAGGTATCATTAGCAGAAGCCCAGAGAGGCCAAGCACCGTAACTCTGGTCACCCAGCAGGTAAAAGAAAGCACGTTGGTTCACTGGAACCATTTTTCACCTCTAGACTGCCCCCCACAGGGACGTAAAGCAGCCAAAGCTGGGACTTGGTGAAGTGGATACTGAAGGTCCCCCACCTTCAAACTCAAAGGGTGCTGGGGCTGAGTGGGTACCCAACAGCTGGAGCCCAGCCTGAGTCCCCAGGCTCAGCATGAAAGATTAGGGCTCAGGGGTCTCAGGCCAGGACTTTCAAGTGAGTGCCCTGCTGATTCCAGAGAAATCTTCCTCTAAGAGGCTCTGGGGTCCAGAGCCCAAGGCAGGCTCTGTGTGCTAAAAGTTGGCAGCATGACCTCCCCTCCTGCCTCTTCTGGTCTATTGAGACCTGAGGAAAAACAGCTGGAAGGGAGGTAGTCCCTGTATTTGGGAAACTCCAGAGCCTGATGGTGGAGGGGAGGCAGGAAGTGCCTCACACAGAAACAGAGACAGATAGAACCAAAGATACTCGGGCAAAGCTCAAGACCTCAGCACTAGGGTCTGTCGAGCAGCTGGAGGACTTAGTCAAAGAGGGCTTCCTGGAGGAGGGAGTGTCTGGGCTGGCAGAGAAGAAGGGAGTGGAAATGGCCTGGGGGAGGGAGTGGAGCAGATTGCTCAGCCTCTGGCCAGGGCAGAGAGCAGGCTGTAAGTGCCAGGCTGAGCAGAGGAATGAGTAAAACCATGGGCGCACGAGTCGTAATGGGGGGTAACCCACAGTAACCCCCTGTAACCAGGAGATAAGCCAACAGGTGCAGGCACTGTGTTTTATTCAATTATGCATCCTGACATCTAGCAGGGTGCCGAGCACTCAGTCAGCGCTTACTAAATGCTGAGTAAATGAATGAAGTCATGAATGGCAGATGACTACAGCTACTGAGGGATGCAAGACTGACTCATTGTGGAGGACTTTATGAGCATCTGCTATGTGCTGCCCCTGTACTGGGGACAGCAAGGAAGAGTTGGGTATAAAGGAATATAGAGGGGTCCTTGCCCTCCAGGGAATTCTGGCTTCCGCCCAGGATCCAACTCATGGTCCCCTGTAGTACCCAAGTCCCCTCTGCTGTGGCCAACCATGTGATCTCTGTGGGACCCTTGGCAAGGCACTGTCCCCTCTCTGGAATTGCTTCTTCATCTGCAGGATAAAGGAGCAGATGAGTGCTCCAGCGGTTCAGCCCCTTGATGATCCCCTTCTGCTCATCCCTTCCCTGCTCATCTCAATTCCCTGGGCAAGACGCCCTCCTTGGAGGCAGCAAGAGAGGAACTGAGACGTGGCGAGTAGAGCAAATCCTAGTTCTTGCTGTGTGATCTTGGGCAACCTCCGGGAGACTGAGTACCTGCCTCATAAATCTGGTGTGAAGTTTTAAAGAGATGACGCATGATAAAAGAAGGGTGCCTGACACATACTAAATGCTTTAAAATAAAAATAATAGTGTTAGGGGAAATATGACACTGCCCACCCTGGCCAGAGACCACAATAACCATTGGTATGAGTTATTTTACTACCAGAGATCTTGGTAAGGAACACGGAATTAACAAGCCACCCCAGACCAGAAGAATTTGGGAAAGGTCAAGAGGAGACAGGAGAGACGCCCATCCACATGTTCTCCCAGAATCCTTCTCACTGGAACCTATCTTGGCTGAGCAATGTATGGGCCACCAGGAAGGACCCTGAGTCACAGTGATTGGCGAAAGGCAACCTGGAAAATAATCCAATCACCATAAAACCCGAGATTTCGAGCCACATGGCAGAGCAGTCCTCTGGGTTTCCCTTACCCTCCTCTCCATCCTGGCCGGCGACCCTTCCCAATAAATTCTCTTGCTGTGTCAGCTCGTGTGTCTCCTTGGACAGTTCGTTTCCTAGTGTTAGACGATAGCTGACTCTAGGGCCCCTAAAGGGGTCACCCTTTCCTGCAACAATAGCAAATATGCTAATTGTGAGAGCCTTTCCCTTAGCCCACTGGAACTGGAACTCGACCAGGAGTGGTTAAGCAAGGGTCTGCACATCGGCCCAGCCTCCCCTGTATCTCCCTCCCCTACTCCCAACGCCTCCAAGGAGAGGCCAGGGCTCAGAGATCTGTTTGGGGGCACTGGGGATTAGAAAAGGTAAGGGAAGTGACCCAACCTGGTTCCCTGGTAAAGCTGACCGCCCAAGTTAACACCAGGGGAAAGGTCGGCCGCCAGCTTGCGCGCACCTCAGCCACCACTGCCCTCTACTGGCCTCGGCGAGATCAGCACGTCTAAGGAGAGGGAGCCACGCGCAGAGGCTTCCCTCCCCCAGGGAAGGTGGGGCGGGAAGAAGGGAGGCGGGACTACGTTTCCAAGCAGATACTTAAACCAAATGTCAGGCCTCTCTGCTCGGAGGCTCCCAGGGCTAAACCCTCCGAGCTGGGGCCACAAACTAAGCCATCTCTTCTCTTCGCCGCCACTCCCTCAATCATCACCCACAAGGGCAGGCTTCCACTGAGGGGCTGTCAGCCCACAAGCCCCAGAGACCCTGACCCCACCTGGAATACTCACCCCCTAGGTCTGGCTCCTCCTCATTTGTCAACTCAAACTTCACCTCCTCAAAAAGCCCTGCCCATTGAAAATAGCCCCTATCGCCTACTACCTCCACACTACTTTTTATTTTCTATTTCATTATGACCCTGTCTTGTGCTCTTCCTAGTGTTCAGCACAACTTGCTTTGTCTTGTTGATTTTCCTTTCTTTAATGTATCAGCTGGGATTCTGGTCAGGAAACCAGACTAGGCATTTCACGGACGGGATTCAATGCAAAGAACTGAAAGTGTACATACTGAAGGTGTAAAGAAGAAAGCAAGAAAGCTGAAGTACAGTAAGTCCCTGGCATTTGTTTGTATACGAGTTCCATTCCAAGACTAGGTTCATAAGTCCAATTTGTTCATAAGTCCAACTGGACTTAGTTGAGCCTAGTTACTCAACTAACACAATTGGCTATATAGTACTGTACTCTAATAGGTTTATAATACTTCTCACACTAACAATACATACATCAAAAACAAACCAAAAAAAAAAAACCATATTTAATCTTACAGTACAGTACCTTGAAAAATACAGTAGTACAGTACATCAGCTGCCATACAGGGGCGAGCATGCATGTTTGCTTCTTTTGAAAGTCTGCAACTTGAAGGTTCGTATGTAGGGGACTTACTGTTTTTGTTGTTTAGACACTCAGTCATGCCCGACTTTTTGCAACCCCATAGACTACAGCCTGGTGGCTCAGACCGTAAAGTGTCTGCCTGCAGTGCGGGAGACCCGGGTTCGATCCCTGGGTTGGGAAGATGTCCTGGGGAAGGAAATGGCAACCCACTCCAGTACTCTTGCCTGGAAAATTCCATGAACTGAGGAGCCTGGTGGGCTACAGTCCATGGGGTCGCAAAGAGTTGGACACGACTGAGTGACTTCATTTTAGACTATAGCCTGCCAGGTTCCTCTGTCCATGGGATTCTCCAGGCAAGAATACTGGAGTAGGTTTCCATTTCCTTCTAGAGATAAGCTTCCATTTCCTTATCTAGAGATAAGAGATAAACGCAGATTCAACACCATCCCTAAGGCTGAAAGGTTGGCCTTACTCAAACCCAAGAGCTCAAGTGAGGGCCCCAGAGGCTGGTTCTTGGACATGGAGCAGGGAATGGACGGGTGAAATGTTTCCCTTCTACTGGGAACAGTTGGAACTTAAAGACCAGGCTATTGTTCTGACAAGGTGGCCGAGACCCATATCGGCTTCCAGAAGGTGTACTGCACGTGCGACCCAGTGGAGAATGTGTAACCCTACAAGCCCCCTGCTGGGAGCCCTCTGTTCAGAAACACAGACATTTCCCAAAAATAAACAAGTGAGACATATCAAACCAAAAAGTTTCTGCACAGCAAAAGAAACCATCAAAAAAATGAAAAGGCAACTTAGGGAATGAGAGAAAATATTTGCAAATCATATCTTTGTTAAGAGGTTAATATCTGAATTATAAATATATAAAGAATTCATACAAACTCAATAGCAGATAACAGTAATAACTAAGAAGGGCCTACTATACAGCACAGCGAACTCTACTCAATACTCTGTAATGGCATATAAGGAAAAAGAACCTTAAAAAGAGTGGATGTATGTATATGTATAACAGATTAACTTTGCTGTACACCTGAAATTAACACAGCATTGTAAATCAACTATACCCCAATATGATTTTTTATTAGCAAATAACAACAACAGTAATAATCCAATTAAAAATGAGCAGAGGAACTGAATAGACACTTTTCCAAAGAAAACATTCAGATGGCAAACAGGCGCATGAAAAGATGTTCAGCATCACTCATCATCAGGGAAACGCAGATCAAAACCACAGTGAGGTAGCATCTCACACCTGCCTGAATGGCCATCATCAGAAAGACGGCAAGTGTTGGTAAGGAAGTGGAGGAAAAGGAAAGCTTGTGCATTGTCACTGAGAATGTAAATTGGTGCAGCCACCGTAGAAAACAGTTTGGAAGTTTCTCCAAAATTAAAAATAGACCTTCCATATGATCCACTTCTGGGTATTTCTCTGAAGGAAACAAAATCACTATCTTGAAGAGATATCTGCAGTTCAGACATCTTTCTTCCAGTCATGATATGGATATAACCTATTGCAGAGATAAAGTTGTGGTATATACTAAGCCATAAAAAGAAGGAAATCCTGCCATCTGTAACAACATGGATGAACTGTGAGGATATTATGCTGAGAGAAGGAAGTCAGACAGAGAAAGACAGATATTGCATGATCTCACTCACATGAGGAATTCAAGAAAACCAGACTCACCAAAACAGAGACTAGATTGGTGGTTGTTAGAGATGGGAGGTAGTTGAGGAAAAACAGAAAGAAAGGAAGGAAGGAAGGAGGCAAAGAAAGAAACGAAAGAAAGAGAACACCTCCCCCACTTTGATTGCTATATTTTTGTAATAATTTAATTTTTTTCAAAGGGAGAGACCTGCATCTCCCTGTTTCAACTAAGGCGTGTTTGGTGGATATTACCATAGCCACTCAACTTCAGTTCCAAAAAGATCAAGAAAGAACTAAAACACTCCTGCCTTCTCCTCCTCCCCACCCCCAGGTCTGTGGCAGCTGGGACTCAGCTGAGGCCTAAAAGTCAGGCACCTCCCTGTCATCAGCCCCTGTCACCAAGAAATGCGTGCCACCGAGACCCAGCTCTCAATACTCACTTGATCAATATTTTATCGACACCTAATGTACCACACATGTTTTAGGCTCTGAGAAGACAGCATAAACAAATCTGCCCAAATCCCTGCTCACATGGCGTGTACATTTTCATGGGGAGAGACAGATAAGAAAGAAACATATTATAAAAGATACAGGTGGCCAGATGGAAATGATAAATGCTATGGAGAAAAACTGGGCTTCCCTGGTGGCTCAGCGGTAAAGAATCCACCTGCCAATGCAGGAGACGTGGGTTCCATCCCTGGGTCAGGAAGATCCCCTGGAGAAGGACATGGCAACCCACTCCAGTATTCTTGTCTGGGAAATCTCAGGGACAGAGGAGCCTGGCAGGTCTACAGTCCATGGGGTCGCAAAGAGTCAAACACAACTTAGCAACTACATAACAACAACAACATGGAAGAAAATTAAGTGGAAATGTGCACAGGAAATGTTGCGGGTGGGGTGAGTCATAGGAGATATTAGGGAACGCCTCAGTGAGAAGGGGACATTTCATCAGAACCCACATGGGGGTGAAGCAGGGAGCCGCATGGATGTCTGGGAACAGCAAGGGCAAAGGCTCTGAGGCAGGACCTGCCTGGCATATTTGAGGACCTGCAAGCAAGCCACTGAGGAGGCAGCAGTGGAGGGACGAGGGGTACAATGAGAGGACACTGGTCAAGCTGGGGGCCAGGCTGTGCCTGGCCTTGAGGGCATTACCAGACTCTAGCCTCAACTGAGTCAGATGGAGAGTTTGAGGCAGAGAGTCAGATTCGACTTTCACTTTCTTTCCATTTTTTGGAGAATCAAAGGACAAGCCATAGGACGCCTGCTCCCACTAGAACCTCAGCTCCTGGAGGCAGGTGCTACCCTATGCCACGATGCTCATCACTGTACCCAGAGGGTCTCACAAAGGGCCAGGCACTCAGCAAGTGCTCATTAAAGATCTATAGAAGAAATGTGCAGGTCTGCCGCGAGGGAGACTCTGGCCATTTGTATTAAGCTCCATGGTCATTGTGTTAAGGCCAGTGCTGGGCACCTAGCAGACACTGCCCCCTTTCCAGTAGAGCTTGAGTGCCCTGCCCAGGGTCCCGGTGAGGCCCAGTTGGATCAGACAGCCAATCTGAGTCCAGGGCCCTTGCCCCCTTCTCACTGCCACAGAGGCCCAGCACACCCTGTCAGGCCAGTCGGTCACTCCCATCTCCCTCTGGCTCGCCCAGGGCCCTCAAACACCAGCCCAGAAGGCGCCAGACTTGGAAGGGGGCATCCCGTGCCTATCCTCCTGAGGGTCGTGAGTCTATTGGGGGCGAGGAGGGGCAGATCTTTCATGAAGACGGTGTATATCTATCCCTCTTTGGAACTGTTCCACCTGGCACAAAGTCGGTGCTCTCCTTCTCACTTCCCCCTCCCGCTTCAGGTGAGTCCTTCCTGTGTTTCAGTCCTGCCCTGCCAGTACCCATCCCCTTCGGAGCGCGCCTCGCATCTCCATCCGCGGACCCCGAGCGCCCCCTGCCGACCGCTGCTCGGCCTGCACGTCCGCGGCTCAGAAGCCCGAGGGCGTCGGTGACAGAGGGCGGTGTAGTGTTCAGTTCCTGGGGCTGGGGTCTCAGCCCTTTTCCCCCACACCCAGGAGGCACAGGGGAGTCCCATCTTGGCTTGAGGGGGGATTTCCTGGCACACGCAGTATGGAGACAGGGCACAGACCTCACAGGCCCCTCCTCCCGGCCCTGGTGCTCTCCTGCAGGCCCCCTGGAGCATCTTCCTGGGTAATGGGGGGCTGAGCCTTGAGAGAGCAGGGTAGAGAAGGCCAGCAGGGAGGTACAGGACAGGGGCTCCCTGGGCCAGCCCACAGAGGGTTTTCTTCCCTGCCTGGGACTGAAGAAAATCCAGGCTGGTCCCCACCCACCAGCCTTAATCCCTCTTATCCCCGTCTTCCTCATATCCAACCCCTATCCCTGTCAATCCTGTCCCTCCCTAAAATGGCTTTCCTTCCAGATCCCCAGACGACGTAGTGCCATCGACAAGGCCATGGTGCATCCCCTCTTTTTTTTTTTTTTTTTTTAGCTATTTATTTATTTGGTGGTCCCAGGTCCTAGTCACAGCACATGGGATCTTTTAGCTGTAGCATGCAAAATCTTAGTCACGGCATACAGGATCTAGTTCCCTTTTTGTTGTTGTTGATATTTAGTCACTGATTGTGTCTGACACTTTTGCAACACCGTGGACTGTAGCCCACCAGGCTCCTCTGTCCGTGGGATTTCCCAGGCAAGAATACTGGCGTGGACTGCCATTTCCTTCTCCAGGGGAGCTTCCTGACCCGGGGATGGAACCTGCGCCTCCTTCATTGACAAGTGGATTCTTTACAGCTGAGCCACCAGGAAAGCTACTTCCTTGACCAGGGATCAACCCAGGCCCTCTGCATGGGGAGTGAAGAGTCTTAGCCACTGGACCACCAGGGAAGTCCCACGCATCCCATCTTGGCACTGAGTCAGGAGCCTGAGAAAGGGACACAAGGTGGGTGAGCAGGAGGGCAAGGTCAGCCTTTGGAGAGGACCCCACATGTACAGGCTCACGGCTGTGTGCAGATGTGAACACAAGTACACAGCATGTGCTTGTGTGCACACATGTGCACTTGCGTGTGTATAAGTGAACACATATGCACAAATATGCCTGTGTGTACATATGTGAGTCACATGCTCACACATATGCATTGCGTGCACATCTCCATGCCTAGGCACAGGTATCCACACCTACACCTATCTATAGGTGTAGATAGATAGCATCCTTAGATAGACTGATACAGGTCTGCCATCAGAGCCCACATCTGCACACATAGGCAAACACACATCCCTCATGTGCACACATGTTTCCACATGCCTGGGGGAAAACTCGACTCTAGAGTCAGAAAGACCTGTCTGAACTCTGATTTGGCTTTACCACTCTCTTACTCCGTGATCTTTTGTGTGTGCAGCTTTTCAGAGCCTCTGTTTCTTGGTCTATAAAGCTGGTAATAGGGTGCCTGTCTGTCGGGTTGCAAGGATTAAAGGAGCTAATAAATGGATCAGGCCTGCCAAATAGAAAGGCAGCAGACGGACCCCCATCCTCAGGCCTGCGTGTGACAGTGACTATAAGGAAACCAGAAGGATCCCCATCTGGGGGTTGAGGCAAGGACACCCCCAGCACAGGCGCGCACTCGTGCACGCACGCCGGAGCCACTCTGTGTTCCTGCTGTTTGTGCAGGCTGCTTAGCTACCAGCCGGGCTGAAGAGCACGTGAACCCACACGGGAGCCTGCTCCTACCACCCTAGCCTGTTGGGACAGGGCCTGGCCAGGATTCCTGCATTCCTACTGCCTTCCCTCTTCCTCCTGGCCACATTTAGGGTATGAAATGGAGGAGTTAGGGAGCCGCCCACCCTCAAGCCACCAAAGGCTTTGCCCTGCCTGCAGCAAAGTTGGTGGTACTGTAGGCACCCTCCCTGAGACAGGGGGATCCTGGGACCCTCCTGGGGGCTCTCCAGCTTGCCTGACAGCCCCTCTCCAACTCCATCGCCTCACAAGCCCAAGGCTGCTGAGACTATATACCCTCAGCAAGCTGAGAGGTGGGAGGCCCCGCCCCCTACACATTCTCTGCACATGGCCTCCTGGGAAAAGGAAGCCGGCCAGTATCCCCGTGAGCTCCTCTCCCTAGCACTCTAAGTCCCCTCACAAAATCCTGTCTTCCAGGCCACCCCCCTGGCCACCACAGTGCCCAGGCCAGGGGTGGGGGTAGAGGGAGAGGAACTCGCTGTCTTGAGTCCAGAGCAGAGAACAAGTTGGGCTAAATGCGGGCTCTGAAGACCCTTCTGGGTTCAGGGACAGTCACACAGCAGGTCATCCCTTGCAAGTGTGCCTTTCTATCGACAAGCCCCAAAGAGATGACTGGGACTCCTCCCCTTGCCTGTCCTCACACCAAGGCGGGCAGGGGGCACCAGGCAGGGACATCAATGTCAGCCAACGACAGAGGCATGCATACTCCCACACTGCGGACTATGAGAGCCCATCCTTTGGCAAACTGGCCCAAAGGTAGTGGGTGCAACCCACCCAGGCCCTTCCGCTTCCAGGTCCCTCCAAAATAGGTGTGGGGGTGTGGATGGTAGACAGACAGCCGGGGTGACACACAGCACCATGAGTGTAGCTTACAGCCTCCTACAGACGGAGAGACTGAGGCCCAGAGAGAGGAAGGGCCTTGCTCTAGGCCCACAGTGAAGCCGCACCCTCTTCGGGGCTCTAGCACATCTCCCACTCAGAGCTTTGCTATGTCCTGGGAGTGCCTGACTGCTGGGGTAGAGAGACAAAGAGGGGAGGCACACCCCCAACTGAGCTGATATGTTGGGAGGAGGGCAAGCTGCAAAGAGGTTCTTCCTAGGGCCTAGCCTTAAGGCTGACAGGAGGACTAGAACCCACACAGGGCCTCTTCTGGAACTGCAGGGGCCTAGAGCATGGGCAGTGGCACCCCACTCCAGTACTCTTGCCTGGGAAATCCCATGGACGGAGGAGCCTAGTAGGGTGCAGTCCATGGGGTCGCTAAGAGTCGGACACGACTGAGCGACTTCACTTTCACCTTTCGCTTTCATGCATTGGAGAAGGAAATGGCAACCCACTCCAGTGTTCTTGCCTGGAGAATTCCAGGGACGAGGGAGCCTGGTGGGCTGCCATCTATGCTATGGGATTGCATAGAGTTGGACACAACTGATGCGACTTAGCAGCAGCAGCAGAGCATGGCCAGAATGAGAGGGGGGTCACTGGTGTGACCACCAGACAGGCCTGGGTTTGGAAAGAGGGACCCTGAATGTATTCTGAGACCCACACCCGCTCCACCACTGTGACTTTGCAGCTGTAAATCCCCCAAAATGTGGAGTTTAAACACACACACACACACACACACAGAAAAAGAGTACTGGACTGGAATTAGGGGCTTTGGCTCTGATCTTGTTTCTGTCTCTAAACTCATTGCCAGAACTTGAGCCTCCATTTGAAAGCGAGTGTTAAGTATTCAGTCCTGTCTGACTCTTTGGGACACTATGGACTGTAGCCCATCAGTCTCCTGTGTCTGTGGAATTCTCCAGGCAAGAATACAGGAGTGGGTAGCCATTGCCCTCTCCAGAGGATCTTCCAGACCCAGGGATCGAACCTGGGTCTCCTACACTGCAGATGGATTCTTTATGACTGAGCATCAGGGAAGCCGGAGCCTCTGTTTACCCATCTGTGAAACAGCAGTGGGATCTGTGCCCTCCCTGCCTCCACTACCCCCACTGCCAGAGCCTGCCTCTCTGCGGTGGGATGGGGTGGGGGGGACCGTGGGGCCCCTTCCTGAGGAGTCTTGCCCTAGACTGGGAAGATGTCAGTCTAATGGGGGAGGTGGGCAGGAACGTTCGTTGGCACTGTCCTGAGCCACTATCCATGAGTGTCTCCTATGGGTCAATGGAACAGTAGCGCAGGGCAGGGTCATGGCCCTTCTTTATAGATGAGGAAACTGAGGCCCAGAGCCAGGACTCCAACACAGCTCTGGCAGCCTCCAGCAGGATTGGCGGGGAGGCAGGCACCAGAACTGGGCTGAGCACGTGGGCCTCAGCCACCCACCATCAGGGCAGGTGTGTCATGCCGCTGCAGGCGGAGGATCCCCTGGGCTCGGAACCTCAGGAACTACAGGCCTGTGTCCCCGGCAGTCGCTCCTCGCCCACCCCCAAAGGCGCCCGACAGGGACAGGGCCGGGTGTGGCGCCAGGGTCCAGGGCGGGGCTCGGAGGCCTCTGTTCGCGCAGCGCCGACACCTGGTGTCCGCCCGCCCGCGGATCGGCGTGCCCGGGCAGGGAGGCCGCTCGGGGCCGCCCGGACCGGACGGGACGGGACGCGGGCGGCGCCGCCACATCTGAGCCCCGCCGCATTCCGGGGCGCCCCGCCCAGGGCCGCGGAGGAGGGTCCTCCCAAAGCGGGTGAGGCACCGCCCCATGCCGGCCGCCGCAGGCCGATGCAGGTCCGGGAGAAGGGGGCGCCTCGCTGGTCCCAGCACCCGCCTGGGTCACTCATCAAACACTTCCTGCCTGGGTCTGAGGCTGAGGGGGTCCTTCAGGGAAAAAATGCCAGAGACTGGTTTAGCCCTCTACCGTCTTGTCCACCTGCCAAGGCTCTCAGCCACCCGGGCAACGCCCCACTCTCCCTAGACCGCACCGGCTGTACACCCAGCAGCCAGGCTTGTAGAAGTGGCCTCCAGTACCTGGACTCCCTGGCCCAGAAAGTCAGCAGAGCTGGAGTCTCCTTCTCTCTGCAATGTCCAAGCTGCTCACACTCCAGGCACATCTGTTATGCTACCCTCCACGCCCACCCCTGCTCTTGCCCTCAACCCAACCAGGAATGTCCATGCAGTCCTTGCCTGTCTTTTCTAAGACGCCTCAGAGTAGCAACAGCAGAATGCTTGTGCAGCAACTATTATGACCAAACACCATTCTTCCTGCTTTATAAACATACATTTAACAAGCCTGCCCAGAGCCTCACACACACACACACACACACACACACACACATACACACACTTTGTGCCTGTCAGTAAGTTCACATTCCCAGGTCTGGGTTTCCGTGGATTTCCTATCGAGGTCCCCCCACCATTGGCAGCTGTGCTTCAGAACACTGGGCACTGCCTGTCCTTCCCTTCTCTGGAACCGCCTGCCCCCGCCACTGTGCCCTGTGCTCAGGCAGCTCTGTGGGCTGAGTTGCTGAGGAAGGAACAGAGACTCTAGTCACGGCCATTATGCACTGCTCTGTGACCCAGGGCAGCACAGGACCCTCTCTAAGCCCCAGGTTTCTGAGCTGCAGGAAAAGGCCATTTCTAAGGCCACATTAGACTTGCCCGTGTGGGATTTTGTATACAACAAGCGCTCACCAAATGCATGAACAGTTGTTCACGGATTGTGACCCCACTCTCAGCCCCACTTTGCGACCAGGACCTAGGAGGAACCGTGCCCTCTGCTTCCCCTGTCCTGGCCTCTAGAACCTCCTGATAAATCTTGGTCCAGGCCCAGAGATGTCAGTGACAGGATGGGGTGACGAGCCGTGAACAGGCCTGGCAGCCTCCTCCTCCCTCTTTTCCTCTCCAGGGCCTGGCACCAGCTACAGGCCAGAAGAGAAAGACAGTCCAAGTTCAACACGTGTTCAGATGCCCCACTGAAGCACTTTGAATCAAAAGTCCCTGTGGGTTGGACCTACAGGGTCTATCCTGGACTTTCCCATTTGGAAAGTCAGGACAAGTCAGCTGACCACAGTTTTCAGCATGTGTTAATACTTGAAGAACTGCTCTAAACAAACCCGTGACACTTACAGAGCCCTGTCCAGTATCAGGCACCACTCAAAAGAGTGGACAGACAGGCCAGTGCGGGACACAGAGAAAATGCTGGCAACAGGCTCAGATGCAGAGGCAAGGACAGAACCTGAGGCGGCAGGTTCTCTTCCTGGAGAGGGGAGCCTGCTTGAGGTGTGGAAGGCCCTGGCAGGGCCAGATGGCTGGGAGGGGCAAGAAGGGCACCCCTGTGGGAATTCTGAATAGAACCTCAGGTTTCCCCAGACCTCACAGTGGAGAGGTGGGAAGGACACCTGTAATCCTGACCTCCAACTTACTGTGGCCTGAGCACCAGACAGTCACACCCTCCAGCAGACAGGACAAGAAGAGACGGTGTTAAACACAGCAGAAGAGACCAGAGCCAGGCACCAGGCAGAGCTTCCTGCTAGACCTGTCTGAATTCCAAACTGGCAAGCAACTGAGGAGTTCCCTGATCCCCGGGCCTTTCAAGAAGGGGAGCCACCTAGGGGCTTCAGGAGGGTCTTTTCTGCACCAAGGCAGGAGGCTATGGGCAGGCCTCTCAGGGCCGCTCCCGCAGGGGAGGCTGGGAACAGAAGAGCGCGGCTCAGCCACTCTCACGGGTTTGGCCTTGTTTTCTTCACACAGCAGAAACTGCTTCGTCAGCTCCTCTGTGCAATCACTGGTGGAGAAGCCCTGCCCCAGGCCTCTCCCTCCCCCTCTGCCCTCTGTCCTGATGCAGGAACACAGACCTGCCTGCTCCCAGCACAGGCTTGGGACCCGGCCCTCAGCCTGTCCTCTCCCAGCTGGGCCATCCAGGTGCACTGGGCAGCCAGCGCAGACCCCAGAGCCCCCCAGGCCCAGGCCCAGCCACGGGGAGGGGGCAGGGAGAGCACACAGTCTGCCCCTGGGGAAACAGTGGGGCTGGGGAGTCAGGAGTCCCGGGCTCTAGTCCCAGCTCTAGGTCTCAGTTCCCTAAACTCTGCAATGAGGAGCTGAACTCAATAATATCCAAGGACACTCCCAGCTTCGAAAGTTCTAGGACCAACAGGAAGAGACACTCCCTTCCTTCACTGTGCCCACAAGGGGACCAAACCCAGCCCAGGGGCTGCCTCCAGGCCTGGGCTCTGCCTCCACTATGCCTCTAACCCCTCTGTTGAGCCCACTTGCCAAAGGGTCCTGGCAGAGGGGCTGTTGCAAGAGTCAAATGAGATAATGCTTGAAAACTGCTCCGGGAACAGTCAGTGCTCTCATCTTTCATCTCCAGAGAGAAATTCCAAGATGGTACGTCCAACACACACAGGATGAGTGGCATGGGAAGATACAACACACACTGCCCCTAGGGCTGAGGAGAGCATGGCCAGGGCTAGGCTGGGGGCTTTCAGGGAAGGTCAGCTCCTCAAGGGAGGTGCTGGTTGAGAGCTGAAGATGGAGGGCATTACAGACCAGAGATGGGTCTAAAGAGGGGCTGCCTGCTTCCTCCGGCTATCTCCACCAGACCCCCCTGCTGGAAGTAAGCAGGCTGAGCCAGGCTGCCTCACCTGGAGAACTGGCCAGGAGAACTGCCCTGGAACCTCAGCTCCCTTGGGACAGAGAAGGGCCACCCAGTGAAGGCTCCTGGCCTTGGGGAAGGGAGCCAGGACTGGGTGGGTATAGTCTTGGCTTGTTAAGTGTCTGTAAGTGAAGGGACATTCCATGGGGCTGAAGATCCTCAGGGAAATTCACGGCCCCTAGCCCACCACTCTAAAAGTGAGGACGAGGAAACTGAGGCTTGGGAAGGAGGGTCCACTTAGCCAGAATCACACAGCTGACTCTCTGAGTCCCGACTGCCTCATCTGCCTCCCAGGTGGGGCAGGCCAGGCCTCCCCCACAGCTGGTCTCGGGCAGGAGCCAGGGTCTCCCTGGGGGCTGGGGGGCATTGTAGGGTTCAGGGCCGGACTGGGGTACCACAGACGCCAGCTTCTTGCTGAGAAGGGTGGGGAGGCCTGGAGGCAGGGAGGTAGCCTGGCCTCCACCTGGCAGACAGCATTTGTTACCTTATAAGGTGCTTTCTCTTCTCCCTCAAACAGCTTCTGACAGAACCAGGTGGGGCTGTGGGTGGAGGGGTGGAGCCGCACCTACCCATTCGCCCAAGTGCACTCTCTGAGCCTCGGGGTCCAAAGCAGCCCCCTGGCCTGTCAGAGAAAGGCGGCCAACACGCAGGCCTGTCTGAGGCCCCAAGCCTGGCCTGGGAACCAGGACCCCCGAGCTCCCACCCTCATCACCTGCCCTTAACCTGCACTGCTTCCCCCACAGCCCTGGTTTATAGCCAGTCTGGCTCTCCTGCCCCTCACACCCGGACATGCACACAGCAGAGCCTGGGGGCCGGAGGCGGTGGGACAGGGGAGCACAGTGTTGTTAGCAGGGAGGCTGGTTCGTGTAGAGACTGCACTTTCTGTCCCTTCCTGGGGACAGTGAGGCCTGGTTCCCCAAGTGGGGAGCTGCCTCTCACGGCCTCAGGGCCTCATGCCTCTTGCCCAGAGAAAGCAGGCTGGGCACTGCCCACGAGCCCGGCAGGGCTGTGTCTGTCTCCATCCTCGGAGGCATGGAGGGGCCTAGGACCCAGGCCTAGTGGCTGGGAGAGGCAACAGGGCTGCTCACTCACCACCCGCCGCTGTGGGACCCCTGCCTGACTCTGAGTGAGGAGTGGAGTCCAGAGGGCCCCGTGAAGGGCAGCACTGACCCTCAGGGTGGGCCAGGCCACCATCACCGATGCCCCCACACCTCACGCAGGGCAGGCACAGTGAGCATCCGATGAGGGGCTGTAAGGCCCGCTGGCCGCCCTCTAGCTGTGTGACTTTGGGCAGCTGTGAGCCTCCCTCAGCTCTGGTTTCCTCTCTGTAAACTGGGAGTGATAGTTTCCTCCTCCTGAGGTTGTTTCCACTGGTTGACAGTTTGGATGTGCTCTTGCTAAGTCGCTTCAGTCGTGTCCAACTCTTTGCAACCCCGTGGACTGTAGCCCACCAGGCTCCTCTATCCATGGGATTCTCCAGGCAAATACTTGAGTGGGTTGCCATGCCTTCCTCCCACATCTAGTTGCACATAATAGCCTGCAAACAGGTTTTATTGGGCAGCTGGGGAAGGGTTAGGGTGCTCCCCAGGATCTCTGGCTGTGCTGTGGGCGCTAAACCCATTTCAGCTCCTCCAGGCCCTAACTGGAGGGACTGCAGGAGCACAGGGCCCTTGGTCACTGCGGAACATCAAGGGAGGGGCTCACAGCACCACCAAGGCAAAGGCACTGAGGCAAGCCCCACGCTGGGCAGGCCCCTTTGCCCCCAGGTCGCCCGTGTCCGGGCCCCAGTGCCATCTGCGCACAAAGCTCTGTGTGTGTGTGTCTCCAAAGTGCCACCTGGCCCACTGGACCACACCCTGGTGACTCAGGGCTATGGCATGTACCCTGCCCAGCCAGTAGAACAAAGCCACCAACTCAGGGCCTCGGCATCCAGGCTGAGTCACAGGCAAACACACCCAGGCAGGTGCCCCCCTGCCTCCCAGGCCTGTCCCACCCCAAGGGATCTGCCGTGGAGAGCAGGGGAGCCCCTCACACTGACAAGGGAGGGAGGGGGTGAGGGTTAGGGGCTGCTTTCACTGCAAGGAGGAGCCCCAAACCCCAGGCCAGCCCAGTGTGACATGGAGCCCCTGCGTTAGCTGATACCCAGGCCCCAGAAAGCCTGAGGCTCAGCTGCAGAATGCCACCACCTTGGGCCCCCACCTCGGTGCAGACGTTGGAGGGGGCCCTGCCTGAGGACCCTGTCTCTCAGCCAAGGTCTCAGCTGAGAGCAAGCCACCAGGAAGGAGAGGACAGACCCAGAGGGACACCACAGGGCAGAAAACCAGATCCCCCAAACCCTCAACCAGTTGCAACCACACTTGCCCCTAACATGGAAACTCTGATCCCGACCCAATCCAACCTAACCCCAAACTGTGCATAACACTAACCTCGGCCTGTCCTCTGACCTTAGACCCAAGGCCGGATCTGACACTACACAAACCCCAACCCTAAGTCCAAGTCTGAACCATACCCCAACTCTACCCTGAATCAACTTCACTCCAAACCTGGGTGCTTCTCTATGCCCAAACCTACCCCATCCTCAAAACCCAACCCTAAAGCCATCCCATTTGCAGCCGCAGCTCTGACCTGCACCCACTCTCAGACTTTTGCCCAAAATGCCAACGTCAGCCCAATTGCTGCTCCAAATCCATAACATTCCTCCAAACTCTGCCTTCCCAGGCTCTCCCCTAACCCCAAACCCTATTCCACATCTCAGCAGCACCCCACACCCTGCATCTACTCTTACCCCCAGCTCCCCAAGCTCCCCAAGTCCCAAGCTCCCCACAAACCCACGTCTAACCCAACTGCTCCCATTGAGCCCACTCTGTGTCCACTGACAATCAGAGACCTCTGCTGGGAATGGGGGCATCGGAGGGGCATAGATCCACAGTGGTGGGTCAGAGCCCATTTGCTGAAGCTGGGAGGTGAGGTAAGAGGGCAGGGGCTGGGGACAGGATGCGCCCCCAGTTAAGAACAGCAAGCCCTCTACCAGCACCGTGAGTCACTGCACCCAGTGGTCCCATGTTAGGACTTGCATGGGGCTGGGGGATCATTCACACTCTGGGCCAGCCCTTGCCTGCCTGTCCTCCCATCTAGGGTGGTGGTCGGCCCACCCAGCTCAGGAACCCACAATAGTACAGCCCCCAGACCACTCCTCTACCCCAGATCATGGGGTACCCGGACTTCAGAGGAGGGAGTCAAACCCAGGGCCCTGGGGCCTGTGCCAATGCCCCCTAGAGAGCCCAAACACCTGCTCCCACCTTCTACGCCCTGTCCATGGTCTACATGCCCAGTAGGCCAAGTTTGAGGCCCTCCCTCTGCAGTCTGCGGAGGATGGAGCAAGGCTGGCCGGCTGGTATCAGCCCCCACCGCCTTCCCCCAGGCCCAGGCTGCATTCCCAGCACGCCAGGACCTGCCTCTCTCGGGTAAACAAGCCGAGCTCAGCACCCTCCTCAGCACCCTCCTCCGCTGTCCTCCCAGACTCCCAGGTAGCTGCTGTGATTTGAGAAGGTCTCTCCCTCAGCTCTAGCCTCAGGGCCTCATGCTACAGACTCCCCAGGACCCCTCTGAGGCAGGCCTGTACCCCAGAGGCCCTGCACCTACCGCAGCCGAACGATCCTGAGTGTGTCCTTTCCTTAACCTGCCTCTCCCTGTCTGAAGACCTGGCCCCTACAGGGACTGTCAGGAGCTGCGGCCCCACGCCTCCCCCCACCACAGTGTGCAGAGGAGACCCTGAGAGGTCGTTAACTCATCATATACCGCCTAATAGGGTTAGGGCTGAAATGGCCTTGCCCCATCTGAGACCTCAGCCAGTCCAGGGCTATCCCAGAAACCTGGATAAGCATATGGGGCATGTGGAGGCAATGGGGACCAGGGGAGATGGGGCAGGGCTCAGGTACGGGTAAGGGAGGACCAGGCCTCTAGGCCAGGGCTCCCCCAGACGTCTGCCCTGGAAATTCTTGCAGTCACCCTACCTGATACCCTTCAACGCCATCCAAGGGGAGAAGGAGCTTTTCCTCCTTTTCATCTCACCCTGATGCTGGGCAAGATCGAGGGCAGGAGGAGAAGGTGGCAACAGAGGATGAGATGGTTGGATGGCATCACAGACTTAATGGATCTAAGACTGAGCAAACTCCAGGAGATAGTGAAGGACAGGGAAGCCTGGCGTGCTACAAGTCTGTGGGATCGCAGTGTCGGACAGCACCTGAGCAGCTGAACACCAGCAACAATCCCTCCAGGAGCCAGCCAGGTCCCCACCCAGGCACCTCTACCCTATTCCTGCTGCTCTCCCGGCTTCTGAGCCCACCCTTGCCTCCAGGGGTCCGAGCTGCCCAGAGTCTTCCCAAAGCTCCCCTGCTGGCTGTGGAATTTACAGCCAGACTCCCAGGAAGTGCCAACCCACCCACCCCAACAACTGGACGCCTGCTGCACTCCACCTGCCCTTCCCTGGGCCCCGCTGGCCCCTGATGCCCTGCAGTTTCAGCCTCCTGGCTTTGCTCCAATGCTCCACGGCCCAGAGAGCCCTCCCCTCCACTTCCAGTCTAGAAGCAAATCCTATCTATCTCCCTCAGGCATGGGTACAACAGAAGCCCCCACTCCTCCTAAAGCAGTCCCCTGCTCAGAAGCCCAGACCGTGGCGCCTTCTGATGGCAGGCCCACCTCCTGACCGGCAGTTTAGTGATGGGCCTTTACCACCCTCCACCTTCAGCTTGCTGAGAGCACAGACCATCTGCCACAACTTTCCATCCCTGGGGCTCAGGGTGGTCTTGTCCGACACCTCCCCACCTCCCCAGCCAGGCCAACAGGCGGCGGCAGTGGGGAGCTAGTGTTTCCCACCTGGAGCTCCAGTTCTCACCACAGTCTGTGAAGAGGGTGTTCTCGTCCCCATTTTACTAACTGGGCTGCCTGAGGGTGATTGCCCAAGTGGCAGAGCGCGTCAAAGTCAAAGTGAAGTCGCTCAGTCGTGTCCAACTCTTTGCGACCCCATGGACTGTAGCCTACCAGGCTTCTCCGTCCATGGGATTTTCCAGGCAAGAATACTGGAGTGGGTTGCCATTTCCTTCTCCAGGGGATCTTCCCAACCCAGGGACTGAACCCAGGTCTCCCGCAATGCAAGCAGACGCTTTACCCTCTGAGCCCGGCAGAGCGCATATTAAATCTCAAAGCCCAGCCTCCAAAGAACTGAGAAATTGCCCCAAGTGGCTGTGGATGTGGACATGGAGACCCCTGGGGAATGGTCAGGAGAGTGGCAGGGCCAAGACCAGACTTTCACCTAAGTCCTTGAAACCCTACAGCAAGGTCCCTGGGACTGGGGGAGCAGCCAGTACGCCAGGGCACCTCCACAGCCAACCAAGCCCTGCGACCCGGCCGCACCTCCCAGACATTCCAAGTGCGTGTGCAAACCCAGCACCGCAAACCCTCCGCCGCAGAACGCACCGACGCGCCTCAAACCCGCCCCCACTTCTGCCCCCGCCGTCCACACCCAGACCAGCCAGACCGGCTGGGCCGGCCAGGCCGCTGAGCGAGGCTCCAGAGGCTCCCCGCCCCCACTGAGAACCTGCGTGAAGGGATTCCGTGGCGCAGGAGCGCCCCCAGCTGACCAGTGTGGGACCGGCAGGGCACAAGGACCCATCCAGACCCCAGGCCAGAAAGAGGAGTCCTGCGAGGATCCCCTATTCCATGACCTTCTTGAGTGTCCAGGACCAAGTCGGAGCGGCTGAGTCAGGAGCAGAGGAGAGGGAAAGGGCAGGTCTGGGGGCCACATTAGCACAAACATGGAGGGGAAGAACAGCAGAGCCGGAGGCCAATGGGTGGCTGGAGCGTGGGTTCCCGCCTTGAACTTGGTGATGGAGCAGGCCCTGGCTGGAGTAAGGAAAACTGAAGGTCCGCTCAGATTTCTGCCACCGACTGGATGAAGATCAGAGCTACAGGTCTGGGACAGCGACAAAAGGACTTGTCTTGGTCGTGCAGGCCTTGAGGGACCCCAGCAACTTCCAGCAGAGACCAGCAGGAGGTGGTCTGGAGAGTCCATGAGCATGGCAGGGAGGCAGGGACAGCGTTACAGCATGGGTCCCCCCTCACTGGCTTCTGACTCATCCCTGGGCAAGTCTCTTCTCACAATGGGATTAGTGTGAGTTAGCTTCTCCTAGGATCCCTTCCTGCCCTTGTACTTTTCATTAGCCGCCCCGCCTCCCTCTTTCGGGCCTCAGCCCCCTGTGGAGCCCTCCTAAGAACACACAGAGGACACAGAGCTAACTCCCATTTATTGAGCACATACTAAGCGCCAGACACTGGGCTGGTGGCCTTACCAGCGGGGGGTGGGGGGGGAGGGAGGAGGGGGGGAACTGGCCACTTTGACATCAGTGCCAAGTCAGAGGTGCTCTTGGGCCCCACCTGTGTGGCGCCCAAGGTACTTCCAGGGTCTCCCAGGGATACTGCCTTGCCAGACAGGAGCACGTAAAGACGCCCTACCTCAGTGGCCAGCGTCATCCATGAGCTCTCTGCCCACGGCCCACTGAGCCTTCCCGGGTCCGCAGCAGGGTCTTGAGGGAGTGGAATTGGGGTGGCGTAGAGCAGCGCTTCCCTCTCCAACCACCGTCTTCCCAGTCCTCGAGGTCACACTGCTTTGGCCCAGAATCTCAGCGGTCTTCAAGAAGGTGCTGCACCTCTGAATGTCTCTCTCTGCAGGGCCTCACGGCAGCCCTCCAGGTGGGGGATGGGCACCAAGTCTGCTCCATCCACTCTGGCCTCCCCCTCTCTCCCCAGACACCCTGGGCACAGACCAGCCCCGCTCCTCCTGCCAGCCCGGACACCAAATACCCCCTATACCATCACTGTCGGTGTGTGCTGCGTCATGTCCAACTCTTTGCGACCCCATGGACTGCAGCCCACCAGGCTCCTCTGTCCATGGAACTTTCCAGGCAAGAGTACTGGAGTGAGTTGCCATTTCCTTCTCCAGGGGATCTTCCCGACCCTGGGATCAAACCCGCGTCTCCTTCTTGGCAGGCAGATTCTTTACCACTGAGCCCCCAGGGAAGCCCCTACTATGTTCTATTCACTACAGCACCACCATGGTCAAGCCTGAGCCTTCCCGTCATGGAGGTTACATTTCATTTGGGGGGAAAGGACAGTAAACAAATATGTACAGCATTATTGGGGGCCACTTCATGGGTGTGACACCCACGCAGTTGCCCAGGGCCCTGCCGTTGGTTTAACACACCGCTGTCACTAACTTGGAATTCTCAATAATTTTTTTAACAAGGTTCCCACATGTTCATGCTGCATTGAGCCTGCAAATAACGTAGCCAGTCCTAAACATAGTATGTTAGATGGTCGTTGCCGTGGAGAAAAATGAAACAGGAAAAGGGAATGGGGGCGGCAAGGAGGGGAGATGATAAATTTAAGTAAGGCTTCATCCATGGGCGATGTTAGTAAGACTGAATGAAGTGAGGGAGCCAGTCCAGCGGCTGTGTGGCTGAAGACAAGATGAGTGCAGAAAGGGGACACGGCTGGTTTGTGAGGAAAGGCAGGGCGCCAGCGTGGCCAGAGAGGGGCGATAGAGAGAAGGCCGGTAGGAGGCAAGGCTCAAGAGGCCCGTGGGCCAGTCACTGAGGACTTGGCTTTACCGTGAGACACGAAGATACGGAGCCTGGAGACCAGGACACTGACATGATCTGACTCGAGGACGTGCCAAGAGCCTCCTCCCATTGCACTGAGGAAAGCCTGCAGGGCCACAGCAGAAGCGGGGAGCCCACCTGACGCTGGGTGGGGCTCCCCACACTTTCTGTCTCCCCAGTAGACCTGGTGGGCTGAGGGTTGGGAGGGATGGTAGAGTCCAGGGGTAAGGCCCACGGGTCTGGCCTGGGCAACCAGGTGGGCAGAGGAGCCATCCCACAAACCAAGACAGGGGCCATCACAAGAGGGCAGAGCGGGTAGGGAAAAGAGGGGCCATGGCCGCAGGCTGAGTAGGGCCAGGGGCCCACCCACAGATACCTCACCCCCACCCACCCTCGAGCACGTCCATTCCTAGATGCCTCTGCACGAGCTTCAAGGCCTGCCCTTCATCTCCTCTCCCTGCTCCCTGGCCCTTCCCACCCTCAACGAGGGAGCTTCTTCTCCTGCACCCCTCAGACCTCCCCAGCCCTTCTCACAACCACAGGACGGCAAAGGCTCCAGCAATAGTTCATCTGCTTTTCACTTAGAAACACGACCCCCAGGCAGGGCCACCCAGTCCAGCAGCCAGCCAGGGTCCCCTCTGCAGCCTTCTGTGCACCTCTGGGACCCAGGAGCCCAATCTCTCACCAGGAAGCCCAGCCTATGCTTGGACTACTCAACCAGCCACCTCCACCTTGGTCCCAGCCTGCTCTTCTCTGAAGCCACATGGTAGACAGCAGCTCCCTCCTCCGTGAGATGGGAGCAGGTGAAGACAGAATGGGCTAACTAATCACCCGCCTGGCACTTGGGGTGCAGAGGTGAGAAGCAAGCTGGGGTCCCTGCCCTCAGGGGCCACGACAAGTTCCTGCAATACAAATTGAAAAGGAAAAGAACAGCGAGTTTCATCGAGCATTTACTGTGTCCAGACACTGTTCCAGTGTCTGAACACACTTTATGTGTAATAAAATCATTTTGTTATCCCCAGCGTCCTCAAGGAGAAGGCAATGGCACCCCACTCCAGTGCTCTTGCCTGGAAAATCCCATGGACGGAGGACCCTGGTGGGCCGCAGTCCGTGGGGTCACTAAGAGTCGGACACGACTGAGCGACTTCACTTTCACCTTTCACTTTTCTGCACTGGAGAAAGAAATGGCAATCCACTCCAGTGTTCTTGCCTGGAGAATCCCAGGGATGGGGGAGCCTGGTGGGCTGCCGTCTATGGGGTCGCACAGAGTCGGACACGAGTGAAGTGACTTAGCAGCAGCAGCAACGTCCTCAAAACTGGGCTCTGTTCTTATCTTCACCTATGCATTGGCCCAAAGTCCTGCAGGCACTACGGTCAACCAGAGTTTATGCTGAGAAGAGCAAGCTGCGGGAGGTAGCAACTCGCTGCCTGTTTTAAGTGTCGGCTAGTGTTTCGTTCCTCAGTTGATAAGGGTTTCTCTCTTACAAAGGGTTCTCTGGTTTCTGTCTTCAGTCATCTCCCCCAAACGGATCGCACAGGTGGGAAGGGGTATGGTCCTGTGGCGCCATCTAGGGGCAGAAATATGCACTTCGGCGGTTTAAAGCACACACCCCGCCCCACCCCGGCCCCACCTCACCTCCCACCCTCCTCACCCCTAACCCCAACCCCCGCCGCCTTGTAGGGATTCAGAGGGACTGCCTGTAAGGATGTCAAGCGTCAAGCACGAACCACCTCCCACCACGCAGGTGTCACTCAGTACTGCAGTATGACTGCACACCTTCATCTAGTTGCCAACCAGAACACGTCTCCCTGTAGAACTGTGTCCCTAAAATGTTGTTGCTTCTTCTTTATGTGAACACAGGTGACTTTAAGGGTTTTGAAATCTGATGCTCCACCAGACAGCTTCATACAGTCTCTGAACACTGTTAAGTTGTCCCTGCCGCTGGAGTTCGGTAGGCTTGAAACAGACCTTGTTGGGGGATGCATGTAAGGGTGTATCACTCACAATATTGGCAACATTCTTTTCCTTAGGATGGCCATAAGGACGTGGCTGTTCAATTTATTCTCTGTTAAACTTTGTATATAATTTTTATAGATATGAAATATTTTCTTTAAAATATATTACTTCTTTTTGACAAACTTCACAATGTTTGAGACCTACTCTGTCAGCACTCAAATGTACCCACAAGGAAACACCAACAGCCTAGATACAAGCCCACAGGGAAATCTAGGTTTGAGGCCACACACCAGCCACCCAGAGAATAGAACTAAGCCCCAAGGTCAAGAAGCTGCAGGCAGTTCTGTCCTGAAAACTCTGGCCATTGAATTACCAAAGTTTAATGTGAAAATCTACAATGGATATTTCACACATTTGGAAAATAGTAAGAGGGCTTCCTGGTGGCTCAGTAGTAAAGAATCCGCCTGCAATGCAGGAGACGCAGTTTTGATTCCTGGGTCGGGAAAAATCTCCTGGAGGATGAAATGGCAACCCGCTCCAGTATTCTTGTCTGGAAAATCCCATTGTCAGAGGAGCCTGGAAGGATACAGTCCATGGGGTCACAAAAGAGCCCACCCTGACTTTGAGACTAAACAGCAACAAAAGCACTTACTACATGCTCAGCGCTGTGTGGGTGCTGGGTATCCAAAAGTGAGGCATGGCTCCTTCCAGCAGAGAGGGGACTCTGTGGGAAATGAGTCCTGACAGTAAACAACAAGACAAGAAGGAGAGTGGGAGGTGTCACAAGAGGAAAGGAAGGAGACAAAGTGATCACTTCTATCTTGGAAAAGCCAGGAAAGTGGCCAGGAGGCAGAGGCATAGAGCTGGGCCTTTAAGAGTGCTAGAGGTTGACTGCTAGAAGGAAGAGACTCATTCCAGGAGGAGGGAGCAAGGTCAGGAAAAGCACAGAGGCTTGGGGAACAGCAAGAATGAGATGAAATTTTACAAAGGAATCCTGGGGGCTTCCCTGGTGGCTCGGTGGTAAAGAAACCTCCTGTCAATGCAGGAGACGCAAGTTCGATCCCTGAGTCCGAAAGATCCCCTGGAGGAGGAAACAGCAACCCACTCCAGTATTCTTGCCTGGAAAATCCCATGGACAGAGGAGCCTGGCAATCCATAGGGGCTGAAAAAGAGTCGGTCATGACTAAGAGAATAAACAAAAAGGAATCCTGGATTCTCAGGCTGGACAAGTAGCTTGGTCCACCATGGTGGCCGGCCTGGAGTGGGTTTAGATTTGACTTAGGAGGAGCCAGGGCAGGTGTTTGAGCAGGAGATTGCCCCATCCAAGTGGTCGCTGTGTGCTAGGTGCTAGGAGCAGGGAGAGCATTGAGGTTGGCCAGTGAGCCGGCCGCATAGGCCTGTGCTGGGAGGGGTGAGGAGAGGGAGAAAGGAGTGCCCCTTGAGTTTGTCTCTGCTGTGAGTCATGTGGCCAACCCTCCCCCTGGCAAAGGAGGTGGGAGTTAGTCAGTCCAGAGTGGTGTGTACAGAGCACCCACTGGGCCCTGAGGGGCCACAAGAGACCCAGGACAAGAAGCCCAATCTCCACCCATAAGAGCTTGTATCTCCACACGCCGGCAGCGGCTCCATGGAAAGCTACCTCAACGAGGTGGAGGTTTTAGGAGCCCACTCCTCCCACCAGAAGAACACCCCCACACATCTCCTGTCTAAGGACTGGTCCCACCCTAAGAGATGCATTGCTCAGATCCAAACTTTAGTCCTTGTAGTGGATTGAATGGTGGCCCCCAAAAGGTATGCCCACATCCCAGAATCTATGAATCTGACCATATTTGGCTAAAGTGTCTTTGCACATACAATTAAGTTAAAGATTGTAAAGTTGAGATCATCCTGGATTATCTAGGTGGACCCTAAATCTAACGACAAGTGTCCTGACCAGATACAGAAGAGGAGGCACGGACGCATAGAAAAGGAGAGGGTAACGTGAAGAAGGCAGAAGCAGAGATCGAAGCGATGAAACCAGAAGCCATTATTATTACTATACTGATGCACAGAGAAGTTAAGTGATTCACTCAGGGTCACACAGCTGCTGTGTGATGGAGCTGAGATCAGTGCCCATGCCCGGAATCATTGCAGGGGCCGCTGAGGGCTCCCTGCTTTGCCTCTCTCCCAACCCTGCTGTTTCCTTCTTTCTGAGGACGGCCTGGTAACCATCCCTCTTCTGTCCCAGCTGCTGGGAAACTGGAGTCAACACCGACTCTCAGGCACAGCAATAGGACTAGCCTTCGGAACCACTAGTTTTATTTTCTTACCAATTAAGGGGCCCTAGCTTTCTGTTTCATCACTAATGAGAGCCTGCTTCTTTCTAGAGAGAACGTGGGAGGCAACAAGCACTAAAGACGTAACAGTAAGACCAGCACAGAGAACTAAAATGCTGGGCCCACAGGAAAGAGAGATTGTACAAGGCTAACTGAGTGGCCACAGATGCTGTGATTAAGCCTCCGGGCAGCCAGGGCGGAAGGGGAAGTCTGATGTGTTGCCATCTGCAGGAAGCAGGCTCTTCTCAGTGGGAACCGTTTTCCTTTATAATGAACTCTAGTGAAAGTTCCTCACATGGTCCGTGGTATTGGGAACACTGAGTGATGTGGTCCACTGACTATGTCCTGAAAACTGTTTTTGCAGAAAAGGAAAGTATTTTATGCAACTGTTGGTCAGGGTCAAGGGCACCGCACTGAGCCACACTCAGGGAGGGAGCATGCTCCAGGGGAGGGACCAGCGTGTTTCAGGAACAGACTGGCCAGAACTCGGAGACCCAGGCCTGGATGGACAACAGGGCCCTTCAAAGCCGTGCCCTAAACATCCTCCACCAGCTTCGGTTTGTGAAAAACCGTGTTCCCTGAGAGCAGGGTCTAGTCTTTTCGTATCTACAACGCTGCTCCTGGCTCAATGCCCTCAACAGCCGAGTTGGTTGGAAAGCTGGTTAGAAGGATGGCTGGGGCCGGGCCCCGCGCCCCCATGCCCGGTACAGTAGACACTTTCTTTGTTCCGCCCTCATGCCTGCTCTCCTCTTCTGTAGAAGCAGTGGAGCCCTGATCCGTCGCTGGGCACATGGGTGCCCTTGTGCTTCCCGCACCCCAGGCACCCAGCTATTGCCATGTGCCTGAGTACAGCCAACAGGAGGTGAGTGGAGGTCGTGAGTCCGGCCTCCACATTGGGGGACACCCTCTCTCCACCACGTCCCCTTCCACTGGCTGGAAGCCAGACGTGGAAGTCAGCATGGATGGCGCTTGCCAGCAGCTGTGGAGCGACAGGAAAAGCCTGAGACCCGGTTCTGTGTAGCTGCTCCACCAGTCCTGGAATGTTCCTGCCAGACGATATAGGACAGAAAATCACGTTTCATCTGTTTAAGTCACTGTTATTTTGAGTCTCTGATGCATGGCGAATGGATAACCCGACTAATACCCCAAGGAACCCAGGATCTCGGGGGAAAAGCCATTGCCTTTTGTCCCTGGGCACCGGGTTCAACCAAGCGGTCTCCCCCGAGGCTAGTTCCCACGCAGAAGGATGGCTGTTCCCACCGCAGCTTTTCACACATTACCTCACCCTCACAGCCACTCCGCAAGGGACCACACAATTGACAGATGGGGAAACTGAGGCTTGGAGACGTGGCCAAATCTGCACAAGGGCTCAGAGGCAGCAGAGGTGGAGCCAGTCTCAAATCCAGGTCTGCCTGCTCCTCCTACAAAAATGAGAATTACTCACCACTGACCCCAATGCAGACAAGCTGTTCTCTTGGTGGGAGAGACCCTGTCTGCAGGAAATGTCTTGATAAGTCTGCCAGGAGTCCGAGCCCAGATGCCCCAGGTCGGAGTGACGGGTTGTGACAGTCTGCAGGGCTCACAAAGTGCAGTTGAACTTTGTGATTCTATGGAGGCCTGGTTCCCCAACAGCCCACCGAGTGTGGGACATGGAGGGGGTCCCCACAGAAGAAGGGCACTTATGAGGGCAGTGACCCCAGGCTGCAGGCAGCTGCCACACATTTCCAACATCTTCCATGTCAGTAGCATAAACATCTTCTGGTTTATTGTGTTCAGAGAATCTGTGGGTCAGGGGGTTGGGATAGGGTGTGTGGCGAGGTGGAAGCTGGGGCTTGGATGGATGGCTGGGGCTGGAGTCATCATCACTCCAGCTTCTTTCCTCATGTGTCTGGACCAGATGATTCAAAAGTGGAACTGGGCTGGCCCCCTCAACTGGAGGATCTTCTCAAGCCTCTTCAGGTGGCTGCTTACAGATGACAACTGGGTCCCCAAGAGGAAGCATCCAGAGAGAGACGGCAGAAAAGCAGTGTTCCCAGATATCCAGCTAGTGCTGCCTGGCCTTTATGACCTAACCTTAAAGATCACAAGGGCTCAGGTGGTAAAGAATCCGTCTGCAATGCAGGAGACCCAGGTTCGATCCCTGGGTCAGGAAGATCCCCTGCAGAAGGGAATGGCTACCCACTCCAGTATTCTTGCTTGGAGAAGTCCATGGACAGAGGAGCAGGCAGGCTACATGGGGCTACAAAGAGTCAGACACAACTGAGCGACTAACACTTTACACGTCACATGGTATTGTGTCTACCGTGTCTATTGGTGAAGTGGTCTCAAGCCCATCCAGTTTTAAGGAGGGAACGAACGTAAATCCCATTTCAACGGGAAGAGTGTCAAAGAATTGGAGGCCATATCTTTAGCTGCCAAGCCCCATAATACCTGAGGGTATCTCTTCAGTTGACTTATCTCTCTGATTCCAGAGTGTTTGAATGTCAAAAAACAACTCTCCTTCCAATACAGATGCCCAAATTTCCCTGAAGAGCTTTAGTCTTTGATCTTTCTATTTTTTAAGATTTTTTTTTGACATGGACCATTCTTAACATCTTTATTGAATTTGTTACAATATTGTTTCTGTTTTATGTTTTGGATTTTTTGGCCATGAGGCATGTAGAATCTTAGTTCCCCGAATGGGGATCAAACCCACACCCCCTATGTTGGAAGGCAAAATCCCAACCAGTGGGCAGCCAGAGAAGTTCCAGGTCTTTAATCTTGAAGAGACTTTATTCTAAAACAGGCCCCCCTGACCCCAGCTGCCCTCCAAACTGTGCTGTTGGCCTGACCCTTCTTATACCCCGGTGTCAACAGGTGAGCCCCCCAGATCTTTCCAGAGAGCAGCAGTGGCTGAGAAGCAGAGGGAATGCCTGGACAGTGACGGTGAGTTTTGGTTTCACCAAAACTCCATCCTGACTGGATGCCCAGAAAGAGGAAGGGGAGTAAAGAAGGGGGGCATCTGAGGTCCAGGGGTAAACTTGGCAAGGTCACCATTTGGCTGTCCTCTCCCAAGCTTCTGCCTCACCTACACCTGTATCCACTGCCCCTCATCCCCCTGGGCTCAGAGAAACAGGACTCCTGCCCAACCTTGTCCCTCTGAGGGTCCCCCACCTCCTCTCCTCCAATCTAATGTGTCCCTCTCTCTCTCAGACCCAAAGATCTCTGTTAGGAACAGATTCAGCATTCTGTTTTCCATTCAAACCAGCTTCTTCTGTATACTTACTGTACCAGCAGAGTAGGAAACAAGCCAATCTAGGTCTTAAAAAGGAGGAGTGGGATTCAGGGAATTAGGTGCTTATAAAATCCTGGGTGGAGGCAGCAGCTAGCAGGTGGAGAAGTAGGGAGCTGGAGGCTTCTGATGGAACTGTTGAGTTCAAGGATACACACATACCATCATGTCTCCATCCACAGATCAGGAATTGCTGCAGCAACGGGCTCACTGCACTTTCAAATCCTGTACAAGTGCATCTGATTGGCCACAGCTGATGCACTCTGTGGGCTTCCCAGGTGGCTCAGTGGTAAAGAATCCAACTGCAATGCAGGAAACGCAGGAGATAGGCTTTGATCCCTGGGTTGTCAGAAAGATCCCCTGGAGGAGGAAACAGCAACCCACTCCAGTATTCTTGCCTGGAAAATCCCATGGACAGAGGAGCCTAGCGGGCTACAGTTCATGGGGTCGCTAAGAGTCAGACACGAACGACTAAGCCTATGTGTGTGTGTGCACGTGGGCGCCCACACACACAGTACACTCTAGCTACAAGGGAGTCTGAGGAGGGTGATTTCTGGCTTTCTGGCCTCAGCAGTGCAAAGGGCATGTTGAAGGAGGAGGGAGCAGATGTTGAGATCCAGGGCACCAGACCCAGCATTGATGAAAAGGCAGGCATTTGCTGGAGGCATCCCCTTCTCTCAGGGAACCATCAGAAGGTGGGGTCTCTCATCTCCCTAACACATGTCCTCTGGCTTATTTTTCCTGCTATTGCTGTGTCATCTTTGGAGCCATCAGTCACCCTGGGGACTTCCTGGAAGGAGAGGAGGTGACACCAGCTCCCTTTGCCACCATGTCCCTTAAATCTCCCCCAAAGGCACATTTACTCCATATGCAAATTTCTTTTTTGAAGTGTTTGCGTCAAAGGGAATTAACTTCTCTGAGAGAAAACCGTTAACTCTCCAACCGACTTGGACTTTCCCTTGTGGATCACTAAGGAATGCACCTAACAACCCGGCCTTTCCAAGGAAGGGACTTCCCCAAAGAGTTCCCCCTCCCACTGCCCCCTCCCTCTCCTTTCCTCCTCTTCCTCTTCCTCCCTGTCCTTCCCTCTCCTTAAGGGTATCCACTCCTTCCCTCAGGATCCTCCCTACACACTCACCCCACTACCCCTGTGCCTTCCTTCCTAGGGCCTCAGGTCTGGGTTCTGCAGCCCTGAAAAGCGCCCTCAGCTTCAGTGGGGTAGGGAGAGGAGGCAATGCAGGGCTGCCCTTGGGGACGGAGCTGGAGGAGCTGGGGCACCGTCCCACCTGACGGCGACAGCAATCCTCTCATTCCGTTCCTTTTCAGAACCCCCACTAGAGGGAGCTAGACATTCACCAGTGCCGTCGCTGGTGGTTCCAGCCCAGAATTGAAGCCGCTCCCTGGGACCAGTTTACACAAATGAAATTCAGAGGAAGAGCATGTCCACATTTGCAAAGTTTGGGGGCTTAGACGGGGGAGATCAAGCTGAGACAGATGGCCCTCCCTCTCTTCCACCACTGCATGCGTAAAGGGGGCACAGGGGTCGGGGGAACATGGTAAGGGGAACGTGGGACGAGGACACTTGTGCCGGGCTCCTTGGAAAGTGCCTTCCTCGCCCTTCTAGGAAAGCCTCCCAAACCATCTTCTCTCTCGCGTGACCCGGATGTGGAAGCCACAGCCCAGGAGGCTGTTGTGCCCTCTTAGGCCACACGGGGGCGCCAGCCTCGGGTGGATGCTGCACCACATCTGCCTGGAGAGAGACTGACTACCCAGGTCTTGACAAGCTGAACCTGCATCAAACCAGCCCTGGGGCACATCCTTCCTCCACACTGACCAGTTGGTTGAGCTGATAATCCCTCTTTACTGCTTATCCCAGTGTGAGTAAGGTGTGTCCTTGCAGGCAAAGCCTCCTGTTAACTCCAGGTGCTTCTCAGGATGGTGTTCCCCCGTCTCTTCTGATCCCACCCCTAATCACCACTCCTGAGCTAGACATGGCAGTGCTGACAGGAAGGAAGCACAGCCGGACTCACAAAGAGACAGACAAACGGTGATGCAGACAGGTGTGGGGCCCTGGGGTGGGCGATACAAACAGGAGTGGGGTTTGTGCTGAACCCGGGTTTACGCATGTAAACAAGGGGCTCCAGGCTGCAGGACCAAAGGTGGCCAGGCATGAAGGCTGGGGTGTCCACACAGTGCGGCTCCACAGGAAGGGAAAAGATTGAGAGTCAGGGAGCACCAGTTAAGTGGCTATGGAAGTGGTCCAGGTGAGAGAGGGTAAGCACCCAAAGACAGTGGCAAGGCAATGGAGAGGAGGGTACAGACGCTAGAGATGGATGTTAAGAGGCTTCCCAGGGTGACCTGGGTGATGGGAGGCTTACTGTAACATCAGTGAGCTCAGGGACCCAGGAAGAAGAGGCATGGAGGAGATGACAAGGTCAACTTTGGACAATGGGAAACTGAGATGCCTTGGGACATCCAGGCGTACGGACATCTGGTAGGCAGTTCTGTATGTGGCTGCAGCGCTCAGGAAAGAATTAACGCTGGGGACAGAGATTTGTCAGTCACCACTGGTCACTGACTGGTAGCCCACAGGCCAGCTTAGACCACAGGTGGAAGTGGGATTGATTCACACCACTTCTTTAATGGAAACTCCATTTTAAAATCAGTAGAATTTATAGAAAAATCTGGATTTCAGACTTCCCTGGCAGTCCAGCAGTTAAGACTCCACACTTCCACTGCAGGGGGCATGGGTTTGCTCACTGGTCAGGAAAGATGCCACATGGCACAGCCAAAAACTACCCCCAAAATCTGGATTTCCATCTCTTCTTGAACAATCAGAAGATCTGACACCATTAGGCCTGAATTCCTCATGCAACAATCATCTCAGGTCACTTGGAGGGGCACCCTAGTTTTCCTGCCTAGCCCTCTTGGTATTATATTTGATCCCCCGATAGTACATTTGGTAGTTACAATAGATTGTTTCAAAAGAAACTCACAACAGTCCTGCGATCCCACAGGCTCCTTTACAACGTGACTTTGCCACACATTTCATTCAGAATCTCTTCACTTCCATTATTTTAGCCCAGCCACAGAGCCAACATGACAACCTCCAGACATAACCACAGCAGCCAGAGTTACAACTCAGAAATTTACATTCAGAACGTATAACATGGTGAAAAGACGTAGCCGGGTAGGCTCCGATTCATCCCACGAAACATTACCAATCTCTCAACCAGGGCAGCCAACTTCCCCCATGGAGCCTGCCCATCAGGCCTTCAAGCTTCTGAGCCTTGCCCTCCACCCCTGCATCCCCACTCCTCAGCCAACAGCCCAGGCCGCTGACCCCAATCTCTGAGTCAATCTGTTTTAGGCAACAAGGTAGCTGACCGGCAGGACAGAATGATCAAACCAAAGCAGACAAAGCAGCTCTTCAAGGAATGGTCTTCCTTCATGACAATCATGCTGAAGGGAAACCAGCCAAGATCTATCATGTCACAAGAACCACAAAGCATGGTGAACTTTGGGTAAAATAGCTGCGGCAAATTGAAATTCCGACATCACATTTTCATCCTGTACAAAATTCTTGTACATATTTGGCCATTGCTCCATGCAGAGATTTGTTTCACATAAGTAGTAGTTCCGAAATGTTTTTTAAAACTCTCTTTGGAAAAAAAAAATGTGAATTTAAATTTAGTAATGTGGCATTACAGTCCTTGGAAATAAAATTAATTTTATACTGTTGTTCTGACAAAGTAAGAGAAATGCATGATCCAAAGTGGCATGATCTATGGTTTTTTCCAAAGTTTTTCCTTTCTTCCAAAAGGAAGGTTTTCAATGTTTCCCTGGAGCTTTGTTGGCTGGAATGGTGATCCCATGGGAGGCTTCTTTAAAAAAAAGAGGAGGAGGGGGAAAAAATCAATTCTTTGGTCAAATCTGCTGGGAAGTGCTCTGCGCTTCTCTTACATTCATCATAATATTGGCATAGCAATGCCTCTTACAAGAACTGCAATAAAGAACTCTCTTTAATTTGCCTAACACAATAATCCCCAAATTTATTAGACCACAGAACCCTGTTTTCAAGCAACACCAATTAAAGTCCCTTGCAGCTGGAAAACCATGACACCCACTTTAAGAAACACCACCTTAGCCACTGCGGGGGAAGGGAACTGGGGTGTCAGTCCCCAGTTCCCACCAAATGGTTTTGAAATATTCATAATTTCTCTCAAATGACAAAAGGATAAACTATTGTTTCTACTTTTAATTCATTTCTCCTACAATTGTTGTAACATTTGGTGCTTGATCAAGACATTTTAAACGAAAAGATACTTTCAGATTTGGGACCCGACTGGCAGCGCGATGTTCCTATTCATTGCCACCTGTGCCTTTGAAACGGTGGGTTCTGCTCCCGCTGTATCCACAACCTCTGGACCGAGCTTCCAGGTACTGGAACATGCTGCTCCCATCTTCAACCAGTCACACAGCCCTGCCTTCTCCAACCTGCTTGCACACAGGGGAAGAAATGCTCTTCTCTCTCTCTCTCTTTTTTTTTTTTGCAAACCCACAAACAGTGAAGTCTAAAGAACAAACAGCATTGAAAGCATTTTGGAGTTATTGGATTTCCTCACAAAACCTCACTGCTGCTAAATCCAAAAGATGAACATAACAATAGCTGAAAGTCTGCCCACTATCCCCCTTAAACTTTGCTGTCATTTCTCTAAAGCTCCTGTACGTGCCAGAAGCACATCACAGGATCCAGCTCCCAGGTGCCTCCGCTGAGTTCTAGCACATTGCTGGGAACTAACACATCTTCCACTTGAGAAAACTAAGGGGCCAAGATCCATTTATAGTGTTTCCCTCCTCCCCACCCCATGATCAAAGAAAAAATTTAAGGGACGATGCCTTTCGTTCAAACTCTATTTCCTCGTAGCCTTCTGTGTGCAGTGAACGAAACAGCAAAAATCCCTATGCTACTGGAGCTGACATTTGAGCAGATGGCTCGGGCAGAGAACTTTCTGGCGGAGAGGGTGGCTCTTGTCATGAAAGCCAGTCCAGGAAGGAGGTAAATCTACCTTTAGCTAGGTTGTTGCTTGGCAAGGAAGAGGTTCAAAGCCATGAAAATAGGAGGGTTCACATGGGCTGTTAACTGTGGGTGAAGAGCCGCTGTCTTAGGGTTGAGGGGTCCAGGTTGCTGAGGAGAGAGACGCTAGCACAGCCTTGGGGTCTCCCCCGCCCCTGTGGAGGCTACAGAGGCCCAGGCTGCAAACACCTCCATGACAGCGCCTGGAGCCGGAGGAGCAGATCTGCACAAGACGAGATGATCGGAGAAGAACGCAGAGGGCGCACAGTGAGGCGAGAACACCAGGGACCCTCATGCGGTAACGTTGAGGGAGTTACGTTACCCCCACAGCTTGGAACCCTAATGGCATGCTTTGCTAAAAGATATCTTCAAGGGCTTCCCTGGTGGCTCAGTGGTAAAGAATCCACCTGCCAATGCAGGAGACATGGGTTCGATCCCTGATCAGGGAAGATCCCACATGCCACGAAGCAACTAAACCCGTGCACCGCAACTACTGAGCCTGCGCTCTAGAGCCAGGGAGCCACAGCTGCTGAAGCCTGCTTGCCCTTGAGCCCACGCTCTGCAACAAGAGAAGCCACCACAAGGAGAAGCCCGTGCCCCACAGCTAGAGAGTAGCCCCTGCTTGCCGCAACTAGAGAAAAGCCCATGCAGCAACAAATACACAGCACAGCCATAAATAAATAAAATTATAAAAATATAGAGATATCTTCAGCCTCCAGCAAAGTTCAGTGTGATCTGGGCCAGGGGAGGGTGGCAGCCAGGGACACAGACAGTATTCCAGAAGAGGCTGTGTGACTTGCTGGCCATCTCGGATGAGAAGAGCATCAGTCAACAGATGCTTGGGCCTGAGAGCTCAGGAGCCCAGTCCCCCAGGCATCCCTGTCTCCCTGAACACCACTGGGGGGAACTCTCCTTCCTTAACCCCTGCTCCATCATTTCCCGGTTGCTCTCTGGTTGAGTAGGGCATGTTCTTTGAGGATTTCCTGAGAAAGCGTGGGAGAGGGGGCACATCCCGGGTCTCTGTGGAAGGCCTGGTCAGCCTGTCACTCACCCCCACCTCGTCTAGCCCTGACCTCGGTCCTCATCACGGCCTTGCTCCCTGGGCCTCCCCGCTGTCTGTTCCTCAACCACTTGGGGCAAAGGTTGGGGGGCGTGGGGGGCTCCTTCCTCAGGCTGCCAGCTCCTACTACTCTGCCGCCCAGAGGCCTTTCCCCACTTAGCTCTATCGCTCTTTCTCACTCCGGTCTTCTTCGTTCAAACGTCACCTTCCCCATGACCTCACTGATTCTTTCCACCCTGCCCCCACCCCCTCCGTGCACCCTCCCTGCTTCGTTATTACCACTTGTTATAAACCGTATCTCCCCCAAAAAGAGATGTGCTTTAGTCCTAAGCCACAGTACCTGGCTCGTGACCCGATTTACACTGCAGAGGTAATTTGTCAAATTAAAGTGAGACCACACTGCACTAGGGAGGCCCCTATTCCAATGTGACTGGTGTCTTTCTAAGAAGAAAGACACTTGGAGCCAGACACACAGGTGTCCCGTGGCAAACGGCACAAGACACTGAAGACAGAAGTTGGGGTTACGTGGGTACCAGCCAAGAAATACCAAAGGGTGCCAGAAAGCCACGCAAGCTTGGGAGAGTCAAGGGAAGGTTCCTGGAAGATCATGGAGGGAGTAGGGCCCTCCAACACCTCAGTTTTGGATGCCTGGCCTCTAGACCTGAGCAACTTGGTTATGGAAGCTCTAAGAACCAATACACATCCGGGATTCTATTTTATATCTATTTGATATTACATGTAGTGTTCATCATCTGCCTCCCTTCACAAGAAGGCCAGCAGCAAGGAGCAGGGACTTTTGTCTGCTTTGCTCACTGCTGCGTCCTCAGGGTCTAGAGCAGTGGCTGGCATGGGGGTAAGTCCTTAGAGCAGCAGCCCCCTACCTTTTTGACACCAAGGACGGGTTTCATGAAAGACAATTCTTCCACAGGCTAGGTGGGGAGGGTGTTGGCTTCAGGATGACTCTCATAAGGAACACGCAACCTAGATCTCTCGCAGGTGCCATTCACCGTAGGATTCGAGCTCCCCTGAGAAACCAATGTTCCTGCTGATCTGACAGGAGGCAGAACTCAGGCAGTAATGCTAGCAGTGGGGAACGGCTATACATACAGATGAAGCGTCCCTCGCTCGCCTGCCACTCACCTCCTACTGTGCAATCCAGTTCCTAACAGGCCACGGGACTGGTACCAGTCCATGGCCCAGGGGTTGGGGATCACTGCTTTATGACCTTAGTGGAATGAACGAGTTAATGACTGAATGAAACCTTTGGTTTCTGTACCCACTGAAAACTGGGTGGGTGGCTGCCTCTCCCTCTCCCTCTCCCTCTCCCTCTCCACCTCTGGGTACCTTCTGTGAAGCATGGATGAGCCTCCAACACACTTCCCTTTAATGAAATTCCAGTCACCTGCCATGCACCCTTACCCGAGCAACCCGAGCCCACCTTTGAACTTTGTATCACCTGGAATTGCCCCATCTGGGTCAGCATCGGGGCTAGACCCAGGGTCTGGCTATCTCGGGTGCAGACGACTCCCAGAGAAGCTACTGTAATCTGAGAAGTGAGAACGAATGAGTCAAGAAGGAGCCCAGGCCTGGGGCAGGGGAGCAGCCTCCTTCACCCGCAGGTCAAAGGGCCAAGCGGGTGGAATAGAACATGAGCAGGCAGGGGGAGCTGGAGGGGGTCGGGGCCGATGGCTAAGACAGAGGCGGAGAGAATGTCAGGTGGCAAGGCTCACGCTGCTGGGTGAGGCCGAGGTGCCCGTGTGGGTGCATGGGTGGGTAGGCAGCTTTGAGGGCCGGGTGGGCCAAGGAGAAGCCCCATCCTCTCCTCCCACGGCCTCTCTGTAGAACTCAACCTTTCATTCATTCAACATGTATTGACTGAGCACCTACTATGTGCCGAGCACCACAACTGCACTGGAAAGGCAGCAGGGAATGAATAGTCAGGCTTGTTCTTGCAGCGCTTACCCGAAAGGGGACACGGGATGTGTAACTGAACACTTGGGGGAAGACTGTCAGGGGCGAGCCTGGAGCTGTGGGACTGCTGGACGGGAAGCCCCGGGCCTGAAGGAGGAGAAGGGGCCAGCTGGGCAATGGGAGGAGGGTGGTCAGAGGCCCAGAGGACACGATGGAATGTGGACAGAGACAATGAGGAGAGGGGGTAGAGACCCAAGAGGGCAACAGCTTGCAGACCACGTTTTGGACTCCAGCCTGGCAGGCAATAGCTTGACAGGCTACTCCTTTGTCAAAGAACCCCTCTGGTGCCTGTGGAGAAGGGGGAGCCACGAAGGACCGATGGACATGGGGGCTGGGTGAGAGGTAAGGCCAGCAGCCAGAGATGGAGCAAAGCTTTCTAAGGGGTAGAATGGACTACATTTGTGGTCGGGCTGTGCAGGAGAAGGAGGGGGGCGGTTTGAGGACACCTGCTGGGGAGGAGGTGGTCCCAAGCCAGGAGTCAGGCCAGGAGCAAGGATGGTACACCCGGAGCACAGGCCTTCTTCCCCGACTGCTTCATTAAGCTCCCACCACACCAGCCTCTTTTCGGTCCCTCAGACAGGCCCATCTCATTCCCACAGCAGGACTCTTTGACCCATGGTCCCTTTGGCAGGAACACTGTGCCCCAGCCCTTGGCCTGGCTGCATCCTCCTCCTGGCCAGGTCTTAACCCAGATGCCGCCTCCTTGGAGAGGCTTGCCCTGACCATCTGTACCTAAAGTCAGCACACAGGTCTCCTCCCCATTGCCCTGTTGTATTACCATCTGCAGTGACCTTATTCATGTATTTGCTCACAGGTCCATCAAACATCCCCTTCCACCAGAATGTAGGCTCTGTGGCAGGGGCCCCTCTGTCTCATTTACGACATGTTCTCCAGCGGCTGCCAGAGTTAGCTACTGAGGAAATCACTGCAGAATGGATCAAGGCATTAATGCGAGTTTCAGCACCCAGGTTCAGCTGGGGCTGCAGCTTTCAGAGCCATGGTTTATATATGGCGATTTAAGTGCCAGGAAAGGGTACGGAGCACCCAGAGCAAGAGGGCAGGGAAAGAGGAAGCCCTCAGACCATTCTGAAACGCTCAGCATGCACGCCTTGGGCAAAGAGAGAGGAGGTGCTGGCACAGGACCCCCAGAGAGAGCTGAGGCAGGGACAGGGCCAAGCGAGACCTCCCCAAGGGCATGCAGCTGGGAGCCGGGGAGCCTGGATTCAACCCAGGCAGGTGCTCCAGGGCCCTGGGCCCACCCTCTGAAATCTACTTCATCTCAGGAGTTTCCCAAAGTGAGTGTTATCCGCTTCAATGACAAGGGACAGGGTTTCAGTTACCCAGTGAGTGGCAGACCCAGGGTGTGGACCCAGTATTGTCCTGGAGCCCACCGTCTCAGCCTGTCCTCTGCACGTCACCAAGCTTCTCTCTGAGCTTCTTCCGGAGCTGTCGGAGAAGCCACCGGGACACTGAGAGAAGGAGGGAGCAGTCAGCAGCAGGATGAATGACCAGGAGAGCAGCTGAGAAAAGAACGGACAAGCAGGCTCAAGCAACCATCCCGGGGTTGATCTTGACCAGGCAGTGCCAGTGTAGACTAAGCCAGGTGGGAGAGGGTTAAAGGAGGCAGGGGGAGGGAAGGGGGTACAGCCAGTGTGGATAACTTTGGAGAAGGTTGGCTATAAATATGAAGCAAGACACGGGGTAGTTACTGGAGGTGCACGCACCAGGGGCAGAGAAGGGCTATTTTAAGGTGGAAGAAACCTGAGTGTTTTGAAGCTAGAGCCAGCAAAGAAGGAGGGGATAAAGGAGCATTAAAGAAACTAAAGTGAAGGGGGTACGGTGCAGAGGTGGAGTCAGCATCCAGTGTGTGTGTGGTATGGTGGGTTGGGAGGGTGATGTTCTCCTGGGGACACATGGAAAGCCCCTGGCTCCAGAGGAGGTCTGGGGACAGAGTGGAGGGAGTCATGTCTGAAGGCACCTCCTTTTTGTGAGCAGCAAGAGGTGAGGGCATCTGAGCAGAGTATGGGAGATGGGAGGCAGGGCGTGGAGGCAGAGTTGAAAGTGGTTGTGGTTTGCGGTTAGTAGCAGTTAGTACGTGAGGAGAGAGAGAGCAACCAGACAAAGGAGAGGGTCCTGTGGGGTCTGGTAAACAGAGGAACCATGGGCATGGAGGACGTGGCTGCAAACTCTGCCTGCCCAGCAGGATGCAGCAAGTGCAGAAGTCCCTGCACTTGGAAGGGAGGCACAGGAGCTGTGGAGTCAAATGAGCTCATTTGTGTGGGCTTTGTGTTGTTTTGTTTTGCCTAGGTGAGCTGTGCATGTGTGTGTGTGTGTGTGTGTGTGTGTGTTAGAGCATTCACACATACAGAGCAGTAAACTAAAGAAAAGAAAGCCACCTCTCTCCCTACAGTGGGTCTGCCAGCCCAGAGGGACCATGTTCCCAATTTCTTCTCTATGGGGGCTCCTCCCACCCCTCCCCATCACCCAGGTTTAAGGCAGTGGGAGTGGGGGTGGGTAGCTCAGGGAAGCCAGGTGGTCCAGAAAGAAGCCTTCTGACTCCAGAATTGTGGGGAGCGTGGACACTCCCCAGTTCCGAAATCCTTTGTTACCTGACTCCCTAGAGAACTGGCTCCCCGTGCTCCCTCCCGCCTCCCAGGACCCTGCCCCACCTCTGAGTGGTGGTCTGCTCGCCTCCTCTCTTCTCAGCCCTACCTGGGCCCTTCCCACAGCTCCATTTTCTGCCTCTAGCAACACCCTGGCCTGGAAGTCTCTTTGGTGAGCCCCAGCCCCATACACTAATTGTACACCTTGGATGACCCCGCTGCCGTGCTTCAGACTCAACACACCCAAACTGGACTGATCCGCCACCCCTCTGCCCATGGCCCCCCATGAGCCAGTTTACAGACACCCAGCCTCTGTGCACCCCAGAACTAACACAGGCTTAGATCTGGTGAGGAGACATCCTTCTCCTTTGGGCCCTGTGGTCTGGGATGTCTGAGCAGAGCATGTGACCTAGGCCTAGAACATTCTATACCAGCAACACAGGACCCCAGGGTTAGCACACAGTCAGAACTGCTGCAGGGTTTGGCCTGAGAGACCTGGGAGATGACCTGTCCTTCCCTGATAGATTTGAACTTGAGATGCCTCCTGCCTCAGGTGGAGGCTGAGGCTGATAACAGGCACTCTTACTGGGCCAGGCTCTCTACATGTACGCCCTGCTTCTCACTCTAAAGAGGAGAGATTTGAACTGCAAGGGATTAAGCACCTTGCCCAGGTCACATAGCCAGGAAATGTGGGGCCAGCTTTCAAGTCCAGCCACGAGATTTCAAGCCCTTGCCCCAACCACTAGACCACCCTGCCAGAGGCTGACAGAGGCTGCAGACCAAGGCATGGAAGGCAGAGAGGCCAGGGCTGCTTTCACAGTCAGACCTGAGTCACAGCCGGCCTGAGGCCAGAACTGCCCCTAGGCTCTGCAGTTATGTGGGCCAATTAATTACCCTCTGCTCAAGCCAAATATCTTTAGGGTTTCCTGTAAACCCAGACCAAAAATATCCTAACTGATAACATAGCCCCTCGATCGTCACCACCCCCTGCGTAATTAATTCCAGGAGCTGGGGCTTCATCCTCCACCCCACTTCATTCCACATCCAGCTAGTGACCAAAGCCTGAATCCCAAACATCACTTGGATCTGTCCCCTTTTCTTTCCACTTTAGTCCAGGCCATCATCATTTTTGCCAGGTTGTGACCACAGCCTCCTTGCTGTCTCTCTACGTCCAGCCTGCTCCCACCCACAGACTTACCCCCAATTCCCTAAGATCTAGATCTTACCATGTCATTTCCAGCTTAAAATCCTCTAGACCCCTCCAGACCCCTTGCTGCCTCCAGGATAAACTCTCCCATCCAGGCTGTCACCCCTCTGGTCTCACGCCCCTTCACATCCTACTCTACCTACCTGCCTCTAGGCCACCTCCAGTCCTATGCCCCTCTGTGTCTCTGCCCAGAATTTTCTTCCTCCCCTTCTTTGCCGGGTAAATGTTCATTCAGTACCCCTTCCTCTAAGAGCCAAGCCAGTCACTCTCTGCTCTTGGCTTTGTCCACACTCGGCACTTCCTACTGTCTACTTCAGTCTTGTGAGCAGTGCTCTTACTGGACTGCGTGCTCCTTGAAGGCAGGGCCTCTGTCTCATTCATCTCGTCCCCAGCCCCAGAGCAGGCCTGGCACAGAGCAGTCATTCAATAAACACTCATGCGACTACCTTGTCAATTACCAGGGAACCTGGAGCCACCCTGTTTTCAAGAAACACCAGTTTGATGTTTGGTGGAACATGTTAACAATGAGCCTGCAATGTAACTGCTTATTAAAAAAAAAACGCCAAAAAGAGGAAAATATAAATAAATAAACACTCATGGCCTCAGCCATACATATACATGTATCCATTCTTCCTCAAATTCCCCTCCCATCCAGGCTGCCACATAACATTGAGCAAAGTTCCCTGTGCTATACAGTAGGTCCTTGTTGGTTTTCCATTTTAAATATAGCAGTGTGTACATACCCATCCCAAACTCCCTGACTATCCCTTCCCCCATCCCTTCCCCCAGCAACCATAAGTTCGTTCTCTAAGTCTGTGAGTCTCTTTCTGTTTTGTAAGTAAGTTCATCTGTATCATTTCTTTTTAGTTTGTACATATAAGTGATGTCATAGATAGTGAAGTCATAGATAGTGATGTCATATATCTTCTTCTCTGTCTTCACTGTTCACCTGAAACTATCAGAACACTGTTAATCAGCTATACCTGAATACAAAATAAAAAGTTAAAAAAAAAAACGCTCATGGGAAAGACAAATGACATGTTCCCAGAAACAGGGTGGGTGACTCTATACCTTTTCTCTGGAGATGGTCAGGTTTGGAGAAAAAAACATCACCACACGATAATCACAGTGTAGAAAGCCTTTTATCTATGGACAAGCACACTATATATTTGATCCTTATGACATTGTTGCCTCCATTTTAGGGATGATGAGATTGAGATTCATGAAGGTTTATAATATAGAATTCCATGCATATGCTCACAAAATTCACTCTCACGTTGAGGCACAAGCTCTGGCCAAACTGTGATCAGACCCCTAACTGTTGTTGTTCAGTCACTCAGTCGTGCCCGACTCTTTGCAACCTGATGGAGTGCAGCACACCAGGCTTCCCTGTCCTTCACTAATTCCCAGAGTTTGCTCAAACTCACGTCCATTGAATCAGTGATGCCATCCAACCATCTCATCCTCTGTCATCCCCTTCTCCACCTGCCTTCAGTCTTTCCCAGCATCAGGGTCTTTTCAAAGAGCTGGCTCTTCACCTCAGGTGGCCAAAGGACTGGAGCTTCAGCTTTAGCATCAGTCCTTCCAATGAAGTCAGGCTTGAGTTCCTTTAGACTCTCAAGAGTCTACTCCAGCACCACAGTTCGAAAGCATTAATGCTTTGGTGCTCAGCCTTCTTTCTGGTCCAAATCTCACATCCATACATGACTACTGGAAAAACCATAGCTTTGACTAGACAGACCTTTGTTGGCAAAGTAATGTCTCTGCTTTTTAGTACACTGTCTAGATTGGTCACTGCTTTTCTTTCAAGGAGCAAGCGACTTTTAATTTCATGGCTGCAGTCATCATCCACAGTGATTTTGGAGCCCAAGAAAATAAAGTCTGTAACTGTTTCCATTGTTTCCCCATCTATTTGCCATGAAGCGACGGGACCGAAAGCCATGATCTTAGTTTTCTGAAAGCTGAGTTTTAAGCGAGCTTTTTCACTCTCCTCTTTCACCTTATCAAGAGGCTCTTTAGTTCCTCTTCACATTTTGCTGTTAGGGTTACTGGTATTTCTCCCGGCAATCTTGCCCACACCGACCACAGGGAGGCAGTAGAGTGTCGGTGGGAGAGTCACTGCCCCGCCTCCTACCTACCAGGAGATGTGGAGCTGGGTGTGGAGAGGGAAAAGCTAGCTGAGAAGAGACCAAGGGAGAGGGGCTGTGGCTGGGGTTGCTATTTCAGGATCTGCCAGAAACAGTCCAAACTGGAGTGGACCCAACATGCTGCGTGCTAAGTCGCTTCAGTCATGTCCAACGCTTTGCAACTGTATGAGTCCACCAGACTTCTCTGTCCATGGGATTCTCCAGGCAAGAACATCTCTTATGTCTCCTGCACTGGCTGGCAGGTTCTTTACCACTGGCCCAGGGTTACCACTAATTCCAAGAGCCAGGAGCTGGAAACACTGACTGTATATGCCAACTTTACATTACCAGCATATTTAATAACAAGCCACAGGAAGTGATGGGGCAGTGATGAGGCATTGCTGGGGCACCCAAGACCTTCACATTTGGGACACTGGCCTACCACCCTCAGCAGGGACAAGTCACTAGCCTGTCAGACCACAGCCACCCAGCACCAGAGATGGGACCAGGCCCAGCAGGCACGAGTCTGTCAGCGTCTGCAGCACTGAGCATCCTGAGGGTGTGGCCACTTCAGTGCCCAGGACGCACAACAGTTGCCAGGAGGCCCATTCTTTCCTGGGGGGCTGACCACCCAGGCCCATACCATGAGCACTTCAGGAGGTTGGATGGAGCAGGTCAGAGGAAGCAGCTGTGTGCAGGAATCCCAGGTTGAGGTCTCACCACAGTCCAGGTTTTTCCCAGGCTGTCATCTGTACTGTATGCGGATCAAAGGTTCCTTGTGTGGCCGGTAGGACTGAAGGAAAGTGTTCTGGGAGACACACCATGCGAGGTTTGGGAATCTGTAATAGATAGCCGCCCCCATTCTTGCTGGAGAGGGAGCCAAGGAATGACAGTCCTTTCCACCTCAGGGTGAGACTCGGGGTTTAGAGGAAGAGTAAGCCAACCACGCATGTGTGGACCCAGCCTTTCCATCAAGAATAGCACAGGCTAATGGAGCTTGTTGGGATCCAAATGCCTGGCCTCACCCCATGGCACACCAACCTGCAGTCATCATCCCTGCCACTCCCAAGCCGAGCCTGACAGATGGCGTGACAACAACACCCATTTCCCAATTTTATGAATTCTTTCCCTCCCCATTCAGTCTGACAGCCTTGACCAGGGTCAGAGTTTCTCAGCAAACGTCTCAGGCTCTTCCTCCAGGAACACTGAGGTCCTCCACAGCACACACCATGGGCCAGCTTCCCAGGCACTGAGCTGAAGGGACAGCAAAGACAGGAAGTTGGATGAAGAAAGTCTTTGCCTACCCCCTCTTCTTCACCCCACTGCACCGTCCCCAGCCCTGCCTGGGTGTGAGCTGATACCACGACGCTGGGGGACAGCCTTTCCTGCCATCAGATCTCCCTACACCCCTAACACCACCCAGACTTGAACCCAAAGGCCAATCCAAGTCATCATCTTGACCTCTGGCCCCTCTGCCCTGTCCACTTGGATTTCCTTAAATGTATATTCCAGCTGACCCTCTGAGCTCACCCCACCCTCATGCTCAGGCCAGAAAAGCTGAGCCCAGCTACCTGGGAGTTGCTGTGGCACCTGGGAGGCCATTCGCAGCAGCAAGAAGGTATCCAGCAAGGCTGCGGGGGAGCAGGGATGGGAGAGAGGACACTGAGGGGGAGGCGGAGTTGGGGTGCCAGTCCCAGAAACCATATGCCATATGTGTGGTGTGAAGGTTCATTCTTTTGGGGAGAGAGGTCATATTGTGCATCAGCATCTCAAAGAGTGGTGAGAAATCAGGGCAAGAGAGAACAGAGCAAAAGGGGCAACCCAAAGCTCAGGGATACCACTCCCCACCGGAGCTCAAAATCAATCAGGAGCCCCAGGGTCCAGTTTGAGCTCTGGCATTCACTCGAGCAGGTCACTTTCTTCCCTCTGAGTTTTCCCATTTGTAAACTGAAGGCCTCACAGCAGACATGGAGACTCTGGCCCAGCTGGAGAAGGAGGAAAGTGCACAGGCTGGAGATGGGAGACAGGATGGAAAATACAGCAGAATGCTGTGGGCAAGGGGGCAGGTGAACTGGATACCGTAAAGAGGAGTTCCAGCCCCTCCCCCAGGACACAGCAAAGGGCGGTGGGGAATGTCCCTGCGCCCAGCCCCACTGCCCTTGGGCCAGGAGCAGTCACACACACCCCTCACTGCCCTGGCCAGCCGTCTCTCCAAGGGGGTGGGGGCAGCGTGCCTGAGGTGAGAAGTCCACAGCTCAGCAAGTCCAGTGCGGCACAGCTGCCCGGGATTAACACCAAATCCTGGGCTCCTCTGCAGAGGGATCACACGTCGTCGCCTTCACAGCTGCTTAGCTGCACGTTGCCCACTCAGGCCCCTCACCCCCACGGGCCCCTCCTCACACACCCAGCCCTCCCCTCTCAGGGGCCAGCCAGGACCCTGCCTCTGCCTTGGCAGACAGGAGCGGGGCTCTACAGTGGAAGGGGCAAGAGAGATCAGAGGCACCTCCAGTGAACAGGCACACCCACAAAAACCTCCCAGGAACCCCTAGGTGCGATGCTAAATAGAGAAGGGCAGAGAAGGGTTCCCTCACTGGCCCCTGTGGCTCGGCCTGAGACAGCCTTGGCCTAGAATTACCTTGTCTTTAGGCCACCCAGGCCCTTCCCTCCAGATGGTTCCTGTCCTTGGGGAGAGAGAGGCAGGAGAGCCAGATGGAGCCCCTACAGCTGGGAACCCTCAGCTCCAGCCTCCTGGAGCAACGTGCTTCTGAGGCCTCCCGGCTGTTAGGAACCTTGTCACCTACCCCCACAAGCACACCCCAAAGCTGCTTGCTCTGGGCCACGTGCATTCCCCCCAACCTGAGGGGGAGGGGGCAGCACACCTCTCCATCCCCCAGGGTCATCCAGGCCCCTGGTTCTGTCCTAAAACTCAACCCATACCCCCATCCCTGCCTCGAGAGGGAGGCCACAGTGAGAAATCTTACTCGAATCTCCTCTCGGGGGGAAAGGCTTCCGGAAGGAGAGGAGGGGAGAAAGAAGAAGCCGGGGGCCTGGGATGGCTGCGTCTCTTTCACCTGTGCGCACTCTCACCTGTGCGAGCGCACCAGCATCGCGGTAGGCTCCCCGCTGCAGACGTCGGGTGCTGGGGGCCCGCTCCCTCAAAGTCTGGCATGGAGTCCACGGACCGCCGGGAGGCCGCGACCCCCGAACGCAGCCGGGCGCCTAGGAGTCGTCGTCATCGACGCTGGCGCCGCCGGGCTCGCCCTCCCGGGACGAGCGCAGCTCTCGGGCCAGCAGCGCTGTTAAACCCTGGGCGCGGAGCAGGAGGCCGGCGCCCAGGAAGAGGACCCCGCAGAGCACGAGCAGCGACAGCACGCCCAGCACCGCCGCCTGCACGGCGCGCGGCCCCTCGGGGGGCTCCGGCGGCACCCCCGACTGGTTGCAGCAGGAGCTCTGCCAGGCGCCCCGGGCTGTGGCGCCAGCCTGCGAGCTGTTCATGCTTCGGCGCCGGCTGCCCAGATGCGCTGAGGACCGCCAGATGTGCTGGAGCCCAAGGCCGGCGGGTGGGCGGCGGCTGCGTCGGGGAGGGGCTCAAGGGGCGGATCCCAGGCGCCCTGCGCCCCCACCCCTGGCGGCGAGCCAGGAGCCTCTTTCTAGACAAAGCGCTGGTAGCTACCGCCCAGAATCCCAGGGGCCGGTGTACTTCTCAACCCAAAGGCCCACACGCCCACTCATGTGAACCGGCCCATGCACCCAACCAGACAAAGCCAGGAGTCCTGTCCTCAGGGCTTACCCTCCCCCTTAGAAAAGGTCAGGAGATAGCCCTCTCAGAACCCTTAAGCCATTCTAGACCACATTCCAGGTGCTGGCCACGGTGCTGCCCCCACTGAGCAAGACACAGGACAAGCAAGGGCCATCCCTGCTCCTAGGCGTTCTGTCCCTGGGCCAAAGTTAAATGCTGCTTGGGCTTCCCTGGTGGCTCAGTGGAAAAGAATTTGTCTGCCAGTGCAGGAGATGTGAGTTTGATCCCTAGGTCAGAAGATCCCCTGGAAAAGGAACTGGCTACCCACTGCAACATTCTTGCCTGGGAAATCCTATGGACAGAGGAACCTGGCGGGCTACAGTCCATGGGGTCAAAAGAGTCAGACACAACTTAGCTACTAAAAACAACCAATGACCTAGGTGCCACTGGGACAGGAGGCAAATGAGCAGTGTCTAGAACCTTAGTGATGCATAGCCTCATCACCCCCTTGGGAGCCTCCTGGGTCTGGCTAAGTGGGCCAGCACACCCCTGGTCCCAGGTGTGATGGAGGGGAAGAGGAATTTAAGGCCTGCCCCCATTCCTCTGCTCAGGCCTGAGGTCAAGGAGAGTTACAGATCAAGGGGAAAGATCTGAGTCATGAGGGCTCCTGTCCTAACCTTGAATAAACCAGTCCCCTACCCCTAGGAAGTCACAGTGCCAAAGGGGATAGAGATGCTATTGAACTGCCCACTAAAGGGAGCCTGCTGCCAACTGGGTGTTCCACAGCCAAGCCAGGGTGAAAGTCTGGAGCACAGCCTGGCTGCAGAAAAGCACGAAGTCTGGGGAAGCTGGGATGGAGGAAAGACCCTCCTGCCCAGGTCTCCTGAGAACTCCTGTAGCAACCCTGAGCTCTGTTTAAAACAAAGTCACTGTTAGTGACCAGCTGAATCAGCCAACTCCTCAGAGGAAATGAGCTGGTCTAAGGGATGGGGGAGCCTGGTGGGCTGCCATCTATGGGGTCTCACAGAGTCGGACACGACTGAAGCGACTTAGCACCAGTAGCAGCAGCAAGGAGAAAACGGCCACCCAGACTGCAGCAAGCCAGGTAGGATCACATCTCATTAAGGACTTGCTGACAACGGGCCTTCCCCATCGCCAAACCCTGAGAACCTCCTGAGTTCTCCAATTCACCAGGGCCCCAGAGGCCAAGGGTATGACATCACAAAACTCCTCATGAAATAACACATGGCCAAAAAGCAGCCTGAAATGAGAAAAATGTGCAAACACTTCCTGGCCATCCTGGCACCTATCTGCTCCAGGACCATGGACAAGACCCCCAGACCCTGGCCATTTCTCCTTTAGCACTGCTGCTTGCTTACACACTGTTCATTTAGTTTAGTTAGAGCTTGCCCCTGTGTAACAAAAAGCATTGTAAAATATGGAAGAATAAATCAATGAAAAGCACACTGATCTTGACAATGTTTGCCTAGAAATGGATGTGAGATACCAAAGTGAAACTGTTAGTTGCTCTGTCATGTCTGACTCTTTGCGACCCCATGGACTGTAGCCCACCAGGCTTCTCCATCCAGGGACTTCTCCAGGCAAGAATGCTGGAATGGGTTGCCATTCCTTCTCCAGGGGATCTTCCCAACCCAGGGATCGAACCCAGGTCTCCTGCATTGCAGGCTGATTTTTTACTGTCTGAGCCACCACAGAAGCCCATGTCAGCCCAAACCAGAAGTGTCATGGGACACCAATCTCAAGGTGGCCAATCTCTCTCCAGAGGGAGAAGACACCAAGTCAAATGAGCTTTCTGTGCAAGTGGGGGCCTGTGTGTGCTCTATGGAGACAGAGGAGATATTCTTTGGGGTCATCTGATAATATAAAAGGCAGGTCATAGCTTCCTTAGCAAGGGAGGAGAAGTAGCACAGCCATATCCAAAAGCAGCAGATCCTGATCTGTGTCATCATTTACGGGACTGACCGTGGTCACACCTGCTTATGTGAATGTCCAACAAAGTACAAGATCGATCTTTAATCTATCTTCAATCCCATCATGCACCCCCATCTTGGAATAATGCCCTCAACATATTCATGTGTTCCTCGAAGGTCTGCCAGAAAGTGCTAAAATGTTTCAGGGCGTAACACCAGTCAACAGAGAGACAGCTCAACCCAAACTCACATTCTCAGCTTTATTCACCATCCTAGTGATGCCTCCTCTGTACAGTATAGGAAAGGGGAACCCCGCCCCCCCCCCCCCAAAACCAGGAGTATGGAGAGACAGTGCAGGCCAGACTTGACCGTCAGTGAAGGTGACAAGGACGACCAGAGACTGGCAACCACGCCACGAGGAAGCCAGGGCGGCCCTTCCAAGTCTCATCAAGGACCCAGAGCGGGTTCCAGAGCCCCAAGGGCCTAACAGTACGATCCCCAGAAGCCAAGGTCCATAAACCATCAAGGAGCACCGAGGCCCTGGAGAGACCTAGAGGGCCAGGGTGTCTTTGATGAGCCTGCGCATGGTGGTAGTGACGGAGGAGCCCAGGGCATCGGTGATCTGGAAGGAAATCTTATAGAGGTAGGGCTGCACGTCCCGCAAGCCCGTGTCAAACACGTTGTCCACCTCTGACTGCGTGGGCATCTTGGGCAGGTACTCGTGCCGGTTCATCACCTCCACGATGTTGATGATCTTCTCGCAGAGCTTCTCCCCCACCTTCTCCCGGCAGATCTGCCGCTCCTGCTCCGTGGCCAGGGCCACCACATGCACCTTGACCGTCCACACTTCCCAGGGGATGCACTCGTCGGAGAACGGCCAGCGAGACTTCTTCTTCTGGTAGAACTCCAGGGACATCTGCCCCAGCCCGTCGCCCCCAGAGTTGCGCAGAGCATCCTGGGGAAGGAGGAGCAAGAGTGAGCAGGCCAAGGCCTCCACTGGGTTCTCACCTGCAAGGGCCAGCTTCCTACGCCCCAAAGAATCATTCTCTTTATCAGACCTCCAGGGAGGGCAGGGAACGAGACCCAGAGAGTAAAGGATTTGTGTAAAGTGACACAAATGGCCCCTCTTAAGCAGAATCCTCCTTCATTCCCTTGAAGACAACCTAAACTCACAGTTTCTCAAGAGAAGCCCGGTGATCCTTGAATAGAGAGACAGAAGCCAAGGAAGAGAGCAGGCTGGGAGGGGAAGGACAGACCACATCTAGAGCGTCTCCCTCTTCTTCTTGGAGAAGCGAATGGGGCCACCTGGTCTAATAAATCTGCCTGACCCCCATGGGGTGCGATGGCCCACACTCTTCCTCCCAGTGTAGCCAAGACCCCAGAGCACCTTTCTACCTTTCTCTCTGAGTTAGGGTCAACCCAAAGATAAGGATGCCTCCCTCAACTCCTTAACAGCCCATCAGGAAGTAAGTCTCTCCTTTATTGACAAACCAAGCTCCCATTCCCTCTGCTGACAGTAACAACAGCTACCGCTCCTACAGTGTCTCCTGTGTGATGGCTCTCCAGCACTTGACATATTTGACTCCCTTAATCCTCGTGGTGCATACACCCTATGAGATGGGTACAGCTTTCATTCCAAATTTACCTATAGTGAAACTGCAGCCCAGAGGAGCAGAGTCACTTGCCCAAGATCACAAACTTGTGGGTGGTAGAGTCCATGCCCTTAAGAGTCCACTGTGTTTCGTGTGCCTCTCATAGGCATCTAGAGGACAGGAGTCTGAACACCACTGCCTCCCCCGAAGGGGGACTGGGAAACTCATGAACGTGCCCTTTCTAGGCTTGGAGCGATGGGAGGGCGGGGAGTACCCTGTGGCTGGTACAGTCTACCCGCTATGAGGATCACACGTGTATGGAATGGAAGCCAGACGGACAACCCTCCTCCTCCAATCTCAGGAAGGGCACCTTAAGAGAAATTCCCTTGGTTACTTTAAATTGTAAAAATATGCACTCGCTGAAAGAGTGAAACACTGCAACCCTGAATGAAGACAGAATTAAATATCACACCTCCATTCCCACCCTGAGATGACCAACGTGAGCAGCCTGGCGTGTCCCTTCCACCTTTCTCCTGGCCCCTACAGGTCCACCTGCCATACCGCCCACAGGACCCTTCTCTGGGACAGCCACTGCCTGAACCCAGCAGCCCTCCCTCTCAGGGAATCTCGTATGAGAAAGGCCCGAATATGGAAGCAGAAGCAGAGAGGAGTAGAAAGGCCAAGAATGCAGAGGCGATGCTCAGCCAAGGGGCCTGGGCCGCCAGTGCTCCAAGGGCTTCCTGCTCTTCTTGCTGGTATTTTCACAAGGCCCCCTCATCTACCCCCCTACCAAGCACTCCCCAGCCTGAGGAGCTCTGAACACACCTGTTCCTGAGAACCTGAAAGAACCTGATATGCACACCTAGGAAGGGTGAGCTGGTCCAACAGCAAGGAGGTGACGACACTCAGCAGCCACCTGCCGCCCACTGCACCCCACCTTACCCTGAACTCCCCGACGACCTTGCGCAGAGCGCGGTCCAGCTCCTCCGAGGAGACACGCACGTAGGTGAAGTCGATGAAGTCGCAGTCCACATCCTGGGTGCCCACGGTGCCGATGGAGTAGGTGCCCTCCTTCTTGTAGTGGAACTTGCCGGTGCTGCGGTGCAGGAGCACCGTGTGTAGCACGGCCAGCATGGCCTCCTCCACCTGCCGCCCCTCGACCGACACCTCCAGCACCTCCGATCGACAGTTCATCTTGCAGTCGGTGGCCCACGCTGAGGTCAGGGACCAGAGGAAAGACGGTGGAGCTTCACCCCACCCAGGGGCCACCCTGCAAGAGGAACCAGGTCAGAATGTGGACACATTCTGCTGATCGGCGTGTCACCTGTTCACATCCTTCGGGGCCCAGCCCTGTCCCCTGCCATCACGGCCCTTCTCCGCTCTGTAGCCACACGTGCTGGCAGAGGACCACAGACTCTTGGGATGGGAGACGGGGAGAGCCTCAAAGCTACCAGTCCAAACACCCAGCTCCGGCCTGAATTCCGTGACGGCATCCAGTGTGGTTTACAGCACATGCTCACTGTGAACCCCTGCCAGCCCCAGCCCTTGCGAAGCTGCCAGGATGGAGGACAGACAGGCAGGTAAACTTCACCAGAGTAGTGAGACGCCATGACGGGAGTGAGAAGAAAAGGAAGACTGGAATTTGATCTCCTGGGACCCTGAATGACCAGGCATCTGGACTCTGTCCCGAGGGTGGTGAAGAGTCCACGCATCACTGTCCAACACTGAATCTGCGCATCAGAAAGTTAGCTCCAGCCGACAGATGAAGAATGGCTCGTCACTATTTGAGGGGTCACAGACTGCTCTGAGAAGTCAGTGAAAGCTAAGAAGACTGAACTTGAAAACCTGACTGACACATACACACCAAATCTCACAGACTCTGCGGTAAAAACTTGCCAATTTAAGGGACTCTCCTGGTGGTCCAGTGGCTAAGACTCTGTGCCCCCAGTGCAGGGGGTCCGGGTTCGATCCCTGGTCAAGGAACTAGATTCCACATGCCCCAGCAAAGATCGAAGAGCCTGCATGCCACAACCAAGACCCGGTGCAGCCAAATAAATAAACATAAAAAAAAAAAGCTTGTCAATTTAAGGCAGAAAGGGTTGGGCAAGGAGTCCAGTTAGAGGCCACCGCAGTCGTGCCATTTCCAGACAGTGCAATGGGACATGGCAGCGTGATGTGCAGAGTGTGGGGTTTCCACATCCAATGGCCCAGGGTCCGAATCCCAGGTCTCCAGTAACTTGCTCTCTGACCTTAAGCCAATCACTCAACCTCTGAGTCTACTTTCTTATCTGTAAATATGGAATAAAATAACACATGTAAAACACAGCAGGCTGGTGGTTAAGAGCAGGGACTCTAAAGCCAGACTGCCTGGGCTGGAACCCCAGCTGTCTCATCAGCTCACTGTGCGATCAAGGGCATGTTGCCTCAGCCCTAAGTGCCTCAGGTTCCCCAATCCATAAAAATGGGGTATTCACAACAGCTACCTTGAAGGTGTCCTCTCCAGAATAGGGTGAGTGAGCATCTGTGAAGCACCCGAAGCAGTTCCTGGCAAGCACTAAACACTCAGTATGACCTGCTCTAATTACTACGTTATTATTGCTGAGAGATGACGAAAGGCTAGGACAGGACTGATGGAGGGCGTGGGAAGGGAAGAACAGACTTGAGGACCAGAACTTCATCAGTAACTGAATATGAGCTGAGAAGGAGAGGGAACAGTCAACTTTCTTAGCTGAGAAGGTTCAGCTTACACACCTCCCCTGACAGGGAATTTACCACCTCTCCCAGCAGGTCATTCCAGTCTTTTCAAAGTTCTACTCAGAGACTCCCTCTATGGAAGGACTTTGTCTCTTAGTGCTTTAAAATGCTAATCTTAATTCTGATATCAAGAGTCACACACAAAATAAGTCCCACCCCTTTCCCACAAAGGAGCCTTTCAGATATTCAAAGGCAACTCTGCCATCACCCCCTTACTCCTTCTACAGGTAAAAGGTCTTCAGTCCCCATAAACATTCCAGCTTCACATCACATCTTAATTCCTCAGGGGCGGGCAACTCTCTTCAAAGTGTACTGGTTTGTCTCTTTGCCCTTGAAGTCAGGCAGGCAGTTCACAGACCACTCGTAGATCAAGCTGGCTCTGCCTCTCACTGGCAATCAGCCCAAAACTACTTGTATCTTATCTTTTCACAGGTGTTAATCTTGTCTGGTCTCTCCTACTAGCAGACGATTCCTTAATGGCAGGGACTGTATCCTATTCATCAGTGGAATCAGTATACCTGGTTCCGAGCACACAGCAACTGCTCAATTCATCCTGAAAGGACTGCTGGACTGATTTATCCTATACATACTCTTAGGATGAGCAGGGCTTCTTGCTCATTTCTGCCCTCTAGTCTAATTCCATCCAGCAGTTTCCCATCGGAAAACTCCCAGCTCTGGTCCAACTCTCTTTTCTTCCACAAACCCCCTCTGGTATCCCCCACAAACCGTCAAACGGGCCACCCCTCTTTTCACTTTTGCCCCAAATCCAGGTTCTTCCCTCATTCTCAGTGCTATTCAAGATTCCACTTCTTCAGGAAGTCAACACGAACCAACCCCAGCCTCCTTCCCAACGCGGCCACCTTTGCTCTGCGATGGGCTTGTCTGCTCCCTCACTCTCGACCACCCGTGAGCAGGGGACTTTGCCAGGGCAGTGCCTGGGAAGTCTCGTCGCTTCGGTGCCCCCAAGGCCCAGTTCTGCAGAGTACCGGGGCAGACGCTGACTGATGCCTCCTCTGGGTCAGGCCGGAGCACAGGGTCTCCCCCAGCCTCACCTTACGCGGAGAGGCTGGCAGCGGGTCACTCAGGCTGGATCTTGCCCTTTCTCCTCCTCACGCACAGGTACGTCCTCCGCAGGTACGATCTCCGCAGGTACGCCGAAACCTCCCCGCGCGCCACGAGCCGCAAGAGACAGGCTGAACGCAAAAACACAAAGTTATTCGGCTCCGCATCGAGAGACGCTGTCGGACGCAGGAAGGACTTCCCGTCCGGGTTAAGTTTCTCCCGCCGCCAGTGCCGGCGAACCTCCACGGTCCAGGGACGCGGGAGCAGCGGAGCCCCGCGCCCAGCCTGGCCCGGCCCGGGAGTTCGAGGCGCGCCCGCGCTCGCACAGAACAAGGGCCACACGGCTAGAACTGTCTCCCACCTCCCAGAATCCCTGTCTGGGACCCGCGGGGCAAGAAACGGCCCTCCCCGAGGAGACCAGATCACCTCGGCAAGAGGCGGTGCCGGCGCCGGAAAGGCCCGCCCCTGCGAGCCCGGCCGGTCCCACCTGCTCCATCGGCCTCCGGCGGGGGCGCGAGCACAGCTGGCCGAGCCCTGACACCAGTGCAGCCGCCCGGACCGTTCCACCTCCACACCAGCGGACAAAGACCACCCCATGGTGCTCTATATTTTGAATATTGCTTTCTTCTGGATTATGTCTCTGATTTTAAGATTTGATGGTAAGAAGTAGCCCCCTTGTTTGGACGAGTCCATTTAACCCCACCGCCGAGGATGTTGTTGTGTTTCGGCTGGAACAACTCACTTCCGCCATAGAGATGAGAGGGAAGGAGGAACCTGACGAGCTCTGTGCTGCCTCCCTAGGCGGAGAGGAGTCATCGGCAGAGGCCACCCCTGGGACCGAGACGTGGTCCCCAATTCTGGTCTCAGAGGACTGGAAGAGGTACCAATCCCCTAAGATGAGGGACATGGCATTTGGAGAGGTGCCCTGGAGATGAGCTCAGGCCAGTGTTCCGAGTGGGAAAACTTTAGTTGGTTCAATGTGCATACTGGAAGATACCAGGCAAAGGGGGCTTAACCTTACTCGGTTATCTTCACACAGGAGCACTTCTTGGTGCTCTGCCATGACCAGTCTGGTGACTGTTCTTGTAAAGCTTGTAATTCTGCCATTGCCTCTGTATGGGCCTCTTGATGTCATTCATCCTTTCTGATTTCCTCCTTTATAAACGGGGCCTGGGGAAGGAGAAAGTAGCCGGCCTGACAGGCCAACATCCTCCTCTAGAGCCTGGACTTAACCGGAAGGGAATCAGGATGAACTACTGAGAGGGGAGGATCTGTGAGAAGGCAAAGGAGGGAGAACCAGGGCGATTAGAACCAGCCCTGGGGAGGGGGAAGAAAGAGCCTAGGGACTTCTCTGGTGGTCCAGTGGTAGAGACTCTGCTCTTCTGCTGCAGGGGACGCTGATTCGATCCCTGGTCAGGGAACTAAGATGCCATATGCTATGCGGCATGGCCAGGAAAATAGAAAAACAGCCTAACTTCCACCAACTGCCGGAGACTGTGGGGAGTGACTGGAGGTACTCTGTGCCCTGACACGCTCATCTCAGGAGCTTTCACTGCCATTGTCCTGACATCACCATCGTCAGAATTACCTGTCACTGAGCTTTACAAGGAGAAGGCAATGGCACCCCACTCCAGTACTCTTGCCTGGAAAATCCCATGGACGGAGGAGCCTGGTAGGCTGCAGTCCAGGGGGTCACGAAGAGTCGGACACGACTGAGTGACTTCACTTTCACTTTTCACGTTCATGCGTTGGAGAAGGAAAGGGCAACCCACTCCAGTGTTCTTGCCTGGAGAATCCCAGGGACGGGGGAGCCTGGTTAGCTGCCGTCTATGGGGTCGCACAGAGTTGGACACGACTGAAGCGACTTAGCAGCAGCAGAGCTTTACAAGGCACCACACTAGCACTTCACATGCACTAGTGTGTTGATGTCTCCAACTGCCTTGGAAATTAAGTACAATTTCTCCCCAGTTTACAGATAATGAAACTGAGGCCCAGTGATACAGAGTGACAAGCTATGATGGGATATTTTATGCGTCAACTTGACTGTGCCACAGAGTGCCCAGACATCTGGTCAAATATTATTCTGAGTGTGTCCATGAGGGTGTTTCTGGAAGAAAAACATTTGAATCACAGACTTAGTGTGGCTTCCCTGGTGGCTCAGTGGTAAAGAATCTGTCTACCAATGCAGGAGATGCAAAAGGCATGGGTTCAATTCCTGGGTGGAGAAGATCCCTTAGAGAAGGAAATGACAACCCGCTCCAGGATTCTTGCCTGGGAAATCTCATGGACAGAGGAGCCTATCAGACTATAATCCATGGGGTCACAAAAGAGTTGGACACAACTTAGGGACCAAACAACAACAAAGCAGATTGCCTTCCCTACTGAGGGTAATAGTGTTAGCAGCTCGGTTGTGTCTGACTCTTTGCGACCCCATGGACTGTGGCCCACCAGGCTCCTCTGTCTGTGGAATTCTCCAGGCAATAATACTGGAGTGGGTTGCCTTTTCTTTCTCCAGGGAATCTTCCTGACCCAGGGATTGAACCTGGGTTTCCTGCATTGCAGGCAGATTCTTTACAGTCGGAGCCACCAGGGAAGACTCTATGTGCGGATGGGCCCCAACCAGTCAGTTGAAGCCCTGAATAGAATAAAAGGTTCTCACCCTCCCTGATTATTTTCAAGTTGGGACATCAGTTTTTTTTCCCCCTGCCTTCAGATTTGAACCAAACTATCAGCTCCTCCTGGGCCTCGAGCCTGCCAACATTCAGAATCACACCATCAGCTCTCCTGGATCTCCAGCTTGCTGACTGCAAATCTTGGGACCTGTCAGCTTCCATAATCACATGAGCCAATTCCTCATAATAAATCTCTTTCTATATATACATATCCTATTGGTTCTGTTTCTCTGGAGAATCCTGACTAATACATTTGCCAAGTCCATACAGCTACTCTTTCCTCATTCTGCCAGTCTTTTTTTTTTTTTTCTTTTTCTTTTTATCTTTTGGCTATGTCACACAGCATGTGGGATCTTAGTTCCCGACCAGAGATTGAACCTGTGCCCCCTACACTGGAAGTGTGGAGTCCTAACTACTGAACCACCAGAGAAGCCCCCTGCCAGTCTTTTTTCCCACTCTCCTCCCTCCACACCTCACCCCGTCCGTCCCTGGAGCCTTTCCTGCCTGAGGATGAGGTTGAGACGTCTCACCTCTCCTGTCTCAGGCCCAGATCCTGGCCAATCCTTGCCTCCTCATACTTCCCTGAATCCTTAAAGGGCTATTCTTACTGTCACTCTGATCCTGAGTCCTACACCCATCTGGGTGGTCCTGCCAGGAACATGGGGGGTGGGGTCTCAGCCCCTCAAAATGAGGCTGTGTGGAATGAATTCTCCCATCCTCTGCCAGCACTCCTGCTGACCCAGATGGAATCATGCAATCATGCTGCACCTGTGAAACTTGCCCCATGCCAGGCCCGTGTGCTACCTACCAAGGGGGACAAGTTGCAATCCTGGCCCTCCGGGAAGGCCTCGGAGTCTCGCAGAGGAGATGGACCAGGAGTTGCACCTGGGTGGGAAAACACAGCAAAGGGTATGAAAAAATGGCAGCAGGTCCTGCAGGGGCCAGAGGGGGCCAGGGTGGAAGCCACTGCTGCAATCCCAGAAAGATGCCTGTGGCCTGGAATAGAAAGTGACACAGTCAGAGCAAAAAGGAGCCCCAGGCCCTGCTCTCAGCAAGCTGGGAGGTGACTGGGCACCAGCAGAAAACCAGGACAACAGCAACTGGAGGACATGGACAAGAAGGGGGGTTGGCAATTCCGGGAAGAAGTGGGGCCACATGGAATTATGCTGGGGAGGCTTCCTGAAGAAAGAGAAAGAAAAGAGCTAGAGGGAGAGGTCCCAGCGAGGGTGGAAACCGAGCATTCTGAGGCAGGACGGGCCAGCACAGGGGGAGCTGACTTCTCAGTCAGTCACGGCCAGCCGGGCAGACAGGCGACTGGCGAAGGCCCTCTGAGGCACGTCTGCGGCAAAAGCTTGCGGAGGGACCTTGAAGGCCAACCCAAGACCTTGGGAGTAGGCAGCTGGCTTCGCAAGGCGACTGTGGCCTCAGATGGCCCCACCCCATCCCAGTGCACCCAGGGGAGAGCTAAGCCCTGAAGCCACCCCCAGCCGCTCTAGAGCTGACCCCCATGCGTCACAGGGAGTGACTCAAGCCTCAGCAGCAACAATGAGTGGGACTGACGTCAGGCTGGGGGCTCCTGACAGTGGCCAGCTTGGCTGGGCAGCCGGCACCCTGCCTCCCGATCCTCTAGTCCGAGCCAGGACGCGGGGGCGATGAGGACCAGCTGTCCACTTCTGACACCTGCCCCCTGGGATCCTGGGCAGGGGCTACTCAACTTCCCACTCTTTCTGGGCTGTCACTCCCAGCCCCCACCCCTTAAGGCAGAGGAAATGGCTGGGCGGATGAGAGAGTGACAGAGAGCGTGAGAAAGAGGGGCCTCCCAGCCCAGCCTCGTCAGGAGCCTCAAGACCTGGGCAGGGCAGGAGGTGGCACTGGCTGCCCTTTGCCCCGGGATGCGTGGGGCTCTGGCCTTTGGTGTTGGAACTGGTGTGTCTCTGTCTCCCAGAAGATCTTTGTGTTTATCTCTCTGGCCAACTGGGGTGGGGCTTTGTTTCTGCGCCTGTCCCCCAGAGGGAAGGGGTCAAGCTATCCTTCTTGCAAGGTCTGTGCCTCTGTTCCTCTGGGAGGTGTGTGCATGACTGTTGTTCTTTGAGGCAGAGGATTCTGTGAGACTATCGGTGCAAGAAAAGAGGCCTGTTTACCCACCCTTCGTAAGGGAGTGTCTCCACCTACTCCTGGGGGGGCTGCTTTTCTCTCCCAGGTTTCCCGTCGGGCTGTATCTGTCCTCACGGTACCCCAGTTACCTGGGATAGGTCCAGGTCTTCTGCTTGGGCAACCCTGATGCTAGACTCCCTGGATGGGGGCCCTGTTGCTGTGCTGTGCCTGGATGAGGGCAGCAACAGTCAGCACCCGCCTGCCTAGCTCGCAGCTGGGCACTGCTCCCTGCTAACGCAGCATGTACCAAGAAGGGCCCCCCCGCACTCCCCTCCTGGCCCAGCTGCCACCCCCAGCCCTCACAGCCGTGGCGGCATGATTTATGGTCCTGAGCCAGCACCTGTGTGAGACCTTGAGGAGACCTCAAGTGGCCCCCCCCTGGTCTGGCAGGGTCAGGGCCCAGCAGGAAGCAAAGGGGAGCAGGGGTGGTGGGCAGGATGGTCAGAACATGGGCCTAGGGGTAGGGGGCAGGAGGCAGACACCAAGGCCCCAGGGCCTTCAGGCAGCTCTGAGTCCAGCTGGGGACCCTGAAATGTGCCCCCTGCCCTCAGAATGTTCCCAGCTGCGTGGCGAAGGAGATATTGAGGGAGTGGAGAGAGGTTTCCTCAGTCTTGTGCTCCTTCCTGCCCTCCCCACAGCAGACTGGAAGCTTCCAAGTCCCACTGGGCGGCCTAGGCCTTACCCAACAGCCCCCAGCCTGGGACCAGGGCAGGGCTGGCAGCGGCCTGAGCCTGAAGCAGGGAGGAGAAGAGGTTTGGGGCTCCAGGTAACACAGAGCAGCTGCTGGCTGAGCTGTAGGGCTTTAAGACCGGGCCTGGACAGGGCCGCAAGCAGATGGACAGAGGCTCATCCCTTCAGCCTCATGTTCTGAGAAGGCCCAGCAGCCCTGGGGTCACTGCTAAAGTCAGGGGCTTGGTGAGGCTGGGGCTCATCTAGATTTAAGCTAAAACACCCTGGGAATCCCCAGGCCCAGCTCTTAACTGAGGCAACCCAGCACTGCCCTCAACCAGAACAGGCCCAACATAGTTCCTCATTAGTCATGGAAGGACATCACTAGACCTGCAGACTGTCCCTAGCTGCCTACCTCTGAGAAATTCTCATACGCTTCTCTCCGCAGCCACAGGGCCAGCTACCATCCAGCCCGGCGCACTGGACATTCAGATCAACCGTGAGGTACCGTACAGCTCAAGTACCAGGTGGTTGCCTGTGAAGGTCAGAAGCTTCTGCGCCTCCTTGAGGCCGAGCCTCGTCACCTCCTTCCATAACCATGGCAACTTCTTCCATCCCAGGCCCTAGTGAAGGGCCGTCACCCCCTACTCACTCAGACCTTAGACCTCAGAACCATAGCCCCTTCACTGTGGCACCTCCGGACTGGGGGCCTCTGGGCGCGGGGCCCAGCGTGGGTGAGGCTGGGGACAGAGGGAGGCAGGCTTCCTGGGTCTCCTGTGAGGACAAACAGAAAGCTTTGAGGCCTCGGAAAATCCCGCCTGGGATTCCAGGCCCTGCCGGCGTCACTGCCTTTTGACTATTGTCCCCGACGGAAATGACCCAGCCCCCAGGCTGCAGGGACAGAGCGGCCATTGTGAGGCCCCACCAGGCTCAATGCCCCCTTGTTCGTCCTCCCAGCCCCTAGCAAGACTCGGAGGCCAGTTCTTCCAGTTGCTAGTTGGAAAGAAAGGACCTGCCTTCAGGCACCAGGCCTTGGGTGGGGCAGGGCGGGGCTGGAGAAATCAGCCCCCCCACCCTCTACCCCTATCGCCCAAGTCCTGGAAACAAGCCACTGTCCATGGTGTTTCTTCAACTCACAAGGCCCTGTACAGGGAGACCTAGTGATTAAGTACAGTAGTTAGACCCACCCAGCTCAGCCACTTAGAAGTCAAGTGACCTTGGGAAAGTCATTTCCTTTTCTCTGAAATGAATTCTCTTCTTTGGCGAAAACAATAGCTATTATTTATTGGTGCTTGCTACATGGCAGGCACTGCTGGAAACAACTTTGTATACATTCACCTTGTAATCATTATAGCAACTTTGTGAAATAGATACTATTTTCCCCACTTATAGATGCTCAAGCTGAAGCTCCAATCTTTTGACCACCAGATGTGAAAAGCCAACTCATTGGAAAAGACCTTGATGCTGGGAAAGGTTGAAGGCAAAAGGAGAAAGGGGCAGAGGAGATGGTTAGATAGCATCACGAACTCAATGGACATGAATTTGAGCAAACTCTTGGAAAAGGCAATGACAACCCACTCTAGTACTCTTGCCTGGAGAATCCCATGGATGGAGGAGGCTGGTGGGCTGCAGTCCATGGGGTCACGAAGTGTCGGACACAACTGAGCGACTTCACTTTCACTTTTCACTTTCATGCATTGGAGAAGGAAATGGCAACCCACTCCAGTATTCTTGCCTGGAGAATCCCAGGGACGGGGAAGCCTGGTGGGCTGCCGTCTATGGGGTCCCACAGAGTCAGATACGACTGAAGCAACTTAGCAGCAGCTGCAGCAGCAGCAGCAGCAGCAGCTGGGAGATAGGGGAAGACAGAGGAGCCTGGAGTGCTGCAGTCCAGGAGGTCACCAAGAGTCAGACACAAATTAGCGACTGAACAACATAGACGAAAACACTGAGAAGTGACTTGCCCCAAATTCCACAGCTAGGAAAAGACTTTTTAGAAAGCCAGGTAGTCCGGTTCTGGAGTCCTTGCTCTCTTCACTTTCCTCTGTTGCAGGCTTTCCTCATAGGGTGGTGTCGAGGACTAGGAATAGCAAATATATGAACTCAGTGGATGATGAAGCAGGTGTGGTAGCCGCTGTCCTCACCATGGTGCCTAGATACCTGCAGGGACCAAAATTCTCCACTGCCCTGCCTGCTTCCTGACCCTGGGAAGCATCTTCTCAAGCACCTTTGCCTTCCCCGGGGGCCTGCCATGTGCTCTACATCTGTCTGTGCCAAAGGGTGACCCAAAGGGAGAGAAACTCAATCCAGCTACAGCTGGTGGGAGATTTCCCAGCAAGCTCTGCTCCTAACCAGAGTACTGCCACCAGACTCACCTCCACATGGAACAGACAGGAAACCAAGGCCCAGCGAGGGAGCGGGGCTTCTCAGAAAGCAGCATGGAGTTGGAGCCAGGGCTGAGAAACGAGGCAGATCTCCTGACCACCCCATCCCCTTCCCCTGCCTCACCAGGGCTGTGGCAACTCAGGGGCTCTGGCAGGGTAGCCAGGGACATGTGCTTGGATGCGCACACACTGCAGGGGGGGGCAGTCATCATGCACAGGGCCCAGGACTCCCCAGCCTACCCCCACGTGGACCCTTCAGACCTGGGGCTCAGCCATCATCCCAAAACCTGAGTGAGGGCAGGTGGTGGGGGACTCTCTGGGGAACCTGTAGGTGGGGGCTGGAGCACCAGGGAAGGCCCTTGATTCTGTTCTATTGCAGAGCAGAGCCCTATTTTGTCAAGCTTCCATCAGGCAGGGGCTGCCCTCATCCAGCCAGTTCCTAGGGGCTGTGGGCGTGGAGGTTCAGGGGTCCTGGGTCAAGGGTCCTCCTGCACAAAGCACAGGGGAGGGGGCTGGGCCCTGTGTGGCAGCCAGCTACCTTGGACTTTGGTATAGGATCAGTTCTACATTTGTGTTTTTCCAGAGTGGCTCCCAGACCTCTAGCCTCACAGGCACCTGGGTGCTGGGTGAAAGTTGAGCTCCATGGGCCCCGCCCCTCGTCAAATCCCAGTCTCGGGGGTAGAGCCAAGGAATTTGCATTTTAAGCCAGCTAAGCATCTGATGGGCTTGGGAGTTGGAGAACCTACTTGGGGGCATTTGGGCATAAGCAGGGAGCTCAGAACAGTCTTCCTGCCAAGAAGGTCAGAGTTACCATAACCTGGGTTCAGCTGCTGGTGCACTAGGCTTGTGTGAGGGATACTGAAAGTGGGGACGGGCAAAGACTTCTACTGAGTAAGGACAGTGGCTACCACCATCCTGGGCTGCCCTGGACCCAGCCCTACACTGAGCACCCCACCCAAACTCCCAGGGGACATGTGAGCTGGGGTTCAGGTTAGGAACTTCCAAGCAAAGCCGGTGGACGAATTGGCCCCCAGCACAAGCCCCATCCACAAGCCTGGCCTGTTCACCAGAGGCTTTTTCCATGTTAGAAACTAGTCTGAGTGCTTTGCCTAACAACCCCGTGAAGCAGGTGTCGTTACTTTCACCTTTTATAAATGAGTAAACTGAGGCCTGTTAGCCAAGTTGGTAACATGCAAGATTTATGGGAGCTAGGGACTTAACTTCCCTGGTAGTGCAGTGGTTAGGACTCTGCACTTCCACTACAGGGGGTGTGGATTCGATTCCTGGTTGGGGAACTAAGCTCCCATATGCCACCTGGCATGGGTTGCCCAAAAATAAAGACAGACTTACAGGAGCCACCTGTGTCTCTATTATGCCATTTTGGGGGTGGGTGGTATGGGTAGAGGGTGCCAGAGATAAGATCTCAGTTTCAGCTACATGTCTATTTTTTATTCAATATATTAAATATATTAATCAGAAAAGTCACATACTATAAATCCAGGAAAATACACAAATATAAATGTCAGAATCTGTCATTTGTCTTCCTCCTAGAGTGAGTCTATGTACACGTGGAAGGAGGGCAGGAAGAGAGCAAGTAGGAGGCGGCTGCTAGGGGCCCATTCCTCCCTCCCAACCCCACTCCCACCTCAACCTCTTCCTTCCTGTATTTACAGCAGCATTCGGCTTATTTACAGCATGGCGGTGTGTGTGTGTTAAAAACGGTTTATCTTACAAAAACATGACGACCAGGGCTGGGCTGGGGGGGTAAGACAAATAGTAAGGGTCACCCCTGTGAATGCATCCCTCTCCCCCAGGCCATGAGCTCCCTGCTGACCTCCCAGAGGACAGGGGGAGGGGCAGCCAGTCTGCAGCTCAGGCCCAGGCCGGGGTGATGCTCCGGGGCTCCGTGGGCCATGGGCTAAAGGCACGTGGGGTGGCATGATGAGCGCGCACACCAAGCGCACGCGTGTTCCCGGGCCAGGGTCAGAAGGGCAGCGTGTCCATAAAGATCTTGTCGACGATGGGTGGAGGGGGCACCAAGTCCTCCAGCTTGAGGTAGAAGATGCGCTGCAAGCCCTGGGTGCACAGGGTCCGCAGCTCGGGCAGCTTGCCCAGCAGGCGCGACAGGCAGCTGGCCGGCTGGGGCTCACCCGCCTCGGCCGAGACGTGCTCCTTCAGGCAGCTGGCAATGCGGTTCTGCAGCTCCTCTACCCGGCGAGGCTCCTGCAGCCCATGCCGGTCTGCGGTAGAGGGGGGACAAGGTGTGGGATTAGACACACTGCCCAGAACCGGACGCCCCTCTCCCCTGCAGAGTTAGCTGCCCCCAGGTCTCTGGAGCTGCTGCTACTGACCATCTCCCATGCCCCCCTGCACTCCACACAAGCACAGGAGCCCCACCAGAAGCCCAGCAAGGCAGCAATGCTCGTCATCCTCATCTTCCAAGGGACAAAGTGAGGCCCAGAGAGGTCCCAAGACTTGCCTAAGGTCACAAAAAGGAAATAAAACCTTAAGCAAGTTACTGACTGGCCCAGTGTTGTTTTTTTGGTTTCTGGTTGCCCCCACCCCAGATGGTAAAGAATCTGCCTGCAATGCAGGAGACCGGAGTTTGATCCCTGTGTCAGGAAGATCCCTTGGAGAAGGGAATGGCTACCCATTCCAGAATTCTTGCCTGGAGAAGTCCATGGACAGAGGAGCTTGGCAGGCTACAGTCCATGGGGTTGCAAAGAGCTGGACATGACTGAGCGACTAACACCCCAGACTACTGTGAGAAACCTTGGCTTTGTGTAGCAGCGTTACAGATGTCACCTCCAGAGAAAGCAGGCCTCAAAACCCAGTGCTCTCTCTGCAGCCGAAAGTACCTCGGATTCTGTCCTACAGTTTTTTTGGTACTACGTAGCCTTGTAAAACTTAACTTAAAAAAAATTAACTGAAAAGGAGATGGGGCAGGGGAAGTCCCCTACCAGGGACTTAAGTGGTGCAGTGGTTAAGAATCCACCTTGCAACACAGGAGACAGGGGTTTGCTCCCTGGTAGGGGAACCAAGATCCCACATGCCTCAACTATCAAGGCCCATGTGCTCTGTGGCTCACATACCATAACTAGAGAGTCCTTGCGCCACGACAAAAGATCCCGTGTGCCACAACTAAGACCTTACGCAGTCAAATAAATGGGTAAATATTTTTTTAAAAGAGCGAGAGAGATGGGGCAGATTCTGGTGCTTTAACAAATAAAGACCTAAAAACCTCCACATTTAATGCCAAAAACTCGTATCTTGCACAATTACGTTTACATATTTACATGAAGTACACAACCAGCAAAGCTAATCAGTGCTATGAGCAGTCAAGGTGGTAGCTACCCTTCGGGCAGCTAATGACTAAAAAGTGGGCACAAGGAAGGGTTCTGGGGTACTGGTCATGGCTGCTTCTTTTTTAAAATATAATTTTAGTTATTTATTTATATTTGGCTGTGCTGGGTTTCTGTTGCTCCGTGGGCTTTCTCCAGTTGCAACAAGCAGGGGCTATTCTCTAGTTATGGTGCACAGGTTTCTCATTGCAGGGCTTGTTGTATTGCAGAGTACAGGCTCTGGAGCAGGAGGGTTTCAACAGCTGCAGCTCATGGGCTTCAATAGTTGTGATTCCTGGGCTCTAAAGCACAGGCTCAGTAGTTAAGGCACACGCGCTTAGGTGCTCCACAGCATGAGGGACTCTCCCAGATCAGGGATTGAACCTGTGTCTCCTGCGTTGGCAGGCGGATTCTCTACCACTGAGGCACCAGGGAAGCCCCGTGTCTGTTTCTTGATCTATTTGTTGTGTATGTGCATACACTTGGTGAAAATTTCCATGCAACATGATTCAGTAAGATTTAAAAAAAACCCCAAACTTGAGGCCACACACGACACCTGCACAGTCAGGATCTTGAGTAGTCTGGCTACGTCAGGGGCTGATGGCTTGCCGTCAGCCACAGCTAGGCCTGAAACCCGGCTCTGCCAACCACCAACTGCATTGCCCTGAGCCACGCCTGCCCTCTCTGCACCTCGTCACCCTCACTCCACAATGCAGGAGGCCCAGGAAGCACCAGATGCTGGTACATCCAGAGCCAGGCCCTCAGGCCTTCCCCATCTCCTTGGGTCTGGGGACCGGCCTCCCACCTGTGATGAGGACAAGCGCGGAGAGGCAGGCGAAGGCAGGGATGTCGACCACCAAGCTGTGCAGGGAGCGCGAGAAGGCCAAGATGCTGTCGATCCAGTCCCCGAAGCCACGGGCGCATTGCAGGCGGTGCAGCACCAGGCCTGAGCAGAAGATGAGCTTCCCCTCGGCTGGTTTAGACCTGGCAGGTGGGGTGCAGACAGCCGTTAGGGGGGCTGGAGGGCAGGGCGCTGGCCGAGGGCTGAGCACACAGTGGGATGCTCACCGGTAGGCCAGACGGAGGATAAAGAGCTCCAGAAAGGCGGACTCCAGCAGCAGGTCCTGGTCTCCGGGAAACAGTTCAGCAAAGCCGGGGATCTTCTCGGCCCACTTGCGGATCACCTCCAGGGAACCCGAGAGCAGGTCGTAGAACTGCTGCACGTCCCCAGCATCCTCTTTCCCGAAGTGGGGCAGCGCCAGCTCCTGGAACTGGCAGGTGGTCCAACGAGGTCAGACCCCAGAAAGAGCCCCACACCCAGGCGGCCGTGTACAGCTGTGTCACACCCTGGGATGCCAGATCCCAAGGGTGAGAATGGAGCCGAGATCCCGCCCATGCTTGCTTGCCAACTCTCGCCTATTAACCCAGAGCTGAGGCTGCTGGAAGGAGCGCGGTTTTTTTTTAATTGGCCACCGCCCAGAGGGGTACATTTTTCCATCTGGTCAGCCTAGAGGAGCCAACCCTCTTTTCGATCTGTGGAACTAGGGGCTGAGCAGGTGGCTTTTCTCATGTGTAGGAAGTGCCGAATGTGGGCTGGGCAGGGCCTCACCTTGGAGTAGTCCAGTTTAGAAGTGCTGGGCCCCGAGTCCAAGTGCGCCCGGACCAAGGAGGTGAGTAGGTGTGCTGGGGAGGTTTCTGGGGGCTGCTTGGGCTTTGAAGGGAGCCGACCCCGCCGTCCTTTCAGGCTGTCTGTCCGGACAACTGCAGAGAAAAGGGCTGGAGTGAGGCAGGGAGAAAGGGGCCCAGGGAAAGGACTCCCAGCCCAAGCTGTGCACCCCGGTGCTAGAAGCATGCCGAAGTATGAGGAGCTAGAACCCCCGAGAACCCAGGGGACCCTGCAGCGATCTCCACTCCCACAAGGCAGGCAGGTGGACTGGAGGCAGGGGAGGACAGAAGGCCTAGGCACGCCCTCCCTTGCGGCCCACCAGGACAGATGTCCGGGGAGGCAGTCTGCGGGCCCCACCCCATTCCGGCCCACCTCTGTCCCTCGGGGCCTGTCCCAACCACCCACCTTCCTTCACCATGCCCACGGCCAGGCACTTCTGGAAGCGGCAGAACTGGCAGCGGTTTCGCCGCCTCTTGTCCACAGGGCAGTCCTTGTTAGCCAGGCAGATGTACTTGGCATTTTTCTGCACTGTGCGCTGGAGGGGGCCAACACGGAACAGGCTGTCAGAGTGTGGGGTGGGGGTGGGGGGGAGCCAGGGGAGGGGACTGTCCAGATCCTACTGCCATTGCAGACAAAAGCGCTCTCTGTTCACAACTATTTTTCTAACATTTGGGTGGCAGGGGAGGATAAGATGGATGGGTTGGGGGAGGAAGAAAAAAAGTCTTGGGGACACTGGGGGAGGGTTTGGCCTTACCCTCAGGATGCAGGATGAGGGGCGAGGGGCTCCCCAGCAGCCCAGACACTGACACTTCTTAACGTGCCTGTGTCCGCCTGCCCCTTCCCTGAGGCAGACACGAGAGGCTAAGGAGGGGCCAGGGCTGGGGCCGGGCAGGGAGGCAGGCACCCAGCGCTGGGACAAACACGCAGCCTGTTCCCAAGTCCACCTCCAGCCCTCCAGCACCAAGCCCTCTCCTCGCATCCTTTCATCTCGTGCCAGGAACACGAGTGCCTGGGCCCCCCCTTCCCACCAGGACCTTGAGTAGGGGGAGGCCAGACAGAGGAAAACCAGAGGCTGGCCACAGAAACTCCCCCTCCAGGGTAACCCCATAGCCTGCACCCTCTGCCCCACTGTCGCCCCTCCCTCCATCTTTCCAGCACCCCAGGGTCAGCATGAAAGGTCCCAGGTTCCTGTTCCTAGGATGGCAGCCCACCAGGCCAAGCCTGCCCTCTTCCTAAAGAGCAGACTTGTTGGAAGGAGAGCCCAAGCAAAGCCACCACAAAGCCCGCTGGGGTGAGAGACCAGCCTGCCCCACCTCTCATAAAAAGCTATACCAAGGGCAGCCCAGTACCTTGAAGAAGCCTTTGCAGCCCTCACAGGTGCGGACACCATAATGCTGGCAGGAAGCATTGTCCCCACACACAGCACAGCGGCCCTCGCTTCCACCCGGAGCCCCACTCCGGGCCTTGGCAGAGGTCACGGGCGCGTCCAGCCTCCCTGAGCCATCAAGGTGGGGAGAAGTGGGCACCAGGCCTGGGAACGCTGTTTGCATGGAATAGCTCTCTCCCTCCCCCAGCTGGTGGGCGGCCTGCGAGGGGAACAGCTTCAGGGGGCTTGGGGCCAGGCTGGGACTGGGGCCGGGGGGAGGGCTGAAGGAAAAGAAGGCCGGCGGCTGGGGGTGCCCAGAAGCCTTGGGCAGCTGCTCTGTCCATGCCCGCAGGCCTTCGTAAGTCTGGCTGGGCGAGAAGGGGCCAAAGGAGCCATCCCAGGGAGAGAGCTGGGGAGGCTGGAAGCTGGGCGTGGATGGTGACGGTGCAGAGCAGGGACTGCCATAGTAGTCAGAGCCGCTGGAGGACAGGGTCTCGTCCAGAGGGCCACTCAGCGTGCCAGGGTAGCAGCCGTACACCTGGAAGTCCTCGAACTTGAAGGAAGCAGAGGCTGGGGAGGTGGCTGACGATGAGGACGTGGAGGAGGCCGAGGAGGAGGCCGAGGAGCACGGCTGGGCTGTGCCTGACAGTTGGTAGAGGAAGGTGTCAAACTCCCCTGTGTAGCCGTCCATGAAGGTGCTGAAGCTGGGCAAGGCGGTAGGGACAGCGGGGGCCGCCTCGGGGCTGGCCAGGTCCATGGTGGGCTTGCTGAGCTCGGGGGTCAGGAGGTCGCCTGCCAGGTGGTCACGGGGTCCTGGGCTTGGTGCTGGTGTCCCATACTGGGCTTGGATACAGGGCATCTCTGGAGAAGGAAGAGACCAAAGTAGGGGGAGAGGGAAGTCAGTAACAGAGGCCTGAAGCCTGACCTCTAAGTATAGGTCCTTGAGCGGCCAGGAGGCAGGACTCCCAGCCAGACATGGGACACTGAGGCGTTAGGGCCATGGCCCACCACAGAACCCAGGAATCCTTGGTACCTGGCCAGAGCACCACCTCAATGTCCATGTCACAAAGCCCCTGGGCAAGGTCCCAGCAAGGGTGGGCTCAAGTCGGAAGGCCAACCACACCCCGGGCAGCCTGGGAACCCTAGGGAGGGCATGTAGCCAGCATTTCTCTGCTGGAACAGGGAAAAGCTGTGTTCGTCCAGCCCCCTGCCTCTCCCTAACTGGGTAAGGCGCGGGTGGGGGCTGGGAGAAGGGTGGGTGGGAGAGGCAGCCAGGCAAAGCCAGAGCCCAGTCCTGGGAGCAGATACGCTGTTCCTCCAACCTGGCACTTCTGGGAATATTCCCAGGCATGGCTCAGCCTCTGCAAAACCCCCTCCTCTCCTCCCCCCACAGTGCCTGAGCTGAAGAACAACATCCTGCAAATGGAAGAGGAGCTGAGAGTGAAGGCCCAGTTGCCTATGAAAGCAGCCAAGACAGCAATTAGCCTCTCCCTACCCCCATCCCCAACCCCACCCTCACCCTACATACTGAGCAAAGGCTGTAGATCCCACGCGCACCCCAGTCCTGCCATCTGGGGATGGGCACCCACTCTACATTGCCTGGGATGCTCCCAGAAGGAAAGAGGAAAGGAGCCGAACCTCCTTCCCCAGTACCCCAAGGGATCAGGTAACCGGGATCCAGACCTTTAAAATGCCATATGCTGGAGGGCGGAGTGTGGTGGGGAGAGCAGCCCCTGGACTTCGAGTCCTGAAAAGGAACTTCTCTGCTTTCCCGCAGCATCTCCCCCTATTATTTTTACAAGAGCACTCAGAGTCCAGCAGACTACCTGAGGTGGCTGTGTAGGGCAGAGGAGAAGTCTGCTGGGGGTGATGGAAGTCTGGGTCCCTCCACTAAACAGTTCTGTGCCCTGAAGAACCCAGGAGCTCAGACAAAGGGGGCTTACACCCCCTCAAATCTGGAGGAATCTGAAGGAGCAGAGAGAATCATTCAGGGGGGGTCTTTAAGTTCACAGACAAGTCAAAAGCTAATGCAGAGAGGAGGCTCTCATCCTACCTCCTTGCCTTGTCTCTGTGACCCTAGCCTCATCAGTCAGGGAGGGAGGCTGGGGAAGAAAGCAAGCTGAAACAGGGAGTGCCATAACCAAGGGGGACAGCAGGAGGGGGCAAAAGCTGGCATTACCTCCTGGCCAACAGCCTGGGGAGCTCTCCCGTAATAGGCTTTCTCCTGCCTCCTTGGGCCCTGGACAGGGCAGCTCCACCCCTGTCCTGACACTCCCACAACCAATTGAGACAACAGAGCCCCTAGAAACTTTGGCCCCACCAACCAGTGGCGCCCATCCATAGGCATAAAGTACCTGCAAGCGATAAGGCTGGCCCCGTCTGTCTGCGCTAAGACAGCCTGGCAGGGAAGGTTTTGGGGTGGAGTAAAAGAGGCAGCAGCTACGCAGGACTGGGCTGGGCATTCCAGCCTTATTCAAATCCCGTTTCTCCACTTGGAAGTCCCACATCCGGATCAACCCCCACCAAACTATCCCCACTCCTGCCTTCATGCAGGTACTTAATGACACAAGATATGGACCTCCATCCAGCCTTTGGCAGGGACACACGGAGAAGGAAGAGGTGGGGTTGAAGGAAGGAGCAAGGAGAATCCGGCTACAGGCAGGTCTTGGCAACAATGTGGTTTGCACCTGTTGTGCTAAACAAGCCTTCAGGCTGCACCCTACCTGTCTGATCCGACAGAGACTGGGGAGGGGGATTCTCTAGGTGGTACCCCCACCAGAAACTCCAACATCAGCAACTTCAATCAAGGATCCCCAAGGACGAAGCTTTCCACCTCTCTCTCTCTCTCATACACACACACAGATTCAAGCTACATTAAAAAACAATTTTCCCTACGCTTCCAGAGACTGTGCTCTGCCGTAAGAAGCCTCTTTTATTCCAACACGCAGCAGCACCCCCTCCACAGTTCAGTCACCAATGTTAAGCCATTTGCTAGGACAATCCAGACCTCTCCTAAGATAGTTCAGGCAGAAACTTCCAACTGGGGAACCCTAGAAACTAACCCACAGCATTAAGAATGAGTGTTAAGAAAACAACTAGGGGTACAGGAGTGAGCTGACAAGCTGAGGAGGAGACCCTTTTGGAAATCCGATCCTGGAAGGAGTCGGATCCCAGCAGCCCAAAACTCTGTGCACCTTTCCCCGCACTGCACCGAGACCCCCATCAGCAACTAACTCCTGGGAGTCCTGTGCCAACTAAGGGACCCTGGGAGACTGAACTCTAGACAGCCTCCTACTGAACGAGTCCCCACTGCAGGCGCCAACTGACTTCTGTGGCTTCCACCTTGCACAGACCCCCGCCTCCCCAACACACACACACAACACCCAACAGACTCCAGTCCCATCTGGGTCTTCATCCCGTTCCAACCCCTAACCCCCCAGCCAGAGTTGCAGCCTATACTCGCCCTCCTTCATGCTAACCCCAAAACATTCTTTCGGTCCTCGCAAACACGTATCTCCTTCATGCAACACCCCCCGCCCCTCCCCGCCACAAAACCAAAACGGAGAGCCCCGCTGAGATGCACGCTTTCCAGGGGGCACCTACCCGGCTGGCTTCTGCTCCCCCTGCCCGGGACCGGCGCCCCAAGTCGCAGCCTGGTCCCGCGTGCGCTCCCGCTGTCTTGCACACTCCCCCAACTTTCGCAGCCTCCACCACTGGGACTCCCGGCCGCGCCGGACCCTGCTCTTAAGCGCTCCGTGACGCACGGGGAGGGGCGGGGGCGCCACTGACGCACGCGGCCCGGCGAGCTTTGGCCATACAAGGGCGCGGGGGGCGGCGCGGTTCCGGCGGGAGGCGGCCAGGGGGAGGTGCGGGGCCGGGGAGCCCGAGGGGGCGGGGCGAGAGGGGGGGCCTGGAATGTCTGCGCGCGTGACGCACGCGGGGTTCCATTGACGCAGGGAGCGCGGATTGTTTGATCTATAAATAGTCCCCTCGCGCCCGCCGCGCCAGCTAAAAATAGCAGCTCGCAGACTCGCAAGGCTCCGCCGGCCGGACCCAGGAACACAGGCCCTCGGGGCAGAAAACAGGCCCGAGGGCCAGAGCCCGAGAAGAGGGCGCTCTAGCTCCGAGGCCGCGGGGCTTCCCCGGACGAGGATCTCCTCACCCTCCGGGTGCTCCTGGGAGCCACGACTGCGCCTGGCTCCGCCTCTGCACCTTCCCCAGCCTTCCCTGCTGGCTTGGGGTGCCACTGACCGGCTGAGCGGCGTGGGCAGGCCTTGGGCTGGGCAACTCAGGGACGCGTCCCGGGGAACCAGCGGGGTCTCGAGTTGAGAGGTTGGCCAGGGACGTCAGACACCACAGTACCCACCACACAGACACACTCTCTTCTAGGGACGTCAGACACAACAGTACCCCACCACCACACAGACACACACTTACTCCCTACTTCCTCTCCCCAATTTCTTATGCAAAGTACCTTCTAGAGGGTAGGATTCGCCAGGCCAGAGACAGGCCAATGCTGTGCTTCACAGCTGAACTAGATTTCTCACCACTATCCTCTCCGGTCCCTGACAGGGTGAGAGCACTCTAATTGGGAAATTACCGAATTTCAGAACCGGGTGGAGCCTGAGAAATCTTATCGAATTTGTGCCGACTCTTCCCCATTTTATAAATAAACGGGCTCAGAGAAATAATGACACTTGCTCAAGGTCACAGAGCAAGGCGGTGGCTCACTGGGGTGGAGCCTGACTACATCTCTAGGGGATCTCTTCACCGCCCCCCGCCGCTGCCCACGACCCCTCCCTCCCACCTTACCTCCAGCACCTGCAGGCAGTGTGTCTTTCACGTGCACGAGGGCACAGGCCCGGCTGCAGCCACCTGCAGCCTTTCCTAGATGGGGCTGTCACCCCTCACCTCCCTGGGGTGCCCCAAGTCTGGAGAGCCAACACCTTTGATAAGACAGGAAGGAAAAAAGGCTAATATTTAGAAGAGAGCCCCTCCCCTCCCCCTGTCCACACTGAGCCTGTGACCAAGGACGCCACTCTCGCTTCCCCTGGTCACCCAACAGCACTTCCCTCTACCCTGGAGGCACTTCCTGCTCCTCACTTCCATTCTCACCTCCCTCTCAGGTTTCCCACACTCTGCTCTCCAGCCCTCGGTTCTGCCCACTCAAAGGTCCCACTGGCACGTCCAGCATCACCCATTCTCTACCTCTGCTGTCTCTGCACTCCTTGCCCACCACCAATCTCTGCTTTTGAAGCCTCACACGCTACTTTTCACTTTCTTCTGAAATCATATTTTGATATTGCAGCCATGGCCCGTGCCTCACTGGCACCCGAAGGCAGCAGAGCATCTGAGTGAAGCCAGTGACTTGCCCTTCTCCCTGCCCACACCCACTAAGAAACTGCCCGTTCACCATTTGTCTCCTCTTCACATCCTACAGTCCACGGCCGATGGAGCAGGTTCCATGTAGTAACATCAGTATCTTTCAGTCAGAACCTAGCATAGCGCCCCCATCGCAGCACATGCTCTCAACATGGACCAGTGTTTGGAGAGCTCTGGCCTTTGTTAAACCGTCTTCCAAAGACCCTTCAAGGCCACCTTCATGAAGGTGAAGTGTGGATAGGATGATCTTTAACCAAAGTTTTGTTTTTCTTTGTCTTAGGCTTTTGCATTGAGATATTACTTGGGAAAAACATGAATTCCACAGCTTAAACCTGCTTTGAAACCACTAATATAATTCATGTCTTCCCATTTTGCACATTAGGACCCAAGGGCACCCAGAAGAGCTGCACCTTGCTCAGAAGCACAGGCAAGTCTGGGCTGGTGAAACTAATCCAGTCACGTCACAGGCTGGTTTCCCCACCTAGCCCCCCTCCCCACCCACCCCAGCAGGGCCTTCCTCAGAAAAGAAAACAATTCTAGTATGGTAGCAAAAGTTGATTAGTCAGGTCAATGTTCTTCCCTCCAAACCTCACCACCAAAACACAAAACAAAAACAGGTGTATTAGCTGCAGCCTTAACGGCTCTTTGAAAGCTGAATCAGCAGCCTTGAGCCCTAGCACCTCCTATATACCCCACCACTTTGCATTTGTAAAAAGCAACACAGACATTCCCTACTTTGTCCACCCAGAAGCCTCAGGGAACTCAAATGTGGTAAGGAGCGGTCCAGGTTCCCAGCCTACATCTCCACATCTAAGCATCTAGCCTCCAGAGCTGTGCCGGCAGCCCAGGGCCCACCTGGGTGGGAGATGGCAGGTTTGGAGGCAGTAGTCTTGCTGTCCCAAAGGCAGAGGCTGGGCGAGGCAAGAGCAGCTGCCACCTGGCCATGCTTGTGGAGGTGGCGGATGCTAGGGTCTCAGAACACATTACGCTCTGAAAATAAGTAAGGAGAAAAGGGCAGGGTCCTTCTATAGGAACACAGCCAGGAGCACCTAGCCTAAGACAGAAGGGAGAGGGATTGGGGGTCCTTGAGCTTCATCCCTGCCGGCCAGATGCCCTCCAGGGAGGGTGGCATTGGGCTTCAAATCCAGAGAATCTTAGTAGAATCCAACTAAGGTGGAACTGTTGAAAATGCATAACAGATGCAAACTTTGGGAGGCCTAGAGCATAAACTGGTCCAAGGGCAGATGGAGACTCCAAGGGACCTCACTAAGTCCAGCCCTTAAGATAAGCAAGATCAGAGTGAACAGTTCATTGTAGGGGAGATAAGGGGTGGAAAGCGACAGGTAATAACCATGGGAGGAGAGGTATCCAAAACTTTGAGGTGAGGACCAGAAAGTAAGGCAGGGCCAGGATAACACGGGAAGGGCAGGGGAATATGTCATGCTGGAGACGAGAGAGCGCTGCCCAAGGTCAGGCTCCCACAGCACGGCACAAGTGCTGTGCCAGCAACACCGGGCTCCCCACTGTCCCAGTACAAAGAACTTGGGCTTCAACCTTCCCACCACCCACTGGGCACATTGTTCCTCTTCCTTCTACTCTAATCCCACCGACCTTCTAAGACTTCAGCTCATGCCACCCTCCTGGACCAGCCTGACTTGTAATAGTAAGTACCTTCGCAGCAGAAGATTTGAGGGTGTGAGGAGTAGGGAATACCAGTGAAGGGTCAGACCTCGGCTTAGGACACAGCATGGATTCTTCCATTTCACCCTCTCCCTAATCTTCTAGGAATTACCACCTGCATTTTATAAATGAGGAGATGGAGGCTTAGGGGCCAGGAATCAGAACCCCCCACCCCCACCCCTGCTAACTCCCAGCTCTGTGCTGGACCCACTGCCCTCAACTCTGAACTCCAGAGCTCTGGCTTCTGACCCCGTGAGCCATGAGTCTCATAAGTCTAACCACAGAGCCAGGTACACACACGGCCTGCAAACTGAAAACAGCAGTGCCTACGAGGAGGTCTCTGCGGGAACTGGAAGCATCCCAGTTCCTAGTCTGAATGATGGTCACCTGGGTGACCTATGAAAAAGTCATCAAACTATACACTCTCAAGATTTCACATCTATGGTTTGTATGCTTTTTTGTATGTATGTTATACTCTCAGAAATAAAATGTTTATTTAAAAAATGTGCTCAGTCATGTCTGACTCTTTGTGACCCCATGGACTGTAGCCTGCCAAGCTCCTCTGTCCATAGAATTCTCCAGGCAAGAATACTGGAGTGGGTTGCCATGCCCTCCTCCACAGGATCTTCCCAACCCAGGGATGGAACCCAGGTCTCCTACGTTGCAGGCATATTCTTTACCGTCTGATCCACCAGGGAAGCCCAAATAATCATGTCTAAATGGGAGAGATACATCGATTCAAATGGATGCAGATGCCGCTGGCATTTACTGAAATCAGAAACGGAGGTTGTTTCTCAAGTATTTGTTCTATCAACACAGATTCAGCATAGCTACGGTTAGGAGAGCCCGCGGTATCTAGCACGAGAAAGGTCTCTCCCAGTGTTTTCTGAATCGCTCAGCTAGGCCCTGGTCCCTGCCTGTCAAATCCTTTGCGGCCCACAGACTTATGTGCTCAGACCATCCCTCCCCACAACCAATGTGTGAACGTGAAAGCAAGGCCCTGTCTCCCCTACCTTGGCAGGAGGCATCCTCAAACAGTACGTAGCCCAGGGCAGGCCCCAAATGGGCAGCCAGAGTGCACCATTGTCCCCCAGGCAAGACGGTGGGTGAAGAGGAGATGGAGGAAGTGGAACTGCACTGCCCCTTTCCCACACTGCCCCCCCCACACACACAGGCTGGCCCCCGCCCCTGCTGAGCAAAGGGCAGGAACTTGCCCTACTTTCACCAAGACTATCCCCACCCATGGGCCTCCACACCCTTCCCGGGGGGTGGGCAGAGGGACTGAGCGTTGCCTCCTCCCCCACCGCCCCCTGGAGCTTCCCCTCCTGAGCCCCAGGACCCACCACCAGGCCTGACCGGCCACTTCCTCTTCCTGCCCCAGCATCACATCGAGCAGGGGGATTTGCGCTGTGGGCAGGGAAGCGCTGCCTACTGCCCCAAGGGCTGCCACATAAGGCTTTGGGAACTGGGGATGTGGGGTCAGGCCCAGGCCTGATCTCCTGGCCCTGGCCCAGGCCCTGCCATGACCAGGCGTGTTGTTCCCTCCGGGAAAACTGGCTCCCAAGGACACACAGGTCAGCCACCGCTCTCCATGTCTCGCCCAGCCCCCAACAGGACAAAAGATACAGGAACTCTCAGATGCATCTTTGACCAGGAGCCAGCAAGCCTGGTGTGTGACCCGGGCCAGTCCCTTGCCCTCTCCCAGAGCGTTTCCTCATCTGCCCAATGCTGACAAAATCACAAGTCCCTGTGCTGTAAGAATTCCCTGACAGAAGGCGGAGGGTCCACAGTGAAACGGGAGCATTGTCTGGGGACCCGGGCTCTAGAGCAGGATCCTGTGGCGAGCACAGAAAGGAGACACCAGGGCCGTCAGCTCGACTAGGGGGCCCCGCACCCTCCTCCTCCAAGAATTGGGAGACAAATAGTACCCCTGTCCCGCCTCTCCCCTCCAGGGCTGAGTAAAAGGAAATGAGAGTGTGTCCAGAGATGGGGCTCCACCCAGCACCAGGAAAATTCCAGACTGCACGCAGCAAGTACTCAATTGATACTCTGAAGATGGCTGGTTGATTAAGGAGATCAGACCTCTCTCCACAGAGGTCATTTTCAGTCGAGTAATTTCTCCACCCCCAGCCCCCTCTCAGGCCAGAAGGAATCAACATACAGCATAAAAGAACAAGACCAGCCTTCAGGAAGAACATCCAGACAGAACTGAAAAACACAGACAAGATCACGGAGTTCCTGGGGAAAAGCTGGCCCACGCCTCGTTTGCACCCTCCGCAGCTCTCCTTCCGTCCCCCCAGGTTGCTCAGATCCTGGCCAGCTCCTCTCTCCCCCACCCTTGGAGGGTCTCCCACCACCTTGCGGAACATCAACAACCCACCAAGTTCTCCTGCTTCTGCCCAAGGTCTCCACCCAGCCTCCTTGGGCAAAATTTCAAATTCCAAAATAAAAACCCTCTGATAACGAGTCCCAGCCGGAAAGACTGATGCATTTTCCTATTGTTAAAGTATTTTTAGTCACAGCCTCTGGATTCGTTTAGAGACTCACGTTCAGAAAGGGAAAAAAATTTTTTTTATTTATTTATTTATTTTTTTCGAGAACCAAGGAGGAGAACACGGAGCCTCCCACGTAAGAAGCTCCGCTTGTTCCACGCCGGCCCAGGCTCCTGGCCTGGCTCCCGGGGAGCGTGTTTGTGGCAAGCTGGTTGGCGGCTCCTCCAAGCCTCGCTCCGGCCCTGCTTCTCAGGCACCCAAGCAGCCGGGAAGCCAGGCTAGGAGGGCAGGGCAAGGGCCGAGGGCTCAGAGACATCAGTCTATGGGTTCAGATCCCAAGTCCCAACCAGCGAGGGGGCCGGGGGCCTTACCCAGGGGCCTGTGCTGAGGGACCTGCCTGATAACCAGCTCTCTCCAGCGTCCTTCCCCAGCCTGAGCAGACCAGTGCCTTATCCAGGCCGGGCCAACAGGAGAGGAGGATTGAAGAGCCTGTTGCAGATCTCTGAGGAAGGAGACTTCCACGTCTCCTGGTTCTCAACCACAATGTGGTCCAAGTCCCACCATTCCAGGGCTGTCAAGCTTTCACTCTCATTCCTTGAGAGGACTGACCACCCTTGTTTCCCCCTCCATCCCCCCTCTTGAGGCCAAAGAAACCACAACTCAGACAGTCATGACGAAAAGAGATCCAAATGGCCCAGCCCCAGTGCCTTGGTTTCGCCATTCCTAAGACTCACCAGCTTCCTCCACACGACCTGCTTTGATTCTCAGAGGTCCTGGACAACTGCGCCAAGGGAGACTCCCAGGGCTGGTTGGGGCCTCTTCCTGGTGGCCTTGAGGAGCCCTGCAGGAAGAGACGTGACCGCCCAGTCAGCCTGTCCTGCCGGCCGCGGCTGTGCACCAGCTGAGTGGGCTCAGGACGCAGAGCGGCCTCCACGGCAGCGTGTCCTCCTCTGTTTATATAGCTGAAACCAGAGCCGGCCTCTGGGGACGGGGGAGCTGCCTCGGAGCCCTCTTGGCTGAGGCCTGACTTTGGCCCGGGTCAGCGAGAGCCCAAAATAGTCAGCTGACGGGAGCCCCGGCGTGAGCGTGACCCTGGGCCCATGCCCAGGCCTGGCAGACAGGTGCCCACGTCACAAGACCAGCAGCTCTAGCGCTCATGGGGCCCCCTTGGCAGCCCCTCAGGGTGCCCCTGGCAGCATATCTGGCATGGGAATTCCACCCAATCACCTCCCTCATCCAGACAACAGACTGAATGCGAGGAATTCTGCCCACAGGAGCCACTGTGTACCCAGAGGGAAGGCCCGGCACTCAGGAGGCCGAGTCAGAGCTGAGGGCGGAGGTGGGGGCTGAGCAGAGGGAAAGTCACCCGGCCGCTGCTGTCATCTCCACTCACGTGCTTCCCGCATCCAGACCTCCGGCTGACCAGGAACACCTGCCTCATCCACTTACAGTAACTCCTTTCCCCGCCCCGGCCCGCCCAAGGTTGGTGGCCCAGCGCCTGCTGCTATCAGGAGGCCAGGTGCATGCCCAGCCCAGCCCCCAGCACAGGAGGCCCTGCTTCCCAGGGCTGTCCCTCCTTCTCTGCAGGCTTGGGGGGCTAGACACCCTGTCCTCTGCACCCCAGCCACCTTTCTGGACTCTCTGGACCCTGAACACCAACGCCACATGAGGCAACAGTGTTTGGGGTTCTGGCGGGGATACTGAGCCAGCTCCCACTTCACCTGGTGGGGGGTCTCTCAGAGATGGCTGAGAAGGGGCTGCTGCTTAGAGACGGCCCTCAGTTCTGGGGAAGGAAAAAGAGAATTACAGGGTCCCTGTCCAGGACACCAAGCTGAACTCCAGCTCTCTTGGGTAAACATGTAATCAGGACTCTAGCACCCCTAGCCTCACCCCATCAACTTCCTGGAACCAGGCACATGCTGCCCTGGCAGCCGTCACTCCCCACAACCCCATGACACCCAGGCCCAGAGGGCCCCCCAAGCCTGTCCTGCTAAGAAAGTCAGGCTTCCCCCTTCCCCACCCCCGTACCACCCCCACTACCAAAGAAATCAGATCTCCCCGTGCCTAGCAGCACCGCCTGCTACCTCTGCAGGGCTTCCCCCTCCATCCCCCAAACCACATCCGCTTCAGGCAGCTCCTACACCCACCTTGGCCCCCAACCACCTACTCAGGAGGCCCCAGGGGCATACAAAGGGCAACGGCAGGGCACTTACCACTCTGGGTGGACCGACGGACCTTAGACAACAGTTGACCATCCCTAGGACCTTCGAGGCCTGGCAGAAGGAGCCAACACCGGGGAGGGGCTGAGGCTGGCCTCTGTCCATGGTGGAGGCCTACAGAGGGAGTCGTGTGAGAGAGGAGAAATCAGCCGGCAGGGCCATTCCCTAGAGACAGTACAGCCAGAAACAGACATGGGAACAGAGGCAGGACCCAGGCCATGACAGGGGACAGGCCAGCCCAAGGTGCCCCCTGAGCTGGGCATCAGAGGTTGGGGCCCACACCCCAAGCGAACAGCACTTGGGAACGTGGAGTGTGGCTAGGAGCTGCCGACAGTGTCTGGAGCATCTCCAGGCCCTGGAGACACAGCCCCTCAACCTTACACCCTACTCCTGGGTGCAGTGACAGGTGGTACCTCAACCCAGCTTTCAGCTCCTTGATGTACACAAAAGGACAGCTGGAGGTAGAGAAAAGGGAGCCACCACGAGGACAGAGCAGAACACCCCTCTCTCCTTAATGGGCTCCAACTTGGTCCCCAAAGCCTCACAGGCCCCCACAAGGCAAGGGCTCCATGCTCCTAGCTCTAGGAGGCCCAGCCTTCTCATCTGAGCAATGGGGACTTTCAGGAAATCTTCTGTGAGGGGATTCTAGTCACAAAACAGGGAGATCCAGCTTGGGGAAGAGTGGTGAAGAGCACGGATGCCGGATTCCTGTTGCCTGGGTTCAAATCCTGGCTCCTTCACTTGTAACCTTGGGCGAGTTACATAACTTCTCTGCTCCTCATCTGTGAAAATGACTATCTGTAATTGATGTTTCTAAAATTAACAACCGTAAGGTTATCAGCAGGTTTACAATGATTTCGCATGCAAAGGACTTAGTGCTGGACACACATAGGTGCTACTGTTATTAGGAGGAACTGAATGAAGACACATAAAAGCCAACCCCAGACCCTGGTCCCTATTCCAAGCCCCTTCTGTGCACCTGGGCTCTACTTCCAACACCGCATGTGCGTGCCATCCCTCCAAACTCTTCAAGTTCTCCCCTGATTCTGCTGGTGCCAGAGCCTTCAGCCAGGGCAACCCAGACCCCACTTCTCACCTACCCTTTTCCTCCCTTTACCCAGCCCTCTCCTTTCCTGACTGGGCCCCAAGGTGAGGGCAGGACCAGTCAAGGTGGGATCTTCCCTAGTTATCAGGTTGCCCTTTAGGCTGAGATGAGGTCTAGGAAAAGAGAAGTAGATGCTCCCAGGGTAGGTGGTAGAGGGAATGAGGAGGAAGTCCCAGAGAGTAGGTGATGGGCCCCTTCACCCTTCTAACTTCTGTCCCAGGGTCCACAGGCTAAGGGGCATTCCTCTGGCCCAAAGCACCCAGACTCTCCTCTTACAGAGCGACCAGCACTTCCAATGAACCTAGGCATACAATGGGGAGCAGGGCATGAAGAAGGGGAAGGCAGTTTGAATGAGTCAGAGGACTTCCAACCCCAAACAGAAGGCAAAGTTCAGTTCAGTTCAGTCACTCAGCTGTGTCCGACTCTTTGCAACCCCATGAACTGCACCACACCAGGCCTCCCAGTCCCTCGCCAACTCCTGCAGTTTACTCAAACTCATGTCCATTGAGTCAGTGATGCCATCCAACCATCTCATCCTCTGTTGTCCCCTTCTCCTCCTGCCTTCAATCTTGCCCAGCATCAGGGTCTTTTCCAATGAGTCAGTTCCTTGGATCAGGTGGCCAAAGTATTGGAGTTTCAGCTTCAACATCAGTCCTTCCAATGAATATTCAGGACTGATTTCCTTTAGGATGGACTGGTTGGATATCCTTGCAGTCCAAGGGACTCTCAAGAGTCTTCTCCAATACCATAGTTCAAAAGCATCAATTCTTCGGTGCTCGGCTTTCTTTATAGTCCAACTCTCATATCCATACATGACTACTGGAAAAACCATAGCCTTGACTACAGGGACTTTTGTTGGCAAAGTACTGTCTCTGCTTTTTAATATGCTGTCTAGGTTGCTCATAATTTTTCTTCCAGGGAGTAAGCGTCTTTTAATTTCATGGCTGCAGTCACCATCTGCAGTGATTTTGGAGCCCAAAAAATAGTCTGTCACTATTTCTACTGTTTCCCCATCTATTTGCCATGAAGTGATGGGACCAGATGCCATGATCTTAGTCTTCTGAATGTTGAGCTTTAGGCCAACTTTTTCACTCTCCACTTTCACTTTCATCAAGAGGCTCTTTAGTTGTTCTTCACTTTCTGCCATAAGGGTGGTTTCATCTGCATATCTGAGGTTATTGATATTTGTCCCAGCAATCTTGATTCCAGCTTGTGCTTCATCCAGCCCAGCGTTTCTCACGATGTACTCTGCATATAAGTTAAATAAGCAGGGTGACAATATACAACCCTGACGTACTCCTTTTCCTATTTGGAGCCAGTCTGTTGTTCCATGTCCAGTTCTAACTGTTGCTTCCTAACCTGCAGACAGATTTCTCAAGAGGCAGGTCAAGTGGTCTGATATTCCCATCTCTTTCAGAATTTTCCACAGTTTATTGTGATCCACACAGTCAAAGGCTTGGCATAGTCAATAAAGTAGAAATAGATGTTCTTCTGAAACTCTCTTGCTTTTTAGATGACCCAACAGATGTTGGCAATTTGATCTCTGGTTCCTCTGCCTTTTCTAAAACCAGCTTGAATAGCTGGAAGTTCACGGTTCATGTACTGTTGAAGCCTGGCTTGAAGAATTTTGAGCATTTCTTTGCTAGAGTGTGAGATGAGTGCAATTGTGTGGTAGTTTGAACATTCTTTGGCATTGCCTTTCTTTGGGACTGGCATGAAAACTGACCTCTTCCAGTCTTGCGGCCACTGCGGAGTTTTCCAAATTTGCTGGCATATTGAGTACAGCACTTTCACAGCATCATCTTTTAGGATTTGAAATAACTCAACTGGAATTCCATCACCTCCACTAGCTTTGTTCGTAGTGATGCTTCCTAAGACCCACTTGACTTCGCATTCCAGGATGTCTGGCTCTAGGTGAGTGATCACACCATTGTGATTATCTGGGTCATGAAGATTTTTTTGTATATTTCTTCTGTGTATTCTTGCCACCTCTTCTTAATATCTTCTGCTTCTGTTAGGTCCATACCATATCTGTCCTTTATTGAGCCCATCTTTGCATGAAATGTTCCCTTGGTATCTCTAATTTTTTTGAAGAGATCTCTAGTCTTTCCTATTCTATTGTTTTCCTCTATTTCTTTGCACTGATCACTGAGGAAGGCTTTCTTATCTCTCCTTGGAATTCTGCATTCAAATGGGTATATCTTTCCTTTTCTCCTTTGCTTTTAGCTTCTTTTCTTTTCACAGCTATTTGTAAGGCCTCCTCAGAGAGCCATTTTGCTTTTTTGCATTTCTTTTTCTTGGGGATGGTCTTGATCCCTGTCTCCTGTACAACGTCACGAACCTCCGTCCATAGTTCATCAGGCACTCTGTCTATCAGATCTAATCCCTTGAGTCTATTTCTCACTTCCACTGTATAATCGTAAGGGCAAAAGCAAAAGAGAAGGCAAAAGCAGGCTGCAAACCTGGCCCAGCCAGGTGTAGAAGGCCCACACCTGCCTCCCAGAGTGACACTGTCATCTTCCCACGCACCAGAAACGGTCTGCGGTCAGGCCCTAGCCCCCTGGCTCCCACCAACTTTCCCTTTTCTCCCTTCCAGCCCACAGCTGAGGAGTAAAGGAGGCCAAACACCTTCTATCACAGTCAGGCCCAACCTGAGTGCCAGGGTCTTCCCCACTTGTATCTGAGAACAGGGGCCAGAGTCAGGGATCCAGTTGGTGCCCCAGAAAGTGATTCAAAACATCTTAGAGCAGGTATCTGATCTCATCTCCAGTCCCACATTCACAGTCCCTCCACAAGCATTTACTGAGGGCCTACTGTGAACGAGATAGTGAACCTCAAACACTGGGAAATCCAAGGAGCAAACCGAGATCTGTGGGCCCCAGGAGGTTACAGTGGGGGAACGAATCAAGGTCAGTCACAATCAGCACTGTGCAGAGGACAAACTGGGGGCTGAGTGGGCTTAGAGGAGGAGAAAGTGACTCCGTCCCAAGAGAAATGCGACCATCAGCCCATACTTCAGTCCCCAGCTCCAGCTCCCCCTCCTCCCTGTGCTCCAGCCTCATGGGCTCTTTCCCCACTCAGAGGCTCTGAACTGGCTGTTTCCTCTGCCAGGAAAGTCACTGCCTATGATGTCTGTATGGCCAGTTCCTTCTCATCAATCAGGTTGGCGAACCCATTTCACCTCCACTCCCATCCTGCAGCGTTAATCTGTTTTTATCATCTCCATAGGACTAACAGATGCTCAGTAAGTACTGGTGGAATGTGGGAGAGGGGGACTCAACACATGCCTGCAACAGAACTGGGCTGGGAGGAGGGTTGACACTGCAGTTAAGGAGGTGTCCCTTCTATCTGGGGGCATACTCAAAGTCTGAGGGTTTTTCCTTATGTTGAGTCAACAATTAAGTCCAACCCCCAGTCCTGGATCCCAATCCTGCATAGCTATGCCCATCTGATAACTCCTCCTCCCTCCTATGGCATATTTGAGACTTTTCTTATCTAAACTCCTTGCAACAGGACATGAATGACAGACCCTTTGCAGCCCTGGTGGCTTTCTGATAGCATAAACTCTGCATTGGCTAATGTCCCCACCCAGAAGTGGGTATATTACACTTATCAACAATAACAACAGCAGCTCATATTTGTTGAACACCAAGAAACTTCCCTGGTGGCTCAGACAGTAAAGAATCTGCCTGCAATGCAGGAGACCCCAGTTAATCCCAGGATCAGGAAGATTCCCTGGAGAAGGGAATGGCAACCCACTCCAGTATTCTTGCCTTGAGAATTCCATGGACAAAGAAGTCTGGTGGGCTTCCATGGGATTGCAAAGAGTCAGAGGCACTGAGCATTAGTCGCTTTCACTTTCACTTTTTTTGATGTGCTAAACACATCACTAAGCACTTTACACCCATGTTCTCTTTTAACCTCACAACACTATGAGGAAGCGATTATTATGAACATTTTAACAAGGAAGAAACTAAGGCACAGAAATAAGCAACCTGCCCAAGGTCACACATCTAGTTAAGTGACAAAGCCAGAATTAGAATCTGGGCATCCCCCTTCCCTCCTTGGACCTGTTTGGTGGGCACAGAGCAGTTTGATAGCCAACACCAGAGAGCAAGTGGGAAGCTCTGGGGCCTGGGTTGCTAGGCTAAACTTCTCAGCTAATTTTCTAAACTCCAGCACAGCCCTCAAAATTAACAATCAGTCACATTCATCCTGTTGGGCTTGATCCATCCTTCCCCCTGTCTGCCATCGCTTGGAATCTTGGCTTTATTGTACTATACACTTGTCATTGTTCCACTCAGCTCTCGGTCAATACAAAGAGTTGGCTCACTTCCCTTTCAAGTTTTCATCCAAGTCAGTTGGAGCAAGAGGGTCTAGGACCATGTATGAAGCCACCACTGAAACCCCCCTACTCCACCAGCACCCTTTGGGCATAACTGTTGTGAACCCACCTACCTCTTCCTTCCCAGCCTTCCTTTTCCCAGCACAACCCCCAACCCAAATTTATACTTCATTGGAAACCACCGTAAATGCCACTTCTGCAGCATTTCTAATCCCAGGTCCGCTCCTGACTCCACGAGACCCTCACCAGGCTGTTTCTCTGTTGTGGCCCACGAAGGGGTTGCAGTGGGGAACTCGGGTCCCTCCCGGCTCGGCGTCCTGGCAGCCGAGCTCTCGGACTGAACTCCTGGAACCCGTTCCCTGCAGCCAACGGGTAAATGGAAGGAATTTCTCCGGCCTGGCCACCTCCAGCACCCCTCGCGGGCCAAACCCCACCCTTGGCGGGCTGGTGTGAGAAAGCGCTGGCCGCCTCACTCGGGGGCTGACTCGGAGCTAGCTGGTTCCTCCGGGAATCCAGTCCCTGACCCCCACCACCCCCATCACCCTGGTTTCCAAGCGGGACTCCCGGCGCGGCCCCGGCCACCCGACGCGCACCCTTGCAGGGCCATCTCTTCCCGGGCCTCTCCCGGGACCCCCGTGCCCCCTCCCCGGCCCCCTCACCTGGCCCGGCTCGCCCGGCTGGCCTCTCCACCCCGCCTTCCGGGGTCGCGCCCCCACCAGTGGGGAGCGGCTCAGCAGCGCGGGGGCGCCCATGGCCCGGGCGGCAGGGGGTCGCGGGCACGGCGCGCGGGCCCCCACGGTGCCGCCGCCGCCTAGCGCTCCTGCCGCCGCGCCGCCGCGGCCCCGTGCCCCCAGCCCTCGGGCAGCCCCCCGCCCCGCAGTTCCGGCCGCAGCCGCGCCCCCCGCCCCCGCAGCCCGCGGCCGCCCGCGCCGCCGTCCCAGCCCTGGGCGCGCCTCCCCCGGCTGGCGGGCAGGCGGGGGACCGTGACGCGCGCCCATTGACGTCTCCGGAATCCCGGCGGCGCGGCCGACGCAGCCTCATCAATGGGGCTAAAAATAGCGGCGCCCGGAATAGCCGCGAGCGCCCCGCCCCGCGGGCCCCCCTCCCCAACCCTCGCTGCACACCCCGTTACATAATCCGCCCGGCTGTGGCCGGGGTGGGGGAGCTGTTTTTCAGGTGAAGCGTCTGTGGCCTTGCTAACACCTTCCGACCGAGGCTGCAAACCTAGAGCTGACTTCTAAGTAAATTTACCCGGGGCTTCCCCGAGGAAGAGGTGGAAAAAATGAGGCCCAGAGAGGCTCGGCAGTGGTCCAAAGTCACACAGCAATTAGACTGCTTCGAGAGGACAGGACCCCGGCCCTCTGAACCGCGGACACCCCCCCAGCCTTGCTTGGCCTACATGCCACCATAAGGGCAAGGGGCCCGGCCAGCAAGGTGTCCAGCATTCACACAAGAAGGCGGCTTAGAGAAAGAGCACTTGCTGGAAAAGTGAGATTTCTCTCGGAGAGAAGCATTTCCGGAGGCAATTCCTCCCATACTGCTGTGTGACCTAGGGCAAGTCACTTCACCTCTCAGCCTGTTTCTTTACCTATAAAATGAGGATGATGCTATTATCATCCTTTTCTGGGTATCAGGAGTCAGGAGGACTGAACAACTGTGGAACTCTTGTACACAGCAGGTTCTCATAGTGACTTTCTCCTTGCTTTCCTCTAGGAACTTGAGTTTCCCATTCCACAGAATTGCTTAGTGCAAGAGGTGCTTAGCGCAAAAGATACCTATGCAGAGGCCCCTGCAGTGGCCAGGAGGCCCTGAGTGGCCCACTCTATTCTGCCCAGTAAGAACCTTCCTGGGGATGAGAGTCTTGGAAGGTTTATCTTTCCCACGTGACTGGTACACTCTTTGGAAATGGGAGAACTATACTTGTCTTGAGCAAATCAATCCTTGTCCCCCAACAGCAGCACACTTCAGAGGGGGTGGTTCAGGGAGACAGGCCAAGGCCAATGCAGTGGGGCTGGGGTTATGGTGTCTGCTCCAGGCTGCTAGGCAGGCAAGGCCTTGGGAGACACTCATCAGGCAGAACCAGTCCTGTGCTATGGTCACAGCCACCAGCCCGTACTCATGTTTGGAGCCAACTTAAATTATCAGCATGCTAATCAACCCAGCATCCAGACCGGCCCCACGCAGCAAAGAATCTCTTCTGCATTCAAAACTCTACAGAAGAGGCCCCACGCGCACCCCCCTCCCCAGCCCTCATTCCGGGGCCACATTCCTCTCCCCACCTCCTGCCCACCCCCAGAAATCCTTTCCTGGACCTGTCCTAAACTCCTGCTGCAATTCACAAGTCTCTTTCTCTCCTTTTGAAAATGATCCCAAGGATCTCTGGTTTGTCGCAAAAGCACTTTCTCAGAACCTTTATATTTCTTTCCCAGATTCAAATATTAGGCCAAGATGGAGATAAAGAAACCAATTTTTCAAAAATGCAAGGTGGGGGTGAGGCGGCTATCAGTCTGTTTTTTTCCTTCCCCCTTCCACCCTCCTCTCCTTCCTACCCCAGGAGTTCCTTCCAAATGGGCTTTTTAAAGAAGCCACTACCCCCCCACCTCCTCTTTTTCTTTTTCCAGAATTCTAACTTTTGAAATACATTTTAAAAATATTTGCCTGTGTAGGAGAAATACGTTTATTTGGACAGGAAGAATAAAATTTTTTAAAAGTCTGAGTTACCACTTTTTCCATGAAGAATTCCAGCCCACAGAGGTCTCTCCCTTCTATAAATACTTTAGCACAACTTGGCTTTATTATATACTCTCCTGTTTTATAATGAAATAAAAATATATTAAAATATGTAATGCTAAAACACACATGCCCATGTCGCTTGTGGTGGCTGACTGAGGTGGCCGAAGGAATATAGTTTCGAGAGGCCTGGGACTGACCCTGGTCCCCACTATTACCAACTATGTGACTTCAGGGCAATTACTTACCTTCTCTGACCTTCAGTTTCTTCATTGGAAACACAAGGATGACAACATACCAATCTCACAGAGTTGTCATGAAGAGTGCATCTTTAATAGTACAGATAGAAGAGTGCAGCAACAAGTCTGGGACTCAGTAGCAAACCTGCCATTTCCACACAAAAGGACTTGGGTTAAGGCAGGGCTGGGGACTTCATCTTCAAGCTGCACATCCAAAGTACTCACCCTGGCTTTTCCAGATAGTATGTTTATCTGGAGGCTTGAGCTGCACAGATGAGGGTGATGTCACCTCATGATGTCATGACAGATGTCCAGCAAATTTCAATCCTCTTGTCTCAACCCAGTTAGTCAGTGGCCAAGCCAGGGCAATAGCCCCCATTTTCCGTCTCCCAGACCAGTACTCAAATTTGTATGTACCATCTTGTTCCTTTTCTTCGTAACTTAGCCTCTCCTCTACACAAGTTTCAGCAACTACCACAGAGCACACACTACAGATGGGAAAACTGAGGGGAGAGAAGGGCAACTCCTTGCACGGCTCAGGAGATAGGACTAGAGGGGAAAACAGACCCCATTCAGCGCTGTCCCACATTCTGGGAAATTCCTAAGGGAGAAGGACAAGCTCTTGCCACAGAAAGCTGGGGAGGCAGGACACAAGACACCTCCCTGCAAGAAGAGAATATGGGCACAGCGTGAGGGATAGACAGGACCAGGTAAGGCAGAAGGAAGAGTATTCCACGGAGGACAAAGATTGACCTCAAAGTTCACAGGTATGGGGTGGGGATAGGGTAGAGATACTGGGGGCACAAAGCCCCAGGACTCAGGACAGTCAAACCCTTAGTGGTGTTCCCCATACGCCCTTCCATCTCAAAGTAGCAGAACCTGGTAACCCAACTCGACCCAGTCAGGGAGACACCATTCCACCTTACCTCCACCCTAACCCACTGGGGGCAGGGGTAAAAGGATGTCCAGGGCAAGCCCCAGACCATTTGGGCCCTGAAGGGGCTCCCCTGTCCAGGTCCCAGCCCTCAATGAGAAGAGGGGCTGTGGAGGGGATTCCCTTCGTGGTTCCCTTCCTCACTCTGAGGATGGAGAAATACCAGGCTGGGGTCCCCCCACCCCTTCCCCAGGTTTAGGAGCAATTAAAGGGCAAAAAATGGGGGCACAAAGACCAGGCCTTTCAGGGGCTGTCCCAGGGATCATGGCTTTCCACGGGTGACCTAGATGGGAGTACATGCTCTGAATGGCATAAGGAGGAGGAGGTGCCTTGCTGGGTGCTTTTAAAAGTGTCTCCACATTTGCTGTTCCCTAGTTGCCATGGAAGGCCGTCAGGGCCAACAGGAAACAGTGGCCAAAGTCACCAGGCTGGAAGTGACAGAGCTGGAATTAATACCAAGATTTCCCCTAAATCCAAGCCAGGCTCTTTATTATTAAAAACAAACAGAAATCCTCTGTAACTTATTTTTTAAATTACAAAATCAAATAAGCTCGCTGTAAACAAATGCAAAACGTTACAGAACTGCGTGATGATTTACGAAGTGAGAGACCGGTAATCTATTCCCAGAGGAGTCGAGTTTGGTAATCCTCTGCTGTCTGCTTCCAGATTTCTCTCCACGTTGCCAGAGATCAGATCTGGCCCAGCGGGCCCTCCCAGAGGGGCCGGGACCGGAACGCCGGGCCGGGACCGGAACGCCAGGCCGGAAGGAATAGGGCCGGGCCCCGTTGCAGCGCTGCGGCCTCGGCTGTGCCCCACGCCGTGTTCCCGGGGGCGGCCGTAATGCCCCCGCGCCAGGCCGGGTTGGGTCGGGTGGGGCCCGGGGAAGCCGCTACGTCACCAAGCGGACCGGAGGGAGTCCGCGCCGGGTCCAGCCAGGATTCCATTACATCACCCGGCGGCGCGGACCCGCCGCTGGGTAAACACCGCTGCAAACCATTGGCTACCGTGCCGCCCTTCCAGCCAATAGCACGAGCGCATGCAAATCAGCCATTGGGCGTTCACTGCCTTTGGGTCTGATGTATGCAAATAGACTTCTTTGCCAGGATTGCGCGGGGCGGCGGAGGGGAGGAGTGCCTCCGGGCTGAGAAAAGAGAGTGGCCCCGAAATCTGAAATCCGTAGCGGAACTGGTTTGGGACTTTCCATCTCAAATATGGTCCGGCCATTCCTGTGGGGACTAGAGGGTAATTCAGGATAAACACCTATAATTCTTGAGCTATCTTTCCAGTTAGTCCGTGCTTCTTGGAGATCAGTGAACCTAAGAAATGATGCAAACATTAGTTAGGTCAAGTTGGAAAGAGAGGGAAGAAATAAATACAGAGGTACACAGAAAGCTGAACCGTACTTTGGAGAACATCGGGGACAACTCTCCCGCTGGGGACAGAAAGCAAAGAACAAAACAGATACAGTCCCTGTCTCTGCGCCTTCTTACAACCCAGGCTGCCATTAAAGCATCTTGCAAATAAGTAATAAGCGCCCTAAAGGGAAAACGAGTTGCAGGATGTCAATGACACATTTAATGAAGAGCTGCAATTTAGAAGTGGGATGGTGAATAAGGAAAGTAATTTTTCTCCTTCCTCAGGAAGTTAAGTTTTCAGCTGAGGAGTATTTATGAAGTGGAGAGTCAGGGGAAGGAAGGGCCAAGAGTTCCAGGGAGAGGAAACAGTAAGTGGTAAAGCTCGGAGGTGAGCGAAAGCATTGTGGAGGGCCACGTGCCAGACACTGTGCCAAGCACTTTCCTTGTTTTGTCTCTTCCTGCCGTTCAACAGCACTCTTAGGTGGGTCCTGTTTAGTATTGCGGGAACTGAGGCTCCAAGAAGCTAAATAACGTGCCTAACGGCACACAGCTGAGAAATCACAGAGCATGGTTTGTATCCAGGTTGGTGTGGCCTCAAGTTTCTGCAGTGAACCGCTGGTTGTGGCCTCCTGGTTTAGAATCTGAAAATTCAGGGAGGTGAAGTGATTTGCTCTGCACTTCATGGCTGGCAACACAGCTAGGATCCCCAGAGAGGTCTGAAGATTTTTCACTGTGCTGTGAAGGAAGATGGGGTTCCAGAATGAGGAGTTGGGTGGGAGGGAGGGAGGGTGGGTAGGGAAAGGGTCTTCCCTGCCCAGACCTTGGCCTAGAACTTGGGGTTGCCGAAGTGGAAATAGGTAGAAGTTTTAAAGCATCTTCCCCTGCAGGGGAGGGGAACAGGGTCTGCTGCTAGCCAGCAGGCAGCTGCCCTGGAGATGGAGGGGCTTGCCAGAGCAGCCCAGATTAGCTGGATCTTGTGTGCTCTCTGGGTTGCCAAGCGACGCTGCTCCTCCAGCTCTCACCAGATGATCCAGCTCTGGTTACCAGTGACAACTCCCGGGGGAGGGCCTGGAGACACAGGGAGGCCGCAGGAGAACAGTGGAGGCCGAGCCTTCCCTACCCAGGTTTACCTGGCAGTGGGGTGGGTGTCCCTTAGCTCTCTGGTGGTCTTTGGGCCTGTCTCCCATATTCCTCTGCCATGAGCTCAGAGATCCAGGCACACAGGAGGGGAGCAGAGGCAGGGGCAGTGCCTCGGTACAGCAGGCCCTTCTATAGCGTGCTAACATAGGAGTTTGGGGAGGGGGTCCTGCCCCCATGCCTGAGCACTGAGAAGAGCAGCTCTGTGTATGTGTGTGTGTGTGTGTGTGTGTGTGTGTGTCTGATCACTGAGCAGGTAATCTGTCATCAAGAAGGTAAAGCAACTCACCAGCCCTCCATTGCTCCTTTGTAAAATTTCCCACCCTTCTCCAGTTGGAGGGTTCCTATCCGTCAGAAGGGCTTCTCTGGTGGCTCAGAAGGTAAAGAATCTGCCTGTACTGCAGGAGACTGGGGTTTGATCCCTGGGTTGGGAAGATCCCCTGGAGAAGGGAATGGCTACCCACTCCAGTATTCTTGCCTAGAGAATTCCATAGAGAGAGGAGCCTGGTGGGCTTACAGTCCATGGGGTCGCACTAACACTTTCACTTTTCACTCTCTGTCAGGAAGTTCTGAGATCATGGAATAAAGAAGTCCTAATTCCCTAAGAGTGCCTGTTCCACTGAAGGATTTGGGTGAGGGGGAGAATAATTAGGCGATTTAACTGTTAGGTAATTTAAAGCATCCTATCTTTAGGGAGAGGATTTTGTTTTTAGAGGAGTAGGTGTCTTAAAGGCACAGAATTGGAATAGCCACATGAATAAGTCTTACCCCATGATCACCCTTCCCTGGGAGAACACCCTGGGGGATCTTCAAAATTCTACCCAAGGTGCTCTGAGGAGTAGGAGCGTGTGTGCCTTGTCTCTGGAGGGGGGCATATGACTCTGTCCTTTCTCTCGGGCACCAGAGTGTATGGACATCTCCTTGGGCCCAGGGGCCATGAGTGTGGTGACAGAGTGAGCTGCAACATAGAGGTGTGGGGATGGGAGTGAAGCAAGGCCCTGGAACAATGGAGCCTGCAGCCACAGCGTCCTCTTTCCCACCTCCAATTTCTCTGACTCCTCTTGCTCTCCTCTTGGGGCCCTGAGCGGAGGACCCCGAGGGGCAGAGATCCCAGCCCTCCTTGCAGTTGGCGGCAGAGATCCCCAAACACTTTCTCAGGGTGAGGCTCTGGCCCTCAAAACCCAGGGAGGCCCCAGTGGGCGCGGTGTAGCTGTGAGCTGCCTCAGCCACTCAGGCTTGAGAGTGGGAAGATCTCTCAGACGCACCATAAATGTCCAGACACGGAGTCACGGCGGACAGGCAGGGCCTCCTCTAGGGAGGGCTGGGTAACCTGAGCCACCCGCAGTCCCTCAGGTCACTTCAGGAGAGGTCAGCTGATGTTCCTGAAGACCATTCATCATGCCCCCAGCCCAGCCTGGGCCCTGCCATGGCTATTTCCAGCCCCTGGGTATGTAGCAGCTTATGTAACAGGCTGGAAGCCAAGGGCTGGGCTGGGGGCACTTGTGGCAAGGGATGGGGCTGCTCTCTCCTCCCACAGCCGGCCCAGCCCCTCAGAGCCCCTGTTCCCCGTGTGGATGTTTGTGGCGAGGCTCACAGGCCCGGGTGTAATCACTGTGGATAGCCTGATGGCTTCTAGCACACTTTCACTTCCTCCCTCCCAACCTGGCCCAGAAACTGACCCAGCCTCCTTCCTCCCGTGGACTTGAGGCCACCGAGCTGCCTCTCCTCCAGCTCTCTGCCCTGCACAACCTCTGTTCTCTGACCCTCCCTGATGCTCAGAGCAAGAGCCAGGTGTGTCTGCTGTTGGCCCCTCTAACAGAAGTCTGTACCCATCCCTGAAGCCCCTTCCCTGACTCCTGTGGGGACTGGGAAATATCCATAGGAGGTTAAGCAGGGTTCAAATACACATATTCACATCATGACTTTGGGCAGGCTCTGTCAGCTTTCTGAGCCTCAGCTTCCTGTATGGGCAATGCAACGATCTTATCTTCTTTTCCGTGTGGTTGGGACCATGAGGATTTAAGAACCCATTCTGCCAGGAGGCAGATTGTTCAGGTTTGAATCCTACATTGTCTGTGTGACCTTGGGCAGTTTACTTAAGCTCTCCATGCCTCCGTGTCCTCTTGTAGAGTGTGACACGACCCAGCTCCCTGAATTGTAAGGATCTCAGGAGTTTCTACGCATAAAGCATTTAGTGCCTGACACAGGGTAGCCCTATCTAAGTGTTGGCTATAATTAGACAATGTTTGGAGATCACTTTCCTAAGCCTTGGCTCCTAATAAGCTCTTGGTGAAAGGTAGTTGTTATTTTTAACTTCTTTCTCCTTCACTATTTTAATCCCCTTCATAAACCCACCTTCACTTAGCCTTGCAAGTGCCCTCTAATCTCTCCTCTTTTGTTGCTAATTTGCTGCCACTACCAATAAAGGCGTGTGTAAATTATATTCCCCTGGTGTTTACATTCACAAAACATTTCACACACATTCCTGTCTAGTCTTCACAGCAAAGCTAGGAGCCAGCCGCCCAACTCCTGTCATTGCCCTCATTTTGCAGAGCTTGGGACAGGGTGTGATCTGTCCCGAAGCCTCAGCTGCTAAGGGGTGTGTCCAGGACAGCAGTCAAGTCAGGGTATTCCGACCTCAGGCACCGGAGCCCGCCGGATGAAGCGGCCAGTGCATGCCAGCTCCCCGCTGCCAGGGTAGATTAGCACAGGGGGCCCTCCTGCTTCCGGTTCCAGCCCGACTGAGCTGCCCACAGAGTGGGAGGAGAGAGACTTTCAGGCTTTATAAATGTCTCCATTCCTAGCACCAACTCCTAGAGACCCCAAATGCTATGTAGTGGTGCCCTCTACTGGACAGAAGTGGCTTCTACTGGACTGCTGCCTCCGAAGGGAAGGCAAGTGGTAGATTTATTCATATTCACACAAAAATCTGTCCAGGGCCTACTATGTGCCAGACAGTTTCCTAGGAGCCACAGAGGTGGAGGAAAAGCTCAAAAAGTCCCTACGTTCCAAGGAGATACATTGAGTGGGGAGATAGAGATAAAAAACATACGCAAACTTACAAGCTTTTACACAGCAGCTGCTGCTGCTGCTGCTAAGTCACTTCAATCGTGTCCGACTCTGTGCGACCCCATAGACGGCAACCCACCAGGCTCCCCCGTCCCTGGGATTCTCCAGGCAAGAACACTGGAATGGGTCGCCATTTCCTTCTCCAATGCATGAAAGTGAAAAGTGAAAATGAAGTCACTCAGAGGAAACCATAAACAAAACAAAAAGAAAACCTAGAGAATGGAGGGGGGGAGGGGTGGAATATTTGCAAATGATACAACCAACAAGGGGTTAATTTCCAAAAGTATACAAACATCTCAGATAACTCAATAGCAAAAAAGCAAACAACCCATTTGAAAAATGGGCAGAAGACATAAACAGACATTTCTCCAAAGAAGACCTACTGAGGGACAACAGACACATGGAAAGATGGCCAACATCAGTAATTATCAGAGAAACTCAAATTAAAGCTACAGTGAGGGACCGCCTCACACCAGTCGGAATGGCCATCATGAAGAAGTCTACAAATAGAGAAATTATCCTTCAATTAAAAATTAAAAAAATTTTTTTCCACGTCTACAAATAACAAATGCTGGAAAGGCTGTGCAGAGAAGGGACCGTTCCTACACAGTTGGTGGGAATGTAAACTGGTTCAGCCATTATGAAGGACAGTATGGAGGTTCCTTAAGAAGCTAAAAATAGAGTTTCCATATAATCCAGCACTTCTAGGAATATATCCAGGCAAAAGTATAATTCAAAAAGATACACGAACTCCTATGTTCATAGCAGCACTATTCACAATAGCCAAGATGTTAAAGTAACCTTAATGTCCATCAACAGATGAGTGGATGAAGAAGATGTGATGCATACATACCACGGAATACTATTCAGCCATAAAAATGAAGTATTGCCATTTGCAGCAACATGGATGGACCTAGAGATTATCATACTAAGTGAAGTAAATCAGAAAGAGAAAGACAAATACTACATGACATCACTTATACGTGGAATCTAAATTATGACACAAGTGAACTTATCTATGAAACAGACTCACATACACAGGGAACAGACTTATGGTTGCCAGGAAGAGGAGATGGGGAGGGATGCAATGGGAGTTTGGCATTAGCAGATGCTATTACTAAGCTTCTCCTTCCAGATGCTATTATATGTACAATGGATAAACAACAATAGAATGGGAAAGACTAGAGATCTCTTCAAGAAAATTAGGGATACCAAGGGAACATTTTATGCAAAGATGGGCTCAATAAGGGACAGAAATGGTAAGGACCTAATAGAAGCAGAAGATATTAGGAAGAGGTGGCAAGAATACACAGAAGAACTGTACAAAAAAGATCTTCACGACCCAGATAGTCACGATGCTGTGATCACTCACCTAGAGCCAGACATCCTGGAATGTAAAGTCAAGTGGGCCTTAGGAAGCATCACTATGAACAAAGCTAGTGGAGGTGATGGAATTCCAGTTGAGCTATTTCAAATCCTGAAAGATGATGCTGTGAAAGTTCTGCACTCAATTTGCCAGCAAATTTGGAAAACTCACCAGTGGCCACAGGACTGGAAAAGGTCAGTTTTCATCCCAATTCCAAAGAAAGGCAATGCCAAAGAATGCTCAAACTACCACACAATTGCACTCATTTCACACGTTAGTAAAGTTATGCTCAAAATCCAAGCCAGGCCTCAGCAATACATGAACCATGAACTTCCAGATGTTCAAGCTGGTTTTAGAAAAAGCAGAGGAACCAGAGATCAAATTGCCAACATCCGCTGGATCATCGAGAAAACAAGAGAGTTTCAGAAAAACATCTACTTCTGCTTTATTGACTATGCCAAAGCCTTTGACTGTGTGGATCACAATAAACTGTGGAAAATTCTGAAAGAGATGGGAATACCAGACCACCTGACCTGCCTCTTGAGAAATGTGTATGCAGGTCAGGAAGCAACAGTTAGAACTGGACATGGAACAACAGACTGGTTCCAAATAGGAAAAGGAGTACATCAAGGCTGTATATCGTCACCCTGCTTATTTAACTTATATGCAGAGTACATCATGAGAAACGCTGGGCTGGAAGAAGCACAAGCTGGAATCAAGATTGCCAGAAGAAATATCAATAACCTCAGATATGCAGATGAGACCACCCTTACGACAGAAAATGAAGAACTAAAGAGCCTCTTGATGAAAGTGAAAGAGGAGGGTGAAAAAGTTGGCTTAAAGCTCAACATTCGGAAAACTAAGATCGTAGCATCCACTCCCATCACTTCAAGGCAAATAAATGGGGAAACAGTGGCTGACTTTATTTTTCTGGGCTCCAAAATCACTACAGATGGTGATTGCAGCCATGAAATTAAAAGACGCTTACTCCTTGGAAGGAAAGTTATGACCAACCTGGATAGCATATTCAAAAGCAGAGACATTACTTTGCCGACAAAGGTCCGTCTAGTCAAGGCTATGGTTTTTCCAGTGGTCATGTATGGATGTGAGATTTGGACTGTGAAGAAAGCTGAAGATAGAAGAATTGATGGTTTTGAACTGTGGTGTTGGAGACGACTCTTGAGAGTCCCTTGGACTGCAAGGAGATCCAACCAGTCCATCCTAAATGAGATCAGTCCTGGGTGTTCATTGGAAGGACTGATGTTGAAGCTGAAACTCCAATACTTTGGCCACCTGATGCGAAGAGCTGACTCACTGGAAAAGACCCTGATGCTGGGAAAGATTGAGGGCAGGAGAAGAAGGGAATGACAGGGGATGAGATGGTTGGATGGCATCACTGACTCAATGGACATGGGTTTGGGTGAACTCTGGGAGTTGGTGATGGACAGGGAGGCCTGGTGTGCTGTGGTTCATGGGGTCACAGAGTTGGACACAACTGAGTGACTGAACTGAACTGATATAGCATAGGAAACAGTATTCAATATTCTGTGATAAATCATAATTGAAAAGAATATGAAAAATAATGTGTATATATATGTATATATATATACATGAATATATATGTATGTATGTATAACTTAATTCCTTTCCTGTATAGCAGAAATCAGTTATGTATACATTCTTTTTCGTGTATGGGCTTCCATACAGGGGCTCAGTTGGTAAAGAATCTGCCTGCAATGAAGGAAACCCCGGTTCCATTCCTGGGTCAGGAAGATCCCCTGGAGAAGGGAAAGGCTACCCACTCCAATATTCTGGCCTGGAGAGTTCCATGGACTGTATAGTCCATGGGGTTGCAAAGAGGCGGACACGACTGAGCGACTTTCACTTTCATGGCAAAAATTAACCCAGCACTGAAATTCAACAATACTTGAATAAATTTTAAAAAATAAATGATGTCCAACTCTTTGTGACCCCATAGAGAGTAGCCTGCCAGGCTACTCTGTCCATGGGATTTTTCAGGCAAGAATACTGGAGTGGGTTGCCATGCCTTCCTCCAGGGGATCTTCCCCACTTCCCCACCCAGTGACTGAACCCACATCTCCTGCATCTCCTGCATTGCAGGCAGATTCTTTACCACTGAGCCACTGGGGAAACCCATGTAACATAATGTCATGTAATAAGTGCTATGAAGAAAAATAGAGCAGGTAAGTAGTTAGAGAATGACTGAGGTGGTGATGAAGAAACAGATAGGCTTCTCTGAGGAAGCAGCAAGGTAGCCGGAACCCTAGGGAAGTGAGGGTGGAGCCCTTTCCTGGGGAAAAAGCTAACGAGGCCGAGGATGACTTGGAGGGCACTAGAAGGAGCATTTCTGGAAAAATAATAAGACCCATGTGGCCAAGAGTGGTGTTGGGGTTCAGCAAGTTCACAGATGGAGAGTTCTCCTTTTCTTAGGGTTATGCCACATGTACAAGGGAGACATCAGACCTGTGCTCCAAGAATCAGACCGTTGGGGAAGAGTCCTTCGCAAAACACAGTAACACCAGCTAACAAGTTCTGAGCTCTCTGTGACCAGGGCTTTACCTCAAGCCTGTGAAGTGGATATTCCCGACATTATCACCATTTTGCATAGGAGGAAAATGAGGCTGAGAAAAAATAAAGGTTATGTGGTTTGCCTGAGGACTGAAATACAAAGTCACTGAGAAAGGACATGAATCAGGTTTGTCTGACTCCAGAAGCCAGGCTTTTACAATGATTTGTGCACTTGGGGAAAAGAAGATGGGACATAAAACAGTGTGCAGAGTATGGCTACATTTGCATTGCACTCATCTCACACACTAGTAAAGTGATGCTCAAAATGCTCCAAGCCAGGCTTCAGCAATACGTGAACCATGAACTTCCAGATGTTCAAGCTGGTTTTAGAAAAGGCAGAGGAACCAGAGATCAAATTGCCAACATCCGCTGGATCATTGAAAAAGCAAGAGAGTTCCAGAAAAACATCTATTTCTGCTTTATTGACTATGCCAAAGCCTTTGACTGTGTGGGTCACAATAAACTGTGGAAAATTCTGAAAGATATGGGAATACCAGACCACCTGACCCGCCTCTTGAGAAACCTATATGCAGGTCAGGAAGCAACAGTTAGAACTGGACATGGAACAACAGACTGGTTCCAAATAGGAAAAGGAGTACATCAAGGCTGTATATCGTCACCCTGCTTATTTAACTTATATGCAGAGTACATCATGAGAAACACTGGGCTGGATGAAGCACAAGCTGGAATCAAGATTGCCAGAAGAAATATCAGTTACTTCAGATATGCAGATGACATCACCCTTATGGCAGAAAGTGAAGAACAACTAAAGAGCCTCTTGATGAAAGTGAAAGAGGAGGGTTAAAAAGTTGGCTTAAAGCTCAACATTCAGAAAACTAAGATCATGGCATCTGGTTCCATCACTTTATGGGAAATAGATGGGGAAACAGTGGAAACAGTGTCAGACTTTATTTTTGGGGGCTCCAAAATCACTGCAGATGGTGATTGCAGCCATGAAATTAAAAGATGCTTATTCCTTGGAAGAAAAGTTATGACCAACCTAGATAGCATATTGAAAAGCAGAGACATTACTTTGCCAACAAAGGTCCATCTAGTCAAGGCTATGGTTTTTCCAGTCGTTATGTATGGATGTGAGAGTTGGACTGTGAAGAAAGCTGAGGATAGAAGAATTGATGGTTTTGAACTGTGGTGTTGGAGACGACTCTTGAGAGTCCCTTGGACTGCAAGGAGATCCAACCAGTCCATCCTAAATGAGATCAGTCCTGGGTGTTCATTGGAAGGACTGATGTTGAAGCTGCAACTCCAATACTTTGGCCACCTCATGCGAAGAGTTGACTCATCGGAAAAGACTCTGATGCTGGGAGGGATTGGGGGCAGGAGGAGAAGGGGACAACAGAGGATGAGATGGCTGTATGGCATTGCCAACTCGATGGACATGAGTTTGGGTAAACTCCGGGAGTTGGTGATGGACAGGGAGGCCTGGCGTGCTGCGATTCATGGGGTTGCAAAGAGTCGGACACGACTGAGCGACTGAACTGAACTGAACTGATATGTTTATTATATAAATATACAGTATGTGTGCATGCATGCTAAGTCACTTCAGTCATGTTTGACTCTTTGTGACCCTATGGACTGCAGCCCTCCAGGCTCCTCTGTCCATGGAATTTTCCAGGCAAGAATACTGGAGTGGGTTGCCATGACTTGCTCCAGGGAATCTTCCCCACCCAGAGATCCAACCTGCATCTCCTGTGGGTACTTCATTGCAGACGGATTCTTTCCCCCTGAGCCACCAGGGAAGCCCAAAATATACTATATATAATAAATATATTTAATGTAAATGTGACCATATATATATCATTTTTTTAAAAAGACTGAAAAGCAATGCATCAAAATGTGGTGATCCCAAGGGATGAACTAAGCCCCTTCCAGAAGGTGGGAAAGGACGGCCTTAGCTTTAACAACAACCACACCTCATCTTCAGATGCTCGCTTTCAGTTTACAAAGGGTCTTCTTTCACAGTCCCACGTTTGGACTTCATGACTGCTATTTCACAGGGAGGGAAGCCAAGTCCCAGGGAGGCCGTGACTCTGCCTCGGACAGAATGTAACAGAGCTGGATCCAGGACGGACATCTGCATAGTCGGAGTCCTGCAAGGGTCAGGTCAAGGAAAGGAGAGAGATGGCAGAGAAGTCAAGGAAGGTCCAAAAACAGGTGGGCTAACGGGCAGTGGAAGGACGCGGCGACAGAGGCGAAGCAATTCCCGGATCTGCCCAGCAGAGGGCAACGCCGCCCCAAACTCCGCAAACCTGCCGGGCCACGCCCCACTCCCGGACAGCCCCTCCCCAGATCCAGAGAGCCTGGAGGTGCGCATGGGGCGCCTTCCCTCGATTCTAAAGGGTCTGTGGGCCTTGGGGTTGGAGAGGCAGCGGGTGCCAGTGGGGCAAGGAATAGGGGGAGGACACGCAGGAGAGGTTGTCGGGAAGAGGGCGATGGTGTGGGCGTCCGCGATGAGGTCAAAGGTGCTGGGGAGCCACGCGCCGCGGCGGAGCGAGGGTGGGCGTGGGCGGGGGACAGGGTGCAGCATGTCTGTGGGACTTCCTGAGGCGGCAAGATTTGCTGCTCCGGGGAGGCGGTTACTCACTCGGGCTTTGCCACCTGCTTCCCTCCCAGCTCCCAGCCAAACGCAAACCAGAATCCCCATCTCCACCCCCATTTCAGCTAATGGCGGCTGCACCCCCAAGGCTGGGACCTGCCTCCGCAACTCAGCCCTCAGCCTCTCAGCTTCAGGGTGGAAGTGCCCAACTGACTCCAGCTCGTCACCAAAAGTGGCACTCCAGCCCCCACCCATTGCAACCAAGCCCAGAACTTGAAGGTCGGCTTCCGACAGCTCATGGGGCTGTTCTCCCCAGCACCGCCACTTCTCACCTCCCGCTGCTGACCCCGAATTCTGGTCTAGACATGAACCCCAGCTCGGTCCCCCACCTCCTGTCCGCTCCCCTCCCCCCTGAGCATTGGCTACACCCAGTCAGCCAGCAGGTCCTGGATACCTGTGTTGTGTCCCTATGCCCCACTCCAGCCAAGGTGGGGACATAGATGTGTCCAGTGGGTTCCCCTTGCTCTCCAAGCGCTTCCAGTTTATGGCGAGCAGCTACCTTACGCCACCAAACTTACACCATGAACTGGAAGGTGGGAGGCCCAGGTCCTCAGCTCCCGGAGGATGACACAGATGACAGGACCTCAGGGGGGCCTGGAGTGCCCTGCAGAGAGGGTAAATTGGTTGAAATCAGTGGAGTTGGATGACTTGTAGATTCTGAATTCACCATTCATTCGTTCAGACATGCCTGCCTCCAGTTTTGTTTGAATGCCTGCTCAGTGCCAGGCCCAGCAAGGGTGTCCGAGAGCTTCAGATGGTTTGTGAGGTTCAAGGAGGGTCCACTTTGTAAGAGCATGAGAGCAGGCCTGAGCAGGTGGGCTCTAAGGTGGAGAGCTGCCTTCAGGGCATCTTGACTGTGGGGAGAACCCTACCTCTGCCCCATTGCCTTTGGGGAGCTCTGGGCTGAGAGGTGCAGTGTTCTGAGGTCACCACCAGGGGTCAGGCACACCTGCTCTGTCCTCCAGCATCTGTCTCATCTATTTTATTCTAGGAGGAACCTTCCTGGTCCCTTTCTTTTCTCTCTCACTTCTCTCCATCCATCACTCCCTCCTTTATGTCATCCCCTCCAGCCTTCAGTGCAGGATCAGGCAGCCTCCCAGCGTGACAGCCTGACATTTTTCCTGACACTCGAAGAGTCCCACAACCTTTCTCACTTCCCCAGGTTCATGAGTGAGCAATGAACTGGTGAGAAGTGTCATCTACTGTCTCACCTTTCCCCTCCTGCTCAAGTTCAGCTCAAGTTCTCTGGTTTTGTCTCCAGAGAAAACAGGAGTGTTTATGGGTTCTCTCCTTCTGACAATTTTTCTTATGTCTGTCCACAAAACTCTTCTCTAAGCCCCAGTTCCTTTTGTGACTCCTAGAACCCAGTCCCTAGAGCCCCTCTGCCCCCCTTATTCTAGGACAGCACCCAAATCCATGGAACCTTGATCCCTGGTCCTGATCTCCTCCTCCCTTTGCTGTCTGGCACACCTCAGCTCCTGCTCTCTCAGATTCCACCTTTCATTTACCCTCCATGCTCCCACCTTGCTCTCCATAAGTGAGTCCCACAGCTCTGGAGCTTCAGTTCCTCAAAAGGGTTCCTTGCCACCTTGACCCCGTCCTCAGACTCCTTCCTCCAGAAAACATCCCTCTCCCCAGTCTAGGCTCGAGAGATAGATGGATCTGAGAGAATGCAGGCTCAGGCAGGTACCAGCTGGGCTACGTTATCCTCTCTAATCCTCAGTTTTCTTCATCTGGAGAATGGGCCGTCACATGCTGTGAGGCCTGAGTAAGGTGATGGATGTGGACATGCTTAGCACAATGCTGGTTCCTAGGTGATGCTCTGGGAGACAGACTCCTGTCCTTTCCTTCAGGACTGCTGACACCCCCACTGTCCCCCAGCTGCAGCCTGTAGGCAGGGACCTGCCCTTGTCTCTATGCACTGGATGCTTCTGCTCCCCCTACCACCCCTGGGCAGAGCTCTGGCCTGGGAAGAGGGGGATGAACCACGGGACTCGGGGGCACACAGCCCCCATACTGAGGGGATCGGGCAGATGAGAGCTCTGTGAGGACCTCAGATCTGAACTCCATCTGCAAGGCTGTGTCCTCAGGCTACCATCCAGGAGGCCTGGAGTGGCATCCACTCTCTTCCTCCTTGGAATTATTAGGGTCCCCTCCTGGCCTGGGGAGGAGGGGCTCCTACAGAATCCCCTGAGGCTTTGAGAGGACCAGAAGGCTGGTGGGAGGTAAAGGAGGGGAGGCAGGGCAGGGGGGATACCGGCCACACAGTATTCCTAGTCTCTTCTTTCCCATCCACCCCCACCCCTCCACCAAACACGATCCCTGGGTTAATTTTTAGCATCGCAGCTCGCACATTAGTCACTCCCTGTCACCCACCTACACGGCAGGAGGCTGCTGTGCTGGCGCCGTCATGCCATCAGCTGAGAGGTGGGATCCAGCCCCGCCCTGGGCACCTCCTCGGCCTCCTCGGGGTGCACACAGCCAGCCAGGAGCCCCCTTCGGCCTGGGTGAGGGGGACTGACATCACTGCCAACGCTAGCTGCTGGGTGGGGGAGGGGGAGCAGGCTGGTAGGAGAGGGGCTGGGAATCTGTTCTGGGAGGAGAAAGTCAGGGAGGCCCTGGCAGCCCCCCAACACCAGGAAGGTGCTAGGCGATGCCCCGGCAGCTGGGCTCCTGGCAGCCTGGGGCTCTGGGAACCAAGGTGTGAGAGGGCCCCTCCCCTAGCCCCGAGCCCTGGGCGCGGCTGCTTGTCATCACAGTGGAGCAGCTGTTCAAACAGGGAGCTTGGGGAAGCTCCATTTTCTTAATCAAATGTCCTCCCTCCCCAGGACCAGGGAGGGCAGGGTGGCCAGGAGCAGCCCCTGGCTGGAGCCAACACCCAGCCCCAAAGGGATTTGGTGAAAGGGGTCCAGAGATGCCAGCTACAGATGGAGCAGGGGAGGGGCCTCCCCACCCCACCCTCCGGGACTGAAAGGTGCAGAGCTGGTGGTCACCCCTGTGCAGGGTTGGTCCCGAGGGGACGTTCTCGTGTATTGAGCAGCTGCTGTGTGCCAGGCTGTGTTAGGCCCTGAAGGTACAGTGTAACAGTTGAGTTTTCCTGCCTTAAAAAGGCAAAAGGCAGATACAATGGATGTCAGTATAATTACCAATTGAGAGTAAGTGCTATAAAGAAAAAAAAAAAAAATAGAGGTCTCAAGATAAATAATAATGGGGACAGGGAACTACTTTCAATCAGATCAGGGAAATCTCTTCTCCTCAAGGAGGTGGTATTTAAGAGATCTGAGGTTGGAGGCATCAATCTTGCAAAGACTCTTCCAGGCAGAGGGAACAGTATGGGCAAAGGCCAGAGGCAGGAAAGAGCTTGGCATATTTGAGAATAGATCCAGAAAGAGCAGTGTGGCTTAAATATGATAAGTGACATAGAGGGAGAAACAATTTGAGCTTGAAAAGGGCCCAGTTCCGAGAGAGCCTCATGCAGGGCATCCCAGTACAGTTGCAGAGGTTGTGCACTGCACAGAGGCTCACGTTGCCAAACTGTTGGCCTGTGTGGCTGCTGTCAACCCACAGGAAAGGATGCCTTTTCCTAATTTGTCTTCCCAGAGGGACATGTTATGGAGTTTGGGTTTTGAACAACATGATAAAGAGTTAGGATTTTTTTTTTTTTTTAATTCCAGGGAAAGCCATAATGGGTTTTAAGCAGAGAAGGGTTGTGACCCAGTTTCCTTTTTGGAAAGATCACCCCAACTGCTGTGTAGAGGGATGGTCCAAGGGTGAGAGAGGAAGCAGGGAGCCCCTTCAGGAAGCAAGTGCCACGGTGCAGGAAGGAGAGTATAGGAGGTGGCCTGCCTGGGGGAGGGTGCCACTTAGACCTCTCAAGGGCACCCCTTGTATGATGGTCCCTGCCAAGGAGGAACACTAACACAGGAGCCTCAAGTCGTGGGCCCTACTCTGCCGCTTACTTGTGACCCTAGACAGCTCACTTGCCCTGGCTCCCCTCAAAGAAGGTGGTGACCACCTTTTGCAGACGCTTTGAGCACACACTGTGTTTATTGAGGTTCTATTATGTGCTCATGTTGGGCATGAAATAAAGCAGTGAGTAAGACAGGAGAGGCCCCAGAGTCCTGCTCTCAAGAGTGTTCATCCTGTGGGGAAGGGAGCCAGGCAAAAACCCAAACCCTTCCAAGTCAAGACAGTTTCAGATGGGGATGAGTAATATGATGCAAATAAAACAAGGCTCGGCCATATTTTAGACCAAATGGGAGGGCCCTGGGGAGGCCATGCTGAATACCAAAGGAGCCAACTGTGGACAGAGCAAGTGCAGAGACACTGAGGGCGGGACGCCTGAAGTGCACCATGGGCAAGGTGGCCAGAGCAGGGAGCGAGAGGGGAGGAAGAAGACGGGGCAGGCAGGGGTCAGATGTGCCTGCGTAGGGATTAGAATCTTATCCTGGGAGTGACGGGACACCTTTGAGGAGTTGTAGAATGAGTGACCTGTGATTTGGCCTGTCACAGGCTGGGGGGATGATGGCTAGGGACTCCTATGCAGGAGGCCCCAGATTCCTAGGAGAGAGCACGCCAAACAGCTGTTTACGCAAGGCTAGGTTTAGAGGAACCTCGACTCCAGCTGCTGTGGTATTTGGGGGGGTGGTTCTAGATGCATTTAACAAGAGGCCCAAGTTCTGAAGCAGTGTGGGGCCTCTAGTTCAGGCCCATACCTGTAAGTCAGAATCCCCTAGTCTATTTCCCTGGCTGCAGGCTCCAAGCAAATAAGATGTAAAATATAGTGTGTGTGTCTGTGTGTGTGTTGAAGGGCGGAGTGGTGGAGTCAGAGCTTGCCGGAGCCCAATCCTCCCCCTCAGGCAGTCACCACACTGACACAGATGCAAAAAACCGTCCATTTTATACAGTTTGTGGTTCAGAAGCAACAATATGCAAACGGTGGAACAGTCTGTACTGCCCTCACCCCACCGGATGTGCCCATTCCTATCTCCCAAGGGCAGAGGACCCAGGACCCCTGCCCAGTAGGACCCCACTTAGTTACAGGCCCCTAGGGGGGCCAAGCCCTTAAGGGTCAAGGCTGAGAGGGAGGGAGACCAGCACCTTGGGCCCCCTCAAGTGCCCACTGGATAACTGGAACTGTGTCTGTGTGGGGTGGGTAGGGGAACGACCGGGCGGAGGCCATTTCTCCCCATGGCCAAGGGTGGGTAGCAAGTAAAGCTGAGGAGAGGGCTTCGTGGGACAGGGTCCCCCTACCTGGAGGAGGAGTTTTCCTGGACACCCCACAAGGCACTACTGACCCAGATGTAGGATGGCACGTCCCATTTTTGGCCCCCGAACCTCTCCCAACCCCGAACTCTCTGGTTCTCCTGTGCCCACCTCCCACTGTAGTTTGGGGGAGGACAAGTAAAGAGGCCTGGGGCTGGGTTCACCACTCTGCAGAGACTAGCCAGGACTAGCTGGGGTTGCCAAGGACCCTCTCCGGCTACTCTGGGCTCTTGGAGTCCCCGTGGCGGCCGAGCGACCGCCCCCGCCCCCTTTTTGCACTGGCTGGAAAGAATAAATAAATAAATACGTTCCCCTGCCCGCCCCCACCCCTACAGCTGGCTCTCCTCCTCCTCCAGGGAGCGATTGAGTCCGGGGATGAACTTGAGCAGCCGCCGGCGGAAGCTGCGGTACTTGGTTTTGCGCAGGCCGGGGCCGCATAGGGCCTGCTCGCGAGCCTCAGTCCAGAGCGCGCCGGGCGCGCCGCCGCCGCCGCCCCCAGGGCCCGCGCACCGCACGCTGGCGCTGCGGCTCAGCATCGCCCGGGACCCCGGGGCCGGAGCGTCGGCCGCGCCCGGTCCCGGCAGGCGCGCGAGGGGCGGCGGCGGCGGCGGGGGCGCAGGCGGCTCAGCGCCTCCGAAGAAGCACGTGTGGTAGACTGCATCGTCTGAATCGCCCCCTGTCCGCCGCGCTCCCCCGCGGGAGCCTCCCGGGGCGGCCAGCAGAGGCCCGAAGGGCAGCGAGCCCGGGAGCAGGCCCGCGCCGTACAGGCAGGAGCGCACCGACTCCAGCGTGTCATAGATGCTCGGGTCCTTCACCACGAGACCTGCGGGCAGAAGACACGGGGCGGGGGCAGACGTCAGAGGACACGGGTAGGGGACCTTCGCTCCTTCCTGATGACCATCAGTGTGGCCCTTGGGCAAGTCAAAACTTTGAACCCTACTTCCCCGGTCTGTAAAACACGAATTATACACTCAGATCCTTATGAGGGTCGCGTGCTGCAATTCATGGGGTCGCAAAGAGTTGGACACGACTGAGCGACTGAACGGAACTAACTGTGACACACGAGTCAGGAAAGGGGCCTGAAACAAGCTCTTGGAGCCTTGGTGTTCCCACCTGTAAAATGGAGATGGTTCTGTGTAGTAATTTCCTTCAGGGCACTGTTGTGAGAATGAAAATATGTGGGCATCAGCCCAGGGCAGCATTGTACCCAGAGTAGTAGTTCAGCAAAACTTGGAAGGGGAAGTAACTGACTAGTTCCTAGGGGGAAGCAGGTATGGGGGTACAGATGGGGGCACAAGTGACCCTTCCCAACACTGATCTACTCACCATGCACCAGCCGCTGCTCCTGCACCATCAGGGACCTGTATTCTCCCCACTTCTCATACAGGGTTTGCTGCAAGAGACACACCCACCTCACTGTCAGGAGTCAGCAAGAAACTAACCAGGGTGGCTACAGACTGAGGGATCAGGGAGTACAGAAGAAACCTTAAGGTTAAAAGGAGGTTCAGGCAGATAAACGACCCCCCAAAAAGAGTAGGAGGATTCCTCTGGTGGTTCAGTGATTAAGACTCTGTGTTCCCAGAGAGGGAACTAAGCCTCCCATGCCATAACTAAAGATCCTGCATGCCACAGTGAATATCCCACATGCCACAACTAAGACCCAGCACAACCAGAAAAAAACAAACAAACAAGCAAAAAAAACAGTGGGGCCTGCAAGGGGCAGGGGTTTGGGAAGAGGAACCTGGCGGCTGGATGGTTTCCAGGCTGCTTTACCTTCAGGTACTGCAGACGAGCCTCCAGTTCCGCCTTCCTAATTGATGTCCCGTACAGAGTTTCCAGTCTGAGGAGATAGGGGAATCAAAGGATGAGTGGGCCCACAGGGTGGGGAAGAAAGGCTGCGCTCAGGAATCCCCTAGGGACCACAACACCTGGATGTACCTGAGAACGTTGCCAGATGCCTTAATGATGTCGACAATCTCCCGATGTCGGATGCCTTCCACATTCAGGCCGTTGACGCTGGCGATGGTATCCCCTGCCAAGCAGAGATGGGGATCACCATTTGCTCCACGGGGCGTGTGGAAGAATTTCAGTCCCCTATCTTCACCACAAAGGGTAGGGGTAATAACCCCACAGGACTCTCCTGAGCTCCCTACCCCCACTCATGGTTCTGGGGCGATCTTGTGCAGACCTGGCACCCTAGCATAGGGGCCAGGACCCTCAAACATCCACATCCTCATCCTCATCTCACTCTCAGGAAGCTCTGTCCCCAAAGGCTGAGCCCTCCCAGAAAGCCTGGGCTTCCCCCAGAGCTGGTTATTTCGGTCCAGCCCACAGGCTGTCACCAGCAAAACCCAGCTGAGACAGGAAGGCAGGAGGGTGAGGAGCACCACGCCGGGAACTTTAACACTGGCCCCCAAGCTTGAGGCCTCAACCTCTGACACCCTAGGCTGCTGCAGAGCCTCCTGACCTCCAGCAGAGCAGACCACCCTCTCTTAGGACCCACTGCCCAATTGGAAAAGGAGGTGTGGACCCCTGTGGTGGCTACCAAGGGGATGTGAAACCACCTTGCAAAGCTGCAGTATACCACTTAGCTACCAGAGGCTGCTGGTGAATGGGCAAGGAGATGAGGGCTTCAGGAAGAAAAAGGAGATAGAATTGGAGGGGGGGTGTCGAGGGTGCTCAGTTCATGCAGTCTCAGGCTGCCCCTTCCGGGACTTGGGGCTCTAGATTTGGCCAGTCCCAAAGGTCTCCTACTGGCAGCACCATGTCCTTGTTAGAGGAAGTATCACAGGTACCCCAGTACTGGGCCAGGTTGGGAACACGATGGACTTGCTCTCTTGCCGACTCCTGCCCATGCTGGGTTGCCAGATCGCCAGGAGGAGGCAGAATAGCGGTGGCAATATCTGCCATTTCCCAGGCAGGCCCTGGCTTTGTGCCCAGGAAAGCCCCTCACCACACTGATATGAGGACATGTTACTGCCCCCAGTGTTGGGAATATTCAAGATCATACAGTAAATGGTAAATCTGCCTTGATCCAACTCATTCTTCTTTCTGGCCTTCTCGAAATAGGAGGAGGAAGGGGAACTGATTGGATTTCTTGCCCCCTCTGCTTGGGAGTAAGGTCATACTCCCTTCCCAGAGCCCCGTGTCCTGGGCTTAGGCCCCACCTGGTGTGAGCCCCGCCAGCTGGGCAGGGCTGGACTCATGAACCCGGCAGACAAAGGTCACCATCTCCACACGCTGCTCCTCTCGATGGTGAAGGCCATACGTCTGTAACAGGCAAGGGGACCCTCAGCCCTGGGGTGGAGCAGGATCCACCCGTCCCTCAGACCGCCTCCCAACCCTTCCCTCCCTCTGCACCCAGCTTCTCTCCCACCTGGATCTCAAAGCCAAAGGTCTGGTTCTCCTCCTTCTCCAAAGTCAGCACTTTCCTGCAGGAGACACAGGGGCCATCTCATCAAGTCCGTCAGGATTAAAGAGGAGCCAGGCGGGCCCATAGTGTGGCCCTCCCCTCATGCCAGAGTCTGCTCTGGAACATCCAGGCAGGGCTCACTGTCTCCAGTGACAAGCCACACTCATCCCTGGCTGTTGGAATGTCCTTCCCCATACTGAAATCAGCTTCATCAAGCCACACAAAATCAGTCCCCTCGGGGGGGGACACACTGCAATGGCTAGCCCCCAGAGCCAGTTGAACTAGTTGAGTTTTTCGGCCACACTCCCAGCTTCCTAGTGAGCCCCAGAATACTACTGACTGACGAGCTGAGGCCCCCAATTCGGCCCCAGCCTGGAGCGCTGTCTGCTCCAGAGCCTTGGGGAGAGGGCTGGCCCCACCCCCAGAGGCCAGTCACGAGGCTCAGCCCGGACCCCAGCTGCCCCTCCCAGCTGCGGTGAGACCAGCCCACCAGATGTGAGGGCTGGGGGGAGGGGAGACTCGAGGCCGCCCCTTCCCGCACTGAAGGCCTGCCCACTGGACACAATGGTCTGGAGCTGCTCCAGATCTTCGCCTGCTGGGGGAGCCCAGAGTTTCCTCTGCCCACTCCCACCCCCTTCCTTCCCGCCCCGCCAGAAGCCGAGCTGAAGCAGCCTCCAAAGTCTCCTTCAAGGCTCTTGGCCTCAGCAAGGCCCTGGAGACCCAGGCCTCTCAGTGCCCAGCCTGACCCACATACCCCCCCAAATGCTGATCAGCAACTCCCTACCCCAGCGCGAGCTCCTCCCTGCTTTGCAGGCAGGCCTTTTCCCCTCTGTGTGTATTTGGGCCGGGGTGGGGGTGGGGGCAGGGCGACTGTGTCTACTCCAGTGCTCCCTGGTTTTCTAAAAGGGTTGGCAAAGTTTTTCTGCAAAGGGTCAGACGGTAAATATTTCAGCCTTTCTTTTCGAGACCTGAATTATTTGACAGCCTCTGTCTTATATTGTTCTTTGTCTTTATTTTTACAACCCTTGAGAAATATCAAAACAACTCTCAGCTCAAGGCCAATCTGGCCAGCAGGCCACAGTCTGCTGATCCATTTTAGAAACCAGGCTCACATCAGGATGGGACACAGGCAGAGTAGGGCTAGTCCTTCTGTCCTCATCCCAGGCCCTTCCTTAGAGGCCACCACCGATGGGACAAGCAGAGCACTGAGGTTTTGGGTGCAGGGCCAGACAGTCGAGCAGCTGGATGCAGCTTGCCATGGTTTGGGCCTTCAGGGTTTGCTGGGCTGGGAAGGCCCAGGGGAGCCCCCCAAACTCCTCCTGCTTCCCCCTTCCCAGATCCAGATTTCTCCAGGGAGGGGTGACTGGCAGGGACTGGGGGTGGTTTAAGGAGCACCTGATGACTCAAAAGTCCCTCCCTCCTTCCTCTGCCACCCCCTTCACACAGCCCACACCCCCACCTGCCCCTCATTCCTGGTGAGGGCACCGTGCTGAAAGGGTGGGAGCACGACTTCCCCTGGGTGGGCTGAGATGCTGTGTCGTGCTGCGCCCCCCAGCACCTCATCCTTTGGACCATGGCAGAGGCGGGGCTAATGGTGACTCACCGCTGCTGTTCAGGACTCTGGCTGAGGCTCTTCCAGCGGAATCCTGAGCCCTGGGTGGGAAGGAGAGTCAGGAAGAAGCCAGTGAGAGGGAGGTGTCCTGGAGCAGATGCTGAGAGCCCTCCTTTGGGGGGTTCCTCGCCTGGGCTCAAGTCCTAGACCCAGCATTTCACTTCCTGTTGCCTATCTGTCCTGTTCGAGCTCCACACCCGCTCTTCTGATGCTGGAGTAACTAACCCTAGAGTGCCAACATCAATATCAATCCACAGCTTTCTCCCTAAGCTTTATCCCCACAACTGGGACCTCGGGAACACAACAATCTCCTGGGCTCCAGATGCATGAACCTCTAAGTCCTGTCCTGGTTCCTAGTCTGGAAGGGGTGGGGGTCTTCATGACTCTAGGTAGAACAGCCTCTGCCCCCAGGGTGCACGTCTGCAGGGGCTCGGCACCCTAGACCCCAAAAGGTGAAGCAGAGGCTCTTCCTAGATATTATTCAGAGAAGGGCAGGGGCCCCTGGGCTTACCTATCAAGACATTTCAGAGCCACCAAGGCCAGTCAGATCTCTTCTAATTTCTCAGTCACAGAGAGTGGCTTGCAGGAGCTGGGGTCAGGGGCCCTGGTCTAGAGGGCTGGAATCTCAGCTTAAGCATGGAAAGGCAGGGGATAGAGGGGCCAAGCCCCCTCCCTCAAACTATGGAGTCCAGCTGCAGGTGGCCAGCTGTGCCCAGCTCCACCTGGGTCTCTCAGCATTGTGATACATGTTGTTGCTTTCTGGGACAAAACAAAAACTTAGATCTCAGACTTGTTAAGTCTCACTACACTCAAGGAGAGAAATGGGAAGGTTTTGTTATTGTTGTTTGGTTGGTTTCATTTGCTTTTTGGTAGGAGGGATGACCGAGCTGAGGGACTCCCTACCTCTTTTGGGTCCTTGAGAAACTAAAGCAGTGTCTTTCCCTCCCTAAATGACTGATGCTTGGAAGAAGCCCGGTTCCAGATCAGCCCTTGCCCCGTGTGCCCCAAACAATCCAGGAGTTTCCTGATCAGTGCGCTAGTTAACTCTCCCCTCAGGCTACCCCCGAGGCCAGGAAGAGAAGGAAGCCCTCCTTCTCTAGAACCTTACAGACGGGCCTCAAGGGTGGAGACAGTTCCCAAACGGGCCAGGGAGGAAGGACTGGGCAGCATAGAGAGACCCCTTTGTCTTTCCACCCGATTTTCATAAAATGCAAATTCTCAACAAGCTGTTCATTGTGTTGGGGGGGAGCCAGGGGCCAGAAGAAGAGGAGGTGGGGGGGGGGGGGGGGCTGAGCTGGGAAAGGCCACCAGTCCCCTCTCCTTAACCTGGGTCTTGAGTTTCCTTTCTGAGCGCTCGGGTGCCCCTCGGGCCAGAGGAAAAGCCCGGCGGAGGGGGAGACTTCGAGGGCGGGCGCGGCCCGCATCCTTCCTGCCCAGCGGGCGCCCTGCGAACCCTCCCACCGCGTCCGGTCGCCGCTGACGTCCAGGGAGCCGTGGCCTCGCGCCCCGCACCTCAGACGCAGGGTGAGGCGGCCGAGCCCAGGAATCCCGGCGCCCCCTCGGAAGCGTGAGCTTTCGGAGTCGGCGGCCCCGCAGGCACTTCTTCGGCGAGCGTCCCACCCCGGGCCCGCCGACACTCAACTTGAATCGACTAGCGGCCGGACCCCAGCTCGAGGCCTCTTGCTCCCACGGGAGAAGCCGGGGCGGGGGGATCCTGGGGATCTCAGTACTCCTGGACGCGGGGAGGCGGGGCTGGGGCGGGGTGGCGATGGCCAGTTGGGGCGAGGGGAAGGCAACTTGGGGAAGCAGCAGGAAGGAGAGCAGCGAGATGGGGCAGAGGCGCGTGGGGAGTGGAGAGCCGCCCAGCTCGTGAGCGGCGTGGAGCCGGGGATGGGGGAGTTTGCGCCTTCTGAGCAGAGGGGTCGAGGGGACCCAGCAGGATCTGAAGGTGTCCGTGGGGGTCAGAGGGCGGGGGAGGAACTGGGGGACTCGGGGACCCCAGGAGTATGGTGTGGGTGGGGATCCTCAGGCGTCCATGGGGACTGTGGCGGGTAGCGCGGATCTTGAGGAAGGGACACCACAGGGTACCGGGGGCCGAGGGGGTCCGCGGGAGTTGGGGAGGTACGCACCTTTCGGCGGGGCAGGGTGCCCCCGGACACCGCGAGCGCGCGATACAGCTCGGCGGGGTGGTAGTCCTCCAGCGCCGCGTACAGCTCGTCCCCGGGGGTCCCAGGGCCGGCGGCTGCAGCAGGGGGGCCCGAGGCCGGGGTCGGGGTCGGAGCAGCGGGAGCGGCTTCCGAGTCAGGAGCCCGAGCGGCGGGGTCTGGGGCGGCCGCCGCCTCCTCTTTCTGCTGCAGCTTCCTGAGTCGGCGAAGGGTCATGGCTCCGGCGCCCCTCTCTGGTGGCGCTTTCTCCGCGCGGCGGGGCTGGCGGTGGCTCTAGGATGCCAGCCTGGAGGGTGGTGGGTCGCCTCCCTTTATAGGCTCGGGGAGCGGGGCGGGCTGAAGGGGCGGGCGGGGAGCGGCCTCACGGGGCCTCGCCCCCTACGCGGTTGGCTCCGCCTCCGGGGGCGGAGCCCGCTGCTCCGGAGCCCCGCCCACTACTCCTGAGACTTGCCTAGACCAGGGAAACCCTTGGGGACCTCGAGCTCCCGGCCCTAGGGGGAAAAACTAGCAGCTGAAAGGAGCGGGGGCGGGGAGGGGGACTTTGCAGGGCATCCCGGGGCGGACTATGGGTCTCTATGATACCTGAGAGACGGGGAGCCTGTGAAGCGGCTTGTACACGAGATTTGGCAGTGGAGTGACAGTAAGGAGTCTTTAGAAGGAGGTTTGGAGGCCCAGAGTAAGATTTGAGGAGACCCAGGGGGCTGCAAGAGACTTTAGGCTAGGAGAAGGAGGGGTGAGGTCTCTGGTGGGGAGGGAAAAGATGGCCCTGAAGTAACTGTGTGGAAGCCACTGGGAGGTTTAAGGGTCCAGGGTCTCCTCTTTACATAGCTCCCGGAACAGTTGAAAAGAGCTGCCTCTCCTCCCCAGGTCAAGGGAAAAGGGAAGAGAGGGAAACCCAGAGAGTAGTGGACTTAATTCTGGCCCGTCAGCCTCACCTCCTGATGTTGGGGCTCAGGTAACCTTTTTCCAGCAGACAGATGCTTACTGTGGGGCTGACTCATGGCAGGGCATAAGGTGCGCTGAGGGGGTGCTCAGGATTGGGGGTTGGTGCTCAACAATTCTCTGACCCTTCTTGGGGACCACCGCCCCCCCCACCCTCGGCTGTGTTGTCTGTGGCGGCCAGCCTACGAGAGTGGTGGGAACAGCCCAGCCGAAGTCTCTGTCGTCAGTGGTACCTGAATAAGAAGTGAGAGGAGGAAGTGGTAGGTCAGGCCTGGCGTCTGAAGAGTGGCCAGCCACCACAGGGCGTCAGCACTGCGAGCTGAGGGCTCCACATCTTGTCTGCCACTAAACAGAAGCCAGGAATGCACTGTCCTCATCTGTCCCCTCCTCCAGTGTTCCCGAGTCTGTGTTATGCCTTTATATTAATAGCTGACATTTATGAGGCATTTACCATGTGCTCTGCACACTGTTCTGTGTGTGTTACATCCATGAATGAACCTGTTTGGTCTTCATAACAACCCTATGAAACAGATACCATTATCATCTCTTACGGAGAAGAAACTGAGGCCCGGAGAGGTTAAGTAACTTGCTCTAGGCCACTCTGTAGCAGAGCTGATTCAAACCTGGGCAGCCTACAGAGCCTGCAGTCTACCCACTGTGTGATGCAGTCTTCTGCTGTTCTTCATTCACCTTGGGTTGAAGCCCTGCTCCCAGCCAGGTTACAGAGGCTCTTGGTCAGGTAGGGAGTGATGCATCCGCCAGTGCTGTGTTAGATGCATGGCATGCGGAGCACAGAGGGGCGAGGGACCCAGCAACCCAGGAAGGTTAGGAAAGGCTTGTGTCTCCTGTGTCTCTCAGTCCATGGGTCTGTCTCTGTCTTCTTGCTTCCTAGTCTCCTGACTCTGTCTCCCCCACCCCCAGGCCCCTGGGGCCCCAGCCCCTATAGGAGGTGTGGGTGGGAGGGGGTGTTTCTCCACCCTGCAGTGATTACACAAGTCCAGATGGCAGGATGCTTGTTGGGTGGGGGGCAGGGGTGTATTTGGGCCGGCTAGGAGCCAAGTACCAGCTCCCTTAGAGCCTTCCTCTGCCTCCTCCCACCTTCCCCCTTGGCACCACCAAGTGGCCATCAGCTGAGGGGCCGAGGGGGCGTTGGTGGGGAAACACGGGACTCTATTGTGAAGCAGTAGCACAGATGGACCCCTGGACCGTCTGCTGCCTCTCCTGACAGACAGCATCTGTGGTGGGGGTGGGGATGGGGAGGCGAGCGAAGGCAGGACAGGCAATGGTTTCTATTCTCTGCACTCCTTGCCTATCCCTGAAGGGACTCTCAAAAGGGCGTCTTATGAGTGCTTCTGTACTACCACCCCACCTATCCCACAGTAGTACCTAAGGGACACCTCCTTGCCTAAAACCTGGGGGAGCAGATGCCATGGTGTCACAGCATCGGTGTCTGCAAGCCCTGTTGAGACAGTCCTTCTTCAGACTGACGTGGAGACAGAGCCTTCCCGTCAGCATCCAGGCCAGTCTGCCTCTCCGCGTCCAAGCGAGAGAACAGCCCCAGAGAAGTGAAATTCAAGTTTCTGCCTCTTTCCAGGCAGGGCACTCTGGAGAATCCCAGAGTAAAGGTGGGCCCAGAAGATGCAATTTCTGTCACATTCATTGCATGATTTCCTCAAATCCCAGAAGTTCAGAGCCGAAAAGGGCCTTGTGGTCCTGAGTGGACACCAAGAGAACCAAGCCCTCATTCAATGGAGGTGGCAAACTGAAGCAGTGAGGGAAAGACGGTGGCAGAACAAACATTAGAACCCACAAGAGCCCAGCCTCCCTGGCTCTGGAGACTGTTTAATTCAGCTGCTGGTAGCTCCGCCTGAGAGCTCAGAGATCCATGCCTGCTTCCTCCTCCCAATATTCCCAGTTCCTCCAGGGAGGCAATGGGGAGCCCCGGGATGCATACTGTGGGGTAGTGGTGCCCTCTGCTGGCCATGAATCTCTTGGAAAATCTTCAAATCAATCTGGGAAGGGCTGTCCGGCAGGTGCTAGAGCCCCACTTTAAGGACCCCGGCCCAGAGCTCCTCTTCCACCTGAGAAGGACTGTGTTCAGCTGAGATGCCAAGCTCTGCTTTGGTCACCAAGTTCTGGAGTTTCACACCTGTTAGGAAGCTGTATTTGTGATCTAAGCCTGGCTGCAGGTGACATTCCTCAGGAAGAAGGCAGACAGCCGGTGGGCTTCTTCTGTGCAGGAACCTGCACGCGCCAGACAGTACACCGGGCCCACAAAACTGCCTTTTCCAATCCTCCACCACTTCCTCCTGAGCCTGAGTCTCTAGTGTAGCATCTGCTCCCCTCATCCCATCTTCGGCAGCTCCTTAAGGCTGGGGATGGGGGTGGGGGACACGCTGCACTCTGTCTGCAGCCTCATACTATGACGCCTCCCCACCCCACTCTCCTCCCCAAGGAAGCCTCCTGGTAAAAGCAAAGCCCTGTTGCTCTGGCTCCGCAGACATCTGCACTCAATCTGTACCTTATTCCTGAGCAAGTCCCAGGCTTTCAGAAGAATTTTCCAGGCTTTGCATCCTTTCGGTCCAGCTGTCCTGGCTCCTAGCTCTCAGGGTACACAGGGCTTGGTCTGTGGTGGGGGAGCACAGATGTGGGGGCTTGGCCAATGGACGAGGCCTAGGTGAGACCCTTTCTTTGAGGCAAGCCCTTTCCCAGACACCTAACCATCAATGGTCCCGAGTCCTGTCCTCACCCACCTGCTCAAGCTCTTGGCTGCCATCAGGAGATCCAGGTACTCAGGGCAAGAGCTGCAGAAGCCCAGGCCCCTCTGGTGTCCGAGTCAATGTCAGGGCTCTCCCATGGTCATTTCATCCCAGGACTGGGGCCCCTTTCTGGGTGTTGCCACTGCTTCTGAGTGGGAGGTGGGAGGGCGAGGGCTGGGGACTCAGCTGGCTGTCTGGGAAGGAATGGGGCTGGGCCCTGGGTGCAGGATGCTGAGGGAGGCCTGGGCAGCTGGTGGGCAGCTGACTGGGCAGGGAGCGGTTGTTTTCCTTAATGGCTCCTATTTCCCAACTGTTTCCACAGGCTAGTGTCTGTGTGTGGCACTGGGGTCCAGGGAGGCCCAGCAGCAGGGGCGGGGGGTGGGGGGCAGGTCTGGGAACTGGAGCAAGGCGGATATGGCAGTTTGTTTGTGTTGGATACAGTGGCCTCTGAGTCTAGTCCCAGTCAGAGGCCAGGGACCATCTTGCCTCCTAGGTGGGATGGCAAGATATTAGTATCTCAGGCTTGGACAGGTTAGACTGGCAGAAAAGAGAAAGGGTCAGCTCTCTAGTTTTCCTTACAGCATCCACTTACCACTTTTAGGACAGAGGGCATGTATTATTTTATCCCGCCTCATTTCAGACAGGTACAGATAGCTAGGAAAGAAAACGACACCTTTCAGGGCCCCGGACTTCCCACATCTCCTCCCTCTTGGCAAACACAGCTGCTCTGGTGGTCCACCCCGGCTCCTCCCAGGGACAGCTCTGTGCACAAGGCTAAGATTCTCCTGTAGACTCCGAACCGAAGTTGGCTCCTCCTCGCTGTCCACGTCTGACCATGCTTCCAGCCCGTGCATCCTACCCACTGTCTCTCCCTGTCCTCCAGCGTTTCTTGCTCTACCACTCCAGTAACTGCCTTCTCAAGTGTTCTTCCGCAAACACATCACGTGACTCTGCTGCTCAGAACCCACCGAGGACTTAGTCCTACATGTGGAACGACAAAGAGCTGTTCCCTTATGGGACAACTCCACATAAACACGCTACTGAGAAGAATTTGGAGACCCTGTCGGGACTCAGGAGGGAAAGTGATGGAGATTAGCAGTCTGAGGTGGCTGTCACAGGGAGGTGGTGGCATTGGCGGCCCTAGGGATGCAGTCCTGACTTCTTAGCATATGACAGCTCTAAGAGATTTCCTCTTTGCAGCCTGGCTCCCTTGCTCTAGGATTTTGAACATTTATGGGTGTTTTTTTTTTTAATTAATTACTTTTGGCTAGCTGGGTCTTCCTTGCTGTGCCTGGGCTTTCTCTAGTTGCAGCCAGCAGGGGTTACTCTTCCTTGTGTGCGGGCTTCTCTTGGTGGGCTTTGCTGCAGAGCACAGGTGCTAGGGCATGGGTTCGGTAGTTGTGGCACAAATAGTTCTTGAATGGCGACACACTCTTTTTGACCAAATCTCCTGTCCCCAGTCAGTAGGCCAATGCCAAACCCCAAATAGACAAGACATCACCTCTCTTGACCCCATCTTCCTGTGTTCCCAGAGTATTATGTGTCTTCCCTTATCATAGCACTTACTTCGCTCCATTGTAATTACCTATTAACTAGTCCATTCCATCTGGTGGGGAGCCCCTGGAGAGCTGGCTTTCCGTAGGCACCTCACCTGTGCTCATGACACGCTACACATGGCTCTGTAGTGGGACTTGCTAAAACCTGCCCTCCTATTCTCTGTATAGATTCACTCCATCTAGAAGGGCAGGGGCCACAGATTGTTCGTCCTTCTGTTCTGCCTACTGCTTTACACACTAAGGTTGTTGAACAAATGCTTCTTACTTAATAATAATGAATTTAGAGCCCAGTCCATCCTGTTGTTCCTTAAACTTTCCTATCCCATTATCCTCCATCCTTGACCTCCAAGGACCATTCCCAGGCGGATCCAGAGCTATCTGCCTTATTCCTTAAATCTGATCCTATCTGGCCATGGGATGCCCAACTCCTCTTGGGATGTGGTGCCAGGAGTTTGGTCAAAGACCAGTCTGGATGTTACTATGAAGTTATGTTTTTAGGTGTGATTAACATTTAAGTCAATAGACTTGCAGTAAAGCAGGTAATCCTCCACAGGGTGGATGGGCTTTACCTAATCAGTCGAAGGGCTTAAAAGATTGCGGTCCCTTGAGGAAGAAGAAATTTTGCCTCCAGACTGCCTTCTTTCCTGGCTCTCTAGCCTGTCACCCTGCCCTGTAGACTTGACTTGCCAGCCCCACAGTTGTGTGATTCAATTCCTTTAAGTATCTATCCATCCATACTATTAGTTTCATTTCTTGGTGAACCCTAGTAAACCATTCCTGTCTTGATCCAAAGCTTTCCCCAGGCCTTCATTACATGTCCCTCCCATGTCCCTGTGTGTCTCTTAAACTTTTGCTATTCTACCCCTCATCTTGTTTTGGTTGTACTTAGCAAGCATTTTCTCCAGCCTCTAGATCAGAAGACATGGTCTGGTGGGAGGATGGCAGGGACAGAAATTTTAAATGTGGGCAACAAAACCCCCAGTCGTATACCATTCAAATGAATTCAGGTCTCCTGTGTCATGGGCCTTACAAAGGTGAAATGTTAGTGACCTTCAAGGGCACAAGAAGAGGTCCCAGTGTGGTTGCCATTCTGATTTTCAAAATGATGCAAGATGAACCTGCAGTTCTTAGCCTAGTGGATTTGGGGTCCATAGTTGGCAAGATGACTCACTACTGATTAGCTTTTGAACTGGGATGAGGTCCACTATAAGCCACTTCACCTTTCCTTTCGACAAACACAAGATTACCTTGCTACTTCTGCAAGGTGCTTGTGCCTTTGCTGTCATTTTGTTCATTAAAGAATTCTGGCCAGGATGCAAGGAAATCTTAATTAGCGGCTGATTTGGGTTACTGGGACGTATGCCAAACTTAAAAGCCAACTTCTAGGGGAAAGTTGCTTGATTTTCTCCAGCCCCCCAGTCTCAGATGACAGGACAATAGAAAACTCTGGGTAACAAATCAGAATTTTAAAATATTGAGAGGCTGGAGCTATGGGCAGGTTCTATGGTAAAATTTATGGGGTATACACATAACATCCTGCACTTGAGTTCAAAAATACCGATTTCTCACATACAGGATGGAGGAAGGGGGCTGGATTTTACTCAACCCGCGACATGAGGTGCAGGCCTGGGATGTCACCTGAAGGTGTCAGGCAGTCTGGGATTCTCGTCCTCGTCTGTGCTGTCAAGTCAATGTCCGGGTGGAGCGCTACGTGCCCTCCGCGGCCCCAGGCTCCAGCCAGGTCCTCGGTGAGCAGCCAGCGTGTGGGAAGGACATGGCGTCACGGAGACAGGATGTGCTGAGGCCGAGGGGCTGCAGCCTCTGGCCAGACACTGTGGACCCAAGGTCTTTTCCACCCCTGTGAGCTACGTACGTGGGCAATTTGTCTTCTCTAACCGTCAGTTTCCGAATCCACAGAGGATAATAATGGCCACCTCACGTTGTTTTGAGGATGAAAGCAGTTTATGTATGTATGGCCCATTTTGGCACACTGCCTAGCACACAGGAACTTTTAAATACATATTTGCTAAATATTAATGGGAGAAGCGCTAAGCTCTGCAAGATTCATGATAACATAACAGCTGCCTTCCAGTATTTTAAGGGACCTTAAATGGAAAAGAGAATTAGTGCTCTGAACCATCTGTGGAGAGAACTCACAGGGAGGCTGCCCAGTCCTATGTAAGGAAGAGCTGTCCACTGAGCAGATGGCCGGCAGGTGGAGGCTGTGGTCCTGAGTGTCACGGCATGAGGCTACGGCCACTTGGCGGGGATGCTGTGGGGGAGTTAGGCACGTGATGGGTGGTGGACCTCTGGAGTCCCGTCTAAACTTGAGATTCTATGATTCTAGACTTTTTCTCTTGGGTTCCTTGGTCTAGAGATTTTTAAAGACATTCACAGCCACCCACCCACTGAATATCCCAGAGTAACCACTGTACACTCCCATTTCAAAGTCCCCTAACCCATCCCCAAATTCAGATTTCTATTCCAAGTCAGGAGTGGGGAAGCGAAAACTGAGGGCCTAGGCTGCTGTTGAGACTAGGTGGCTGGTGACTTACCAGGATCAAGACCCTCTTTTATATAAACAGAAAACTGCTAAAAGACAAATAAAGACAAAGCCCAAGAGAAGGTGTTGAGTTTGTCCTCCACTCCCTCTCCAGGCCAGGCCCTCCCTCTATGAAATGCAGAGGAACAGCCTCAAGAAGACTCCCTGATGCTCCAATCAGGTCCTCTTCAGACGTGAGCTGCTGTAGCAGATGTTAATGAACATCATACCCTGGCAAGTGGGAGGGGAAAGACACTGCCTGAGAGCATCTGCCCAACTCCCCTGACAAAGGCTGGGCAGCCAGTCGGTCTACAGCTGTAAAACAGATGGCACCAGAGAGGCTCTGTGAATAAAACTTTAATAATGTACAGCAGAAATTGGACAGGCTCATTCTTATATTAAAACAAAAGATTTCCTATATTACAACTTATTTACATTTGCATACTGAAGAGGTAAAGTGTCTAAGTGGCTATTTTACAGTCCATTCTAATAAAATGTACAAAAACAAACAGAAGTACCGAGAATGCCGTTCGGGGGCCTTGATGGCGACGTAAGAACGGGCTTGGACTTGGTCTGTGAATCCAAAATCCAGAGGTGCAGGTAGCCCTATGGATCAGGGTTAGCCTCAGGGAGCCAAAACCACAGCTTTAGTTTCTCCCCAACTCTCTAACTCCTAACTCTTGGGTTAAGAGTGGCGGCAGTGGGGCTGGGAGCGTCCCCCCAAAACTGCTCAGTCTTCCCCGGAGGTGGAGGAGGAGTGTGTGGTGAGGACAGCTGGGCCACCTGGGGAGTGGGCTAGTGGCTTGGGAGTCCCTGGGTCGAGGAGTGTCGGCAGATCCCAGAGGCTGGTTGAGGCAGGGAGTGAGGAGTCTGAGTTCCATCAGCTCCCATAACCCGCCAAGCTCTGCCAGAGGGCAGACAACAAGGGGGAAGTGCGTCAGCAGGGGTAGGGAGAGAAGACCCCCTAATGACACAATTGGTATTTAAGGGAAATTAGTCAGTAGCCAGTAAATTGGCCCAAAGGGTGAGGGGAAGATCTCCTTTAACGCAAGGAAAGCACTACACTGGGAAAATAAATAGGAAGGCCAGGGCACTGGGGAGACGGATGGAAGTGGGGGGAGGGCTCCCCCCCTCCTCCACAAGCTTTGGCAGAGAATCGCTGGGCTAGAGGCAGGGATGCGCTGAGGCTGCACACACACTGTGCCTCCCCTGGGGGGCAGGAAGGGGGCTCTGGATGAACGCAGTGATGGGAGGTTTCATTGCCCACCACCGGCCTCTTTGGTGGGGGACAGGGGGACATCCTCGCCTCCTTAGTGGTCTTGTATAAGAGCAATCGCTCCAGGCTCAAAAGGCTCAGATCCAACTATGAAAACTTCTGGTCTCAAGATAGGCACCCCCTGACTCGACTGAGTCCCACTGTCAGTGCTCCAAGAGCAGGACCCAAGCCTGTCTTGTTCACAGATGCATTTCCCAGCACCCAGCATGGGGCCTGACACCCAGCTGGCACTCAGCGAGTGTCTGCTGAGTGAGTGCCTGGTTGAGAAGGTGCAACCTGTGGGCGACGCACAAAAAGCTAGAGCCCCAGTGCAAAACCCACTTTGGGTGGGACTGGGCAGGGAGGCAGGACGCCAGCGAGACCAACCCCCAGGGCAGAGGAACTCTCGCAGCTGAGTTGGGGGGGAGCAGGCTCAGGTACAAGGACAGATATTTCCAGTGTGATTGAGCTGTGTGCGTCTGATTGAAGCATTTTGTGTGTGTGTGGTTGTTTTTATAGGGATTTCCTTAAAAACAAATGGATTGAGAGGTAATTATCACATAGAGATGGTTTTCCTTTTATAAAAACTTAACAGTATTTAAAAAAAGTTAAAATCCAGACCCTCCCAATAAAATTAAAAAAAAAAAAAAGAAAAAAAGAAAGAAAACCAAACCACTCCAGTTAAGTTATGGCTTCAAAGTTATTATATACCTAAGATATGCTGACCGAACCACCACCCACAACCGTGCTTCTAGACGTCGTTAAATACTACACTCAGGTTAAATAACAGGTTCAGCTCAGGCTGTTCCCTTTAGTAAAGCCCCTGAAGTGGATGCAAGTCTCACATCTTCCCTCCACCGTGATCGGATAACCCAGTAAAAGACCCATGCAGATGCCTCCCCCCACCCCAGCCTCCCTCCCCAGTCCTCCTCCCCGCTTTCCTTCCCCTCCCTAAACCCACCACCACCGAAAATACACACTGCTGTCTCCAGAATCTGGGATATGAAAGACAGATGTGACATTCCAGTCTGAGTCTCCCCAGGTCTGGGCTGCAAATTCCTCGGCCCCTCCTTGACGCCGCTGAGGATGATGCCCTTAGGCTGGCTCATTTCCCATGGTGGCCGCTGACCACAATACCCCATGTTTCCGCCGAGATTCTTGCCCTGCCCATCCCACCCTCTTCCCTCACATTTGGACCCAAAAGCCTCGCCTGCCACAGACAACTGGGCCAGCTTTGGTTCCACAGTCTGAAGTGGAGAAGGAGGGCCAGGCGGCATAGCCTGCTGGGGAGGGGGTACCACTGTGGAGTGGGGGCTCTGGAAGGAGGGGTGGGGAAGGAGCCCACCGGGAGGGGCACCAGGGAAACTAGACGCGGCTCACTACTGAACAGAGGCACCGGCACGCAGACACGGCATGACGACCACAGCCCCGACCTGCACATGCACGAGAAGCTCAAGCAGGCAAGTGCGCACCCACAGACACACACGTACACACACACACGTGTAAGGGCGTGGCACAGACCAGGCACAACAGGGGACGCACCTCGGCACATGCACACACAGCTGGACAGACAGGCACCAGCAGTCCTTCCAGGGGTCCTCGCGGGCGGAGAGGAGCCGGAGACCTGGAGCTGCCAGGATGGGGCCATCTTTCTGGTTCCCGGGGCCGCTCGCTGCACTGGGGTTGGTCCCGGGGTAAAGCCCTCAGTGCTGCTCAGCACAGGCCACACTCAGCTCCTCCCGGGCCGCTTGTCGCCACACCAGGCTCCTTGCTGGGGGCACCGGGCTTTGTGGGACATCCCACGACAGCCGGTCCGGGTCACGGCATTGAGTTCTCCATGCCATTCGCTCTCAGAGGCTCCATGCCACTAGGAGGTAAATATCAAAGGTGTCTGTGTCTCAAACCCATCGTGGGAGTGAGCGAGTCTCCCGGGCTCTGTCCCTCTGTGGGCCAAACTCCTGGCCACAGAGGGCTGGGCAGAAACGAGAGGTAGGCCTCCATCTGATGCTCAACACGGCCGCTCGACTGTAGGTCCCGCGGCCTGGCGGCTGTGGGAGGGGCAGCTAGATCTTCACGTCCTCCTGCACACTGAGCTGGGAGAGGGTCTTCTTGATGCGCAGCGCAGTCAGGCGGGCTGCGCCGTTGGCGTACCAGCACTCCCGCATCATCTTCCCCATCACCCGCAGCGCCTGCACAGAAACGGTGTCACTGGAGCCTGCCCGCTGTTACCTGCCTGATCCCCCACCTGCCCTCCTTCTGACCCTGGGGAAATGCCCACAAGCCCCACTCCCCCTAGGGCTCGCCAGTCCTTAAGGGACAGTCTGGGGAGGGGCCTTTTCCGCAAGCACGGTCTGCCATTCCCCCAAGTCTGGGTGATCTTGCGAGCAAGATCTGCCACAGCCTGTGATCTGAAAACCACTTCTGGAAGGTCCGAGCATCCACACTTATGACTGTTTACTGATGGCTTTCTCAAAGTAGCAAGTGAACCAGGCACAGCAGGGACACCCCCAGCAGGCGCGCGCATGCAGCGGTGACCCCACATTCACCCACAGAGACACAGCAGAGGAGGAAGGGGAGGAGGCAGCCCCTGAAAGATGGTCTTGACTGTCAGAGGCAGCAGTTTGCAGCCAGGGCCTGGATGACACAGGCGGCCATGTGGACAGGCGAGGGGTGGATCTGGAGAGTCGCCGGTGGAGGCTACAGAGCTCCCTGACTGCTGCCCCAGGCCAGTGTTTTCGATTCCTTTCAGCAGTGGGATCTGTTTTGCCAAGCGGAGTCCCAACCCACGAAGAGCCCTGACTGAAGACGGAGTGTGGGGGGCAGCTAGAGACTGGCTCTCTGCTTCCCTCACCCTCTGAAGTAAACAGGCCCTGAGGTTCTAAGGAAAACTTTGGAAAATGCTGCTCTGTCATGCGCGTCCTCGATGCAGAGCTGCCCTCTAGCGGTGACACGCCTTAAAGCACAGCCACCAGTGAAGAGGGCCCAGGAGCACTAGCTAAGCAAATCCCGCGCCCCAAAGACTCTAGCACCCCACAACTCCAGGTTTATTAGGAATCTAGATCATAAATTTGTCCTCGCATCTGTTATTTCCACTGAATGTCGTCCCCTTCCCACTTCATCCACCACTAACCCCAAATCCAAACCCTCTGCACCCTCCTCGCTTCCGAGTTTTCAGAAAGCCACCTCCCTCAGACCTGTTTTCTCACTGGGTCCACCTCTCATTTGCTGACCCTCTGTGGATGATGCTTCTGAACTCTTCTATAGAGCTCAGCTCACCCACTATGGCTCCAAAACCATTTTTCTAGTTGGACAGGTCTAACAGCCCCACTCAGACTTTTTGTCTCTGATCTGTGTCTTGCAACCAAGCCTTTCTTCTTCTAGGTTCCAAAGGGGACCCTACGGTGTCCAAGACAATGGCTTAGTATATAAAGCATGTAATAGTAATATAATAACTATTATTACACAGGTAGTAGCCCTGGGGTTGGCCCCATTTTTGGGAAACCCTTCTCTAAGGTAGAGAAACAGGGCAGATAGAAAAGCACAGGAGACAGGGCAGCTTCCTACCTCGTAACTCTGCCACCAGTTGGGGATGTTGGGGCGGAGCTTCTGGTCACATACAACCTTCCGCATCTCCTCGATGGAAGGGTCAGAGGGCACTAGGTCATAATATGGCAGCTGATATTCTTCATGGACCCCTAGGAGAAAAGAAAATATCCACCAGAGTTATCAAAAGGAAGGGATTACTCAAAAGCCAGTGACAATACTCATGTCATGGTCAGTAAACCCGGCCTCCCGCTAAGAGGAACTGGGGGCCCTTGGAGAGCTTGGTCAGTGCAGGTGTGGGACAAAAGATACACAGGATTAGCCAGGAACATCTTTTCCATAACAAAAAGCAGGAAACTGTCAAAGACTACTAAGGTCATGTCAGAAAGGACCACCTTGAAAAGCTCCCAACTGGCCAAAGATGAGAATATTTAAGCAATAGTAAGACTTATAACATCAATGGAAACAAATATTTTAGATCATCAGTTCATGATGACACTAAGAAGAAACAAACCAAAACTTCAGTCACCTTTGTAGGATGATAGAGAATAAACTCATTATTTTGAAAAATGGTAAATAAATGGAAAGAATCAAGTGTTTTTCCTGCCTTTCCTTTTCAAATTAAACATCCCTGTAACCAAAGAGACAATAAGGGGAAGTTTCTCTTGAATTAAAAATCTAGCTAATATGAGAAGTTTGACAGAATTGGAACGCTGGCACTTTTCAACCTCTGATAAATCTGGATTTGGACAATGATCAACGATGGCTGTTACCACAAAAAGAGAAATAACCACCATTATATGTGCCTTTAACGGAAGGATTTTTGGGGAAAAATGATTCTAGTCTTTAGATGTAATTCCCATAGGAAATTCACAGAAACGGCGGAATGTATAAACTCCATAAAGAAGCAATCAGGAAAATCTACATAGGAAAATCTTACAGGACAAAGGACCTGGATTCTCCAACTTTAAAAACTGCAGAATAAAAAAAAAAAAAAATGGAGTGGTAAGCTGTACATCATAAGAGACTTAAGAGGTATACCAATCAACTGCCGTGGATAGACATTTATCAAGCTGCTTTTAAAAAAATTAGGAGACAACTGAGGAAATCTCAATACTAACTAATGTTAAATGATATTAAGAACAACTGGGACCTCCCCTGTGGTCCAGTGGTTAAGAATCTGTCCTGCAATGCAGGGGACTTGGGTTCGATCCCTGGTGGGGGAACTAAGATCCCAGATGCCTCGAAGTAACTAAGCGTGTGAGCCACAATTAGAGAGTCTGAGCACTGCAAGGAAAGATCCCGCATGACACAGTGAAGACCCTGGGTGCCACGACCTGACACAGCCCAATTAACTAACTAACTGAAAGAGAAACAGCCAGGAAACACACCAAAATAGCTAAACAATTTTAAAAAAAGAATTACTGTTGGTTTTTACAGTGTAATAACAGTTTTGAAGTCTTTTACCTTCTACAGCTACAAATGGAAATATTTTCCATAATAAAAAGTTATTAGTATTTAAAAAACTTATATGTAACTTTCTCATGCCTTTTTTTCCAGAAAAATTCTACTGTCCTGAGCTGATGCGACCGATTTTTAAATGGAGTCTGACTTGGTAACTAGCTAAGATGCAGTTAGCGTCATCTCTGGCCTCAGTCTGCAAGGTCTGAACCCTAGCTTATTAGCAGTGTGACTCTGGGCAAATCACCTAACCTGTGACTCATCTTCTTCATCTACAAAATGGTGACAACGAACAGTACCCACTTCCTAGGTTTGCAGTAAAGATTAAGTGAGTGTATACACAGCAAGTGGTGAATAAATCTCAGTACAATTATTATATACTTAACCCCAATTTCCGGATGGTATGGAAAAAGAAAAATTTAACTTGTTCACAGTTTAAAATCTGTGTGGCTAGATATATCTTGATCTGTTTTATTTGTATAGCATGATCAAAACTTAAGATGTACAATACCTAGATGCCTCCCTATGATTCGGACCTTACCAAACATGTCATAGAAAGGAAAATGGCAGTACAACACAGAAAGGGCTCTGCTGGAACACCCACCAGTTCTTTTTCATTAATTTAATTCACTTCAACTAATCTGGAATCTCTTACATCAAAGATAAATGGCTGAGGACAGGGTTCTAGTGACTCTTGAACTTGATCTTGTGACAGAATACTTGGAACTCACTGTAAAATTCTAACGTACTAAGCTGATAATAAACAGTGTTTTCTGCCAAATCCGATACTGCTTTTCACTGGGTTCTGACATGGTCGAGCAGTTGCAAATGCCAAAGATTTAAGAAAATATTACAGAAGAAAAATTCTATGTGCTAGTAAGCTTTCTCCTATGAATTGAGAAATCACCATTATCAATAAAATCCCACGTTCCCCAGGTACGTGGCTTGAGAGCCACTGTGTCAGAATACCCTGCCTTCTGTGTGAAGGAGACCCCATGCATTAGTCCTGTGCTATTCCTGCCCAGGGCTTTCCCAACCTCAACAGACCACTAAAGACAGTGTGTTTAAAAAAAAAAAAAAAGCTAAATGAGCCTCTGGAATGGTCACCACAACATAAAACAAGAGTAAACACACTCTTAGCAACTGCTGCTCCCAGGTCCCCTCCCTCCTCTTGGATGAGAATCCTACGTGCGACGCGTGCTAGCATGAGGCATCTGACAAGCTGTGTAAAGAAAGGAGGCTGCAGTCAAAACCCAGGCTCTCAGGTGGCCTGGCACTCTGGACTGGGAGGTAGGAGCAGGGAAGGCAGGAAGAAAGGTACCTCCAGAGTTGCATCTTCGAGCAATCTCCCAGTACACAAGACCAAGGGCATAGATATCAGCACATTTAAAGGAGTCGAAGTGCTTCATGTTGATGGTTTCATCGAGCACTTCGGGGGCCATGTATCTGCAACAGCAAAGGAAATGTGGTCATGCATGGAAAACAATGACTTCTCTCCTGACGCAAAGCACTGGTTCAAGGGCCCCCTGAATGTGGGAAAGCCGTCACCAAAGACTGCCCCTTGGAGGGGAGGAAGTGATGGATTCTTCTCACTGCGAACTCCCATGTTTTGCATTCATTCATTTCTTTTTTTAAATTTTTTGCCAAGCCGCTCGGCATGTGGGGTCTTAGTTCCCCTATCAGCGATCAAACCTGTGCCACCTGCAATGAAGGGCAGATTCCTAATCACTGGACCAGTAGGGGAATCCCTGTCCCTTAGTTCTTTTCCTAAGTATTTAGTTACTTATTAGGCTATGCGGGGTCTTGGCTGAGCCGCACAGGATCTCTGATCTTCGTGTGGCACACACTCTTAGTTGCAGCATGTGAGCTCTAGCTCCCCGACCAAGGATCAAACCTGGGCCCCCTGCATGGAACGTGGAGTCTTAGCCCCGGGACCACCAGGGAAGTCCTGGTCCCTTATTTCTTACTTTCCTTTTCTATGAAGCAGGAGGGAGGCCCCACAGTCCTGAAGGGGGCCCCTTATTTTCTACGCTGGAGCACCTCTGCTCTTGCTAGGTGAAACTGCTCTCTAAACCCCAAGCAAAACATGCGTTCTGCCTCCTCAGGAGTCCTGCATAGGCCATCCCTTCAGACTGCACTCTCCCTTCCCGCTAGCCAAGCCTGGCGCCCGTTCCCCTTCCAAACCTTGCTCCAAGCTCTCTTTCTCTGCTGCCTCACCTGCCCAATGCGCCAGTGCCTGTGGGCATACGGGTCTATGGAGGTATGCTGCTGGCACTTGGATCTGCTCCATGCAACCAGTGTGGCTTTCCAGTGTGGGGGCAGGAGTTCAGTGCAACCGCCAGCTGTCTGAGACCACGCTCCTTCTCCCGCACACATGGACAAGGGCACACAGGGGCTACTCAGTACAAGTGTCGGGCAAGGGCACAAGCCCTGGGCCTTCCTACCGTTTAGTTCCCACCCTCTGGTTAGGGGCAATGTCAATGGTGTCTGTGACTGCATCGTGACGGACAGCCAAACCCAGGTCTGCGATGGCACACATGCCATTTTTCTTCACCAGGATGTTCTTTGACTTTAAGTCTCGATGAGCAATTCCAGGTTTCCCTGGTGGAGGAAAAAAACAGGGATCTTTAGAGAAAGACAGCATAAGCATTGAAAGCATAGTCTCTGCAGCCGGATATGTGGGTTTCAGTTCTGGTTTTGCCCCCCACTAACCCAGTAACCCTGTAAATGCAACTTAATCTGTCTATACATTGGTCACCTCATCCATAAAATGAGAGTGAACACCAGTGTGTGCGTGCGTGCCGAGTGGCTTCAGTCGTGTCCGACTCTTTGGGACACTATGGACTGCAGCCCACCAGGCTCCTCTATCCCTGGGATTCTCCAGGCAAGCATTCTGGAGTGGGCTGCCATGCCTTCCTCCAGGGGATCCTGCCGACCCAGGGATTGAACCCACGTCTCTAATGTCTCCTGCGTTGGCAGGCAGGTTCTTTACCACTAGCACCACCTGGGAAACCCAAACACCAGTACTTCACGGGAATGTTGTGTAAGTTACATATATTAATGTAGGTGAGCCAAGCGCTTAGAAAGGCATGCGGATTAGCTAATATTACTTTATGAATGCTGTTCCTGCTCACCTTCCCTGAACTCATATACTCCTGTACAGCATAGTCGAGGGCTTGAGAAAAAGCGGCTGCACTGGCTAGGTGCTCAGAACCAAACAGGGGAAGTAAGAACCACTACTTTCTCTGCAGAGTCTAGGGATAGTATCAAACTCCCACGGCTGGTTTTTGATCACAGACAGAAAGAGCTCCTGCCCGACTGACCATGCACCAGGAAGCAACGTGCCACATGCCAAGACCTGGGAGCTCGCAAAAGGCTGATGTCAGTCAACAAGCAGGGACTCCCGAGGTAGTGCTCCTCCAGGAGAGCCCTGCCAGATAGTACAGCCCAGTGTCTAACCATCCAGCTGACCCAACGATGAGCGCGTGCGCTCACTAAACTGAATCTCGCCACAGTGGTTCAATCCATCTTCTCAGTCCCTTCATTTACCTGTGAACTGTGGGCATCTGAGACGATCTCTCAGTTAACACCAGCTCCCCAACCACCAACCACACCAGGACATGGGGAACAAACAATCAACATTTCCCACAGAAGTCCCTCAGTTCAGTTCAGTTCAGTTCAGTTCAGTCGCTCAGTCGTGTCCGACTCTTTGTGATCCCATGAATCGCTCTAAAAGCAGAGGCACCTCTCGTTCTTGCTCAAGTGAAGCTCAAACCCCTCTCCCTTAGACCAGACCCCCATTGCTGAGGCCCAGCTCCAGCTCGCTCAGCGCACAGGAGCTCCTCGGCGGGGACGGGACACTTGCTCAGCAGCCCCACTCACCCTGGGTGCCCACGATCTCCATGTGCAGGTGCGCTAGCCCGCTGGCGGCAGACAAGGCCAGCTTGATCATCCCCTCGATGGTCACCGTGTACCGGTTCAGATAGTCAAACAGGGAGCCGTGCTCGTGATAGTCCGACACGAGCCACAGCTGTGTCCAGGTGCCGTTATCTGCGGAGGACCACAGAAGAGTTCCAGAAAAGGCACAACTACCATCATAAAGGGGAAGGTCGGCGAGGAAGCGTGTATGTGCCACGCAAACCCCCCGTGACCCCCGAACCCCTGCTCCTCGCCCCCACACCTCCTGAGGCCCCTCGGTGCCCTTGTCATCTACAGCCATCCACAGCTTTGGGCTCCAGGAAGATAAGAAGAACAGCTTGCCTTGGTTAGACCTCTCCCTTCCGGCAGGGGGCTGTAGGATTCTAAACCATGCCTCCCCTATTCCAAATGTGAAATGTGAGGCCTTCAGAAGAAGAGGGAGCACATGCTTAGGGGAAGTAACAGGGGCATCTGTTTCTTTTGCTTCTGATCCTGACAAGACCCACTCATCAAAACCATGACTGGCTGTGTCCTCCCTATCAAGAAGGAAGGCTTCGCAGGCCCTCCTCTGTGCTCCAAGACCCTTCGAGCACAGCCCGACCCCAGCACCAGGCCCATCTGTAGCACTCCTCTGAAGTCCACTGCTCTTACCAGGCTATGAGCTCTCCGTGAGAGGAGGAAAGAGCTCCTTTGTGCATTACTGTGTTCCCGGCCAAAAATGCTTTTCAATACATGAAGAGGACACTTTCCAAGGATTCCAGAGAGGAATCTTAGCCTCGGAAGAGCAATGGGAGGCAGTGAGCACACACTTTCATCCAAGGGGCGGGGGGTGTGCAGTGTACAGGGGGATGGAGGGAGGGAGGGAGGGAGAGAAAGGAAAACCAAAGCTGGTAATCTAATGAGCTTGTGCTACTGTCAATATGAAGACTGGAAATTGAATTGAGATCTCCCAAATTCCAGGCTGGACCTAGTTCTAGGGCCCTACACTATACATATCATGCTAAAAAGACAAGAACAAAGGAGTCTGCTCTTTCTCCTCCCCTGGCCCTGACGTGGGTTTCAACAGCCAGATCCTACTCACACGAGCTGCCAGAATCAATACAGGGAGTGGTTCCTGGGGAAGCACCAACCTTTGCTTCTCTGATTACGAGCAAGGGGTCCATCAAACACACCCCTGAGGTCCAGAGGACCCTGCTTATAAGTTAAAAGGGAAGACGTCTTTTTGAGCCTTTAAAATACATGTCAGATTTAAAGTAATCATCAAAAGGTAAATCTGTTTTAAAAAGCACCAAGCTTACTCAGAAGGAGCAAGGAATTCTCCCCTCCCTTGCGTGAGAGGTCAAGGCTCTCCAGTCTGGGGGCAGCTGAGGCCTTTACAACCCCCACAGCAATGTGAGAAACAAGCAGCCTGCTGTTGATTTAGGACAGAAAAACAAACACTTAGCATCTTCCGTAGCCTCTGCCAGCAGCGACTTCTAAAATTGCTGGACCATGGAGCGAACCGTGTCCTGACTGCCAGAGACACTGTTCTAAAATGCAAACAGCACCACCCACGGTCTTTCTGTCTTAAGTGCGCTGCCTGCCCAGGTGCCGGCTGTCCTCCCCTCCTGGGCACAGGCAGGAACTGTGCCTTGGTCTTATGTGTGATGACCCCAGGACCAGACAGTAGACAGTGAATATTACTGAATCGACGAATGAAATGTCAATTACTACCCACTCTCTAAAATAAAATACAATCCTCTCAAAATGGCTCCCCATAACCTGGCCTCCGCCACCTTTCCACCCATGTCTTTGGCTGGAATGTTCTGAGTCACCTGCAGCTTCCCAAAGACATTACCCCTCTGCACATGTTTGGACTTCTCTTTTCATTGGTTTTTCTTTCTGACCAGCTCCCTGCCACCTCTGCCTCAACCAAGCCCAGGTATGATCTCCGTGACCCCCATCTCACCCCCGTTTTGTGCTCACCAGAATACCTGTTGTTTGATTACTTCCTATAATCAACCATTAGTTTACTTTTCTCTTTTGCTTGTCAGTGAGGCTCTTAAAAATGAGAACATGCCTGGGCACATGAGAGAGACTCAAAAAAGTGGAGCAAAACCAGTGGAGGAGGGAGGAGGAAACAAGGACCCTCAGATATAAGTGGATCAAAAGCTGAGCTTGAAGGCCACGGTGGGGCAGCGGGGGGAGGCAGGCCGTGGCTCTGGGGCGCCTGCTCCACTGCAACAATGCGCATGACGCCGCTCTGCCAAGGAGTGTGGGCCACAGGCTTCCCTGGGGCTGTCCTTTCCTTGCAGGGGTTGAAGCTTCCCTTCTTCCTTCCAGTTGTTTTCAACGTAAGTTTACTGAAGCTCCTCTAGGGACTACCCTGGAGGTGGGTTTGGGGTATCACAGAAGGGAGAGTGAGCAGGTAGGATGAGGGCTTATTTACCTGTTTAATAACTGCTTGTTTACTTGCTTAATAACCTGGATTTCAGTACAAGCTTTTCGTAGAGGCAAAGTTTGAAAACCACTGCCTTACTCTTGCTCTCGTTCTACGGGGAGCAACTGCGAGGGCAAACACAACCGTGCCGTCTCGCGGCTGTTCAGGCCCGGCCGTCCCTCCAGCGAGCCTGGGGTGGGCTCCGGGACACCTTGTCTGTGAGCCCAGCCCTTTACCTTTATTGTCAGCGGCGATGAACCCGAGGATGTTCTCATGGCGAAGCATGACTGTCTGGTATATTTCTGCTTCCCGGAACCAAGACCGTTCCTCCCGAGAAGAGAATATTTTCACAGCCACATCACCGCCCCGCCAGCGGCCGCGCCACACTTCTCCAAACCGGCCCTTGCCAATAATTTCCTGTAGAACGATGGTCCGGGCCACTGTGCGCTGGACAAAAAGGGGTAACCCTGGGGACCAAAGGAGGGAAAGAAAGCCGACATTGCATACATTTGCTGAACTTTGCAACTCCCACTCTCACTGCCACGCTGGAGAAGCCCTTCATGAAGCGCCTCCATGCTACAGCGGTCCACTGACCACGGAGAGCTCGGGAGCCCCGACGGGGAAGTGCATGTGATTAGCTGCTCCTCATCTACGCGGGCTCTCCTCCCAGCTAGTATGGACGACAGATCTGAATGTAACTGTCTAGCCGGATATACTAACTCTTCAGCCAGCCTCCTGTGGGCCAGGCCACCCACAGCCGCTTTATGTGGAAGAAGAGCAAAGTCAAGGGGTTGAGTGAGCAGAGCGCCTCTGGCTGCTCTGCTCAGTGGCCACTAGAGGGCAGTGCTGCGTGACCCATGAAAGCCAACCTGAGCTCAGGGCACACCAAGTTCCCACCACTCTCCAAAGGGATCAGGGTTCTGCTCACAAGAGCTCCAGATGCAGCAGGACTGGGGGTGGGGGGACGACTGCCCAGGCTGGTTCTCAGATTAATTTCACTGTCTTTATAGGACTCATTTATCACCTCATTTGATCCATGCAAGGAGTGTCTCCCTCCCTCTCCAGTCAGCTCCACCATCGTGACTAACTTTCTCCCTCTCCTTGACTGAACAAATCAAAGTGTTATCAACCCCCAAGCTGTTTACTGCATGTTTACTATGCATGAGGCACTTGCATAAATGACCTCATTTCCTCACAACCACCCATAAGGTAGGTATTATTATTATTGTGCCCATTTTACAAATGAGAAAACTAAGCCTCAAAGGGGAAGGTTAAGTTATTTACTGGAATTCACACAAGCTGTAAATGGCAAAGCACATAAGACTGACTCCAAAGTTTATACCTGTAACTCCCACAGCACAGAGCCGCCAAATGCTTCTCAATCTGGCCCCCTCCTCTCCCGGCCCTCCTGACCTGTTCTAACCACCTCTGGAAGACTTCCAGCGGTCTCTCTGCCTCCCCTCTGACCTGGCTCGCCCCACACACCCCGCACAGCCAGCCTCACCCTGCCCTCCCTAACAGGGGGCTGAGAGATGGATGAATTCACCCTCCACACCACTGCCAGAATTCTTTCCGCAGGAAAACATGAGCACACGCTTTCTCACACGACAGCCTTCGGTAGCTGCCTCTCCCCTCATCAGACAAAGCACAGCCCAAGCGTTTTCCCACCAGGGCCTGGACAACAAGCCGGCCTCTGGATCATTCCCTGAACACTCAGTGAACATTTGTGTCCTTTTGTCCTCTCGCTCGAGGGTTTTCCGGTGGCCTGGAACGTTTACTGCCCTCTTTCCACTCTCAAAACTTTCAACGCAGGACCCCTTCAAACACGACCTCCTCTGTGAGATCCTTCCCCACAATCTCTTCTATCCAGTCCCGGCTCGGCCTCTTGCTCATCTTGTTTACCCTGTATCACCCACAGGATGCTCAACACAAACTTGTTAGTGTGAACTGAAAGTTACACAAGCAGCAAAGACTTATTACTTTAAGGCCACAGGATTAAAACCCCAGCACCTTGGAAGCTTTGCATATTCTGAATTAAGAGTGGACTAAACCAACCAGAGAGAAACAGTTACTCATCATTTCACTCCAGATGACAGAGAAACCACCCTGGACCTGCCCTCGACTTGGCTAATCCCGATCTTAAAAAAAGACTCCAGAAAACCTGAGCGACCCTCCTCCAGCAGCAAATCAAGTCACAGAGCCAGTCAGTCCTAACCACTGCCCTACCCTCTTTCAGCAAAGAACAAGCCATATATTTTCTCTCTTCCTAAAAATATGCAGCTTTTAAATATATCCATCATCTTGGCACTTTCTACTGCAGAGCTTAATAAAGGCAAAACCACGGAAATTCAGAAGATGTCAGAGCTCAAAGTATTCCTGTGCTCAAGAAGGGATGTCTGGCCATGACTGATGGCGTAATTTCCCCACAGAAGGGTCTGTCATGGGCTGAAAAAACATACACCAACACATGTGGGACTCTCACGGACGCGAGCCTGTAAGTCTGAGTTAGAATGGCAACAGCGGCCTTTGTATCCACATTTTCCCCCATAGGGACAGAATAGCACTGTCACTAAAATAATTATTTATCTTCCTAAAAAGACTGCTTTGTACTCACAGCCACATCTACTAGCTAGCTCAGCTCTACCCTCAGACTGGAACCACCCAACGGCCCTTACCCTAAGTTCTAGCCTCACGTCGAGGTCCACCTAAGAAAGGCTCGGTCACTGACAGGCAGCTCCGGAAGTGGTGCTGACGCCATGCTGGAAGCCCTGGCTGCTCTTCTTTCAACTGCCACCATAAACCCTTGGGCAACTGGTACGAGTCAATGATTTACCCAACCCCAGCTCTCTGGCCTTACTCGGTGTCCTCAAACTCCCCTTGCGGTTGCTCACAGATCAATGATTAGCTGCCACCACCTCACAGGAACCCGGCACACTCCAGTTTCTCCAAAGGGGCCCTGACACTGAGCACTCTGCTGCTCAGGCGGAACCAGGTGAATTTTAATAGCTGCATGGTTACAAGACTTGAAGAGAGGCAGGGACTCTGGAAGGGAGAGTTTTGCAGCTCATGCTTGGAATTCCAGAGAATGAGAGATTTTCTGTGAACCCCTATTACGTGTCAAGACTCCTAAAGAAGGGGAATTCTGAAAGCACATGGCCAGCCTTCTTCCTGAACGTTCCATCGTGCTGGGAGGCAGCGAGGAAGGCTAACGGCCGGCACGAGGCCTGAAGAGGCAGTACCTGAGCCAGACCCTGACGTGGAGAGGTCGTAGACCAGGTCCTGGAGCGTCTTGTCCTTGGAGAGACACATCTCACACGAGGGGTCCTCCATGTCCAGCCTCTGGCGGTTGTGATAGACGCGCTGATGATAGTTAATGACGAGGAAAACAATGATGATGATGAGAAAGAGGAGGAACACTGGGCCGGCAATAATGCCCACCAGCTCCACGGGCCCCCACATGGAGGGGTGCTCAGGCTCCTTGAGGTGACCTGGGGCAGGTGAGAGAGGAGAGGGCAAGAAGAGAGTGAGAACGTGGGACCGCCAAGGCCACCCTCTCCCGGGCTTCTCCATCCAGGTGGAGATGCCCCCTTCCTCTCCCCGCTCTTTGGCCTCACTGGGCTGGTGGATCTGTCTGGATGCTCTCACATGCCAGCCTCTCTAGTTATGGCACCTGCTGCAGCCTGCTTGGTCACTTCACAGCGTTTCATGGTGTCTTCCCACCCCCATGCCCCAGGCACACACCAGGTTCTGCTCCTCCATTGTGACAGCCTCCTGAAGCTCAACTTGGTCTCTCCCCGCCTCCTCAGATCTCCCCAGTCACGCCTCTTTAAGTGGCGGACCTGTGAAGGCTGGTGTCTACCACTCCCCAGCTTAGAGCGCCATCCTTCCCGCCTCAAGTTCCTCTTCCCATTCTGCCATCACCATCACATGGCTTATGGGCTGCCTCCTCCGGGATCACCCCAGACCCTCGCATGGGGATCTCTGGCTGGCTCTCCCACTCCCCACCAGCTGCCGATGGCTCCTCAGCCACGACCCAAAACGTGGCTTTCACCTCTGTGGTGCACTCGACAAGTCTCTCCCCCTTTCCTGGGATCTACAGACCAGAATTGGGAGGAATGCCCTCCCATGTCACCTCAGGGAGCATCCAAAAGGCGCCTTCACCTAGCCTCCAACGAAGGGGCGGGGGCATAGTAGAGAAGGGTGAAATGACAGGGGTGCCCTACCTCCACGACGAGCCAATAGTCCAACAAGGGTGTCCACTCACCGCTGGGCACCCTCAGGTCGATCTTGTTGCAGAAGTCGGTGTAGCAGCAGTGCGTGTTGCGCAAGTCCTCAGAGCTCAGGCAGTAGAAGGGCTTCCCGGCAGGGACCAGCTCCACTTTGGGGATGCAGGTGCGCACGTGGTGCTCCATCCCGTCCAGGTTGAAAATGGAGACCATGCAGGCCCCATCCGTCTCACACGTGTAGTTGGCTTGGAGGCAGCTGGTGCACGCACACAACAGAGCTGTGGGGAATTTGGAAGTGGACACTGACGTCAGTGTGAGGTCTTAGCCTAGGTCCTCCTCTGGAGTTAGAATACAATCCCCTAGCACACTCTCAGTTCCAAAACAAGGTGCTTTTTACAGGGATGGGGCCAGAGATGATGTCGTCAGGGGAAGCCCAACCTTTTCACCTGTCTATTCAGATCACAGACAAGGCTTTCTGCTCCGCCACACCCCATCCCCCCCGTTTTCCTCTAATTGCTCTAGTTTATGTCTTCAAGAAACAAAGAAACTGCCTTTTTAACTCTGCTTTAGACTGTTATATGTTGTTGTTGTTTAGTAGCTAGGTTGTGTCTGACTTTGTGACCCCATGGACTGTAGTCTGCCAGACTCCTCTCTGTGGGATTTCCCAGGCAAGAATACTGGAGTGGGTTGCCATTTCCTTCTCCAGGGAATCTCCCTGACCCAGGGATTGAACCCGTGTCTCTTTCATCAGCAGGTGGATTCTTTACCACTGCACCACTGGGAGGAGGAGGGCTGCTTTAGACTTAGACTTACTTTAAAAAACTGTCTTGTGGCTAGGAAAAGGGTTTTCTTTTGAATTTCGACGTCTAAAGATAAGAGCAAAGCATGGTCCCCTGGGAGACAAGAGGGCCCCTCCCCCACACACTGCTTCCAGCACCACCGCTTCCTTGAGCCATCTTCAACCCCATCTCCCTTCTCTGCACCAGAAACGCCTACAGTTTCCTGAATGCAGTGTGCATGCTCTCTCACACAGGGTTTTGCTGCAATGGTTTTTTCCTGGCTAATTCTTACAAGTTCTTTAAAATTCAGCTTAAACGTCACTTCCTTTGATAAGCTTCCCCTGACTGGTCCAACAACCTCGTCCTCCCTTTCGTTCCCAGCAGGTACCCCTTTCAAGACGGGCAAAAAGAACACCCTCCAAAGAGGGTAATATTAGTGCCTACTTCATACAGTCATTGTGAGGATTAAATAAGCTAATGCACAGAATGGATGCAGGCTATGTTGCTTTAGTAGTGTGTGACTCTTTGCAACCCTGTGGATTGTAGCCCGCCAGGCTCCCCTGTCCATGGGATTTCCCAGGCAAGAATATTGGAGTGGGTTGCCATGCCCTTTTCCAGATCTTCCCAATCCAGGGACTGAACTCGCGTTTCTTATGTCTCCTGTGCTGGCAAGCAGGTTCTTTACCACTAGTGCCATCTGGGAAGCCAACGTATAGAAAGTACTCAATAAATCTACCCACTCTGAAAGGGCCTTGGATATCATCACTTAAAAAGTGATATATATATATATATATTCCACCCCCCCCCCCCAAATAGATAGTATACGCAATCATCTCTGGGACTAACAAGTTTGGCTGGGTGTGTATTATCCCTAAGTGTGCACTGTTGACAGGAAATTACTGTAAATGAATTTGGTGCCTCTGAAAGTCAGTTCAGCAGTCCTGGAATCTGAAATCCTTTATTTATCCATCTAACAGGAATAGCACAGACAGCAGCAGCTGGTTCTCCCCAGCACTGCCTCCCAGGAGCCTAACCCAGCCCTGACCTCTGGGGATGGGTAGGAGAACGGCTCGACCCACCAGGGTCCCGAGGCTGGGGCTCACGGGGCTGCACACAGCACTCACCCATCAGGGATGCAAGTGGAAGGGGCACCCGAGTCCCCGGCTGGACACTACGCGCATACTATCTGGATACCAAGAGGGAACATATTCAAACTACGGCCCTTGGAGAAGAGTCATTTATGACCAGTCCCGTGAAAAACTATCCTGTTGTAACTCACCCCTTTCGGCTGTAAACAGTCTATCTTTGTCTCTTCCTCTAAAACACTGAAAGGCATCTCCTGGCCTTTCAAATCCAAAGACAGAATAGAAATATCTCTGGGTCCAACTCCTCACTCCGGCAGGCTTTCTGTAAACGACACGATCCTCACCATCCCCATCAAGGAAATAAAGGAGAGCGACCTCGGATAGGTACTCGGACAGCGTGGATCTTCACCGCACGGCCTGCGGGATATTTTTTTTTTTTCCCCCACAGCGTTTGATCAGAGCCCTTTCTTCTGGGAGAAATTCCAAGACACGCAGCTCTCTACTGAAGGGCTTGGGGAGTGTTGTATTTTAAAGGCAGGAAGTTTAAAGCAGGTACCCTTTAGACTAGGATCCCAAACACAAAAGGAATTTTAAAAGTAAATTCCTTCAAAATGTCATTCTTCTTGCTGACTGAAATTTACTTCTGCAACCCTCAGAACACTCAGCCCAAACCCCTTTGACTCATGCTGGAGTCCTGCCTACTCATCAGCGAGCTCGAACGCCCATTCCTCTCTCTGTCAATGGGGACATTCAGGCACAAAAGGGGTCCCCGTGGCATGCACACCTCTCAACACACGCGCCCCGACGGCCGGCTGGGGATGAGCACAGTCTCGGGGCTATTTTCGGAAGCCAGAAGGGAAAGTGAACGACTCCCAGAGGGCTATTCTGAGCACAGTGGGACACGCGGGCCAGACCCGCGGCCGCCTCTGGAAAAGCAGCTCCCTTCAGAGTCTGTCAGTTAGCAGCCGGGGAAGCAGAGCCCCTGCTCCCAGACATGCGCTCCCCTTTCCCTGGTTCATGGCCTCTTTCACAGTGATTCATCCTGGAGGACGAGCACACCCACACGTGGCTCATTATTTTTGGGAAGTACTTAAACAATCTTGGTGTAAGACAGGAAAGAACAAAAGTGGTGAAATCTATGCTAGACGGGACGAAGAACGGAACTGGGAGCGGGGCCATGCGGCTTTGTGATAAGGGATTGGGCAAGTCCCTGACTCTATCTGGGCCTCGGCAGCCCAGCCAGAAAATACCATTTATGTGACAGAGACCGTCTGAAGATCAGCCCACATCTGCCGAGTGCTGTTGGTCCTCTGACAAGGCTGCCTACATCTGTGTACAGGTTTACTTTATACCAAGGGAGTGAGAAGTCTGAAAAGGGTATTTTTGAGATAGCCATCACCACTGCCCACGCCCCTGTGAGGTTTCTGTTACTCTCTCTAGAGCCACAGCAAGGGAGCATGGCAGGAGCAGGTCACACAGACCCAGGGCTCAAACACCAGCTCTATCAGTCACATGACCTTGAACGAGTCAGTAACCTTTCTGCACCCCAGCTGCCTAATCTGAAAAGTGGGGCTGTTAATTACCTCACAGGACTATGTAAGAATTACATGAAATAAGAGATTTACGAGCCAACTCAGTGGAAAAGATCCTGAGGCTGGGAAAGATTGAGGACAGGAAGAGAAGGGGGTGACAGAGGATGAGATGGTTGGATGGCATCACCGACTCAATGGACATGAGTGTGAGCAAACTCTGGGAGATGGTGAAGGACAAGGATGCTGCAGTTCACGGGGGTTGCAAAGAGTAGGACATAACAACTGAACAATAATGAGACTTAAAAAATGCGAAGCAAATAGGTATTCAATAAATTTTAATCACTCCCTTCAGTGTAAAACTCAAGTAAACACATTCATGTATGACATGTCTCTCTAACCACTAATTAGGAAGTGCCAGGTTACAGCAAGACCACAGCAAGGAACTGCTGTTTGAGTCTCAGCTCTGCCAGTAACTAGTTGCGTGGTTTTGGGCAACTCATTTTAACCTTCCTGAACATCATTTTCCTCATCATTAACCAGAAAGAAGGGGCTGAACCAGATAAGCTCCAAAATCCTCCAGCTGAAATCTGAATCTAGTTTGTTTTTAAATTCACATTGCTTGGATCACTGATTCAACACTGGGAAGTTCTGCTTTAATTCCATATACCTTTTTCTGAACTTTAAAGAAAGACTAGTCTTAATCATTTTTTTTTAACATTTTTTTCTTTACTGGTGGGCTTAGTTGCCCCGTGGCATGTGCCATCTTAGTTCCCCAACCTGGGATCGAACCCACATCCCCTGTATTGCAAGGCAGACTCTTAACCACTGGACCATCAGGGAAGACCCAAAAAAGACTGGTCTCTAAATTGTCTTCTGTTAATATTCATTTTTCATTGAAACGAAGTGATCATAAAAGTATAAAAACATCTGAATTATGGGATTCTCTGGCAATCCAGTGGTTAGGACTCTGCACTTTACTGCCATGGGCCCAGGTTTCATCCCTGGTCAGGGAACTAAGCTCCAGCAAGCCATGTGGCATGGCCAAAAAAAAAAACATCTGAATTTACTAAAACTTTTCTAGTACACTAAATCACAAATTTAGCTTTTGATTTCTTTGAAAAACTAAATCTGGACTACTGATAACAGCCATTTATAATCTGTTTCATAGTGACTCATCAGGTGAAATCAGCCTACACACATGTACACAAACAGTACATACCTAACACGCTCCGTGTTCCTGACCAAAGCGTTAGAAATAACACAATTAGGAAACCCAGTCACAGAGGAGTCACAAAAGCAGGTTAAAAGTGGTCAGAGTGAAACTCTCACTAGCATAGCATTTTGATATGAACAAGTTAGTCAAACCTGAACTAAAGACATTACAGCAGGATTTGAACGTGTTTTCAAAGTATGATGAGAAGGTGGTCTGTGGTAGAATATCAAAGCAAATTTAATTTGGGAGAGAGGCTGTGTCTGGAGGAAGGCTGACAAGTCCCGACTTGGGCAGACTCTGTCTCGCTGCATATTATGGAGCCGCTAAAACACTGGGTCTGAGCAAAGACAGCCCCACGCAGGCCCCTCTCTCCTGCCCACGGCATACTCTGGAGGACACTCAGTCAAGGCTGTTGTCCCAACAACTAGAAATTCCCAAGAACCAAGTGGCTAAACTCACTGCCCATCAGCCCACATCACCAGCGGACAGGGTGTGGGAGGGGCAAGGTGGAGGCACCAACCTCAGAAGGTAAGAGGCAGCTGCAGAACACACACATTCGTCCTGGTACACGAAGGTTCATGATGTTTTAAAGCTACAGCATCTATGATTTTTGGCTTATACGTGTGTGTGTGTGTGTGTGTACACACATACACATATACTCCTTGGGGATGGTAAGTTTCATCAGTTTAGGATGGCACATTGTCCTGTTTAGGGATACTAAACCTGCCTCTTCCAAACTTCACTGGGTAACCTTCTAGTTCCACAAGAGTTAAGATTTGGCGCCCAAATCAGCCTGTGCCCCCTCTCCTCTTACTCTTCATGACTTCGCAACTTGATCATCGCTGCGTCTGAGCCCTCCTCTTTCCAGATGACAGCATCCATCACACAGCCCAAACTGATGAGAACAGCCTATTACAACCTGTGATCTTTTTAATTATTCTTCCTTGGACCATATCCAAACTCCCTAGAGCTTTCTTGGGATAGAACAAAGACCACAATTCTACACAACTCTGTGACCCTGAAAAGCCAAGATGATCCTGGGAGAGGGAAAAGAAAGAGAACAAAGTTGGAGGACTCACATTACCTGATTCAAACTTACTACAAAGCTACAGCTATCAGAACAGTATGAACTGGCCTAAGTGCAGACTATAAATCAATGAAACAGAAATGAGAGTCCAGAAACAGATCTATATATCATCAACTGATTTTCCACAAGACTGTCTAAAACATTTTGGAGGTGGGAAGACTAGTCTTCAACAAACAGAAATCCACATGCAAAAGAATGAAGTCAGACCCTTCACACCACACACCAAGATTAATTAATTTAAGTTATTACACAATGTAAGTAATGTAATTAATTCAATGTAAGTCAAAGACCAAAATATAAGAGCTAAAGTTTATATTCTAAAATTTTTTAAATGAAAATAAGGGTAAATCTTCATGACCTTGGATTTGGCAATGGGCTCCTAGATATGACAGCTAAAACACAAGCAACAAAAGAAAAATAGATGAACTGGCCTTCACCAAATTAAAAAACTTTTGTGTCTCAAAGGATAATATCAAGACAGTGTGAAGAGAACCTACAGAATGAGAGAAAATATTCAAAAATCATGCATCTAATAACGGTCTTGCATCCAGAATGTGTAAAGAACTCACTCTTAAAACTTGATGACAAAAAATAATTTTAAAATGAGCAAATGATTTGAATGGACCTTTCTCCAAAAAAAGATATACAAATGACCAAAAAGTACATGAAAAGATGGTCAACATCATATCAAATGCAAATGAATGTCAAATTCAAATGTAAACCAAAACCACATATAACCAAATGTGGTGTTTTAGTGACTTTCTGATAATGTACAGTTTTTTGGTGAATTTATATTTCTTTCTATATTTTTAGGACCAATCTCATTTTTAATAAGGTAAAAAAAGAGGGGGGAAAAAAACTAGAGAAAAAACTTCTGTTTTTGCCATGTAATGTCCCAAGAGTGCATCTGTAGAAAAGTGCTTGTCAGCTAAAAAAAAATTACATTTGATAGAAAAACAAAAACAAACAGAAACCAAACCACAATGAGATACCACTTTACACCCACTAGGAAGGCCATAAGAAAATGCTGGTGCAGATTCAGAGAGAACTGGAGCTCTACACACTGAGAGGAGCATCGCACACGGGTACAGGTCCTGTACGGAGAAAACAGCCTGGTGGCTCCTCAGTAGGCTAAACACTGAATCACCATATAACCTGGCAATTCCACGCCCAGTGCAATATAATCCACAAGAATGAAAGCAAGCGTTTACACAAAACTTGTACACAAATCTTCCTAACAGCACCATTCACAACCATCAAAAGGTGGAAACCCAAATGTCCACTGAACAAAGAGTGGATAAACAAAATGTGGTACCCTCATCAGATGGAGTATTAGTCAGCTATAAAAAGGAATAAACTACTGATATTTACTACAGCGTGGATGAACTTTGAAAACATTATGTTAATTGAAAGAAGCCATGTATTGTACGAGTCCATTGATATTAAACATCCAGAAAGCATATTAGTGGTTATTATGGGCTGCAGAGGGGACAAGATAGGGAATGCTGGCTTTATGGGTTACTAGGTTGGTTTCCTTCAGGGTAAAGAAAAAGTTTCGGAACTAGAGAGGTGATGGTTTGCCTAACATCATGAAGGTACTTCATTGACTTATACACTTTAAAATGCCTAAAAATTGTTATACGTGTTTTACCACAGCTTTAAAAATACCATAAATCTCTAAAAAGCAGTATGTATAATACAGTCTCAACTACAGAACAAAACCAACAAAAACCCAACACATGCAGACCCCCCAAAATGAAGGTACAGTGTTGTTCTGTGTCCTTCCCAAGTCTGTAGGCTCTCTCATGTCCCAGGAACCCGTGAACTCCTAGAGGGGGGAACCAGAGTCCTTCTTGTCTTCATTTTCTCCCTGGTATCCAGCACAGTGCCCACACACAGCACTGTGCTTAATAAATCTCATTCAGCAGCTCTCAGCCTAGTGATCTGAGAGGGCAGGGGGCTCTGCCAGAGAGGACGTGCTTTTATCTGTTTCATATGTGCTTCCACATTTTCATTTTTGAAAGGTTTTTACTGCTTTAAGAAGACAGAAAAAAGAAAAAGTTGTTCAGTAACTACTGATCTAGACAACTGTCAAAATGTTTACGAAAACCCTGAATTGGGCTTAAAAATGGAGGTGTCTGGCACCACACTATACAAAGTAGAGGTAATGTCTGTTTCTCCAGAAAGGCTGGGGAGCCGACAACAGCACCAGGCAGGAAAGCCCTGCTGCACTGAAATAAAGTAATCGGTGCTATTGGTAACAGAGATTCAAGGTGCATTTTCGGTTTTCACAATCATCAAAATTAGACTGTAAAAATACACTAAAATAAAACAAAAACTCTCAAGTACCAAAGAGCCATAATGAAGTCCAATTTTACATGTGTAGCTGGTGGTACCCAAAAAGTGTACTGGTTAAAAGCACTTCTAGCTGACTTAATAAAGGAAGCTATTTGTATGAGAGAAAAAAAAAAAGCACAGATTTAACAATAAGACATTTGATAAGCTTGGTATTTAATTTCAATCTGGGAAAAGGTCTCAGAGTGGGGTTTGCATAAGAGAAAGGTGTTTGAAAAGCCAGCTCCACACTGTATCTATTCTACAAACTGCCTTTCTGACATTCTACTTGGAGACAAACCCAACCCGAGAGAGCTGTTTAAACAAGTTCACCCCTAAGCCTCAGGTCTAGAGAATGAAAGCTTTGTTCTCACTCAAAAGAGATGTTTGATGTTTATGCTAAGGAGACCTGTCATTGCGACTTAATTTATGGCTGGCTATAAATGCCTGAGCATCCAGTAAGGGCCCACCTGCTGCCCAGGGGAATGTCAAGGTAAAGCTGGAAGGAGAGGCATCACTATGGCAGAGCATGTCCGGTGTTTCTGGGACCTAAGTGTACAAACTCAGCCGTCACATTCAGACTGTCTGCTAGCCACTTGGTATTTCTCCTTTACCCACAAGTTTATATTGACATGTACAACCTTCTGTTTTCTTTCTTTGTTATACTTAAACAGACACACTCCTGGCTCATTAGAGCAGGGGAGAGTATTTATCAGTGGTGTTTTGTATTTGCTTCCTGACCTACTTACTACACTACGATGTGTGGAGAGGTGACAGCGTACATCAGTTTTGAGAAGAGGGATAGGAATGGTTGTTTCAGACAACTAGGACAATGAAGGGAAAAAAATCAGCAAGGATGGAGAATAAAACTAACGAAGTTGAGGACTTCCCTGGTGGTCTGGTGGTTAAGATGCCACGCTTCCAGTGCCTCTACTGCAGGGGGCATGGGTTTGATCCCTGGCTGGGGAACTAAAATCCCACGTGCTGCGCGTGGCACAGCTGGGGGAAAAAAAAAAAACACACCAAAAACACCAAAAAACAACTAATGAGGTTGAGATCAAATTTATCTCAAGTAAAATGGGCAGGTAGTGGATTCAACAGAGATGAAGAGGTGAGGTAGAGATTATGACGTTCCCAGTAACGCACAAATGTCTGTGGCACTTTTGAGCGACTAGGATGAAAACTGTATATATAGGAGATATTGAAATTACAGCAGGACAGAACTGGAATTATTTACCTAGGATTTTGCTGAGAGGATGGAAAAGAAATGAATGAATGCAATTAAATTATTAAGTACCTAAAATACACAAGGCTCTGTGATAGAACAAGGACATATAAAGAAAATGTAAGACAGTTCCTAGGATCAACTTTCAGGGCGTAGAGGGTGGGAGAGTAGGAGAAGCAGAAAACTCTAAGCCAGTGTGAACCTCTATGTTACTGATAACGGACCAAAAGGAAAAGCAGAGAGGATGGGGTTACTGGCTGGGGGATAGTAGGAAGACAAAGTGGGTCCCACACTTGGAGGATGTTGGATTTGGCTGAGAAGGCCAAGACCAAGAAAAGCACAAGGCGTGTGAGGTCTAAAGTAAATGGGCAACAGGACAACAATGCCAGGGTTCTAGCCAGAGATAGGGGCAATGAGCGAGACTAGACCAGACTGCATGGATCGTGATGGCGGGCAAAGAGTCTGGAGTGGATCCTGGAGGCTGCATAAAGGTGACAGAGGCGGCGCACTCTCCAGGGCTGACCCAGCGGCAGGATGGAAAGGCGGACGGGAGGAAAGCTACTTGAATAGTCACCACAGCTCACAGCAGAGTGCAGGATTGTGAGCATGGGCTGTGGAGTCAGACTTTAGGCCCGCTGCTTAACCTCTATGCCCCCGTTTTCTCACCTGTAAAATGGGGATGAGAGTGGCTCACAGAAGGGCTGTACAGAGTAAGCAAGGCAGCACAAACGCCCAGTATTACACTTGAGTAGATGGCGCACACTCAGGAAATCTGAGGGTTTTATTATTGCTGTCATCCTAGTGAATGAGAAGGGGCTGCGCTCTGGGTGGTTTTATGGTTGCTCTAACAAGCAGAAGTCAATCTGTGCGCAAACTTCTTAATGGCAAGGACAGACAGATTCTTTCCTCAGTGTCCCCCTCAACACTGACCTTGAGGAGCTTAAGGAGTGCTTCCTAACATCTAGGGAGATGTTAAGAAAGAATACTGATTGAATCTGAATTTATCTACAGCAAGTGTAGAAAGTAATGTGCAAATGTACACCAAGACAATACATGACGATCTGGGGACAGAGGCGCTCAACACAAAGAATACTTTTTAAAAAAATAAAAATCCCTCAAGTCACAAATTCCTCAACATATCAAAATCATTTAAAGCATCCACAATCTTCTCTCTCCTCCAAACCTCACAATGTCTAGGAAAAGGTAACAGGGAGCAGCTGAAAGCCACATGTGGTCTCAGGACTTCTTTCCACATGTAAGTCCATCCACGGGATGGCAGGGTGACCCAGTCTCAAGGAGCCTCAAGCCTATCTTGGCGAGTGTGTTTATCCCTCAATCCTATTTTCCTTCTCCTCATATAACCATCTGACTCACCCCACATGCATTTTAAAAAGCAATACCTATTTACTATTTCAGTTTCTGTAGGTCAGAAGTCCAGGCACAGCCTGACTGATATTGGCTGGGGCTTTCTCATCTAGGGCTGGGACCTCTTTCAATCTCACTCGTTGCTGGCAAACTTCAATGACCTGTGGATGAAGGACTATAAGGCCCCCCAACTGCCCTACTCGCTGATGGCCAGGGACCACTCCACTCCTAAAGCTGGCCTGCAATTCCTGGTCACGCGGCTCCCATGGGCAGTTCACATGTGAATGTTTACTTTCTCCCAAGCTAGTTGGGGCATCACTGCCTTCCTCTTCTGCAATCAGCTAGAAAATGCTCTGCATTCAAAGGGCCAGCTTGATTAGGTCAGGTCCACCATGACAGTGTGCCCATCTGAAGGTCAACTGATTTAAACCCTTCACAATACAGTTGACCCTTGAACAACTCAGGGGTTAGGGGAACTGACCGCTCGAGTCAAAAACCCACGGATAACTCAACAATCACCCCACTAGATCTGCAGTTCCGCATCCGTGAATTCTGCCAACCTTGTACTGCATAGTACTGCACTCTAGTATTTACTGAAAAAAAAAAAAAAAAAAACCCACCCATGTATAAGTGGACCCATGCAGTTCAAACCGCGTTGCTCAAGGGTCAACTGTACCACCTTCATTCATGTCTGAGTAACTGAGAACCGGTGTGTGTATACCTAAGGCTGGAAATCATGGGCAGAAGGGAGCAGTGGGGAGGACTGTGGTGGACAAAATCAGCTTGTACTTTGTTTCTTTATCATCTACTTCACCTGCCAGAAGGTGAGCTTCATGAGGGTAAGCATTTCCTCTCCTTTTACTTACTGGTGTATCTCTGCACCAGAACAGTGCCTGTGTTACAGGAACCTTTAGATCACCACAGCAGTTCTCAATATATGTATATATATATACCTGTTTATTCACAGGCTAGAAACAGGACTTATAACTGTATACATTACACTGGTACAGTGAAACCATCTAGGAGCCTGGGAACTCCACAGGAAGGATTTTCTCTCTGCCACAATCATTGCACTGCTTGAACAAAATACCGTCCATTTTCATCCTTCATGGATCCGTATTTGTGAATCTGTCCACTTGCTAAAATTTATTTGTAACCCCAAAATCAATACTCTCAGTGTTCATGGTCACTCACAGGTGAGCACAGAGGGGTGACAAATTTGAGTCACCTGGCACACACGTTCCCACGGAGGTTGAGTAAGAACGCTCTGGCTTGTTTCAGCCCTCATACTGTTAATATGTGTTCTTCTCATGGTATGTTCAGTGCCAAGCTTTCTGTCTTTTTGTGGTTTATGCTGGTGATTTCACTTTAAAACGGCCCCAAGAGTAGTGTGGAGACGGTGTCTAGTGTCCCCAGGTTCGAGAAGACAGTGACATGCCTTAGAGAAAATACATACACTGAACAAGCCTCATTCAGGAAGGCATTATAGTGCTGTGGGCCCTGAGCTCAACTTTAATGAATCAACCATATATATTAAATAATTTGTCTTTAAACAGAATCACAAACAACGTAAGGTGATGTGCTGACCAGCCGATGAAAGCACTGCAACCAGCAGCAGCAGCGGCCCAGGATTTGCTAACCCAGTGTTCAATTGGGCTTCACAGAACAGTTACCGAAAATAAGGCCACTTGACTGCGTTAGCCCCATTTTACAGATCGAACAATGACGTGGACAGGGCTGTGCCGTGGCAGCCCCTGGCGCACTCCGGCACACCATCCTGTTTTATTTCCTTCACAGCACTCATGACTGATAACCGTGTTTACTCATTTATTTTCAGTCTGAGCCTCTGCAATCATAAGTTCCATGAGGAGTTAGGGATTTTTGTCCCTCTTGTTCCCTGTGGCCTCCTCGTGCCAAGAAGCATTCCAGGCACACACCCAACTAAATGAATAAAGAAACCTCCTATATGTAATTGTGTAAATATTAGAGTGATTGATACTTTAAAGGGAAAGGCAGTTACTTTCATTATGTTAAATTCAAAATATTTAGCAAGACAAATGAGGCTTCAGACTAAATGCAGAGAGAAAAAAGCCAAAAAGAACACCACAGCTGCCTGAGGTGGCACCGTGTGAGATGCCCTGCAAGCAGGTAAGACTGCCAGGGAGGCTGGTGGACCAAGACTACAGAGGAAGAAGAAAGCTACACTAGGAATGGTATTTACCCACGACTGAGAAGCTGGAGGGCAGAGAGAACAGGCGAGACCAGAGATGCTGCGTCCAGGCCCAGCTGCAGGCTGAACCATGTATGAGGCAGAGAAGCTGAGGACAGCAAACCCGAGAGGCGGGACAGGGGACTCCAGCGGGCCATGAGGCCCCCTGCAGAGTGACAGCCTGTAGGGGACTGCCTGCTCGGATCTTTCAAAGGTCTGGGCACTCCCAGGCCAGGTGGAACTGATGGGCTCCAGAGGCCCTCAGCACTTTCAGCATCAGAGGGGGCTGATGAGCAAGAGGACTCCAGGATTTTCTCCTCGTGAACACACAGAGGAAAATGAGGTAAGACCCTCTTACATCAACTCCTGCTGTAACAGACAAATAGCACAAGGGCTCGAGACAAAGAGGCGGAATTCCAGAATTAATGTTCACCGCGGCTCTGAGCAAAGACTGAACCGTAAACAATACGGATTTCAAAATTAAAACAAAAGCGCCACTTCAGTATTCTAATTTAACCTTCAAAAATAAAGACGATTTCAAGCACCGCGGCCTGAGAATTCCATTCCACCTCAACACCCTGTGCTCCTGAGTTATTATGAGAACAGGCTGAGGCTGCAACGCAATTCAACTCCTGTTCCAAAATGCAACAAGCAGCTTCAACAGGCCACGCTGGAAGAAGCAGCGCGCCTCATCGTCTCCTTGTCTCCTGATTCATATTTTGGTAGCAAGGTTACAATTAGCTCACCGGTGGCGAATAAACCTATTTATAACACAGCAGTCCACCTGAAAGACACAATCATCTAAAAAGGTTTTTAGAGGAAAACCAAGTGCAGCTTCTTCTTTTACTGACTGCAGATTTCCAAGGTCCTTTCGGATGAAGTCCTCAGTCTAACCTTCCTGTGTTCACAGGCACCATTCCGGCCACCTCTCTGCCTCCATGTTCTTATGTAACATTTACATAGTGCCATAAACATACCCAGAGTTGCGTAAGAATGAAAACGTTGCCAAACCAATAAAGCCTAAAGCAGGTCACTCCCTCCAGACTGTCTTTGATTAGCACAGGTATGCTGCCAGGTCTAGGATGTGAGGGCTTGTCAAGAGACAGAAATGAACTTGAGGAAATCTGAAAGGGGTCCACAAAAAAATGCAACAGAGAACAAATTAACCACAGTGTGACATGTGTTGCTTCTCTCAATCCCAGGAGCTACTCTCTGCCCCATAAGATAAAAAGTAACCCAACATTGCCTGTTCACTGAAGTCAGAAACTGTGTCTAAAAATACCACCCAGCCAACTGGCTGTCAGTAAGACAGTCTCACAAATGTCCCAATAAGAGAGACACAGACCAGTTCCTGACTTCATGGAGGCAAAACTGAGGCAGTCACAGAAAGGTGAAGTGCCTTACTCAAGGACAACCTGTCAGGGAGCAAAGTTCTGGGGCTGGAGAGCGGCCTCCTCCCCCCACCTGGCTCTAACCTTTAACCAGGGTAGCCATTTTATTGTGTTAATCACATCTGTTCCAGGAGGTCTTAACAAAACTCATCGGAGATTCTCTTTTTCTCTACAAGAGTTCACTTCTGCTGTATTTCAAACTCATGTCCACTCAACAGAAGTATAAGACTTGGCCTGAGATTAAATTTTTGGTTTAATCACAGAAATTCAAAATATTCCCATCAGAACCTCAAATGTCTCCCTTGCAGCTTTTGTCTTAAGACAATGAATGTCATGTTCTCCTGCTACTAATTCAGCTTCACATTTTTAAATACTAAAGTGACAATGCCAAAGGTAGGCCTTAGAATGTGGTCCACCTATTAAATGGATGCAGTTTATAACCTGGAACTCGCGCTCTGTACCACTGGCCTTTTACTAAGTCGCTGCTAGTTCACTATTTAACAGACACCTATTCCTTGCTGTCCTCACATCCTGCCTTCACAGGCATCAGGGCTGCCTGGCCCTGCTGCTCCTCCCGGCCCACCTAGGGGAGCACGACAGAGGAAGCGTGGGGAGGACAGCAATCAACTTCTAGTTATCTCACAGCCTCTATGTTCCCAGAACTGATGCTTCACTTTAAGCCTTTTGCAACAGTGGTCTCTGTAGCATGCACTATTGGCAACGAGATGTGTCCCGGAAAAAACCGTAGTGTCTGGCCAAGTCTGAAGGCCTTCGAGAATGTTTGCTGGATACACAACCTAATTTCCAATTAACCAAAAAAAGAAACCAACTCCCTACTATGCCCACCCATCCTCACCCCAACAAACATCCATTTCAGGAAGGTTACCAAAAAAAAATGAACCTGCCCCATTCAGAACCAGTTGGATCATCAATTAAACGTTCTTAACTAGCTCATGACAACAAGAAATATCCCACCAGACATTACACCAAACCAACAGGGAAATGGCTGTTAAGAATCTCAGATATATTAGCAACAGGATAAAAATTCCTAAGGAAGGAATTTACAGATTTAGTCATACACATGTAAAATGACAAACCTGAAGGCTGAATCTCCTTATTTGCTACCCTACTAGAGAAATAACATCATGATACACACTCCAAAAACATGGCCCAAAAATAAGGCCCAGCATACATTATTCATGAAAACCATTAACTTACCACGAATGTCAGGCTGTGTTCACATACCTTCACCACATCTATCAGACCCCACAGCGCGTTACCTCTGCCACAGAGCAGTGAGATCCAGGAACACACACGACAGCCTTAGCAGAAGCATTAACCAGTGAACAAAGACCCCACCACACAGGCTGCACCACTGGAAACAAACACCAAGGCTGGAGGGAATGAACTTGTTTGTGAGATGCCAAAATGGGATCATGTCTTTGGTTGATTGTCTCATTTCTGAAAGAAGCCTGAACCCACCTGAGAACCATTATTTTTTGGTGGAGAGAAGAGAGCCACAGAACACAACTTGATCTCCCAGTGCTAGAAGGTTAGGGGCTGCTGAGAAGTCAGAGCAGCAGGCTTTGTACATCGGGAGCAAACACAGTCCTGACTGTCTCTCCTGGATCCAACTGTGGGTCAATAATCACTCCAATATAAAGGCCAAATATAACCTTCATCTGCTACCCCAATGCCAGCACAGGGTTGAGACGACTCCCTTAAATATTTTAGGGTTTCATCTGCATTCCTCAAGCCCGTAAAGCCTCACAAACGAGACACCCAACTGAATGTCCCACAGAAAGGTACCACTTTGGTAGTGAGAAGGATGGGGGGGTGCTACCAGGGAGCAGAAGGCTGTGGGAGTTGGAAGGTGAGGGGTGTGCAAGGGTGGGGGAGGACGTAGGGGGAAGGGCTGGGAAGACGGCTGGTGTGGGAAGGTAAATAAATCCTGACCAAGGGCCAAGAGCTGGTCTGGTGGTGGGGTCTTTAAATAATCTTGGGGGTGGGAGGCAGGTTCAAGGATGTCACCTGAAAAGCATCCACAAAGTGACCAACAGAATGGACCCCCTGAGGTGGGGTGGGAGTGGCGAGGGAGAAAGCAAATACACCTAGACGCAGATTAACCGCTCTGGAACTAGGTTTCCCAGGGTTAGAGAGATTCCAAAGCCAAGCTCCAGATAGGGGCCTGTTCGTCCCATTTCCTCCACCGAGCTTCCCCGGGGCATGTGGACTGGAGGTGGGGGTTTGGCCCCACTGAACTCAAGGGACTGCCCGAGGGGGAAATGTGACTCGCTTTCCCAGAACGAAAGGGAGGAAGGCGAGGGAGGGGAAGAAGCACCCCAACTGCAGGAGGGAGCAGACGGAAAGGTTGAAGACCCCCTTCCCCTTTTATCTATGGTGCGCAAGGGCTCTCAACGTCAGGATACCTCGGAGAAGCAAAGACCCCATTGCCGAAGCCCCATAATCTTGGCGGGAGAAAAGGCGCCCCCCCTCCACACTCCCCGCTGGAGCATCTGGAGGGAGGGAATGAAGACCCCCGCCCCTGGACATGCTGAGCGGCAGAAACGTGGATCTCCAAACCTCGGGGAAGGAAGCCTGCACTCCCTTCTATGGAACATGGGGGTGCTGGGAGCGCGACCCTCGAGAGCTCCCCGAATCCAGTCCCTCCTGGGAAAGAGCTCGAGTCCCCAGGGGCCCGGCGTGAGACCGGTCCCGGCGGGGCGGCCGCGCCTCGGGGATCGGGGGAAGCCGACCCAGGTTGGGGGTCACCGCGACTCCCCCGCGCCCCCCGCCCGGCCATATTGTGCGCGTGGGGAGGGGGCGCGCTGTAGCCAGGGGCCGCGGCGCGAGGCCTCGCCCTCGCCCGGCCCGCTCCATCCCGGCCCCCGCCCCCGCCCCGGGACTCACCCTGGATCCCCCGGGGCCCGGACCCGCCGCTGCCGGCAAGCAGGAGGACAACAAGGGGGAAGAAGGAGGAGGCTCCGGCCGACTCCGCCATAGTAACCGCCGCCGCCGCCGCCGCCGCAGCCCAGCAGCGCCCAGCGCGCGCGCGCGCGCGCGCGCGCGGCCCCGGCGCCTCCCCTCCTCCCGCGGCCCGGCTCCCGCCTCCCTCTCCTCTACCCGGCGCCGGCACGTGCGCTCCCGGCGGAGCCGGCGCCGCGGCCGCCGCGCGCGCCCCCGAAGGGCGGGGCCGGGTGCGCGCGGGCACCCGCCTTAAAGGGGAGTGTCCCCGTTAAAGGGGTGGGAGGGGCTCGCGCCTCGGCCAACCTCACCCGTGAGTGCCAAGCACGGCGTGGAGGCCGAGCCCCACACACGCGGCCTCCGCCCAGTTCTGCACCCCCCGCAGCGCGGCGTGATCTTATCAGCACCGACCCCCATCCCTTGCATAGAACGTTCTACGAGTCCCGTGCGCTTGTTCCCTTTTCCTTCATGCCTACTGCTTAGCCTCAAGCACCCATCACGTCCCACTAGGATCGTCGCAACCATCTCCTAATTAGTCTCCCAGCCCCAGTGGCCCCCTGCGATCCGCAGGACGCACAGCCACCTGTGTGATCGAATCATGGATGCCCCCTTCTTAGAACGTACAGGGCTTTTTAATGACAGTATTCAGTCTTGGTGAGGGTGCTGCGTGAAGCACTCGCATGCTGTTGGTAGGTAGAAACCTTTTGGTAAACAACTTGGCATTATGTATCAAATGTCTTAAAATGTTCATACCCCAGCCTCCCATCTTCAAGCAATAATAGAGATGAGGACAGGTATTTGTGAGAAATCTTAACTATTGCTTGTTCATCGCTGTAACAGCTGGAAACAAATAGTATAGAAAACAAATTATGCCCCGTCCATACGATGAAACATTATTTACTAATTAAAAATTATGTTTGTAAAAATCATGACATGAGGAGATGTTCATGATATAATGCTAAATGAGAAAGCAAAATACAAACTACTTATAGTATTGTTCTGATTTTGTTGATACTATATAACTGCAAGGAAAAAAGACTGATAGGAACTTAGTCAATATTATCTGTAGTTATCACCAGAATAATTTTTTTTTTTACTTTTTCTTTAAACATTTCAGTATTTTCTAAATATTTTGCAAATAAGCTACTGTTACTTTCAAATTTAGGGGGAAATGCTTATTAACAGTAAACTGAGTTGCTCCTATCTTTTTGAAATTATTCACTTTTCTTATCTTGAAAAAGAGCTTGAAATCATGAAAAGGACAGGGTTTTGGACCAGAGTTCTGGATTTGAATTCTCGTTTTCTTACTAACTGGCATGAAAACTTCGGCAGACTTTTTAACCCCCATAAGCAGAGTCTCATCAAATGAGATTTAGAGGTGGAGAGGATGACCAAAGGTGGGAGTGGGAGGGTGGAGCTTCTCAAATGGAATCCTCATCTTCAAAGCTGTTACCAACCTGAAGAATACCCCTCCTAATATAAAGAAAAAACTAGACTGCAGACACCCCAGACACCACTCACACACAAACACACACATGCAAAGTTTTACAGAGGCGCTGTCTACACATTGGTCAGTAAGTGAATGATCAAACACCTTATTTTCATAGTGCTCTGCCTCTGTATATTCTTATAAGTGCTCATCCCCCAAAATGGGCATCCTCTCCCCTCTATTTTATCTCACTGATCTCCCAAACTCTGTTCCACCTGCCCTTTAGGATTCCCAGCTGTGGTGGGCACAGTGTAACATGCTCACATGCTCGCATGCTCATCACCCAGTCGTGTGGGACTCTTTGCAAACCCATGGACTGCAGTCCACCAGCCTCCTCTGTCCATGGAATTTTCCAGGCAAGAATATTGGGTAAGTTTTCCATTTCCTCCTGCAGAGGATCTTCCCAATCCAGGAAGTGAACCTGCATCTCCTGCATTGGCAGGTGGATTCTTTACCACTATGCTACCTGGGAAGCCCTACAGTGTAAGGTTAGTTTCTAGGACTGTCTCAAAGTATTACACCATGAACTGAGTGGCTTAAAGAACAGAAATTTATTCTCTCAGTACTGGAAGCTTGACATCTGAAACCAAGGTGTCAGAACCCTATCCTCTCTCTGAAGGCTCTAGAAAAAAGTCCGTTCTTGTTTCTAATTTCTGGTAGTTCCCTGAATTCTTAGTGTTCCCTGGTTTGGGGAAGCGTAGCTTCAATCTCTGCTTCCATCTTCACATGGCTGTCTTCCCTCTGGGTCTGCATCTGTGTCCAAATTTCTCTCTTATAAAGACACCAGTTAATCCAATATGAGTTAAGATCATTGTAACTTGATTGCATCTGCGAAAGTTCCTATTTTCGAATAAGATCACATTCACGGGTTCTGAGTAGACATGAAAAATGGGGACACGCTACACCACAGGACATTCACCAACCCTTGTGGTTGGGAAGGAAAAGCTGACCCGCTCAGGAGCACATCACCAGGCCAAGGGGGGAGGAACTGTCCTCCCCTACACCTTGCTAAGTGCTGTCTTGTGGCTGCAAGACCAGGAGTCTCAGAGGGGACCTGTGGTTGCTTTACCCCTGGTTTACAAGGATGGTCCATAGCTGAAGGCACAGCCCAGGTAATCGTAAGACTGGGTCCACAGACCGAATGCTAGCTCACTTGAGAGAATTTAACTTGGGCAAGATATTTTACCTCCCTAAACCTTGATTCCCTCATCTGTAAAATGGAGCTGGAGAATCCCAGGGACGGGGGAGCCTGGTGGGCTGCCGTCTATGGGGTCGCACAGAGTCGAACATGACTGAAGCGACCTAGCAGCAGCAGCAGCATAGAGATACTGTGAGGATAGATGAAGATACTACCTATAAGCACTTGGCACAGTCTCTGACACATAGGAAGTGATATAAAAAGAACAGCTATTGTGATGATGGTGATTTGACCTTGACTATAATCCTGTGAAGTGGTTGAGGCATGTCAGGGTGTGTGCAATTTACCAGTGAAGCAACTGAGACCTAGGGAAGGTAAGCCACTTGCCCAGGCTTACGTCTAATTAAGTGTTGAGCTCTAGCTTACTGATCCTGTGCTTCTTCAACATCACAGCATCTCATGCTTTTCCAGAGACTAGTCTTGGTGGGAAATTAGACTTGATGAGGATGGGGAGCAGTGAGCGATATTCTTCATAGCCTATTCTTGAAAGTTTGCAGCATCTCAAGTCAAAACTTTACCGGAAGATGCATATACCTTCCCTTTTACATCCCAAGCTGTATAGAGTCAGACGGCCAACTCTCCCCGTGCTCCCTCCCACAGCTTGGTTCTGCTCCCATCCCTGAAGGTCTCGGCAAAGTGTCCATTTCTGTAAGCCTCCTGAATCCTAGGACTGGACCCACATCACATGCTATGAACTACTCATCTGCCTTGCTCTGTCCCTTTGTCATGGAATTGCCCAGAGCTCCCAGGATTTACTTCTCTAGAAAAAAGTCTTACTCCCCAGGCTCCACTGATTAGACCACCCAGTGTCACAGCTGCTGACTTGGTCACGGCACACCAAGACGCTCCACCTCCTAGGGGATTCAGCACAGTTTGCCTTGGTGAGCAGCAGGGTCATTCATTCCAAGAAGGCAATAGCTCATCTTCAACCATTCTGCAAATGCATATTGAGCACCTACCATATATATGACCTAACTTATAAACATGGATAAGTTATAGTCCTTGTCCTCATGGACTTTACAGTCTAATAAAGATGAGCATGAGGGAAAAGACACAACGTGTTGTATGTGCTGCTGTACCACACACACGTGAAGGTTCAGCAGGGGCGCTCCAGAGGGCTTGAATGGTGCAGCTCTGCAGGGTTAAGGAGGTGGGAAAGATCTCACAAAGAGACCATGCTCCAGCTCACCCCTAGAAGATCTAAGGGTGTTCCTTGGCTGGTCAGGCCTATGTGGGGCAGAGGGAGGCAGAAATTATCCCTGGCAGAGGAAGCAGTATGAGTAAGACACTGAGGTGAAATTGCTTGATGTTTAGGCACAGCAGCACACCAGAGGGTGCAGGGTGAAGGGGGGCTGGTGGTGGAGCTGAAAGATAATGTGGGAGAGAGAGACAGATGTAGAAGTCCACTTGGAAGTGTCCCCCTTTCTCTGGTACTCCTGGAAGGGTTCTAGGCAGCGGGTGGGGGTAAATTGATCATATGTGTGTTATAGGAAGACCACTTTGTTGAAGTAGATGAACTTAAACTTTGTGCAGATGATTGGAGGAAGGCAAGACTGGTGGGGAGGAAACCAAAGAGGAGGCGATTCCAGTAGCTCAGACAGGAAGAGGAGGAGGACCTAACCCTAGGCAGCGGCAATGGAGATGGGGAAAAAATAAATTCAAGACATTTTAAAGAGGTAGAAGCTACAAGATTGATTGGATGTGAGAAGTGGGGAAGAAATGGAGGTGCCCATCATGTTTCCAGCATAATCTGACTTGGGTGACGGGCTACTTGGTGACTTCGTTCAGCAGATTAGCAAGAGCAAGCTTGGAAGAAAGATAATGAATTCATCATTGGACACACGGAGTTTGTTTTCTGTTTATTTATTTGGCCGTGGCAGGCCTTGGTTTGGGTCTTAGTTGCAGCACTTGTGATCTTCTGTTGCAGCGCGTGGACTCTCTAGCTGAGGTTTGCAGGCTTAGTTGCTCCAAGGCATGTGGGATCTTAGTTCCCTGACCAGGAATCGAGCCAGTGTTCCTTGCATTGCAAGGTGGATTCTTAACCCACTGGACCACTAGGCAAGTCCCTGGACATACTGAGTTTGAAGGGCCTCCTATAGGTAGGAGCAATGGCGATATGGATTAGAAATCAGCAGAATGTCATAGTTGTTCAAACAGCTCAAGGGTGTGCAATAATTCTGAAAGTACAGCAACACAGACAGGAAAGAGGAGACAGAAAAGTAAGAGTCAGAGAAATGGGAAAAGATGTGGGGAAAAAGCAGGATCATGGAAACCAAGGCAGGAGAGGGTTTCAAGAGATCAGTAGTTTCCAATGTTGAGAAGGAATCAATTGACTTGAGGACCAAAGAATGTCTAGGATTTGATAACTTGAAGTCCTGCTGTGCTGTTTACTTGAAAGTTCAGTGGAAGGTGGAGTGAAGGCCTAACTTCAGGAGGCTACAGGTGACTGGGAAGTGAACGCTTAGAAAGACTGAGTGTCATCTGTTTTTTAAAAGAAGTTGGCAGTGATGGGAGAAAGAGATTTGTATTTCCTTCAGAATGATAGACCAGGTTCCCTAAGCAAAACTTCTACTGAAGAAACAACTCAAAATGCTCAGTAAACTAGAAAGAAAGTGAAACATAAAGCAGAAAACTAAGGAACAAAGTGAGGAAAGCAGAGAACCAAAGCTGGCTTTCACCTTGAGAGAACTGGTATGCTAGGTGACTTTGAATTTTCGTGTTCTGAAGGTGAGCAGGATTCAGGAGACAGAAAACACAGCCCAGGCCTGCCCAAGGCGGAAGAGTCTAACAAATCGCCCTCTGCTTAAATCTGAGACGCACAGGGATAATAACACACTTGATCAAGGAATAAACTAGATATTATTCACTCCTCTAGAGGGCTGCCAGGAAAATTGCCTGACTTGAACCTTGGCTCTGAATGAGAAAGGGGGCAAATTTTTCCTGGGAATTCAGAACCACAGGTTGGCCTGAATGATTTAATTTCATTCCAAATTAACCCTACCGGGGTGGTCTGAAAAACTACACACTATTTAGACTCTGATTTAGACTCCAGTGGGGCTGGGCTGGTAGGAACCCTTGGTAGTACCTGGAAGAAAAAAGAGCAAATAATCTCTAGAGGAATCCATATTTAACTCAGGTTGCAAGGAATTCTCACAGACAAAATTCCAAGAAATATAATCTATGTAGTAAAAAATCCAAAAATAACTAAATAGGGTCGAGAGAAAAATGACAACCTAGAATTATATACTCATAGAAAATATCTTCCAAAAATGAGGGTTAAATTTTTTAAATGTGTGAGTTATATATGAATTCATGCCTACTTTGTGAATTGTCAGACGTTCACTAATAGAAAAGAAACAGACTATATAACTTCCAGGTTAAGAGAAGGAAAAAAACAGAATAAAAAAGTATAAGCAATCCAAAAGGAGACAAGAAAGGGTGGGTGGAAAGGTTAGTATTAAGGTGAGATAAATAGAAAACACAAAATAAGATGGTGAAAGTAAATTCAAATACATCTGTGATTATAATAAATATGAATGGGCTAAATAATCCAAACTAAAAATACAGATTTCTGGACTAGAGAAGAAAAGGAGAGGAAAAGGAATTTCCAGAGGATATACGAGGTCAAGGAGTGTTTGCTGTGTGTCTTGCTGCTTTAGGAAGAAGGAAGAGATTGCAACTTAGAGTACAATAATGGAGCCAGGAAGAGTTCAAAGATACAGGAAGAAGAAAAAGTGATGTAGCTGGAAGTTCGAGGAAGGGTGTCAAACAAAGTTAATAGGCATGAGAAGGTCGCCTAGATGTCCTCAGTCAATGTGACAGGAGGCAGGACAGCATACGATGGAGGACATGCTTGAAAAGCATAGTGAGAATTTGCAAAATCCACTGTGGGGAATAGGATGGTGTCCAGACACATAAGACAGCGGAAGCTAATCTCCAGAGGAGCAGTGGGGCCCAGCAAGAGTTGCCAAACATCATGCTGGGGCCATAACGAGCCTCTGTGATGCTACAGTTTCCTCTAGAAATGCTCAGCATCCTAGGATGGAAGCCAGAGTGGGGATGTTGGGAGGCTGAAGGGGTGGAGGAAGCGATATAGGGTCTAGTGGGAGAATGGGTTGGCCGGGGAGTTGAGGGAAGCAGAGGAAGAGCAGCTAAGGCAGTGGAAGACACTTGAGTGTGATGTGGCTGACATCTGAGGATGAGAGGCTGGCTAGAGGCACTGCTGTGGGCCTGAGGATTCCAAAGGCCCCAGTTAGCATTTAGGACCTGATAGAGCCAGTGGCTGCAGTCTGTGCTCAGGGGGCCCCCATGGGATGCGGCCGAACTCCGCTGTTCTTGAAGAAAATCCTCCCAGGATTTCCCCCCTCACTTTCTGCTCCAGAGGCATTGCATGACTGTAGATTACTATAAGCCTCACATTGACCTCGTTCCACCCCAGTGCCTCCTGGGTAAACAGGCCCAGTGCCCTCGGCCTTGATGACTCATACCTCAGTTCTATCTGGGCATGCCCAGTGGGCAAGCAGGATGGCTCTCCCAGTCATTCCTTTGCTGCAGACCTCTGAGCCTTTGTCTATATGTGCCCCCTTCTTCTCCATGCCCCGATTAAGGCCCATGCAGAGCTTCATATCACACACTCTGCTACTCCTGTCACCTCCCTGCCTCCTGGTCACCCTTCCTGCAGTCACCAGGCATCCCGTGCAAACCCGTGTTCCCTCTCACGTTGCATGTGCCTTACCGAGAACACACAGGCTCCCTATTGCCCATAACACCAAGCCAAAACCATGGCATGCTAAATCTGGAGGGGATTTTTAGAAATTATTTAGTGTGACACCCATTGTTGTACAGATGGAAAAACTAAGGTCCGTTTATCTCAATGACTTGTCCAGGACAAAACCAGAACTGGCAGTCAAGACCTCTACATGCCAAGCACTTAATATTCATCCAGACTTACTTCCCCTACACAGAAACAGAGTTTACGGAGACTGACCATGTACTCTCCTAAAACCTTTTTGTGAATTATTTATCATCACAAACTCAGTGGACGTGGTGCTACTGTTTACCCTATTGCAGAGATAGGGAACTGAGGTACAGAGAGATCAGATAATTCACCCAAGATCACCCAGTTCTGACAGCTCCCCTCTCATCCTGGCTCCCGCCCCTCCTCAATCCCCCCCGCTCTTACACACTTTCAGGCACACCTGCCAAGTCCTAACTCATTGTCCTCCTGCTGCTAACACAGCCCCTGCCCTCTTTTTCTCCACCTGGATCACAAGGGTGTATCACTCTCACCTGCCTACACCCCCTTCTCCTGGATGAGTACACGGTCTGCTGTCTGGCCACCGATGATTGCATCAGTGTTGGACATCTGAACCAAGAGAAAGTGGTAAATAGACTGGCTGAGCTGTTTAGCTGTTCTTTCCTGAGCATTTAAACCAAGGAGGCATAGAGACTGAGTTACTTGGATGGTGGCAGAAGCTGCAGAGTAGTACTTAGAAGCCGTGTGGTATCAAGATGTACTGGGAGAAGAGAGTGGAGTGGAGCCGAGGCAGGGAGAAGGAGGGGGTGGTCAGCAAGGTGTGCTCGTGCGCACACATCCTCTAGCCGCAGCCACTCTCAACAGTCAAGCTGTCCTCCACACATACTCAGTCAGATCCCAAGAGATCTGGCCACATTTCCCATTTCAGTTTCTCTGAGATTCCCACGTATCTTTCCAAGAAATCCTCTTTTCTCACTTCCACTGGTTTGAGTGTGTTGGTTCTCTTAGCCTAGGAGCCCTGGCTAGAACACCAGCTCAAGGAATTCTACCCATCCTTCAGACGGAGCTCAAAGCCCTCCTCCTCCAGGAAGCCTTTCCCCTTCCTGGGTGTGCTGTCCCTGCTTCCCCAGACAGACCAAAAGCCCGCCTCTTCCACTGCCCTCCTCATGTTCAGAATGTACTAACTTTGGGGCACCCAGCTCTGATTTTGCCATCTGAAGCTGGATTATCTTTGTTCCTATCATTTTATATTCTGGCAAATCCATGGGTCCAGCCATCATTTGTTCATCCTGGAATATATTTTGAATGTGTTTGTGCCAGGCACCAGGCTAGACTTTGGGAATGGTTCAGATGCAGTTCTTAGTTCTTTGCCCAACCGGAGTTCACAGGCCAGGAGGGAAGTCCACGTTCTCCTTGCCAAACTAGTCACACCAACACCGCCTCCGGTTTCATGATTCCAGACACACACACACACACACACACACACACACACATTGCCCAAACAAGACTATGAGACTGTCAGGTTGTCACACACAAACCCAGACCTGGGCTCTGTCTTGTCTTCTCCCCCTGGTTCATCCATCCCCTTCCTCAGGCCGAGTGCCCACCCTTCCAGGGCCTGAGCTCACACTTGCCATGCTCGCTGTTCAGGAAGATGCCCTGGAGTTCCCGCTCCTCTCTCCCCCCTTTTTTATCACTCTGTGGTACGGGAATTGACACTATAGTCTGAGTGTGTGTGTGCCTTCCTGCTATTTTAAGACCCCAGCACTTTTCAAAAACCTAGTGGAGATTATAGCCAAAGCTAGAGGCGGGGGAGGGGAGGATAAGCAACCTGAGCCCCAGGCGGCTGGGTGTCTGTGAGCCCGGTTAGCCTGGAGCCAGCTGCAGAGGCTCCGCTGTGGACTGCTGGCTGCCTGGCCCGATCCGGCCCAGCCCGACCCGTCCTCTACCTTCTCTTTGTTATGTCGAGTCCTCATCCATCCCCAGGAGTTGCTTTGGAGTTTGCACACCAGGCAGCATGTAAAATTGTTTGTGCTTCTGGAAACACACTCACACACACACACACACACAGGCACGCACGCGCAGAGAAGCCTTGAAATTCTTCTTGGAACAGTTCCAGGGATTTATTTATGAAATTCCCAGGGGGGTGGGAGAGACAGAAGTCTGGACTTTGCAGACTGAGTGCTGGGCCTGTCATCTCATCAACATAACCAGCGGCTCTGGTGTGCTCTTACTAAGTGTCTGCTGCGAGCCTGGGCCAGGCTGGGTGGGGGCAGGGAGCATGCACAGGTGCCCCGTTCTCAAGGCAGCAGGGATGCCCTGCCCACCATTCCCTCAAGAGGGAAAAACAAGCATGATATTGACATATTTTGGCCGTGGTCCCTGCCTCTGCTCTATCTTCCACCACCCCCTGTTTCCTCACTTTCTGACTCTTTTTCTCCCTGAGCCTGCAGCTTCTCTCCCCCTTGTCCACTTCCCTGTGGAGTCCGTCTGCCCTGTGGTTGGACATCTGAGTCCTCTAAAGACAGGCTTCGTGGCTGGTTTCTCCACAGGTGAGAAGCTGGGAGCTGCCTGTCGAGAGTTTCCATCCCCACATCATTCTTCTCTGATCCCTGGCAGTTTGGCAGGGTCTAGGCACAGGCATGGCAGGGTCTTCCAGCTGCTGGAGAAAACTGGGGTGTCCAGGCCTCCTAGGATGGCTTCCAAGTTGTTCCCCCTGGACAGGCCATGGGAGTTTCAGAGAGCAACTGGCTGGAGGCAGATGGTCAGGCTGATAGAGTTGGGGAGAGAGCCTTAATTCTGCTTCTAGTAGAAAAGGCTGCAGAAGCTTCCTGCTCCAGACAGGCTTCAGTAGGTCTTCCAGCCCCAGTCAAACCTTCTGATGACTGAAGCACCAATCAGTATTATAGCTGAAATCTCATGAAAAACCCTGGGCTGGAACCTCCATTAAGCCACTCCCAAATTCTAGAGCCACAGACATTATGTGAGATATGTGTTTATTACTGTTGAAAGCTGCTACAGTGTGGGGTAAACAGCAATTGATAACTAATATATGACTTACAAGTTTGCATGATATATACCCCTCCTTTGACCCTTAGACCACATCTGCTACAACTCTCTCCCTTGTTCATTCAGCGCCAGCCACAATTTTTACCTAGTTGGCTTTACTGAGCGATCTCTAAAATCACTTATAAGCCTGAGGGTTTAGAATACAGATGATAAAGAATAAACTAAGAAAAGAAATCATCTATGTTTAAGAAATAGACTCACAGACAAAGAAAACAAACTTATGGTATAGTTTGTTTGTATCATATATACAAAAACATTGTACAGTGCAGGGAACTATATTTAATATCCTGTAATAAGCCATGAAATTAAAAGACGCTTACTCCTTGGAAGGAAAGTTATGACCAAACTAGATAGCATATTCAAAAGCAGAGACATTACTTTGCCAACAAAGGTTCGTCTAGTCAAGGCTATGGTTTTTCCTGTGGTCATGTATGGATGTGAGAGTTGGACTGTGAAGAAAGCTGAGTGCCAAAGAATTGATGCTTTTGAACTGTGGTGTTGGAGAAGACTCTTGAGAGTCCCTTGGACTGCAAGGAGATCCAACCAGTCCATTCTGAAGGAGATCAGCCCTGGGATTTCTTTGGAAGGAATGATGCTAAAGCTGAAATTCCAGTACTTTGGCCACCTCATGCGAAGAGTTGACTCATTGGAAAAGACTGATGCTGGGAGGGATTGGGGGCAGGAGGAGAAGGGGACGACAGAGGATGAGATGGCTGGATGGCATCACTGACTCGATGGACGTGAGTCTGAGTGAACTCCGGGAGTTGGTGATGGACAGGGAGGCCTGGCATGCTGCGATTCATGGGGTCGCAAAAAGTCGGACACGACTGAGCGACTGAACTGAACTGAACTGAATAACTTTTAATGGAAAAGAACCTGAAAAGGAAAATGTATAATTGAATCACTTTGCCATACACCTGAAACATAAATCAATGATACTTCAATTTTAAAAGTTTTTTTAATAATAAAAAAAGATAGGTTTGAAGTCTCTGCCGCTCAGCTGGCCCACCACCTGAGAGGAACTTGACAGAATGTGATGTTCTCTTGCCACCCACCCTTAACTCTGTAGAGGTGGGAACAGGTGGGTCTAAATGTGTCTTTAGTTTTTGGTGCAAACTCTGCCTTTTGGGGGAAAGTTATAGGATCAATATCCAGGCAATGACTGATCTAATGCAAATGTTGTGGTTTTACTTCAAGACCTTAAAGATAATCTCCCAGGTAAACTATGGGATGGTCTGACAGAGATGAGACAGAAGGACAGACAGAAGGCCACCACACTTACTGTGGGGATTGCAGGACTTTTAAAAATCAAAGACCACTACCCAGAAAATAATTAAATGAGGGGAGAAATAATTAAATATATTAAGTAAAAAAGGGACACCGGAAGAACAACAGGAATGATGTCCTTTAGGGATAACAGAACCTCCCCTTCTTTAAGGAGCCCAGACTCCGAGCTCTGAAGTTTAGGCTCCCCACTCTCTTTAAGAGAAAAAAAAAAATCCCCAAAAGTCCCAGCAGCCTCACAGACTTCCGGAAGTTTCTCCCTCCGTTGGGAAGTCCCAGCCTGGTTATGCAGCATGAGCTGGGGTGGAGAGACCTGCCTTCCAGCAGCCTCTCCCAGCTGAGGCAAGCAGGTGTGGGCAGGCTCACTCCTGGGAAGACTCTTGTGAGTGGGCGGGCCCATTCCTGGCTGGGAGGAGGGCAGCGTCATCAGCCTGCCAGGGCCTGTGTGCCTGGGTGTATATGTGTGTATGCGTGTGTGTTGACACAGTGCTAAAGGCACAGAAACACACCCCCCACACATGCCAACCACACACACCCCTAAAGCTATAGTAAGCAACCATAACCTGTCTCTCCAGGCTTATGGACAAATGCACCCAGGTGAAGATGTGAAGGTCCAGATTGATTTCCTTAAAAGTAAAAAGGGCCATGGGCTCTGGGTTCAGACAGATCTGAGTTCAAATCCCAGCTCTGCTATTTACTAGATGTGTGCTTTGGGGCCCATCATTTAACCTCTCTGACCTTTGGGTTCCTCATCTATATTATGGGAATAATGAGTTTTATCTTAAAAATTTTGGTGAGGATAGAATGAAGCCATCCTTTATCACCTGCCAAAGGCTGAAGACAGGAGAGTTATGACTTCCAAGAGGTCTTTGATGCAGACACTGAAGTCAGACTGCCAGTTTTTAAACCTCACCATGCTAGTCTCTTAAAAGACGGGCTTGTTCCTTGGAAGAAAAGCTACGACAAACCTAGACAGCATATTAAAAAGCAGAGACATTACTTTGCCATTTGCCAACAAAGGTCTGTCTACTCAAAGCTATGGTCTTTCTAGTAATGTACGAATTTGAGAGTTGGACCAGAAAGGAGGCTGAGCACCGAAGAACTGATGCTTTTGAACTGTGGTGTTGGAGAAGACTCTTGAGAGCCCCTTGGACCGCAAGGAGATCAAACCAGTCAATCCTAAAGGAAATCAACCCTGAATATTCATTGGAAGGACTGATGCTGAAGCTGAAGCTCCAATACTTTGGCCACCTGATGTGAAGAACCAACTCATTAGAAAAGACCCTGATATTGGGAAAGATTGAAGGCAGGAGGAGAAGGGGACAACAGAGGATGAGATGGTTGGATAGCATCACCAACTCAATGGACATGAGTTTGAGCAAGCTCTGGGAGATAATGAAGGGCAGGGAAGCCTGGCGTGCTGCAGTTCATGAGGTTGCAAAGAGTCAGACACGACTGAGTGACTGAACAACAATGCTGGTCTCCTCACCTGTAAAACAGGTAAAAGAAGGGCCCTACCCCGCAGGTTTGTCCTGAGGATCAGACAGGTCAATACATATACAGCAGCACATTTAATGGTGTCCAGCCACGAGAAGTCCTCCATACATGTCAGATATTGTTCCATAGATTGCCTAGCACTGAGCCTGTGCTCACACCTCACCACAGAGCCCCTGTCCCAGCTTGCCTTGCCTGTGGCTTCTGATCAGTTTTTCTTACAATAAAATCTGGTTTTTCCTCAAACTGGTCCTTCCCAGGCGTGCCGTTGTCATGGGAACCTACAGGGGCCGCCTGGGTTTGGGGGAGGAAAGGGTTGTGGATGAAAGCCAAAGAATCCCACCGCTGCTGTTGCGGCTACTACAGCAGTAGGTTGGCCACCATTCTAGCCCCCCAAAATAGATCCTGACAGTGCCAGAGGGTAAGGTTTATAGGGGCTTACTCCCGCCCTGACTTGCCACAGGTCACATGGGTGAAATCCCATGATTCAACATGCTCCACCATCACATCTCCATCCCATTGTCAGGGTGGATTCTGATACTAAACACAAGTGTTTCTTTCTGAGGCTGAACAAAGGCACAGCTTAGAATAGGGATTTATAATTGATATATTACTACTCCACCTTCAAGACAAACTACAGGACTCCAGAGTAGGTATAATTAACATCTGTAGATCTGTAGATCTTGGAGCTTCTGTAGATCTGTAATTACTTTACAGATGGGATAACTGGTGAGTCCTCAGAACACCTAAGTAATTTGCCTGAATCACTTAGCCAGTAAAAATTTGGAACTCGCACCTGGAACCCAAGTCTTTTGAGCTTTGCCGTTGCCCAGAAGTGACTGGGACTGGAGGGGAGTTTGCCCCAGAGAGAGCAGGGGAGGAGGGAAGAGGACCAAGAGCTGGTCCCACGGCCCAGTGCTTGCAGCCTGCCTCTCCTCTGGGAGGTGATTCAGAGAAGACAAAACCCTCTCTCCTATCCCACTAAAATTCCACTCAACAATTAAGACAGCCTTTTTTTTTTTATCCTAAGAATTTCTATATTTGGACCTCATAATTCCACTCCTGGGAATTATCCCAAGCATATCCATATACTTCTTGACCCTACAATTCCATTTGTAGGAATTTATCCTAAAGAAATATTGTATTCAGATACCTGCATAATGATTTGAAAATCAGGAATGTCATCACAGCTTAAGCTGAAATAGTAAAATATTGGTAACAAATGAAAGCTATGACAAACCTAGATAGCTCATTAATAAACATCGCTTTGCCAACAAAGGACCCTATAGTCAAAGCTATGGTTTTTCCAGTAGTCATGTACAGATGTAAGAGTTGGGCCATAAAGAAGGCTGAGTGCTGAAAAATTAATGCTTTCAAAATGTAGTGCTGGAGAAGATGCTTGAGAGTCCCTTGGACTGCAAGAAGATCAAACCAGTCTATCCTAAAGGAAATCAACCCTGAATATTCATTGGAAGGACTGTTTTTGAAGCTGAAGCTCCAATACTTTGGCCACCTGATGTGAAGAGCTGACTCATTGGAAAAGACCCTGAGGCTGGGAAAGACTGAGGGCAAAAGGAGAAGACGAGAGTGGAAGATGAGATAGTTAGATAGTATCACCTACTCAATGGACATGAATTTGAGCAAACTTCAGGAGATAGTGGATGACAAAGGAGCCTGGCATGCTACAATCTTTGAGGTTGCAAAGAGTCGGACATGACTTAGTGACTGAACAGCAACAACAATAAATATTCAAAAAGAATTGTTTGTGTAAGGTACATCTATATAAAGGATTGCAGAAAATTTAAAGATGTTTATGATCTACAGTTAAAATGGGGAAAGAAGGTTATAAAATATGCAGTATAGTATAATCTAATACTTACTTTTTAATTATTATAAAAAAGATCTGGAAGGATATTTAGCAAAATGTTTACAAGAGTTATCTCTGGGTGGTTAAAATACAAATATTTTCCTCTTGACTATATTATCAACATGTTCAAAGATGACTATATATTACTATAGCTATAACAATCATTTTATAACTTTAAATGGAATAAAACCTATAAAAATATCAAATCACGATGTTGTACACCTGAAATTGGTATAACATGGCAAATCAATTATGCTTCAACTAAAAAAAAAAATCAATGTAAGCTGATTTGAGGTAGCATTTCCACAAAGATACATATTGCAGCATGATTTACGACAGAAAAAAACAGGAAATATATATATTTTTGGAATGCCTTAATAACTACATTATTTTGGAATGGCTTAATAAATTAATGGCTTAATAAATTACTTAAGACCACCACTGTTCTTATAGAAATAAATTACTTAATAAAGTAGCATTTCCACAAAGATACATATTGCAGCATGATTTACAACAGAAAAAAACAGAAAATATATATATTTTTGGAATGGCTTAATAAATAAATATATATATTTTTGGAATGTTATTAAACATACAATTATTGAAATGATTATGAATTCTATATAGAATTATTTAAATGTTTATGATAAAAGTAAATAATACTGGCTACAAAATAGAATATGCCCCATGATTATAATCATTTAAAGTGTGTATGCAAATATTTGCTTCAGTTTGGTAGGATGAGATAAAGTGTAATTTTTTTCCTTTCTTTCAGGAATACAAAAATATGATACTTTGCCTTTTCAATTAAAAAGAAAATACCCATGGGATGATATGGTGCTAGCACTAGGCCCTATTTCTGAGACTGTTCTAGAGAAATGGGTGCAGAGAGTCAGACATCCCTTCCTCAGTCATTTATCCTTTGAATGTAAAAATAATATTATCATCATTATTTCTTGATTACCTACCGTATGTGTACATGCCTCATTTCTAACTTTCACAATAACTCTGTAAGATAGATATATTACTTCGGACTTCGTTGATTCTAAATAATAGAAATTCAAACTATTTAAGAAAAAAGAAATTTTTTCCTGTAGTTTCTCCCAGACTCAGTGCAGCTGGTCTCAAGCTGTGCCTGGAAGCAGGAGTCAAATGGACAAGACTCTCCATTTCCACCCTCTTCCCCTCCTGCTTTTGCTTCATCTGTACCTGTGGTTCCATCTTCCTTGATGTAGACCACCGTTCTTTGCGTCCCATCCACAAGGAACATATGACTTCAAGAGAAGGCATCAGGTCTATATTCTCAGGGGAGATTCTGGTATGACGCTCTATGGGTCCCAACGCCTCATTCAAGAGGTAGGGACTGATGATCCAGGTTGGGTCAGGTGTCAACCTCTGATCCAAAAATCTGTGGGGAGGGGATTTGGTCATGTTGTACAAACCTGGCTGCAAGGGACCACCACTGTTCTTATAGAAATAGGGAAGAAAGTGTGGTACCTGAAAAAGTGGGTGAGGAGAGGTGGAGTGAGCCAGGTAGTTGAAAAGAAAAATCTATATATGCTAGGTATCCTTCTTCTTTATACAGATGAGGACACATAGGCTCAGAGAGGTTAGTCGACAGGCTCAAGTTCATGCATAAAGATTGAAAACAACAGAGCTGGAATTTGAAACCCAGGTCTGCCTCTCTCTGAAGTCCACTTCATCACACCACCATACCCATTTGCTGACAAATGCAAGTAGTCAGACCAAGAGTGTCTTAGACGGAGGGGAGAGCATGTGCAAAGGCCCACAGACAAAGGGAACTATGGGTCTAAGGAGTTGAAGTCCAGTGTTACTGGAAGGTGAAGTTGGAGGAAAGCTATGGAAAGAGACATGGCCAGAATTGTGTGCTGGGTCAGATCGAGCAATAGGGGCCTGTTAATAAGGAGCTTAGACTTTAACCTGAGGGCAGCAACATTCAGCAAGAGAGCATTATGGAGTGTCCATTTGTATTTTAGAGAAAGTTCTCCAGTTTCGGTGTGAAATATGAGCTGGAGGGGCTAGATGGATGCAGGAGAGCAGGTGGACGACCCACTAAACTAGAGGAGAAAAGGGGACAGAAAGAGGTGGATGGAATTGGTAAGATAATTGGGAGGTAGGATGGTTAAGAATTTGTGTTTCATTGATGGGAAGGGTGATAGGGAGATGGTGGTGGTGATGGGAGAAGGTGGTCATGAGTGAATCTCCTGTGTTTGCTTGGATTGTAATACCATTCTCTGAACATCAGGGGCAGAACAGGTTTGGGGTGACAGATAAGGAGTTATGTTTTGAACATGATGAATTTGAGACGTCTGGGAGACATCCAAGGAGCTGTTCGAAAACAGCTGGATCTTGAGGTCTAGAGTGCAGGGTGGAGGTGGGGGCTGGAGACACAGATTTGAAAGTCATCACTGGAGAGCCTTAGAGGTGTCATGAGCTCACACAGGGGGCATGTGTTCATGAAGAAGAGGATCTCAGACAGAATGCCGGGAACACCAGCTTTTCCAAGAGAGGTAAAGAGACGTCTTCAAAGACATCTGAAAAGGAGCCACCAGAGAAGCTGGAGAGAGATCAGCAACTTGTGGCAGGAAAAGCCAAGAGGCGGGAGCAGTCAGTGGTCAAATGTTGCTGAGAGGTCAAGTTAAAAAAGGAAAGACTGATAAGGGTGCACTGGATTTTGCAACAAGGAGGCCAGTGGTGACCTCCAGGAGCTGTTTCCATGACAGAGCCAGAAGGTGGTGGGCTGAGGAGTGAGTGGGAGCTGTGGAAGCAGAGACTTCACCAACAAATGTGACCATGAAGGGAAGGGAGAGAGATTGGGGTGGTTGGAAGGGAGGTGGGGGTGAGAGTATTTTGTTTGCAGCAAGTTCACACCCTGGTGGGAAGGACTCCATAGAGAAGGGCAAGTCAAAGATTCATTTTAAAAAGCAAGGGTGAGGACCTGAGAGGGGACCTAAGGAGGGAGAGATTCGGATGCAACAAGTTTATGGGTTTGGTGTTTACGGTTGAGAGCATCCTGGCACTTCCATTTTCAATGAAAGAAAAGGCAAAATCGGTGGAGATCTGAGAGTTGCAACCCTCTCATTTACACAACTGTGATATGTCCATTTTTGTGTTTTTACCTCAATACCATGGAATCAAATTCTCAAATTTAAAAAAAAATCAAAATTTTATTGAAATGGGAGGAAAGTGCAAATCCAGTAGAATTGTGGAAAGGCCAGTTTGAATGAGTGAATATTGGCTTAAAAAAAAAGAAAGAATTTTATTCATTTCAGGTACATACAGTAACACAAAATATTGCCTAGTAGTTGGGAAAGAATCATTTGCAATTAGCATAGAAATTGTTTGGAATGTAAATTAGTTTTTCTGAAGTACTTGACTGTGCTTAAAAACAGTACTTCAGTATTTTAAGAATTCCCCTTGTGGGGTGAAACCACTTTATATCTATTTTAAAACCTTGTTAAGTCTGCTTAAATGTAGTTAATTTTTTTTTTCTGGAAAAGATACCAGCTACATCAGAAAACAGTTTCTGGCAAAGGTAAGATTGTGCAACTGTGCACCGCACAGCACTTTCCAAAGGCCATTTCCACCAGAGAGCAGATCTGATTGCCGGAGATTGTTACTAAGGGAACGGTGGGCGTGAATATAAATTTCATTTCACAAAAGACCTAACCAAAGTATTGATCCAAAAGGAGCAGCCAGTAAGTACAGGATGAAGAATCTTTTTCTCATTGAAATAAGTACACATAAATATCCATACACATGTACCTATATATGTATATGGCTTATACATGTATACACATATATCTGCGATCACATTTCAAATCTCCCTGGAAATCTCTCCTCTTTAGCTGCTTCCCACATGAGGGGGCTGGGGAGATTTGAGAGCCCGCCAGGGCCTGGGGAGAGGGACTGCCTTTGATCTTAGTTCTCTGACTAGGGATTGATCCCATGCCCCCTGCAATGGAAGCAAGGAGTCCTAACCACTGGACCACCAGGGAAGTCCCAGCAAGAGGTATTGACCCCAAGCTAGCCTGTAGCTCTGCAGAGCCAAAGCCGTGAACGCTACTGGTAAGGGCAGAGCACTCTCAATGCTATTATTATTAATTATTGAACAGCAGTTTTGGCCAGGCCCCTTATCCAACATGATCATGATTCCTCAAGAGTATTTCCATTTCAAGATGAGGAAACCTAGTATTATGTGCTGTTTCATGTCCAAGTCACGTACTCCTGAACTGCTGAGTCAAGACTCAGACTCTGTGGTTTTGTCTTCTCCCCGTGTAAGTGTGGGCCTCAGGTTAATCACACAGTAGCTTGTTATTATCACCAGCCTGTGCAAGGCAGCAAGTCTTCTCTCAGACTGTATCTTCCACTTCTTCTTCCAATCCCCTTTTCAATCTCCGTCCACCTTGCTCCCTCTCCGCACAAGCATTCTAGTGAGCTTGTATCCTTAAGTGCATGCATATCCTTGTTAAGAACGCAGTACTGTTTTGAATATGTATGAATTCTATTATTATTGTGTGTGTGTTAAGAACACTTGACATAAGCTCTCCCCTCTTAGTGTATTTTTAAGATTACAATACTGTATTGTTAACCAGAGGCTCTCTGCTGTACAGTAGATCTCTAGGTCTTGTTCTTCTTGCATAAATGAAACGTACCCTGCCAACGACTGCCACCCCATTTCTACCTCAGCCATTCTACATGCCTATTTTGTTTTCATTTTGCTGCGCTGGGTCTTAGTTGCAGCATGTGGGATCTTTAGTTGTGACATGGGGGATCTAGTTCCCTAACCAGGAATTGAACCCTGGCCCCCTGCATAGGGAGCCCGGAGTCTTAGCCACTGGACCACCAGGGAAGTCCTGAGTCTAACTATTTTAGGGCCCTCATATAAGCGGTGTTCTGTAGTATTTGTCCTTCTGTGTCTGGCTTATTTCACTTAGCATGCGGTCCTCTGTGTTCACCTACATTGTTGCACATGGCAGGATTTCCTTCTTTTTAAATGTTAGTATTAAAATGAATTAATGGCTGGATAATATTCCTTTGTATGTATATACTACGTTTTCTTTGTTCATTTATCTGTCAACGGACATTTAGTTTGCTTCATGCCTTAGCTATTTTGAGTAATGCTGCAATGAACACGGAAGTGCAGAGGTCTCTTTGGAATTCTGATTTCAATTCCTTTGGATATATACCTAGAAGTGAGATTGCAGGATCACAGGATAGTTCTATTATGCATTCTAAATTTATATAAAAGGCACTGTGATCTAGCCCTCATTCTCTTCCGCCAATCAGTTCTATATTTTAAGGATCTATCCATATTGCTGTATGTGTATCTGGTTCCATCTGATGAATGACATAATACCCTGAACTATTTGATCCCTGCATCGGGAAGATCCCCTGGAGGAGCGCATGACAACCCACTCCAGTATTCTTGCCTGGAGAATCCCATGGACAGAGGAGCCTGGCGGGCTACAGTCCACAGGGTTGCACAGAGTTGGACACGACTGAAGCAACTTAGCACGCACGCATTCATCCACAACATTTTACTTATCCGTTCCTCCAGGAATGGACACCATTGGCTCCAGCTCCCCACTATCACAAGCACCATCCTTGTGCATGTCCCCTGTGGGCTTGTATGAGAATTTCTCTGAGATATGGACCCAAAGATGGTATCACGAGATCAAATCGCATGGACACACCCACTTTCACTAAGCAATGCTGAAAAGGCTACACTGGTTTAGACTTCTACAAGAAGTGAATAAGAATTCTTATTTCCCCATCTCCTTGCTAATACTTGACATTACTCACTTTTCTAATTTTGCCATTTTGGTAGATATTAATTTTATGTCATTTGAATATGCATTTCTCTGACCACTAGTGAGTTTTAGCGTTTTTTTTTTTTTTTTAATTTTGGGTTTCCTTTTCTGTGAATAAACTCTTCATGTATTTTGCCCATTTTTTAAATTGACTTTTGTTGATTTGCAGGAGTTTCTCATATACTGTAGATATCATTCTCATATCTTGTAGAGTTTTTCAGGGATTGTAAATATTTCTTTTGGTCTGCCATTTATTTATTAGTTCTATTAATTCATTGATATTAAATTGATGGTGTATCTCTGAAAATGTACTGATGTCATCATATCTATATAGTTCTTCATTTTGTAGTTTGTCTTTTAAGAGTCTTGTTTAAATCTTTCCCCATACCTGGGTCACAGGGATGTCCTCTTACATTTTCTTTTATTAGCCTCATGGTTTTGCCTTTCACATTTTGGCCCTTAATCCATTTGGAGTCCATCTTTGTCTTCACTAATATTTCAACAGCTTTATTGAGATATAACTCATATACCATACAATTCACCCATTTAAAGTGGCTTTTAGTATATTCACAGAACTGCGTAACAGTTATCATAATTAATTTAGAAGATTTTCATCACTCCCCCTGGGAAAAAACCCACTATACTCTTTAGTTATCATCTTCACCAAATTTTGATGACATCTTTATCACATATCAGTTCTCGAGTGTATATGGATCTTTTCTGAGCCCTTAATTATGTCCCACTTGTCCATTTGTCTGTGTGTCCATCGTCTGGTACTATACTATTTCTATTACTATGGCTTGTCATGTTTTATTATCTGCTATGGCAAGTCTCCACTCTTCACACTATTTTAAAACTGGCTTGGCCAAATTCATATATTGTTTGACCTAGGCACTTCACTTTTTAGAATTTATCCTATGGGTATGTTTGAATGAAGCAAAATGATACACAAACAAATTTAGTCATTGTGGCTTTGTTTGCTATAGCCCTAAACTGGAAACAACCAAAACTTCCAATATGGGGGACTGGTTTAACTATGGCACATTCAAACAGCAGAATACTATGCTGTTTTTAAAAACCAGAAGATGAAGGAGAAGAGGAAAAAGAAGGAGAAGAAGGAGAAAAATGAAGAAAGAATCTTAAAGCTCTCTGCTGGATATGGAGAGATCTCCAAGGCATATTATTAAGTGAAAAAAAAACCAAGGCATTGCATAGTGTATATAATGTTACTTTTGTATAAATATGGGAAAGGACAAGGATCCATATTCAAATTCACTTAAATCCATATAAAGAAACTTTGGAGAGACAGAAGCATAAGAAACTAAAACCAGTCATTTCTTTGGGGTTTAAGGAACTTGGGCAGATGGGCAACAAGGGTGAGAAGGACACACTTCACTGTCTGCCTTTTGACACTTTTGTTTCCTAACAATGTGAATATATAACCCATGCAAAAAGTAACCTAAAATAAGGGAATACTGACCTAGCTCTTCATGAGTTTATATTTTTCCATATACAATTTAGAATACATTTATTGAATTACTAAAAAAAAAATTCCAACTAGAATCTGGACTTGGATAAAACCTTGGCACCACACTGGTCCTCCCCTCACGGGTCAGAATTACATTGACAGCTTTCAGGGCCTGAAGCCAAGAGAAAGCCCTGGTCAGGTGTAAGCAGGACTGGAAACAATTCCGAATTCAGGAGAAAGACCTCAAGTTGTAGATGGCTGTTGGTTTTCTTTTAAACACTGGCCATTTAGAGATATATTTCACCCCTTTACTTTGGCCTAACTGTTGTATCAAGAAATGATCTCTCTAGGGGAAAAGGAAGAAGTATGGAGTACAAATCTTTAAAACACCCTTGTCCGTGATCCATGACTACTTGCGTTAGTGAGGACAAAGCCTCATCAACCGCCTGGTGGCAGGTCATCTTAACTGCAGGCTGAGCACTTGAGAAAAGGGCCTTTGTTGAGCTGAGCTTACAAAGCCAAGCCCAGGAAGGGCAGTCGGACCCACTTTGCAAACTTGTTTGTTTTCTTTTTCTAAACATCAGTCCAGCTTCTTGTCCCGAAGGATCATAGATTCCAAATTAGTAGAGTCAAAATTAATGAGATTTTCCAGTAATGAGCCCGAGACTAAAATGATGGAAAATCCACTAATTATAGACTATGCGGCCACCTAAGCACGAGTTGGATCCAGGCCTCTGGGGGGAGGAGGAGAAGGGAAGAGTGAAGGTCGTAGATGCAACCTGAGCCTGACAGTCCTTCCTTCCTGCTGCCACTGCCCTTTCCCCTGGACTTGGGGGCCTTGCAGCACCCAGAGCTTCCTGCCTCTGAGCTCCTACCGCCTCCCCGCAATCCACGCCCCCCAGGTCAAATGAGGCCCTGCTTCTAAGGGCTCTGTGAGGCGAAATTCCTGGAAACTGCAAATCAGGGCCCATAGTGGAGGTGGGGGGCCTGTTTTCGCCTCAGTTCTGGGAAGCAGTGGGGGAGGAGTGCTGGAAGAAGGAGGAAGGGTAGAAAAGGCAGACAAAAATGCCCATTATACCCAGGCCCTGTCAATTTCCTTTTCTCATCTCTTTATCAGTGTTTGTTGACTGAGCTTCTTATCAACAGGAAACGCCTGCCTAAGGGGACGAAGCAGGTCCAGGGGGACTGGGCGCCAGGGGTCAGGAACTCTGGGTGGTATGGTGCTGCTGTCCAGCCTGCCTGACGGAGCGACCTCATGACTCCCAGGACCCAGCAAGTCTCCCAGGCTCCTTGCCTTGGCATCTGGTGAATCCTTAGGTGTCCACAGTAAGGCAGTACAGCAGGCAGGCCCTGATCACAGCCTAGGTGGGGCTTCAGCCCTAGCCCTCTGTGACATGAGAATTGCCCTTGTACTTAAAACCCACCAACCCCCCCCTCTTTCCTAGCTGAGAGGCCAAGGGACCTGCCAAGGTCAATAGTCAAGGTCTTAGTAAGTCACCCCAACTGGCCCTTCTATTCTGTTTGCCTTGCGCCTGTTCTGGGCATCTAGGCCTGGGACAATTAGGTGCTTGGCACAGACTTCTAGAGGAAGGAGAGGAAGGGGACTCTGGCACTGAGTGACCTCCTACTACGTGCCAGATGTTTTATAAACACTGATCATTAGACTAGCTTACTGGTCTCCCAGATGGGGTTCCCAGGAGAGGGACAGAAAGAGGGTCAGATTTCACAGGAGGCTAAGATCAAACCTTACTGCTGAAAATAAATGCCCAAGAGGGATAGCTGGGCCAAGCCAAGCTTTATGGTGGCTGAGAGGAACAGGTTTATCTAGATGTCTTCCTTCAAACTGGCAGAAGACTAAATCGAGGGTATGGGAACTGGCTGTTCTGGTAGAAGAGGCGGGAGCAGTTTGTGCAGAACAGAGCATGAGCCAGCCACCTTGCTTCCCGTTCCTTGCCTCTGCCTATCGGCTGCCCTTGAACAGCTCCACACTGCTTTGGGTGGTGGTGGTAACAAAGGAAATGCCAGTGTGCCTTTTGCCTTGCCCCTGTGTCTCCCCAGACAACCCCAGTCTGCCCCCCACCCTGCTGCTGGCTCCTGCAGTTGGGGATCTAGGTCAGTAAGAGTGGGTGGGTGAGAAAGAACAGAGAAGAGACTCATCCAGACGTGACACCCCGCAGGGCAGCAGTGACAACACTTTAACCTGAAAGCTGCCTGAAAATAGACTGTGTGTCTATGACATTATGCAAATCGTATGCAAAGTCAAGAAGCCCTCTGTCTCTATTTCTAGCAAACTGAATGTGGTCCTGGTGGAAGCAGCTCGTTCCAAGAGTCGCCCACCCACAGTGACGACTGCATAGTCAGCATCCGTCCCCTCTCTGGACGTGCACCCCTCTACGCCACCCCCAGGGCTGAATAGACATGGAGATTTGCTACCTCTTAGTCTGTTAATCTTGATGTAACTGAAGCTCTGGAGGAAGACGAGCCAGCCTCTGTGAGGGCAGATGTAGGCAGGACTGAGGGAGAATGGGGACTTCGAGAGTAGGGAGAACTGGGTACCACAAGGGCTTGGCAAAGGAAGTCTTGGTCATCAAAGCACATGCTCCAGGAAACAAGCAAGCTTCACTCTCATTTGGGCATGTGATAGACACTCATCACCCCTGAGGGAGCATCCTTACCACTTAGATGATCCCCTCTCTCTTTATATAGGTAAGGAAATTAGAGCCTGGGGTTCCCCCAGGAAAGCAGGATAAAACAGAAAAAGTTGATGGATTTTCTTCTTTCAAAGGCAGGCAGATTCCCTGAGGCTCTACATGGAGGCAGGGGCTTGGATGCCATGACCTTCTAACCCTGGAGCGCAATGGGCCAGTTCTTCTTTCCCAGATCGCAGCCTGTCTTGTGATTTCTTTTCCGCAGTGTTCTCACTGCACTTCTGCCCATAGTCAACGTTATGTGGACATCACGTGGGATGTAAGGATCAGGGTCTGGCAGAGACAGGAGGGGAAAAGAACGCTATCGTTTTCTCCTTTTCCCAAAGCTGGTTTAAAAGGTCCTCTGGGAAAGAGGGCACTGTCCTTTGTGGGGGGTCCATGGACAAAGGCTTCTGGAGTCAGTAGCAGGCTCCAGGCATGAGCCACCTTGCAGGCTGCTAGGAGGAGGGGAAGTCCTCCGTGGTAAAAGGGAGGTCATCCTTTGCTTAAGGGTACCCCAGTTCTGTGATTCCCTAAGGGAGCCTCTACTGCAAAGGCACAGATTTCCTAGGATGGGCAGTCAAATCTAAGAGTCACCTCTTGGCTTCTTCCAGTACCTGCCTCCTCTATGGCACGTCCCCACCCTCAATTTCGGGGGTGGGGGGAGGTGCTTTCTGAAGCCTCCCTGGACGCCAAGGTAGGTCCGGAGGATGGCGGTCACTTTCCCATCCTGGGGATGAGGAGTGACTCCTGGCAAGGTAGGGGTGAGCATTTAAAGAGGGAATTGAGAACAACGGATTCAGGCGGGCGTGTCCAAGCTGCCTCTGAGTGAGGACGCAGCTCCTTTCTAGATGTGGTTTTCGGGGGACAGTCCCTACAGAACAGAAGCATAGGTAAGCGCACGCACACTGCCGCCTGGGCAAGAAGAAGAACTGCGGCCTAAGAAGATCCCAGGCAGGGAAGGGCTCGCGGCGCTAAGCGCGGGGTGGGGCGGGAGGCGGCTGCTGGGTCGCCCTTTGGCCAGCAGAGGGCGTGCGGAGGTGCCGCGAGAGGGCTGCTCCCAGCCGGCGGTGGGAATTGAGATTTGGGCGGCAGCTTGACGTCCAAGCAGCCTCCTCCACCAAGTGTGACTTCTCTCTGAAGGGCAGAGCCCAGGCAGGATACTCTGGGACCATCTCCTTCTGCATCCCCTGTTGTCCCCTCGGCGAACCAGAGGGAACCAGAGGCACCGACCTGGGAAGACTCAGCCAGAGCTCTGGACTCAACCATGCTTTATTGAGGACCTACTATGTGCTAAGCGGCTTCCCTGATAGCTCAGTTGGTAAAGAATCTGCCTCCAATGCAGGAGACCCCAGTTCGGTTCCTGGGTCGGGAAGATCTGCTGGAGAAGGGACAGGCTACCCACTCCAGTATTCTTGGGCTTCAGCTGGTAAAGAATCCGCCTGCAATGCGGGAGACCTGGTTCCTTTCCTGGGTTGGTAAAATCTTCCTGGAGAAGGGAATGGCTACCCACTCCAGTATTCTGGCCTGGAGAATTCCATGGACTGCAGAGTCCATGGGGTCGCAAACAGTAGAACTTGACTGAGCGACTTTCACTCACTCATGTGCTAAGCAGGAATTAAGCACTCCCACAAACAGTACCTCCAGGCTAAGAGACTGTAATATTGGGCCTGGAACACCATCCTGAACTCAGCAGCATTATGCAGACTTCTTTCACCAATGTCTCCTACTCTGGCCATAGCTGTTCTCCCAACTCTGGCCCCTTCTCTCAACCCTCCCCCATCACTTGGCCTCCTCCCTCAGACTGTCTCTTTTTAGGGATTTTCCAGCCTTTGGGGAGCTGCTGCCTTCAGTCTCTGGCTTGGAGCCTAAGGAGACTTTTTGCCCCCCAAATCCAGGAGAGATAAAATCCTTCAGGGGGATTCCTGGTCTAGGTGGGTTCCAGTGACCCAGAAGACATGACTCTGCCAGGAAGCAAAGTGCCCTGCAATGTTGTGGGAACCTGGCAGGTTCATGCAGCTTTCTGTTTCACCCAGTTTCACTTCCTGCTTCTCCTCTGGGCCTTGCACAATGCTGGGAGGCAGCCTGGGAAAGTGCTGCTCTGATGGTGGAAGGAACGCTCGAGAAGCTGACCAGGGAGGCTGTGCTGGGGCATTTCCAGCAGGAGGGGAGGAGGCTGTTTCCTTCACCTCCTGTAGAGAACTGAGGGTCCTTCTCCATGCCATCCCAGGGCCAAGGGATGCGAGACCAGGTCTTTCCAAGTTTGGGGCTGTCGTGTTCCCTAACCTGAGCCCCGCGCCTCACCCCCAACCCTCAGGCCCTACCTCCAACCCAACTGCCCTCCAGCCCATCCACCCACTGAGGGCTCGGGTAACCTCCTCAGCACATGGACATACACCCTGGAACACCAAAAATTTGATATTTCCAAATGGTGAACTTTCCATGTGTTTCTCTACAGCCATCAGGTTCTTCCTAGACACATATACTCTGGGGTCTGGCCAAACATGTGGGACTAGGAAGGCCACACAGGGGCCCATGGGGGGAGAATTTGGGTGCTGGAGGCTTGTTGGTTAGAGCCAGATTTCTTCTGAGCCTTGGATGCCCTGCAGGAAGCTTCCTCGGACCCTCTCAGCCCTGGGGAGAGAAGATGAAGCCACAGAGCAGGTGAGTGGCTGATTCGCCTGCCAGACGACCCAGGGTTGTCTGAGCCCAAGGATGGCCAGAGGCATGGGTTAAGACAGGAACTGGAGCTTGCAGAATTAGACTAGGAAACATTTCAGATACTCTTGGCCTCAAATAAAGTTATTTTCAAATTTCCATCTTGCAAATTGCCAGGGGCTGGGGCATAAGAACTGATGAACAGAGTTCTGACACAGGCTGAAATTTCAAAGAACTTTAGAGCTTAAAAAACTTCTAAGGACATCAGGACAAAACCTTTCGATATAGAGATGAAGAAACAAAGGTCCTGGTACAGGGAGGGCCTCCTTTTTGTCGCATAGAGCAAGCACCTGGACCAGACTCTGGGTCTTCTGACTCCCAGATGGGCCTTTCCCCGGCCATGCTTGGCCCCAACATCCTCTCGTTTATTCTGGAAGTCCTGGGCCTTGCCCATCTGCCCTGCCACTTCTCCACTGGCCACACCCACAGCAAGACTCCTTGGGTTTCATGTCACAATAAGTCAGCTAGGAAGGGGTGGGGGAGGGGCCGAGGATCAGGCTCCACCTCTGCGGGGCGGAGGCTGCGGGGGCTGGCAGGGGTGGGTCATGTCTAGAAGACAGGGGCCCAAGGTGGCCTAGAGCTGAAATACAAACCCACAAAGAAAAGCTGATGGGCCCTGGGTGTCTGGGGCTTGGGCCAGAGGCTGAAGCCTGGCAGGGCAGGGTGTCTGCTGAAGGCTGGACAGGGCTCTGGGCCACCCTGGCAGCTCCAGTGGGGCAGTGGGGTTGACGGAGGGCAGGGGGTAAAGTGCGGGTCCAGGCTCTGGGCCCAGGAGGGTTCCCTGGATTGACCACTGTGGCTCTGGGATCTCTTGCATCCTGTCCTGAGGGTGGTAGGGGGTGCGTCCAGGGCATGGCAGGTAGGGAGGGAGCCAGGCGGCAGAGAGCCTGCTGCCTGGAGCAGGCCAGACAGTGGGGGATCGGGTTTCAGCCCAGCTGTATTTTTGGCTGGATGGGCTGGGGGCCGAGTCGGACAGGCACAGCTGCCCATAGAGGGGCACCCCCCTCCCCAGTATACACACTCACAGAATGGCTACCCAGGCAGGCTGCCATCCACCAACCACCCCACAGACACTGCAGGCAGAGGGGAGTCAGGCTTCAACCCCATGGCTAGGGAATAACTTTGGGCTTCTGGAGACCATTGCTGAGTTTCTGTAGTGTCTTCTTGATCCGCAGCGCAGTGAGGCGGGCAGAGGGGTTGGGGTACCAGCACTCCCGCATCATCTGAGCCAGGCCTGAGAGGACCTGGGGGGAGGGAGAGTGAAGGAGAGGAGAGGAAGCAGAGACATGGGTCAGGGACCGTGGAAAGGAAGAGACAAGGAGGATGCCCAAGTGAACAGAAAAGTCGAGAAGAGGGAAACGAGAGTGTCGAAAAGGAGAGGAGAGACAGCAGTGGTGAAAGGGAGATAGTGGGAACAGGGCAAGGGTGAGAAAAGAAAGACAAAAATGGAAGAGGAAGGGAGTGGAGTGAGAAGGGGATAGAGAAAGGTAGGCAGGACGAAAAGAGAGATGTAACTCAGGCCGTCACGGACACCCTCCGGTGAGTACCCCCACCCTCGCTCCACCAAGACCCAAGAGAGGGGAGAGCTCAGGCCTTGGGGCTCTCACATCCCCCCTCTGAGGCCAGACCCCACTGCAGAAGGCAGTGGCTCCCAGCACCTCCACCAACCCTGGCCTGCTCCAGTAGACACTGGGAGATTGGGTGGTGGGTGCTGCCCTCAAAATGCCTGTGTCCAGGAAGCTCAGTGGTCACAGAGTGAACCAGCCTCACCTCTGCCTTGGAACTCAAGCCAGTTCCTGGCAGAGACTGTATGTGTGTGTGCATAGGAGTGGCTTTTTGTGGCTCTGTAATGTTGTGCAGAAATGTACATGGGTCTGTGTACATATACATGTATACACATATCAGTGTTCAGTCATTCATTCCATAAACATTGCTTGAGTACCTAGTGTGTGCCAGGCACTGTGACAGGGAACAAGGAGAAAAGTGCCAAGAGAGACAAAAGGTCTTTTTCTTTGTCATCATGGGGCCAACAGTCTGGTATATATATGCATGTGTGTGTACTTGTGAGTGTGTGCATGCGTGTGTACCTGTGAGTGTGTGCATGTGCCTGTACCTATGAGTGTGTGCATGTGCGTGTACCTATGAGTGTGTGCATGTGTGTGCATGTGCATGTCCCTGTATGTACGTGTGTGTGTGCGTTTGTACAGAAGTGTGTATATGCCTGTATTTGCCTATATATACGTATGTGTGCATTCTATATAAAGTATGTGGAGTGCTTTGAGAAAAAAGAACAACAACAGTAACTTCACAGCAAAAAATAGCAGAGAACCTCTGTCTTTGCAGGCAAGGTGAAATGTTCTAAAAAAATCCCAGAATAACCAGAGGGTCTCTGGAGGTCCACAGGCAGGAATGTGGGAGGGAGTACCCAGAGAGGTCCCCTGGGATCTGTCCCCTAGAGCCTACCCAGGGGAAGCAGAGGCCAGACACGAGTTCCTCAGCCCAGAAACCCCAGTGCTGAGCCAACACCGCACACCCAGGGGCCTCACCGGGTCTGCAGCCAGCCGGTTGGGGATGGTGGGAGTCTGCTGGTCAACACACACCACCTTCTTCATGTCCTCAAAGCTGGGGTCATTGGGCACCACATCATAGAAGGGTGGCCGGTAGTCCTCCACAATGCCTGGGGATGAAGGACAATGGGACAGTCACGTGGGACCGCAAACAGGTCCCATACCACCCAGAAGTGAGCCTTGCCCACACTCAGTCCCAGGGTCCAGGAAACCAGCTGCCTGCCCATGCTACCTCTGAGAGGGACACCACAATATCATAAATATATTTATAAACAATAATTACTGCCATTTATCTTACACTTACCAAATATGCCAGGCATTGTGCTATAAACACTTTACATGCATTATCCTGTTAGTCTTCACAGCAACCCGACCACCCATTTTACAGATGAAGAAACTGATGCTCAGAGAAGTTAAGCCCAAGGTTACACAGCTTGTAATGGCAGAGTCGAGACTTAAACACATTGCATTCATAGGACAGGCCTTGTTCCAGTCTTTCCACAGCTGCCTCTAACCCAGGGTCTGGGTACTGCTTCCAGGCCCCAACTATCAGAGATGCCCCCAAATATCTAATGTTTACCAAGCAATTACTATGTGGCAGGCGCTGTCCTAACCGCATGGCATTAGATCCTCACAAAACAACCCTATCAGATGAGGAAGACTATTAGCTCCACTTTATAAGCAATGAAGGGGCTCCCAAGTCACGCTCGTGGTAAAGAACACATCTGCCAATGCAGGAGACATTAAGAGACTTGGGTTCGATCCCTGGGTCAGGATGATCTCCTGGAGAAGGGCACAGCAACCCACTCCAGTATTCTTGCCTGGAGAATCCCATGGACAGAGGAGCCTGGCAGGCTACAGTCCATGGAGTTGCAAAGAGTCGGACAGGACTGAAGCAACTCAGCACACACACACACAATGAAGTTCAGGCCAGAGAGGTTAAGAAGCTTGTCTAAAATCACACAGATAGTAAGTGACAGAGCTAGGAGTTAAGCCCAGGAAGTCTTACCAAAGCCCATGCTCTTGACCTCCAAGCTACACTTAAGGGAGGGAGGCAGACTGCTGGGTGAGGATGTAGAATAAGGAGAAGGGGAAGAAAACACATCTTCTAAGGGAAGGAGATTTACCCAGGTCCAGATCACATCCACCCACTCTCAGGGGTGGCACAGGCCTCTGCAGCACCCCCTCCCCTCATCATCCCAAGAGTGCCATCCTGAGCAGGATCTTTCTGAAAATGATGCTGGTGGAGTGGCAGTCACTGGGGCAGAAGAGGCCAGACCCCAGAAAAGCACCTTAGGCCCCACCCTTCTTCCAGCCCAAGGCTGGGGGCTGCAGCCACACAGAACAGCCACAGCCTTGGGAGAGCCCGAGCCAGCTGTGCTCCCCGTGGCGGGCGTCCAGGCCGGCCCCTGTGCTGCTTGAGCCCTAATCAGCGCTGCGCAGAGGCCTGAGCGTGTCTAATGGGCCTTTAATCAGCGCCGGGGCTGACACCAGATTACAGTGTTTATAATGCGCCGCGAATCTGTGTGGAGCTGACAGAGCTCCCCTCCTCCCCAGGAGTCTGCAATCAGCCTCCTCTTCAGCCCAGGCTGCTCCAGCCTTCCTTTCCTGCCTGTGGCTGGCTCCAAGGGGCCTCGGTTGCTTCCAGGTGCCCCCTTTACCAGCCCCAACCTCTGGAGTTTGTGTGTGAAGCTGAGCCCAGCAAGAGGGTGGTCCCCAACCTGTCAAGACTCCTGGCAGTCCCTCTCCGTGGACAGCCTCCACAAAGACTGACCGGCCTCCCTTCCTGGTCCCATCCACCCCAGGACTGGGAGGGCACCAGCCACAGGGCAGGCCCTCTATATGGGACCATGAAGAATGAGGTCCCTGTGCCTGCTCCCCTCCAAATTTCAGTTCTCTGTAGCACCCATGGTAATAATGAGGCAGCAGGGACTTCCTTGGTGGTCCAATGGTTAAGACTCCACTCCCAGGGCAGGGGGCACTGGTTTGATCTCTGGTCAGAGAACTAAAATACTGCATGCCGCACAGTGCAGCCAATAATAATAATAATAGTAAGGCATCAATAAGCAGGAAGTGCAGGCACTATTACATCCCGCATTTCTGTGGAAACAAGAACCAAGGGGTGGAAGTAGCACAGTAATAAAGAGCACTGGTCCCAAGAGTCAAATTGCCTGGTTTCAGACCCCCGTGCTGCCTCTAGCCAGTTGTAATTTTGTGCCTCAGTCCCCTCATCTGTAAAATGGGGGTGTTGCTGTGTCAAGTATTCATCATTACAACAACAATTGCCACCAATATTTACTGAACTCCACAACAGTTCCAGATACTGCCCTGATTACCTTATTTGGATTATCTCAACAACTGGAAATTATTTTTCTTCTCATTTTACAAATGAGGAAACTGAGGCACAGAAAAGTAAAGTACTTTGCACATGGCAAAAATCAGGAACTGAGTCTGATTTCCCACCCTTGCTCTTAACCACTAAAGCATACCACCTCCCTGCCAACACAGGACAATTCAATAAGATAATACATGTATACAGCATGGCATCTGGCACGTACTGAAACTCAATAAACGTTAGTTGCTATTAATACTTCTGTTATTATCAATTACCCAAGATTTCACAGCCAGAATCAGACTCAGATGAACCTGAAAAGGTCACTCAGCTGAACCAGCTGGTGAGTGACAGTAAAGGGAATTTGGAAGGTCTGACCACAAGCCCCTCAGGCCACGGGCACCAGCTGGTGGCAGGAAGCCCCGTCTCCTACCTGTCTGCCTGGGTATCCACCTGCCCTGTTCCCCTGCTCCACCCTGTGCAGTGGGGTGCCAGAGGCTCACCATTGACAATGGTCCGGCGGGTGATCTCCCACAGCACCAGGCCAAAGGCCCAAATGTCCGTCCACTTGTAGGATTCGAAGCAGTCGGTTCGGATCTGCTCTTCCAGCACCTCAGGGGCCATGTACCGCTTGGTGCCCACTCGCGGGTTGTTGCCAATGTCCAGGTAATCGCTACCCTGGGAGTGCATCACAGCCAGGCCTGTGGGCACCGGGCCTGTCACTGCTGCTGCTCACCCAGGCCCACAGATAGGGCGGCCCTGGGGAGGCTGGAATCCCGGCGTGAGGTGAGAGGGCGACAGACGGCAGGACACAGAGGGGCTGGCAACTGGAGCCCGCCCTGAGCTAGGCTGGGAGCCAGCAGCCACGGGAGAATAACTGTCCCTGTCATATTTGGCCTGCGTGGTGCTCTCTAGGCGTAGGAATCCGGTGAGATGTGAGTAGGCCAGGCAGGCATATATTTCAGAACTGAACCCCAACGCACGGTGACAGCGAGCGCTGTGGTCAGCAAAGCCGGGATGAGAACCCAGGTTGCTGGCTCCCTGCCCCTTTCTCCCCACACCTGGAGCCTGGCTGAAGTGGTGGAAGGAGTCTGGGCTTGAAAATAGTGTTCAGGCCGCTGGTGGGGTGTGGGGTTCTTGTGGCGGTGAGACGAGAACACACACACACACGTCTGTAAGTTTTAAAGTGCCAATCAGTGTACACACACACACACACACACACACACACACAGGTGAGATGAGAACATACACACGTCTGTAAGTTTTAAAGCGCCAGTGTGTATACACACCTCACCACTCCTCCACACACACCCACACACACCCCTGTGAGTTTTAACGCGCCAATCAGGGCACTGAAGCCAGGCATCCAAACAGGCGAAGGCAGAACCGCGTGGAGAGGAAGGGCGCACTGAGTCCACCCCCTGCCAAGGGCCCGCCCCTCCGCGCTCACCCAGGTCGGCGATGCAGCACTGCAGGTTGCTCTTGACCAGCACGTTGCGGCTCTTGAGGTCGCGGTGGGCGATGGCCGGTTTGCCCTGCGTGCCGAAGATCTCCACGTGCAGGTGCGCCAGGCCGCAGGCCGCGGACACAGCTAGCTTCAGGGCCAGCTGAGGCTCCAGTGTCTGCCTCTGCAGAAAGTCGTAGAGCGAGCCGTGCTCGTGGTAGTGCGTGATGAGCCACAGCTGCGTGCTCGAGTTGCGGGAAGTCATGTCCGAGGCGATAAAGCCTGTGGGCGGAGGATCAGGTGGCTCACCGCGGGGCTAGGGATGAAGGAGGCTGGACCAGTCAGGGTCGGGGCTGGGGAGACAGGCTGGAGAGGTCAGGGCAAAGCTGGGAATGGGGTGGAGGCTGGTCTGGCTTAGGGCAGAGAGGAAGCTGGAGTCAGAAGCTTGGGCCTAGCGCTGCTGGGAGCCCTTCAAGGTTAGGTCAGTGTTCAGAGGCGGGGTCGTGGGGCAGGGCGATGAGAACCCTGGGTCTGGCCCAGCGCGCCCCGTTCCATCCCCGCTTGCCTAGGATGTTGTCGTGTCTGAGCAGCACTGTGTTGTAGATCTCAGTCTCCCGGAACCAGGACTGTTCGTCTCTGGAGGAGAAGATCTTGACGGCTACGCTCTCACCATGCCACAGGCCCCGCCACACCTCACCATAGCGGCCCTTTCCTGATCCAGCAACCAGGGAGGAGGGAGGGGGGATCACATACTGGACACACAGAGCCTTTGGGCACAGTCACCCTCAGAAGAGGCCCCCCTCACATTGCTGCCCTGGCTCCGACTACAGAACCTCTGAAAATTCTGTTTAACTGAATTCAGACCCACACACCTCTGGCAGGCCACCTCCATTTGCCTCTTGCTCCACCCCAGCTCCTGTCCAAGGAGCAGGCACTGCCCCATCTCCAACCCCCTCCCTGACTGGCAGAATTCCTGTTCTGACCCAGGCCTGGCCCCACCTGTGACTCCCTCACCCCTCCAAGCTCACTGGGAGCGCTTGGTCCCCATCCCCTTAGCTCACCCACTGCTCACCCACACACTCCACCAGGGCGACCTGTCGAGCCACTGTCCTCTGCACCAGGAACGGGAGCCCTGAGCCGCTGCCCGTGGTACAGTCACTGTCCAGGAGGTCCTGGGAGTACCGAGAGGCTGCTGAGGGGCAGCCCCCACCCACCAAACCCATTTCTCCCTCCTCAACCTGGGCCCCACTGCCTCATCTCGCCACACTTCTCACTCACAAACCCCTCCCGCCCAGTGCCCAGCCAAATCTCTGAGTGCCCGCCACGTGCCTTTCTCAGCCACCTGCCACTCTGTGCCCCTCTGACTCTGTGGCTCCTGTCTACCCCCCACCACCCCGTGTCCCAGACTCCCCCAGGCCCGCACCCCCAACATGCTGTCCCCCTGCTCAGATGGCTTCAGGATGAGGCTGGACTCGCCCAGCTCACTGTTCGCGCCCCGCTGCTTCTCCTTCCTCCGCCGGACATGCCACAGGCCCAGGGCACCCAGGGCCACAAGCAGTAGAAAGGCCAGCACGGGGCCCAGGATCAAAGGCAGCTGGCCATCTCCTTGAGGCTGCTCCGGAGGAGTCTGGGTGGCTGGCGGAAGAGGGATACTGAGGCCCAGCTTCCACCAGGCCGGATGCCCCTCACCTTGCCGCTCTGCCAGTCAGACCCCGGGGCCCTGCCTCCCCCACCCTCCAGACCAGAGCATGAGAGGCAAGCAGGGCAGGGAGGGCAGAGTCGGAGAAGCCGGGGAGGGGTTTCCGGGGCAGCCGGACGTACCTTCTAGCGCCAGGGACACGTTGTGGTTGCACAGGGGGCTGTAGCAGCAGTAGTGGTTGACGAACTCCGTGGGGCGCGCCCTACAGACCTCTGGGTGCATGTTCCCGCAGCCCCGGTATTCCCGGAGGTGTCCATCCTCCCACACCAGCACGACTGTACACCAGGACCCCTGGCAGGTAGGCCCCTTGCAGTGTGGGTTCTCACACGTGCAGGTCACCAGCGGGCCCCGAGAGGGTTTCAAGGGGTCACCTGAGGGGTACACTGGAAGCTCAGCCACTCTGGGCCCAGCTCTCCAAGAGGAGCCTAACCCCTAAGTCTGCCCGACCGCCCCTCCCTTCTGAGCTCTCAAACCAGCCCTTTGAGGTCCCAGTCCTTTAGTTCCATCCTCAGCCTTCCCTCCAGTGACTTATCTCCACCAGAGGCAGCTGCCACCGTGAGAACCAGGCTTCTCTCCCTTCCCTGATCCTTGGACCTCCCCTCCCAGTTCCAGGCCCAGCAGGCCCCCCAGCCCCAGTGCTGAGAGCTCTCCCAGGTCTCCTCTGCCAACAGCCCCACTGTCTGAATCCCCATACACATGTTCCCACCCTGGAGTCTGAAAGAGCTCCAGCCTGTTGGTTTGGATCAAGAGGCTAGTACAGGAGGGTTGGTGTAGCTGAGAGTTCAGTCTCACTGAGCCCTGTCTCCCCAGTCCCTCTCCTCCCTGCTCCTCAGAGTCAGCCCAACAAGAGCTGAGCCCAGACAACCCTTTCTTTACCCCCTCAGGCCCCTGTTCCCTACCTGCTTCCCCAGTACTCACCCTGGGTCAGGCCCAAGGCTATCAGTAGCATCAGAAGCCTTCTCCTGGGAAGGTTCAAGGTCATGATCCCTGGAGAGGAGAAGGGGTGCAATAACATCTATGAAATGTGATTCCCCTCAGTGTTTTCAGCCACTGACTGTGGGTCCCTCCCACCCAGAGGAAATTGCTGGGAGTTTTTTTTTTTGTAGGGGGGGAGGCAGGGAGGCCTCCTCCCTGCGTCTGGCTTTGGGGCGGGGCCTGCAGGGGAAGTCCTGGTTCACTTCCCCATGGAAACCATCCTGTTAGGGGTAAAGGGTGGGGAGCCATGTTTAAGTGACCGAGAGCTTGGGGGACTCTCAGCTGTCCTGCCGCTGAGTGCAGACTGGAGGGCGCAGAGGGCATGGGGCTAGGGTAGAAGGAGCATCTCTTCAGCAGTCCCCCACCCCTGTCTGTCCCTGTCCCTTGCCCACCCCTTCCCAGCCTCCACCCCTGCCCACCCCTTTCCCAGTGGCCCCCCCACTCAGGCCTGGCTGCCTCAAACATAAACAGGCTCCTGTCTTCACTTCCTGCCATTCAGGGTCCCGCCAAGCTGGGAACAGGAATCAAGATTGTTTAGATTGGGGTCTGGATAGAACAGGCAGGAGTCACGCACAGCAGGGAGCTCAGGACATGGTCTCAGGGCAGGCTGGAGTCGGTACAGGGTCTGCAGGAGCCACCTGGGGCTGCGACACCCCCGTGACGGAATCCTCGTACACCCTGTGAATCACAGAGCCCAGTTCCTTATTTCAGAGAAGATGGGGATCCAGGCTCAGCCAGGAGAGGAGGCTTGTCCAAGGTCAAATGGGGTTCAGTGGCAGTGCTAGGAGTACAGGTGTCCAGACTCCCAGTCCAGTGCTGCTTCTACTCCATATCCCAATCTGGGGTGACAGCCCATGTCTGAGCTTGTGGGGTTCTATCAGCCATACCAAGCCTGGACAGTGCCAGGACGCACTGTCTCTAAGGAACCTCCCTGCACCCTCATTAGACTATAAGATGTCCTCTCTGAGCCACTCCCCTTCTCTCTGTCCTTGAGGTCCTGGGAAAGAGTGGGGGTAGGGCCAGTGATGTGGAAGGGAAGTGAAACATACTTAGACATTGAATGTTTGACCTTCTGTGGTTGGTTAAGATTGACTTTTTCCAAAAGTTTGGTGGGGATTATTAGGGGAGTAATTCTGGTCTATGATAGTCCCATCTCAAGTCCCAGACTAGCTAGTGCTTCAGAAGTGACCCCCATCTTCATCTCTCAAAGGCTTAGAATGGAAAGATTAGGGCTGAGGCTGCAGAAAGAAGGACTGAGGTCAGACAGCAAGAAGAACTTTCTGAATGGTGGAGAGTAGCAGGTGTGTGCCTGGGGACAGAATGCCCAGGTAGGGGCAGCGGACATGAGGGAAGAGAACTGTCTTCTGGCGTAACATGGTAAGGCTGGAAGGCTGGGCATAGGGCCATATAGGCTGCAGAAGGCCCCTAGTCTAAGAATGATGCCAAATGAAGATCCATGATGCTGAGACTCTGAGGGCGGGATGACTGGGGCGTGGGGGGTGCTTCATGGGCCTTGCTGGCTGGTGGCAGCTCTGGTCTTCCTGCCTGGGCTTCCTCTGCCCCAGAGGCCCAGGGCTGGGGGAGGAAACGGAGCCCTGGTCTGCTGCAGCTGTGTCCCCAGCCTCTGCCTGACCTCCTGTCTCATGCCCCTCCCGCAATACAGTGGGGACTCTGGCAAGCACTCTGCAGTGGGACTGGTGGCCGGAGAAGGAACCCCAGACAAACTGGCTTTGCCCACTGGATGGGAATCCATCCTTGGCAGTCTTTGCTCAGAAAGCAGCTAAAGGAGAGGGGATGAAGCAAGAAGGAAAACGTGGCTAACAATAAGGATGATAGCCGGCATCCTTCTAGAATCCTCTCCCCATGCTTTCCCTTCTCTGTGCTCTGGTGCAGCCTCTCACTACACTATTAAGCAGCAGAATCATCTCAAGTGCTTCATTAGAAATGCACTCTCTTTGGTCTCACTCCTGCTCCAGATTCTGGTTCAGTCCATTGGGACCAGTAAGAAACATGCATTTTAAAAAATTTCCCCAGGGAATTCAGATCAGTTTGTGTGGGTACCACACTTTGAACTGGGTCCTATTCAACTCCATGCTGGAGTGGAGTACAGAGGGCAGGGATTCTAATTCCCATTCAGGGACCTCTCCCCAACCTGCTTCTACTGGAGAAGGGACAGAAAAGGCTAAACACTGGAGCCAAGGACTTGGAGATGCTGCAGAGAGAGGGTGGGGTATGGGCTTTGTTCAGGCCATCTCCAGCCTCTGGGGCCCAAGAACAGTGCAGGGAAGGCTTGGCAGCATTTGCAGAATCTACCTCTGGTCTAAAACTGGGAATGCAGTGAAGGAAAGCTGTGACTGTCCAATTTTTCACTGGGCTCAGAGTAAGATTCAGTACAGGAGGATGCTGAGTCCAGATCAGTCCCAACTCAGAGATGACCCGGCATAATGCGCCCTGACACCTGACTCCAGCACAGACAGACTCCTGGGGACTGGTGGATTCCTTTCCCACCTAACGAAACTGCTTGAATGATCTCCTGCTGACAGAAGCATCACAGTTTTTAGCCAGAAATCACAAATGCTAGACTAATTTCAAACATTAACTTAACCACTGTGAAATTCTTAGTAATGAGTTAGCCTTCTCTGAGTACTGCTTATGTGCCAAGTACTGAACTTTGATGGATGATCTCATTTAATCCTCACGACAATCTAATAGGGAAACGGAAGCTGGGGGATGTTAGGTTTCTTGCCCAGAATCACCATGTGCGTCTTGATCGACTTAAATTGCTGGTAATACAGCCTCACTTGGTCATTTAATTTCTGCAGGTGTTTGGTGTTAGATAGGTCCCTCAAAGGAGGAAAAAGAGCCAGTGGGGGTTGCATCAACAGACTGCAGATGTCACCGCCTGGCACCCAATATGCATTTGTCTAGAAATCATCTATGTGCTACAGCCTTAGTCTTAGATGGGGAGAACCAGAGTAGGGGTGTGCTCAGAAAGTGGAGGTCAGTTTCCTTCTCCCCAGCACACCCGGGGGATTGATTTAATGAGCTCCCATGAGTAGCAGTTTCTCAGCACAGCAGTACTTTCCTGGGGCTGCAAGTGCCTTGCTCTGTGTACATCAACAGGTCTTACCCACACAGCAGAGGACCAGACTGAACTGCTCATGCTGGGTGGCCCCTTACCATCACAAAGTACTTTCCTCTGCATCACTTCATTAACCCTTCACAGTACTGGACTGGGATGTAGCATCAAGTAGGGAGTTTAGGATCTCAGACGGAATGCAAAGGCAGCACAGTGTAGCACAGGGGTCGGGTTGTCGTCTCTGGATCATATAGACCCAGGTTCAAATCCTGCTTCTACCACTTAGGGCTATAAGAGTTAGGGCAAGTTCCTTAACCTTTCCGAAGCTTCGGATCCCCTATAAAATATGAGAATAATAACAGTGCTCATTTCAAGACTTTCCTGGTGGTCCAGTGGCTAAGGGTCTGCCTTGCAATGGAGGGGACACAGATTCAATCCCTGGTCCGGGAACTAAGATCCCACATGCCTCTGAACAACTAAGTCCACTCACCACAACTACTGAGCCCACGGGCTCTAGAGCCCACCACAACGAGTTCACGTGCCTCAATGAAAAGATCCCATGTGCCACAATTAAGACCCAACATAGGCAAATAAATAATAAAAAAAAATTATAATAGTGCTCATTTCATAGGTATAAGTGTACTAAGTGGTACACCATAAGCACCTAACAAAAGTTACTCAAAACCCAACCATCCATGGAGCTTTGGACAAATGACTCACATCTGAATCTCTTTCGTCTTCTATAGGATGGACATAATAACACCTCTTGTCCTAGGTTGCGGCCAGGATTACTTGACAAAAATGTATTATACCTAAGTGTCCACATAGAAGTACTCAATAAATAGAGGCTGTTTTTAACCACCTGATGGGATGAAAGGACAAATAAACAGTCAGGGGCCAGGGATGTCAGACAGACGCTGACTTAGCCAGAAGCTGCCCATAGAGGGTGAGAGCTATTGTCTACTATCTCCCTGTGCTTAGAAAAGAAAAGAGAGGGTGGGTGACCAGTTCAGAGATGGTCATAACAGCACTGATCTCCAGGGCAGACTGAGAATCTGGGGTCCCAGACTGGAGGAAGAGTGGGGTCACCTTTGACCTGGATCCTGAAAGAAGTCCATGGCATGGGGGCTATGTGACCATACAGGGTTGGAGGTGAGGTTTGGGGGAAGGGGCCAGAGTGTCAGATTCCTGTAGCAAGACCTGCAAGGGCTGCTCTGGGAAAGATGGGCTTCAAGGAGAGGCTCAACAGCGCTGGAAGTGGACACCCATCCCCAGGTCAAGCCAGGAGCCTGGAAGGACATGTGACCCCCTTCTCCTTAAGTGAAGCAGGGTGGGTATCCTTCTGCCCATTTTATGGATGAGGATAGGAAACCAGCGAAGCTAAGTGGCCCCAGGAACAAAGTTTTCTGAATCCCAGTTCAGGTTCGATCCAAACCTCTGCAGTCTTAGGTGGGGTGATGGGCAGATGTTCGCGGAGGGCGAGGGGCAGCTTGCCCTACAAGGAGCTGGGACTGACCCTACGGCCACCTCTCTGAGGGTCTCTCTGGGATCTGCCGTGGCAAAGGGCCCATTGGGGTAGGAGTCAGCTGCCCCCCTCACCGGACTTCGACTCACCTCTGGGCCTGCCTTGCGGTCGGCGGGGCGCGGACGTGCAGCAGGCGGCCTCCTCCCCTCCCCGGCGGCGGCCGCGGTCACACGACGGGCGCTGGACAGCGGGCCGGGGTCCGAGGTCCGGGCGCGGCCCCAGGCGGGGCTGGGGCCGGGGAGGGGCTCGCTCCGCGCGGCTGGCGCAGCGGCCTCCGGGGACTGGGAAAGGGGCCGGAGCAAAAATGTTTCTTATTCCAGCGTCTTCCTGCCTGGCCCGGCTCCACCACTCCCTCCTAATAAACCGTTTCCTATTGCCCAGCTAGCCGACGGCCGCCCGCTCGCCCCTATCCAGGGCTCAGGGCCGGACCCTCCCTTGCGCGCAGCAGCAGACCCCCTAGGGCGGCCTCCCCCTCGGCTGCCCCTGCCCCGGGATCAAGGCCGCGCCCCCGCCTCCAGCCTCCCACATCCGCCTCCCCGAGGGGGCGGGCCTTGGCCTTGGGCTGCAGGGGGTCTCGTGGGGTCCAGGCCCAGAGCCATCTGGGCCACAGCCGGGATGCGAGGCACCCTCCGTCGACCGGCCGGGGGAGGGGTGGAGGTGGAGGCTCCTCTCCCACCCGGAGCCTCTGAGGGATGCCGAGGAACCCCTGACGAGAAGCGGGCACCGAGGGAAGGACATGCGGGGTGGGCAGATGGAGAGAAGTTACCTGTCTTCCCACCCACAACTCCGGATTCTCGGCCTGCCTACGAGGCTCAGCAGCAAGGGCAGACTTTGGGGCTAGCAGCCTGAAATATTTTGGCTCCGCCCTCTGCCCCCCTCCCTCTGAGATTCCCTACATCGTCCAACTCCTTCAGCCTCCTCCCGGGGGCCCCTTCACCCCCTCTTGTTCTCTCCCCTCTTCCGCAGCCTCTATCTGCGCAGGGCTCAGCGCAGGGCAAACAGGCCCAGAAGCAGCAGCTGTGGGTCAGTGGTGACGGGTCTGAGTCCTTTTGGCAGCGCAGCTCAGTGACAGGGCCGCCTCTTCCCACCACGGGCGGCCAGAATGGAGTGAGAGGCCTTGGACTGCCCCCTTCGAGGCTGGCCCTTCACCCCACCAAATGGACCCCTAGATGTAGGGAGCCCCAGCTCCCTGGGGACATTGCTGGGACAAGGTGGAAAAGATGCGTTGGGGAGGGGAGTAGAATGGCTTCTCCCAGAGAGAGAAGCAAACCCTTCCTCCTAACGGCCTTCCCAGGGATCAGAGCAGTGACACTGTTGTCTTGCTTTGCTCCAACCACTGTGAACAGCTTGAAGGCAGCACTCCACTTTATCCCTGTGCTATGCTTAGTTGCTCAGTCATGTCTGATTCTTTGCCACCCCCTAGACTGCAGCCCACCAGCCTCCTCTGTCCATGGGGATTCTCCAGGCAAAGAATAATGGAGTGGGCTGCATGCCCTCCTCCAGGGAATCTTCCCAACCCAGGGATGGAACCCAGGTCTCCAGTATTGCAGGCAGATTTTTTAGTGTCTGAGCTACCAGGGAAGCCCACTTTATCCCTAGCCTCTAGATTATCCACAAAGACTCTGAAATCTGAATCCGGACTAGTTGTGTAACCCTAGACCAGTGACACCTCTCCTAATTCTAACCCTCAGTCTCCCATCTGCTAAATGGGCATAATAAACAGTTCTGGTCTCATAGGGTGGCTGGGAGAATGAAGGGACGTGATGCTTATCTTGACTCATAGCAAAGACACTAGCTGACTGAGACTGACACAGGCTGGCTAAGCCCTCCATCCGAGAGTATAATTAAGTTAATGAATGAAAAGGCTGGGGAGAAGATGGCCTCAGAGCTAGGTGGAAAGACATGGGTGTTAGAAGCAGAACAGACTTCTAAGGTGTCTTGCTCTAATATGGGGATTCTGTAAGATGGGCCAGGACATCTCCTCCAGCCACCCCCTCCACATACACACCCTTTGACAGGAATAGAGGCTGGGGGAGACAATGACTAAAGGCTCAGACAGGCACAATTGTTGACTGTCCTCACTTCCTCCGCTGAAACCCTCCCCAGCCCCCACTCACAGCAGTTTCACAGCTTGCGAGCATTGTGAATTCCAGAACCAAGGCACACCCAGACTTCAGTGTCAGGGCAGAACTGTGTCCTGCAGCCAATAGGAAGTACTATGGGATTACAGTATCTACTCTTTCAGATTATAGTAGCTGCTTCGGCACTCTATTAGCTAGAGAACTGGGAGTGTGTCTGGTGTCCGTCCTTCATACCCACTCTCACCCATGCCTTGCTATGGCTTCTGATAAATTCTTCTCAATCCCAACCCAGCGATGTCTGTCCTGGCAGATGGAAGTGGGGGCTCCCCCAAGGAAAGCATTCAGTCTGAAACACACACTGGGAACAGAAACTTGGAGATGAACAAGAACTGAGCACCGCTGGAGAGAGTCGGGGGGTGGGGCGCTTTATCTAGGAAGAGCTCATGAGACAGATAAAAGGAGAGTAGGGTTTGGAGGAGGAAGTCAGGGTCCTATGGGGGGTGGAGGGAATGGCTGTTCCTCAGTGCTGGAGTCTCCCCGCCTCTTCAGAGCATGGAGCCTTCTGGACTTTGTGTTCTTTGGGGCTTCTGGGGGACTCTGTGCTTCCCCTCCCTGGGGAATACATCAGAGGAGGGATGCAGAGTTGGAAAAAGCGCTGGAGACTCAACCCAATGAGGAAAGGGAAAAGGAATTACAGACTGTGTCCAAGTCTACAAGAATTAATTACTCAAAAGGACCAGCTGTTCCTTATATTCAGTGAGGACAGAACAAAAGGAAACAGGCCTGAAGGGCTAAGACTTATATTTAGACATTTAGAAGGATTTCCCAGCAGTGTGTAAAGCTGAGGCCCGGAGATCCTAGGAAGGGTAGGTGGGGGTGACCTCTCAAGGAGATTCTCACCTATGGAAGGCAGGAGACGTGGGCATGGCATGAAGGCAAGGGATTGAACAGCCTGACATTTCAGGATCAGCTGAGTACTGAGTTCAAGCATTGCTTCTGACACTAGGGCAGGGCCAACTTTGTGGGTGTCTAACCTTTGCATCTTTCATGCAAAGATGGGCTCAATAAAGGACAGAAATGGTAGGGACCTAACAGAAGCAGAAGATATTATGAAGAGGTGGCAAGAATACACAGAAGAACTGTACAAAAAAGATCTTCATGACCCAGATAATCACAATGGTGTGATCACTCACCTAGAGCCAGACATCCTGGAATGTGAAGTCAAGTGGGCCTTAGAAAGCATCACTACGAACAAAGCTAGTGGAGGTGATGGAATTCCAGTTGAGCTATTTCAAATCCTGAAAGATGATGCTGTGAAAGTGCTGCACTCAATATGCCAGCAAATTTGGAAAACTCAGCAGTGGCCACAGGACTGGAAAAGGGCAGTTTTCATTCCAATCCCAAAGAAAGGCAATGCCAAAGAAGGCTCAAACTACCACACAATTGCACTCATCTCCCATGCTAGTAAAGTAATGCTCAAAATTCTCCAAGCCAGGCTTCAGCAATATATGAACCGTGAACTTCCAGATGTTCAAGCTGGTTTTAGGAAAGGCAGAGGAACCAGAGACCAAATTGCCAACATCCACTGGATCATGCAAAAAGCAAGAGAGTTCCAGAAAAACATCTATTTCTGCTTTATTGACTATGCCAAAGGCTTTGACTGTGTGGATCACAATAAATTGTGGAAAATCCTGAAAGAGATGGGAATACCAGACCACCTGACCTGCCTCTTGAGAAATCTGTATGCAGGTCAGGAAGCAACAGTTAGAACTGGACATGGAACAACAGACTGGTTCCAAATAGGAAAAGGAGTACGTGAAGGCTGTATATTGTCACCCTGTTTATTTAACTTCTATGCAGAGTACATCATGAGAAACGCTGGGCTGGAAGAAGCACAAGCTGGAATCAAGATTGCCGGGAGAAATATCAATCACCTCAGATATGCAGATGACACCACCCTTATGGCAGAAAGTGAAGAGGAACTAAAAAGCCTCTTGATGAAAGTGAAAGTGGAGAGTGAAAAAGTTGGCTTAAAGCTCAACATTCAGAAAACGAAGCTCATGGCATCCGGTCCCATCACTTCATGGGAAATAGATGGGGAAACAGTGGAAACAGTGTCAGACTTTATTTTTTGGGGCTCCAAAATCACTGCAGATGGTGACTGCAGCCATGAAATTAAAAGACGCTTACTCCTTGGAAGGAAAGTTATGACCAAACTAGATAGCATATTGAAAAGCAGAGACATTACTTTGCCAACTAAGGTCCGTCTAGTCAAGGCTATAGTTTTTCCTGTGGTCATGTATGGATGTGAGAGTTGGACTGTGAAGAAGGCTGAGTGCTGAAGAATTGATGCTTTTGAACTGTGATGTTGGAGAAGACTCTTGAGAGTCCCTTGGACTGCAAGGAGATCCAACCAGTCCATTCTGAAGGAGATCAGCCCTGGGATTTCTTTGGAAGGAATGATGCTAAAGCTGAAACGCCAGTACTTTGGCCACCTCATGCGAAGAGTTGACTCATTGGAAGACACTCTGACGCTGGGAGGGATTGGGGGCAGGAGGAGAAGGGGACGACAGAGGATGAGATGGCTGGATGGCATCACTGACTCGATGGACGTGAGTCTGAGTGAACTCCAGGAATTGGTGATGGACAGGGAGGCCTGGCGTGCTGCGATTCATGGGGTCGCAAAGAGTAGGACACGACTGAGCGACTGAACTGAACTGAACTGAACTGAACCTGTGCAGACCCACAGCGCCCTACACTGGGTTTAATGCACTGCTGTTGCCATCTTAGAATTCTTACTCATGTTTGAACAGAAAGCCTAGAATTTTCATTTTGTACTGGGCCCTACAAAGTATGTGGCCAGTTCTGCACCAGGATGAGTAGGAAAGAAAAGCCAAGCGTAGGAGGTAGGGGTGGGTGGGTGGGTGGGGGGTTAGCAGAGGGTAAGGTGGGTTTGGTTTCATTTTAATTGTAGAGTGGGAAATTAAAGTCAGACAACCTAAGGATTTTTCAAATGTGAGAGACATGGAAACATTAGAGCAGGGTACCAGAGAAGGAAGAACTGTGGGTCTCTTCACAGAAGTGGGGTGATCCCTGTGGATTCCATTTTTCCACCTGCTCAGCACATAGGAGAGAGTCTCAGCTCTGTGGGCTTCAGGGAGAGGATGTTCCTCTCTGGGTCTCCTCCGCTGAGGCCAGAGGCACCATGGAGTCCTGGCAAGAGCGGTAACCCTGGGGAAGTGGGGCCTCAGTGCCAGCCTGACTTGGACTGGATACCCCCAAAGGCTTTTCCCAGCTGTGTGCTGTTTTCTTTGATTCTAAGATTCAGAAAACCGCCTGCTCCCAGGATCTGACATCACAGCTCAGGTGAAAAGGCAGTTTGGCCAGTGCTAAGTTTGATGAGGGTGGGGCGGCCAGAGCTCTGCCCGGCACCTCAGGAAGAGGCTGGCAGACAGGGACCACAGTTTGTCACTGAGTCACCTTCCTCTTCCTCTCCAGCTCCTCCAGGATGTCCTCAGGATGGCTTTGTCCACTCTTTGCCCACCCAGAGCCAGAGCCCCAAAGATGACTCATCTCAGGAGAGAATCTCTTAAGAAACGAGAGCACATTAGGGCAGGAGTTTGTGACAAGATGGTGCCCGCACGATGCCAGGGGGACTGGGCTCTGTTAAGAGGCTGCCCCCGCACCATCTCTTGACAGTCCAGCCACCTGTGGATTGCCCCTTCCCATGAGCCTCCTTGAGGATGACTCTCCTCCACCCAACTGCCCATGTTGGAGGACAGCATCCAGCCTCAGAGTTGGAGGCCCTGTGTGTGAGCCTCAGGTTCCATATCTGTATGAAGGGGATGCAAACTTTGTCTCTACCACATTCTCCAAATAAAATCAAAAGACCCAGGACTTCCCTGGTGGTCCAGTGGCTAAGACTCCATTCTCCCAATGAAAGAGGCCTAGGTTCAATCCTTGGTCAGGGAGCTAGATCCCACGTGGTGCAACTAAGATCCAGTGCAGGCAAATTAATTAAAAAAAAAAAAAAAAGGCCTGTAAGCTTCCTTTTCCAGATATAAAACCCTCACAGACACCTGGTTTTCAGAGAGGGGAGCTGAGCTGTGGGGCAAGATAAACAGCATGAACAGAGAATCAGGAGGGTGGAGGCTTGGCTGTGTGGCAGGGAGGTGAATTTCCTTACCTGTTCAAATACCAGGGCTAAAAGTTGCCTCTTCTATGAATAGCACTCTGAGGGGTTGTTGTATAGATGAGTGTAGAGCCACTGCACAGGACTTTGAGGGATGAGGCAGCCGTTCTGAAAATAACTCAGGAAATTCCAAATAAGCACCAAGTAAATATGTTTTCTTTTTTAATTCTGCAGAAGAGTTTACCCTAAGAAGCGACTCTCATCCCCAGGCTCTCCTGCTGGGGCCAAACCCTTCCCAAAGCTGTGTAGTTCTCTGACAAGTACTTCGATCACTCTAAATAATATGCATACACTTCATATCTCTAGATTTTTTTTCAAGTTTGTTGAGGTATAACTGGCAAATACAGTTGTAAGATATTTAAAGTATAAACACTGTAAATCAACTATACTTCAATGTTTTAAAAGATGCAAGATTTTTTTTAAAGATATTTAAAGTGTACATCATGATGATTTGATATACATACTCATTGTGAAAGGATTCTTCCCATCTAGTTAATCAACACATCCATCACCTCACATATTTATCTTTTATTTATTTCTTCTTTTGGTGAGAAGTTTTTTAGGTAAGTAAAATTTAAGTTCTATTCTCTCAGCTAATTTCAATTATCCAACACAGTACTAGGAACTGCAGTTGTCTCTGAGGGAAGGGTCCCTGTGCCCACTGTGCAGAAAACCCAACTCTGACAGCAGGAGTTTGCAGCAAAGTAAGGAATTATCGCAGGGCACCAAGCAAGGGACTGGAAGACAAGCCTCCCACTTGGTCTTTGAGTGAGGGGTTTTTTAAGGGGAAGAACAAAGAGGCTGGGACTAATCATCATCTTGTGACAGTTCTGTGACATTTCTTAATCGTAGTATTGAGAATCAGCATATCTCTGGTTTATGATTCTCTGGCCAGGTGGTTCATGGCTTTGGGGTTTGTTAGTTCATCTTGCCCTGGAGAAACAACCTGAGTTCGTACATTAATGATGGTATTTATATTAGCAATTTTAGTCATGAAGGATGTTATCAGCAACAGCAATTTTAGTCATCTGACTGGTTGATTGGTGTTCAGTTATCACAGGATTGCGGTCAGAGGGGACAAGAAAGGGAGCAAGTTTCGGATAAAGAAATTGCTCATAAACTTGGTAAGGGAACTCTGTTTTGGGGGCCTCGGTGTCACAGTTGCCATGTTACACATTAGATCCTCAGACCTTATTCACCTTAGAGCTGAAAGTATGTATCCTTTATCAACCTCTCTCCATTTCTCTGCCCCTCCACTCTCACTTTTTATGAGTTTGACTTGCTTTTAGATTCCACATGTAAGGGATCCCATGCAGTATTTGTCTCTCTGCTATCTCTAGATTTTAAAGCTTCAGAATTAGGTCACTTAGGTTCTCTTCCTTCTAATTATTGATAATATGTTATTCTTTTTGTAAATTTAACAATATACCTTTGTGCTTGGTCGCTCAGTCCTGTCTGACTCTTTGCAACCCCATGGACTGCAGCTCACCAGACTCCTCTGTCCATGGAGATTCTCCAGGCAAGAATACTGAGAGGTTGCCATGCCCTCCTCCAGGGATCAAACCTAAGTCTCCCACATTAGAGGTGGATTTTTTACCATCTGAGCCACAAGCCAAGCCCAATATACCTTTAGTTCCTGTTCTATTTGTATCACACAGTGTCTCTTGACTCTTCAATACGTCAGGAGAGTGAAGCTACAATTTTGCCACAATAAAGGAAGATGTGGGGACTTCTCTGGTGGTCCAATGGTTAAGACTCCATGCTTCCATCGCAGAGGACGTGGGATCGATCCCTAGTCGGTGATCTCACATGCTTCATGGCGTGGCAAAGAAAAAAAGGGGAAGATGGGTCCACTGATTTTGGTTTGGGAGGATGTTCCATTGAAACTCAGGACATGAAGATACCCAGCGGGTCTGGTTGAGCGTTTTGTATGCCACAGGAGTTCCCAGGGCATCGAGGCTTTTGCCCACTCTAAACAGAAGCAGGGCCTGAGTTTGCTGGAGTGAGGGTAGGCAGAGTTGCCCAGCAAGGGGAAATGGGCCTGCCAGGCTCTTGAGTGGTATTAAGGGGATCCTTGCTGCCAGAAGGGAGAGTCTGAGGAGCTAAGGGAACCATTCCCAATGGGGAGGGCTTGGTATTTGTACAAGGAGGGGGGTCTCTAGGAGAAGGGGGAGTCCTCTTTGTACAAGGAGGCTGGGAGAGAGATTGTTTGAAAGAGACGCCGAGTGGCTGGGTGAGGCCAGAGGCCAGCGGGACTTCCTTCAGCTCCCGCCACTCGGGTGGGTGGGACCGGATTGTTGGAGCGGGACACAGGAATCTGCCTTTGTTTCCAGCTGGAGGGGAAATGCCACAAATCCTGCCCCTTTCCTACCCCTTCCAGCATCCGTGCCCAGACGCTGCCCTTCCCAGCGCCAGGGAGCCTGGCACTGAGGGTTCCCAGCGACCTCTTGTCTCCAGGACTCCCTCATCTGCAGGTTCTGCCCCTTGTTCTCCAGGGCAGATCCCATATGTAGGACGAAGGGGAGGGGCGTAGCCAAGACTGATGTGGAGGAAATAACCATACAGCTGGATTTAGGTTTCATCTGCCCACCTCTCTCCTTCCCCTGAGAGGACCATGGATTTCACAGTTGAGGAAGGTTCCCAGGTCTGTGGGGAGGACTTGAGGGTCAGGCTGGGACCTCCCTCGACCCCCCAACTCCCACTCCCCACGGTTAGACAGACTCTGCAGCCTCCACCACAGTCACACAGGCCAAGTGTGGAGCCAGGTGGCTGGGGGACCACAAAGTGTTGGGGAGCAGTGGGGATCAGAAGGGGAGGGGTGGGCCAGGAACCTCAGGGAGTAGGGGGACCCTGCCTTTATTTTTTCCTTTGTCAGTGAGCAGATGTGTTTGTGCAGCTGTGTGATAGGGTGTTTATGTGTGCTTGTGTGGGTGGCTTCTCTGTGTGTGACTAGGAGTTTGTGGACCAATTGGCCTGTGTATATTTCTATGCCTGTGTGCCCACAGGCCCCCGTGGCCCCGGGTGACTGTGTGTCCACATGCGACATTGCGTGTGTGACTACGAGTGATGCAGAGTCTATCCAACCCCATGCCTTGCATGCAAGTATTCCCTTCAGGTGTGGTGTCTTCCTTAAACATGGGAAGCCATGGGCCCTCTGAGGCAGAGAGAGCATGACTGGCTGGTGACTGGTGGGGTGGATGATACATAGAAGATGTTTTCAACCATTTGGAAAATAGGACAGCTGGAGAGGAGGGAATCCTGTCCAGGTGCCCCAGGTAGGGAAAAGCGGGACAGAAACCAATGAGCCCCACTGGTCTCTCTGTTATTTCTGAAATAACCAGGGACACTGCCACTCCTGGAACCAGGGCAGCCCCTGAAAAAAAGAGGGAGATGATAACGGCCCCTCTGAGCATCCCAGAGAAGGGTCAGATACAACTTAGCCACAGAACAAGCATCCCAGGCCTTGGTGGAACCTATACACATTCATTGAACCTGTATGGGTCAGGCGCAGAGCCAGGGGTGAGGAAGACAGACATGGTTTGTGCCTTTGCAGGACTGAGGGGAGGGTTTCCCAGGAGTCCCCACAAGCCTGGCTGACATCCCAGTGAGGACAGTCAACCTGCAGTCCTCTCTGGAGGAGCCAGTCTGCCAGGCTGGTGGGCCATGCCTGCTGCAGTGTTGGGAATGGGCTTAGGCTGCAGAGCTGCCTGTGGGAGAGCAGGTCTGAGAAGGTCATCTAGGAGAAGTGTGTGTTCTCATTCAAGGGCCACCAGAATAGTATCCAAGACTTGCAGGGGAGGCCATGGGGTTCCAAGGACACATCCACTGCCCCCCTCCACGGAACTTCCCCCTCGGCCACTTCCTTACCCATTGCCGCCCAGCGCAGTAACAAAAGCTGCTGTTTACCAGGTGCTGACTGTGAGCCAGGCCATGCTCTATGCCTGGCGTGCCTCCCGCTGTTTAGGCTGCACAGCAACCCTGGGAAGTAGCGATTGGATATTATCACCATTGGATGTTACAAAGGAGGAGACCAAGGCTGGAGAGGACCTGGTCACAGAGATAAGAGGCCGGGCCAGGAGTCAAACCCAGGTCTGCGGGTCGCAGCAGGGCGGCTCTGATGTGGCCTGTGTTCTTTATCGCCAGGGGCCTTGTCCTGGGCTCCTTGGCCTCTGCTGGCGGGGGCTCAGTTGGGAAGCGTCAGGAGCCCGGCTAAGGTGTGGAGAAGCTGGGATGCTAGTGGACGGGTTGACTCAGGGCGGCACAGGTAGAGTGGCCCACTAGGCTTCTTTTCTCGCTGGTGACCTGAAGGGCTGTCAGGAGCTGCTAGAGGATTAGAGAGAAATGGCTTGACCTGGGACTCTGGCTTTCTAAGACCCACTTGACTTCACATTCCAGGATGTCTGGCTCTAGGTTAGTGATCACACCATCATGATTATCTGCGTCATGAAGATCTTTTTTGTATAGTTCTTCTGTGTATTCTTGCCACCTCTTCTTAATATCTTCTGCTTCTGTTAGGTCCATACCATTTCTGTCCTTTATCGAGCCCATCTTTGCATGAAATGTTCCCTTGGTATCTCTACTTTTCTTGAAGAGATCTCTAGTCTTTCCCATTCTGTTGTTTTCCTCTATTTCTTTGCATTGATCGCTGAGGAAGGCTTTCTTATCTCTTCTTACTATTCTTTGGAACTCTGCATTCAGATGCTTATATCTTTCCTTTACTCCTTTGCTTTTCGCTTCTCTTCTTTTCACAGCTATTTGTAAGGTGGTGCTAGTGGAGGTGATGGAATTCCAGTTGAGCTATTTCAAATCCTGAAAGATGATGCTGTGAAAGTGCTGCACTCAATATGCCAGCAAATTTGGAAAACTCAGCAGTGGCCACAGGACTGGAAAAGGGCAGTTTTCATTCCAATCCCAAAGAAAGGCAATGCCAAAGAAGGCTCAAACTATCGCACAATTGCACTCATCTCACATGCTAGTAAAGTAATGCTCAAAATTGTCCAAGCCAGGCTTCAGCAATATGTGAACCGTGAACTTCCAGATGTTCAAGCTGGTTTTAGAAAAGGCAGAGGAACCAGAGATCAAATTGCCAACATCCACTGGATCATGCAAAAAGCAAGAGAGTTCCAGAAAAACATCTATTTCTGCTTTATTGACTATGCCAAAGCCTTTGACTGTGTGGATCACAATAAATTGTGGAAAATTCTGAAAGAGATGGGAATACCAGACCACCTGACCTGCCTCTTGAGAAATCTGTATGCAGATCAGGAAGCAACAGTTAGAACTGGACATGGAACAACAGACTGGTTCCAAATAGGAAAAGGAGTATGTCAAGGCTGTATATTGTCCCCTGCTTATTTAACTTCTATGCAGAGAACATCATGAGAAACGCTGGGCTGGATGAAGCACAAGCTGGAATCAAGATTGCCGGGAGAAATATCAATCACCTCAGATATGCAGATGACACCACCCTTATGGCAGAAAGTGAAGAGGAACTAAAAAGCCTCTTGACGAAAGTGAAAGAGGAGAGTGAAAAAGTTGGCTTAAAGCTCAACATTCAGAAAACGAAGATCATGGCATCTGGTCCCACCACTTCATGGGAAATAGATGGGGAAACAGTGGAAACAGTGTCAGACTTTATTTTTCTGGGCTCCAAAATCACTGCAGATGGTGACTGCAGCCATGAAATTAAAAGATGCTTGCTCCTTGGAAGGAAAGTTATGACCAGCCTAGATAGCATATTGAAAAGCAGAGACATTACTTTGCCAACAAAGGTTCGTCTAGTCAAGGCTATGGTTTTTCCTGTGGTCATGTATGGATGTGAGAGTTGGACTGTGAAGAAGGCTGAGCACTGAAGAATTGATGCTTTTGAACTGTGGTGTTGGAGAAGACTCTTGAGAGTCCCTTGGACTGCAAGGAGATCCTACCAGTCCATTCTGAAGGAGATCAGCCCTGGGATTTCTTTGGAAGAAATGATACTAAAGCTGAAACTCCAGTACTTTGGCCACCTCATGCAAAGAGTTGACTCATTGGAAAAGACTCTGATGCTGGGAGGGATTGGGGGCAGGACGAGAAGGGAACGACAGAGGATGAGATGGCTGGATGGCATCACTGACTCGATGGACGTGAGTCTGAGTGAACTCCGGGAGCTGGTGATGGACAGTGGGGGCCTGGCGTGCTGCAATTCATGGGGTCGCAAAGAGTCGGACACGACTGAGCGACTGAACTGAACTGAACTGGGATTCTGGCTGCCCTGGAGATGGCCAGGGATGGAGAGGTGGGTATTCTTCAAGGTGGAAAGGCTCCCTCTGCTGGAAAATGTTGTATGACCTGTGGCCCAGGTATGACTGCCTGCCCATGGAACCTCCCAGCCCAGACCTACCCCAGGCCAGCCAGCTGGGAGCGAGAGCCACGGCGGGTAGTTCTCTGGCCCCAAGGATGCCATGGTCACCCCTGCACATTCATAAAACTCAAGCCAGTTAGAAGTGGGAGGGAGAGTCTCAAGAGAGCCAGGGAGCCTGGGCTGTGGGTGGGGGTGTGTGTGCTGCAGTGGAAGGGACATGGGATCCAGAGCCCACAGACTTGAACTCCAAGTACCACTTAGCCACTTACCAGCTGGTGACCTTGGGCAAGTAGCTTAACCTTCACATCGCCTCAATTTTCTCAGCTGTGAAAGAGGAAGGTTGCAAGAATTAGGCCAGGCACAGGCTTTCCAGCTTGCACTAGTGGGAAAGAACCTACCTGCCAATGCAGGTGCCATAAGAGACTCCTGGGTGAGGAAGATCCCCAGAAGAGAAAATTTTGCAACCTACTTCAGTGTTCCTGCCTTGAGAATCCCATGGACAGAGGAGCCTGGTGGGCTGCAGTCCATGGGGTTGCAAAGAGTCAGACACGACTAAAGCAACCTGGCGCATGGTACAGACGGCTGCATTTGCTCATCTAATTCTCACAGCAGCCCTACATGCTAATGTTACCTCCACTCTACACATGAGAGTCTTGAGGCTTAGAAAGTCCCTATAACTTACCAGAGCCCAAAGGCAAGCTCCTAGGCTGACGCATGTAACCCCATGCTGTTCCAAGCCTGTCATGTGGTTCCTCTCCTGGCTGCAATGCCCAGTGTCAGTGCCGGCTTCTTGGGCTTTGATTTCAGCAGCGGTTGAAGAGGAAAGAACTCTAGCTCCATTCTGGAGGCTTGGAAGCAACTCAATCAAACTCGGTTCTGCAAGACCCTTCCATCGCACTTCAGCTCTTGGCGGCACTTTACAGTATACAGATCCTCTCTGCCTTCATTAGCCAATGCATCTTTCTAATAATCCTGTTTGCCCCCAATTAACAGATGAGAAAAAGAGAGGTAAGAGAAACTTCAGTGTCTTATTCAGGATCACACAGGTAGGGAATGGCAAAATCAGCCTCGAATCCACTCTGGTCCACCAGTTTCTAGGAGAAATCACAGTCTAACCCTAATAGTTGCAGTCACCTCAGCATGGGTGTGTGTTTTCCTCTGTTTAAAGAACAAATTTGTTTTATTTGTTTTAAATTGAGGTATTCACATGTACACCCATGGCTGATTTATGTCAATGTATGGCAAAAACCACTACAATATTATAAAGTAATTAGCCTCCAATTAAAATAAATTAAAAAAAATAAATTAAGGTATAACTGACTACAATATTATATAAATTTCAGCTGTATAAATAGTGATTTACAATTTTAAAGGTTATATTCCATTTATAGTTATTATGAAGTATTGGCTATATTCCCTGTGCTATACAGTATTTCCTTGTAGTTTTATTTGATACATGGTAGTTTGTACCTCGGAGAAGGCAATGGCACCCCACTCCAGTGTTCTTGCCTGGAGAATCCCAGGGATGGGGAGCCTGGTGGGCTGTCGTCTATGGGGTCGCACAGAGTCGGACACGACTGAAGCGACTTAGCAGCAGCAGCAGTTTGTATCTCTTAATTGCCTAGCCTTATCTTTCCCCTCCCACTTGCCTCTTCCCTTGGGTTACCACCAGTTTATCCTCTTTATCTGTGAGTCTATTTCTTATTTCTTATGCTAATTTGTTTTGTTTTATTTTTTTATTTTTCGCGCAGCATTTGTCTTTCTCTGACTTATTTCACTTAGCATAATGCCCTCCAAGTCCATTCATGTTGTTGCAAATGCCAAATTTTATTCTTTTTTATAGTGGTGCTCCCTTGTGTACGTATGTATATATGCATAACATATTTTTATTCATTCATCTTTTGATGGACACAAGAGCAGATTCAATTTAAAGTCTTGCAAAATTTGGTAATACATGACTAAAAAGTCAAAACATTTTGTGCAGAAGAATTGCAAATAATTTATGTAGATATTCCACCCCCAAGAGAAGGGAGTATAATTCTCCACTCCTTAAGTGTGGGCTCCGATAATGACAGTACAATATAGAAAGGCGAGCAGAGTAACAGCACAGTGGAGAAACCTGAAACAGCGCCTCAGCCAGGTGGTCAAGTCATGTTTATAATAGGATATGTACCCTGGACGTATGTAAAGAGAATGGCACATAACCTCTGTGGTCTTCTTCCCAAAAACCCACAACCCGGTCTATTCAGAAAAACATCAGACAAATCCCAGTTAAGGGTCCACCTACAAAATACTGACCTCAAAACTGTCAAGGTTATCGGAAACAAGGAAAATCTGAGAAACCGTCACAGTCTTTGGCTAAATGGAAGGAATCCTAGACAGACAAAGGATGTTAGGAAAAAACTAAGGAAACCTGAATTAAGAATTCAATTTAGTTCAGTTCAGTCACTCAGTCGTGTCCGACTCTTTGCGACCCCATGAATCGCAGCACACCAGGCCTCCCTGTCCATCACCAACTCCCGGAGTTCACTCAAACCCACGTCCATTGAGTCAGTGATGCCATCCAGCCATCTCATCCTCTGTCGTTCCCTTCTCGTCCTGCCCCCAATCCCTCCCGGCATCAGAGTCTTTTCCAATGAGTCAGCTCTTCACATGAGGTGGCCAAAGTATTGGAGTTTCAGCTTTAGCATCTTTCCTTCCAAAGAACACCCAGGACTGATCTCCTTTAGAATGGACTCATTGGATCTCCTTGCTGTCCAAGGGACTCTCAAGAGTCTTCTCCAACATCACAGTTCAAAAGCATCAATTCTTGGGTGCTCACCCTTCTTCACAGTCCAACTCTCACATCCATACATGACCACAGGAAAAACCATAGCCTTGACTAGACGAACCTTTGTTGGCAAAGTAATGTCTCTGCTTTTGAATATGCTATCTAGGTTGGTCATAACTTTCCTTCCAAGGAGTATCTTTTAATTTCATGGCTGCAGTCACCATCTGCAGTGATTTTGGAGCCCAGAAAAATAAAGTCTGACACTGTTTCCACTGTTTCCCCATCTATTTCCCATGAAGTGATGGGACCAGATGCCATAATCTTCGTTTTCTGAATGTTGAGCTTTAAGCCAACTTTTTCACTCTCCTCTTTCACTTTCATCAAGAAGCTTTTTAGTTCCTCTTCACTTTCTGCCATAAGGGTGGTGCTATCTGCATAATGGATTTTACTAATAGTAATGTATTAATATTCATCCATTAATTAACAAACATACTATACTTGTGTCAATAAAAAAAGATACTGGGTGTGAGGTATATGGAAAACTTCTGGACAATCTTCACAATTTTTCTGTAAATCTAAAACTGCTAGAAAAAAATTAACTTTACTTTTTAAAGAAGCTTGAAGTTTCAAAAAAAAAAAAGAATACTCGGTGAAAAGTCTCCCTTCTACCCTTGATCATCTGCTCAGTTTTCTTCCCTCCAAATCACCATGCCTCTTTCCAGGAGGGTTCCAGTGAGGCAGCATGGTTTGGTGTTAAGAGTCTGGCCCCCACAACTAGAATAACTGGCCCTCAGTCTTGATCTTTGTTGGTTTCTAGCTGTGTGACCCTGGCAGTTCCTTACCCTCTCTGTGCCTTGTGCCCTCAAAGCTAAAATCCTCATAAAATTATTGGGAGTGTTAAATGTATTAATGTATATAATAAGCATGTTATAAGTGTTTGCTTTTATTATTGCATATAAGTAAGCAAATATATTTATGCAACAAATATGCTAATAAAAATATCCAAAACTTGCAAATAAGGCACATCAAAAAGCACTAAGTGCCCTTTCAGAGTTATTTTAGATCATTGGCTAATAACCCCACCTATGGGTCAGCCGGGGGAAGTAACTGCTATATGATTTGCTATTGATTGACTAGTGTGCAGACTCTATAAAGAGGTTAACTTGTAGAAGATTGATGAATAGCAATTTTTTTTGCCTGGTAGGAAAAAAAAAAGTTATGGTTTTATTGCCAAGTAGGAATTAATTTCTTTGTATCTAACTTTGCAATCTTATTCAAGCATTCTTTTTCCTTCTGAATGTCAATAATAATTTTTCATTTCTTCCTTTTTTCTAAATTTATTTTTTTAGTATTATTTGTTTGGCTGTCCCAGCACATGGAATCTTGTTCCCTGACCAGGGAGCAAACCTGGGCCTCTTACGTTGGGAATGTAGACTCTTAACCACTGGACCACAAGGGAAGTCCTCATTTCTTCCTTTGATCCATCCTGCTGGTTTACTCATTAAGTAGTTAAATAAATCTTGGTTCTCACTACATATCTGTATTAGTCAAGTTTACCCTGGTGCAAATTTTGCTTTGACAAATAGTACCATGCCATATACACGGTCCTACCCTTTGGCTTTTTTCACTTAATACATCTTGAAGGTAGTTTCACATCAGGATATAAAGAGCTTCCTTCTCCTGTTTTGCCACTGTATAGAATACATCATATGGTTATGCAGTATTTATACTCAGAATCAATTTAGCCAGCCCCCTATTGATGAACATTTAGTTTTTTTCTGCTCTTTTATTGTTGCAAACAATGCTATATGAATAACCCTGTATACAGCCAGAGATAGTCAGAAGTGGATGGGAAGGCTGAAGGGCCTCTAGAGGGCAAAGGAGCCTAAGGGAGGGGCCTGGTTACCTGCTCCCAGCCCAGCCTAGCCGGTCTTCCCCTGGCTCTGTGTCAATCCGGCCTCCTCCTGTCTCTTCCTCTCCATCCTGAGCTCCTGGTATCTCCAGACAGGAAGGGACAGCCTTCGGTTCTCTGAAGACCTGAGCTCTGGCTTCCACTGAAAGCCAGCGGAGGGTGCCTTGGAGAGGAGGATCCTGGGGGCTTGGGGCCTGGGGCTGGTACTATCCCTGGGCTGGAGCCACTGAGGGCACATGCTCAACACACCCTGAGGGCTCTGGTAGGGGATGAAGACCCGGGGGCTGGGGACTTCCTGAGGGGGCTGGGGGGCTGGGGGAGGGGGCGGGGCAGTGCCTAGCAGCTCTGGTACAGACTTCCTTCGGGTTCCCAGTGCAGGGGGGTGGTCAGGGCACAGGGTATGGCAGGCGGTGGTGAGGAAAGGACTGGCCAGGCTGGTCGTGATGGTCACAAGGTGGTCCAGGACACCCCCTTCCTGAGGAGACTGGGCAAAGGGGAGGGTCAAGGTGGCCTGCAGTCGCTCTAGGAGAGACGGGGCGGCCTGAGCCTGGGCCACGAGCCCGGGCAAGGCTGGCCACTCAGGCTGATAATGCTGACTGAGCTGCTCCACTTGGGGCCGCCGCAGCAGCTGCCGGATCCTCTGCACCGTGTCGAAGCTGTCTGTCAGAAATGCCCACTCCAGGGCGGTCTTTCCCCGGACGGGATCCACTGCTGTCAGGTCAGCACCTGGGGGGTGGGGGGCACAGGAGTGTCATGGGGTGGGACAGGAATTGCTGACTTGCAGAAGGACAGATTCTTCAGTGGTAGGACTGATTTGGGTTAGTTGCAAAACCATAGTGTCTCATCCTGTTGCAGCTGGAAGCTGAGGATCCTCAGTGGCTACAGCCCAGGGTCAGTACCAGCCCCAGATTCAACTTCTGGTTTAGGACTGATGAAGAAATTGGAGTCCAGCGAGGGGAAAAGACTTCAGAGAGACCTACTGGGGGGATTTCCAAACCTGGTGTAGAACAGAGACCCCCTGAGCTAAGGCACTGACCAGAGGGATGGTGTGCAGGTTGCCCAGGATGGGGGGGTCAAGCTGCATCCCCTGGAGCAGGTAGGGGGGATCCTGCTGGTTCCCACTCCTGGCTCCTCCCTTCACCACCACACCCCCCTAATCCTGGGAAGCAGGGAGTGGCTGTCACTTTGAAACAAAGGAGAGGGTGCAGACCTTCTCACCCCAAACCCAGTCTGATGCAATGCGGAAGGGAAAAGCTGGAGGCTGGGGGTCCCCAGAGTGAACAACAGAGGGTAGACCCACCTCATGGAGTAATGAGGGTCTGAGACTCCACAGACCATGTGGACTTCACCCCAGAACAACTCTACACTGCCCCTATGTCTCAACTGCCCATCACTGCATCCCTGGAACCCTGGCTCCTCAGAGCTGGAAACCCAGAGAAGGCCATCGCTCTCATTACACTGGGTAGGCTCACAGAGGGAAGCTGTTTGCCCACAGTCACTCAGCTGGTGGCAGAGCTGGGATGAGAACTCAAGAATCTGGTTCCAGACTCCAGCTTTTTTTTTTTTTTGGTATTAGGTTATCTAGCTGGTCCAGTTATCCTCCCAAGCTTTCTTTTCTGGGACCATCATTCACAGTGTAAACAGAGCTCTCAATAGCTGGACCCTTTGTCAGAAGCCCCAGCACACTCCCCCCAACTCCAGGAGGTCAGCCTGGATTGATCTTCCTTCTCCATCTCTCTCATTGCAACTATGACAGCAGGCAGTGCTGGTGGGGAGGGATGGGGGAGGGACTCGAGGCCACTGATCCTGGTCCAGACCCCATGCACCTGCCATGAGGAGGGCAGCGACACATTCCGAGCGATCCCGCATGGCAGCCTTCATCAGTGCGGTCAGTCCCCGCTGGTCCCGGCGCTCCAGGTCAAGGCCTGCATAGTAGTTGAGCAGGTGACTCACCAGAGACACGTGGCCTACAAGGCACCAAGGGCTGAGCTTAGCTACTCAAGAAAGGGATGACAAAGCCCCAAACCCACCCTCCACCCAACAAGGCAGAGTCTGTGGGGGGAGTACGTCATTGCAGACAGTGTGGGGCTATGGTCGGGTCTGGAGCAGGGGTTCTGATTAAGGATGGGGTTAGCAGCCTCTCACCTGCTTGGGCAGCCAGCATGAGGGCTGTGTCCCCTTCTTTGTCCTGCTGGTTCACATCCAGGAAAGGACAGCGGCTGAGCAGGGCCACCACACTTTGGAAACCATGGTAGCAGGCGACCATGAGACCTGTCTGGAGGAGGGGCAGCTCAGCCCCTGTGGTTTCCTCCAGGAGCTCCTTGGGGGCCCTGTGTCCTCTAATCCACAACTGTCTCAGAGATGTCCCACGTCCTGGGAAGACCCACTCTTACCCACTCCCTCCTGAGGACCCAGGCGATGGGTGCTGACCCTGAAGCTCACAGCGCCCTCGCTGCCCTGCAAAGCCCCCTGGGGTGGCTCACCCTCCCGTTGCCATCCACCTGGGTGGCTTCCTCTGGGGAGATCCCATCATCCAGCATGGCTTGCAGCTGGGCAGGGTCATTGCGGACACAGGCCCAGTACAGGGCCCCCAGTGTGCAGCTTGGGGTAGAGGCCTCACTGTCCAGGCAGGATGGGGCCTCAGAGGCGTCCAGCCCTCCCTTCTGCCAGGTCGGCTCCTGGTCTTCCATCTTGGAGCCAAGAAGGTAATTGGCTCCTTCTCACGCAGTTTGCATCTATAACACAGGATGAGGGGAACAGTGTCTCCCTGGACCCCAGGAGGGATCCCAGCAGTTGTGACTGCCCAACTGGCCTTGGGGAGAGCTTTTTCTTGCTGGAGTCTTCGGTCCCATCCATCTTGGAGAGGGGACAAACCCCTGGCAGAGAGTTGCAAGAGTCTTAAGAGGACAGAAGTCCTTCACTATTAAATGAGGATCTTAGTGAGATTCAAGGAGAGGGACGGTCTTCTCTTTCCCATGGGACCTTACCTGGGGTTCGCAGGGTCCCTAGCAGGCAGTCACTGCTGGGGCCCAGCCTGGAGCCCACAGCATCCCCCAGACTCCTGGGAGCACACTCACCGAGTCTCTGGAGTGTCTCGAGGTGGACTATCCGCCCCAGGAAGCAACGCTGGTAACAGATGGCTCGACTTAACGGAAAAAGCTGCCTTAAACACCTCGGAGCTGAGCTGGATCAAGCCGGGTTAGTTGAGGGGAGGCCGGTGGGGGGGGGGGCAGGGCGGGGCCGGCGCTCTCCTGTCCAAGATGACAGAGACCCGCCCCCAAAGCCTGCCCAGAGTGGGCGGGGCCCGAGTCAGGGCAGCTCCGCCCCGCGGAGGCGGTTCTGGGAGTAAGCACCCCATCCCCTCCGACGCATTCAACTTGCGCCTTCAGGGGAGACTGGCTGGCTCAGAAACCGATCCTTCGATGGTGGAAGGGCTACGACGTCCCCAAACTCACTCGCAAAAGCTGAAGTCCCTTTTCCCTTGGTGGAGCGGGGTCTTGGTGAGGGGGTGGTGTTGGAAGAGGGTGATAGCGATGACATCTCACTCAACAGGGGCTGGAGCAGAGATGGGGGTTCCAGGCGTCACTCGGATCTATTTTTTGATGTTCTGGAGAAATTAAAGTATAAAGAATTGCTAATTAAGGGTACAAAAATTATGATATAGAAAGTTTACTGGATTAGTTTGTGGTGGTAAATTAAATATGAAATATTTAAATTGTGTTGATATCTAAATGAATTTATTTCATTATGTAAGCCGTTTATTTATAGTTATTTATTAAATTAATAATGAAGTATTGTTAAACCATTCTTTAAGTTAAATTACTATTAAATATCAAGTTTAACGAATTGGTTTTGGGCCTCGGGTGTAGAAAATGGAGCAAGTCATATTCCTCTGCTTATATCAGTCCAATTATAAGACTGTATAAGATCTCTCTCTTGTTTTACTTTACTTTATTTGGTTTATGTCTTTCTTCCCTGATCCCCAGAGCCCATTCTCCTTTTCTTCACCAATTGACACAAATACCCTTGAAAATGTACATTTCATTGAAAGGTAGTGTTGATTTGTGTACGTTTTAACTAACACCTTGCTTCCCTTGTGGCTCAGCTAGTAAAGAATCTGCCTGCAATGCAGGAGACCTGGGTTCGATCCCTGGGTTGGGAAGATCCCCTGGAGAAGGGAAAGGCTACCCACGCCAATATTCTGGCCTGGAGAATTCCATGGACTCTATAGTCCATGGGGTCGCAAAGAGTCCTACACGACTGAACGACTTTCACTTTCACTTTAACTGACACTTTGGATTGTGCTAAGCTCATTGTGTTTCTTCTCTTCACTCAGCGCTGTTTTCAGATTCTGTCCTTGTTGCAGTCCTTGCAGTGTATCCGTCAGGAGTGCCTTTGGTTGTAAGTAATCAAAAACTAACCTCAGCAGTGTGGTGGCTGCCACAGACTGACTGTTCAACATCCATCCAAAACTACAGATGCTGGAAAGCTAAAATGACACCCCCCAGATTCTTGTGAGCTAGGAATCTATGATTTATGTTCTGCTCTTGTGTGAGACATAAATTTGGAATACAGCTAAGTAGCATGGGACATCCGTTTTGCTGTCACAGATCATGATAGATGCTGGGGGATTCTGGTGAGTAGCTTCCTGATTCATCGGCTTCCTGTAGTAATGACTGTTGTTTTCCCCATCACAGGCAGAGGTCATGTGCCTCTCGAAGCTGGGAGTTGTTCCTGGACCTAAAGCCTGCTTCTCCATTTAAACTAGCCAGATTTATTTCTATTGTCTGTAATTGAACAGACACTCTGACACATGTGGTTTAAACAAATAGAGATTTATTCTTCATACGAGATAAAAAGTTCAGGGATAAGAAACTGTTGGTGTTGATTTAGTAACTTAAGATGTCAAGGTCTGGGATTCCCTGGCAGCTCAGTGGTAAAGAATACACCTACCAATGCAGGAGACAGAGGTTCGATCCCTGATCCAGGAGGATCCCACATGCTGAGGTGTGCCGCAACTATTGAGCCTATGCTCTACAGCCTTGGAACTCCAACTGCTGAACGCATGTACCTAGAGCCTGTGCTCTGCAACAAGAGATTGTACCGCAATGAGAAGCCTGCAAACCACAAGTAGAGAGTAGCCTCTGCTTGCTGCAACTAGAGACAAAGTCTGTGTAGTAACAAAGACCCAGCACAGCCAATAGATAAATAAAGAAAATTATATATATTTATATAAAGATGTCAAGGTCTTCTCTAGGAGTCTCTTGACTTTCCCTCATGGTCACAAGATGGCTGCTGTACCTATAGCCATCACAGAAAAATGTGGTGAATGCACACTATGGATTTTGTGGAGTAGCTGGAAGAAATCTACTAGATTATTTGTTAGACATCACTGATAGATAATGCAGTTCCTATCCATAACCTCCCATTCTCTCTAGTCACCTTTTAGTTAGGTAAGGCAAAGTAACACAATTTTGGCTAATGAAATGCAAGCAGCACTCTGATGGGTGAGGATCCTGGAAAAATCTTTGTTCTCTAGATAAAATATGTGCAGTGTACCTTTTAACCTTTCTTTCTTCCCTCATATTCCTGCTGCATAGAATTCTGTACAGTGCCTCCATTACATGTTACTTATCTACTCTTCCAGTGTTGGATACATACGTTGCCTCCAGCTTCATTCCACTGCAAATAATGCTGCTGTGAGCATCCTTGTACATCTCTAGTTGTAGACCTGAAAAAGAGCTTCTCTGAGACTGCTAGATCATAGGACATACACATACATATTGACCAGGTCCTGTCAGATTGCTCCCTATTTTGCAGTGTACTCACCAACAGTGCATTGAAGTATCCCAAATCTTTACCAACCCTTGTACTTATTTGGCCTTCTAATTTAAATATATATATATATATATTTATTTATTAATTTGGCTGCACTGGGTCTTAGTTGTGGCACACGGGATCTTTAGTTGCGGCATGCAAACTCTTAGTTGCCACATGTTCCCTGCCCAGGGATCAAACCCAGGCCCCTTTTATTGGGAGCACAGAGTCTTAGCCATTGGACCACCAAGGAAGTCCCCTTCAACTTCTAATTTTTGTCAATCTGATAGTACAGAACTATAAAGGGATATGGCTATTTTACGTTGGATTTTTCTGATTATTAACAAGTTTAGCATCTCTCTATGTACCTGATGGTCATTCTTGTTTCCCCTCCTGGGAATCACCTGTTGATAGTGTTGGTCCAGTGTTCTATTGGGTTTTCCTGTCTTTTTCTTATTGAATTTTTAAGAATTCCTTTTAATATTCTAGATAATAAACCCATTGTTTTTTGGGTTTGGGGTGTGGCAACTGTATATAAAACTTTCTGTTAGCTTTATCTGTTGTGAACTTTGTTGATAGAAATCCTAAATTTTGATGTGGTTAAATTCATAAAAATTTCTCCTTATACTTGGTGGCTTCGAGTCTTGCTTGAGAAGAATTTCCCATTCCAAGATCACAAGGATCTTCATTTCTTTTATTAATCTTGCAGGTTTTTTAAGTATTTAGTCTTTAATCCATCTGGAATTTACTTTTATATGTGGTATGAGGAAGACTCTGTTATGATCTGAATTGGGTCCCCCTAAAATTCATATGTTGAAGCCTTGACCCCTTACTGTGACTATATTTGGAGATAGGGACATAATGGAGGTAATTAAGATTAAATGAGGTCATAGGGTAAGGCCCCCATCCAATAGGGGCCTGCTGTCCTTTTATTTTTTTAATTAAAAAAAATGTTTGGCTGTGCTGGGTCTTCGTTGTGGTGCACGGGGTTTCTCTAGTTCCGGCGCTTGTGGCCTCTGTTGCACCACAGGGGTTTCTCCTCGCTGTGCACAGGCCTAGTTGCCCTGTGCACGTGCAATCTTAGTTCCCCAACCAAGGATCAAATCCATATCCCCTGCATTGGAAGGCGGGTTCTCAACCACTGGCCCACCAGGGAAGCCCTGGGACTGCTATCCTTTTAAGAAAAGGAAGAAAAAAGAAAAGGAGGAAAGGAAGAGACATCAGAGCACATCCCCTCTTTCTTTGTCTCCTTCTTCCTCCCCCTGCCACGCCAGCCCCTGTGTAAGGACAGTGGAAAGGCCATGAGAAGATCCAGTGAGAAGACAGCCATCTACAAGCTGTCTACAAGAGAGACCTCTTACAGGAGACCAACCCTGCTGACATCTTGATCTTGGACTTCCAGCCTCCAGAACTGTGAGAAAATTCATTTCTATGGTTTAAGCCTCCTATTCTGTGGTCCTTTGTCATGGCAGCTCAAACAGACTAATATAAAATCCGGCCTTTTCTCCAACTAGTGAATAACCCCATCTCTTAAGCAATTCTCTTTCCCCTGATTTGTAGCATCATCTTTACCATCTATAAACTTTGAGTTCTCTTTAATGTTTCATGTTGTGTTTAAGTTCTCTTTTATCATTTTATTAGAGCTTTCCTCTGCTCATGCAACACTGATTTTCCTACATCAGTTTTGCAGTGTGTTTGACTACCTAACGGGGTGAGCTCTCCATCTTTCATTTCTTTTTCAAAATTGATTTTTATCTTTTCATATAAAATTACAAATCAGTTTGCTGAATTCTTTAGAAAAGAATTTGCCAGCATTTTGATAGGAATTGCATTGAATTTATAGATTAATTTGAAGACAGTTGACTGCTTCACAATGTTAAATTTTCTCCTCCACAGAATATAGTATATTTATTCATTTTCCAGGTTTTCCTTTATGTCCTCCAATAGTGTTAACTTTTTTTTCTTCTCCAGCACAGTCTTATACATTCACTGTTAGGTGGATTCCTAGATTCTTTCTAGTTTTTCTTGCTATCATAATTAAAGTCTCATGTTTTTGTTTTGCTTATTGTTGATGTAGATGCAACTTTTTCTTAGGCCTCAAGTATGCTGAATCAGATTAAGCACAATCCCCAGTTAATGACATATTCTCCTTACTGATGCCTGTATAGTCTGCTTTTATTTTATTCAGTTCAGTTCAGTTCAGTCTCTTGGTCATGTCCGACTCTTTGCAATCCCTTGAATTGCAGCACGCCAGGCCTCCCTGTCGATCACCAACTCCTGGAGTTCACTCAAACTCATGTCCATCAAGTCGGTGATGCCATCCAGCCATCTCATCCTCTGTCGTCCCCTTCTCCTCCTGCCTGCAATCCCTCCCAGCATCAGGGTCTTTTCCAATGAGTCAGCTCTTCACATGAGGTGGCCAAAGTATTGGAGCTTCAGCTTTAGCATCATTCCTTCCAAAGAACACCCAGGGCTGATCTCCTTTAGAATGGACTGGTTGGCTCTCCTTGCAGTCCAAGGGACTCTCAAGAGTCTTCTCCAACACCACAGTTAGTTAATTATTTTTAATAAAGCAGTAAGCACCCAGAATAACATCTCCAAGCAAAAGCTAGAACTTTACATCACACAACATAATATCCTCAATTACCCTCTGCCTCTCCCCACTCAAGGCAGCTGTAATCCTGAATTTCATATCAATTATTTTGTTGCTTTCCTTGATATATTGTTTTATTGCATCTTTAGATATTCCTTCAAAGTATATACATTACGTATATTACACAGGTATAATTCTAGTATTGTAGTTTACAGGATGTAAACGCTGTGGTAGTCACTTGCTGTCTGCTTTTATCATTGAATAACATTTGCTAAGATTCACTCATACTGTTGCGTGGTGCTACAGTCCATTCATCTTGGTTGCTATGTAATACTCTACTGTCTGAATATGCCACAGCTATCCTACTGCCCTATCGATGGATATTGGGGGTGTTTCCAAGTTTCTGCTACTATAAATTGTGCTTGAGTTTGCCTAACTCAACAACTGTCCTCAGACTAAAGTACATTCCTTGCTCTGTTACCCTGAGTTTCTACCTTCCCTTAGATTTCAACCTAATAAATTCTTGCTCTCTGGCCAATTCTGGCTTTTAAATAATTTGCGCTTGTATTTTAACTAGCATTTTTACTGTTTTACTCAGAAAGATTAGCCCCGAGTCCAGCCAGTCATATTATTGGAAATAGAATTTCCTCTAATCCTAATTAAAAAATCAGTCTAATAGGAAAATGGGAAAAAGACATGGTAATTAATTCATAGAAGAAATACAAATGGCCAAAATAAATATATGAAAAGATGCTTCATTTCACAAGTAAGCAGGAAAAGGCAAATTAAAACAATAATGAAATATTACTTTGGACCATCATTTCAGCAAAAATTAAACATTAATAATATTAAATGCTTACACTGTTGGAAGAATGTAAATTAGCGTAGTATTTTTGGAAAGTATTATGACAGTGTCTATCAAAATAAAAAATGTACGTTCACATTAACCCAGCACTTTGGGAAAGTGCCTTCCCAGAATAGCACTTGCATATGTGAACAAAGATATATGGGATATACTTTGCAGCATTATTTGTATGAAAATGTCACTCAGTCATGTCCAACTCTTTGTGACCCCATGAACTGAAGCTTGCCAGGTTCTTCTGTCCATGGGGTTTCCCAGGAAAGAAAACTGAAGTGGGTAGCCATTCCCTTCTCCAGATCTTCCTGACCCAGGGATTGAACCGGGTCTCTTGCATTGCAGGCAGATTATTCATATTAATTTTTAAAAATTTAGAAACAACTTTTAAATGTTCATCAGTAGAAGGGCTTGAAAAAATATGCACATGCAAATTTTGCCTTCATTAAAAAATAATAGGATACATCCATATGGACTGTTGTGAAAATATCTCTTAGATGTGTTAATTAAGAAGAAAAAGCCAAGGTAATATATATGTGGTATGTGTGTGCATACACATGCACAGTTGGCTACTTACATTTATGTAAAGGCCTGAAACAGTAGTTCTCAACATTGGCTGCACAGTGTAATTACTTGGGGACTTTTAAAAATAGTGGTACCTGGAACCACCCCAGAGATACTGAGGTAATTGGTCTGGGGCACAACTTGGGCAATGGGATTTAAAAAATCTTCCCATGTGATCCTAGTGTGCAGCCAAAGTTGAGAACTGCTATAAAGAATGGAGCTCATTAAAATGTTGGCGGTAAGGAACATCCCTGGTGGTCCAGTGGTTAAGACTCCATGCTTCCAATGCAGGGAGGGTGGGTTTGATCCCTGGTCAGGGAACATGACACACAATCCAAAAAAAAAAAAAAAATGCTGGCAATAATTAAGGAGGGGAATAGAAATGAAGTGAAAGGGGACCTTCATATTTTGTTTTTTAATGTTTGAATCTTACACCAGGATAATTATTTCTTGATAACAAAAAGGGGAAAGAAAAGAAGCAGAAGTATTTCCTCCTCTTCTTCCCCAGCCTCTCCTGTATAGAGTTCATCATTCCTCAGTGCTCTGTTCTTCATGCACTCATACATTCATTCATTCAGTAACTATTCACTGAAGCCTGCTTTGTGTCAGGCACACACTAGTTATCACACTAGTTATCATTAATCTTGTACTTGGCTGTTTCCCGCACCTGGGTCCCCTCTGTCTCCTGCATGTGGCACAGTGTCCACCACTCCGAAAATTCATTCACCACATTCATGTGAATTTCCTGAGTCTCTCCTTTGATCTGAAGCCCTCAGCACCCCTCAGGAGTGACTGTAGAGGGCTAGGAGCCTTTAACCTGTTTTGAGAGTCCCATAGCTAAAACATCTAGCTAGGTGAAAGGGGCTTTCACATTTTGCTTTTTCAATTCTCTTCCTTCCTAGAGAAAGTCTTAGCAGTCCAGTACACTCCACCCCTAGCCTCTTCAAGGGTCCTGTTTCTGCAAGGCCACTTTCAGCCAACAGGTGGCAGCCCTGTGCAGGAATTGGGAGAGCACACCCAGCCCAAAAGAATGGAGGCTACAGCAGAGGGTTCTGGGGTCAGGCGCAGGGGCAGGTCTTGGCAGGACAGGTGCACAGAGGGAGAGGGGTGGGGTTCCATTTTTGGCACAAAGTACAAAGGACAAGAGAATTATTTTTGTAGGTCAACATTAACCAACTGTTCTGGGTACCCAGGTTTGTGAGGTTTCTTTCCCCTTCCATCTGCAGCAGTGCCCTGTTTGGAGGTGTCCTCTCCAGGCTTTGTCCTCAGGAGGACTCTGTCCCTCCTCAACCCCTGCTCAGCACCCCAGCCTGGGTCTTGACTCTTCCTGCCTGTATATGTCTTTGCTGATAGAGATGATTATGGTGGTTGGAGAATGGAGGTTGCTGGTTAACGTGTAAAATAAGGGTAACATCCTGGGTGATACAGGGATCCTCTGTCAGGTACATTTCCTTCTGAAGTCTTCATGTGGCAGACTTAAGGATTAACAGTGAAGGAACTGTCCAGGTTATCCTGCTATTATCTCTGAGCTGCTGAGGTCTGACAAGAGTTTGCCAGAATGCTCTTTTCTTGCCACTCCGGTTTCTCTTTAGCCTGGTTCTCTTCACTGCCTTCTGTCTGTCTGTCTTCTGTCTGGCTTCACTTTTTATCCATCCTTTCATCTTTTGATCTTTCTCATCTTATTGTCTGAGTCCTTCTTTTTATCCTTCTAACTCTCTCTCTTAAGTCCTGATAATATACATTGTTTAGAACACAAGCTGATTCTCTATCTCACTCTCTGACTGTCATGCCATATCTCCAGCCATCTAATCCTCTGAGCTGGGGTTTTCAGGAGTCTTGACTTGTGGAATTCAATCAGGAAAAAAAAAAAAAAACGGGGGAGGTTTAGGGAGAGCGCAGTTGCAAATTTGCAGAGAAAGAGCTCAGCAAACTCTTGGGTCCAGTCTGGAACACAGATCAGTCACCTGATGGGAGTCAAATGTCTCGTCAGCTCCTCCTCTTCCTTTTTTCCAGAATCTTTCTCCAGCACCAGCCCCTCTACTCCCACCCTACATGCCTAGTGGCAGGTACAGCTAGGGCCAGAGGTCAGTAGGGAAATGGGCCAACCCCGCTTAAGGACTAGACATGGAATGGGACTCAGCAGGCTGGGGCGGAGAATGGAGGAGGTGGCCTCTGACCCCAGCTCTGGCCCCTTCTGGGGGTCCTGTGTGACCTGCCATAGGTCATGGCCCCTCCTCTCCAACCACAATCTACATCACAAAACCCACAGCTCGTAACTCACTGCCAACCAGGGAAGTCTGGGATTGATTTAGGGCCCCCTCTGATCAGTTCACCCTCACTAGACTGTGGCCCCTGGGGTGGGGGTGGGGATGAGGGTCATGGGTGAAGTTCAGGCAGGGGTATCCTGGCCCAGGACTACATCATACCTGTTGCACTCTTAGTGGATTTGTTGGGGGAGGGATCCAGGCACAGGAATTCAAGTTTCTCACCCACCAGCCCATCCTCTCTGGCTCAGCCCAGGGCCATACTGAGGGAGCAGTGTCCATAGCTTATTAGGTTTGCAGGGTCGGTGTCCTCAGGATTCAGGTCCCTGGCATCTTACAAAGCAAAGAGAGCATCCTCACCCACCAAGGGATTAGTTAGCTGAGTCCTAAATAAGCCCCTCCACCCATCTCCACAAAGTTCATGTATACTGCTGGGCTCAGGGCAAATCTTCCCAGTCTAGGGTTCCACAGTCCACCATCAATTACATGTATGTTTCACCTGGTGCATTTCATGTTGTTAATTTCCATCTATCCACAATACATTCCTGGAGATAATCACTAAAGAATCTCCTCCACTTGGAATGTTGCCAACTTTTTTGACCATCCTCCACAGTAAATATGGGCTTCCCTGGTGACTCAGATGGTAAAAAAAAAAAAAAAAATCTGCCTGCCAATGCAGGAGACCTGGATCGGGAAGATCACCTGGAGAAGGAAATGGCAACCCCCTCCAGTATTCTTGCTTGGAGAATCCCATGGACAAGAAGAGCTTGGTGGGCTACAGTCTATGGGGTCGCAAAGAGACACGACTGAGCAACTAACACACAGTAAATACATCTACCTCTGGCCCTAGGACACATGAATATGCATACAGATAAAAGCAAAGTGTGGGACTTCCCTGGCGGTCCAGTGGTTAGGTCCAGGCGGCTGCCAAAGCAGGGGACCCGAGTTCAATCCCTGGTCTGGAGAGATCCCATGCTGTGGAGCAGCTAAGTCTGTGAGCCACAGCTCCTGAAGTCTGTGTGCTCTAGAGCCCATGTGCTACGATGACTGAAGCCCATGCACCTACAGCCCACGTTCTGCGACAAGAGAAACCATCGAGATGAGAAGCCTGTTCACTGCGACGAAGAGGAGCCCCCCACTCTCTGAAGACTAAAGCAAGCCTGTGCGCAGCAATGACGACCCAGTGCACCCATCAATACATAAACAATTAAATAAATAAAAGCAAAGTGTAATAAACCGTGTTGCACTGTGATGTTTTCTACTCCATTTTATTTTGTTGTAAGAAACATTTTAAAACATACTTTTATGAACCACTAAGGGGCTGACAGTTTACAAGTAACTTCTTACATTTTTTACACCTTTGCAAGCTGTAACACCCATTTTACAAACGGGAAAATCTGAATCATCTTCATAAAAGCCGGTGAGGTCATCAGGCAGGGTTCTCTCATTGACCCATTTTATAGATAAGAAACACAGACTCTGAGAGGTTCATGGACCTGCTTGAGATCACCCAGCTGGTAAGTGACAGAGATGGCGTTCCAAGACAGGTCTTCCCTGGGCAGGGTGGGTTTGTGGTCCCCCACACACTGTGGCATCCCTCTTCAACCCTTCCCGTTGATATCTTTGTCTCTTTCCAGTTTGAAGGCCATCTCTTCCAAGGGGGAGATGGAGGGACAGAACAGCTGAGTAATTCTGTTTTCCATGTCATCTGTTAACCCTGCACCATCTGCCCAATCTACTCTCAGCCCTGACCCGCTCTCTCTGAGTGGCTGGAGTGGGGGAGGAGGCGTTTTCCTGGGGTCTGGACTCAGAATACCCACAGAAAACTCATTTTTCTGCTCAGAACCAACAGCAGTGGCCTAGAATTACAGGGCGTGTCAGGGAGTGGAGCGAGAGGGGAGAAAGGATTTTCTGACATCAGAGGGATACAATAGCAGTCCCCTGCCCCCTACTCAGGGGCTTGTCTTCACGCCCCTCACACCTTCACCTTGGTGAGGCTCTGGAACTGTGGGGAGGGTGAGTTGACCACAGCAACCAGAGCCCTGCCATACGCTCTCGGGGTGAAGGCAAAGTAAGTCCATCTTACAGGGAGCTGAGGCAGATTTATGAGGCCTCGGGTGTGGCCGGCTGTTACTCAGCCTCTGACTTTTTAATTCCCCAGCCTCCTCACCCACCCCGCCTCCTCCCCAAGGAGGCCTTTGTGCAGGACAATGAGGAATCTATAAATTCCGGGGGACAGGGACGTGGGGGAGGGGAGCACTGGTCACTTCGGCTCAGTGTAGACAGCAAAGGGGGGGGGCCTTCACGGACCTGCCGCGTCTCAACTGTCCCACACAGGCCCAGAGAGAACGGTGGGGCCAAGCCTTACCGCTGCCTTTGACAAACAACAAGCTGAGCCTCCCAGGCGGAGGGTGTCTCTAGTCCCTGCTCCGTTCACTCCGTCTTTGGGTTTGGGTGTCAATACATCACTGTATTTATTTATTCTCCCTCTCTTCCTCATCCCCTAGTCATTCCCTCGCCCAGGCATTATTCACTCAACACTCACTGAGTACTCAGTGTCCAGGTCAAGGATGGGGGGCACAACGGGCAGACCCTGGCTGGCCTGGAGGAGCACAGAGCAGAGAGCTGTGGCTCAGAGGGGCCAAAGTGGAGCTCTAACCTTTTCAGGCTGGCAACCTTCACCCTCCTCTCTTTCCTCGGCAGGTCCTCTGCAGTGATGTACTTCCATCGGCTTTTTTTTTTTTTAATAGAAGCATAGTTGATTTACAATGTTGTGTTAGTTTCAGGTACACAGCAAAGCAATTCAGTTACACATGTATCTTTATTTTTTCCAGATTCTTTTCCCTTATAGGTTAGAGCATTTTTAATGTAAACCTGCCAAGGGCTCTGGGAGTTAGGGATTATGTAAGTGTCCCCGGACACTTTGCTAATGTGGCCCTGAGAAGGTAAGTGGTTGCCCTCTGGCAGGGAACAGCACACCAGGACCCAGGCCCTTACCTCCGCATCACAGCTGCACCTCCGGGTGCTGTCGGGACCCAGAGCGAGGGCATGGGCTGTGGCCTAAATGTCCTCTTCTACTCGCCCAAACTAGCCCTGGGCCACCATACTGCCCCCTCCTCAGTTTTCTGTTCTTCTGTGCTGTTCCACCTTCGTGCAGTAGTTGCTAAATGCCCCAGGCTGGACCGTGTATTTACTCACCTCACCCATCCATTGTATGATAATAATTAATGAATCCAATGCTTACGACGCATGTGTATGTTTGTTGAACAGTCACACATCCTGTGTGTCCTGTTGTGTGTCTACTTGTAAACTGGGGCTATTTGTATGTACTTCGTTATACAAATTAATCAAGCCGTGTGAAGCACTTAATGCCTGGCACATAGTAAGTGTTCAGTAAATGTGGTTGCTGAGATTTCTGTTACTGGAAACCACAGGCTGGCCCACATGAATGAGGCATTTGGGTGAACACAGGGGTTTGCAGCATGTCCCTCTCAAAGAGTAGACCCTGAGAGGTGAGCAGATGGCCCAGAGTCCAACTCATTTCCCAGGGACTCCCGCATTCCTGAAATGAATGGAGATGTTGACCACTTTTTAGGTTTGTGCTGGGTGTCAGGCTAGCAGACAACAAGAAACATCCCCAAATTCATGGAGCTGGCCTTCTGGTAGATGAAACAGACCACAAACCAAGTGAATGAAGAAGACAGTTACAGAAAGTGCTAAGTCCTGTGGAAGATACAGATAAGGTTAAGTGACACAGTACATCGGCAGATGGCTGGTGGGGCTGCTTCAGGATTGAGGTCAGGGCTGATGCGGAAGTGACATCCCTGTGAAGAACCTGGGCAGAGCGTTCAGGGCAAAGGGATCCTCATGGCCAAGGCCAGAGACGGGGGAAAAGCTTGTCAAGTTCAAGGAGCAGAAAGGCAGCCAGTGGGAGCAGAGCCCAGGCAAAACAGGGAATGATGGAGGAGAGGTCAGCACAGGCAGGGGCCAGGGTGAGAAGTTGGGGCTCTCTTCCAAGGGAAGCCATGGAGGTTGTTTAGCAGGAGTGACATGCTCTAATTTGTTGTCTGATTTGTATTTTTAATGGGCCCCTGGCAGCTGGGTGAGCTGACTGTTGAGGAGCCAAGAGAGCAGACAGAAGCTTGCTTCTGCAGTTGCGCAAGGAAGCAGGAGTAATAGGGGCTTGCACTCTGGAGCGAGTGGCAAGCAGGGGCTGATCCAAGATACATCTTGGAGAGAATTCCCTGCTGGTCCAGTGGTTGGGGCTCTGTGCTCTCACTGCCAACGGCCAGGTTCAGTTCCTGCTTGGGGAACTAAAATCCCACAAACCCAGCAGTGTGGCAAGATACTATCTTGGAGGTAGAAAAAAAATTGCTAGTGGACTGGACAGGGGAAGGACGGGAGAGAAATTGGGGAGGAGACAAAGAGCTAGAGAAGCCGGGTTTGCAAACCTGTCTGGGCCCTGGATCTTGAGAGCCCTTCTGCTCTCTCTGGCTCTGCCCCACAGAGGTCATTTGCACTCCTTCACACAGTCGTCTGCCCTAAAGCAGGGGCAGTCCACGCTCGCTAGCTCTTTCCATCCCTCGGTGAGAAAAATGCCCCCATACCTTCCTCCAGAGTCAACACCTGCCAAAGAGAAGCTTGGATTTCAGACCATTCACTGCCGGCCATTGTTGAGACCACAACCCGCACAAGCGCACAGCTCCCCTCTCCCCAGCCTGGACCACTGGCCCGGCCTGAAACGTCCTCGAATCTCAGACATAGAGGCGACGGGCTTGTAAGGACACCGGCCTTAGACGACTCAGGGCAGGAGCGGGGAGGAAGGGCTTGGTCTTTCCTAAGGGAATCTCCCGGCCCCGCTCCCGGGGGAAGGAAGTCCCCTCCCGGACCTGCACCCCCGACCCCGCTCCCCGCCGCGGAGGCCGCTGCCCCTCCCGCCTGCGAAAGCTCGAGAAGCCGATCTTCCGGCCTCGGGCTACGGGCGGGGGAGGGCCGAGCGGTAATTGCTGCCATCTGCTCCCTCCTCCCCTCCCCTGCCCCCAGCCTGGGGGAGGGGCTGAGGCGTGCCAAACACCCCCTCTTACGCGCACACCCGGCAGCCGGGAGTTCAGGGGTGACCCGCGAACGCGCCTTCGGGCGAACGCAGGGGGGCCACGAGAGCGCCCCCATCCTCCTTTCTGGCAGCGGACGAGGGATGCCCTCCTGGAATCACCCACAGTTCAGGTTCTGCTCCTCTGGGATAGGGACTTAAGAAGCATCCTGGGAGCTGTCCTACCTCAACTCACTATCGCAGGCTCTGGTCCGTGGTTGAGGCTTGTTTTGGATACTGACGCGTCCACCTCTCAACTGCAGGGCTGTGACTGGTGTTGCGGGGAGAGGAGGGTGTGGAACTCTAGGCTGGGTCTGGAAGCAAGGCGGCTGGAGACCGAACTTGGCTCTCAGACTCCTCCTTCCGGCTGGGCTCAAATTCTCGAAGGGGTGCTCCTCAAGGGTGGCTCATCCTGAATAGGTTCCTCCTCTGTGAAATGAGGATACCCCAGTGTCTACTTGGGTGATTCCACCCAGGGCTACTTGCTAGACCAGGAGCGTCAGGCCTGCCCCTGGGCATGGGGAGGCCCTGGGCAGGGGAGTGATGACAGGGGAAGGTGTGTGACCCTGTGGAAGGTGCTGTGACCCTGAGGAGGGGACCCTGGGGAGGTGCTGGGGACCCTGAGGAGGTAGGGACTCTCCTGGGGAAGAGGGAGGGTGGGCTAGGGACTGGAGGCTGGGGAACAGATTATGGGAACAGCCTTACTGGTTTCACACCCATCTCCTGGGGTCTCTGCAACTTCAGGTCATTTAGCTATTGTTCACCTGACCCCTATCCCTGTACTGATGACAGGTCTGACACTGGGGATGCTCACAGGGCACAGTACCTGCACTGCCCTGGCACAGGGAGCCACTGCCCACACGCTTACACATCCTCACACCCACCCTCAGGGTCTAAACAACCACACAGGTGCAGAAGCATAGCTAATGGTCCTGAGAGATTTGTTCAGTCAATAAGTCATGTCTGATGCTTTGAGACCCCATGGACTGCAGCACACCAGGTTTCCCTGTCCTTCATTATCTCCTGGAGTTTGCTCAATCTCATGTTTGTTAAGTCAGTGATGCCATCCAGTCATCTCATCCTCTGTCGTGCCCTTCGCCTCCTGCCTTCAGTCTTTCCCAGCATCAGGGCCTTTTCAGATGAGTCAGTTCTTCACATCAGGTGGCCAAAGTGTTGGAGTTTCAGCTTCAGCATCAGTCCTTCCAATGAATATTCAGGGTTGATTTCCTTTAGGATGGACTGGGTTGATTTCCTTGCTGACCAAGTTACTGTCAAGAGTCTTCTCCAGTTCAGTTCAGTTCAGTTGCTCAGTCGTGTCCGACTCTTTGCGACCCCATGAATTGCAGCACGCCAGGCCTCCCTGTCCATCACCAACTCCCGGAGTTCACCCAAACTCATGTCCATCGAGTCGGTGATGCCATCCAGCCATCTCATCCTCTATCGTCCCCTTCTCCTCCTGCCCCCAAACCCTCCCAGCATCAGGGTCTTTTCCAATGAGTCAACTCTTTGCATGAGGTGGCCAAAGTACTGGAGTTTCAGCTTTAGCATCATTCCTTCCAAAGAACATCCAGGGCTGATCTCCTTTAGAATGGACTGGTTGGATCTCCTTGCAGTCCAAGGGACTCTCAAGAGTCTTCTCCAACACCACAGTTCAAAAGCATCAATTCTTCCGCGCTCAGATTTCTTCACAGTCCAACTCTCACAGCCATACATGACTATTGGAAAAACCATAGCCTTGACTAGACGGACCTTTGTTGGCAAAGTAATGTCTCTGCTTTTGAATATGCTATCTAGGTTGGTCATAACTTTCCTTCCAAGGAGTAAGCGTCTTTTAATTTCATGGCTGCAGTCACCATCTGCAGTGATTTTGGAGCCCAGAAAATAAAGTCTGACACTGTTTCCACTGTTTTCCCATCTATTTCCCATGAAGTGATGGGACCGGATGCCATGATCTTAGTTTTCTGTATATTGAGCTTTAAGCCAACTTTTTCACTCTCCTCTTTCACTTTGAAGAGGCTTTTTAGTTCCTCTTCACTTTCTGCCATAAGGGTGGTGTCATCTGCATATCTGAGGTGATTGATATTTCTCCCGGCAATCTTGATTCCAGCTTGTGCTTCCTCCAGCCCAGCGTTTCTCATGATGTACTTTGCATATAATTTAAATAAACAGGGTGACAATATACAGCCTTGACGTACTCCTTTTCCTATTCGGAACCAGTCTGTTGTTCCATGTCCAGTTCTAACTGTTGCTTCCTGACCTGCATATAGGTTTCTCAAGAGGCAGGTCAGGTGGTCTGGTATTCCCATCTCTTTCAGAATTTTCCACAGTTTATTGTGATCACACAGTCAAAGGCTTTGGCATAATCAATAAAGCAGAAATAGATGTTTTTCTGGGACTCTCTTGCTTTTCCATGATCCAGTGGATGTTGGCAATTTGATCTCTGGTTCCTCTGCCTTTTCTAAAACCAGCTTGAACATCTGGAAGTTCACGGTTCACATATTGCTGAAGCCTGGCTTGGAGAATTTTGAGCATTACTTTACTAGTGTGTGAGATGAGTGCAATTGTGCAGTAGTTTGAGCCTTCTTTGGCATTGCCTTTCTTTGGGATTGGAATGAAAACTGACCTTTTCCAGTCCTGTGGCCACTGCTGAGTTTTCCAAATTTGCTGGCATATTGAGTGCAGCACTTTAACAGCATCATCTTTCAGGATTTGAAATAGCTCCACTGGAATTCCATCACCTCCACTAGCTTTGTTCGTAGTGATGCTTCCTAAGGTCCACTTGACTTCACATTCCAGGATGTCTGGCTCTAGGTCAGTGATCACACCATCATGTGATCGTCTTCTCCAGCACCACGGTTCAAAGCATCAGTTCTTCAGTGCTCAGCCTTCTTCATAGTACAACTCTCACATCTGTACATGACCACTGGAAAAACCATAGCTTTGACTAGACGGACCTTTGTTGGCAAAGTAATGTCTCTGCTTTTTAATACACTAAGTTTGTCATAGCTTTTCTTCTAAGGAGCAAAAGTCTTTTAATTTCATGGCTGCAGTCACCATCCACAGTGATTTTGGAGCCCAAGAAAAAAAATCTGTCACTGTTTCCATTTTTTCCCTATCTGTTTGCCCTAAAATGATGAGACCAGATGACATGATCTTAGTTTTTTGAATGTTGAGTTTTAAGCCAGCTTTTTCACTCTCCTCTTTCGCCCTCATCAAGAAACTCTTTAGTCCCTCTTCATTTTCTACCATTAGAATGGTATTATCTGCATATCTGAGGTTGTTGATATTTCTCCCAGCAATCTTGATTCCAGTTTGTGATTCAGCCTGACATTTCACATGATGTACTGTGCATAGAAGTTGAATAAGCAGGGTGACAATATACAGCCATGACATACTCCTTTCCCAATTTTGAACCAGTATGTTATTTCATGTCCAGTTCTAACTGTTGCTTCTTGACGTTCATATAGGTTTCTCAGGAGGCAGGTAAGGTGATTTGGTATTTCCATTTCTTTAAGAATTTTCCACAGTTTGTTGTGATCCACACAGTCAAAGCCTTTTGTGTAGTCAATGAAGCAGAGGTAGATGTTTTTCTGGCATTCTCTTGCTTTTTCTATGGACCCAACAGATGTTGGCAATTTGATCTCTGGTTCTTCTGCCTTCTAAACCCAGCTTGTACATCTGGAAGTTCTCGGTTCATATACCGATGAAGCCTAGCTTGAAGGATTTTGAGCATTACCTAGCTAGTATGTGAAATGAGCACAATTGTAGGGTAGTTTCAACATTCTTTGGTATTGCCTTTCTTTGGGAATGGGATGAAAACTGACTGTTTCCAGTCCTGTGGCCACTGCTGAGTTTTCCGAATTTGCTGGTGTATTGAATGGAGCACTTTAACAGCATCATCTTTTAGAATTTGAAATAGCTCAGTTGGAATTCCATCCCTTCCACTAGTTCTGTTCGTAGTAAGGCCCACTTGACTTGGCACTCCAGGATGTCTGGCTCTAGGTGAATGGCCACACCATCGTGGTTATCCAGATCATTAAGACATTTTTTGTGTAGTTCTTCTGTGTATTCTTGTCACCTCTTCTTAATGTTTTCTGCTTCTGTTGGGTCTATATCGTTTCTGTCCTTTATGTGCCCATCTTTGCATGAAATGTTCCCTTGGTATCTCTGATTTTCTTGAAGAGATCTCTAGTCTTTCCCATTCTATTGTTTCCCTCTATTTCTTTGCATTGTTCACTTAGGAAGGCTTTCTTATCTCTCCTTACTATTCTCTGGAACTCTGCATTCAGTTGGGTATATCTTTCCATTTCCCCTTTGCCTTTCGCTTCTCTTCTTTTCTCAACTATTTGTAAGACTTCCTCAAACAACCATTTTGCCTTCTTGCATTTCTTTTTCTTTGGGACGGTTTTGGTGAGATTAGGCTCCTAGCTACACCAAGCCCATACCCACCTCCTCTTGTCAAGGTCCCCAGGTGGCACAGGTATCCTTCCTGCTGAGAACCCAGGACCTCACTGTGGGGTCCTATCCTTGTACCAAGGCCACAGACATGGAGCCCAGGATCAAGGTCACCTCCAGAACTGACTGAGCCCCTTTGTAACCATTACCAAAAGCCCCCCAATCCTCACCAGCAAGCTTCCTGACTCCATATTAGACAAAAATGGCCACCTTGGTATCCACCCTATAGCACCCTAAGTGAAGTGGCTCAGTCGTGCCCAACTCTTTGTGACCCCATGGATAGTAGCCTGCACCAAGCTCCTCCGGCCATGGGATTTTCAAGGCAAGAGTACTGGAGTGGGTTGCCATTTCCTTCTCCAGGGAATCTTCCCAACCCAGGGATCAAACCCAGGTCTCTCACATTGTAGACAGACGCTTTACTGTCTGAGCCACTAGGGAAGTGGATTAGGATAGCACCCTAATCACCCTCCTAATGCCACCCTTCCAGCAGGAATTTTTTTGTCTTGAGGCTAAACAAATTGGCTACTAACTCATGAAAAGTGTTGCCTCTCCCTTGAGCTGGCCCAGTGTTCTAGGAGTGTCCAGTCGGCTTTCTCTGTTCTGTCGAGAGATCAGCCTGCTGTGCTTTCCATGCCCACATCATCTCTACTCTTTGTTCTTAATAAGCTCACTCCTTTCTGAAATGCTCTGTGTTTGGAAATTGTTTTTCATCCCGTGCTCAGACTGCATGACACACAAATTCAGCACAGAATCCCTGCCACCTCCCTTCCTGCAACCTTGCCATGTCCAACAAACTTGTGTTTGCCACTGAGGCCAGCTCTACAGGGGTGGAGTTGCAGCTTCCTCCCCCCAACCATCTCTACCTCTGGCCTGATGGCCTGATTCCTCAACACAGGTGAGTCCTGGGGATGCCCAGCAGGCCTGCTCCCAGCCCTCAAGAGGCTCTCACCGCAGAGTGGGGATGCAATGTGAGTTGTTCCAGCATCCTCAGGAGCATTGGACAACCCGACGGTCCTGCCTGCTAGAGGCGTCAGGAGGATGACTTCTGGGTTGGGGCTGGAAGGAAAAAGAAAACTTCTTGGGGCAGGAAGAACAGCACGTGCTAAGACTCGGGAGTATGGAGGTAGTGATGTAGCAGGAGTGTTGGAGGGGAGGAACTGACAGGGATAAGGAGCAGAGAGGTATGTGAAAGGAGGCTGAAGAGGTATATACCTTAGACTTGGGTTTGTTGTAGCAATTTGATGTGTCAGCACAGGGAGGGACAGACAGGAACATAAGATGCTAGAAGAAGTGAAACTGACAGAAAGTAAGATTAAAAGGTGGGCTTAGGGTGGCTCATACGGTAAAGAATCTGCCTGCAATGCAGGAGACCTGGGTTTGATCCCTGGGTCAGGAAGATCCTCTGGAGAAGGGAATGTCTACCAACTCCAGTGTTCTTGCCTGAAGAATTCCATGGACAGAGGAGCCTGGAGGGCTACAGTCCATGGGGTCACAAAGAGTCAGACAGGACTGAGGGACGAACACTTTCACTTTTTTTCAAGATTAAAAGGTGGGTACTAGCCCAGTGATTAAAAAGGCCATTCATTCATCTGGGCCTCAGACCTAGAAGACAATAGGGACTGGTGGGACTGTGGCTCTCATGTCAGCCCCAGGGATTCCCTTCTGAAGACCATAGTTGCTACTCACCTCTGGCCACTTGTTGCCATGCCGGCTTCTGAGTTTAGTGTTGTCAGCTATTTTCAAGAAAAATTAGAACTGTAGAGTTTTACGGGTTACTTCCTGGTTTATAAATGTTGACAACTCTTTTAAAACTTTAAAATGGTGTGTGTGTCTAAAACACATGTAGCACAGATATATCTGAGGATGCAAACAGTGACAGCTACGGAGATGCTGGAGAGCTGTTGGAAGTTTTATAAAAGGGAAATGATCTTTATAACAGGCCTGAGTTTTAGGCCCACTCAGGGGCATTATGGAGGAAAGTCCTGACAGTGGGGCAGTTGCAAGTGTTAGAACCAGAAGACCTGAGGCCTGAACACAAGCAGCTGACCTGGAAAGGAGGGAAGGCGCTGGCACACCATATGGGTCTTCAGGAGTTAGCCTCCCCTTTAGGACACTGCAAAAACATCATAGAGTGGGTGGGGAGGCCTCTCTGGAGTGGGATGCCCCAGAAAATCCCCAAGGTTGCACTTGGGTAGGCAGGCCACTTGGAAGAACTGGGTAAGACATTCCCAACAGCCCCATGAGGGAGGGGCTGTGTTGGGGGAGGGGCTCAGGAATCCGCCTGGCCTTCAGGAAGACCCCAGCCAGTCCTAATGGGAACCACACGTGGGGTGAGCTGAAATCCTGGATTGCCTGTGACGTCTGGCTTTGGAATCGGACACTTGGCTCAGGTCACTCCTGACCCGCTCAAGTCTGAGGCCTCCCTGGCTCCCTTCCTAATCGCTGCCAGACACATTCTGCCCTGCACCCAGCTCTGGGGCCTGCCTGGGTCCTGGAGAGGAGGTGCTTCCCAGTACCGCCTCCTTCCCCAACTTCCTGCTGGGAGAGAACCTAAGCTCTGGAGAAGTATGGATTCTCAGATCAGAATCCTAGGTTTCCTGCTGGGCCAAGGGTTGATGCTCTCAGAATATCAGAATCAGAAGTCCTTTCCATTGTCCCCCAAAACAATGTGTCCCGAACTTCACACCCCTCCTGGAGCCCTGAGCTGCTACTGGCCTTGTAGAAACTGGTGCCCTCGACCTTCATCTTGCCCCTGTAGCATCTATGAGGCTCTCTGTGGCTCCCACAGGGATAATTTCCTGCAGGACCTCAGATTCCCGGGGCAGGGAGCAGTCCAAAGGGCAGGGCAAGAGCCTTGTAAGCAAGTGGTTTGCTCCTGAGGATTCCCTGTAAAAGCAAGTTAGGGGAACAGGTGTCTCCTAGCATACTTCCTTATGCTCTCTCGTCTCCCTAACTTAAACACCTCCTGGCCCAGGGATTGGAACTGTGTCACAAGATGTCTTAACACAACACAGCAGGTGTAGGAAAACTCCAAGTCCTTATTCGAGTGGGTCGCTCCAGCCTTTTGGCCATGGCTGTCATCATACCTGCTAAACCCTCTTCATAACCCTCTACCAATGGTGTGTATGTGTGTGGGGGTGGGGGTGAGGGGTTCACTTCCTGCTCAACTGCAGGACCCTCTCAGTGGTCCCCTACAGGCCCAGCCCCCTTCCTCCTGGGTCTCCTCCTTGAGAAGTTCCAGGCAGCCTGCTCAGGATCAGGCCAGGGGCCCAGGAGCTTGGACAGGCTGCATTCCTGGGGGAAGGGGAGAGGAGAGCAGGACTGCACAGAACCCCCTCCTCCCTTCCAACACAGACCCCAGGCTGCCCAGCCTGGAGCTCTCTTCTCCAGCCTGCTGAAGATGGCCAAAGCAGTGCCAGAAAAGCTCCTGGCAAAGGCAGCAATGCCAGGAACCTAGGAGCTTCTCCTGGGCTCTGCTGAGGAGGAAGCCATCTGTACTTGCAGCTATTCCACCCCTGAGGGAACCTAAGGTTTTCCAGCATTATAATGACCCACAGTGGGCACTGATAAGAGGCCCATGGGGCGAGACGGAGGGAATGCAGGGCAGAGGGATACGGCAACTCTTTGGCATAACTTAGCACCACACTCCTGCAAGGCAGTTCCATCTCCAGGGCGCAAGAACTTAGGGACTTGCAGAGAGAAATCAGGCCCAGCAGAATGGTAATCAGACAGCAGTTGTAGGAGATGATAAAGAGTGCTGGGGAGGAACAAGGAACCTCCTCCGGAACTGTATAGGTTGGAACTGTATAGGTTCGGGTAGTCGCTCCAACCCAATCCACCCCCATCCCCCAGCCAGGTTTCGGGAAGCTCTCCCAATGAATATTTAATAGCTCAGCGCTGGGCCTGATTGAATTTTAATGCTGGCGACCCGAGAGCTCCAGCCGAGTTCAAGCAATTAGTCAGGAGCCATTAACTGCTGACGGAGCTGATTTATGGGCGGGACTGGTGGTGGGTGGTGGGGGAGCCCAAGCTGCGAGAAGGTCCCGGATTGGGCAGACAAAAATCTCTGGGGTCAGCCAATCCCTACGGCTGTCTTGGCTTGGTTTGCATCTCATTTGCATAGCACTCCCACTAGGCAAACCTGGGTGGTGAGGAAACCCAAGGGTAGGGGCGTCTGTCTGAGAGCTGGACCCAGGCTTGGCCATTTTCCTGAGGCCTCACTGGCATTTATGTCGAGGAAAACCACGTTGTGTTTTGCACGTGGACTTTCATTATTCAAGGATCTCTCCCCCACACACCCATATCTTGGTAAGGCCCAGTTCTGAGGGAAAATTCCAAAGGAGGAGCACAGGGGTAGAGAGCAGGGCTGACCTGGGCACTCTGGGCAAAGCTGAGGGGCCTGGGGACCTAACAAAGGACTCTGGGTTAAAACAGACAGGAGTCCTGTGACTCTATGCGTTCCATGGCTCTCCCACCTCCCTGAGCCACCGCCCCTGCCAGTTCCGGGTACCCGCTTTGCTTCTCAGAAGGAGGTTCTGCACTGATGCAGATGAGAGTTGTGGGTTTTCATAGGACTGAATTATGCCTCCGAGGCCTGGGAATGAATTCAAGGGGCTCTTGGAGGAGATGACCCTCCTCCCCTCGCTACCCCTCATCCCCCTGACCTGTGTGAATGAGCTGGGACTCAGCCTGGAGTGCTCTATTGAACTATGCCCGACCCCTTAAATCGCAGGTCAAGGATTTAGCTGGCCTGTCGGCTGCCACTCTGGCAGGTGGCCTCCTCCTCATCAGCCCCCACCCCCACCCCTGTCTGAGCCTTCAACCACTGAGGATGTGGTGGAGAGTGAAATCCTTCTCCTGGGGTCCAGGCCTTATCTGAGCTGGAGTCATCTATACTGAGGGACGGGCAATGGAAGGGAATGGAAAGAGCTCTGGGCTGAGAAGCCAGTCCCTACAGGGAGGCTTGTAGAGAAGCTGGCAGGGAGATGGGGGGTCATTAGTCAAGGATGGCTTCCTGGAAGAGGGAGGGCAGAGTAGTGCCTGGGAGGAAGGGAAGGACGGGTCAAAGAAAAAGAAAAGGAGAGGAAATCTACTGCAGGGGAACACCCTGTTGGAATCAGGAGAAGGTGAAATGTAAGCTCAAAACTGTCCATCCCCGTCAGCAGTAGCTCAGTAGGAGCTTGCCTGCCTAGGCAGGTGAGGCTGAGTGTGAAGAGAAAATGAAAATTCCTATCACTACAGTGTGCCAGGCACTATGCTGAGCACTTTAAATATATTGTTTCATCCAATCTTTATAGCATTCTCAGTAGGAGGGTGAAAAAACTGGCTTGAAACTCAACCTTTAAAAAAAAAACTAAGATTATGGCATCCAATCCCATCACTTTAGGGCAAATAGAAGTGGGGGGGGGGGAGTGGAAGCAGTGACAGATTTTATTTTCTTGGGTTCCAAAATTACTGTGGACAGCCATGAAATTAAAAGACACTCCTTGGAAGGAAAGCTATGACAAACCTAGACAGTGTATTAAAAAGCAGACATCATGTTGCTGACAAAGGTCTGTCTAGTCAAAGCTATATTTTTTCCAGGAGTTGTGTGCAGATATGAGAGTTGGACCATAAAGAAGGCTGAGTGCCCAAGAACTGATGCTTTCCAATTGTGGGGAGTGGTGCTGCAGAAGATTCTTGAGAGTCCCTTGGACTGCAAGTCAAACCAGTAAGGCCTAAAAGAAATCAATCCTGAATATTCATTGGAAGGACTGATGCTGAAGCTGAAGTTCCAATACTTTGGTCACCTGATGCGAAGAGCCAACGCATTGGAAAAGACCCTGATGCTGGGAAAGATTGAAGGCAAAAGGAGAAAGGGGTGGCAGAGGATGAGATGGTTAGATAGCGTCACCGATTCAATGGACATGAATTTGAGCAAACTCCAGGAGATAGTGGAGGACAGAGGAGCCTGTCTCACTGCAGTCATTGGTGTCCCAAAGAGTCAGACATGACTTAATGACTGAACAACAAGTTTTCTTAGAATTCCCAATTTACAGATGAGGACTCTGAAGCTCCAAGAGAAGGGGTAACTTGCCCATGATCACATAGCTACTTGTTGGCAGAGTCTTTGCTCTTGTCCACCACTCCATTCTGCTCAGAGGCATCTCAAAGTCAATTTACAACTCTTTTTTATACTCTCCAAATCTACTTCTTATCCCTTTTTTTTTTTTTTTTTTTTTTTTGCTGTGCTGCACAAGATCCTAGTTCCCTGACAATGGATAGAACCCGGGCCCCCTGCAGTGGAAGCACAGACTGTTAACCGTTGGACTGCCAGGGAAGTCCCCTCCCATGTTTCTTAACTTCCCTCTACCAGCTTCCCTCTAACTGGTGATAAAAACAGATACTGCAGGTAATCTTTGCCAAAATCCTGAGAAACAATCCCGTCTACACTGTCACCCAAGCCTGAGTCCTTGGTGTAATCAATGATTTACAATTCTGGGAACTACTTCCTAAAGATTTCTGAATTCTGCTCCCACCTCTTCCCCTTGGTTCAGGCCCAGGTAATTCTCAGGCCAGGTGAGGTAAGACAGGAGCCCTTATGGAGCCCTTACTATGTGCCAGGCCCCGTGCTAAGAGCATTCCTGCATTTTCTCTTAATTAATCCTCACCAGAAGTCCGAGAGTGGGTCCTTTGATTGCTAGGTCACCATGTTACAAATGAGGTGAAGAAAGTCAGGAAATGGTCCAAAGAAACCCCCAGTTGTACTGGGCTCACTAGGATGTTGGGGTGGGGAGGAAACCCCATCAGATGACACAGAGCTCCAAAATCTCTTGCCCTTTTCAGCTGTTCTTAGAAGTTCACAGTTTTCTAGACTGGCTCTGTGTCCTGACCTCAGGGTGCTTCTCCCTGCTTTGACAGAGGAATTGGGCTTCAAGTGACAGAAGACCCAACTTAAATATGCCCTAACCAGTAGGATGCTTGTTTATTTTGTTGCAGAGCAAGACTTAATATATGGGGCTGTTGGCTAATTCAGTGACACAGCAATGTTGTCAAGGAGCTACATTTCCTCCCTTCCTTGTTTCTTTTTTCATTCTTTACTTCTTTTATTAACTCTACTGAAATTACATGCAGTCGAATGCACATTTTAAATATACAGTTTGATGAGTTTTGACAAATATATACCTGGTAGCCACCATTCCAATCAAGATATAGAACACTGATATCATGCCAGAAAGTTCTCTTGTATCTACATGTAGTCCCTTCCTCCCTTATCCTCATAGGTAACCCTTGATCTGATTTCTACCTTCATAGATCAGTCTGATATGTTCTAGACCTTCCTATGAATGGAATCATATTATATATACTCTTTTGTGTCTGACCCTTTTGCTTTCAACAGTGTTTTTGAGACTCAGCCATTTAGTTGTATGTGTCACTAGTTCATTTTTATTGCTGAGCAGGATTCCATTATCTGAATACTGTATTGCATTCTTTTTTCTCTGCCATTTTAATCATGTTGGTTTACGTCCTTGTACCCTAACTTTTCTTAAAATCACAAGATGGCTCTGCAATACTAAATACCACGTACAGACAACAATATTCAGAGTACAAGAAAAGCTGTTTCTCCTTTGGCTTCTGAGAAGTCTTTCCAGAATTCTCCCAAAGAACATCATCCTCTCATGCATCATAGGCCAAAATCATGTAAGTCATATTACATGTCCATCCTTGTTAAAAATTAATTAATTTGTTTGGCTGCCTCGGGTCTTAATTGCAGCACATGGGATCTTTCATTGTGGTGCAAGGGTAACTTAGTTGCCCCAGGGAATGTGCGATCTAGTTCCTCAACCAAGGATTGAACACATGTCCCCTGCATTGGAAGGTGGATTCCTTTTTTATTTGTATTTATTTATGTATTTTGGCTGTGCTGGGTCTTTGATGCTGCATGGGCTTTTCTCTAGCGGTGGTGAGTGGGGGCTACTCTCTAGGTGCAGTGCTCGGGCTTCTAACTGCTGTATCTTCTCTTGTTATGGAGCACAGGCTCGAGGCACACAGGCTAGTAGTTTTGGTACACAGGCTTGGTTGCTCTCTGGCATCTTCCTCGACCCGGGATTGAACCTGTGTCTCCTGCACTGGCAGGCAGATTCTTACCATTGAGCCAGCAGGGAAGCCCAGAAGGTGGATTCTTAACCATTAAATCACCAAGGAATTCCTTACATGTCCATTCTTAAACCAAACACTGGCAGAGAATAGAATTCCCACAGGTGTCTCAGACTAATCCAGACTCACCCCTGGGGCTGGGGAGGGGCTTGGCCTCCCCTAAAGAACCTGACAGCCTGGTCCCTGAAAAAAAATCAAGGCTGTGTTAGCAAGAAATGGGGGGTAATGTTTGTTGGTCAATGATCAGTAGTCTCTGCTTTATCTGATTCTTCAATGTTAACAATTCAGGTTTTGTTTAGGGATCCACCTCTCAAGAAATGTAACCCATTTCCAACAAAGGAGTAAACTCGGATGGAGTAAATCCTGATATGTCTGTGTCAGTCCTAGTAATCCTGCCCACCCCTACCCCCCTCGCCAACCCAGCCAGAGATTGGTTTAAGTATGAGAACCGTGGAAGACACAGATTGTAGCCACCTAACATCCATTCTTCTGTCTTATTCCTCAATAATAAAGAGCTGCATTTTATTTAGGGTGACACAGTGCTCTGCTGAAAAAAATGTTTTTAGTTTTTCTTGTAGCTACATATGGCCGTGTGACCAAGTTCTGACCAATACGATGTAAATAGAAATGCTGGTGGAACATCTGAGAAGGTTGCTTACGAGAGCTGATTCTGCTGAGGAACAACCTCTGGTCCTTCATTTTTGCTACTTTTGGTCTACAACATGGATCCAACCTGGCCTACAACATGGAACTCCAGCAGCTATTTTGGAACATGAAGTGAATTTGAGAATGAAATCATGTGAGATATACTGGGCCTCCAGTGACACTGAAACTATAGAGGCAGCACACCAGCATTGTCTATTTTCAGACTTTTTAGATTTATTTATTTTAGGTAAGAAGTGGATTTATTCAGATTCAGAGAGAAGCACACTCACAGACAGAGCATGGGCCATCGTAGGGTGAGTGCAGCCAGACTTCTTTTATATGAGAAAGAATCAACTTCAATATTGTTTGAATCACTCTGAATTTTGCCAACATCTACAACTGATGAACATAGGCAATAACGATTTCTGGTCAAAGAGACGAGAGGGAAAATCCTCTGGATGTCTCTGGGAGAAGTTTCTTTGTTCTCAAAAGGAGGTACCTGAGAGGAATCGTTGGGCCCATGAGGGATGATTAGAACTACATTCGGGCATTTTGTGACTTGAGGGGAGCCATCTAGGGACACAACAGAGATGGTGAGGGTGTTGGATATGAAGACAGAAGGAACCTGGGTCCCTGAAGAAGGTGCTGAGTCTCTGAATTAATCAACTCTGGAGTTACCATTTCTCATTCTTATGTAAAATACTGTGTTTGATCAATTCAGAAATGCACATTTGGTCACACTGTGACATTTCTGAAGTCAGTATACACCCTACTATCCGCAGCGCCTTAACCCGCTGCCAGCCAGGTAGCGGTCGTGCTTTACACTGGACACGTGTCCTTGCTGCACATGTACACATTTTGGTGACTTTCCTGCTGTCATGATTGGACAATCGCAACCCAATGATGTTTCAGTCCATAAACCATATAAGGACTCTCTGGGTTCTGACTGATATCTAGAAATTTTTATCAACTATCTGTCAAGATCATCTGCCAGCATCAAGACTTCCAGAATGAATATCGGTGGCTTAAAAGGAAGCCTCAAGGTTAACAGCGGATATGGTAGACAACCTGCAAAACAGTCCCCAGTGGTTGTGACCTCCTGCTAGTCACACCCCTGTGTAGCTCCTTCCCACAACGTTCTGGTTTGGTCTTTGTGACCGCTTAGCATAGGGCAGAAATCAGGACACTATGTCACTTTCGATGCTTCTGAACTGTGGTGTTGGAGAAGACTCCTGAGAGTCCCTTGGACTGCAAGGAGATCCAACCAGTCCATTCTAAAGGAGATCAGCCCTGGATATTCTTTGGAAGGAATGATGCTAAAGCTGAAACTCCAGTACTTTGGCCACCTCATGCGAAGAGTTGACTCATTGGAAAAGACTCTGATGCTGGGAGGGATTGGGGGCAACAGGAGGAGGAAGAGGGGACAACAGAGGATGAGATGGCTGGATGGCATCACCGACTTGATGGACCTGAGTTTGAGTGAACTCTGGGAGATGGTGATGGACAGGGAGGCCTGGCGTGCTGCGATTCATGGGGTCGCAAAGAGTCGGACACGACTGAGTGACTGAACTGAACTGAACTGAATTGATGTCACTTTCAGTATTAGGATATAAAAAGGCTGTGGCTTCTGTCTTGGATGACTGACTGAGCAGGAAGTAGATTCTGCTGCCCACAGCTTGAGGGCTAGCTTGTAAGACTCTGCCCCAGAAACATCCAGCTAAACCACTCCCAGATTCCTGACCAATAAAAATGATAACATAATAAATGTCTCTTTTAACTGCTGAGATTTGGGGTAATTTTTTTTTTTACAGAGCAATGAACAATTAATTCAGTGGAGCAGTCTTTTAAGAAATATTGTCTCACCAGTCCTTAAATCTACCCTGATGAGGAGTCCATGTGGAAAAACACTGGCGGCTCAGAGTTGAAAAGTGATTCCAAGAATCAGACTCTGGATGTAATAAACTGAAAGAAATTCGTAAGTAACTTATTTCACCCATGTTTTCCTTGTTCAATAGGTGCAAAAGTAATTTATATTTAAAAGTAGGGACTTCCCTGGTGGTCCAGTGATTAAGAATGTGCCTTCCAATGTAGGGGATGCAGGTTTGATTCCTGGTCAGGGAACTAAGATCCCGCACGTCACAGGACAAGCCCGAGCATCACATCTAGAGAAATCCCATGCACAGCAGCAAAGAATAAAAAAAAGTCAAAAGAAAAAAAAAAGTGTATTTCCACGTAAGTTCAAAAGGACATTTTAAGTAAATGTAAAATAAAAATTCTAAGTGATAAGAAATCATTGTGTGTGAGTATGCATGTGTCAGTTGCTCAGTCATGTCCGACTCTTTGCGACCCCATGGACTATAGCTCACCAGGTTCTTCTGTCCATCCATGGAATTCTCCAGGCAAGAATACTGGAGTGGGTAGCCAGTCCCCTCCTCAGAACATCTTCCTGTCTCGGGGATTGAACCTGCGTTTCCCACACCACAGGCAGATTCTTTACCGTCTGAGCAACCTGGGAGTGAAAGTGGCTCAGTCGTGTCTGACTCTTTGCAACTCCATGGACTATACAGTCCATGGAATTCTCCAGGCCAGAATATCGGAGTGGGTAGCCTTTCCCTTCTCTAGGGGATCGAACCCAGGTCTCCTGCATTGCAGGCGAAGGATTCTTTACCAGCTGAGCTGCTAGGGAGAGCAACCCGGGAAGCCCTAAGAAATCATTATGTTAGTTTAATTGGCAGTGCTTTTTCTTTCTAATGGTACATAAAGTAACCGTGCTTCTTATATCAGTGGCATCTAAATTGGATGAAATATGATCATGTGTTTTGCTTACTGTACTAGCCATTGTGAGGCCAGTTTTCTGGGACTTGCAGTTGAGGATTCTAACTCAGCTGTGTAGGAGAGGGTTGAGGAGGAAGTGAGTGAGGAGAAGGAGAGAACAGTGTGTGAGGGAGACCAGGAGGAGGCTGGGCAGGGGTCTGTGGTCAACAGCTCTAAAGTATTTACGGGAAACCCATGTTACTCACTGTTGTAAGTGTATTAGTCCTAAGCCTCCAGTGCGTTATTAAGGTCCAACAATTGCTGGCTACTTTGGAAATACTTGCATTTCCCAAACAAAAGTAAAGACATGTGACCTGACACAGGAATTTTCCTATATTTAAAATTTTTTAACCCACCCGAACCCCCCTCCCCCACCCAAAGCCATGCTTTTAGTTTTACAGCTTTAGGGCTCATACAAGGGCAAGTGGAAACATGCCAGACAGAGGCTTCCCTGGGACATAGGTTGCCCCTCATCTCCCAGAGCAGCGGCCAGTTGTTGGGAAAATGTCCAGGGGCCAGAATCTCAACTAGGCAAGAGAGGGGACTGGGGCTAGGGATCCAGATAGCTTTAGAGTTAGGTGTGAATCGCGATTCCTACATCCTTGACGACTCAATCGTTTGTTTCATGAACATCTCATCCTTCCTTGGGAAAGCCGCGTGAGGACTGGGCATCTATCATCAACCCACTTTACAGATTGGAAAGCTGAGGGGAGAGGGTTAGTTTACAGGGTGAAGGACAAACCAAGATTTGAATTCAGGCAGTCTAGCTCCAGAGCCTGTGCCTGTCTCAGTCACTGCCTTAGGGTACTTTAGATCTGCGGGAAATTTAGCAATCGCTGATCCAAACCCTTGATTTTACAGTTGAGGAAGCAGCGGTTTCACAGAGGGTGCAAGCCTTGCCCAAGATCCACAATGAAGCGTGGCTGGGCGGGACCCGGGCTGGGGCTTTCTGGATTAGAGCTGGTAAAAGAAGGGGGCAGAGGAGGGGGCTGTAGGCACCCGGAAGCACTGTCCCTCCCCACCTCGCCCCCAGTGGAAAGCACCCCATCTTTCCATTTTGGGAACGGGTTTTACTTGGTGGGAGGAGAGGTGGGGGTGGCCTCGGAAAGCCACTCGGCCTCCTTCATTCTCGGGATTCCCTGAGGGAGCCATTGTCCGGGAGGAATGTTCGGCCGGCAGCCCCGAGGGGGGCGGGGCCTCTCTGCGTGCCCCAGACAAGCCTGCTTTGTGCTCTCCACGCAGGGCCCCTCCTGGCCTTCCCAGTATTTTTCAGGGCTTCCAGGCCGGGTCGCTAAAGGAGGAAGCTATTGGAAAATGCCTGGGCCTTGGGAGAGGCACTGGGCCCTGAAACGCCAGTCTAGGAGGGCTGCCTGGAGGAGATGTGAGGGCATCACCCAGAGACCTGGGGGTAGTGGCTCCTCAAAGCTGAAAATTTGCATTCCCAGCATCTTATTACTAGAATTTGATCCTAATTGGACACAACGCACAAAGGCGAGTGTTACAAGTCAGTTCATCACGCTTTTATTTCCGGGGGGCGGGGTGGCGGGGGGGTGGGGTGGGGGGGAATCGACAACAAAGGAAATTGTTAAATTATTCTTGCATGTCCAGATAGTGGAATATTAAACTGTCATTAAAATTATGTGATATAAACAAGGATTAATCATATAGCACAGGGAACTATATTCAATATCTTGTAATAAACTATAATGGAAGAGAATCAGAAACAAGAATATAGATATATACATATATATATCGCAGAGTCACTTTGCTGTACACCTGAAACTATCACAATATTGTAAATCAACCATACTTCAATAAAAAATTATGTGATATAAATATATGTACAGACAGGAAAAGATACTCAAAATACTTGTTTATTGAGAAAAGCAGATTATAAAATAGTGTCAATCTCTCTCTATATATACATATCTAGAAAAATAATCTGCCTTATTCCAAAATCTTACTAGTGGTTTTCTCTGAGTGGTAGGATTAAAGAGTGTTTGATTTTGAAAACAAATTTTTGTTTTGTGCTTGTCTGTATTATCTAATTCTAAAAGATACTGTAAAAAGATATTTTGTGTAACTAAAGTAGTGTGTGTATGTTTGTGTGTGTGTATGATAACTGCCTGCTGCTTAGGCTGGGTTCCCCCCACAGGAGAAGTTTCTCCAGTTCTCAAGGGTAGGCAGGGACAGCTGTTCAAGCATCAGAAAAAATGAACAGTGAGCATCAGACAGGCAATGTGTCTAAGCCCAGTAATAATAGCAGCAACTCGCTTAGCACTTCACACAGTGCTTCTACACGCAGGATCTTATTTGAATGCTACCACAGCCCTCTCAGGACACATCCTTCACCTTTTACAGGTGAGGAGCCAGGCTCCAGCCGCTGAGAGCGCCTCCTCTGCCCCTGGCAGCGACAGGCAAGTGGGGGAGCTAGGATTGAATCCAGGGTCTCAGATCTCCAGTCACCACATCCCACTGCCTCCCCACGCATGTCCACTTCAGCATCTGCATTTGTTCCTCCACCTGTCCCCCTCCTCCTCTGACTGTGAGTTTCTCTGGTACACTTAAGAGTGTTATTCAAGTCTCTGTTCCCAGGACTTAATACATGGTAGGCATCAGTACATGCTGTGGAATGAACAAATGAATGAACAAACAAACATTCAAACCTGGAGCCCTGGTGAAGTAAGTCTTAGTAGTTCCCAAACCAGTTCTTTGTAGCCTGTGTCTCTTTATACTTGCTGTTCCGTATTTATTTCCTTTTTGGTCTTTAATACTTGCAAAGCCTTTTGGAAAATGGCTGACAGGGAGTGTGTGGGAACAGCTCTTCGTCTGGATCTGAACCAAAGCTTTAAAAAGGCTCCCACTACCCACTACGCAACAGTAACTGGAGGCAGCCACCCTAGAGGCCAAGGGCACAGAGGAGAAGCCCTGGGTGAGCTCTCCTCCCTGCCTGGGCGGAGGGTTTCTATCCAGGACCAGTGCTTGGAAGGGATGGGGCTCCTCGCTTTGAGTACAGACCCTTTCAGACCCCAGACCCAGAGTGGTGGACGTTCCTTCGTTGGAGAGAGGGCTGTGGTTACAGAGGCTGGGCCAATCAGGGAAGGCATCCTGGAGGAGAGACCTTGGAGGCTGGTTTAGTAAGGGGAGAGGCCAGGGCAGAGGGGAGAAAAGCAGGGAACATGCCTGAGCAGTTGGGCGCTGGATGATTTAAGTACAACCAGATGTGCTGGGAATCTCCTGTCAGGCCCAGCCCCAGTGAGGGCAGTGTGGGGGTGGGGGAGATCTCTGGGCCACTTGGATTTCCAGTTCCCCATTCTGCCCTGGGTCTGTAAGCTTTAAGGAAGGGAGAAGCCAGTGGAGTTCCAGAGGAGCTGGCATGTGAGAGAGTGAGCCAGGCAGGCTTGGGTGGAGTCTTATGCCTTTGGATAGGGTATAGGAAGGGAAGGGTTCTTCCAGGAAGCAGGATATTTATTGGGCTCAATCCCTGGAACCTAGAAAAAAGGATTAGGAGAGCCCTGGGGTAGGAGTTACCAGCTCTGCTGGGAGTAGGGGATAGCTAGGGAAACTTTACAGAAGAGGACATATCTAAGTTGGGGTTCTGCAGGATGAATAGGAGTTGCCCAAGCAGAATAGGTGAAATGATACTCCAAGGAGGAAGACAGTGGTTATAAATTGTATGGGTGCTTAGCGAGAGGTTCTGTGGGGGTATATCATAGGGGTAACGTGGTGGGATGACAGTTCAGTTTGGGGTGCTGGCCCAAAGTCCAGGATGGGGGTGGGATGGGTACGCTATTGCTCACAGACCAAATGGCAAAGCCAGAGGAGGTATGAGGATTTTGGAAGTGGGTCCCTGGGTCCCGGGCCTCTGGAGGCAAGGAGGGGACTGATAGCCAGCCCCAGCTCCTCCCCCAAGTCTTAAGTGGTCTGGCACAGAGCTGTGTCTGCCCAGAGGAAAGGGTGCTTTTTCTTATTCTCATGGAAGCTCTTAAGAGCCCTTGGCTAGCTGTGAGGTGGGGATTGGACCCAGACACAGACTGTAGCTCACTAGGAAGGCAAAGTTGGTATAAGCACACAAAGAGTAAGTGAGGGCATGAGCAGGGTTGGGGAGGCACTGGGAACTGGGCCTTGAAGTCTGAACAGCCAGAAAGAGAAGGGCTACGGCTCCACTTGTAGGGGAGTAGCCTGAGCCCAGGGTGAGTGGGGGGTGTGGTAGCCAGCGGGTGTGGTATGCTCTGGGCACACACCCTGGTCCCCCAGCCTGGACACATTTCCTTCCTTTCTTGCTTCTTAATGACTCCTGAGTGGCCGATCCAGAGGACTACAAAGAGAGGTCTCTCCGCCCTGCCCTTTCCTCTTCCTCTCTTCCATTTCTTTCTCCCTTCCTCCCCCTACCCCCATCCTTCCCCAGGCCCTTTTCTTTCCTTCCTTCTCACCCCACCTGCTCCTCCCTCCCTCTCTGGCTTCTGCATCTTCCCCAACTTTCTTCTTTCTCCCTTCAAAACTCTTCATGCTGATTCTCCCTGGGCCAGCAGGGGTTGTTTTCCTTGATGTTTTCAGAAAGGCCTTGCTGCAAGTCTCTGGGCCAGGAAGATCACACAGACACACCTCTGCACACATACCCATGTCCCACACCCACACGCACACGTGCACAGGCACTCGGCAGCACGCCCAAGCATAGTATCTGCCTCCTCCTTGGATGTCACATGAGCAAAAGGGCTGGGAAAGAATGGAGGGCTCTCTGCAGAGGCCAGGCAGAGCATTACCGTCAACACTACCACTATCATTATCCAATCCATCGCCAGGCACTTGACCTACCCAGGGATGATCACAAGACCAGCCAGAACTCTGTCCTCAGCAGGGAGCTCTTAGGGCACAGATCCCTCGACCTCGACTGGGGACAGTCAGAAGTCCTCAGAGAACAGACCCTCCCCCAAGGCCCCGCCCAGGAGGGCAGACATGATGAAGGGCCATTTGCCAGGATTGAGTATTTGTCAGCCCAGGAGGCTGGATGATGTATTAACAGGACTTTAATGAGCTTGGGGAGGAGGAGCCACACTTCACTGCCTGAGCCTGGTGGGCAGAGGAGTGACCAGATCAGCCTCACCCCCATCTACTAACATAAGTCAACCTATGCCTGTTTGCCCATTAGAAACAATTCAGCGCCTCCAAGTTGCAGCCCTTTCCCCCGTGAAGTCTGGTAAAGGCCTCTCAGTATGCTATCTTACTGGGAAGGCCTTCCTGAGGTCTAATCTCATTTTTCATACCAGCTCTGGAGGAATGGGGGAGAGGTGTGTGTGAAGGAGAACCCCATCCCTGCTGCAGGGGAGCACCTTATCAACTCCTTCCTCCACCCTCACTCCTGTCATCCACCCCACCCTGGAGCCTGGAGGAGCATGGCCTCCACTGCCCTAGCAATGCCAGACTTGGCCTCCAGTTACCAGGCTGCTGGCTGGGGTCACTCAGCTCATGTGGACATTCCCCTTATGTCAGGGAACATTCCTGCCCCTGACCCTTAGGGACCCTGACAGATAGGGTGGAAAGAGTACAGTAGATTCTAGATCCAACTTTGCTGTGTGACCCCAAGCATGTCTCTTCTCTCTGGTCCTCAGATACCCCATCAGTAAAGAAATTCTCAACAAATTCCTTCTCCCTCTGTTGTCTTGGGATTGTCCCTTCAACTTGGGGTTCAGTTTTCCTACAGCAGCTATCCCATTTCTTCTGCCTTTCTGATTTTGAAGCCAGAGTTTTCAAATGTCCTACCATTCTGACCCTGTGCCAAGGTGTGGTCCTAGGGATGTAGAATAGAGAGGAAGAGAGAGTTCTGGGGTCCGAGAAGATCCTGACTTTGGTGAATTCCAGAAACTGCCTGGGTTCTAGTCTTGCTTTCTTCTGTGGGTTGGGAAAAATATAGGAGCCTCCTGGTTTCCCTTAAGGGTACTTAACTCTGGGAGATCAAAACCCAGAACTACCAGAGAGGGCTGGTGAGACCCCAGAGGAACCACCACTAGCAGAAGGGAAGGGGAGAGTTTAGAATTCTACAAAACACTGAGGACAGAGCACTACTGGGCAGCTGGAGTGACAGCACAAGGGTAACCTTGTCCGGCTAGTGCTCAGTCAGAGAGGGTGAGCAGTGCCGGAAAGAAACAAAAACATCTCAGAAGACACGACCCGCAGCACTGCCCTTGCGTGGCAGCACAGGCGATCTTGGGACCCGAGGTGCTCAGCATCTCCTAAAGGAGGAAATGTATCTGGAATTTCCAACCTAAGCTCGGATCTCTCTCCTACAACCTCCTGGGGCAAACTGGGTTCTGCGGGCTGCTCGGTCTGCAGGTTTCCTTTCCTGTCTGGATCGCTGCTGAAGCCTGGAGTCACTGTGTCTGCCAGAATTCTATCCTTGGAGGTGCTGCCCCGGGAGAAGGATGTGCGTTTGGGACGCTAGGTGTTCCTGGCACAGAGTGGACGCTCGCAATGTTTGAATGAATGCACTCATCAATGAACGCCTTTGGACAACTCTTAAGCAGATCACAGGTGCGGGATTCATCCTGCTTGGCTCAGTGTGGCTGCCGTCTTCTGGGGAAAGCCCTCCAGTGAAGCTCACAGTTTAGACATCACATCCCACCCTCCATTGCCCACCTCCTGGGCTCTCGGTCTTCCCCCCCGAACCCACCCCACTTGGAGTCCGCGCAGAGCAGTGGACTTGCTGAGCTGCGTGTATCCCACCCACTCTGTGCATCCGGGCTGGCAAAGCCAACAGTTCACCTGGGGCAGGTGGGAGGGTGGGAATGAACGAGTGAGTCCACCAGGCTTTGGCCGAGAGGCCGAGGCAGTCCAGGGAGTGGGGGTCGAAGGCAGCTAGCGGACGGGGCGGGCCGGGCCTGCTGTTTTCCCCTTTGCCCTTCGACCCAGGAAGCCGCTCACACCCGGCGGACACGCTCGGCCGCCCTACTGCTCTGTCCCGGCCTCCCCCTTCGGGGACCGCTCCCCACCCTGCCCGGCCTCCACCCCCACCCCAACTTCCCGCTCCAGCGGCCCAGGAGAGGCGGGGGCGGGCCTGAGAGTGGCGCAAGGACACTCCACACCAAGGGTCATTTGCTCTTTTTTCCCCTCTGTGGCTAATTTATTTTAGAGCTAGGGGAGGAGAGGGGCGGGGCCAGGCCGGGCTGGTGGAGGGGAGGGGCCCGGCGAGCCTAGGGGAGATGGGGGCGGGGCGGGGGCGAGGAGGGGAGGGCGGGGAAGTGGCCGGGGGTGGAGAGGGCCGGGGAAGGGGCGGGAGTTGGGGGAAGGGAGGGGCACTAGGGGAGGGGAGGAGCAGGGAAAGGGGAGGGGAGCAAAGGCCTGCGAGGGAGGGCGCTGGGGGCGGGCGAGGGGAGGAGGGGGTGGGGGTGGGGGTCCTGCCTGCGGGGGGAGCCGGGGCGGCCCCTTGTCCGGCCACCCCCACTGCCCAGTCCTGCTCCCGCCCGCGGCGGCCGCAGCAGCCGCAGCAGTAGCGGCTCCAGGATGGTGAGCGCCGCTGCCCCCCAGCCCCGGCCTGTCGCCCCCGGCCCGCGCCCCGGCCCCGGGGCCGGACGCCCCCTTAGGCCGCGCACACTCACCTAGGACCCGGCCGGGATGCCGAGGTACGAGGCCGCGGGCCTGGCGGGGGCAGGCACGGGAGCGCGCGGGCGGGCCGAGGTCAGGGGGTGGTGACCGTTCGGTCGGGGTGTCCGGAGCTTTGTCCGCGGGCGCGGGGCAGTGCGAGGGCCGGAGAGGGCGGGGGCTGCGGGTCGCGGGGTTCGACGAGGCGGGGGTCGAAGGGCAAGGCCAGCGAGAGACCCGGGCGGGTGCGTGGGAGCTGAGGGTCACTTCCCGGGGGGAGGGGGCAGGCAGGGAAGGGGCTCTCCTCTCCGCCGCCGACGGGCACCCTCTTCGCCGCCCCCTTTGGTGCGGAGGCTGCAGCAGTAGCGAGCGGCAGGCTCTGGGGGGAGCCTGCGGGATTGGGGGGTGGGGACCCAGAATTTGCGGGTTCGGGTCCCAGAAGGATCCAGTGTCCGGAGCCCGAGGGCCGGCCCGAGGCCCCTCCCACTCCGTCAGGTCTTTGTCCAGCGGCCCCTGTGTGTGAGGGAGGGGGGTGGGGACTGGGTTCCAGGCCCGGAGATTCCCCAGCATCGTGACGGGGCAGTGACAGGAGACTGAGGCCACTTGGGGCCCTGCGTCTCTCACGCCTACCCGCTGCCTTTCTTCTCTTCTGGCCCGGGAGAGCATAGCCCCCATCTCCGAGGCAGGGAAGCCGCACTTACCTTTACCCCTGTAGCTACAGACTGCTAGGGAGACCCTCTAAGCTCCCGGCTCTCTCTCTAGAGCCCTTTAAACTTCCCCACTCCGAGAGCCCTCTCTTGATCTAAACAGAGATTCCCTTACTAAGGACCCCGCTCTGTAGAGGGTCCTCCGCTAGGTTTGGGCACACAGTAGGTGCGCAGGAAATGTAGGCCTCCTCCTCGGGCCCCTCCAGTCCCGGTGGCCTCTTGGGCGGAGGAGGCCTGGGAAGGGGTCTGCGCGGGGGCGAGTGTAAGCGGCCTGGAGCCTGCGCCCAGCGGCAGCCAGGAGCCCGGAGCGGAGGGGTGGGTGGGCTGTTAAAGGGACGGTCACTAAATCAGGATTAGGCCGTGGGGCTGTCAGGCTGCCAGGCCCTGTCTCCATGGATACCTAATTTGGAGGAGAATAGAGGACGGAAGAATGTTTGCGTTGTCGTCCTCCAGGGCTGCAGAGGCTAAGCGGACTCCAGCCCTCGGCTTGGCAGCAAGGAATGGGGACCCAGTTCGAACCCCACTCTGGGCTGCGGCGGGGCGGGAGAACTTTTCGGTCTGGGGGCCCAGAGCCTTCCCTGAGGAGTTGCTGGAGTAGGCCAGGTGGTGCGGTGGTCCAATGAACTCTGACCATGCACAGGGAGCCCCAGACCCTCCCCGAGTCCAACCTGAACCCCGGTGCATCCTCCTGGGAACGGCCGGGCTGGGGTTCCTCAGAGCCCCCCCTCCCGGAGCTCCTAGCCGGGCGCAAACACCGTCCTCCGCTGCTCCGTAGGCTGGGAGGACGGACGCGCTGGGCGGCTCGAGGTTAAGCGCGGCGGGACCTAGGCGCGCGCGGGTACCCGGCTGCCGCCCGAGCCGCGGGGCAGGGGGCGGGGCGGACTTCCTGGGGTGGGCGAGAAAGGGGCGGGGCTTGCCTGCCGGCCTCGCTCCGCCGGGTGACAGGCCTCGTAAATCCCCCTCTCCCATGTTTAACGCCATTTCATTTATTTCCACTCGATTCCTTGAAAGTCCGCAGCAACCACGGCTGTAAGGAGCGACCCTTGTGCCCTCCCTGTAATGTCTTCTTGAGGAAAGTCCTCTTGGGCCAAAGGGAATTAGCTCTGTGGGGACAGTGGAGTGGCTCCTGGGGGAGGCCCAGTGACCTCCACTTTTCAGAGGGACCCCCATCTCCTCAGGGGATGAGGAGGGCTGAGAGACACATGGATGAGTTTGGTCTCCGAGGGCCTGCGGGGTGTAGGCCCTTTTCTGGCCATGGTGTAAGGGTGGAGTGGGCTGAGGATGGAGTGAGTGGACAAGTCCAGGGCTCCGCCTGGAACGGGGCAGGAGAGGGTCCCGACCCGAGTGCAGTGTTCTCAGAGCCTTGCTCTCGGTCATCCATGGCCGCAGCTTTTTATGGAGCAAGAATCCCCTCCCCTCCCCTGCCTGGGCTGCCGCTTTATTGCAGAGACCTCAGACTCTCCACGCAATTTCACGCCTCTCTGCCTTTGCTCTTGCTGTTCCCTCAGCCAAATGCCTTCCCATTGTCCCTGTCTCTCCACAGCCTCCTCATTCTTCAAGGCCCGACTCGGATGCCACACTTCCCCCATGTAGCCTCCCCCAGAGCCCCCAGCTCTAGGCACTCACTCCTCCCTGCATGTTCTCCTAGCCCTGCACCTGTGCCTCCCCTCAGCCTTGGAGGCTGTGTTGGCACTAGGCTTTGCCTCCAGGAGGCCAGGGGTGGGGCGTATACTTCCCTGCACCTCATCCCCACTGGGCTTGGCACTTTGTAGGTGCTCCATAAATATTTGTTGGTTGAATAAAAGCGTTTTCGCAAGGGCAGCCTGCAAACCATGGCCTTCCAGGCAAATAGCTCCGTGCTCCTGGGTGGGTGGAGGTCCCTGGGTGGGTCTCTTCCTCCTCCTCCTGGCCAACCCTCCCCCACCCCCAAGTCCGGGAGGACTTTGCCCCTTCCTTTCCCCACAGACCAGCATTCTTTCTCTGCCATTATCATCCTGTTAAACAGAGAGGCCAGTCAGGATCCATATGGATCACATTAACAATTGCTTATTATCTGGGCCAGGACTGCCCCCACTCTCCACCCCCAGCTCCTACTGCTGCAGTTGCTGGACCCTTAGGAACCCAGCTTCCCCCTCCCCCGCCATTGGTCAGCCAGGGATTGCAGGGGACAAGCTGATCTCCCTTACCCTCCCTGTGCATTCTATTTAATTTGCTTTTTCTTGACTTGGCTGGCTCCTCTACCCGATTTAATGAAAACTAGTTTCCCCATGGGAGCATGGCTCAGTGAAGTTCCAGGGTTGCTGAGGAGAGGGGTGGACCTGAGTTCAGATACACCTGTGGTCCAGAACACCAAGAGCTTCTGCTTTCCAGTGAACAGAGGCTGTGGGCTGCAGTAGGCCCCACAGGACTGACCATGGGGTATACTGGTGTGTTCTGCCATCTCAGCCCTGGGCTGGCCCTGCTCCCTTTTGGGAGCTGGCAGGCTAGCAAGGAAGATGAAGGCAGGAGAGACCCTGCCAGACTGTGTGGGTCCCCACCTTGTGCTTCAGTTGAAGAATCAAGAAATTCAAGGGTGGCTGCTGAGTTAGCCTTGAAGGAGGAGTGGAGTTTCTGTTTAAATGCATATAGCCCAAGAAGGAATGGAAGGGATCTTTGAGATTACCAGGCCCCACCCCAACCAGGCCTGGGTTCATAACTTTTTTTGGTTTACAGACCCCCTCAGAAGGACCGACAAAAGCCATCCCCAGAAAAATCCACTTTTATCAGTTGACACCGGACTTTGCATTCTGCTTTAAAGGCTCTTGGACCCCCTGAGCCCCATGGGGTCTGTGTGTCAAGAACCCCTTGCCCTAGTCCAGACGCCCCTGAAGGGCTGAGAGCAGAGTAAGGCCTAGAGCCCAGCATTCTTGCCCTTCACTCTGTGCTTTCTCCACGGCAGGAGGACAGGATGAGCCAAGAGACCAGGGGTATCGGATAGCTACCCCTGCTGGGCCCAACTTAGAATGGAAAATGTTCACCCTGCTTGGGTCAGGCTATGGGCCAGTCATCTCATCTCTGAGTGTGTCACCTGGAGTGAGGAGGTCCAGGGGTTATTTTGTTTCAGTACCCACTCATCCCAAGGATGAGTGACAAGAGAGTCTAGCTCTTCTCTGAGCATTCTCTTAAGTGTCTTGATGAATCATAGCTAACACATAGAACTTATGTGTATATCTTATTCTATATCTCATCTGTGAATTGCAACTAATTATGGCACCCTCCTCGTAAGCATTTTTGTGACAGTTAAATGAGGCAGGAGCCACAAGCCCTGAGCTCCAGTCTTGAAGGACTATGGGCCTGTGAGGGTCTGGACAGAAATGCAGTGGACAGTGCTCAGGGTTATACAGATCTTCCTTGACTTATGATAGGGTTATGTCCTGATACATGCATCGTAAGTTGAAAATATTTTTAGGTCAAAAACACATTTAATACACCTAACCTACTGCTTCCCTGGTAGCTCAGATGGTAAAGAATCCACCTGTAACATGGGAGACCTGGATTCGATCCCTGGGTTTGGAAGATCCCTTGGAGGAGGGCATGACAACCCTTCTTGCCTGGAGAATCCCATGGACAAAGGAGCCTGGTGGGCTACAATCCATGATGTCGCGAAGAGTTGGACACGACTGAGTGACAGCACAGCACAGCACAACCTACTGAACATCATAGCTTACCCTCACCTACCTTACAGGTGATCAGGAATACTTACGTTAGCCTAAAGTTGGGCAAAATCATCTAACACAAAACGTATTTTACAATAGTGTTCAGTATCTCATGTTAGTTATTGAAGACTGTACTGAAAGCGAAAAACAGAATGGCTTAATGGGTGCAAAATGGTTGTGAGTGTATCACTTGTTTACCCTTGAGATGGCATGACTGACTAGGAGCTGCACCTCATTGCTACTGTCTGGCATCACAGGAGAGGATCCTACTGTGTATTATTAGTCTGGGAAAATATCAACATCCACAATTCGAAGTATAGTTTCTACTGGATGAATAATCAATCACAGCATTGTAAAGTCAAAAAGTTTTAAGTTGAACCATCATGGGTTGGGACTGTCTTTGATTACTACTGATGTTGACATTTTCCTGCTTGAGCCAGTCAAGAAGGGACTGCAATGGAGCCACCCAGGTGCCTTGCTCTCTTTTCCTTTAGTACTGAGGAGGCATGGGCAGTCAGCCTTTGCAGTTCACCTTGGGGACTGGCGGTGGGGTGGACAGTTCTCAGTGAATGGGCGCATTAGTCAGTGGCTTCAATCCAGCCTCCATAGGCCCCATCCCTAATTTCTGATGATCATTCTTGCCTCCCACCCAAGAGCCCAACCCCTGGGCTGCAGTGATCCTGCCAGTCGTGTCCAACTCTTTGCGACCCCATGGACTGCAGCAGGTCAGGCTTCCCCGTCCATCACCAGCTCCCAGAGCTTGCTCAAACTCATGTCCATCGAGTCAGTGATGCCATCCAACTATCTCATCCTCTGTCGTCCCCTTCTCCTCCTGCCTTCAGTCTTTCCCAGCATCAGGGTCTTTCCCAATGAGTCAGTTCTTCAGGTGACCAGAGTATTGGAGTTTCAGCTTCAGCATCAGTCCTTCCAATGAATATTCAGGACTGATTTCCCTTAGGATTGACTGGTTTGATTTCCTTGCTGTCCAAAGGACTCTCAAGAGTCTTCTCCAACAGCACAGTTCAAAAACATCAACTCTTCGGTGCTCAGCCTTCTTTATGGCCCAAGTCTCACATCCATACGTGGCTATTGGCAAAACTATAGCTTTGACCAAACCCTGCCACTAAACAGGTCTAATTGCCTGGACAAGTCACATACTCTGTGTCTCAACATCTTCATCTGCAGAAGGGGAATAAGAACACTGGTGAGTGAGTTTGTAGGTAATAGAGGCCTTGGTTTCACATAGTGTGCTCTTTGCCTCTGAAGTACATGCCTACCTCTGGTGACTTTTTCAGTGACTCGGAACCCATGCAGGGAACCTCCTCCCAGTGTAGGAGGAAGGAGAAAAAGAGGACATATGTGTGAAAGTTCTGGCCCAAGGCAGGGCTTGCCCTGGCCATCTTTGAAGTTCTCTCCAAAGCTGAGCCCAGGCAGTAGGGGGCTCAGGAGTGGGTGAGAGGAGAAGCAGCTTGGCTGCTACCTCTGGAGTCCCTCCAGCTCTCCTCGCTGTCTGGGAGACCCAGGCCACCTGACCCCAGCCCAGTGCTGGGATGAATCAATCACGGACGGAGGGGAAGATGTGACAAAGAGACTACATTTTACTCTAACAAACCCATGTCGAACACCTGCTGGGTCCTGGCACTGTGCCAGATCCTGGGTGTGTATCAGCTAGGCTCCCAAGGGTGCCCAGCCAGGGCCAGGATTCCTGGGCCCCTGAGACTCCACACACACTCGCCGTGCACCTGAGTGGGGCTATCATGCCTCAAATCTCCCAGAGCCACCCTCCGCTTCCTGTGTGGCCTGGGAGGAGCAGAGCACGTCTGCAGGCAGCCCTGACCCTGTTCGCTTTGCTGCAGACCTCTGCATGAAGCCCGGCCACACTCACCATACACTCTGCAAGGGCCCTGAGCCAGGCCTGAATACTTTATCCGGGTAGCCATTCATCCAAGACTTCCCTGGTGGCTCAGACGGTAAAGAATCTGCCTGCAATGTGGGAGACTCATGTTTGATCCCTGGGTCAGGAAGATCCCCTGGAGAAGGGAATGTTAACCCACTCCAGTATTCTTGCCTGTAGAATTCCACGGACAGAGGAGCCTGGTGGGCTACGGTCGGTCTATGGGGTTGCAAAGAGTTGGACACGACTGAGTGACTGTCACTCACTCACTCAGTCTTTCATCCAGTGAGCATTACTTCTAACGTGGTCCCACTTACAAGGAGGTTACAAGACAGTCAGGGACCAGTGGACAGGCCAAAGGACAGGCTGAGCTTTGAGAGCCACGCTCCTGGTTTTTCCCGCATAGAAGGGAGCCGCTGAGGGTGGTTGAGCTGGGAGCGGCGGACGGGCCTCAGGATGGGCTGAGGGGAGACTTGGGCAAGAGACTGGTTCCTTCACGGCAGGGCCTTGCATCATCAGCAGACTCCCAAAGAGACTTCTTTTCTCCAAGGGGGCCTTTCATAGGTGACAGAGTGCTAATTTAGTGGGAATTAAAATGGCAACCCATTCCAGTGTTCTTGCCTGGAGAATCCTAGGGATGGTGGAGCCTGGTGGGCTGCCATCTATAGGGTCGCACAGAGTCGGACACAACTGAAGTGACTTAGCAGCAGCAGCAGCAAGAACCTGGGAGAGTCCATCTGCTGCTGGCTGGCCTACTGGGCCCTTGGATGCTTGAGAGTCTGAGGTGTTCTTCTTTCAGGCCAGCAGGGGAAAGAAACTAGTGAGATTTGGGTTATACTGAAAAATAACACCTCCCCACCTCATCATGTTCTTCCACACCGACCCGGTCTGCCCGAAGGTTTCTGTCAGGGCAGAGGGGCTCCAGGGAACTCTGGCCATCAGAGGGTATCACCCCTCCCATCCATCTCCTCAGAGAGACAGTAGCCACGGGTGGCCAATGACACTCATCCCTCTAGGAAGGGGCTCCTTCTCCAAGTGGACTTTGTCTTACGTGTGATGGCCGTTCTCCCATCTCTGTCTTCCACGCTGTAGCCCTCTTCAGGCCAGAGTCTCGGGGCCTGAACCCCTTGTTGGGAGAGTAGAAACTGTCTTATAGGGGTAGGGTGGCCAGGAGTTCAGTTTTTGGACTTGCTAGGTTTGCAGTGTCTATTAGACATGTAAGTGGGGATGACCCAGAAAAACTGCAAAGGAGCCCATCAACCTGCCCGGAAGTGCCCCTCCCAATAGACAATCTCTCATGTTGAATGCCTGTACTGATGGGGAGCTCATCACTTTTAGAGAATCCACATGTTATCAGACAGCTAACATTAAGCCCCAAATCTTTCTTGGCAAATTCAGTTCATTTGAGGATGGTGGGAAGGGGGACAGGAGGGGAGGGGCTGCACAGAGCTGCCACCCAGAGGTGGCTTAGGTATTCAGAAATATTTGATCCCCAGAAGTCTCTCTCCCTCTAAGTACACACTCCCCATTCCCTAGTCATGGTCTGCTGCAGCTCGCTGCCTACTTCTCTGATCCCTCTCCTTAGGGCTGTAACCAGGGTCTGGGGTTTCAGACCTGCAAGGACTTATTGGTGCCAAAGTAAAGTATGGATAAAGTGTGGGTTTGTGGCTGAATCTGGGGGGGCGATCAAGGGAAGAGGGGCTAAAGAGGGGCAGGGGAGGCTGATGAGGGTGGTGGGAATCAACATACTGTTTCCCTAGCTGTTAGATGGGAATAACATTGGCTGCTCAAGTGAGAGGCAGAACAGCCTCTGCAGCTAGACTGCCCTGGAGAGTGGCACCAAGTCCTAGCTTGGTGACCTCGACAAGTTAACTGTGCCTCAGTTTTCTCCTCTGGGAATTGTTGTGAGGATTACACCAGCTAGTGTGCTTCCAGCAGTGCTTGGCTCTTGTCTTGGGATCTCAAACTGGCACAGACAGGAGTTGCCGTGGTTGTCTGGTCTTTGCCTAGCACCGTTCCCCCCACCCCAACTCTTCTTTCTCTCTCTGTTCCTGTGGCCCTGCAGGTGTCAGGGCCACCCCCTTGAGGACAGCCCTGCCCACTCACACCCAGGTAGACCGGCCAGGCTGCATAGCTGGAGTTACTCAGCTCGGCTCCCCCAGGGCTGGGAAGGGAGAAGGAGCAGGCAGAGGCAGCCACTGGGGAATCCAGGGTGGGCTGCCTGGGCCTGCCCCCTTACCACTGCTGGCCAGGCGGTGGGGGCATCTGCTCTCACCGACCCCTATGCAGGAGTGGGGAGGCTATATATGGGGCCCCCGAAGGTGGGGTCACCCAGACTTTAAACTTAAGCTTTTTGGAGATCACGTGCCACCCAAACTGACTCAAGTCAACTTTGGATCCTAAACCAGGCTGTGGGGAGGAGGTGGGGTTTGATAGGGGGGCCTTTGTCTGCTGGGCTGAGACCTGTGGTCCACGATCCTTGAGAAGTTCATAAATGGAGCTGCATTCTAATGTTATTAGTTCCCTTTGTAGTTCCATGTTTTTAAAATTTCTACCCCCTACAGCTTTATTTTATTTTATTTTTTTTCCCTACAGCTTTATTAAGGTATAATAGACAGAGTAGTCCCATGTATCGTTTTTTAAAAATTGAGGTGTAATCGACATAGATCACAGTATTAGTTTCAAGTATACAGCATAATGATTTGATGTGTGTGTATATGAAGAAATGGTCACCACAGTAAGTCTAGCTAACATATGTCACCATACGTAGTTAAACCTTTTTTTCTCTGTGTATTTTTATCATATGCATTGACAAGTAATTTTGAGAATAGGCCATGGGTTTACTAGGCTGCACAAGGGGCCTATGACTGAAAACTGGTCAAGAGGCCTGCCTAGGGACAAGAAAAGTATGGCTCAGGATGAAGTTGGGTCTGGCACGGAGGGCTCTCAAGAGGGACCTGAAGGGGCATGTGGCTTATCTAGGCAGTTTCTAAGTAGCACAAAGGGCAGAAGAGACAGCAGGGCCTTGGGGCTCCCCTCTTTATTGGCAGAGGAGGAGCAGGTGAGAGGTGCCCCAGGACACAGGGCAGCAGGGCCAGGGGTGAGGCTAGGACATCCAGGGAAGCTCTGGTCTGAGACTCAGTCCTCCGCCCCCACAGTCACACCCGAGAGTGGGGAGCCAAGGGGCCTCACACCACAGGGCCGTAGCTGCCTTCCCAGGGAGGAGCCCCGCTGGGAGGCTGCACTTCTCTCCAAGGGGTCCCTTGCTCCACTCCTTTAGGTGCCAGAGGTCCTCCCCAACCCCGCCTTTTCCAGGCGGAAGTACTTGGCCAGCCCCCTTGGGATCCAAGTCCGAGGAGTGCCTGCTGTGTCGCCCCCATCCCTGGCCCTCTTCCAGGTGGTCTTGGAAGCACCACTCTTCTTCCATTGCCTTCACACTGGCCTGGGGGCATGCTGGGATATGCTGGGTCCTCTGTTTCACAGTGGAGGAAACAGAGGTTTAGACCCCTACCCCCCATCTCAGAGGCTGACCCATTCCCCCCATCATCTGAGCCCCAAAGGAGGTGGGACTGTGACTTACAGATGGACCCCTGGGCTCAGAGACCTCCCCTAGTCCCAGGTCAGTCCAATACCTGAATAACTCAAGTCACTAGTGAGACCAGGATGCATTTGAGGGTCCCTGGAAGCAGCCAGTGACGGTGAGAAAAGGAGAAGGAAGGGAAGGAGTGTGTTCTGCTGTCCAGGGGGCTTGTACCATAATCCCCTCCTAGCAGTCTGTTGGGGGTACTCAATGACATCATGAAGACCAAGACCCTGGCCCAGGATGCAATGACCTCTGGAAGATAACACCCTGACCCTCCAGCCCTGGAAAACACATATATAGGGTGGGCCCTCCTTCCCTTTCTGTCCTGCCCCAGGGCCCAGGAGTTGAAGTCCACCTTAACCTGCTCCAGAGCATCTCAAGTAGTGAGAAGGGCATGTGGTGGGGTGGACTGTGCTGTCCTTAAAGCAGTTATCAGCCCCAAAGATTCGCTTTCTTTGGCCTCCATGAAAACTCTATTTGCTCAATACGGTGCCTCACACAGACCTGGGAAGAAGCCCATCGGCTTTGCTGACCTTCACTGAGGGGCAAGCAACTGATACCCTGGAACCTCCCAGAGCTGTAGGTGGTTTAAAAGAGGATGCCTATTAACCAGAACGATTTTCTGTTGCTGAAGTTTCAGGCAGCCTAAGTGAAGCAAACAAAATTGAGGCAGGTAGAGACAAACTGGATTTTCTTTAGAGGAAGGGGCAAGGGTGATAACTGGGCCAGTTCTCCCTACCTGGTGTCTCTAGGGAGGTGAACTGGGGACAGGAAACCAGTGTCCCCTGCCCCATGTTTCTGGATATCTCCCAGCTGGGGGAAGGGGTGAGATTATGTGGCTGGAAGGAAAGGGCTCTGAGCATCTCCCGGCAGCTCCAGCCGTCAGGAGGGTAAGAGAAAACATGATGGAGGCGCTGTCGGAAAGAAAGGGGCGGGCAGTAGAGTAGAGCTGGAAAAGCGATCAGCAGCTCTGTGATGAGGCTGAAATCAGCCCCAGTGGCCCCGGGGCCGCTCAGGAGAGAAAAAGAGCTGTCATTCATGGAGGGCAGACCTGAGGAGCTCCCCCAAAGGCAGCCAGATCCCAGGGAGTACAGGGTGGTCCCCAAGCTCTGAGGACAGATGCCCTTCATTGGAGCTGGGAGTAGGACACAGTCTGCTACTCAGATAAAGCACTGGCTGCCCCTGTGTGCCTGGTCCTGCACCCCAGGACCTTCTGCAGGAGTGAGGCAAGCCTGGGAGCCATGCCCAACCTTCTAGGGGAGTAGATGGGCTGTTTGATCAGTGAGTGTGTAAATTGGGATTTTATGGATCGCTTATTCACTGCTGGAGCTGGGGCCCCCAAATTCCTCTGTGCCCCAGAATGCTTAATTTAGTCCTGAGCTTTCCCCTGGGAGAGGAAGGAGGACAGCTCCCCACAGGCCCCATCCCCTCCTGCTGTGTCTCCTCCCAAGGCCCCAGGCTTTGTCATTGCAGGTTGAGCGGTTCAAATGTGCTAATACACTCCCTGGGGGTCGCTGGACAGTGGGACTTACCCTTCAGTGCCGTGATTGGCCAGAGAGACCATGGGAGGAGGTTCATGGCAGCAGCTGGGAGTGTGTGTGTGTGTGTGCACTCACACATGCTTGCTGTGCCGTTTGAGGGGAGGGGTCTGAGGGGTGTCCATCCTGCTCAGACCACTGGGCAGAGACAAAGGATCTTCATCTAACCTGCAACAAGGATTAAGTCCAGAACAAGCCACATGCCTACCTGGTCAAGCTGGTTAGGGAGCCCACCTGTCTGTCTTTACATCCTCTTATTACATCTCCGGAGAAGGTGATGGCACCCCACTCCAGTACTCTTGCCTGGAAAATCCCATGGACGGAGGAGCCTGGTAGGCTGCAGTCCATGGGGTCTCGAAGAGTCGGACACAACTGAGCGACTTCACTTTCACTTTTCATTTTCATGCATTGGAGAAGGAAATGGCAACCCACTCCAGTGTTCTTGCCTGGAGAATCCCAGGGGCGGGGGAGCCTGGTGGGCTGCCGTCTCTGGGGTCGCACAGAGTCGGACACGACTGAAGCGACTTAGCAGCAGCAGTAGCAGCAGCATTACATCTTGACGTGGTGGGACTTACTCAGTGTGCACTGAGTGGGTGGATAGATGAGTGACCACAAGATGGACTGCGTTTTTAACGGGTTGTGTGTACTCGAATAATTCAGCATCTACAGATTCCTAAATCTCCCCCTAGGGTTCCTAAGTATCCCCACTTCCTCTCACTGCTGACACAAGGCCGGGCCTGAAGGACTGACCAGGCCTCGGGGGACACAGCTGTGACCCCCAGACTCTGTTGCTGCTGGAGAGTGCTTTCGCTGTGGTCAGGTTTTCCCCTGCCGGCCCCCATCTGTCCATGGCATTTGATGAGGATGAGGATGGTGGGGGAGGGAGATGGGTGTTGAGCCGCTGATGGGGGAGGGAAGGAGGCACAGCCCGAAGGGCCAGATGACAGACTGCCCTGTCCTTCCGTCCTCTCCTCCTCCTCAGCCCGCCCCTCCTCTCCCGGTGGCAGGCGGGACAGGCTGGGCTGGCGAGGAGTGCTTGGTCTGGTCAGTTGTCCACCCTTCCTCCCTGGCTCCTGGGGAGGCTGGGGTCCTGAGCAACAGAGTCCCAAGTCCTGGGAATGTCTTACCTGGAGACCCTAAGAAATGAGACTCCATTCAGGTTCAAGAGAAGCCGGCGGAGGCTCCAGCTATTGCGGGAAGCACCCCAGCTGCAGAACCAATCCTGGCTGGGATGAAAGCAGTGCTGTCCCGAGGAACTTTCTGGACGCTCGTGGGTACCACCACCCCATGTGACTAGTGAGTGCTTGGGGTGTGGTGAGCACTATTGAGGAACTGAATTTTTAATTGCATTTCATTTTAATAATATATTTTAATTTTTAAATAATAGTAAGAATAAATGATTTTATTTAAAATAATTAATATATTTTAATGAATTTATATTTAAATAGTTCCCCATGGCTAACGGCTGTGATGTGGACTGCACAGGATTAGAGGCTCTGTTCAGAGATGGAAGCCAGTCTCCTGGGTGCAGAGCCCTTCCTGCCTGTGTGGACCTTAGGCGGGGTCTTCCCAGTGTGCAATGCCCTCTCCCCAGTCTGTCAGAGCACCTCAGCCCCAGGGTGGATCATGTGCTCCTGTGGGTAGCTGAGTGGCCCTTAGGAGGTCCTGGCCAATGAGAAGGCCCAGTACTCAGGGACAGACCAACAGCCCAGAAAGAGAAAGGAGTGGCTTCTAGAGCTCTAGACTTTGAGGCATCTTAGAACTTCCTTGAGGGTGTCAGTCCTAGAAGGCTTCCTGGAAGAGGGAGTGGGGAGCAGGCTGGATGTTGTACCTCAGAGCCTAGCCGTGTGTTTGGTGCCCAGACACCTTGGCCAAGGCTGGGAGAGGAAGGGGCTGGCAGCATGGGCTGAGAGTCCCAGCTTCCCTGCTTACTAGCTGTCGTGACCTTGGAGAATCACTCTCCCTTCTCTGAGCCTTCATTTTGTCTTCTGTAAAATGGGGAGAATGCGCCTATCTAGCAGGAAAGCTGGGAGGATAAAACTGAATGGCAGTCACTAAAAATTCTTTGCAAACACTAAAAGGCTGGTAGAGAGGGAAGGTTTACCCTCAGGGGGGCTGGGCCCCTGGCCTGGCCTCTCAAGATCACAACAGATGGTCATAGCTTGTCTGTGGCCCTGACCGCGGACACAGGCAGGGATTTCTGCACTCTCCCCTCCCCCCAGCGCATGTGCACACACACAACCCAGATGGGGGCCACTTGGCTGGCCTCCTGCTGTTTGGCATTTGACATATGAGGAGTCCAGGGCCAGAGCACACCCCCCCACCCCAGCCAGCCCCATCCCAGAGAGGAGCCAGACTGGCGGGGAGGCCTTACTACCTCAAGGAAGCATGATCCCAAGGGCCCTGATCTCTTTACCATGTGTCCGGTGGCCTTTGATGGGAATTCCATTGCCCCTTTTGTCCCCTCTCAGAGGCCTGGCTGGGGAAAGAGAGAAGGAGGAAGATTTTTGTGGGGGGGGAAAGCCAGGTGGGGTCCCTGGGGGCTGGGCTGAGTGCCCTTCAGCTCCAGTTAGATCAGGGCTGGGTATTTTCTCTGGTGTTCACAGACACGAATTCCCCTGTCTGCTCCTGAAGAAGTTCCCTGGCTTTGCCTCTTGCCACTCTGAATAGCTGGTGTGAGCTCAAATTTAGTCACCTGGATTTTTTTTCTTTATTTGGACACAGAGGTACTTTCAAGCCTCTTTGGTCATTTATCCATCCATCCATTCATTTATCCATCCATCCATCCATCTACCCATCCATCCATCTATTTATCCAGCATCCATTCATTCATTTATCTAGGCATTTATCCATCCAGGCATCCGTTCATCCACTCTACAGAGTCTATTAAGAACTTACTGTGTGCTTGGCCCTGACCTAGGTTCTTGGGAAATGAAGTGAACAAAGCCAAGTACCTGCTTTCATGCAACTTTCCAGCGGGTAAAAGATGATAAAGCAACAAGTAGGTCAGATTATGATGAGTACTACAGAGAACATCAGGTTGGGGGGTCTGGGTCTGCTGTGATGACAGCTAAGCAGAGGCCTGGAGTGAGGGAGGGTGAGTTGTGTGGAGATCTGGGGAAATAGTATCGAGAGCACCAAGCGCAGCAAGGCCAGGGGCTCTGAGTGGGAGCAAAGCCAGTGTGGAGGGAGCAGTGAGGAAGCCACTGTGTTTGGAGGGGAGGCCCCAGGGACAGTGGCAGGAGGGGAGGACTAGAGGTGAAGGGAAGCAGATGGGAAGGATGAGGATGGCCACTGGGAGGACTCTGACTTTAATTCTCTGTGACATAGGAGACTCTGGAAGTTTCCAGGTGGAAGAATGACATGCTCAGACATGTTTTCAAAGGTCCTGTGGCTGCGTGTTGAGACTGGAGAGTGGGGGACAAGGGTGGGCGTGGGAGGGGAGATGACAGGCTGCTGCCGTCCTCTGGGTGAGAGGTAGTTGCGGTTTGGAGAGATTTGGAAGCCAAGGCCAGTCTGATCTGGTGGTCTGAGGGGTGAAAGAGAGGGGTTAGAGACAGCCCCACAGTTTCTGACCTGAGCACTTAGAAACGATGAGGCTGCCATTTCCTGAGATGGGGAAGACTTGGGGTGAGGGAGTGAGAAACTCAGAAGTTTGATTGGGACATATCAGTTGTGCCCATTTAAGTGGGAGGGTTAGGGAGAAGTTTGACTATGCCAGTAGGGTGTGTGTGAGGGAAAACTAGGCTGGAGAATCCTCCAGTACAGCCAGTGGTCAAGGCCATGAGCCTGGATGGGGTCTCCAAGAAATTAATGTGGAGAGAAGGATCCAGGACAACCCTGGGCTCAGCAAGGCTCAAAAGGGAGGGGGTGAAAGGAGGGCATGAAAGAAATAAAGGAGGAGAGGGGGTGGGGCACCCAGTGAAGAAGCTTCAGGAAGGAAGGGTGATCAGCTGAGTCCAGTGCCGCTGAGCTGAGGACTGGCCCTCAGACTGACTGTCAGATTTAGCAACACGCACGCAGGCAGCTGGAGTGCTGAAAACTGGTTGGAAGGGGTTCAAGTAAGAATGGGAGGGGAGGAATCAGAAATTGTAGTATAGGTATCTTTTAAATTCTTTTTTTGTTTTTTATTTTGGTAAAAAGCAAGCAGAGAGCAATAAGATGTAGTTGGAAGAGGATCAAAAAATTCTTTTGAGCTCCCTTGACCCTGAGATGGGAGAAGGAGCAGCCTGTTTGTGGGCTGAAGAGGATAAGCGGTAGAGGGGGAGATTGATCACGTAGAAGAGGGGAGACTTGAGGGAACCCAGTCCGAGTTTTGAAAGGGGATGGGATCCAGGAGCAAGAGGAAGAACAATCTCTGTTCCTGTTGCCAGGAGGGACTTTCTCTGGCTCCCCCAAAAGGCAAGGGGTCAGTTAGGGCTGGAGTGGCCAAGGAGGATGCATGAAAGAGAAAGGGACTGCCGTAGGCCCTGAAAAATGGGAAAGCGATGGTTGGCAGAGGGAGGCTTTCCAGTGGGTGGCTTGGGTAAGCAAGGCAATGCAGGCCAGAATGAGCAAGCCCGGCTGTTTTCCAGGTTTCTTTTGCTCCAACCATTGCGACCTCCTGGCATGCATCCCCTTCCTCATCTCCCTAGGCCTTCCTATCTCCCTAGGCCTTCCTGTCTCCCTTTCCCAGCTTCAAGTTCTCCACCATTCTCCAGCCAAGAAGCAAATTTAGGGACTGGGAGGAGAGTGTTCAAATCTGCTGACTGGACTCCCGCTCCCCTGGGATCTGCTCCTCAACTGATATCCTTGCCTTCCCACAGCCTGTGGGGGTAGAAACCAATGGCCAGAAGGAGGAGGCCCTCTTTCTGAGCTTGGGCAAGTGGGACCAAACCCTGGGACTCAGTTTTATATTTTCTTGGGTGGAGTGTTGGGCTTCCCTGGTGGCTCGGCCTACAGTGTGGGAGACCTGGGTTTGGTGCCTGGGTTGGGAAGATCCCCTGGAGGAGGGCATGGCTACCCACTCCAGTGTTCTTGGCCTGGAGAATCCCATGGACAGAGGAGCCTGGGGGGCTACAGTCCATGCGGTTACAAAGAGTCGGACACGACTGAGCGACAGCACAGTGGGTGGGGTGTTTGCGGCAAGCGATGACAGGGACGTGCCGGCACTCCCTGCTCAGCCCAGCGGCCGAGGACACACCCCAGTGCTCTCTGCCTGCAGAGACCCATTTTAGGTGCTGCTCGGATCCCCCGCCACCGCCAAAAATAGGCTCCACTGCTTCCAGAATTGATTCTTTTCTTTCTTGCTCTTTAGACTTTTCCCTCTTTTTCTTTTTAAGGTTTTTTTTTTTTTTTTTTTGGTATGTGAACTGCTTTTAAAGTCTTTACTGAATTTGTTACAGTATTGTTTCTGTTTTATGTTTTGGTTTTTTGGCCCCGAGGCATGTGGGATCTTAGTTCCCCAAAAGGGATGGAACGCACTCCCGCTGCATTGAAAGCAGAGTCTTAACTACTGGGAAATCCCTCCCCTTCTCTTCCTTCCCTTCTTTCCTTCTTCCTTTTCCTTTCTCTTCATCTGTCTTTCTTTCCTTCTTCCTTTTCTTTTCTCTTCCTTTCTATGGACATGATCACGCTCACCTTATCTTCCCTGTTAGATGATAGAGTCACGAGGAAGGGTCACAGTCTGATCCATTTTGCCCCTCTGACAGCTGCTGCTCAGTGGCCAGCACTCTGAGGGTATTAATATGTGGAGGTGTTTTCTGGCTGGATGCGAGCAAGACAGTGAACCTGCAGAAAACGGGCTCCAGCCCCTGGGCCGCAGAGTTCTGTAGCTGCCTTTCAGGCCTCCTTTGGTTCATCCCCTAAGCACTTCTTGAGCCCTACCTTGTGTCTAAGGCAGGGTGCTGGGGGCCCAGCTGTGCTGGGGCTGCTCTCTGACCAGACTGAGGGAACAGCTTCCTGAGGTGGGCACAGGAGCCGAGGCAGGTGACCCGTCCTGTCCTCGAGTCCCCTGCGTGTCCTCCCTGTCCTCTCCTCTTGCAGTAACGGGGTTGGCACGAGGTGGGGTCAGGGCCCAGTGGATGGGGGAACAGTCCCCTTCAAGCTCTGCCAGCAGCTAGAGAACCATTACACCCCCCCAACCCCCAACCACCACCACCCAGGGCACCAGTTGTGAGCAGGAGACAAAAAGCCGGGACAAAAGGCCTGTGGGAGCCGTGGCGAGTAGATTAATGAGATTTCCATACGAGGCCCGACAATAGGATTCTCCCCTCCAGCCCCTTTGTCCCAGGCTGAGGTAATGGAGCCCGAGGAGCTGGCCCAGGAAGGCGACATCCACACGGCCCTTGTCCTCACATGCCTGGAACCCTAGCACAGCTGCCCCTCCTTCCGGCCCTGCCCCCAGCCCCGTGGCTGAGGGAACTCTGAACCGGAGAGATAGGGAAGGGGTGTTACAGGCCTTCTGAGGGAGCTGGAGGGGTGTATTGGCGTCCCTTCCATCTCAGCCTGTATAAAAGTTCCTGGTGAGAGAAAGTTTGCTGTCTACCATCTATACGGCCTCACTTGACAGCTGAAGAAAGTGAGGCTTGGCGAGGTTAGGTGTCTTGCCAGTGGTCACACAGGGGCCGCTCAGGGTATCTGCTGCCTCTTGAGGCCACAGTGGGGGCGGAAGAGCGTCTGAGGCCTGTGCGAGGGAGAAACACACTCCTCCTGCAGGTGCCCCTTTCTCTCACACACCTCTACCTTGGTGCTCCCCTTCTGACACCAGATGTGAGGGTTTTCCACACACCAGCCCTTTCTGGGACAGCAGCAGGGTGTCCCACACATTTAACTCAGTCCTGACACAACCGGCCTGGTGGTAGTGGCAGATCCCAAGGGGTAAGGGGGGCCCCACAAAACTGCCCCCTTCAGGCGCCAGTCACACATCCAGACTGTTACCTGTGCTTCTGACTGATGGGCGTAAATCAGAGGTTCCTATGACCCTCTTCTCGGATGGATGAATTTGCTAGAATGGCTCACAAATCTCACGAAACCAGTTTACTTACTAGATTATCAGCTTATTATAAAAGGATGTAAGTCAGAAGCAACCAGATGGAAGAGATGCACAGGGCAGGCATGTGGGAAGATGCCCAGAGCCTCTATGCCCTCTCCCAGCGGCCACCCAACCACTCCTCCCCAGAAGGTCTCCCAACCCCATCTAGTGACTAAACCATTGGCCACTGGTGATTGAGCTCAACCTCCAGCTCCTCTCCTTTTCCCAGGAGGTGGGGGGTAGTGTGTCTGTGTTGGGGGCTGAAGGGTCCAACCCTCTAATCATGGCCGGTTCCTCTTGCCATCAGCCTTCATCCTTAGGTTTCCTAGGAGCTTTCCAAAAACACTCATTAATATAAACTCAAGTGTGGTTGAAGGGGGCTTGTTATAAATTACAAGACACTCATTTCGTTTTTATTGCTCTGAAGCTATTTCAGGAACTGAGGACAAGAGACCAAATATTATTATGAAGGATGCTCCTGTCACGCTTATGCTTAGGAAATTCCAAGGGTTTGGAGAGCTGTGAGCCAGGAGGAGTGGATGAAGACTAAATATATATTTCTTTTCAAAAAGTATTTATTTTTGGCTCTGCTGGGTCTTTACTGTTGCATGGGCTGTTCTCTAGTCCAGCGAGCAGGGGCTGCCTTCCAGCTGCAGTGCACGGGCCTCTCACTGTGGAGGCTTCTCTTGTTGCAGAGCACAGGCCCTAGAGCTTGCAGGCTCAGCAGCTGCAGCACGCAGGCTCAGTAGTCGTGGCTCGAGGGCTCCAGAGCACAGGCCCAGTAGTTGCGACACACGGGCCTCAGTACTCCGCAGAATGTGGGACCCTCCCGGATCAGGGATTGAACCCGTGTCCCTTGCATTGGCAGGTGGATTCTTTACCACTGAGCCACCAGGGAAACCCTAAGTATGTATTTCTTATTGTAAATCACACTACCGCAGCCTGTGTCAGGCCTGATGCAGTGTCCTGGGCCTGGTCCACAGGGATGGGAGAGGCCCATGAGGGCTGAGATCAGTGCACTGAGTGCCTTGGCCATTTGTAAAGGCCCAGACACTCCCTCTTTGATCCTGGAAGGCTTCTTGCAAATGCGGGGGAGGGTTTATAGAATTCTTTTCTCCTCTTTCATCCAGCAATCCTTTCTGTTACTATTTATTGATCACCTATGTCTGGGGAGGCCTTACAAATAGCTGTGAAAAGAAGAGAGGCAAAAAGCAAAGGAGAAAAGGAAAGATATAAGCATCTGAATGCAGAGTTCCAAAGAATAGCAAGGAGAGATAAGAAAGCCTTCCTCAGCGATCAATGCAAAGAAATAGAGGAAAACAACAGAATGGGAAAGACTAGAGATCTCTTCAAAAAAATTAGAGATACCAAGGGAACATTTCATGCAAAGATGGGCTCAATAAAGGACAGAAATGGTATGGACCTAACAGAAGCAGAAGATATTAAGAAGAGGTGGCAAGAATACACAGAACTGTACAAAAAAGATCTTCACGACCCAGATAATCATGATGGTGTGATTACTGACCTAGAGCCAGACATCCTGGAATGTGAAGTCAAGTGGGCCTTAGAAAGCATCACTACGAGCAAAGCTAGTGGAGGTGATGGAATTCCAGTTGAGCTATTTCAAATCCTGAAAGATGATGCTGTGAAAGTGCTGCACTCAATATGCCAGCAAATTTGGAAAACTCAGCAGTGGCCACAGGACTGGAAAAGGTCAGTTTTCATTCCAATCCCAAAGAAAGGCAATGCCAAAGAAGGCTCAAATTACCGCACAATTGCACTCATCTCACATGCTAGTAAAGTAATGCTCAAAATTCTCCAAGCCAGGCTTCAGCAATACGTGAACCGTGAACTTCCAGATGTTCAAGCTGGTTTTAGAAAATGCAGAGGAACCAGAGATCAAATTGCCAACATCCGCTGGATCATTGAAAAAGCAAGAGAGTTCCAGAAAAACATCTATTTCTGCTTTATTGACTATGCCAAAGCCTTTGACTGTGTGGATCACAATAAACTGTGGAAAATTCTGAAAGAGATGGGCATACCAGACCACCTGACCTGCCTCTTGAGAAATCTGTATGCAGGTCAGGAAGCAACAGTTAGAACTGGACATGGAACAACAGACTGGTTCCGAATAGGAAAAGGAGTACGTCAAGGCTGTATATTTTCACCCTGCTTATTTAACTTATATGCAGAGAACATGAGAAACGCTGGGCTGGAAGAAGCACAAGCTGGAATCAAGATTGCCGGGAGAAATATCAATCACCTCAGATATGCAGATGACACCACCCTTATGGCAGAAAGTGAAGAGGAACTAAAAAGCCTCTTGATAAAAGGGAAAGAGGAGAGTGAAAAAGTTGGCTTAAAGCTCAACATTCAGAAAACGAAGATCATGGCATCCGGTCCCATCACTTTATGGGAAACAGATGGGGAACCAGTGGAAACAGTGTCAGACTTTATTTTTGGGGGCTCCAAAATCACTGCAGATGGTGACTGCAGCCATGAAATTAAAAGACACTTACTCCTTGGAAGGAAAGTTATGACCAGCCTAGATAGCATATTGAAAAGCAGAGACATTACTTTTCCAACAAAGGTCCGTCTAGTCAAGGCTATGGTTTTTCCTGTGGTCATGTATGGATGTGAGAGTTGGACTGTGAAGAAGGCTGAGTGCCGAAGAATTGATGTTTTTGAACTGTGGTGTTGAAGAAGACAATCTTGAGAGTCCCTTGGACTGCAAGGAGATCCAACCAGTCCATTCTGAAGATCAGCCCTGGGATTTCTTTGGAGGCAATGATGCTGAAGCTGAAACTCCAGTACTTTGGCCACCTCATGTGAAGAGTTGACTCCTTGGAAAAGACTCTGATGCTGGGAGGGATTGGGAGCAGGAGGAGCAGGGGACGACAGAGGATGAGATGGCTGGATGGCATCACTGACTCGATGGACATGAGTTTGAGTGAACTCCAGGAGTTGGTGATGGACAGGGAGGCCTGGCATGCTGCGATTCATGGGGTCGCCAAGAGTCGGACACGACAGAGCGACTGAACTGAACTGAACTGATGAGTTAGAAGGACTGGACTCTGTGTGGAGTCACGAAGAGTTCCAGCCTTCAAGGGTCCACAGACAAAAAGTTTAAGTGACATTTTCTCCACAGAGCCCCAGCCACCCCTAGTGAAGGCAGTAGACTCAAATAAGGAGCTGTCTGCACAGCCTAGGGGTGTGGATGCTTATCAGATGACGAGTGTGCTGGGAAAGGACAGCTCTCCTTGGGCTGCTTTGCAGTGAGAGGATGCACATTCTCCTGCCTGTGGGGGCACTGGTGACTGGGGCTCCCCCAGGGGAAGATTGCAGGTTTGAAGTGTAAACATGCAGCTCTTTGCGGTGTAGCCACATTTCCGGGCAAACACAGAAATGTTTCCATAGGGCCAAGGGAATGGACCTTGGAGGCTGGGCCGTGTCACGGCCTCAGGCTCTTCTCTGGTTGTGAGTACCAAGGACTGGACCGGGGAGCCAGTGCAACCAAGAAGTATGGGCCTGGGGTCTGTACTTACACTGCTGGGGTCTGAATCCTGCTCCCCTTGGTACAAGCCGGGTGACCTTAGGATGCATCAATCTCTCTGTACCTCAGTTGCTTCACCTGCCAAATGGGGATTGAGACAATAGTATTTCTCATGAGGCTCTTATGAGGGCTACGCCAGATAGTGCATAAAGCAGAGTGGGGGGCTGGCTCTCCCCCAGTGGGGACAGTGGGGAACCAGCATAAGGACCAGTCTGCATATTAGAGCTGGAAGGAACCTCCCTCACAGAGCATTCTCCACATTCCCCCAACCTCAAGGGGAAGTGACTTGTTCAGATTCACTCAGCAAGGCTGGGCCACTGCTCAGGTTTCTAACTGTAATATTTATCATACTACTTTGTACCTGACTCAGGATTCTGTATTTATTTGGCCACGTCAGATCTGGGCTCTCCAGTTGTGGTGGTTGGGCTCAGTAGTTGCACTGTGTGGGCTTAGTTGCCCCAAGGGATGTGGGATCTTAGTTCCCTGACCAGGGATCAAACCCTTGTCCCCTGCATTGCTAGGCAGATTCTTTAATCACTGGCCCATCAGAGAAATCCATATTTATCTTTTTAAATCCTCATGGTCACTGTGCAGGGCAAATGTTATGCTGTTTTTTAACAGATGGAGAAATTGAGCTTCAGTGACATCCGGCAGTCCGCCCAGCCTCATACTGTAAGGGTCAGAGCCTCAATTCAAATCCAGTTCTCTGATTCGAAACCCACATTTTCCCTCAAGTCCCTGGGGTGTGTCTTAATGTCTAGCTCAGCTGATACAGGGACTGGAGTATGCCCTATGAACCTGGGGAGGAGGTGGGGTGCCTCTTCAGGGAAGATCCCTCCTGCTCCTGTGGGAAGCAGACAACAGAAAGGCCCCCGCATCTCTGTGAGAGGAGAGGGCTGTAATTGGCCTGAGGGCTGGGACAGGGAGACAGCATGCTCTGGCTGCTCTCACTGCAGATAGTATCATGCAGGTAGATGGTGATACTTCAGGGAAGAATGGAGGAGGAGGACGAGAGAGATGGGCTGGTAGTCAGTGGAGGGCTTAGGGTCAAGGAAGTTTTTTTGAAGCTGGGAAAAAATTAAGCTTGCTGTGGGGGCAGAGCCAGGGCGTGGTAGTGGGGAAGGATAGTCAATTAATGGAGCAAGGTCCCAGCCTAGGCCGGAGAGGATGAGCTTGAGAGACCCTCAGGCCTCCTAGTCTCTAAAATGGATGCAGATATAGATAAATGTGAAAACAGAAGGCCAGAGGTGATGGAGACGTGCCCCCAGCTACAATGGAAGGGAACTGCCTGGGAGCAGAAGGCCTGTGTCTGAGCAGATTGAGGGTAGAGATCAAGTGGGTAGGATGAGCTGCAGGGGCTGGGAAACCTCAGAACGGGCTGAGTGCAGAGCAGATGAGATAGACGGGTGTGGAACTGGCAGGACAGGTTTAGAGGGCCAGAGGTAGTGGGTTTCTGGAGTCCACAAGGGCTGAGGTGGGAGTGATTCAGTGTAGACCACGGTCTGGAAGAGTGCAGACCTGAGTGAAGACCACTGCCAGCCAGGGCAGGAGCTGGTGACAGGGGCCGGGAAGATACCCCATGATGCCAATGAGGAGGAGCAGCAGATCTGGCAGGTGGTGAAGGAAATGCGTGTGAACAAGCCCAGACCCAGAATCTTCTTTGCTGTGTCTGTGTCTGTCCTGGGAGGGACCACCTTTCCTTCCAGCATGCCCAGTTAACAAGTTCAGGGAGAGTGCTCTCTCTCTTCTCTATGTTAAGGAGCCAAAGCATACATAATAATGAACAAAACAACAATAACAACAACATAAAACAGGTTTTGGGCCCATGTCGTAGCACAATCTGTACAATTCTGATGTTACCACATATGACCCTGCAACAGGAACCACTTGAGATTTCTGATGTCCCAGGAAATTATCTCCTTTGACAACAGGTAAAGCCTCCGTTCTTTGGAGGCCCCCTCAGCAGGAGCTGCACACATGCCTTCCTAACACCTCCCCCTCAGTTCTGCTGTCTCTGCTTGCTCTCTTGCCACTGGTGGCCAGGAGCACCTCTCAGATGGAGGTGAAACAACTCTTAAGAATTCCCATTTTGGGATGTGCCTGGTGGTCCAGTGGTTAAGACTGGGTGCTTTCAATGCAAGATGTGGGCTGGATCCCTGATTGGGGAACTAAGATCCCACATGCTGTGCAGTGCAGCCAAAACAAAAAACCTCTTTTAAAGCTCTACTATCTATGGCTCACGCCTTCCCTAGGGCGTGGGGATGAGGGTAAACGGTTTTATTTTCAAAGACTGACGTCAGGTCAGTCATAAGAGGTGGTACAGTCAAGCTACTACAAGTAAGGGCAATTGCCTGAGAAGCAATCTGATAATTTTCAAACTCTTCTTGTACCACTGCCCCCACATATACCCACTGCCAGGGTTCTGGTGACCCAGCAGTTCTTGGTACTCCCCCGAGGCTTGCAGTTATATAGGTTATATAGGTTGTGCACTGCACATAAGTCCTACTTCTAAAGGGGCACAGGTATCATCATAGACACAGATTTGTTTTGACTATCACAGTTTCTCAGAAGGTGGCAGTAAGGCATCTTGAGGTGGGGAAGAGGGCATATGAGCTATTCTAGCCCTAGCTTCCTCAATGCACTGTGCTCCGAGTCTTTGAATTGCTGGAATCCTCTAGCCTGTCAGGTCAACTTGGCCTCTCACCCTTTAAGTTCCAGTAAAGACACCCCTCCCTGGCGAGGCCATCTCGACTAGGCACAAGATGTTCCCTCGAGCCCTAGAACTCTGGACACACACCTCTGATTTTCCACCTCATAAAGGATGTCATCTCTTCTGGCTGAAACATCATATTCACTTTTCAATCTGCTCTCATGCCTGGCACAGCTTTTAGTATGTGCTCAGCAAAATTCTGTTGAAGCAAGAATATTGACCTGTAAGTTTATCAAAAGCTTAGGACTGAGAAATAATCATTAGCAAAAACTGTCTGGAATGTCATGGGCCCATTTAGTCTTTGAGCTGTTATTCTCAGATCAAGCAAACGAATTGGAGCCATACAGCTGGAGAGTGCCATTCCCCCGGCCTTGAATACCTTTTACCAGTTTGGCCCATGCCTGGACTGGTGCTGAGGGACAGTGTATGAAATAAATACTTCTGCAGTATTTATATCATGACCACCTAAGAGGCCATTTCCTGAGGTCCATGAAAAAAAGTTCTATGATCTCTATGCCAAGAATATTTTTGCTTGTTTTGAGTATGATAGTGTGTTTTACTTTGCAGAATTATTTGGTTCCTGGGAAGCGCAGATAAACTTGTGACCAACTTTCTGTTTTGTAATATTCATTTTTATTTATTTGGCTGTGCTGGGTCTTAGTTGTGACACACAGGATCTTCATTGCCACAAATGGGATCTTTTGTTGAAGCATGCGATCTCTTAGGTGGGATATGTGAGACTTAGTTCCCTGACCAGGGACTGAACTCGGACCCCCTGCATTGCGAGTCTTGGCCACTGTACCAGTAGGGAAATCCCATTTCTACGACAGGCACTAACTTTGTCCCATCTTCTCCAGAAGACATTTATGTTTATTCGAAACAACCTTTTTGTATTGTGCTGAAACATTCTGGGAATGAGGCAGGTGGCAGCACCTGCTCTGGGTATGCAACCATCACGAGCAGAGTTGGGTCTGGAACCCAGGTGCTCTGACTCCATCAGGTAGATACAAGAAATCACGTGGAAAGGAAGTGATGCTTCTGGGTCAGCCTCTGGGGTTTCCCAGGGACAGTGAGACTCTGCCACAGACACCATCCTTCACTACAGTAGGTCTGAGAGGACCGTGTGTCCTAGAGTGCATGGCTGGAGGCACCAGGACAAAACAATAGTCATTGCCTAGGTGAGGTTGCTGCTGCTAAGTCGCTTCAGTCGTGTCGGACTCTGTGCGACCCCATAGATGGCAGCCCACCGGCTCCCCTGTCCCTGGGATTCTCCAGGCAAGAACACTGGAATGGGTTGCCATTTCCTTCTCCACTAGGTGAGGTTAGGACCCCAAAAAACCATCATTTTCAGATGCATCTTGGTTCTGAGTAAAGTCTTTTCAGACAACTTTAATTGTGGGACAAGACAAATACGGTGATTTTGGTGCCTGAAGATGGCCCGGGTAGGGTGGAACGCTGTGGGTGGATGCGGGAAAACCAGCCTGTCCCAAGCTATGGTTTAAGAAGGTCCGCCTGCGGCTGGCAGTCGGTGGGTCCTTAGAGGCTCTTCAGGATCTCACTAGCCGCTTCTCTTGCCTGCAGCTCTGTCGAAGATGCACTGGACACCGGAACACGCCCAGCCCCTCAACCAGTGGCCAGAGCAGCACCTGGACGTCTCCTCCACCACCCCGTCGCCGGCCCACAAGTTGGAGTTGCCCCCTGGGGGTCGCCAGCGCTGCCACTATGCTTGGGCACACGACGACATCTCTGCCCTCACTGCCTCCAACCTCCTCAAGCGCTACGCCGAGAAGTACTCGGGGGTCCTGGACTCGCCCTACGAGCGCCCCACCCTGGGCGGCTACGGCGACGCCGCCTTCCTCAACGGCGCCAAGGGGGACCCCGAACCCTGGCCGGGGCCAGAGACTCCTTACCCCTTGGCCTCGCTCCACGAGGGCCTCCCGGGAACCAAGTCGGGCGGTGGGGGCGGCTCCGGGGGTCTCGGCGGTTCCCCGGTTTTAGCCGGAAACCTGCCTGAACCCCTCTACGCCGGCAACGCGTGCGGGGGCCCGTCGGCGGCGCCGGAGTACGCGGCGGGCTACGGAGCGGGGTACCTGGCGCCGGGTTACTGCGCGCAGACAGGCGCCGCGCTGCCCCCGCCGGCCCCGGCCGCACTCCTGCAGCCCCCGCCCCCGCCGGGCTACGGCCCCTCTGGGTCTCTGTACAACTACCCCGCGGGGGGCTACGCCGCGCAGCCGGGTTACGGGGCCCTCCCGCCGCCGCCCGCTCCGCCCCCGGCCCCCTACCTGACCTCCGGTCTGGCGGCGCCCACGCCTCTGCCCACGCCCGCCCCACCCCGGCCGTCACCCGCCTCCTACGGTTTCCAGGGGGTAGCGGAGACCGGGGTGTCGCTGAAGCGCAAGGCTACAGACGAGGGAGCCGAAGGCCGCTACCGCAAGTACGCCTTCGAGCCCGCCAAAGCCCCGGCGGCCGACGGCGCCTCCTACCCCGCCGCGGACAACGGCGAGTGTCGGGGCAATGGGTTCCGGGCGAAACCGCCAGGAGCGGCGGAGGAGGCGTCAGGCAAGTACGCTGGTGGCGTCCCCCTCAAAGTCCTGGGCTCCCCCATCTACGGCCCGCAGCTTGAGCCCTTTGAGAAGTTTCCGGAGCGGGCCCCGGCGCCGGCTCCCCGCGGGGGCTTCGCGGTGCCGTCAGGAGAGCCTCCTAAAGGTGTGGACCAGGGAGCTCTGGAGCTGGCGACCAGCAAGATGGTGGACTGCGGACCGCCGGTGCAGTGGGCGGACGTGGCGGGCCAGGGCGCGCTCAAGGCGGCGCTGGAGGAGGAGCTGGTGTGGCCATTGCTGAGGCCGCCCGCCTACCCCGGCAGCCCGCGTCCGCCGCGGACCGTGCTGCTCTTCGGACCGCGGGGCGCTGGCAAAGCGCTGCTGGGCCGCTGCCTGGCGACGCAACTGGGTGCCACACTACTGCGCCTGCGCGGAGGCACGCTGGTCGCGCCGGGCGCTGCCGAAGGCGCGCGCCTCCTTCAGGCCGCCTTCGCGGCTGCGCGCTGCCGCCCGCCCGCGGTACTCCTCATCAGCGAGCTGGACGCGCTGCTGTCCGTCCGGGACGATGGCACGGCCGCCGCAGGCGCGCTGCAGGCGCCGCTCCTGGCCTGTCTGGACGGCGGCTGCGGTGCGGGAGCCGACGGCGTGCTGGTCGTGGGCACCACTTCGCGGCCCGCGGCTCTGGACGAGGCAACCCGCCGGCGCTTCGCTCTCCGCTTCTACGTGACGCTGCCCGACGGCCCGGCCCGCGGGCAGATCCTGCAGCGGGCGCTGGCCCAGCAGGGCTGCGCGCTGAGCGAGCGGGAGCTGGCCGCCTTGGTGCAGGGCACCCAGGGCTTCTCTGGGGGCGAGCTGGGGCAGCTGTGCCAGCAGGCGGCGGCCGGGGCAGGCCTGCCGGGTTTGCAGCGCCCCATCTCCTATAAGGACATGGAGGCAGCGCTGGCCAAGGTGGGCCCTAGGGCCTCACCCAAGGACCTGGACTCGTTCGTGGAGTGGGACAAAATGTACGGTTTCGGACACTGATGGCGCACCAGGAGGCCGAGGGAGCTGCCGCCCACTCCCGGCCCCTCTGTTTGTGAAGGATCTTCTTTAACCCCACCGGGCTGGGGCGTGCCGGAGTGAGGGGTGTGGGGTGGGGGAGTGGAGGGGGCTGCCGGTGGATTTTTTTTTTCCCGTGGGAAGGAAAATGCTTGTGCTAGGCAGAGAGATGCCATATGCGCTGTGTACTCAGGTTTTTTCCTATTTATTGTGGACGGGAAGCTCGCCATCTCTGCCCCGCGGAAGACTGGCCCCGGGGCCTAAGGAACTCCTGCTCTCTCGCCACAATCCTTTTGTCTCCTCGCTGTCTGAATGGCTCCCTCTCCTTTCCCCTCGTCTCCCTTTCTCTGCTTCTAGTAGTTTTCTTTCTCCGTCGCTTTGTCAATAACCATACACCCTTCTCTCGCTCCCCGCCCTGTCTCTCCATCTATCACCTTCAGTGCTTCCGTTTCTATCCCTTGCTCTCCAGCCTCTCTGTGTCTTGGTCCCTCTCCCTGCCTTCTGTCCCTCATATTCAAAGACTGCAGTGTCCCTTTGCGGAAGATCTGGAGGTTAAGGGGAGGTTAAGGGGCTGAGGAGGAGGGGGTTCCCTTCACCCCTTATCCCTCACCCAGCTGAAACCTTAGGTCTGTGGGAGTCAAGCAAAAAAGAAAAACACCCAAAGAAGGGGGTTTTGTTGTTGTTTTTGAGGAGGAAAATTCCAGAAATGTAGCTTGTTTAATATTTTAGGCCTCTTATTTTTGTAAGATGTGTAGAATTTGCTGTTTTTCTTTTGACGACTCAGGAAGAAACTGACCTCAGAAAGAATGTTAGATTTTGGCTGCTTTCCTGTGTGTGTTCCCCCCACCCCCAGCCCTTCAACCCCTTCAGCCCTAGGGAAGCAGATTCTCAGAAGACTCAGAAAGTGAGACCTGAGGGGAAGGGGAGAGGAAGACTGAGAGGCCACACTCCAACCCCTGTGCTTCTTGGGACAGAAGCAGAATGTATTGCAGGGGCCTCCTCCTCAGGGCCAAGGTTGTAGGCAGAGGTGATGAGGACTGAGTTGTGGCATTTGGAAGGAGGCAGGTCTTGCTCCCTTCCTGCTGCTCTTCCTGTAGGCCCCACCCCTCAGCTGAGTGGGGTGTTTTGTGTGCAGGGTTGGTTACCCAGAGTTGGGATGCCTTTGCCCACCGCCTGCCCCGGACCTAGCAGGTAGGCTGAGAGGGCCCAAATGGGAAGATGAGCTGGGTGGAAAGTCCCCAGAGAGGTCATCCCACCTGGTCCCTGTCTAGGCAGAGGTCTCCTGTAACTTATGCTAAGAAGATTTCCTCCAGAGGGAAGGTAGTCTGGCCATAGGTCTGATTGGGCACAGAGTTCACTGTAGACTCAGCCTCCATGGTCTGCTGGGAGGCTCTGAGGAGGGGTGAGTGAGTGTCGGTCCATTGCAGGAGAAGGTTCTGAGGGGACTCTTACCTCTCCTGTTCTCTTAGGGTCCTAGGTCTAGAGCTCCAGGGGCTATGAGAGGGTAAAGGAGATGGGCAGCTGTGTTCCCCTGAATAAACATTGGACTTTTATTCTCAGTCCTACCCAAACTCTCCACCAGAGGCCCAGGCTTAGGCACCCTTTCTTGTGAGAACTGTATTCTTCTTCCCACCAACTTTCCTGTGATGGGGCTTTGGGGTATTTTGCCCGCCCCCCCCTCCAACCTCTGTTGGAGAGCCCATTTAACAACTCTGACCTTTGGTCCAGAGGTGGGGGAACAAGCCACCACCCCACTTCTCTCTCCCACTACCCTAGCCTCCCTTGTTTCTCACCACCTTGACAGCTCCTCCAGTGTCTCCCACCTCCCACTCCCAGCTGGAAGGAAGTCCAAGGGGATGTTTCAGGTGCCAAGGTGCTGAGGGTCTGTGCTGGCCTAGGAGTGCTAACAGGAAAGCAGCTCTGTTTTCTCTTCTCCCTCCCCGCCTTGGTCCCTGACCTTCCTTCTGCTCCTTGGAGCTGGCTGACTGAAGGGCTACGGTGCCTCAAAAGCAGTGGGTGCAGGGTCTTGGCTGTGAAAAGCCCATGGGGGGAGCAGCGAGTGAGCAGGTTCTCTCAGGTGTGTGTATGTATAAGGGGGGTGGGTGGGTGGAGGGCACTGGGGAGGGGGTTTGGGATCTCAGCCATCCCTTCAAGAGGCAGACAGCTCTGGGGGTTGGGGGGAGGAGCTCACTGACCGAGACCCACGGCCCCCACCGCCTCCTCTACTGGCCTTGGGGAGCTTTGCACACGGAGACAGCCCCCAGTCTACTAGCACCTACCTCACAGGCACTGGGGCGAGTGGGAGAAGGGCAGGTCCAGCTCCGGCAATGTTGTGGGGGGGGCATACCAAAGAATCCAGGGGCAGGGATGGGGGGAGGGCAGTCTGGCTCTCTTCTTCCTTTACCCATGTTGGGGTTGGGGTCCTCCCCTCCAGCTGTAACCATTTCTACCTCATGTTGATGCGTGTTGTACATGGATGTATTTATCTCCTGTTTGATGACGCTCTGCAGTTTGGTCTGTCTACCTCAGAAGAGACTGTATTTTAAAAGAAAGTATGACACAGTATTAAAGCGATGACACGTGGTTTCCAGAGGATTTCTTGGGGGCAGCAGGATGTGGGGAGCCCTCTGGGAAATGCTTGGGCTTCCAGGTCTGCTGGTGCCACGGATGTGGCTCTGTGGGTGTGTTGGTTTCTTCAGCAAAACATGACCATTCCTGTTACTGTGAGTAGTAACTGTGAGTGCCTGTGAGTGCCTACCACACAAGTGAGACCACCAGGGGGAAAAACCTCTTGATAGGGAAGGTCTGCCTGCAATTCTGAGCTCCTAGAGGCTCAGTGTTGGGGCTGACTTAACAGCCTCTGAAGCATGAGGGATGAAGAAGGGCTCATGTGTTTGCTGAGTGAGTGAGTGAGTGGGTGAATGAATAGATGAGTGCTGAAGAGGAAGTTCACTTAGAACCTGGCCAGCAGCCCTTGGCCAGAGCTAGGATCATATTCGTACTCCATCCTTGGATGGAGGGAAAGGGGACAGAGGGCAGCGTGGGGACACAGTGTGATCTAGTCTTTCAGGTCACGGGATCCTTCGTCCACCACCATCTGCCAATCCCCAGACTCTGACAAGTCAGCATAAACTGGGACACAAAAAACTGGGGAGGAACATCTTGTTAAAAAGGCTGTATGGAAATGCCCGTGAGAGGTTTGGACCCACAACTTCCGAGGACTTGAATGTGCTCAGCAAAATGATAAAAAATGCAGAAGGGACAGGGAAGCAGGCCCCCTGGCTTCCACTGGCCCAGGCTTAGAGCCTATCCAGGGCTTTCAGGAGCCAAAGCCTGCCCATGGCCAGATTCTATGAAGCAGTTTCCGCTCGGAGAGATACAACTGGTGTGCCTGTGTGTGAGGGCTCCAGTGCAATGAACTACGGCTCAGCGACCCCAACCCTCTCGGCCCTTGGAGGTCCAGACCCCCCTCGCCCTCTAGGTGGTTTATTGCACACTTACTCTGTGTAGACAGCACTCAGGATACAGAAGTGGTTAAGTACAGCCTTAGTTCTGGAGAGCCCACATTACCGGATGGGAAAAGCTCAACAATGGATCATTTGAAAATACAGCTGGATAAAGCTGCTCGAGGAAGGACCTTATCAAAATTTTTATATTCTCACATCTGGCACAGTGTTTGGTGCACATAGAAGACACTGAATAAATGTTGACTAAATCCTCGAATTCATTTCCAGGAAGTGTCCTGATGGAGGATGCACAGGTTATTTCGAGAATGCCCAGAAAAGACCCTAACTCGTGGTGGTGGTGGTACTGGCGCTGGGTCAGAACAACTTCCCGGACGGGTTTGGGTGGGTTCAGCTTGACAAAGCTATGGAAGCTGGAAACTGTACCATACCTGTGACTATAGTTACAAGAGCATAAAGTGAGGGCAAGAGTGAGGGGAAGGGAGGGGAACAATGGGACCGCAAGGCTGCACCAGGAGGCTCTTCCATGCCCCCGAAGAGCTGAGGCTCCTCCATGAAGCCTGTGGGGGGTGGGTGGGGAGGGGGCTTAGTCGCTGGTGGACAGGGACTGATTTGCAAGTGAAGAGTTCACACACCAATTCAACAAATCTTTACCTGAACACCTGTTAGGCACTAGTTGCTACAGGGACAGCAGGTAGCCCTTACAGTCAGATGGGGCCGCTTCCCAGGCACAGTGGTAAAGAATCCACCTGCCAATGCAGGGGACGCAAGACAGGTGGGTTCGATTTGTGGGTCAGGACGATCCTGTGGAGGAGGAAATGTCAAGCCACTCCAGTATTTCCCGGAGGATCCCATGGACAGAGAAGTGGTGGGCTACAGTCCACGGGGTCACAAGGAGTCAGACATGACTCAGCACACACACACAGTCAAATGGGGGAGACAGTATGAAGGCAGAGCTGTAGGGTGCTGTGGGAGCAGATGGGGGTGCCTAGAGAAGACACAGGGCCAAGGGTGTGGGTGGGAGGCAGGGAGGGCATCCCAGAAAGGACTTGTCAGCTGAGCAGTGACTGAGGCAGAGCGGAGAGTGCAGTCTAAGATCTAAAGAAGCACCTGAACTGAGCTTGCTTGGGGAAAGGAAGCGAGTTCAGTCTCTGTGTGTGGAGGCGGAGTGGGGACTTGAGGATCGCTTACTGTATCCAAACAGAGCATGAGGGTTTGGATGCACCTGCGGGAGGACAGGAAAGGGTAGAGTCTATACATATTCAGTAAGTAATAAGGCTTCCCATGTTGGCTAGTGGTAAAGAACCCGCCTGTCAAAGTAGATGTAAGAGACTTGGGTTCGACCCCTGGGTTGGGAAGATGCCCTGGAGGAGGGCAGGACAACCACTCCAGTATTTTTGCTTGGAGAATCCCATGGACAGAGGAGCCTGGTGGGTAACAGACCATGGAGTTGCAAAGAGTCAGACATCATTGAAGCAACAGCATGCAGGTAATAAGAAAATTTGGGAATTGATTGGCTATAGGAAATACGAGTAAGGGGTCTAAGGCTTCTGGTGGAGGGTGAGGGGCGGTAAATGGGATACAAGAGATGCTGGAGACCTACTAAGTTTGACAGAAATGGGCCAGCCAGGAGGCCTCCAGCGGGCATTTCAATATAAGGGGCCGGGATCCTAGCCTCCAGTGCCCTTACCGATCCCTGGGTATTGAAAACTCACTTCAGCCCCCGGGGTTTTGTGAGATCTTCCCCTCGAAACTCCTGTTTCTGGGTGTTAGGAGATCCTCCTTCTACAAGTTGTGTTGGAGGACCCCTTTCTCATCCCTGGATGTTCCCCCCGCCCCTAGTCCCCGGATGTGGGAACCTCGTTCCTCCCACCCATCCCTGGATGTTGGCGCCCCTCCCCCACCCGCGGACATTCGGAGCTCCTCCCCCCACTGTCGGTGGATCGCAGTCACCGCCCCGCGATGGCGGCACAGGCTCCGGCGGGGGCCCTGGCGCTGGCGCTCTGGGTCTGGGCTTTGGCTCCGGCGGGGGCCGTGGACGCCATGGGCCCTCACGCGGCCGTCCGCCTGGCCCAGCTGCTAACCCCGGAGGAGTGCGGCCACTTCCAATCGCTGCTGAAGACGCCGGAGCCGGACGTCGAGGCTGAGCTGGCCAGGCTCTCGGAGGACCAGCTGGCGCAGCCCGAGCCTGTGCCCACGTCGGCGACGCCAGGCCGACGGCGGCGGAGGCGCGAGGCAGCGGGGAAGCCGGCGGTCGAGCCTGCCGACGTGTCCGACGGCTGCCGGGAGGGGCTGGCGGCCTGGCTGGCTGCCGAGGCCCCGTCCTTGTCGTGGGACCGCGTGGCCCGGGCCCTGCGGCGCAGCGGCCGCCCAGACGTGGCCCGGGAGCTGGGCAAGAACCTCCACCAGCAGGCAACACTACAGCTGCGCAAGTTCGGGCAGCGCTACATACCCACAGCCGACGCCCCCGCTGCCCCCGTCCCGGCCCCGGCCCTGCGTTCCCGCCGCTCCTCGGTCCCCGAGCCCAACTGGGACGAGCTGGAGCTGATCGTGGAGCGACTGCCCCAGGGGCCGTATCAGCGGAGCCCCGCGGGCTGGGCCGGGCCGCTGGCTCTCGGCTTCCTCACCGGCTTCGGGGGGGCGCTGGGCGCCGGGGCGCTGCTCATCCTACTCATTCCGTGGATCACCGGCGGCGATGGCGACTGGGTGCGGCTGGGCAGCCCCCGGCCGCCCACCCCGCCCCTGCTTCGGTCCGCCAGGGCTCCTGGCTGTGGGGAAGCGGAGCCTCTCTTGACTGCAGAGCCGCTGGCGTCCCCGGCGGCCTGGGCTGCAGGCGGGCCCCATACCTCCTTGCCTCTGTGACCCCAGCTGTGAAATGGGAGCAGACCTGGTGGCGTGCCGCTTTTGACATATAAAAGTTACATGTCAGCTTTACTTCCTTCATCTTGCGCTTACTCTTCCGCTAAGAGCTACCATTTATCGAGCACTGTGTGCCAGGCCCTAGGCTAAGCAGTTACATACATTATTTGTTACCCTCTTTAGAAACCCAAGAAGGAAGGTGTTATCAACATTACACATAAGGAAACTGGTCACAACTAGTGAGTGGCTTAGTCAGGTGTTTGAATGCAGAGCTGCTTTGAACCAAAAGTTTGAGCTCAGAGGGAATGATCTGTGAGCAGCAATGGAGCTGGGGCAAAAGGAGGAGGACACAAGGAGACGCAGAGCTTGTTTACTCTGAGGCCCTGCTGGAGCTGTGCCCACTTCCAGGGGTTGCTGTCCCCAAGCTGCTTTCTCCACTCAGGCAAGGCCTCCTGAAGCTCTCCCTGGAGTCCCAAACTCTCCCTACCCACCTGAGTGGGTGGGGCACTGCTAGCCCCACTGAGGGAGCTGAGCCTGGGTGAGCCCCCACACCGACTTCACTCAGACTGTGCTCCCACCACGGAGAGGGACAGCAGATGCCCTGGAGTCCTGCTGGGTGGGCACCCCTGGGCCGAGGGGCTCCGGTGTGCGAGTAATGACAGAATGACAGGCCAGTCCAAGAGGAGAGTTGAAAACAAGATTGACGTAACCCTTTATTGCAAATTCTAAAGTAAAAAGATGTACAGTACAAAGTAAAATTGAAATTTCATACTATAAACTTCCAATCCACTTATACATTCTCATTTCTCAAGCATTTCTGCCATTTCCGCATAAACGGAACAGGGAACAAGTCGAGTGGGTGAGGGAAGGAGATACAGCAAGGGTAAAAGAATTGTGTCTAGAACAATCACAAACCCCAGAAGCAAGTGAAAGGAAAGACATTTTCTCGACCTGCTGTCCTGGTGATGAGAAGCGGGGGTGGTTGGAGCAGTGCAGTTTAAAATGGCTCTCAGAATAGCAGCATTTATGGTACTATTTCATCTTCCGGAAGTCCAAATAAATACTTTGCCCTTCCCTAGTGCCTTTGCCTCTGTATCTCAAAAAACACTTTACAAAACATTTAGTTAAAGCCTCACAACACCCCTGTGAGGTAGGTCAGTATTATTATCCCCATTTTACAGACGGGGAAACTGAGGCACAGAGAGGTTAAGTGACTTGCCCAAGGCCACACAGCGAGTCAGTGGTCGAGCTAGGGATGGAACACAGGAGTTCTGTCCCTTCTCTGGAACCACTGGACCGCGCTCCCCTTTACCTATATACATTCTTCACACACACACACCACACGTGCACACCCGCCCACCCCACCCCACTTAGCCTCTATGTACAGCAAACAGCAGTGGGGGGCAGGGGCAGGGGGTGCCTCAGGAGCATTTTGACAGGAAATCTTGGTGCTCTTGGAAGGGGAATCCAAGAAAGCACAATGCTGAGCCACAGCCCAGATGGCAAAACTTGGGCCCCTCCCCACCCAGACTCCCTCTTCTCTCCTGATGTCCCCCCTGGCTGGCTAGCTGCAGCCAATTCTTTAGGGGGTGGGGGTACCTGAAAATGAACGAAGCTTTTTGCAAAACTTTGGGCAACATCTGAGAAAAGAAAGAGGCATCATTACAGAAGATGCCCAGGACTCAGTCACTAAGTCACAACCGTGGCCATCTAACCTCCACAGCAGGCCTGGAGGCTGGGGGCCGAGAGGGGAGGATGGGGACTGACCTACCAGCCATCTCTCTCCAGAGCGGAGCTCCTGGAGCGGACTAGAGTGGGCACTTCAAAATCCTCCTGAGTGTTCCTGGACTGGGAGACGTGGCCTAGAGAGGGGTGTCCCCAAAGCGGGGCGGGGTGGTGCCAATGAGACCAGCCGAGTCTGCTGGTTTGTGGGTAGGGAGATGGAGGGCAGGACCCAGCAGTAGCTAGCAGAGTGGAGGCTGTTGGGCATTGTGCTCGCCCGAGCTATGGGGCGTTGGAATGGTCTTCTTAAAATACTGGTGAAAAAGGCAGGAGTAAGGCCAGTCCAGCTGGGTTGGCTGGCATCGTCTCTGGGGGCTCTGCCAGGGGTGAGGAACAGGTATCATGGGCCTGGAAGCAGCGGCCCAGGAGGGGGAGGAAAGCCACATGCAGTGGGTGAGTGGGGACCTGGGGAGATCAGGACTTTGCTTTTCTCTCCAATCTTGGCTTTTTAGCCAGAACTTTGCAAGAAATCCCCATTTCTCTCCCTTTCGTTCCCCTCCTTTCCCCAAATGCGCTCAAGTCCCACTTCCCAGGTATAAAAAATATTGGGAGAGTCAAGCAACAAACGCACACCAAGATAGGCTTCCCTTGTACAGTAAAAAGGGTCATTTTTATTTTGTTTCCTTTTGGCTTATAGAAGTGATGTACTTTTCATCACGTCTTGGTTAGAGCAGTGCTGGCCTCCATGCATTCACTAATACACTAGTCTTTACTATTGGTCTTTTACAAGCTTACGTTGGTTGCAGCAAAAAATGAGAGAACTCTGGGCATTGCTGTTCCAGGGGCTTTGACCGGGAGTCTCTGTTAATCTCTCCTCAGTCAACTTCTGATGCCAAGAGTGGCTCATTCAGAGGGGTGGGTGCAAGGCAGCTGACTTGGGAAGTGTCTCCTGCTCTCGCCCTCGGCTTTAAATGACAGAGTCTCCTCATCCTAAGCAACAAGGAGGTTAAAGAAAAGAAGAGGGGAAAGTGTTTTTCACACACAAACCAGCAACCATGTCAGCTGCTGCTCGGTGGCTTTGGCTCTGCGTTTTAAATTAACAGCATCACACATGTCTTTTTGCTTTTTGTCCTTTTTTTAAAGGTGGATTCTGGAGTATAAATACTGCACCAAGGACCTGGCTACAAAAAATAAATATTTATATCATATTTATATATCTATATATATATATGTGCAGTGATACTGTGGCTGCTGCTGCTTTTTGATTGGCTTCGTTAATATTTGGCAAAGCGTTGCCACTTATCCACTGGGTGAAGACGTGCGAGAACGCCTTCATGACTCTTTCAGTTCAATGCCTGTTAACTGCGGGTGTAAACTGCTGGTGATGGTGTCACTTACTACCAAAGAAGTGTGGAGCAGGGCGGGTGAGTGCAAGAGTGCGTGAACGAGTGGGTGGGTGGAGGGCCATCAGGTGGGGAGAAAGAAGGTGGGAAAAGTTTTTAGAAACAAACAACAAAAAAAGTGAAACTTCAAATAGAGTGGAGGTGGCTTCTTCCCTATGAAGCTGGCTGATGGGTGTCAGATACCAAGGCCTGTGTGTGTCACTGAGGAGACAGCCTGCTGGGTGGGGAGAGCAGGGCCTGGGGGAGGAAAAAAAGTCAGAGCTCAAAAAATCTCATTAATATGCTCTAGTAGCTTAATGACATCACTAGCGCGAGCACTTGGAGGACGGAGCGGGATCTTATAGCTCTGTGGCCCATCTCAAGACCTAAGAACAAGAACAATTATGAAGTTTAGCCAAATCTTGCATAGAAGTGGTTAGAATTTATTGCACATTGGAACAAAAATATATATATTTTTTTGTTGTTTTGGAAAAGACCATTAGCAATAAAAAATTTTTTGTCTGTCTGTCTGGTTTGGGGATGTACATTGGCTGACAGCATCTAAATTCTAAGAAGAAAGAAAAGTATAAAAAATAAAAATAAACATGACAATGGCATAAGCCAGAAGCCATTTCCTATTTAATAAGTTAATACTTTGTATTTACAAAAAGGCATGCCAATAAAATAAAATGATATATTACAGTATTTATAATTCTCTTAAAAAGAATAACCACACGTCAGCTTCTGTTTTGTGCTGTTTACGATGTAGCCTGTACATGTTACTATACATTCATCCTAGCAGTTAGCAGGGTCATTGAAGAAAACGCCTTCCCAACCTGGAATCGGGCGTAGTACAAAAAGTTCTACGGATGATGTCGCAGAAGCAGGCTTCTGAGAACTGGACAGAGTTTCTAATGGTCCAGCAAGATAGAAAGCTCTGCTTACTGACTGGCTGTGGTTTGTTCTATGCAAAACTAGTCAGGTGGACTGTGAAATTACATCCAAAGTGCTCCTACTGCATGGCCGATTGGTGTGTCTGACTATGGGTTGTTTTCTCCCCTCTACCGTATGGTTCAGGAAGAATTCATTTTGATTTGGTTTGCATGCTGAAGTCTCTCCTCATTCTTTGAATCGACTTCCTGACACATTCACCTGCAGCATCTTAGCTCTGAAATCTAGTCGTCGGATGAGAAACCCCTGGACTAAGAACTCTCTTCCCGGAAGTGGGAGATAGAACAGAAGCTATGATGCTCCCCGCCAAAGCCACCCTCCAATGACAATGTGCAGGTCGCTAAGCAGATGGCGAAACTGGCTGAAAGGGAATGTGCTGGGGAAGCTGGAAGTTCTTAAGGATTCATATTAAATCGCTTTCTCATGAGAACCAGTGCAATAAAGAAATCAAGTGGGCTGGGTTCAGAGGCGGCTCCATCTCTCCTGAGGTCCCACCAGTGACCATCGATTCTAATGAGAAATGAAAGAAACCACAGCCATAGCTCAGCGCCGCTGCCCTCACCCACCTCTGTGGGTAAAGGAAGCCCTGCATGGCGCAAGAATGTGATGCAGGCAAGAGGAACTGTGCAGCAACTGAGCTTGTGACAACCACTCCAGAGAAGAGAGAGGCCCGTTCGGAACATCTAAACCCCCTCCATGTGGACCCCAGCCCGGAGAAAGCCACAATGCAGAGGACATGATACGGATGAAGTGAGCACCCCTTTACCCCCAACGAAAGGTTGTTTTAAGTTCCCCAAATGACCTTCTAGAGATAACATGCTACTCTGAATAGCACTTTTATCTCTACCCCCCAAAAGTGTCAGTTCTCCAGTATGAAGGCTAAACAATCATCATAAATATTGCAAGATATAAATGAAAAACATTTTTTTGATTTTTGTTTTTAGCCCTAAGATTTGGTTTTACAGTGACATTAATACAAGCCATTCGAGATCAAAGTTTCCCCACGTACGGGACACAGAGCAGCATTAAAGAGTTCATCTTTCAAAATGTGCAACAATGGCTGTATGTTAGAGATGTCTGTTAAACATATACACACAACGGATCCATCTGCTTGTTGGACTGGGTTTGTTTTTTTTTGTTGTTGGTGGTGGTAGTCAATTGGTTGGTTATGTTTCCCTACCCAGAAGGTGTATGAAAGACTTCTAAGAATTCAGAAAGAATTGCAGCGGGCATGGAATGCTTACCATTTTTTCTCCAAATACAGTGAACGGTGCAGGGCTGGGTCCTGTCCAAAGGCTGACCCAGTGCAGGGGACAGGGTTAGTAGTGTCCTGTGGTGTATGGTTCTCATGCATGACTCCTGATCACGGCATGCCATCATGCAAATCATTTCTACGCATTGAACGAACACAATGTTTGGAATCGGCCTGAGCAAGTCCTCCTCAGCCTGAAGAAACCTGATTGTTTTCCCCCACCCATCTCCAAACCACGTGAAGCCCATGTGGAGAAGATGCGGCATTATGCCAAAGAAACTGACAAGTAAATGACATGGGCTAAATGTGAGTGTGTGTGTTTTTTCTTTTTGCTGCTTAGCTTAACTAATGTAAGAATGCAAATAGAGTTTGCATGAACAAACAAACTTTTAAAGTGATGCTTTCTGCTTCTGAGAATCAACAAAATAAAAAACAAACAAAAAAATCCATCTGGCTGCAACGGAAATACACTGGTCCCGGCAGCCTGACCTCTGTTTTATGTATCCTGTTAGTTTTGTCCTAAGTTGCATTGACTGATGTGGAACATGCAGTAACCACCTGCCCAAGCATTAGAAAATCTGTGAGTCCAGGGAGCAGGGTCCTTTGCCCTTGGCAGGTCACTGCTCAAGATGCAACCGTGGTACGTGGTAAGCAGACTACGTTTGGTATAGATCTTCGGGATAAAGTGTCTCCACAGCTGTTCTGCATTGATAATATTCAGGAAGTTTGTAAACAATCTTTCACTTGCAAGTTTTAAGTCTGTACAATGTTGAATTTTTGCTTTCCTCTAACACTTGGATTCTCTGACCTCTTTTTGTCTTTTGGCTCTTTCCCTTCGTCCTTCCTCCACCCGTTGCTGTTTCTCCTTCTCAGGTTTAGTCACACTGTCATAGGAGGGGAGGGAGGCTGTGGATGGGGTGCTCTCTTTTTTCTCCCGGTGTGTGCCTCCATTCTCCAGCTTATTGGAGGTTGTCTTTTTGCAGATGAAGCCCCGCCTGGCTAAATGTCCCCGGTAGGCGCGCTGCAGGACCACTGCCGATACCTCTTCCTGCTTGCGCCGCAGCGTGGTCGTGATTGGCTCATAAGACACTTTGGAAGGATTGGACGCCACGAACCTCTCCTCCATCTGCTGCCGAAGGATGTCCAACTCCCCGCTATCTCCCAGGACCCGCTTGGTGAAGGCAAAAAGGATGTCCAAGCAGTGGATGCGATCCCCGCTGACCATTGGCAGATCCATGGCGATGAGCTCAATGGTGTTGGGCTTGGGCACGCGGAGAGGATGCTCCAGGGCATCTGCAAAGTCTGCCAGCTTACAGTACTCGATGAACTGGGTGGCATCGGGGTCAAACTTCTCCCAGATCTCATAGAAGGTCTCAAAGTCGTCCTCGCTCAGAGGGTCTGCGCTTTCCTCTGTGGCTACGCTGAAGTTTTCCAAGATGATGGCAATGTACATGTTCACCACAATCAGGAAGGAGATGATGATGTAGCTCACAAAGAAGAAGATGCCCACTGAAGGGTTCCCGCAGTCTCCTTTAAAGCCACTCCCTGGGTGTTCCTTATCCAAATTGCAGTCAGGGGGGCGGTTTAGGATGGGCAGCAGGAGGCCGTCCCAACCAGCCGACGTGGTGATCTGAAAGAGGCAGATCATGCTGTTGCCGAAGGTCTCAAAGTTGAACATGTCATCAATGCCAGCCTCGTGCTTCACGTATGCAAAATTAGACATCCCAAAGATGGAGAAGATGAACATGACCAGGAAGAGCAGAAGGCCAATGTTGAACAGAGCAGGCAAGGACATCATTAAGGCAAAGAGCAGGGTACGAATTCCCTTGGCGCCTTTGATCAGACGCAGGATGCGCCCAATACGGGCCAATCGGATGACTCGGAACAGGGTCGGGGAGACAAAGTATTTCTCAATGATATCAGCCAGGAACATTCCTAAGAAGGGGAACGGGAGATATGTTACTGAGATTGGAAATGCCCTTTCTCTTTACTTATGTCACCTGGCACTATGGAACCCTTAACTTCAAAGGACTTTATAGAGTGAGTGCCTTACTAGTCAATCTGAACTCTCATAATAAAAAAAATTTTCTCAAAAGAAAATCACATGTTTCAAACATATAGAAAAGCAGAGAAAACAACAGCACCCAGAGACCACATCTGCTTCCACTCATCACCTCTAGAAGCACCCACTATCTTGTAGATGGCATGCATCATCTCAGTGTCTTCATAATTTTGCTATGTATGAAAAATATAGGTAGCAGCCTACAAGGTTTAAGGAATTGTACTATATCTATCTTTCTAGATCTCTAATTTCCCTTAAAATTTTTTTTTCTTCTAGATCTCTAATTTGCTTTTGAAACCTAATATTATGTTTGTGAGATTGATCTTTGGTATTAAATTTGGGTTTTTTTTTTTTTCAGATTTGTCTGTGCCTAACTTCCTGAGATGTTATGGATTCTTCTCCAAAATGCTGTCAAATTGCCACATTCACAAACAGTGAATGAGAAGTCCTGGCTCCACCCTGTGGTTGCAAAATCTTAGTCTGCTCAGGTCACCAATTCTCAGGGCATTTTCTTCCTGGCTCTAGAAAGACATTTTTGGTTTCTCATGGCCCCATGTCCCTACCCCACCAAACTAGCCTGCAAACTAAAGGGACTTCTCAGGAGTGGTTTTTAACGCATAGCTTCTAGATTTTGTGTTTAAAGTCATAAATCAGAAACCAGTATCAGCAGATAAAAATGTCAAGGCATTAATAGGATATGAAAGTAGGGGGCAAAACACACATATCAAAGGGCCTGTTTCTGTTCACATTCCTCCAGGGGCCCACCTTCACCAGACCACTTGCCTTTAAAACTACAGAGCGAAAATGGGAGGGTCACGGAAGGAAGAGGCAATGAAACTGCTGGGAAGTGACAAAGAAGGGTGGCAGTGACACCATGTGCTCTTCCTCCAGTGTCCTCTCCTGCCGTGGAGCCCCCATGGGGCAGTGTGAGCTTTATTTAAAGAAAGAAATATCCCCCAATCCTGGGGACTCATAAACACGGGGGCAGGGAACTGCAGAAGACTTAGTTGAAAAGTTTTATGCTAGGAACAAGTCTTAACTCTCAGAAGGGACAAGGTGCTGGAAGTGCAGAGAAGGCAGACAACGTGCTGGGGTCTCGTCTGGAGCTAGAATCTCGGGAGGCATTTGAACTTTCAAGAAAACCTACCTCAGCTGGGACCCAAGAGGACTTTGTCAGCTCTCCTCTTTTTACCTCTCAATTAAGTCATAACCAGCGTAAAGCAGGTGATGTCTGCGTTCCATATATAATGGAGAGGAGGCTTCAGAGAGGAGACGATGCCTGAGTAAGGTTTTGTAGGACCAATGTTTTATTGTGCCAGAGAAAAGTGGGGAGAGACAGGCAGGCAGCTATCGAGGCAGTGGAGTCAACTTTTAAGAGGTTCTCTAGGAGGTACCTACAAGACCCAGCGCTGGGCTTCCCTGGTGGATCAGACGGTAGAGAATCTGCCTGCAACACAGGAGACCTGGTTAAATCCCTGGGTCGGGAAGATCCCCTGGAGAACGGGATGGCTACCCACTCCAGTATTCCTGCCTGGAGAATCCCGTGGACAGAGGAGCCTGGTAGGCTACAGTCCGTGGGTCGCAAAGAGTCGGACACAATTGAGTGACTAACACTTTCATTTTTCGCTTTCTAGGAGGTGCCAGGGTAAATTTTACCCCAACGCCTCTTAATTTAAAAAGATTTTTTCCTACACTTTTGTTCCTGAACAAATTAATGATATTAAAAAAAAAATACCAAGCATCAAGAGAAACACTTCTTCCTACTTCTCTTCAAGTACCATCTGAAAATAGGGGGCATGGTTTGATCTGTGGGTTTTCCATCCCACTCAGTGATGGGTAGGCAGAAAAAGTTCAAGAACAGTGGTCAAGGGCAGCATCATCCAAAGTGTGTTTGGTGGGAGGTTTCGGGTGTGGAGCTGAGGCCAGGGCCGGGCTTGCTCGCTCATCAGCTGCGTGTCTCAGTAACTGCTCTGTGCCTTGGCTCCTCAGGATATTTACAGGGCTGTTGTGATGACTGCATGAATTAAAACACGTAAAGCGCTTAGAATGATGACTGGCACAGAGGATATTCCACTGAAGTCTGAGAAACATTATTATTACTTGAAAACAGGGTGTTGTGATTGGATAAAGGTGGGATGGCGTTTTAAATAGAATTCTTTACCCCAAGACTTCCAAGTGCCTCCTGTGGGCTAATGTGCCCTGTGACCCTCTGAAGGGAAATGCAACGTACAGTGTTGCCCAAAGTAGTTTCATTATGGGATTCTTTCCTTGAGGAGAAATATGTGAGATTACGCAACACATTTTTGGACATGGTGCTCTGGAGGACAGAACTAGACAGTGGGAGGACAGTTGCCTTCTGGTGGCCACAGTCACCACCTCAGCCCTGGGACCGGTTCCCTGTCTCGGGCAGTCTGGCTTGAGTCACACCCACCTGGGACCAAGGCAGTGTGGCATCATTCGAGAAGCCTGTGAGGAAGGCAGGGAAATTCTGAGGAGGGTGGTCAATAGGACAGCATTTCCACTGCCTGCCAGAACACCAGCCCTTCCAGGCCCTTTGCTGGTTAAAACAAATGCCACAAAGTCACTGTTAAAAACTAACTTGAGTTCTGTCTCTGCCACCTCTGAGTTGAGTGACTCTGGACCATCTTCACAGCAAAGATAATAAAATACCTTGATTCCTGGGCTGTCATAATGAGATAACACAAGTGAAGAAACTCTCAAACTACTCGGCACCATAAAATTGTAGTAAATGAGTGTTGGCAACAGCCGAAGTGCTGACGCAGCCACCATGACCAGAGTTCTCATTAACGTCCAATGGAACAATCTCTTACCAGGGCTTTTTTCACCTTATACTGCTGCTGATAGATTTTAAAATACAAATTTTTTTCCCCCTGTTAGAATGTAAACTCTTTGAAAGCAAGGACCAAATCTAATCTTTTCCCCCTCTTCAACCACAGAATTTAGAATCCAAGACTACCGTGAACACTCACAGAAACTCGCTGACCCATGTCAGCGATGTGGGCAGCCCCACAAGACGACTGAGGGCACCATGGGGGTAACCCTGTGGGCCCCTCAGCCCCGTGTCATTCGCTGCACTCCTAGGAATCCCATCCTCAGGGGCAGCCGGGTCCCCTCCCCTGCCCCTCCTGCCCCACTCACCCACAATGGAGAGGATGACCACCACGAAGTCGAAGATGTTCCAGCCAATGGTGAAGTAGTAGTGCCGCAAGGCAAACATTTTGAGCACACACTCACAGGTGAAGAAGATGACGAAGACCAGGTTGATCCAGTAGAGAATGTTCTCCATCTGCTTGCTCTGAGTATCTGTCTCCACCATCATCGTCACCATGTTAAGGCAAATGAGCATCATGATAACAATGTCGAAGGCTTGTTGAGTGACAAAATCAAAGATGATCCCTTGGATTTTGTTCTGGGTGGGGAGGGAGGAAAGACAGAAAAGGCTTCTTGAAAACCTTCCCCAGCAGACTGTGGGAGCTGCCACCCTGTGAATCCAAGTTCTCTCTGCTTTCTCGGTTGCAGTGCTGGCCGGCAGCAGGAAATGGACAAAGACTACCGTCAACATTCCCTCATCAAGAGCTCTTTGAAATCACCACTCTTTTCTTTATGCCATCACATGCTTCTGTGTGCCTTCCTGCGTCTCCAGCTGTCCCTTTTTGGTCTCATTTGCTGGCCATTTCTGCTCTCCCTTCATCTCTTTTCCCTTCCCTGGAGAGCTCATGTGCCATCTTTTCCTACTGCTCACACATTACCTCTACACATAGTTTCCCAAGCGTTTTCTCATCCAGCTTGTAGCTTTCCTCCAAACTCCTGGGCTGTTTGCTTAGCACTGCATAAGCATCTTGAGCTCAACAAGTCCTTTCTCCCACCATCCCCCAACTTGCTCCTTTCTCACTGCGATTATTCATCCAGTATCTAAGCCAGAAATCTAAGGGTCATTCTTGCTCTTCCCTTTCCCTCATCCCTCATTCAATGCACTGCAGACCCTGTTGATTCTTCCTTGAATTCATCCACTTCACTCCATTCCTGTTGCCCTACTCTAGCCTAAGCCACCACAGTCTTCCCTCTGGACCTCTAGAAGGGTCTCCTGACTGGTCTTCCTGCTTATTCTCTTGCCCTTATCCAACACAGTCTCCACACAGTGCTAAGTGTTGATTACTTAAAAACAGAAATGGATCACATCACTCTCCTACTTAAAACCTCTCACCGGTTTCCCATCAGGCTTGCAACAAAAGTCCTCTGGTTAACCTGGTTTAAAAGTGCCTACCACAGTCTGGTCTTGCTCACCTCACACCCCCCGCCTCTAGTTCATTACCACCTGGCCACACTAATATTTCCCACTTTTAAGGCCTCATTTGCTTTTCCAGGATCTCGTTCCCTGGCATTCTGACTCCTTTTCATCCGCTCAAATAGACCCAACTCTATTGGAAGAGATCCTCCACGCCAGGCTTCCATTATTTTCTATCATGGCCCTTCAGTGCATTTTTTTTTCTCACAACATTCCACATTTTATAATTACTGTTGGTTACTTATTTATTATCTGTAGCCCCACTATACTGTAAGCTCCATGATGGTGGTGTCTAAATTTTATCACGTTTTGCATAGTGCTTGGTACACAGTAGGAGATCTGTAACTATTTGTGGAATAACTATTAACACTTCCTACCACACTGAGCATTTCTGTTAGTGGGGGAGAAAACACACGCAGGGTCCCATGTACAAAGTACTGAACAGAGCTTTAGAAATGTCAGCCCTCTTCCATTCCCTTTGGCCACACTTCTATCACACTGTGGAAACTAACATCAAAGAAATATAGAAAATATTCTCTTTCTTAAGAGCTCCCTGATTTTTTTGGGTACCTAGGCACTTAAGCATATGCTTCTTCTTAGGATTACTTAACTTCGTGGTTTTCAAACTGTTTTGCAGTGAGGAAGGGCTTTCCTCGCCCTCAGAAACTGGGGAGAGGAGGTTGCCAGGAACAGGGTTTGCGGGGCTAAGTCAGGAAAAGGCTCTCAGACACCCATTCTTGTTTTTTGCTCTTCTCAGAAGACTGGCCCAAACCTGGGACTCCCCTTCTTGACTCAAACAAAATAGCTCCACTTTTATTTTTACAAATTAGGTTGTCAGGTACGCTTTTAAGAGTTCTGCTGTAGGTTTTTAAAATTTTATTTTAAATAAAAAGTTACTTTAAATAAAAGTTACAGAAGATGGAACTTTGAGCCTGGCCTTTGGGGGTCACATCCCACCTAGCAGGGTGTATGGCTTCAGGAACATAGCATCTCCTTCTCTGAAGCAAGAGAACAATCCCCAACACAAGGGCCATGCAGAATCCCTGTCTCCAAGTCTGTTTTACAAAAGGCTCCGTTCAAGGGAGGAAATCAGGCCATCTGACTTCCCTAGTTTCACCTTCTCCTGCTCTCACAAATTATTTTCACTTTCAGGCACATCCCTGCAAAGACTTACTTGTTAAGGAGAGCATGGAGAAAATAATGACCAAATCCTATCTTGTACTTATAGGAAAGAGATCAGCTTTCACTGCACATTCTGCTGTTAATTTTTAGGTGGTCTCTTAAAACAAACATCTCTCTACCAGGGCGAGAGCCAATGTGGTCAACATGTCGATTCTCTGTTGCCACCCAAGGAAGGCTCCGAGAAAAGGCTGGGTGCAAACGCAAAGGTCACCCCATACCATAACCCATCCTCCCTTCGTCCTCAGATCTTTTCGTTTTTGGCCGCTCCGCATGACAGGGCCTTAGTTCCCTGACCAGGGACTGAACCCCTGCCCTTGATGGTGAAAGCAGAGTCCTAACTACTGGACCGCCAGGAAATTCCCTTCCTTAGATCTTGTGGATGGACAGCGAGGGGCGGACTGGAGGGCACAGGCCGCCCCTCATTTGCCCCCTCCTTGCTCTGCAGTAACTCCGCCGTGTCTTTCTTCATATGGAGTCTCACCTGCCCTGGGCCGGTACAGTGAACTCACCAGAGGGCGGGGGATGGGCTTCTGTGGTTTCTTTGAGCCCAGCTTTTTCATGGCATTGTAGTACTTCTTCTGTTCTTCGGTCATGAAGATGTCCTGACCTCCAAAGTAAAGGAGGGAAAAAGAGGACGTGCAATTACAACTGGCTCTTACATGCTGCAGGTGCTGCCCTGGGAGCCCCGAAGGCCTTACACCCTTCACTGTAAACCAGGGGTCACCCTCTTAAGCCAGAGGTCACAGTTTAGCTAATGGCTGTCCCAGAGTGAGGAAGACCTGACAACTATTCTAACTCAAAAATATACCTGTCTTTCTTTTCAGGTTGGGATTTCTAAGACCTGCTAGGAGATGGGAAGGAAGGAAGGAAGAAAATAGACTGACAGACCCTCAGGAAAGGGTACATTTGAGAGCTATGATTCTAAACACATCTTCATAAATTTTGGGGGGGCCTGCTTTCCTAATACAATTCTTGAAAAAGACATTTTAAAATGAAAGGATTTTCAAGTCCTAGCTAGTGGCCCATTTCCGACAATATTAAAAATTTAGAAATCTTGGTGGGAGCAATTTGAGAAGTTCCTTGGAGTTTGTTGGGACAGACTTGATTTAGAAAATGAACGACAAGAGTAATCTTTTCAATTTGCTTTAGAAAAAGTGTTAACCATCTGGGACAAGTGAGGAAGTGAGCTTTCCAAGGTTGATCTCTCAAATCCCAAAGTGCTGGTGGTCCAGGGAGGAACAAAGATAATGCTAAAACGAGACAGTTTCTACTTCTAACTTAAGCTGTTCATCTGCTGCTTTCCTTCTCAGCTGTTGCTAGACCCTCTGGGACCCAACCTCCCTCTGGTGGGAGGTGAAACCCAGTAAAGAGCCTCAAGAATTGCTAGTAAATTTGGTACCAGTAAATTGCTGGTTTGGTCTAATAAGTGTGGAAAACCTCACACTGCAAAATCCAGCAGAAGACAACGAGCTGGCTGGGGCTACGGTACTGTGGGGCTGTGCCACAGTGACGTCGTGATGTGGATTCTAAAGAAAGAGAGGCGTTTTTCTCCAGACAGAGGGAGAGAAGTGCCTCTCGTCTGGGTTGACCTCTGGCCACTGGCAATGAGGGGAGGAGACCTATCTTTTTCTTTTGTTGATTGAAGTTATCAATGATGACACCAATGAACAGGTTCAGGGTGAAGAAGGAGCCGAAGATGATGAAGATGACAAAGTAGATGTACATGTAGATGTTGTCCTCATACTTAGGCTGCTCATCAGGCTGTCAAAGGACAGGAGAGAAAAGAGAGTCAGCTCCTAGCTTGGGGGATCAGATAGATTTTGACACGCCAAGGCCATCAGCTACATCAACCACTTGAGCCGCTGAGCAAGCTGGGGTGGGAGCCCTAGATTCTGTCTGCTTTTCCACACTGGCAGGTCCTGCCCTGAGAATGTGTTATTCCTGCCAGGACATAGGTGGAAAATATGCAAACTGGGAGGGGAAGGAGAAGGGAGGGCTGTCTGCTCGGAGCCACACTTAGTTCAAATCAGCACTGAAGAGGAGACAGCTCCATGAGGATCAGGTGAAAGCCAAAAGCCTAACCATCTGGAGCCTATCATCATCTCAGTGATTGATAACTCACTGAGAGGAGGAAAGTGATCTATAATCAATAAGACAAGCAGTAACTGTTCTAACCCTTTCTCTCTCTCTTGACTGAACTTCACCATGCCATGAGCTTTCTAATCATTTAAGAAGGTTGTGATCTCACCAGGTATATCCTTACCTTTCGGGAATCTACAGCTGCATACATGATGTCCATCCAGCCTTTGAAGGTTGCCTGGCAAACAGAGTCAGTCATTAGACTGTGCCTGTTAGCGGGTGGGTGGGTGGGAGTCTTGGTAGGGTTGAAAAGGCAGGCTTAGGTTCTGTGAGAACACAAGTCAGGGAGTTTGGGTGCAGCCTCAAGTGGACACAGAAATTTTCTGTTTGTTAATACAGATCCCATGGGAGCTTTGTCTAAGTCCCTGAGTATAACATCAAAGTCTGGCAAAGGAACATGTTGATGATGGTAGTTGAGTCAATACTTTTACAAAAGGTCTTCAGAATGAGTCTAAGAAGGTTGCCTAAAGCAAGGGCAAACTCATATTTATGAATGGCAGGGATCTACTGATGTTACTTAGAACTTACCCCTCTTTTATGAAGGAGTCATTTTTAAAAACGGTGTTAAACAAGTAACGGGGGTTTGAAAAATTCATAGTTTCACTAAGAAAAAACCTCAGTTAGAACTTTTCCCTCTGAAGTAACACACATTTACCCTACTGGAGTGGCAATACCAGCTTTATCCTAGGCAGTCCCTACTCAATTCTTCCATTGTGCCTAACCTGATTTTGGAAACTAATATGGGTAACCAATTTAACAGCCTCCATGTGTACCGTTTAATTAACTCAACCAGATTCTAAGTTTTCTCAGGGCCTGGGCAGTTCTTTATTCATCTGATGGCCCTGGTAATGCCCAAGCACAGTGCCTGGCATATGGTGGGGACTCAATACAACATTTGGCCAGCTAATGGGCACTGGTTTCTTGAAGCTGCTCCAATTCTGGTTCAATCTGTGGGTCCAATTTTTTGAACCGGGACAGAACAACTAAAGAGCTGTGGAATGGGATAAACCCCTGCTCATCCCATTAACTCCGCCTCCTTCTAGCTAACAGTTAAGAGTTTACTACACTCAAGGCTGAGTTGAGTGCTTCGCCTGCACTATCACATTCAATACTCCCAGAAACTATATGATGTAGAAACAGTTGTAATAGTAACAAAGAAACATAAGAGCAAACACTATTAATTAAGCACGTGCCTGCTGTGTGCCAGGCATCGTGCTAGGGAATCTTAATAAATCACCATGAATCCTCTTAACTACCATGCAAGGTATTACTATTCAAATTTAAGAGATGACGAAAAAGACTCAGGGAGGTTGAGTAATTTGTCCAAGGTTACATATCCAATAAACGTCAAAGTGTGGCTCAAACCTACATCTGATTTCAAAGCCCAGTTTTCATTGCATCATACTATCTTGTCAAACACTCCAAAAAATTGGCCAGAGAGAGAGAAAACTAGACGTGATGAAATGCTTCATTTCTTGCTGTGATACATGGAGACCTTTCTCTGCAGTTGAGATGACATAGTGGCAGCATCATAGCACCACCATATTGTCATATTCTTCAGTTAACTCTGGCCTAGCAGTTAATGTGGGATTGTTCTGCTCCATCAAAACCGTCCTTTTTTTCATTTTGGTCTGTGACTTACCTACTTTCTCTTTAACTACGTACTTCTGTCCTGGAGAAAGAAGGTGATCTCTCTGCAACCTTCCTGTGTTGCAGAAATCCTTATTTGTTGCTAAGCAGAACTCAACTTCTGAGCACAATGACAGATTCCCTTGACTGAGGTCTTAGAGACCTCACAGTACTCAGGAGAGGTGTGTCCCTGGAACTGCTTTGGGAAATGACAGTGACCCCTGACTTAAGAGCAACCCTGATTCTGGACATAGGGTTGAAAAAGAACGAAATGAGATTTCTGCTAGCTGTCCAATTCTCACAGAACTGAAAACAATCTTACCACTTGAAGAAGCGCCAGATATCCTGCCCCAACATTGTCAAAGTTGATCTTCACGTTCTTCCATCTGATTTCTGTGTTGTTTCCCTCCATGAGCTTTTCACACTCTGTTTTATTGTTGACATCTTCAATTTCAAATCGGATCTCAGAAGACTCATTAAAGCAATAGTGGTACTTTCCCGCAAACAGGTTAACTCCCATGATGCTGAAAATCAGCCAGAAGATGAGACACACCAGCAGCACATTCATGATGGAGGGGATGGCGCCCACCAAGGCATTCACCACCACCTGCGTTGGAAGGGGGAGGTCGCTGAGTGTCGGCAAGAAGTACAGGCACGCGCACTCTTTTGATTTCCAGGAGGGGAATGACACTGTGTGGCTTGTTATGACTATGGAAACATTATGTTCCCTTTGGAATTAGGGTAATCAGACAGATCCATAAACAGGACCAAAATTTTGTATTTCTCTGAAATATACTTTGGGGAATTCTAAAAATTACTTCTTTAGGGAACACAAATTCTCCTGCCCAAGTTGACCTAGGTCTTTCTCCTAGGCACCAATCTGGGACTGAATAAATCATTTCATTGTCTAGTCTTCCTTCTTACCAACTCATGAAATATGGCCCTCACAGGACAATCTGAGTGATTTCAAGCTCGCCAGCTGCCTTTCCACAGACATTCCCCCTCTGCAAATCAAGGTGAGATTGCTTAAAACCACAGAGAACTACCCTGAGGGGTTAGCAGTGAATCACTCGACAGTACATAAAGTCTCTTTTATGACTATGCAAGGCCAGTTATCTTATTTCAGGCAAGAGCTGAGCATGCATCATTTTGCAGGCTCAAGAAAAAAAAAAAAAGCTATATTCCCTCTACCAAACAGTATAAAACAAAATGTGAACAGTTGTGTTTTCACGCAAGGTTCATTATTCTTCTTCAGTCTTTTTATCTTTCTGACTTTGCAGGCTTCTCAGTCTGAGTCAGCCCCTGCTTGGCTAATGCTGATATCTCTCTGGTCAATCCCGGGTTTGACTTTTCACAATGTACTACTGGAAAAAGGGTTTTTTGGAGAGCTTTGGGTTAGATCATCGCTCTTGAAACCCCCCAAACTGGCTTATTGTTAAAAATCACTGACTACAGTAGACTCAGAAATGAAAAAAAAAGGAAAAGAAGTCCCATTAGGAATCTAAGTTTCTGGGTTGTTTTTAACTTTGCGTCATAACTTAGATGAGAAGAGCTAGACAGTACTTCCACTGTTGTAGTTTTCCCTAGAGGAGTTCAGAGTGCTTACAAAAGTAGCGTTTCAGGTAGTGGGACAGAAAACAATGCTGGCGATCATTCCTGCCCTGATTCGTACTTGCTGTTGTCTTAAGCAGGACTGCTAAGGCCCAGAAAGGTGACCCTGAAATGGGAAGCATGTTTTTCTTTTCTAGCATCCTTGGAGGATAAGTGGAGTTAAAATAGAGATCCTGGATATAAACAAACTCTTCTCATGTTTTGTTAGAAGAAGGTGACAAGTATCACCATACTCCTGCATCCGTTTTTCGGTGTAGGGAAAAAGATAGGATCCGCTGCCAACCAGCACAGGACCAAAAGGGCTTAAAGGGCTGTGCTGTACAAGGAACACCAGGGGGCAGCTCTGGGCTCTAGTTTAAGCCTGAGCGGGATCCGATTTTCCTCATCTTCTGTTGCGCCTTAGATTGTAATGCCACTCATTGGCACATGTGGCTGAGAAGAGCTGTCTCTTCTGTCCTCTGTCAGAAAGGCAATGATACTCTGCTAAGGAGTCACTCTCCCTTAAATTAAAATATTAGTTTTGTGTTTCTCCAATTCATGTTAAGAAGGCCTTTAGACTGAGAGGCAGTTATTTCTTAATTCTTAGACCAAGAAATCTCTTTTAGATCTAATAGTTTTGTCCTTAGAATAAAATAATTATACTTGCATTCTTCATCACTTTGAACAAGGAGAGCCAGCATATCTGAAATCTGGAAACTCCCCAAGGTTATTTTTGAGAATGATACTAATATTTGCTTATGTTACCAAATTTGTCAGGTGATCAGACTTGAATTTAACCTCTTTTTATAGCTGTTCACCCTTTGATGGGAGCACTACGAGGCAATGAAATGTGCAAAAGAACAGGCAAAAGGAGGATGACCTACAAATGAAATAATTATTTCTCAAAAGTAGGAGAGTAGGTTATGTAAAGTTTCAAAAGCTCCAGTCTGTGTGACAGCATTTTGCAGCAGAGCTTGGATGAGAGATGATGACCTTTTATTAGACCATCACAGGTCTGCAATATGGAAGTTGGCCCCCAAAGATCTGAAACCTAGAAATCTTGCTTTTTATATCAAGTCAGAATATACCTCCTCCAGGAACTCTTCTGGCTGCCTTAACCCAGTCTAACCTGTCCTGCATGGTATCTGTGTCTTACAGTCAAGTATGGGGTAGTATTTACAGCAGGGAAGAATAATCCGCTACTTTCACTGTTATACTCACGGATCTGCACATAGGAATCGATACACAGAAGTATTTACTGGGTGTTCTGTGATACACAGGACATAGAAATCCCATCAAGTCCAATGTGTACTTAAAGATGTAAATGTGCTTTCACTTATAATGAAATGTACTCTCATTATAATCAAAGAAGAACTTCGCTTCATTTCATGAACAGAACAGTAGAGAGTTGATGACATTTCTAATAATTCTTCCTTGTGAACATTAGCTAATATTCTCAGCAACCAAAGAGCAAGAAAATATGCTTTCTTATTTTAACTCTTACACTACAGGTATATATGTATAAAAGTGACAACTTAAGTTTCCAAGGATAGTTACATAATTGGATCTCCTCTTCTGCCCTCTAATAGCTCAAATTACTCTATATTGTTTTTAATTATGATGAAATTATTTTTAAAGATCAGGTATACAAATATTACTTAAAGCTAGGATCTAGCAATCTATAAAGCTACTTTTTTCAATAGAAGTTTATATTTAGCAATTGATACAAATCTCATTGATGAAAAATTCCCATGTGTACTAATTCTTTCAGCATTTTTGTCTTCTCTATAATGCCTGGAACATTAAATACTATAAATACTCATTAAATACTATAAAATCTGTCAAATAGCTTTTAACACATGGCAGAGGGAACATGGCTTTAATGGACAACTATGTACTGACAATCAACAGAAATGCATGCATGTTTCATAGCATTACTATTGTGTACCCTCAAAAAATCTAATAGCACAGCACAGTCCTTAAATGAAGATTACTATGGAGGAGAGAAAAGCAAAGAACTACATTAAGTATTCCTTTGCCAACGCATGAGTATTTCAGTGTTCTGGTCTTTGGTTTGAGGAAGAGTCTGAAGTCAGGGTCCCAGGACAAGCTAGGGCCTTCTGTTCCCTCGCAAGTGAAGGTCTGAGCCTCTCACTGGAGCAGCACAGTGACAGTTGAGTCCATCTGCGTTGATGGTATTTAGTTCTTGTTTATCATTTTCTAAGGGTAGTCTCTCAAGTGGTGGCACACCCAAGGACCCAAACCAAGAAGTGGAAAACACATCCCTGTGGAAGGGCAACGTTCAAACAAACCGTCAATCCCTGATCCTGCTTATTACTGGGGGACTTACGATAAGCTCAGGCAAATTCACTCTTCCCTTCTTGCAGGTCTTGCACAAAAGGGCTGGGGGACTGCTGCCCAGGAATGGGTCATGAGCCCTCACCTCCTGCCCAACCAGAAATGGCCATGCTGTCGATGACTGGAGTCAACCAAAGGCGGGTCATCCGTTACCAGAACTTTCCTTACTGAATGTCTGTTGTTTGAAAGCCTGATTTGGGGTTCAAACTTGCGCCTGCCCTAATTATCTCATCTCAAAAACACCATTGTTAATGCTTTTCAAATAAAACCTTCTATTCGAAGGTCACCCATTCCAGATCTCTGCGTTCCTAAACAACTTGAAAGTTGACAAGTTTTGAGGGAATGAAACTGGGAGTCCAGGAAAGGAGAGGAAAGGGGGAGGAGCTAAAGGGAAGAGGTGTGGCCACCAGAAGGGCCCTGGTGTTCAGACTATTCACACAAGGTCCTTGTGAGTCAACTGGCCACAGCTGGTCAATGAGGGCTACCTCTGCCACAGGGTGGGACTGGCAGTAACGGGCTCCCAGACGGAGAAAGATTGTAGCAAGTGTCAACTCGGCATCTCTTTTTCAGGCTTTCTTTGGGTATCACTGGTTTCACTTGAGGAGATCTGGGACCCATCCTGGGGCATGGTGGAGGATCACAGGCTACTGAGTTGAGGCACAATGTTGCAATTATTGCCTTCAGTCAACAAAATGGATGATCAGCTCTATAACAAAACTATTGCTATTGCTATTGCTAAGTCACTTCAGTCGTGTCCGACTCTGTGCGACCCCACAGACGGCAGCCCACCAGGCTCCCCTGTCCCTGGGATTCTCCAGGCAAGAACACTGGAGTGGGTTGCCATTTCCTTCTCCAATGCATGAAAGTGAAAAGTAAAAGTGAAGTCGCTCAGTCGTGTCCGACCCTCAGCGACCCCATGGACTGCAGCCTTCCAGGCTCTTCCATCCATGGGATTTTCCAGGCAAGAGTACTGGAGTGGGGTGCCATTGCCTTCTCCTAACAAAACTAGTACAACTTATTTAAAATATTTAACTAACCTCTTCTGAAAATAGTAGGAAGGTTGGGGAGGAGGGAAGAGCATTTTAACCCTATCTTCAATGACACCAGAGCCCCCTAAAATGCTAAGCCCTCTTCAATAGACTTTCTCCCCACTTACATTTAGCCTAAGCATAACAATGACCTAACTGCACACATTCTGAAATCTTTTATCTGTGGAGAAAGATTTAGAATCCCAACTTTTTTTCCTTAATTCAAATAAATGTATGCTGCTGTGGAATGGACCTTCCTGCAGATGGTTTCAGGCGGGCTGCAGAAAGGTTCTATTTAGTAAACCAAACTGTGACTGTGCTACAGCAGAAACGCAGATGTCTTACAGAAAGCATTTGTCTGGATAAACCAAAATAATAAAATCCCCAGGCCAAGGAAGATGTTCATCCTCCTGGGCAGATGGGGGTGGCTTCACGGAACAGTGGCCAGGAACCCACAGATGAGAGCGGAGTGACGCAGTACCGCTCTGGCACCTAGTTTCCCTGAGCAGTCTTGCTCTGTGTGGGCCACTGCAACAGTTTAATGTTTGATCTCTGCACGTTTAAAAAATATCCTCTGGTTTGCTCTCCTGCACGTATTCAACATCTGAATTAAAGTGAGTTTTCTTGGTCTCGTTAAGTATAACAGACCTCTCTGATTACCACGGGACAACTATTACCATCAACAGCCAGTTGTCCATTTGATTTTAGGAAACTGACTATGTGTGTGCTCATGCACATACATGTGCCCACACACAAAAATTTTTTAAACCAAGAGAGACAGCAAAAAGGCACCAAAAGAGGAAGGCTTATTTCTCAGTTGGCAGGGTGACAGCACCTCGCACTGCTTGGATTTGGGTGGAGTATTGCCCAAGCAGGTAACAGCAGGGGTGGAGAAACTTCAGAAGAATTAGCTGATAGTCATCTATCATTGTACCTGGTTGTTATTTTAGCAGTGTTACAATAGGGGACCAGAGAGCATGGGCAGAGGGGTAGGGGATGAGGAGGAAAGCTTTGCTATCAGACAGAGGCTGCCAGTCCTTATGGGACTGGGCTGAGAACAACAAGGTGCAATAAGAGGAATCAGAATAGAAAGAAAAGCATTTCTTTTCCCAGGGTCATGCCAAATTCTGTTCCGTCCCCATTTCCAGGCCTACCGTCCCAGCTTCCAGCCCCTTCTCAGCTGCTTTCTCAGCGACTCCAAGGCCACGGTCCCCACCTGGCTCACGCCCCTATCCAGCACTCTCCCTGTCTGTGGCCTCTGCTTTTCAGTGAGTCTGTGGGTGACAATTCCCCTTCTTTGCACCTGGTGATTCTCCCTATTAAATCAACAGCCCAGAAAGCCGCCCCAAGTGCTACAGGTAAGCCAGGCCAAATGAGAATAGCCAATGTTAACATGGTCTGCGATGGCATGTTGTTGGGGGTGGGGCCAGTATTAATATGATGAGGCAGCTTAATGTGAGTCCCCTTCGCACAGGGCAGGTGCGGGGGAGAGAGAGTGGAGGATCAAGACAGCAGCTGCATCACAGAATTCGTGTTTGAATGATCTTCCCACCGTGTGATCAGTTCTAGCATGCTTAAACAGTTTCCACTGGCATGCAGAAGGATCAGCTGCTCTTAGTATCTTACCCTCATCCCTTCAAATCGTGATAAGGCTCTTAAGGGTCTCAAAGCTCTTAGGGTCCTAAGGGACTTTATGGCACCTAGTTCCGAGTAGCCCAGGGCATTAGCTATAAGGCTGACTAAAGAGACCTACACGGAAACAGAAGAGAAAAACAAAAACAAAAAAAAAGGAAACAAAAGATAAAACAGCAACAACAACAAAAAAGAAACAGAGGATCCAGAGTGTTAGAATAAAACCCCTAGCCCTGATTACACAAACTGGGCCCCGCCCCCCCGGAAGAGGAAGTGCGTTACACCAGCTGCCTACTTCAACTTGGACTCAAACGACCTGGAAGGAAAGGTGGTTGAGGCAGAAGAAAAAAACACAAAGGGAAGAGAACGTCGAGAGAGGGCAGAAGAACAAACATACAAACTGGCAAAGGGAAGAGGCTGAAGGGATAGGGGAATGAGGAAGTTCCATTGGAAGGAGAGGAGCCTGAACAGATCACAAAAACCTTACCCTCGCCCTTTACAGTCTCTGCAGGTCCCAGAAGTTCCCATTAAATTAAGCCAGACAAATTTAATGGTACCTATGGAAAAGAATACAGATAAATACACACACTCCACACAAGCTGCCCCTGCCTCAGCTCATTCACCACGGACTTCCAACAAGGACAAGCTCTCTTACTCCTGGTTGACAAGAAACCATTTGTTTGAGAATTGGATCAGTTACTACATCAACAAGGAAACGGATTCAGTAAGTACCACAGTAGGCTTTGCAGTTCCCAACAAGAAAAGGACCAAATGAAGAAACTTCTTGACAGAACTTTGGCTCCATGGGAACTCAAGTGACACTCTCACTTTTAACTGCAACAATCCTTCCATCTTTTTAACTAGAATCACAGCTCCTTCATGGTCATGAGAACTTGGGTAGGTCTGGACAACTGAATCCATATTTTCCCTTATAATTACCATACTTTCTCTCCACAAAGCCCCCAAAGAACTGGCCTCAGGTCTAACCTTTCTAGGAAAATCTTCTCTTATTCTTATCATCAGGATAACGGCTGGAAGGCTTCTTTGATAAATTTTTTATTTACAGATAAGGAAACTGAGACCCACACACAAGAATTTGCCCAGTATCAACACTGGCAGTTCTGCAGCCAGGATTAAAGGCCCAAACTCCTGATTCCCAGGCAGAACTCTTTCTTCCACAGACAAGTCAACACCCCCACTGGCTGGATGACAAAAACCCCAATAAAGGATTATGGTATCTGCACAATTTGGAGCTGCGTATATTGCCACACTGGGGAGAAGTAGTCTGGTGTCTAGGCCTGGAGTCACAGTCAGATGCTTTCCTGCTTTTACAGAGGCAAACCCACCTTATTCTACCAGAGCTCGCAGAGTGGCTATCCCACAGATCCCTTAACTACACGGAGGGCTGCCTGGGCCTAACCTGAGAGACACAGAGCTCTTCAGGGGGAAGATGACCGGAAATACCTTTAGTTAGACTGTTTGGGCTCTGGGTTTCTTAGAGAAGTATTTCCCTTATACTGCACCACAAGTCTGGGATAGGTTAAGATGCTCTCATCAACAATTCTTAAATTCCCTGTACTGGGAAGTAATGATTATAGGTTGGCTTAGCCTAAACTGATGATATTTTAAAGCAAATTTAGAGGCAAAAAAAGGGAAACAATCCACAATTTGGTTCTTGGTTTCATTTGATGCTTTTAAACTCTAGCTGAGGGAATTCTCAAGATTCTGTATCTCTGAACTGTACAAAAAGTTTTTTTTTTTTAAAAAAAACAAAGATATTTATAATTAAGCAGCAGGCTGGCAGGGGTAGAAGTAGCAGGTCAATGGCCTGGTGAGGGTCAGGGATGAGCAGGCTCAGAGGTTTCAGAGTTTAAAGCAGTGTGAACCTTTGGCTATGCCTGTCCTAATAATCCATGAGTGGAGATCTCTTCCCTGGAGGCCCAGGCAGTAGCCAAAGCAAGTCTGGAATGAATTGCTGCCCTATTCGGCTACTCAGGTTCTTTGAAGGGTAGATGGCTCAGAGTGTAATTTCTGTTCAAAACAACAGCCTCAAAAGCTTTATCTAGAACAAAGCAGTACCAACCAATCATTTTCCCTCCATCCATCACTGACAGTAAGACTCCACATGGAGTTGTTTTTTGTCTACGACTGCCAGGCGCGTCCAACTCTCAACCCTGAAGCATCTAACACTGTCTCATATTCTTAAGTGAGACCTGAATGGGTACATCTGAAGGTAAGCTACTTCAACCAAATACTTGAGGTCAAATTACCCAAATCAATTCTGCATAACTATGCCAGGTAAAGATTACAGAAAACTAAGCTTCATATAAGGCTTTTTTCTGATGATAAATAGGCCCAAAGTGGGGAAAAGGGTGGAGGAGGTATAGATGCCAATTCAGAGGCTGGCTGTAAATGCTGCTGAGATAGTCTGCTATTCAACTGACCAATCTAACCAAGATCTCCTCCCAAGGCAGCATCGGCAAGCGTCCTATCTGGGTAGTTAATGGTAATTTTATAATCTGCTGAGTCTCCATGTTAAACACTCACTGGACATAATCAGAACACTGCTTAGAAGAATTAAGGAAAGAATAAAACCTGAAAAAAAAAAGGAACTGAGGGCAAGTAAAAATCCAGGCTATCTGTGGCTGCAGGCATAGAAGAAAAGGGAGACACAGCATGACTTTTTTAAAATGACATGAACATTTCCAAATGCAGATTGTTTTCAGTAGTGAATTCAGGATGAGGTGAATGGTCTCTACAAGTTCCCATCCCTGGAACAGATATGCTGGCTAATCTCTGGATCTGCTGGGGGTAAATTTCCCTGGGAAAAGACGATGAAATTCTCTTCCAGGACACAATCTCCAGGGCAGCCAAGGACCTAGGCAGAAGAAAATGTCTCCGGGAACTCACGTGGCTTATAAACAAAGAAAGTTAATCTTGGAAGTTGTCTAGATCATCTCCATGATTCTAAAAAGTACTCTTAGAGGCTCCAAGAGGCAATGAGGAAGAGTGAAAATCCATTAGAGGAACAAACAAGGTGATGGATAACAGGTTCCGGCATCGAGTCACTGGTGGATGAGACGGGAGGGAAGAGAGTCTCTCAGGGAGGCTGCTAAATGAGGACTGAAAATGTACACCGGCTGGATGTTCTAAACGCCAAAGGGACCAGACTTTTTATGTAAAAGGACAGCAAAGCCTCTGATGGTTCCAGCTGTCCAGGTGTCAGTCTAAGCCTTATTCTCCATCCATAACTCGCGCAGCGCAGCCAGGGCACGGACTGGAGCTGCCACCCCTGCCCCCACTCTGGCACACTCTGCTTCCCCACACCTGGCAGGAGGTTTTGTGCTGTGGGTGTTGAATAAACATTTGATACATGAAGAATAAAGGCACTGCTCTGCCTGACAGAAAACTGAGAGTCCTAGGAGAGACCTGTTCCCAGAATGCGGGATTTCCACAAGCCTGGAATCAGGCAAGAGTGGCCTGGACGGCCAAGGTGAGCTTCCCAAGGGTCAGGGCCATACCTCCCTGTCCCCTGTGACTCCCTATGGCTCCTGGGACAATTCCACATGGAGAATGGTATTTTGTTTATTTCTGTTTACTAGTTACTGGTCCAGAAGTGTTTCAGGAGCCAGAGTCAGGTCTCATGGCAATGGAAGAATCCAGCAACTCCCCAAAGTTAGGGGGATTTAAGGATTATTGTCAGCGGACTCCATGTCTTTCTCATGTCTTTCGCTTCCCTGTCACTTAGTATAAAGAGTGCTGAAAGTATTTGCTAAATACATAGCGACCTGCAGAACGGTTAATTCTTCTATAATAGCAGCGGAATGTGGGGTACTTGATTGCCCACCGAGAGGGAAGAGGAGGGGAGTGGCACAGGTTAGGGTGAACAGGAGGCAGGTCAAGGTGGGGAAGGTCTGTGCTGAATCGCAGCTTCCCTAGGGCTGCTGGAAGTTTGGGAGTGGACGTCACCATCTGAGTTTCTGGTACGTCTAGATGACAAGGGGCCCCTAGGTCTCCCGCGAGGGTCCACCTGACTCTAAGCTGTCCTGAGGCGTCACAGTGAAATAAGGCTCCAGGGAACTTCCACTGTCCTGTAGAAAGAGATCTGGCCTGTGTCACCTCAGGTCTCTGGGTTTGATCCCATCTGTGGGAGGAGGCAGAGGCCCTTCCGTCACAAGGGGCTGCCACCTCTGGCTAGAGGCGCTCATGCCGGCCACCCCGGGGCAAGACCTCCCTGGTTCACTCTAAGGGCAGTGACCTCCTCACCTCACTGGAGCAGAGTGACAGCTCTCGGAAGGAGTCGAGGATGCTGTGCTGGGAAAGGAGTGCATTAACCCAGCAGAGACCACCCTGGTGCGGAGTGCCTGGTGTCTCTGACTTCTGTGCTGCTTCGTGCCAGCCCAGAGGGGCTCCGTAGGCAGTTCACCAATGAAACCTATTTTAAAAGGACCAACCCAGCCGCCAAACACCCCCCTTCTCCACCCTCAGAAGGAAGTGAAGCCACCTTCGGCCCTGCTCCTGAAATTCCCATTTGTTCTCATTCAAATGCCGATTTGACTAGAGGAAAAAAGCTTCAGTGATCAGACAGAATAAGAAGCACTCATCATGGTTAGAAAGCCCAATAAGGAACAGTTCCTGGTGGAGTGAGAAATAGTTATAGGTGACGTGGCTTCAGCCTGAAAAATAACACAGCAGGTAAGGACCTCTGAGCCATGGAGATGGTCTTGAAACCTGGAGAAAAAAAGGATTTTTTAAGTTTGATCACCACTGTGGAAACAGCCATGTGTGGGGAGGAGTGGGAGTCGGGGGAGGGTTTCTTTTGGGTTCTTTCCTCTCCTTGACAGATTTGTTCGGATGAGTCTGGTATGAAGACTTGAGATGGATGGGAGTGTACCTGGGCATGGTCAGCAGGAGAGTCTACTTAGATCCCACCCACCCGCCCCGTCCTCAGCCCCCTCCTGGCAGCGGCAGGACAACACTGTTGGGCTGGGGCCAGAACCTTCCTGTTCCCGGTCTAATAACAAAGCTTGGACACCAGCGATTCCTCTTCCCATTCCTAATCCCAGAAACTTCTAGGTGAAACCACTAATGAACTGGTGACTTAGGCCCTGGAGCAAATGCGGGGGCTTCAGCATCGCTTCCCAAGTCACCACCTGAGTGCTCCAAAGGGAACTTTACCCAAACCTCCTATCGGCCTACCCCCTGGGCCCCCGGCAACACCAGCCAGTAGAGGAAGGACAGTCCCTGTCTTTGTTTTCCTGCTGGCAGCGGAGGGAAGGAGAAAGCAGGACACGTACGGCCACGATGAGGAAGTCCAGCCAGCACCAGGCATTGGTGAAGAACTTGACGAAGCCGTAGGCTGTCCACTTGAGCAACATCTCCAGGATGAAGATGTAGGTGAAGACTTTATCAGCGTACTCCAGGATGGTACGGATGGTCTTCCTCTGCTCGATGTAGATGTCCTCAAAGGCCTGGAAGAGAGGCAGCAGCTGCCTATAGTGCCTACAGGGAAACGAGCAACACGGAAGTACCACCCCCACCCCCGCAACCCCCGGCAGCCTTCCCACCTGTGCTGGCGGGTCATCCGCTCCCCATCTCCCTTCACTCTGTCCCTTGCTACACATGGCTTTTCTTTGTAAAAAACTTTTCTTGAGATGTAATTTTCATACCTCATAATTCAGCTACTTAAAGTTTACAGCGCAATAGCTCTTAATGCATTCAGAGTCATATATTCATCACCACAGTCGAATTTAGAATATTTTCATTACCCTCTAAAGAAACCCCACACCCTCCAGCTGTCACCCTCTAGTTTCCCAATCTTCTCCTAGTCCTGGCAACCACCAATCTGCTTTCTGTCTCCAGAGACCAGCTCCTTCTGGACATTTTGTATAAACTGAATCATATAACATGTGGTCCTTTGTGAATCAGGGGTATTAGGGAAGTAAGGGAAGTTGCTTTGAATGAGGCAAGCTAAGCAGTGAAGATACTTGGTCATTCGTATTCTTATCCTGATGAAAAGGGGGCCTTGGGCTCAAGAGGGATCATGCTGAGGTCTAGGATGAAGATACAGACAAGTGTGAATTCTAATCCCCAGGATTAAAACACCAGCCTGAAGCACTGGAGTAGATCGTTACTCTTGGTCTACAGCCAGGCTGTGTTGTTAGAGAAACTGGGCTCAGGCCACCCAGTCTTTCCTGCTGGTCCCTATATCCCTGCCCAGTCAATCCCCCAGCAGATTCTCCCCAGACCTCACCAGGGCACCACTGCTGAGTAGAATCATGAAGATGATGAAGGTCTCGAACCAGTTGTGCTCCACGATGAGGAAGCAGGTTTTCCGCAGGATCCACCAAGACTTGCCCAGTCCCTCCTCAATGTTGACCTGGCAGCACTTAAATCTCTGGACACAACCTGGCACCGGCGGGAGAGGCAGATCAGACTGCGGGCCGTGCCCCGCCCGGACGCGCCCGGGCCCCCCCCCGCCCGGACGCGCCCGGGCCCCCCAGGTGCCGCCCCACCACACAGCACAACGCGAGTTCAGCAGCTGACTCAGAATCTGACTCAGAAGTGGAGAGGGTGGTGGGGCTGAAGCTATGCTGCCGGGCAGCCAGGGCAAGGCCCTCTGGTGATGGGAAGATATCCTATAAAGAAGCAGTGAGCGGGAGGAGAAGAGGGTAGTCAGGAGGCAGACACGGTGGAAGTCTTGGGGCTGATGTCGAGAAAAATGGACAAAGAAAAGTTTGAGAATAAAAACTTGTTACAGCTGAGCATCCAATGGGGAAAATGGTATCAGCCTCCCTGAAATTGATGAGGCGGGGAACAAAGTTCCTGCAGATACCCACAGAACCCCCTTCTTCCCGGCCAACCACGGACCCTAGCATAAACGTTGTCTGCAAGCCATGCAAGTGCTACATGCCATCCGCTCTCCTGGCCCCCTTTCACCTTCCGTGAAGCAGGCATCTGGATCCAAGTACTCCTCAGGCTGTTCCACAGGGACTTCTTCTACTTCTGGTTTGATGTCAATGGTGCTTCCTTCAGAGGAGCTGGTGTCGTCCAGTTTCTAGATACATAAGGAGAAAGGAGAGCAGCACTGCTATAGCAGCACGTCTGCTCTATGCTGACTACACTGCCTTTGGTACTGATGACGCAGCAGCTACAATTCAGGCTAGAAACTCATCATCATGCAATTCACCATGGGCTGACAATTATCACCGGGCCTGCAGAACCTGTCAGGAGGGCGTACAACATCACAGCCTGCTCGCGGATGACGGGGGTCCACCCTAAGCAGAAGGTGCCTATAGCTGGTCTCAGTGGTACAGCTCAGACAGATTGATGGCAGGGAAGTACTCAAGGGTTTCCTCCAGCCCCTGATACAGATGACTCAGAAGCAAGAGGGAACATCTCAGGAATCTAGCTCGTCTGGGGGTGGGTAGAATTGGTTCTCAAAGTTGAAAGTAAAGTGAAAGTCCCTCAGTTTTGTCCAACTCTTTGCGACCCCATGGACTGTAGCCTGCCAGGCTCCTCTGTCCACAGAATTCTCCAGGCCAGAATACTGGAGTGGGTGGCCATTCCCTTCTCCAGGGGATCTTCCCAACCCAGGGATTGAATCCAGTTCTCCTGCACCGCAGGCGGATTCTTTACTGTCTGAGTCGTCAGGGAAGCCCAAAAGTTCAAAGTTGAGAGTTGGCTACTCCAAAATCTCTCTGCCAGGCCCATGGCTGGACCAGTCCCAAGGCTGATCATTTGTTCCTACACAGGATCAAGACAGGTTTCTCAGCTGGGACCTTACATCTTTGCTGCCTTCAGGATCCGACTCGCTGCTGACGTCCTCGGTGTTTAGGTTCTCAAAATCGGACTCGCCCACGGCGATGGGCACTCGCACGGTCAGGTTAGGATTGTTGATGAAGGACATGTGGTCCTCGTCGATGATGTACTTCTCCACGCTGCTGCCGATGCCGCTGGTGGTGCCATTGCCATTCTTCTGGAAGTCACCGTTCCGGTGGATGTCGGCGCCGGTGTGGTTGGCGATGCAGTTGGCTTTCTTCTCGTACAGCTCATCCAGAGGTTTCACTTCATCGGCCTCGCGATGCTTGAAATGGGCCTGCATGAAGGCATGCACTTTCAGTTTGATCCACGCCACGCCCTTCTTGATCCGGATCACGGAGATTTGCAGGTTGTTCATTTCTCCATCATCGTCTGTGGCTGCCAGGTTGTCAGCACTGAAGGAGCTCAGAAGCAAGGCCAGAAACAGGTTCAGTACCTGCACCAGGAGCATTAGGAAAATGGCGAGTGAATGGAGAATGGTGTTGGGTACAGTTATCCACTCAACTAGGGCTGTAAACTGCAAGCTCACAGGCTTACGTAAAAGACTCGAGAGTTTCTACTGTGCTGTGTTTGACTCACGTAGTGTTTTAAGTGCTCATGTCACTATGTGGACATTTTGATTGGTTTTGGTTGTAATACAAGGAGTTTAGTATTCCTTTTTTTGGTTCTTTTATAGTGCTATTCACATATATATGTACTTCAAAACATATTGCTTTTCTTATAATCAGAACAAGCAAAGGTTGTACCCATTTTGGGAGAAAATTCTCCAAAAATACAAACAAATACAAAAATACAAAAAATACAAAAAGGTGGGCATGGATTATTGAGAAGGATCAAAGAATGCCTAGACACCACATGTTCTTCAGCAGCAGGTGTCCTGGAGGACCCAGGTTAGAAAAAACTAGGCTTGGAGAACCAGACTTTCATATAACAAATCTAGAAGGTGGGACTGAAATATATTCCATGTTATCCTATTTTAAGAATTCATTTTCTTTGTTTTCCTAACATTTATCAAAATTAAGTAGCTCTAGCAAGAGGGTGATGGTGACTTTTGGGTTCTATATCTAAGTGTCAGGCCATTAGAAACAAGTTTCGTTTATTTTTCTTTTCTTTTTTCTTAACCACACTGGGCATTAATATTAATTTATTTTTATTAAGACTTACTTTTGAAAAGTGGGAGAGATGTTCACTTCTTGATTTACACTTGGCCCTTACTTTGTCATACTTCTGAAGAAGAGTAAGGCTTACATTTTAAGTGGAAATAATCATATGTACAAGGTGGGAGAAACAGAAACAATATATGAACTCTAAGTATCTGGGTTACCTTGGCCATTTGCAGCATTAGAGGAATACAGTTAAATGGGGGTCAGCTGATGAGGGCTTTGAAGGCCAGGCTGAAATATTTGAATTTTAATTGGATCCACTATTGGTCCTTGAGCAAAGGAGTCACAGATGATGACAGAGATTTGAGAAAGTCAATTCCTACTAGGTTCACATGTGGTAGGCTGGGAGGAGGGGTTGGGAGTTAGGAGGCTGTTCCTTGCATGAGTGGATAAGGGTCTGGATCAGGCTATAGGAACCTCAAACCTTGGCAAGCAGAAGAATCTCCTGGAGTGGGATACTTGTTAAAAACGAGCATCTCCTTGGTCTCACCAGAAAGATTCTGATTCAATACATCTGGTATAGGTCCTGGGACTTGGCCTTTTTTAATGAGTGAAACTCAAGGTGACTGTAACGAAGGTGGTCTTCCTCGGACTTTTAGAAATACCAGATGGGTTGCAGAAATGGAAAGGAAGGGGCAGATCTCGGAAATACCACAAAGAAAGATGCATATATAGAAATGCTAAGAAGAAAGATATGAGAGACATCAGATATTTACCTGGAATGGAGAGAAAAGTCAGAAGAGACTGACAGATTCCTACAGATGACATGGGCAGAAGGACTGAGCCAGGGGGGACTGGGAAAAGTGTCATCACAGGCAGGAATAGCAATGGATTTTGTCGTGTGCTCAGGTGTCTGCAGCCAGTCATGGGAGGATGTCCCTGAGACTACCGAGGACAGGAGACCAGAGCAATGGGCGGTCAGGGCTGGCGATGCTGACTCTACAATGGATAAGAGCTGTAGGCAGCAGCTGTCTTCACCGAAGGAGTGGGAAGACTGGAGGGATCAGGACTGAGGGGAAGATGGCTGGGAATGGAGAATGGGAGTGACTAAGAAACATTACATTGCCTGTTTTTATAGGTCCAATGAAAGACTAGGGTGGGCAAGGCTGGTTCAGAGGTTGATGAGTAGGAATGCCCTACTGGCATATACTTCTCTATGGCAGAAAAAGGAAGAGAACCACTCTCGGTGAGTTTATAAGGGGTCATCTGAGTGTGTCTTCTTCTAATCCTCCTTCTTGTACACTTGCAGGCGGGCTCTGGCCTGATTTGAAAGATGAGTGCTTCTCAAACTATAATGTGTATGTGGATCACCTCGGAATCATGTTAAAAATGCAGATACTAAAAAAAAAAAAAAAAATTGCAGATACTGATTGTGGGGAGTGGCCTAGGATTCTGACTCTCTAGTACACCTTTGAATGTTCTCACTGCTGCTAGTCCTCGGATGACACTTTGAGAAACAAGGTGTTAATTTCTGTTGGTGAACATTCTATTTCCAGAGGCAAGTGACAGCAGGTGGACAGAGTGAAGCAAGGAAGTGATTTGAAATTTATAAACATCAGATAAAATCCTGGGATGGCTTAGATCCATGGTTCCCAAAGGAGGGCAATTTTGCCCCCTGAGGACAGTTGGTAATGTCTGGAGACATCTTTGGTTTTTACAACTTGGGCTGGGGGTCACTACTGGCCAGTAAAGAGCAGATGCCAGGGATACTGCAAACACCTTACAATACACAGGACAGTTCCACAACAAATAATTATCCAGCCCCAAAGATCAGGCTGAGAAGTTCTGAGGTTTTTTTAATAGTAGAAAGACCACAGACTTTGAAATCAAGGATCTAATACAAGCCCTGACGTTTATTAGCTGCGGGACTTTGGAAAAGTGCCTTAACTTTGCTGAATTTTGTTTCCACAATTATGAAAAGGTTGACAGGCTATGAGGCTCATGACCCACTAGGCCTCTGAAAACAGCAGTCTCTTTTCCTTTGTACCTTAGGGTTCTTGGGCCAAGAAAGAATAAAGACCAACAGAGACATGGAAGGACTAAGTAGACTGGGCTTCTGGGTCAAGGGTAAAATGCTCAGAGCAAAGAACAAAAAGATGTACAAGTTAGTACTAACCACCAAGTTGCCAATAACCATGACCATCATGAAGACAATGAGGCACATGGCCTGGCCAGCCACCTCCATGCAGTCCCACATGGTCTCGATCCATTCCCCGCACAACACTCGAAAGACAATGAGGAAAGAATGGAAAAAGTCATGCATGTGCCAGCGAGGGAGTTCACAGTCCTGGTTGATCTTGCAGACACATTCTTTGTAGCTCTTTCCAAAGAGCTGCATCCCCACCACAGCAAAGATGAAGACAATAATGGCCAGCACAAGGGTCAGGTTGCCCAGGGCACCCACTGAATTTCCAATAATCTTGATCAGCATGTTCAGGGTGGGCCAGGATTTGGCCAATTTGAAGACTCGGAGCTACGGAAAAGAAACCCAAACAAAACCCAAATGAAATTCAATTAATTTAATCTCATCACATGGCTACAATAAAAACATACTAAATTAGTAAGATCATTACAAATACTGAGCACCCTTGGGAAATTCTCAGGGTTTTCTAACAGTATCTTAAAACTGAAAGAAACTGAGGAACAGATAAAGGAAAACTAATTAACTGCAAAATAAGTGAAAGATTTTGAACTAAGAACCAAGAATACTGCTTCTAGTCCCTGAATTAGTCTCTAGGTCAATCCACCTTTTAAAAATCCATACATGAACATATCTTTTTCCTACTGATTTTCCCTTGACTTCTCAGCAGTCATATTAAGGAAAATGTGATTTGTAGTGAACCGGAAGATCAGCTTGGTAAGGACAGTGAGAATAAATCATCTGTCTCTTTAAAAAAGCAAGCATTTAAAAATTCTACATATCTCTCTTTTTGCCTGCCAATAAATAGGTAATGGTTGATATGAAACTTTGTGACATGCTTGGACTAACTGGGAGGAAAAGCAGTTTCCAAGGGGCAGTTCTAATATAGCAAAAGCCTTATGAAAAGGGACTACACTGATATTAATTCAGAGGACAGAACTTTTGGTATCTGTTAATCAGAAAATTTCTGTATTCTGTGATGAATGATTATAAGGTCTTGGCTAGCCAGCTGAGAATTATAATGAACAAAGCCCATGAACAGAGATCACCATCATATGTCTTAAGTTAATAACTACACATGTAGTAGTATGTGTAACAGGATGTAACAGGAATTCTCGTAGAAGGCAACCATGTTGATTTGGACATTTTTTTTCCCCTACTGAAAATCTGAGTTTTGTCTGAGAGTTCAAGATTTACCAGGTGATGCTCTGTATGTAACCTGGGTCTCTCACAGTTTTCCACCATTCTGACTGGCTGTTAATGTATTCAGAGTATTAGTGATAATGCTTCTATCACTTAATTCTTCATCTTATCTTCTAAATAACAAGAACTACTCTCAAAAAGTCTACTGTTGGCTGGATCCTAACCAAAGACCAGTAAGCAGAGGTTCCAGAAATGTGACAGATGTTATTTGTGACTTGGATTGAATGAGATTTCTGTTTTATAAACAGTTTCATTCTAATCCAATTCTCTTTCTTAAATAAGCTGAATATCCTTAAATCCTTTCAGTTGTCAGTGCTTAGGTATTTTCCCAATAAGAGAAACAAATCTAAGCCATTTCTGATGCTCTGTCTGAGTGGGATACCCTCAAGGTAACTCAGCTTCTCAAGGGACTCAATCAGGACATCACTCATGCCTATGCTTCATCGGAAGCTATTCTGAGGATATTGTTAACTATTAATACGTTCAGAGGCATTTTAGTAATTTGAACACTAATTTCTTCAAATACATTAAAAAAATCCTTCTTAGCTAAAGATCTGTGTTCAACAACTAATTTCAATATAACTTAAAAAAACATTATTTTATTCTCATTTTCTGGAAGGGGTCACCATGATAGAAGAAATGAGCCATCTTTGGAAAAGGGAGAAATATTTGCCATTTCAGGGAGATGTTCAGATAAAGAAATGGGCTCACGAGCAAATTCAAATCAGACCTCAGAATAGCTCTTGTGAATCCTTCTTCATCTTTTATATTAACCATTATTTTCTGAGGAACTTCATAAAATTGATTTATGTTTGTTGACTGATTAAAAAAAACCTACTTTCTAGATTAGGTAATCAACAGAAAAGTTTTTCAATATTTTAGTTGATAAACCAATAAACAGTCAACTGAAACTGGGAGGAGGATACAGCTAAGAATTTTGTAAAATCATCAGATTAACTTATACAAAATTCTTCCTAGTAGCTACAAGACAGGAAATGTAAAAAAGAAATTGGAGAAATATGGAATACCAATCGGAAAGATCGCAGCACCGAAAGCCCCTCCACGTCTGCTAGACTCAGTTCCATTAAACTGAGGGAGACAATAAATCCATCAAAAATGTTCCAACCTTCTTGGAAATAATAGTAGGGATCCATGGCTATGAGCTTCAGGAACATTTCCGCTGTGAAAATTCCAGTGAAAACCTAAAGAGGGGGAAGGCAGGGGTAAGAAAAAGAAATAATAGAAAGAAAACACCTCTATCATTATCTTTGAATATGGCAAGTCCAAGAAGCCACAAGCATCAGCCTTCACTAAATTCTGCTTCTGAGGACATCAATACCTGGATGTCCCCTGACAACTCTACCCGATGCAGGAAAGTCTTATTTTCCTCTTGAATGAAGAGGAAACGTTCCCATCTTTGTTGCTGGAACTACCCAATTCATATTGTTCAAGAGGGCAGTTAAAAAATCATTCTAAGCAATCAGGAATATCACACAAGTGATTCATAAAGGGTCAGCAGTCATTTGAATGTGTATGCCACATTTGGGATATTGACAAAAAAAAAAAAATCACTCATTGTGTTTTAATTATATTAGAAAAATACAGCATTATTCCTGATTTAACATTATGTGTCTCCTTGACTGTAGACATATACTACAGAGCTTCTTCTTTTAAATGGTAAAAGCAACAGAAGAACATTGCTTAAAGTGTGCAAAATATTAGAGAAATAGTCTCACTGCCTTGCATACAATTATTATTTTAATGTACTCCTTTTTTTTCAAATGCATAAAAATATTTTGTCAGAGTTTAAAACCACAGACTCCATAATATCTTGGCTTTTCACTTATCTTGATTTATCATGACTCATTTCACTTGACACACTTTTTTCACTATCATGACTCCATTCATGTTGCAACACAGTCTTCCTAGCTCCCACTTTCATTGCTTGTATAATATTCTATTGGTTAAATACATCCTCAAAGAATTTTCTCATTGTTTGAGTCTCTGTTGGTGCTTCCTTTGGATTTTTTCAATATGATAATCAAGGATGTAACCATTGTTCTAGATTTGGAGCTTACTGGGTACGAGAACGATTTCTTCCCTCTGTTGCCTGACTCACTCCCACCTTTCTGCCTTTCAGAGCACCGTGTGTTTCCCCAGTGCCTTCTGTATCCTGAGGGCCTTAGTAGCATAACATGTAGGCAGAAAGCAAAATCCCATGACCACCAGTTTTGACAAGATCAATACTCTCATTCTAGGCTAACCACGTAATATCTATTACTGAATATCCTGTTTTTAGAGGAGAGGACTTTATATGCATCAGATTTAAAATTCATAATAAGTTAATAATTGTAACCACTTGGCTACCAAGTTTACATATGAAGGGGCTTGAGAAAATCTTCAGAGATATGGTCTGAGGTCAGAATTTAAAATAGTGAAAAATACTTAGATTATACTTGTGGTTTGGAAATACACTGAATTAATGCACACCAAAAACAAAACACAATGACTTGATGAAAATAAAACAAAATGGATAAGTGGTTTGGAAATTTTTGGTTTCCATATACATTTCTAAGCTTTCCCCATGCTGGGTCGGGAAGATCTGCTAGAGAAGGGATAGGCTAGCCACTCCAGTATTCTTGGGCTCCCCTTATGGCTCAGCTGGTAAAAAATCCACCTGCAATGCAGGAGACTTGGGTTTGATTCCTGGGTTGGGAAGATCCCCTGCAGAAGGGAAAGGTTACACACTCCAATATTTTGGCCTAGAGAATTCCATGGACTGTATAGTCCATGGGGTGGCAAAGAGTCAGACATGACTGAGTGACTTTCACTTCCCAGGTGGCTCAGTGGTAAAGAACCTGCTCGTCAATGCAAGAGACGCAGGTTTGATCCTTGGGTCGCGAAAATCCGCTGGAGAAGGAAATGGCAACCCATTCCAGTATTCTTGCCTGGAGAATCCCATGGACAGAGAAGCCTGGTGGGCTACAGTCCACAGGGTTGCAAAGAGTTGAACACAGTTAGACGACTGAGCACACTCGTATGCACTTTTTTAAACTGGCCTGCATCGGCTCTGACAGCCACACCAAGCTGCCCTCCTGCACAGATGCCCTGCTTGGGTCCCGGCACCTGACACCAAACCCCCCTCCATGCAGATGGGGCTTTAGAACCGGATCTTTTGAGGGGAAGGAGTATGGAAGGAAGTGCAAAAGGTTCACCTGACACCTAAGTTTAATTTCTGAGATTCTGACCAAAAAAGGAAAAACAAGAAGTTGTTTTTTCCTCCTTCATCAAGTACACGTGAATGTTATGGTTTCTTAAGTGCAGCTTAAACTTAAGTTTTCAGCCGAAAGGAATCCTTTTCATATTGTCATTTTTCTTCCTCTATGTCCCTGTAGTCTCTTATGTATACCTCTTTTTAAAGGGAGAGAGGACTCCATGCCCCTTGAAAGGGTCTTGGGGACCCCAGGGATCCCTGGCTATACCGATAGCAGCTGCACTAGAACATCAATTCTGAGGTGAATATTGGATGACATTCACAAGAGTGACGTTTATATACAGTTGTTGATGGCATCAAAGGGATAACCTTGAATTTGCTTTTCTCCACTTTTCAAAACAGCCAACAGCTACAAATTTATATTTACCCAAACTCCAAACAAGGGCAGCCCACTGTGTGGGCTGAAGGCATGAAGCAACATGCCTCTGTCACAGGCATTTCTTTTTTTTTCTTTTTTAATGTTTATTTATTTATTTATTTGGCTGTGCCAGGTCTTAGCTGCAGCATGCAGGGTATCTTTTTTTCTTTTTTTTAGTTGCGGCATGCAGAATCTAGTTCACTGCCTGACTAAAGGATTGTACCAGGACTCCTTGCGTTGGGAGTGTGAAGTCTTGGCTGCAGAACCACCAGGGAAGTCCCTATCACAGGTGTTTCTACCAGGCCTCTGGAGGCCCAGCCTCCCGTTAAAAGGCCGCACCACAGAACTGCGTCTTCTCTCAGGAACCAGAATTCCCACAGGATAGCTGTTCTGAGGTTCATCACCCTGCGCTATTACTGAGCACTTTCTGTGCATTCACCAAGAGCCAACGGGACAGCAGATTCAGTTTCCACTTAGTGTGAGTTAAGTGGGTTAATGTTTCTATGTAGAGAAACCTTCGTTGGGCTGACACTAAGGGCAGCAGAGACTGGACAGTCAGTGCCTGAACAGGGCCAGGAATGGTGCCCCAGCATGGGGTGTCCAAGCCCAAGCAGGATGTAGACAGCTTCTGGGTGGGGAAGCCTGGGATGGGGTGAGGAGGAGTCCTTGCAGGGGAAGGCCCACTCTGAGGTGTCTGAGTTCAAGTGGCAGGAAAAATAAGGCTGTGTGGGGGCCACCTGGCCAGGGAGAATGGGGCCTGAGAAGCGTGAGGAGGGGTCCAAGCAGAGGACACGGGGACTCAGGGTCTGACCAGGGGGAGGGGACCCCCATGTTGCAAGAGGTAACAGTGGCTTTTTCTTTTTTTTAATGAAATAATATACTAAGGATAGTGGCAACCAGGTTTCTTTTTGTTGGAGAAGGAGTTATAAACATAGAAAGAAGAAAAACAGAATGAGTCCTGTAATGCTAGGTTAGAATAAGTGGTGAGCCCTGTACAGAGAGGGCCCAGCTGTGTGTATTGCTCCAACAGATGCTGACTTGTAAATGTCAATCTCCAATAAAACAATCAAGAGTTGCTTGAAAAATGGCAGATTTCAGGCCTGAGACAGGAAAAAAAATATAAAAGTTAGCCTGAAATATTTCTGAGAAAACAAGGAGGCAATGAGGACATGTTGAGAGGACATGTTGAAAGGACATGAACGCTACCTTGCAGGGACTCCCACTGCCAGATCAGGAATGGTTTACACATCTACGCACAGGATAATAATGGGTTAAAACCCATTGAATAAAACGGAAAACCGGGAGTCCACACAGATATAATAAAGGAACAAATCAAAAGTTTAATGAAAAGCAGGAAATTTAGATAGTTTCAAAGTGTATTTCTCATGAACACTTATTAATTATAAACAGAATAAGAGTAACTGTACACGGCAGAACCTCCTCAATCAAGTGACCAAGGGACCAAGGGCAGAAATGGGACACGTGGAAATCACGTGCCACCTGGTAGACGCAATGAGAAAACAACAGCCTCACCTGGGCAACAGTCTTGCCAAATGCATGGCCTGAGTCTAATCAGGAGGAGGCATCAGACAAAGCCAGATCGAGGGAATTCTACAAAATAATTGGACAGTCATCTTCACAGGTATCAAGATCATAGAAGTTAAAGAAAGACTGAGGAGCTCTCTCAGGATGAAGAAGGTTAAAGAGATATGATAGCTAAACTCAAGAGTAACTCTGGAATGTCATTTGTTTGGGTATAAAGACATTATTGGGCTTACAAGCAAAATTTGAATGGGCCTGAGAATTTGATGGTAATGTACATAGTGATTTCCTGATGTTGGCAGTTATATCATGGTTCTGTAGGAGAATGTACTTGTTTATAAAAGTACACTACAGGGACTTCCCCAGTAGTCCAGTGGCTGAGACTCTGTGCTCCCAGTGCAGGGGGCCCAGGTCTGACCCCTGGTCAGGGAACTAGACCCCTCAACTGAAGAAACAAAAAAAAAGATCCTGCATGCTGCAACACAGACTGATGATCTTAGGCGCTGCAACTAAGATCTGGCCCAGCCAAAGACACAATAGATAAATAAATAAAAATAAATAAATAATTTTTAAAAACCACACATTACAGTATTCAGGGGTGACAGGCTTCATCAGCAACTTATTCTCAAAAGATAGTTTTTTACACCGCACTTGAAACTTTTCTGGAAGACTGAGACTGTTTAAAAAACTACCTATAAACTCACTATTGTGTTCAAATGGTTACCAAAACAACAACAACAAAAAGGCAGGAAAAGAATGATTACATTTACCTACTAAACAATACGAAAGTCACGTAGCCTCCCTGGCTTCAATTCCCTCTATAAACACGGGGGCTGGACGGAACTATCTTTATGCTTCCTCCTACTACGAAAAGTTTTTCTTAGGGAGAGGCTGGAAGAGACAGGGATTGCTAATTTATAGAATGCTGTTCTTATCTTCCCTCAAAAACATCCAAGGACACACACAACAGGGTACATCTGTGTACAAACACAGCCCAATTCACTGTCCCAGCTGTGGAAAAAGCCTCTCTGTCTACCAGAGAAGGCCCTAGTCTGCCTCACGAGCTAGCTCATCCATCTTTTCTCGTTGTTGTTCTCTTACTCTCAGGTTCAGGCAAAGGCTGTATCCACGTCTCCACGTCTTTGAAAATTCTCCTACTGAACTACATGTACACAGTTCCTAGGTATGGAGAGTACTTTCCACTATTTCCAAAACTTCTGTACGGGTTCTCGTTTTACCCTGTCAAATACTGATGACATGGTATTACTCTCAGTTTATAGATGCAAAACATTTCTGGACAGAAATCAATGGCTTATTCACAGCTAATATGTCCACACTAGTAAAGTAATGCTCAAAATTCTCCAAGCCAGGCTTCAGCAGTACATGAACCGTGAACTTCCAGATGTTCAAGCTGGTTTTAGAAAAGGCAGAGGAACCAAAGATCAAATTGCCAACATCTGCTGGATCATAGAAAAGGCAAAAGAGTTCCAGAAAAACATCTACTTCTGCTTTATTGACTATGCCAAAGCCTTTGACTGTGTGGATCACAATAAACTGTGGAAAATTCTGAAAGAGATGGGAATACCAGACCACCTGACCTGCCTCTTGAGAAACCTATATGCAGGTCAGGAAGCAACAGTTAGAACTGGACATGGAACAACAGACAGGTTCCAAATAGGAAAAGGAGTATGTCAAGGCTGTATATTGTCACCCTGCTTATTTAACTTATATGCAGAGTACATCATGAGAAACGCTGGGCTGGAAGAAGTACAAGCTGGAATCAAGACTTTCGGGAGAAATATCAATCACCTCAGATATGCAGATGACACCACCCTTATGGCAGAAAGTGAAGAAGAACTAAAGAGCCTCTTGATGAAAGTGAAAGAGGAGAGTGAAAAAGTTGGCTTAAAGCTTAACAGTCAGAAAACTAAGATCATGGCATCCGGACGGTCCCATCACTTTATGGCAGATAGATGGGGAAACAGTGGAAACAGTGGCTGACCTTATTTTTTGGGGGTCCAAAATCACTAGAGATGGTGACTGCAGCCATGAAATTAAAAGACGCTTACTCCTTGGAAGGAAAGTTATGACCAACCTAGACAGCATATTAAAAAGCAGAGATATTACTTTGTCAACAAAGGTGTGTCTAGTCAAGGCTATGGTTTTTCCAGTAGTCATGTATGGATGTGAGAGATGGACTATAAAGAAAGCTGAGCACCAAAGAATTGATGCCTTTGAACTGTGGTATTGGAGAAGACTCGAGATCCAACCAGTCCATCCTAAAGGAGAGCAGTCCTGGGTGTTCACTGGAAGGACTGATGTTGAAGCTGAAACTCCAGTACTCTGGCCACCTGATGTTGGGAAAGATTGAAGGCAGGAGAAGAAGGGTACGACAGAGGATGAGATGGTTGGATGGCATCACCGACTCAATGGACATGAGTTTGGGTAGACTCCGGGAGTTGGTGATGGACAGGGAGGCCTGGTGTGCTGCAGTTCATAGGGTTGCAAAGAGTTAGACACGACTGAGTGACTGAACTGACTAAATATGTCCAAACCAGAGCTCCTGATTTTAAACTCCACCCCCAGTCATCCCCATTTCCCCCTTGGTTACCCACTGCCCCCAGTCTAGATACCCTTCCTGATATCTCTCCCTCCCCCTGAGTCCAAAGTATCCTGGACCATTCACTGCTCTCTGCCTCCACTGCTCCTCGTACATTACTTCTCCCTTGAAGACTCTGCCCCTGGAGTGCTCTCCCATTTAGAGCTTGGACTGGTTGGCTTGGCTCCCTGAACATTAGCTGTTGACCTTCTCCTTTCTCCCTTTCCTTCATTGATGATTCTGAGCAAAGTTGTCTGAATGCTCACAACTCTAATTTTGGTGTGACCCTAAATCTCTAGGTTTTCTTTTTTTTTTTTTTCCTAGGTTTTCAAGAAGGAAAAAATGATGTTGTTTCCTGGCCCAGTCTGAGGCAATTCTGTTCGTAGTAAGTAAAAAGGCCTCTCAAAATCCCTTGAAAATCAAGGACCGATTCTGCCAAAAGCAAGTAAAAGCAAAGACTTTAGGGAAAAAAAAAAAAAACTATAGAAAACACCCCACCACTATCAATAACAAAGTTGATCAAGTAATATCTCTCATTACATAACCATTGGGCAATAACATAAAAAGTATATCTATATGATGCTGTTGATTGGCTCCAAAATGCTGCTTCATGGCCAAGCCCCAGAAGTCAGTCAATCACACAGCGAGCTGACCCTCGGGCACCTTTCAGAGCAGGTTAACAGATGTCCTGGGTAGTCTATGGGGGTGTTCTGCTTCAAGACTACAGGTATTTCACTGAACTGCCCATCACAGTGGTGGCTGGAAGTGCATCACTGACTCAGTCACGGACATCGGAACGATTACAGCAGCATCTTGGATATGTACTAGGGAGTACAATCAGCTGTGGCAACTAACCAGGTAAGGGATCCCTTTTGCCATGTATGTATTCTAGAATTAGAAGTCAAAATGATATTACTATTATAATGCACTGATAGAGTATTAAGACTTAAGGTAGAAACTCTGTGTGTGTATGAGAGAAAGAGAGAGAGGGAGAGAGAGAAACAATTACCAAGCAGTGATCATGCACAAATTACATGGTAACAACTAGAATGGTATGCCTATGGTGCAATTTCTAAGGAGTAGTGAGGCCAGATGACCTAGAGGATTCTTTCCAATTAATTTTTTACTATCAAAATTTAATCAACTCCTGATTTTTATACTAAAGAAGATAATCCCCAAATCACAACTACTTGACTTCTGAATACTCTGTATAATCTATTTTTTTTTAAAAACTGCATACTTATCATCTGAATAATATAAATTAAATTTATGACTTGAGCCAACATTAAAATAAATTTGGCTCAGAACAACTAATGGTTAGAAACTGGCTGATAGCTCAGAAGTTGGACTGGGTGGGGAGACCAGCGTAGAATTTAAAATTTCCTGTAGATAGTCCCCATCTGAATAATGAAGATATGACAGTGTGGGAAAATTTATCATTATATGTAACATACTAAAAGACCTCCGCTATTCTGCGGTGGTTGTTACTGAAGGTGAAAGGGGTAGTGATTTGCTGGAGTCATACAGAATTAAAGTGAGAAGCAGAAAGAGAAAGACATCCGCAAGTCCTTGGCTGAGGTTGCTGAAACCAACCCACTGCACCATGCCTCCCATTCTGTCACCGGGGTTGGATGCCTGCCAAGAGCTCCTAAATGACGTCTTCAAAGTTCTGCAGAAAGAGAAAACAGCCAAGGGATCACAACAGCTAGCAGAAGCGGCTGGGGCTGCAGCATATGTGGGAGCATTTGTCTTCCAATTAACTATTACTTTCTTTTTGACTAAACTCCAGTTCTCAGTATCAGAAAAAAAATATTACCCACAGGCAAAACCTGTTCAGATGGTGAAATCCGGAGGCTGTGCTCCATCTTACCAGATTTCCTACAGCCAAGACGTGTTCAAACTGTGGCGTCATAGGATGGTGCTCCATTGCCATAAACAGGGTGTTAAGGACGATGCAGATGGTGATGGCCAGATCCACGAAAGGGTCCATAACAATCAAGTTCACAATCTCCTTCAGCTTTATCCAGTAGGGGTGACATTCCCAGATGAGGAAAGTGTTGGCAAATTTATACCAGCATGGCGGGCACTTCCTCTGAGACTCTTCCAGCTCTGTAGTAAGTCAAGAACAAAGGGAGCCCCTCAGTCTTGGGAAGGAAATGAAAGGGTTAGGCTTGGCTGGTCTCACTGTTATCGACACAAGAAGGAAGGTGGCTGGGGAGTGCTAACTCTCCTGAGAGCTTCCCTCAGTTTTCCTTCTCTTGAAGCCAAAAAGGAGGCTGATCAGCCCCAGGTCACGTCCCTGTACAATGATCTAGTTATAAGCAAAACTCAACACACCCGTTTGGGGAGCATGGCAGCCCTGGTTCAGCTGGCTTTAACATGCACAACTGTACGATCTCAGGCAAGGTAGTGCTGACCTCTCTATGCCCCTGTTGCATCATCTGAAAGGGCACTGACTTCTAAGCTACAGGACTAAAGGCGTCCTTAATTCTCCTCCATCACTTACGCACTAAGCGGTTGACAACAGACAGGACACGGCCTGGCATAAGGTAACTCCTCAATAAACGGTGGATACACATTGTATCATTAACTATTATCAGAGAAGCAGAACACTCTGAAGCCAGACATACGTGGGTGCAATCAGCTCAGACAATTGCTAACTGTGGGCCTTGAGTAAATTACTTCAATTTTCTGTGGGAATTAGATGAGCTAAAATACATTTAAAGAGCCTCAGAACACCCTAGTGTATAGCAAGTGGTGCTATGGAAGTATTTGCTACTGTTACACATTTTCTTTACAGCAGAACCTGCATTAATCAAGCCACCATGTGGACTCTCTTCTGCTTTTGAGGCTGCGGGAGTTCGCAGTGCTGTCAGGAGCAGAAACCATGTCCGTTCCTCTCTGCTCCTTCCCTCCTCTTTGTCATCTCTCCTCCCTCTCTCCTTCTTTTGCTCTTTTACCCATTCCCACTCTCGCCCTTCCCTTCTCTATCTTCTTCCTCTTCCCTTCCCTTGACCTCTTTCTTTTTTCCTTTTTCTTATTCTCTGGTCTTCTCTTCTCTGTCTCTTTAGTCTGTTACTCTTTTAAAAGCAGAACCTGTTGTTTTCAAACAAGTTCTTATTTGACCTCCAATACATAAAACAGACAAACCAGGAGCTGCTCTAGCTGAGGCAGGAAGAGGAGCTTGGAGTCCAGTGTAATCCAAGTCTTCCTTCCCTGAGGTGCTGCCTCAGGGCCCTACGACTCTGATAAAACCAGACTGAGAATCACTGGATGCAATGAGCTCGAAGGCAGTTTTACAATGCGAAGATGGGAAAGGATGATCAAACACAGAGAGCCATTCTGCTACAACAATCTAGGTTTGCTGCTGCTGCTGCTGCTAAGTCACTTCAGTGGTGTCCGACTCTGCGACCCCATAGACGGCAGCTCACCAGGCTCCCCCGTCCCTGGGATTCTCCAGGCAAGAACACTGGAGTGGGTTGCCATTTCCTTCTCCAATGCATGAAAGGGAAAAGTGAAAGTTAAGTCACTCAGTCGTGTCCGACTCCTAGTGACCCCATGGACTGCAGCCTACCAGGCTCCTCCATCCATGGGATTTTCCAGGCAAGAGTACTGGAGTGGGGTGCCATTGCCTTCTCCGAATCTAGGTGTGAGATCCTTTCAAATTAAACACAAAATATAATAGACAGCATTACTAAAGTTCAAGAACCTTTAAGAAGTATAACTCTGAAAACTCGGCAGCATGACAGTCCTTAGAGGCCAGGTTTTGGTTTTGTGGGGTTGGATACAACTGTGTCTCCTACTGCCCTAGACCTACTCAAATCCACTAATGAAATCAAATCATTTGGGGAACAGAAAAAAATTTCCCAACATTTCACCAAGAACAAGATGGCTGCTTTGTATCAGTCTACTTCCCCCATTTCCAACCAGCTGGAAGGTGCCCATGGTGATGGCTTTATTTTAGATGGGGTGCTTTGGTTGGGCTTCTGATTGGCTCCCTGGTTGCTAAGAAAATAGGTTGCCTTGGTTTTTCAGATTTAAGGGCCACAGTAAGCGCCACGTGGGAGTCTGCGTGGGAAAGGAAGTCTGTGAAGAAAATTTGCTTTGGCTTCTTCCTCACAGAACTCCCTCCCTTCCCAAGGTAAATTTAGTTTTATCCCAAAAAAGAAAATTGAAAAGGTTCTCTTATTTCCATAAATTCTTATAGTACATATTTGGAAATTTGGTTCCGTTCCTTTTTTAATCTCCTCCTTTCTCCAAATGTCTGCTGTTTACCGCAGGTGGAGGTTGAAGCGGTGACTGTTCACGTTTCTAACAGTTGATACAATTGTAATGTTTTACAATGAACTAGGCTCCAAGTCCTCCCCAGACAGCAAAGGGCGGGGTGGGTTTCCCTACCCTATAGGGCACCAGAAAGGGATACCAGGCATCTCCTCCTCCCATTTACAGAGAGGAGAAGATCGCTGGGATAATCTTTTCTGTTTCACAGAGACTAAGTAAAGCTGTGGAGCTCTAGGAGCTAGAAAAGATCGACTAGGGGAATAAGGAGGTTTAGGAAGTGCCTTGCAACTCTGCAAACTGTTATTGGCCCCACATGCCTGGAACGGTGGAAGACTGTGGTCTGGAGAAATGTGTTAACCTATGGGGAGAGATGTCCAATAGTTTGTGGAGCTTCTTTAATTTGTTCCTGAACATTTTCAGAGAGGTGACTGTAATCTTCCCAACCTTGAGGGCACTGGGGACTGTTTGCAGAGACAGGCCTCAGGATTCCTCCAAGATGGCAGCCTCAGCAGACCAGGAGGTTTCTGGAGGCAAGGGCCTCTCCCAGCTCACTTCACCAATGGGCCAGGCACTGGGAATACATCTGGTGAACAAGAGTCGCCACCCTCACAGAGCTGACAGCCACGGTTGGAAACGAAGATACCCGGTAAGCAAGTGCACTGACACTTTTGAGGCTGCTTAACCTGAGAATCAATAATGCTAAGCACCGTCACTTCCTCACTCTTACTTCAACTCTCTCCCGCAGCTCTACCGTTTGAGAAGTAAGACTGCATCATTCTCCGCTGATATCCCATGCCTTGTCGTCTGAAATATCCCCCAAAGTTACGGCTCTGCTGACAGTGAATTCCACTGAGTTTACTGGATTCTGGTGAGCACGTTTGCAATAGGATGGGGGGGCAGTCAGAGCAGGCAGGATTATCCCATTATTTACAGTATTCTGGAATTCTCCACTGTGGTTTCTAAACCATTAGATAAGAGGTCTGCTTCTTTGGACTAAAATGATGTCAGTTTCCTAACTGAAGGTCTGAAGAGAAGAAACGATTATTCATTCAATGCTGGCTTTCCTTGTTGCAGCAATCATTAAATACAGAGGGAGCAGTGGTTAAATAGGAATAGATCTTTCTTAATGTCCATTAATTCTTTCTCATATCATTCAGCTCCAGCCAACCACTGTTCTTTGCTTACAGCAGCTCTGTCTCATCAGCTTTAGCAAAGAAAATCAAATATTAGGAGAGGGGATCGGAGGGAAAGGCGGCACAGGTGCTAAGGTCCCCAAAAGGACTCCTGCAGCCCCAGTGCTCCTCCCCAGCCTCAAGCACAACAAAATTCAGCTCAGTACGCATCTTTTGAGCATCAGCTTTTGCCACGCCCTGTGCCAGGCCCCTGAGGTAATCAATAAATCACTGTTGTAACTGCATGGATAGTTCTCCTGCTCTGATGTTTTTACCAGGAATAAAATATGCCTGGTGGAGGTTAGCTTTTCTTTCTCAACTGCCATAGATAGTCAGAGAAACCTTGTCTTGCTCTCCAAATGAAGAATAAAATTAGCCAAGGTTCTTAAGCCATTTAATAATATATCTTATCTTGGAATTCTTATGATTTGCAATTATTTACCTGTTATCTCAAAGTATAAAGTTTAAAGATGTTCTATCAGACGATGACCTCAATGAGAATTAAAGAAATCAGGAGCTGAAAGCAGTTAGTTCAGTGTTCCTTTTACTTGATACACTCTCAAGACCAGTCTAGCTTTAGTCTAACTCCTTGCCTACGTGTGCAGATGTGACCAGTCCAGGGGAGCTTGAGGTTCGTTTCTAGGGATTCTCCTTGCACCACAGATGCCTGCCCAACACACCCACACCCACACACATACCCTCCCCCAAACACGCACAGACCAGAAGTGGTATTTCGCTTAAATGACTCAAAAAAAAAATTAAAAAAATGTTCCAGGAACACCAGAATAATTTGAGTCTCCTTATCTCAGGGACTCGAAGTATTATGGGGTAGCCTGGGAGTGTGGACTCTGAAGAACTGCAGTCAGGAACAGTGTGGGTCTATCATGTGACAAATCCGCTAAAATAACATGAATCAAATGAAGCAGCAGCATTTGGAGTCAACCAGAATCCTGTGAGAAAAAAAATCTAGTCACTGAATCTACCATCAAAGAAATCCAGAAGAGCCTGGCATACAGACCATGATCGGACCGAAAGTGGACCTGTGCTAGGGGACTTCGGGGTAATGGGAAATGCTCAGCTGCCTCTCAGCAAGTCAGGCTGCGGTGTGCAGGAGCCCCTGCCATGGAGTCCAGGCTCTGACAGCCACGCTGCTGCAGACACGCTATGGTTCAACAGTGGCCGCTCTTCCCTGGGGCACTGAGTGCCAACGTAAGGGGCGTTTCGGCTTACCTGTTCACATGTATTTATGGATATGTGGGGGTGTTTAAAGAGAGGCAGAATTAGGTATAATCAAAATGCACAGTGCATTTGTCCTTAAGGGAAAACCAAAAGCTTTGTAAGTAGCTAAAAAGGAAACGGGGAAGGGGTGTCTGGTGGTCAGGGGCATGAGGGGCTTCCGTCATTTCATGTCATGACAGTTCTTCAGTCTGCGCTCCTCTCTGTCTCGCACCAGCTCATCTGCTCCTCACCGGTGACGATTACAGAGCCCTCCCAACATCCTCTGGCTCACTCTTATGTTGTTCCTTTGTCCTTCTTACCTATCTGTGCACAGTGCTGGCAGCAGCTTTGAAGTCCTTACTGGATTCTCCGCATGCAGATTTGGGACGCTGGTTTCTATAACCAACAGACTCTATTCCTAAAGCTCAGAGACAGTTTTTCCAACCAAAACTCAGACCAAAGGACTATATTCATATTACACACACCACATATTTATATCCCAGCAGCTTGGACCAACATCACAGGGCACATACCTTCCACCAGTGTATTTGTAACAACGCTCAATATACTGTTGATCCTGTCCTTTCGTCCATAGGAAGCCAGTTGGTCCATAGAAACTAAGAGAGATCCAGGGCCTTTCTTCTTAATTTCCACCTCAGTTGTAGCCTTAAAAAAAAAAGAAAACAAACAGGAAGTTGGGTGAGTGAAGTCTTGTAAATGTTAAGGATATACCTTACTGGACATAGTCCAGAGGAACAAGAACATATGCTCTTCATTAGAGCTTTTTATTCTAATCCTATAGTCCTATTTACTTCAAGAGGTAGAATGACACAAATTGGCCATGGGTCATCCTTCGTTCCAGAGAGGACAAGGCCAAGTTGTTTAGGTGTGTATAAAATCTACGATGATTTTAATCCAAGAGACTGGCTGGGACCCACATACTTCACCTGCTCAATCTAAGCACGAAGTAGAAAGACCAGATTCCCTGGGGCAATGCCATCAGAAGTAGACCCTGAGGTTTTCCTGTCCTCGTCTCTTCTCCACCGCATTTGGATAGAATTGGACCATATGATGAAAAAAGTCAAATTCACCTGTACTTGAAATTTCATGAAGGGTCAAGTCCCTGAGAACACTGAATATTACAGATGCTGTCTCCTCCGTGTATAGGAACACCGTCACTCTACCAGACTGTCACTTTCAAATGTCAAACCTGGGCCTCACTGAACATTAGCAAGTGGAAGGTCTACCCCAGATATCCTCCAAGCCACTATAAACAAGTATGATAGGTTTTGCTATCTTAATGAAAGACATTGCCTCATATAGGTGTATCTTGCCTTTTTACATTTTTATTTTATGAGCTAACCTGCAATGTTCAAATTCCCAACCAATAAAAAGGGCAGAAAATACCATCAGATTGTTAAAGTATTTTCCACACACTCCACCCTGGGCAATGCTGGTATGGCAGATTACAGGAAAGGGTTTCTTAATGTCTCTCGCTTGTGTTCTTTGCACCAACCTGAATATTCTACACCACATTAGGCTTAATAGGGTGGCTTACTGCTACTGCTACTGCTAAGTCACTTCAGTCGTGTCCGACTCTGTGTGACCCCATAGACGGCAGCCACCAGACTCCCCCGTCCCTGGGATTCTCCAGGCAAGAACACTGGAGTGGGTTGCCATTTCCTTCTCCAATAGGGTGGCTTAAAACCCAACTTTCTAGCAACCATGTCGTCCACTGTAACACGTCATCCATATAAACTTGGGGGCTCCTTCCATGTGAAGGGAAGAGGGCAGAGACAGTCACCGTCCCTCACAGGGAAGACATATGTTTGTACGAAGCTAGAGAATTATTTGTCTAATCAGTGCCAGAGTGTTCTGAAAAGAAAACAAGTGTCTTTGGAGAGCTACATCAGAAAGTCTTTTTATTCTTATATATATTTAGATTTTAAGAACCATACTGAAGAAAGCTCCTGGCAGACTATATCTTTATCCCATTGTAGTATTTTATCAGACAGTTTCAGATTCAGAGATTTGGTTCACCTTAGGGTTTCATTTGTTCTATTTTGTTTGTTTGGCTGAGCTACAGAAGAAATGGAAAAGAAAATGAACCGGTTTCCTTGGGAATTCCTATATGCAATACTATACAAACATCTGCATTTGTAAGAATGGCTTGTTAACTATTACCTCAGTTCATGATAATGTATATTTCTTTGAGAAATCACTTTTTGCTACAATTCCCAGCCTGATATTCATGACACTTTAAATGAGATTAAACTACTACATTTTAAGAGTGATAATCATCTAAAAATGAACACAGAAAGTCCCAATACAATGGACATTCTTATTTCTAACACCTATTGACTCTAGATTTTTACTGAACTGCCCTTGTGCGATTCTATAGTAGACAGATTTCATAATGCTGACCTCCAAAGTACTGTAATACCTAGTGGACTGGCTGGTTCATCAACGATGATGAAACTGCATTTAATATGGCTTTGGTACTAATGCAGCTTACTGTTTTCTGGGCACACTGGATATAAGAATACATAAATTCTTCAGACTTTAATAACATCAACTCTAAAGAACAAACTTAGTGAAAATGCTATCTAAAAAGACCTGGTCAAATTATCAGGTTATCATTTGTTGATACCTATTCAAGAGAAAACAATTTTTAGCTTGGGTTAAAAATATCCACAAAAATTAAAGAAAAATTAACCTCCAAACTTAATATTAAGATGGGACACGTATTATTTATATCTTTTTATGCAAAACAAAAGTAAACTACAGCAGGACTATGTGAAGACAACTTTGAAATATTAAAATTTGTCCCATAATCCATAATGTGTTGTAGAACTATAATACACACTGGACATCACTTAAGTTCAAAAAAGAAACAAATGAAAGAAGATGCCAAGAAATGAATGTCTCAAAGCCCATATTTAGGAAACTTTAGAGGGTCAAAAGAGAAATTCATTAAGTATTTTTTTACAAAGGCAAGAGTATTTAGCATAGATCCAAACAAATGGCTCCACCAAAAATCTTGGTAACAAAAAGATATCCAGAAAATTCCCACGTATTTGCAAATTAAATAGTCTTCTAAAGATCCATGAATCAAAAAGATGATCACAGGGAAACTAAAAAAATATTTTAACTGATGATAATGAAAATATAATACATCAAGATTTATGGGATAAAGCTAATGAAACTGTTAAGAGAAAAATTTTCAGCTTTAAATATTTATATTAAAAAATAAAAAAGATATAAAATCAATGCTCTAAGCTTCCACCTTAAGAAACTAGTAAAAGAGGATCAAATTAAACCCTAGGTAAGTAGGGTTTCATCTTATTTACCTTTCATTTAGGTTAGTAGATGAAAGGAAATAACAGTAAGAATGGACATCAATGAATTAGTAAATGGACAAACAACATACAATTTAAAAAAAGGTCAAATATTGGTTCTTTAAAAAGATTAATAAAACTGATAATTCCCCTGGCAAGACTGATCAAGAAAAAAATAGAGAAAATGCAAATTATAATTTTTAGGAATGAAAAAAGCAGATATTATTACAAATCCTATAGGAATTATTAAAATAAAAAGGATACATTATGAACAATTTTATGCTGTTTCATCTTAAATGAAATGGACAAACATATCCAAACACAACTTATAAAAACTGACATAAGAAGAAATAAAAATCTAAATAGCCCATATTAATTTACAAAATAATAATAAAAAATCTTATCACTAAGAGAACTCTAGACCCAGACAGGCCTCCACAAGTGAATTCCATCAAATGTTACAGATGGAAGAAATAATACCAATTTTACACAAATTCTTTGAGAAAACAAAGGTTAAGAGAATGCTTATCAACTTGTTTTATAAAGCTATCATAACCCTGATATTAAATCTGACAAGAATATTACAAGAAAAGAAAATTAGAGACCAAAATCTCCCATAAACAGAAATGTGAAATTCTTAACAAATATGAATAAATAGAATCCAACAATATATACAAAGGATACTGTATAATGACCATCAGGGCTTATTCCAGGAAAGCAAAGGTAATTTAATACTAGGGAAAAAGTCAGTGTTATTCATCACATTAACAGAATAAAGGAGAAAAACCATATGATCATCTCACTAATGCAGAAAAAAGAACACAACAAAATTCAACACTTCTGCATAAAAATAAAATTTCTTAGCAAGCCATGAATAACAATGTAGCAGTTTCAATCTGACAAAGAATATTTATGAAATCTATAGCCAACATTACACTTCTCAGTGAAACATAAAATCCTTTTCCTCTAATACTGGAGACAAGGAAGGATGTATGCTTTTATCAATTCCATTCAGTTTTGTATCTAAAGTCTTAGCTAGTGTAATAAAGCAAGAAAAATAAATTAAAAGCATAAAGACTGCAGTTGCTACTATTCAAAATATTGTACATGTAGGAAAAACTATGGAATTTAACAAACAACCCCAAAAACAAAAACCCTAAAACAAAAAACTCTCCAAGACTAACAGAACCAATATACTAATTTATCAAGGTCATGAGCTATAAGGTCAATATGCAAAAATCAACTGTATTTCTATATTTTGGAAACAATTGAAAATAAAAAATTTAATTATACCTTTTACAATAGTATCAATAGTAATTTGAAATTAATTGAGTTGAACCGAAGACCTAAATGTAAAACTCAGAACCATAAAGCTTATAGAAGAAAAACATCTTCATGTTCTTGGGGATCAGCAAAGATTTCCTGGATAGGATGCAAAAAAAGCATCATGGGAGAAAACTGATACACTGCACTTCATTAAAATTAAAAATTTACCTACCTAATAAAGGACTTGCATCCCCAACATGCAAAAAACTAAAAAAACCCACAAAAGATAAACAGTGCAACTGAAAATGCGCAAAAGATGTGAATAAACAATTAACAAGAAAAAATAAACGTGAAGCCAATAAGCATACGAAGAGATAACCACATCATTCTCATCAAAGAAATGTAAATTAAAATCATAATAAATACATAAACAAAATTTTTAAAAGGGACCTCCCTGGTGGTCCAGTGATTAAGAATCTGCCTACTAATGCAGGGAACACGGGGTCGATGCCTGGTCCGGGAAGATCCCACGTGCTGCAGAACAGCTAAGCCTATGAGCTGCAACCACTGAGCCCGTGTGACACAATTACTGAGTGGGCGCCTGGAGCCACGCACTGCAACGAGAGAAGCACCACTCGTCACAACTAGAGAAAGTCTGCGTGCAGCAACAAAGACCCAGCACAGCTAAAAAGAAATAAATAATTTAAAAAATCATAACAACATTTTATATCCACTAAAATTCTAAAATCAACATTAATTATGGGCTAGGAATACGGAGCAACTGGAACTCTAACACATTGTTGGTGGGAGTACAAAAAATGGTGTAACTATTTTGGAACACTTGTTTGGTAGTTTCTTATATAAATAAACATATATTTACGATATGACCCAGGAATTTCGTCCTGAGGTATTTATTCAATATAGACAAAGACACTTATCTACAAAGAGAGCTGTACAAAAATGCTCTCAGCAAGCCATACTACCACAGCTGGAAATAATGTGAATGTCCCACAACAGGAACACGGATAAACAAACTGGGGTATATTTATACAATAAAATACCACTCATCAACAACAAAGAATGAACTACTGATACACAAAACAACATGTACATCCAAACATTCTGTTGAGTGAAACAAGCCAAATAAAAGCTACATATTTTATTTGCATATGGGCCTGCAAAAATGCAAGAAAACTAACCTATGATGATACAAATCAGAAATGGTGGTTTGGGGGAAGAGAGAGCTTGCCTAGAATGAGGTATGAGGGTACTTTTTGGGAAGTCTTATAGTAAAGAGGAGTTTCTGGAACAATTCTCAACTGATCAGAGAGTGCCTCCTCCACCTCCCTTCTACCTACATCTTTGGTAATTCTTGGGTGCCAATTACCCAGTGTGCTACAGAAATACTGATTATGCAGTGGAATTCCTTTGAGAAGGAAGATGGAATGCAGACTGCATAAATTTGTATAAGATGTTATCTGTATTGCGGAAATAAACAAAGATCAACTAAATAAGAAAATCAAAGGTTATTTATTCTGAGTTTGATGTAGTGAGGGAGTTAGGTCACATCATGCATGTTTTGGCAGAAATTCAAAGGCAGGCAGAGGAGTAGCAAAGTCTTGAATAGGAGTAGGAAAAAACCAAAAGGCTTTAGGAGTGCCTGATTCAAGGCTGCTGGTGGGAGGCTGCAGGCAAGCTAAGCAGCATCAGGGCAGCCTACATGATTGGCTAGTGGTGCCTATTTGGCTTTCTCTGGGCAGTCCTAAATTGGAAACAGGGACAAAAATTAGGGAAGTTGTCAGTTATTAATCTAGTAATCAAGCCCTGGCTGCTTTGGGCTGATTGTTACAGAAGTTACTGTTTAGCTCCCTGTACCGTCGCTAGAGATAGCAATCTGGCTTTCTGAAAGTTTGGTTTATAGCAAGCTGGTTTCTTGGTTATTTATTGTATGTGTCGTATTATTGTGTGTGTATGCCTCTTTGAGACTTCGTGGACTGCGGCCCTCCAATTCCTTTGTCCATGGAACTCTCCAGGCAAGAATACTCGAGTGGGTTGCCATTTCCTTCTCCAGGGGATCTTCCCAACCCAGGGATTTTACCGGTGTCTCCTGCATCCCCTGCATTGGCAGGCAGATTCTTTCCCACTGTGCCACCTGGGAAGCCCTTGTTTATTGCAGACAAACAGATTAATTATTGTAGGTAAATAGACCTTGGGCAGGCTGCAGGTGAAAATTCTATTTTTATATATAGTCTGTTCATTGTCCATTAGTACTCAGCAGATCACACTGATTAATGGAGAGACAGAGCAAACGTATTCATCACTGTTAACAGCCCAAAATGATATAATGTAAAAAAGCCTAAGAGGAACACTACTTAAGAGTGCTAAGCACCAGTTGGGAGCTAAGATGGTATCCAGAGAAAAATGCATCTCTACTAGTAAGACAATTTAATCCACTGAGATCAGGGTACATAGGATATACCAAGATGGGTGGGTCCCTGCGGCAGTCCCTCCTCCCCAGGTGAGGGTGTGAAAGCTGGGGCTGAAAGTCCAGATACTGGGCCAATGTTTCTGTTTTTTTGTTTGTCTTTTCCAATTACAAAAAATTGAGATAAAATGTATATAACATAAAACTCACCATTTGAACCATTATAAAGTATATGACTCAGTAGCTTTTAGTATATTTACAATGCAGATGGGCTTCCCAGGTGGTGCTAGGGTAAAGAATCCGCCTGCCAATGCAGTAGACGTAAGAGATATGGGTTCAATCCCTGGGTTGGGAAGATTCCCTGGAGGAGGGCATGGCAACTCACTCCAGTATTATTGCCTGGAGAACCTCATGGATAGGGGAGCCTGGTGGGCTACAGTTCACAGGGTCGCAAAGAGTCAAACACTACTGAGGAGACTCAGCACACAAGGGTGGACTCACAAGGCTGTTACTACTATTTAATACCAGGACATTTTCATCATACCAAACACCACCACCTGTCAGCAGTCAGTCCTACCCCCTGCCTCTACCCAGCCTCTAGGAACCAACAATCTGCTTTGTTGTATGGATCTGCCTTTTCCAGACATTTCACATAAATGCAATAATATGGTATGTGCCTAGCTCCTCTCATCTAGCATAATTTTTCAAGGTTTATTCACACTGTAGAATGTATCAATTCATGCTGGCTGAATGAGATGCCATTATAGGGATTCCATTGTATCACATTTTGTTTCTCCATTCATCAGCTAGTAGGTACTTGAATTGTTTCTACTTTTTGGCTATTATGAGTAAAGATTTCAAGAATACTTATGTATAAATTTTTGTGTGAACACGTTCGAAATTTTCCTGGGTATATACCTAGGAGTAGAATTCCTAGGTCATGTGGTAACTCTATGTTTATCTTTTGGAGGAGCTGCCAAACTGTCTAAGTGTCGTACCATTTTACTTTCCTAACAGTAATGCTGGCTGTCGCTTCTTGTGTCAGACTACGGCCAACTGAAGGGAAGAAAACCTGGAGCAGACTTTTCCCCAGGTACAGCAGCTTCATCGGCACCTTCCATCTAGAACCTGCTTAGGATTCAGTGAGATATGTCTCTGCTATTGGCTCAGCTGCCCAATTCTCATCACCTGGGACGTGTGGCGAAGGTGTCTTCCTCCAAGCATGCTGAGACCCAGGGACCAGAGGAAAGATCACATACTCATTTTCTCCCCTGCCTGATTTGTTTTAGGTCATTTTAGGGCAGCGGGGAGGCAGATGAAGGTGTGTATTTTTGTTTCATTTTGTTGGGGAGAGAGGAGGAAAACTAACAACTTTTAAAAGTCAGGAGCCTCTGCCTTTTAAAAATTCAGCCCCTAAGGAGTAATAGAGGAAGCAATTGAGAACCTTAACTACTTTAAACCCAGTACAAATTTTTTCCATTTCTCTTAACTCAAATGCAAAGTTTATTAAGCCTTTAGCCACTGACTTCCAACCTCCTAAATTGTAGCTGCCCTTCTCAAAGAGATATTCTACTATATCTGCTGATGTCCAGTTTTGACCACATTTCCACAGATCTACCCAAGGAATCTCTACTCGTTATTGCTTCTAAACTGATTTCACATGGAAATACGTAACTGGAAATTTATCAGCCAGTCACCTTTCTTGGGACTAAAATTTACAGCATTTTAGAAGGGGCCTCGGAGAAGGCAATGGCACCCCACTCCAGTACTCTTGCCTGGAAAATCCCATGGACGGAGGAGCCTGGAAGGCTGCAGTCCATGGGGTTGCTGAGGGTCGGACATGACTGAGCGACTTCACTTTCACTTTTCACTTTCATGCATTGGAGAAGGAAATGGCAACCCACTCCAGTGTTCTTGCCTGGAGAATCCCAGGGACGGGGGAGCCTGGTGGGCTGCCGTCTCTGGGGTCGCACAGAGTCGGACACGACTGAAGTGACTTAACAGTAGCAGAAAGGGCCTTAGAACCTAGTCATTTATCTCCAGTTCAAGCCTTGCTAAAATTTTTGTGGTATGTATTCCACTTCAAAACAACTGTACAAAAATTTCTCCTTCTCAAAAGATCTTTAGAATCTTAGAAGAAATCTGACTCTCTCCAAGTCAAGCAATTCAACAGAAATCCCACTGTCTACTTTTCCGGTTAAAAAGACCAAAAATGCACATGTAAAGGAATAGAAATTGAATTTCTGAATACCAAGAATGGGCCAAGTAATATGCTTCACATTTTATAAATGTTATTACATTTAATCTTCAAATAGCTGTCTAACAAAGGTCCTTTTATCTCACTTTTTTTTTTTACAGATAAGGCTTAGAGATGCTAATTTTTCAGGATCATGAAGAACCCAGGCTTCATAGTTAGCATAGCATAATAGTGGCTAACACCATGCAGTTAGATTATCTGGATTCCAATCCTAACTATACTGCTTACTATGCAACCTTGGACAAGTGACTTTATTTCTCTAAGCCTTGGTTGCCTCCTTGTAAAATACACACAGTAGTAGGATCTAACTCAGAGAGCAGGTGCTGTGAGCATGAAATGAGATAATACTTCTACATCTGCAACACGGCTTCTGAGTCATGTGTGTTTTGGATAGTTAGGAGCACCCACTTCTTTACAAGGGAAGAGCAATGATTTTCCAGCTCAGAGCTGAAGACATGGGAAAAGTCCCCTTATCCTGTGTTTCAGCAAAAAGCAAAAGCAAAAATTCTCAAACTATCAAGAAATCATCACCACTCAACCACTACTGAATAATGAATGAAGATGTGAAATATTTTTGATGAGATGATGATAAGGTGATATCAGGGTGTCTTTTTTTCATTAAGAATATTGTGTTTCTTCATTTGAGCCTAAATAGAAACCACATATGTGGCATAGCTCAAGCATTCATGCTGTGTGAGACCAACCGTGGACCATCCACGGTTCCTATACCAGTCCATAAAGCATGAGTACGTAACTGGAAGCATTCTGATGGTTCAGGCGAAGACAAGTTAATCCGTAGCTGCAGACGCATCCAAAATGTTTTGACAGTGAGAATCACTATCTTCTAGCCCAAAGGGGTATAATAATTGCTCATTTGGCCCGGGCTGCATGTAACATCATGAATATATTAATTCCTTCTAAGATAAATGACTGTTTTCCTACTTCCAAAATAAGCAGTCAGGAAGTTCTCTTGGCATCAGAAAGACCTTGGTACCATTTCCACATGTTACCAAATCTCTGTTAACTGGATAAAACCACCTACTGAATGAGGACGTTAAATGAGAACATATGTATAAACTGCTGAGCATAGTGTAGTTAGAACTCAATATATGGTAGCTATAAGGATTAGACCCACTATAGCAAACTAGAAAGAACAAAGTGTAAGAAAGGAAAAAAAAAAAATCACTAGTAATTTTCTCTCCCAATACTGTCACCTTGTAGTCAGTCACCCTTTTCCCTATGCAGTTTGTCTTTACATAGACGACATACCACACAAACGATATGCATTCTGTTTTTGTTTTGGTCTGTCTTTTTGGCTTATTCGTGTAACTTAGGTATTTTTCCACACCGTTAACTACTAGGAGGTGCTTCCTTACGGCTTCCAACAAAAGTTTTTCCTAGTTATGAATCCCTTGAGAATAATATAGTCCTGCCTTCCTCATCTTCCTGCCACTTTGGGATCTGATCTCCTGACCTTGGGAATGCTTAAGTTTGTCAGCTTCATCACTCAGGACCACTGCAAAGAAATCTCCTAAGTGCTTACAGGGTGCTGAGTGTGCAGGACCCCCCAAAATCCCAAAGGCAGCGTTCCATCGGCCGCAGGGTAAGGCAGTGCAGACAGCCGTACATGCCACAGCCATCTGCTCAACTGCCTCTCACATTTTTCTCCCACACACTATAACAGAAGCTGCTAAAAAAACAAAAACAAAACCTGCAAACCTGCTTATCTGCCTTTAAGCTGAAGTTCAAGCTCCTTCTTCCTGGACACCTTTTCTAATACTTTCTCTTCAAAGAAAAAGCAAGATATATTATTTGACTTAAATATTTTTTAAAACTGGTAGGATATCAGATTTTACTGTGGTTCTCAACATTTGAACTGTCCCAACTGTACTGTCCACGCTGATCTACCTGTCATTCTCCAGTGATTTCGTCTCTTATTTTTTCAGAGAAAATAATTTTCTATCTAATTTGTGGAGCCCAAAATTTATATCTAGACATAGAATTAGTGAAAATCAAAAGTTATATTTAAAGTAAAGATAGTCATTCATAACATATATTTTGGCCAACTGTCTGGTTTAGCGGGGGACTTTGGAACTACTATTTGTTATTATTATTGTTCTTATTACACCTGATCTGAAACAAACAGTTCTCAAGAAGAGCAATGGTCATGTGACTAGGTAGAGAAGACATTAAAATTAACTGAGAAATCGAAGACTCAGGTTTCTGAAAGGTTTTTCAATGATGAGTTGTGTAACCCCAAGGAATACACATTCACTGAGCCTGTTTCCCCATCTCAAAAACAGCTCCACTTTATCAGCCTTATGGAATTTTTACTTAGAACAAATAAGGCGTAAAAGTAAATTGTAGCTTGTAAAGAACCATCTAAATGTAAGGGGGAAAATATTTTGCTTTTAAATAAAAGAGTAGGAAGAGAAAGGACAACATCAAACATCCTGTCTTGAATTTAGGACAGTCAACAGCTGTCCTAGGATAGTCAAACAACTGTCCCAAAGTGCTAAATAACAGGTCATTCTGAATAATTCCATCCTTGATCGCCCAGTTTTCCTCCACACATGCATCATGCTAATTAAAGGGTTGGCTATCTTCATGCTGTGTTAGAGGAAACTGAAGTGTTAGAACAAAACAGACCGACATGCTATCTTAAGCTCAGACCAGCTAAGGAGGGACTGAGGAAAGCTAAGGAATCAGAGGTAGAAAGGATCAGGATCATTAAGGTTATAAGAATTTAAAGCTAGAAACAAGGTATAAACAGCTTAGAATCTAAAGAAATGTTAAGACATGGTTTTTCCCAAAGAGGGGTGCCATTATCCTAACCCCTAGAAAAGTGATTTTGTGAAGTGAAGCTATTATATGTCACTTCTCCAGAGCCTGACATTTGATTACATTTAAAATTCATCTTTCAATTCCCTGTTCCTTCCTCCCCCATGTACCATGTGTTCTTGCCCCAACCACCTACCTTCCCCTCTGATTTACCTCAATCCCCTTAGTAAATGTCCAGCTCCCCACCAGTTTCCTTCACCTCTTTGCCTGGCTCTCCCAGTGCCCACTTCCTACCCTCAGCATCACACATGCACATGCCTCTTTGGAAAAATCACATCTCATTCTTGTAGAGGAGACTAAGAAAACTGTTCAAAGATATATTTGAACTTTTTTTTTTTTTTAATAGAAATAAAAGAGCTTTAAATTCCAAGCTGTTTCCCTATGAGGAGGCAGGACGTAGGGGGAAAGAAGCAATGGTCGTTTCAAACCCGCTTAGACTTGGTCATTGGTGATGGCAGAGGCCCTTCTCATTCCATCTGGGCAGGATCCGCTGGCCAGAGGCATTCAGTCAAAGCAGGTGGGGGTGGGATGGGAAGAGAGGCAGACAGAGAAGTGCAAAGATGGAGAGAAAGAAACATCGATAAAATAAAGGGCTGATGGGGGAAGGGCAAGAGTCAGAAACAAGAAAGGAAGATGGGGGTGGGGATGGGGAATGGAGCAAGGAATAAAGTACAAGGGAAAAGAGGGTGAGTGAAGGAGGAGGGCTGAAGAAAGAAATAGAAACAAATCAGGAGGGAGAAAACAGAAGCGGTAGGCGGTAGAGACGCGAGTCCAGACGGGAGCTGGAGAGCAAAGGGGACCGAGTGGGATGGGCGGAGCAAAGGAGAGAAGAGAGGGAGCGGGAGAGACTGCCATGCCTAGCCGCGGTCTACCGGTTTTACTTCCTTACACTGTCATCAGTAGCTGCCTTATCTATTTTCACCTCTGGCAGGAGACGCCCGCTGATGTGGGAGCCGGGGCCGCCGATGAGGGACACCACGCCATTGCAGTCCACTGTGCTGTTGCGCTTGACGCTGCGCCGCAGGCTGGGGAAGATGCGCGAAGAGCGGCTGCCCTGGCTGTAGCCGCTGTAGCCGCTGTAGCTGCTGCGGCGCTCGCGCGCCCGGATGGGGATGAAGAGCGAGTCCCGGCGGCCCTCGCTCTCCTCCACCGTGCTGTGCTCGTCGTCTGCAAACTCATTCTCCGAGCCCGGGTCCCGGAACCGCCCGGGCCCCCTGAAGCTGAAGATGCTGCTCTTGCTGTTGTGGCGGGAGAGGAATGGGGAGCCCGGAATGCTGAGCAGTGACTGTAGGGGCAGGAGGAGAGAGAGAGACAAGAGAGGCAGGCGTGAGACAGGAAGGGACCCCATAGAAGCTGAACAAAGGCTGTTAGCTTCCCCAGTCTGGCCCCATCCTTGCATTCCTGCTAATCAGAACACAGGTGTTTCCAGAAAGCACTTTCCGATGTTGAATTTCTACTGCCGTTCAACACCCATCACCACTCACTTCTCCTTGCCCCATAACCTTGAGATACACCTGTCTTTGACCTGTTAACCATTGCGCTGTTCACCTACGCACTGAAACGATGTTTTCTCTCATGCTTTGTGTAGCAAATCCACTGGGAAATAGACACTCGGTGTCTATTTTTCATTACTATGACCTCACGTGGAGTATGCTTTTAATCTACCAGGTTAGCTTCTATGCCACACTTAGCAAAAGGAGAGATTTAGAAGTGGCCACTTACTACTTTTTCAACGCAGGTTAAGAACTATGCCAATAGTGGGTTTTCAGTTCTGCTGAAAATGGAATCTGTCCCCTTCTACTCCATTTTTTTTGCAATTTTTTTTTTTCATCAGAAGTTTAACTATTTGTAAGTTCCCAGAATTGACATTTTCAAGTCAAACTCATATTTATCACTTAGAAAATTTTCATTTTTCTCTTTCAGCTCATACTGCCATTCCACGTTCCCTAGAGAATATTGTGCTAATGTGTATCTTTATGCTTTAATGCATTGTATTGACCCCCCCTTCAATACTTTTCTGCAACAAGAAAGTGTAACCTGTACTTAAAACCAATTTCCCGTGACCATGAGCCTCCAAGAAATTAAAAAAATTCTCGACTGTGCTTTTATTACAATTCTCATTAATACAACTGATCACAAATATTCTGTTTTATAAGTAATTACTAAGTTTAAAATTTTATTAAAATGTATCTCAATGAGATGAATGAGCTATTCTTTCCCCCAACTGGTGTTTTGGTGTTTAAATATTTGTAGATAGTATAACTTATTATTAGAATCATACATGGCTCAACATAAGCCCTCCTCCCCTTTCTAAGAGTAGATTTTAAGTGCTGAGAAACTTTATTCATATAAATGGTATCTTGGAACAGAAGAACACTGTTACAGTAATGTCACTCAATTCTTTGAACTCCTTCCAAGTTATATGCCAAAATTACATAGTAAGCTATCAGCAAAATTTATTTTAATGATCTATCAGCTGACAATTAAATCAAGTCCTCTTTCAATTTTGTTGAAAGCAAAGAACTAAAAAACCACCCAACCTGCCAAAGGACTTGTTACCCACTTGTTAGAATATTCCATTTCCTGATTTCTGATGGTATAAAAAAGGCTTTAATTATTATTTACTAATAATCATATCAGTACCTCTTACAGGGGTTATTCTTTTAAAGGAACTTTACTTGACCTAACAGAAAAGGTTGGAATAATCAAAGCATTGTCAATTTCTATACATCAATGCCAACATTAATCTTTTAATAAAATGATCTTACCACATGCTTTAGAGATGTTTTCATTAAATCTTTAAAGCCACAGATTTAGTTCATTTAATTAAAAAAATGCCTATCATATGATCTAATTAGCAAAGCCAGTCCCCACTATCAAAACAATTGGCCAAATCAGACTTATTTTCACTGGAAAAAGTATGACCTCATTTTTCATTTTAAATAAATGTATGACTATGTATCCCAGTGACATCCATCCTGCTCCTGAACTTAAAACATCTGAATGCCCCTGATTATAATTCTATATTTCATTCTTACTAGAAGTATGTAAGAGAGGTAAATTCAGAAAGCCTTACAATGGATTTAAGTTTCCCAGATTAAAGAAATGCCAAAGAATGTTCAAACTACCATACAAGTGCGCTAATTTCACATGCTAGCAAGGTTATGCACAAAATCCTTCAAGTTAGACTTCAACAGTATGTGAGCCAAGAACTTCCAGATGTACAAGCTGGGTTTAGAAAAGGCAGAGGAACCAGAGATCAAATTGCCAACATTCGTTGGATCATAGAGAAAGCAAGAGAATTCCAGAAAACATCTACTTCTGCTTTACTAACAGACTATGCTAAAGCCTTTGACTGTGTGGAGCACAACAAACTGTGGAAAATTCTTAAAGAGATGGGAATCAGACCACCTTACCTGTCTCCTGAAAAATCTGTACGCAGGTCAAGAAGCAACAGTTGGAACCGGACATGGAACAACGGACTACTTCAAAATTGGGAAAGGAGTATATTGTCAAGGCTGTATACTGACATGGATGTATATTGTCACTCTGCTTATTTAACTTCTATGCAGGGTATATCATACGAAATGCTGGGCTGGATGTATCACAAGCTAGAATCAAGACTGCCAGGAAAATATCAACAACCTCAGATATGCAGATGATACCACTCTAATGGCAGAAACGAAGAGGAACTAAAGAGCCTCTTGATGAGCATGAAAGAGAAGGGTGAAAAGGCTAGCTTAAAACTCAACATTAAAAAAACTAAGATCATGGTATCCAGCCCCATCACTTTATGGCAAAGAGAAGGGGAGAAAGTGGAAACAGTGACAGATTATATTTCCTTGGGCTCTAAAACCAATACTGATGGTGATTGTAGCTATGAAATTAAAAGACGCTTGCTCCTTGGAAGGAAAGCTATGACAAACCAGACAGCGTATTAAAAACCAGAGATATGACTTCGCTGATAAAGGTTCATATAGCCAGAGCTATGTTTTTTTTTTTTTTCCAGTAGTCATGTAGGGATGTGAGAGTTGGACCATAAAGAAGGCTGAGCGCTGAAGAATTGATGCTTTCAAATTGTGGTGCTGGAGAAGACTCTTGAGAATCCCTTGGACTGCAAGATCAAACCAATCAATCCTAAACGAAATCAACCCTGACTATTCATTGGAAGGACTGATGCTAAAGCTGAAGCTTCAATATTTTGGTTACCTGATGTGAAGAGCTGACTCACTGGAAGTTTCTGATGCTGGGAAAGGTTGAAGGCAACAGAAGGGGTGGCAGAGGATGAGATTGTTAGACAGAATCATCGACTCAATGGACATGAATCTGAGAAAACTCTGGGAAATAGTGAAGGACAGGGAAGCCTGGCATGCTGCAGTCCATGGTGTCACAAAGAGTCGGACATGACTAAGTGACTGAACAACAACAGATTAAAGAAAACTCTGTAGATGCTAGTATTTTGAACTGTCCCTTTGTCTGGCACCCCAAAGATCTTCAGGATTTGGGATGATAGAGAGGTATGCCTTCCTTTTGTAAAGTGGGAGAAGGCTGACTGTGAAAACAAAAATGGAAAAGGAGAATTGGTGTGACTTTAGACCACAGGGTTCACCCTAGGTATAGAAATATGTAACTTAAAGATCTGAAAATCAAGTTCCTTAAAACTGTGCTTGAAAAATCTTCAAGTGCCCTGAAAGGATACAATCCCAGTTTGAGGACCAGCGCTCTAAGAGAACAAAACCTGGCAACAACTGGCCTCAGACAGCCCTCCTAGCTACCCTGAGATGATCAGTTTGCCCAATTATGACTCTAAAGAAATTTCAAAGTAACTTTTAACTATATAAGATGTTTGCCTTAGAGTTTAGGTGTTAACCTTCTATTAAAATGACTCCACTGTGAAAGTTCTTTGTGGCCAGCTCAGCCTGAGTGCCACAACTACTGAGCCTGTGCACCCTCGAGCCTGGGCTCTGCAACAAGAGAAGCCACCACAATAAGAAGCCTGCCAACTGCAAGGAAGAGTAGTCCCTGCTCATTGCAACTAGAGCAAGCCCACATGTAGTGTCGAAGACCCAAAATGATCAAAAATAAATAAATGACATATATATTTTTAATAAGGAACACACATGGCCAACTCTTTCACTTCCTTCTTCATGCTGTTGGGTTGGCAGAGGGGATCAGTGCCTCCTCTAGCTTATTGCTTGCTATTTCTCATCTCACATATATGTTTGGGCACCCTCACTGATTCATTCTCCTCAACCAGTTCTCAAAGTGCGATTTACAGATCACTGCTAGTATATGATCCATTACTGGTTTGCAATGAGACTGTAAAAAGCTGAGAGAAGCATTTAGAAATTTTAATAGCAATTAGGCATTTTCACAACATCCAAGAATGGGATACTTTTCTCTAGAAATTTACTGTTATTATATTTTATAAGAGTATCTATCAGCTCATGAAGCATTGGGAAAAATAGAAACTGATCCTTCACTACAGATAGTTTAAGAAGCACTTCTCTAAATAATGTGACTGGCCAGAAGACTTATAAGTGTCTTGGAATGTACCTATGATTTTGTTTTAATCAGGTATGGTAAGCTGGGCCCAGAGCCTTTGTTGGGGTTTCCTCAGATAGGGATGGTGAAGCAGAGCAGGCACACTGGAACAAGTTTAAAATTGGACAGTTTGAATAATTTCAGACAGGCTTTGGGCTATAGAAATGGTTCTGTAAGTTCTGGCTCTGGAGTGATTTCAGTTCAGTTGCTCAGTCATGTCCAACTCCTTGTGACCCCATGGACTGCAGCAAGCCAGGCCTCCCTGTCCATCACCAACTCCCCGAGTTTACTCAAACTCATGTCCATCAAGTTGGTGATGCCATCCAACTATCTCATCCTCTGTAGTCCCCTTCTCCTCCTGCCTTCAATCTTTTCTAGCATTAGGGTCTTTCTCAATGAGTCAGTTCTTCAGGTGGCCAAAGTACTGGAGTTTCAGCTTCAGCATCAGTCCTTCCAATGAATATTCAGGGTTGATTTCCTTTAGGATGGACTGATTGGCTCTCCTTGCAGTCCAAGGGACTCTCAAGAGTCTTCTCCAACACCACAGTTCAAACGCATCAATTCTTTGGCGCTCAGCTTTCTTCACAGTCCAACTCTCACATCCATACATGACTACTGGAAAAACCATAGCTTTGACTAGACAGACTTTTGGTGGCAAAATAATGTCTCTGCTTTTTAATGTGCTGTCTAGGTTGGTCATAGCTTTTCTTCCAAGAAGCAAGTGTCTTTTAATTTCATGGCTGCGGTCACCACCTGCAGTGATTTTGGAGCCCCCCAAAATAAAGTCTCTCACTGTTTCCATTGTTTCCCCATCTATTTGCCATAAAGTGATGGGACCAGATGCCATGATCTTAGTTTTCTGAATGTCTAGTTTTAAGCCAACTTTTTCACTCTCCTCTTTCACTTTCATCAAGAGGCTCTTTAGTTCTTCTTCACTTTCTGCCCTAAGAGTGGTGTCATCTGCATATCTGAGGTTATTGATATTTCTCCCAGCAATCTTGATTCCAGCTTGTGCTTCATCCAGCCCGGCATTTTGCATGATGTACTCTGCATATAAGTTAAATAACCAGGATGACAATACGCAGCCTTGACCTACTCCTTTTCCTATTTGGAACCAGTCTGTTGTTCCATGTCCAGTTCTACTTGTTTCTTCTTGACTTGCATACAGATTTCTCAGGAGGCAGGTCAGGTGGTCTGGTATTCCCATCTCTTGAAGAATTTTCCATAGTTTGTTGTGATCCACACAGTGGATTTAGGGCTGGGGAAATATTGGCTGGTGTGTGAATTAGATGAAAGGAAGCTGGGGATAAAGGTCTTGGATTGGTTGATCTGCACATGAAAGGGCAAGTTGTTCGCTATCTCCAGGAATTAAACTAGTCCTGGGAGGGGCAGCTCTCTGCAGCCAGCAAGGTTCCTAGCATGTCAAAGCATCATAAAATACAGAAAATAAAATCTGCCTCCCTTCTCGCAGCAAGCTTCCGTGGACTGGATCCGTGATTTTTATTAGCAAAATGTTAGGTGTTGACACTGCCTAGTATATTAGGTCTACATATTAGGAAAGAGGTCTGATTTTTATTTGACAAAAGATCACCAAATACTTGTTGTGTGCTAATTGATATGGATACAATGGTGAACAAGACATATGACATGGTCCCTGCCCTCTCAAAAGCTACAGCCTAGTAGAAAATATTATGGACTGTATGAGGAAATATTATATACTATATTAGACCTCATATAGTATATAATAATACCTGACTATTCTTAACCGATAAGAAAGTGATAAGAAGTGATGGAAAGATAATGACAAATTCCGTCACCCAGGGACACTCAGGAATCAGGATCCTGAAAAAAATACAAACTAAAAAGTAAACAGTATATCTATTATTCTTTAATTCTTTGTTCCATTCTTGGCAAAAGAGTCCACTGCAATCAACACAGAAGGGAAAAGATGAACTTGTCCCATTTCGCCTTGTACCTCTTGTATCTAGCCCTGATCTGGCCAATTCCCTAAGGAGACATCCTGAGAGTAGCCACCCTGGCTCTTCCCCAGTCTTAATTTTCCTGGATTGAAGGGTTTCACTGATGCATCAGGACCTGTGGCTCTACTATCTCCAGGGATTCAGCTAGTTTATGAGATGGGTCCTGTTTTCAAAATGTTTCCTATCAACAAACCAGGAAGAAGCTTCTGGTCCTTTTCAGGCAGTCACATCACAGCTAACTAAAAATACTACTTTAGATCTAGGTGTCTGCTTGGGAGAACAGTTCTGGGATGTTTTTGATTTGAGGGCATGGCCTCAGATTACACAGAAAAATTAACTAGGAATTTCAGGGCATACATGTCAGCTGTCTACTGGAATGAAGCTTAACAATGACTAGGATGTTTGGAATATAAGAAATTGATGATTTAAATGTCTTATTTCTATGCCATAGTTCATCTTTTCTTCACTTCACTTTTTCTTTCCAGTACAACAGTGGTTCTTAAAATGTGGTCTGGGAATTCCTGGGTCCTTGTGCCCTTTTTACGGGGGGTGGGTCACAAGATTAAACTACCTCATAATAATATTAAGAAGATGTCTGCCTTCCTCACTCTCATTTCTCAGAGGTACAGACTGCAAGCCTGACAGTTTCCCAGAATTTAAAGACTTTTCTTAAGAGCTTGAGCGAGAACGTACATGATTTTTTAATATTCTGTGTTAGTACTTGGAAGAGCTGCATAATTCAGTGAAGCAGTATTTCCCAAATGATCAATGTAGGATGCTACAAATCATTCAAGAATTAAATATCTATGGTGTAAAATACAACAAAGGATTTTAATGTAACAGTACCGAGTTACTGATACAGTTTCAGCTTCCACATTGCAACTAACCATTTAAAAACCTACTGTTATCCAATTTTGGAATAACACCAAAGAAGAATATTCACAATTATCTGAAAAGGTTGTTAAAATATTCCTTTTCCAACTATATCTGTATGAAAACAGATTTTCTTTAAATACTTCAACCAAAAGGAATATTGCAACAGACTGAATGAAGGTATGCTATTCTAGCCATCTCCCATTAAACCACAGATTAAAGAGATTTGCAAAGATGTAAACAGTACTATTTTTTTCTATTAAATTTTTTTGATCTGGAAAACAGTTAATTTTTTCAAAAATATGTATGATTTGTGTTAAACACAGTTGGTTTATCATTACCATTTTTTTCAATAAATCAATAAATGACCATTATAAAATTTCTTAATTATTATTTCTAATACAATAAATTAAAAAATCTCTTTGGGGTCCTCAATAATTTTTTAAAGATATGAAGACCAAAATGTCTGAGAACTGCTGCAGCAGAATAATTAAAATACTTTGCAAAAGGGACTTTATAAACTCACCTAAAGCCTAAAAACATAGCAATAATTTTATGTCTCAAGAGGATCTCAAACTAACACTGGAAATCAACTGTACTCCAGCAAAATTAATTAAAAAAAAAAAAAATAGCGGCTCTCAGCAATCTGCAGTACAGGCCACTGATGTTCACTTGAACTGTGTGGTGGGAAAACCAAAGTCACCTTCACTGTTAAGCCAACCTAACAGATGACCACGTATGTGTGGAGGTAAGTGGGGAAGGGATGGCTAGAGACTGCAGTACAAAGCTTATAGTCAGAATGACCTGGTTCAAATCTCAACTCCAACACCTACTAGCTATATAACCTTAGATAAAAGAGTTAATCTCTCTAGGCCTCAACCATTTTTCCAGATAAAATCAGAGAAACTGCAGCAGAGTCCTAGGACAAAGAATATCACTGCTGTGCAGTTTCTAAGGAAGTCTTGGCAGTCAGCCGTGGCCTCAAGGAATCCACAGTTTTTTCTGATGGGGAAATGAGAAGAAGTGACTATTTTCATGCAAAGCAGGACATCTCAGAAGCCCAGCTTTATTTTTTGAGCTAGGGAGCAATCAGTGCAACTCTGTGCTGAAGCCTATAGATTAATCAGAGCCCATTCAACAGCGAAGTGTTAACGGCGCTAAGGTATTTATTAACAAGCTTAGGATGGCTCTCAAGGCAAGGGTTGCATTACAACAAAGCTACAATCACACTTTCCCTCAAAAGAGGCTGAACTAGGGGAAAGGTGAGGTGAAGGTGAGACAGAGATGGTTCCAGGCCATAAAGAAGTTCCAGAAGGGGTTAAATCAGTTTTACAAAAGTACTTCATTCATTTTTCCAACAAATCTCTGAAGGTACACAGAAGTAGGCCTTAATTTTAGGACTTTATGTGAGAGAGGACAAGATATGAAGATTAGTAAATATAAAACCACATAGAGTAAACAGCAACACACAAAGAGGGACGTATAAAACACAATGGAAAGAGGAAATGATAATTTCTAACTGGGGGTAGGATGGGGGCGGGTCAGGGATGGTTTCTTGGGAGAAGGATGTGAAGAGTAAGTATAATGTGAACATTCAGAAATGGAAAAAACAGAGCTTCTTAGAGAGGCTGTTTCTGGAGCAAAACAGAGGGTAGGAAAGAAGCATCATGTATGAGAAGCATCTAATAGTTCTGTCTGGTGTGAGTACAGAGTGCTTGATGGGGCACAGGGACTGGAGACCATAAAAGGGAAGCCGAGTCCCGGGAAGCAAGGTGTTGTGAATTCAGTGCTGAAGGGCTGGGGCTTCTTTAGTAAACAGGCTGAACCTGATGAGGGGGAATTCCCTCTCCCAATCTTCTTAATGACTGTTTTAAGCTGTCACTATTTTCTTCACCCTCCTGACTCAACCTCTCATTCCCTTCGGTAAGATTTTAAATTTCATACATTATTGAAAATGAGACTGTCAGGGGTCATCTTTCTCCATTTCCTACTCCCCATCCACAAACTTATCCACACACACACCCATCTATTGCCGTATGTGTTTTTTTGGGGGGGAGGACAAGGTGCCCCTTTCCTGTTCAAGACTACACCTATTCTCATATCCCCCAAGACTGTTCTATTTTCTTTTCTATTCTACTCTACTCCATTTGCTACTTCCGTCTCCCCTTCTTCTGGGTGTCCCCCTCATAACAGATTATAAAAATGCTTATTTTCACCACATTCTTTAAAAAAAAGTTTGAATAGAAAGTCTCTTCCCATTCAATATGGCATCCACCCTTACCCTGGACTGAAATCTGTCTTTCAAGTTCTCTAGGACTTCTGGTGCCAAATCTAACAGACATTTGCAGTTCTGATCTCATGATGCATCTCTGTTAAGCTTCAATCCACTGGTCGCTCCCCTCCCTCTCCTACCCTGCGCTCTCCAGTCCTCACTGCACTCTTGGTGCTCTTAGCAGCCCTCGTGACCAACATCCACTTGTTTTCCTCTGTGAGGTCCATCTCCGAAGCCCATGAACACCGGTGTCACATTGCATGTCACTGTCCTTCCGCCTCACACACTCTCTCCAAGTCGTCTCAGCCAGTCTCTTGGTTTCAACCACTGTCTCTCAGCTCAGGGCTTCTTCCCTGAGCTATCACTTGACTATCCATGTGTCCAAATTGGTTTCCCAACAAATAATTCATATTTGGGATGTCCAAACTGGAGCATACTTTTCTTCCAAAGCTGGAATGTTCTTTCTTCTGTCTTCCTGCTCCCTCACCAACACACACGCTCATTACCTGACTAACCCCTGTGTATCCTTTATTGACTTTCCCCAGAAAATCTCTGCTGCAGCTCCAGGCTGGGATAGATCTGTGCCTTCTAAAACACATCTGTGTATTTCAACAGTGGAGCAATGCCATCAGTGCTATCACGAAAGTAATGTTTTGGCGTATCTGGCTATCCCACTACACTGTAAGTTCCCTAGGGCAGACATGGTGTTCTAACCACCTTTCCATCTCTAGGACCTAGCACAATCCTTGACACATGGTAGGCACTCTATAAATGCTTGGTAATGAATGACCAGAGATATGTTTTAGGAAGTGATTGGCTGACAACATATAAAACATGAAAGAGAGAGAGAGAGAGACAGACCAGAGGGAATGAAGCTGTACTGGATAACTGCAGTAGAACAAAGTAATATAAAGTCTGAACTAAAGTAGGATTAATAGGAACAAAAAGAAGAGGGTGGACATAAGAGATTTTGCTGTGATTAAACGAACTGGACTAGCAAAGGACTGGACCGGGAGGTGAGGGAAGTAAGGGGGAGGCACCATGAATCATCTCTGAGAAACAAGAAAAGACTCTGGCTGCACTGCCATAATCAAGAACTGCAATCTCTTCTATACCTTACAAACTTTCTTTAAAATGGGGCATTAAGTACCTTAAGAATTGGATTTTGGTGGTGTTCTTTGAAGTCCAAAAATATATATCATATCATGAAATGTATAGTAATACAATGCTCAATAATTATCCATAAGTCCTCTCCCTTCTCTCTCTCTTAGCTTCCCAATTTAACAAAGTTGGGTAAAACTAGAGGCTTCTAATCTACCATATGCTAATTTATCAGCATGACATTATAAATCTAGAATAATTAATTACCAGAACTTGCTACACTCAAATAAGGTGACCTAAAGAGTTTCATGACTTTTTTTTTAATCTAAAATTACATAACTCTTAAACAAAGGTATTCGATCTGAATTCTGAAGTTCAGATGCTAAGAAAAGTTCTTCATGATGTTTTAGAGCAGTGGTCTCCAACCTTTTTGGCACCAGGGACCAGTTTCATGCAAGACACTTTCCCACAGATCGGGGTAGGTGTGGGTTTCAGGATGATTCAAGCATTTCACATTTGTTGTGTACTTTATTTCTATTGTTATTACATCAGCACCACCTCAGATCGTCAGGCATTAGGTCCCAGAGGTTGGGGACCTGTGCTTTGGAATACAAGGCCTGCTCGAGTGACACAGACTTTCCTGCTGCAGTAAGTTTGCCAAAGGTGACCAGGTTGTCCTGGGTGAGATTTAGAGCAGAGAAGGCAGCCTTTATACCCAAGCAGCACTTCTTCCTAGAGGAAAACAAAGTGGAGTGTGGAGGTGGCCTGAGGATGCAGGGATGGGACTGGAAAATGTAAACCCAGTGGGGAATATGAGAATCAAGTAAGATTAGGAAACCTAGAATTTCTTAGGCTTCTGTGACCCAGCACCAACAGTTTACCTGATTCATGATGGAAAACTTCCTCCCTATTCTGTTGTCTGGGAGCCGAAAGCCCTTCCTCCTCATTCCATCTTCTGATTCTGACTTGAACACCTTCTCAGGATCCCCTTTCTCCTCTCCTTCAGAGAGCTCCTTTTGCTTCCTCTTTTTTCTCCGGTTCCGTCTCTCCTTGGCACTCTTGGAACTCAGTTTAGAGATTTCAGATGAGCTCCGGGGAGAGCCTGCCCCGTCTTCACCTTCTTCCTCTATGGCATCTTCTGAGACAGTTCCTGCTGAAGTGGCCATCGCCGCCGCCTAGGAAAGTAAAATTTCACAGCAACAGACCAGATCGGAAGCAATTAACTAGAGCCACACAAAGCTAAGCAAGTGGTGGCGATCACTTCCTTCCTTTCCCAAAGACAGGGAAAAAAGGAGGAAGGAAAACAAGTCTGTCAGAGCACACTGTGGTGGGGGCCTGGTATCTCCATTTCCTAGCTAAATTTGCATGGTGGAGCACAGCCCTGCATAATCAGAGCGGAGCTTCATGGTGAGAGCTTTGGGACTTACTCTGTCTAGTATCTGAGACAAAAACTTGGCTGCCACCTTGATACCAAATGATCTTTTTTTGGGCAACTCTGAAAATCAATACTATATATTATGGCCCCAACAATGTAAAAAACACATGTATATTTGGATAAAAATTAAAAAGTAAAGTGTTATCAGTGATAAGAAAACAGAATCTGTATGATTTCAATACCTTTAGACCACGAAATTTTTGCCCTTTGTTTTATGACCCAGGATACAGTCCCATGTCTCCCAGTTTATAGTCCATGGGAACGTGAATAGAATTTGCATCCTGTTGTTGAGTGAAAATTATATAAACCTTAATTATGTTGAATTAGTTCATAGTGCTTTCCAGGTCTACTGTATCTTTCTACTTTCCTATCTGTTTGTTCTATTAATTTTTGAAAGTTTGATACTGAAACTCTTAACTAAAAATCTTAATTTATGTATTTAAAAATAATTGTAATGTACAGTGGAACTATATGTAACTTTGTTTGGTATTTTCCAAGTCTCCTGTAAATATCACCATACTTTCATAATTTTTTTCTAAAAAAAGTAAGATGTTAGGGTGTTAGTAGAATCACAAGTTTCTTTTTTAAATTTTACTTCACTATTTTACTTGTATCTTCAAGACTTGTTATGAACACAGACAATCTCTGAAGGAGATCCTAATGTTTCCCCCAACAAAAACACCTATGCTTACATGATGCATTATGTAAACTGCTCTGGTCATTTTTTTTCTCTCTCTCCAGTGATCACAGCAGTTGTGCACTGAATGGTCGAGAGATTCAACAGAAGATCACATTCACAAACAATTTGGCCATTAAGACAAATGTAACAATTGGACTGACCATCTGCAGTTGTTATTTGGGTTATTTCAATCAGATCAATGACTTCTGTTAGACAGTGTGCCTAAAAAGATCAACTGGAGTGGCAATCAGATGGGGCCTTAGTCACCATGATCTGGCAGGAAGGACTAGGACAAAGAGTTGATCACCAACCTGTGCTTCTTCCTGTTGCTTCTTAAGTTGCTCTAACATTGCTTTGAATTCAGCCTCTTTCTGCTCTGCTTCCTCCAGTGTTGCCTGATTCTGCTCTTCATAAGCCATGGCCACCACAGCCAGGATCAAGTTCACCAGATAGAAAGAACCCACAAAGATGACCAAGACGAAGAAGATCATGTACGTTTTCCCAGCTGCTCGTAAGGTCTGTAAAGACAAAAACCACTTCTTAAGTTGCTTGCATCAAACGAATCAGGCTGAAAACAACTCATGGGCTGATGTTCCTCTGCAGAGGCAGTACTGCACTTTGAACAGGACCAGACTTTCTTGTGTCGAACTTGTTCACACTGCAGACACTCAGCATCCCCAGCTGCCAAATGGCCTCCCCTACCCCAGACTCACAGGAAATGTCAGTAGTACCTCCTATTCACTGTAGCAAAAAAAAAAAAAATCCTCTTCCATTCCAAATACTCCTAATACACCCCTTCCATAGAAAAATGCTTACTTTTTTAAAAGGAAAAATTGCTCTGAGCCAAGAATTACATTTGACTTTGTCAGCTGGTTTTAAAACAAGTGTGAAGAAATGAAAACAAAGACCTCAGGTCATTTATATACTGGTCTTCAAAGAGCATTTACAGAAATCTCATCTTTGGAATCAGGCCCAACTCATAAGAAGTCCCTATCTTAAGGGACATCCTTCCTTAGCCTTTTGCAATAGGATGAGTTTTTAAAGAGGGATATAATGTAAAGGATGTGGGGGCGGGGTAGGGGAGAAAAAGGAAAGAGGATCCTAAGAGTATTCCTTTCACTAGCACCAAATAGACATCAAAGAACAACTGGGTTTTAGGTTATATGCACATACACAGGACCCATTATCACTTAGTTTTCATTTTTATTCTTCTCAACCACAAATATTTCATGGAACTTAGCATCAGTTACAAATATTTCATGGGAATACTAGGCTGTACAACAGAAAGGAAGAATTTCAGGAACTCCTAATAAGAAACTTTCATTGGAAAAAAAAAGTTGGTTCACTTAAAGGGTTTCCTTCATGCCTGAGGGGTTCACAATTCTTATTATCAAACTAACTAGCATTATCAAAGGCTTAGAGTCAAATGTAAAACAACGCGTTATCGAGAATTTCTAAGTTGAAAGACCCTCAGCAGTCAACTAGACTAACTTCTCCATCACACCCAGCAAAATTAAATGACTTGTCCAGAGTCACCAAAGCAGGCCAACAGAATGGCAGTGACCATTAAAAAAAAAAAAAGTCACAGTGTTCTTGAATAAATACAACTGTGTTATAAATCTCAAAATGTTGACATATTTAGGCTCCAAGATCCTTGTGGATAAAATCTCTTCTTTATAATGTCTACCAAAGTGCCTTACACAACATGTTTAAAGAAGCCCTAAGCCCAAACATCCAAAAGGAGAAACACTGAAGATGGTCTGCTGAAATAGGAAGGACAGAGACAGCAGATTCCCAGGCCAGGCAAGAGGCTCCCAAGTTTGTGAGCGGCTACAGCTATACATGATGAGCATTAAAGAAACTGGGCCAAGAGCTGGGAGAATTCATTTAATTTTGTAAACCAGCTGACTCTGAGAAATACCACCCAAAGATTCTGTATAATGTCTTCACCAAAGGTCTCTTACACAGAATGTCCCCAAACCCCACATATTGTTATGTAAATTCCATCACCAAAAAACATGGTATTACTTACTAATTGATACAAGTTTTCCCAGTAGTCCTGGGTCATAAGGCGAAATAATGCCAAGAAGGCCCAGCTGAAAGTGTCAAAGCTCGTGTAACCATAGTTGGGGTTCCTTCCTGCCTTCATACACTGGTATCCCTCTGGACATTGCCTGAGGAAAGAAAAGGAAGCACCGGGCTTTTCAGCGTAATCCTACCCGGTCATCAGCTGGAAGTCATCTCTATGACCTTGCAGATGATAAACAGCCATCTATAGAGGCTATGCCAACAAACAGGAATTTTTTAAAAAGAAGAGGAAAGAAACAAAGTAGCCAGGTGAAGTTTTCAAAAATGATGTCCTGGGGACAGTCTAGGATCAGAATCACCTTAAAAATGCAGATACCTATGTCCTAGACAAGACCTAGGAATAAAAACTCTGCATATGGGATCCATGAATTGGCATTTTTAAGGGGCGTGTCAGATGATTCTTACGCATGCCAAAATTTGAGAATCACTGTCCTAGACTCATATCAATGTGCAATTCAACCAAATTTAACTTAGCTACTAAACTAAATGACAAAAGCCTAGACCTTCCTCTTAATCATCTCTATTCTCTTAACATGCACTGTGACAAACTGTATCACACTAGGATCAGTGACCTCGGTTATAATAGTTCTTCTGCTTTAAGACTCACCTGATGTTTATTCCAATGTAATTTCTAGTATCTATCAATACTTCAGTATAGAAAGTAAATGGACTTCTAGTTAATACACTGAACTGTATATGTAAAAATGGTTAAGAGACCAAATTTTATGTTATGTATATTTTGCCACAATGAAAAAAAGGCGGGGGGGAGGGGATAATACATTGCAACTCTTTTTCCTCCCTCATGCTGTCAGGCCTGGCATATTTGGGGTCAACCTTGGGTGCTAATCTATCATGAAAACAGTGCCCTTATTTGATAACTTTTTGCATTAAGACAGAATGAGGGGAGTCTACAAGAGACAGGCAAGATATCTGGTATTATAGATCCTACCCTTAGCCTTTTATAACTTTGATTTTGGCTTAAGACTAATAGCCACCTTCACCTACTAGTGAAATGTCAACTTTGGATGGACAAACATAAAACAGGAAGAAAATCTGAGTCAACCAATTTATTGGACCCACTACATGAGCACAAAGAAAGTGAAAATATTGTTCATTTTTGTGTGACACATTATTTTATGGGAGGAGAATAAAATTAAGTGAGCTACTTACCCAGCATCAGAACTGTTCCCACAGAGCAAAGGTTCCAGCATACCAGGAACTATGTAGAAATTTGCTAGAAAAGTTTGAAGAGGCAGGAAATGAATAAGGCAGATTTAAGTGAATGAGAGAATAAGGTTACACTGTTCCTAACTACCCCAGCAGAAACAGTTATTGATTTTAGCTCATATAAATCTTTCCTGACAGCAGTGAAACCTGATAAGGATTCCTTCCCATTAACTATTTTCCTATATGTATTTAACAATGAAAAGTGCTGCCACGTGGGCTTTAATGCAATGTTCTTTTCAGACACCTGATTTCTACTTGTATTAATACTTCAGATCTATATGCCACGTTCCAGTACTTGAAACAAAGGGTTCAAAAGAGAGGTTTCTGAGTTCTTTACCCCTTTACACAACTCTACCCTTCTATCCTTATAACTTCTCTTTACCAAAGATAAACTGATCACTAGTAATCATGTCTTATTTTAAATTAGAAGACACGTTTCCCCTTCCTGTTTGTGTCCCTGAAATCCCCTTTGAACACTTTTTGTGGATACTTACCCGCCTTTATTTCCTCAAGACTGACTAAGAGTGATCTGCTCACTTTCCTCCCTAGTTTCATACACGTACAGGTGGCGCTAGTGGTAAGGAACCCCCTGCCAATGCGTCTTTAACAGATGCGGGTTCTATCCCTGGGTCAGAAAGACCCCCTGGAGGAGGGTGTGGCAATCCGCTCCATTACTCTTGCCCGGAGAATCCCACGGACAGAGGAGCCTGGTGGGCTACGGCCTATAGGGTCACAAAGAGTCGGACGTGACTGAAGCAACTTCGCACACATGTACACTACTACACCAAATATTCCTAAGAGTAACACCCAAATGCTCTGGTTCCTGAAATGAACTTGTTACAACTCCTAAACTGTGATAGGATCAAACAGTTATTTGGAGATTACTCAACTCCCTAGACCAGACTGATTGCTAAGGTCTTAGTAATATTAAGAAACCTAAGTGAACAGTGAACGTGAAAGTCGCTTCATCGTGTCCTACTCTTTGTGACCCTATGGACGGTACCCCATTAGGCTCCTCTGTCCATGGAATTCTCCAGGCAAGAACATTGGAGTGGGAGCCTTTCCCTTCTCCAGGGGATCTTCCCAACCCTGGGATCAATCCCAGGTCTCCAGCATTGTAGGTGGATTCTTTGCCATCTGAGCTACCAGGGAAGCCCACGTATACTCTAAATGTTTAAATATCTCAGGGGAAAAAAAGGATTTTTCATCAAGTTTCTAAGCTCAATTTTCCAAAGCAAAAGTTTAGGGGTACATGTGAGCAAAATATAAACTTTCACTTATCCTTTTAAAGGGAGAGAAAAGAGAAGGGGCGAGAGGGCTGATATTTGCAAGCTTCTGAAGATAATCTGACCTCAAGGAATGGGAGAAAGTTCACAAAGCTCCTCCCAGCAGTCCTGGCCTTTCTTTCTGGCCCAGGCACTTTTGTACAGCCCAGGGGTAGCTCCGTCATTCACACTGGAGACAGACTTTCTCCCCACTCTTGCAGAGAAAGGGCTACCTACTTTTATTGTTGATGTACTCTTCCCAATCAAAGCCCTTGGTGCCGTTTTCAAGATAGCTCTCATTGAAGTTGATGGGCCACACCACACACTTGTTTCGCAGGTTTCCCATGAAGAGCTGCAGTCCGATCAAGGCAAAGACACTCAGGCAGAACACTGTCAGGATCATCACGTCTGACAGCTTCTTCACGGACTGAATCAGGGCGCCCACGATGGTCTTCAGGCCTGAGGGGAGAGAACCCTCAGAGTGAGAGTCGCCCCACAGCCCTCCCCACCTCCCCCAACCTCCCCCTCAGCCATGACTCCCACTTCTCCCCGCAGCACCACCCTTGAAACATGGCCACTTCATCTTTTATACCATGGGAATTACAATGGGTCAGCAATATTATCAATTTTCCCAGGAGCATCAATTTTTAAGCCAATACTTCTGGAAAAGAAAGTCCCTTCTCCAGTATGTGGCTCTTTTCTTCCTGGAAGTGCTTTGTCGTCTCTGACTGCTTCTCAGTGACTCAAATGAGTCAAGCTCTTACTTGCCCAGGTGTCTCCACAATTGCTGTTCCCTTTGCCTGGAATGCTTCCTCCATTCTCTTGTCCCTGCTGCCTGCATCCTATTCATCCTCCACTCTCAGCTAAATAGCAATTTCCCTAGAAAGCCTTCTCTGACTTCACAACTCTTCTCCCTCCTCTACTATTACTGTTTTAATAGCACCTATTAGTTTCCTCTGTAGCATTTATCATGGTCATAATTAATTATATCTGTCTTGTTCACAGCTGTATTTGTATGGCTTAGCCCACAGCAGGTACTCAGTAAATATTAGCTGAACAAACAAACGGAAAATCAGGAATAGAGGAGGCGTCCAAGTTGGAAAGAGAACTATGGGGAAGTTTCAAAGCCAACAATAAGTGAGAAGGTCCAATAATATTTTCCCAAGAGCTCTGGAAATGCCAATGTATTGAAAAGGTTAATTATTATCAATTCAGTATTTGTGGTTTGTCTTTTCACTAAAAATTACACGTTTTCTGCATCACATATATGTCCTGTTCTCTATAACTGACCTTTTTTCTGTCCTAGATTTTTAAAAAAACATATAACCCACTTGAATTGGCAGCTTAAAGGCAAGCCACTGTTTCAAACGTAAATCTGCAGGCAGATTTCTTAACTGCACAAGGAGAGATCAGTGACAGGAGACAAAGCAAAGTATGGTTGTGGGTTCATGATGTTTGGATCAAGACTGAGTCTACACGTGGTTCTCCTGGGCATGCCCACACATCAGCGACCTGTAAGACATGGCCAAGGGAGCACTGAGGACTCCCAGGGGGCCGAAACACCAGGACGGACAGAGGCAGACACAGAGCCTTGACACACAGGTCTCAAGAGGGGGCTTATCCCTAAGTTACTTCTGAAAGCAAGAATATCCAATGAAATTCTACAGAAATCCTAATCCTGGCTCTAAAGTATGAGTCTGGGTAGATAATTACTAATCTTAATCAAATTATACCACTTACTTGTGTGGCCTGAGCAATATACCTAACCTCTTGGGATGTGTATTTTCATCCCTAAAATGGGGATGTGAAAGTGAAGTCACCCAGTTGTGTCCGACTCCTAGCGACCCCATGGACTGCAGCCCACCAGGCTCCTCCATCCATGGGATTTTCCAGGCAAGGGTACTGGAGTGGGGTGCCATTGCCTTCTCTGAAAATGGGGATACTTATAGTTAAATATCATAGGCTGTTGTGAGGGTTAATTAAGCATAACTAATATAAACCCTTAGCACACAGTAAATAACTCAAATGTTAACCACTTTTGTCTGAACCTCGGTTTACCTATCTGTAAAAAGATATTGACAATACCAATCTCGTTGGCTTGTTATGAGGTTTAAATAAGGTAATGAATATTAAATACCAAGTACACTGCCAGGTACTTATATCTTATTAGCTATCACTGTTATCCACATGTCGCCCTCCTCCAAGAGATATGATTGGGATAATATCACTGAGAGGCTAACCTTGTACGATGGTGATCTAATGGGAGATGTAGACATGACTCTTCTTTTGCTGTATTTTGCAAGTAACCACCTAGAATTTTCAAAGCTAAGCCTGAGAGTGGTAATGGATGCTGTGCTTAGCACAAGACCTGGCACAAAGCAGGCACTTACTATGCGTGTGTGTGTGTGTGTGTGTGTGTGTGTGTGCATTTAATTGGAGGATAATCGCTTTACAATGTTGTGGTGGTCTTGGCCATACAACTAATATATTTTAAAGTTCTTTATTGAAAGAGTAAATGAATATGAAATTCTCTTTTCTCTTACACAGATATCCCGAAAGACATGGAAGAGAAATTAAAGTAAAAAGAGCCAAGAGTTAGACTGTAGAGACCTGACAGTGTGCAAAGGCCTGTGCTTTCTCACAGAGTGGGCCTTTCCTGGAGGCTGTGGCCACCAAAAGGATTAGGAAGAGCTTGCCTGGGCTCCAGCACATAAGGCATTTCAAGCCTGATTCCTTCTGCTCACAGGACTGAGCAGAAAGAGCACAAGGCAGGAATCAGAAAGCGGGAATTCTGGTCCTGGTTCAGCCTCTGTTTAAGATGCACTGTGTTTCGGAACAAACTTAAGGTCACCTCCCAGTCTCATTTTCTCACACACCGGACATGGGTAAGCCTAAGAACACCTCGCAGGGGGCAGAGGAGAAGCTAAAAGACTTTAAAAGTAGGGTAGAGATATTTGTTTGCGATTAAGTGGTTGGAGTTTCAATCTTTTATTCCTAAAGTTCTGGGAAACTGTGTATCATTATCATGCAGTTAGGTAAGAAGGTACTGGTGGTATAAAATAAAAGGCAGCTATAGAGAAGGAAAAATTGTCCCCGTGTTATGGAACTTATTTCAGTAAGTTGCTAAGGAACAGAGAAGTCCTTTGCTACATTTGGTTGGGTTGAAGCAGGTGTATATTGGGTCAATAACTCAATTCTTGGTCCCTAAAATGACACAGTTATGTTTTCAAAAAGAGTGATTTTTTTTAAAGAGTAGTTGATAAATCAGAACGGAAAAGAATATAAAAAGAATGTGTATATATATATGTATACCTGAGTCACTTTTGCTCTACATCAGTAATTAACACAATGTAATTCAACTCTACATCAATAAAAAATAAATTAAAAAAAAAGAGTAGTTGATAGGTTACTGAAGAATGGCTGTAAAGTTCCTTTTCTTGGACTTCTTTATGAAGAGCTCACACAGCAATCTCTCTTGAATGGCTCAGACAATCACCTATCTGAGCACTTGATGACAGTTTCACGCCACTTTTTACTTCTATTTTCATGAACTGAGTTGTTAGCTGTCATCTGTATCAGTAACAAGAGGATAAAACTTTAAAACAGTCAAACCAATGCATTTGTGACATTAATTCACTGTTAAAAACATATAATTTGAGCATAAGTCTAATCTGATTTTCCTTGGCTGGGAACTTTCTGGACAGTTCCAAGCCCCATACAAAAGGAAATTCCAGGCAATGAGCTCAAACCATCTTCTATTCCATAAGGCCAGGCTCCCAGCAGCCTTGTTTGTAGGAAGTGACCTTCGCTTAGTAGTTAGATGTCAGGGTGGATATCTGACCTAAATCTAGATCCTGAATTCCAGGAATTTGGAATGGGGCAAGAGAGAGAAATGGTATGGACCTAACAGAAGCAGAAGATATTAAGAAGAGGTGGCAAGAATGCACAGAAGAACTGTACAAAAAAGATCTTCACCACCAAGATAATCACGATGGTATGATCACTCACCTAGAGCCAGACATCCTGGAATGTGAAGTCAAGTGGGCCTTAGAAAGCATCACTACGAACAAAGCTGGTGGAGGTGATGGAATTCCAGTTGAGCTATTTCAAATCCTGAAAGATGATGCTGTGAAAGTGCTGCACTCAATATGCCAGCAAATTTGGAAAACTCAGCAGTGGCCACAGGACTGGAAAAGGTCAGTTTTCATTCTAATCCCAAAGAAAGGGAATGCCAAAGAATGTTCAAACTACCACACAATTGCACTCATCTCACACGCTAGTAAAGTAATGCTCAAAATTCTCCAAGCCAGGCTTCAGCAATATGTGAACCGTGAACTTCCAGATGTTCAAGCTGGTTTTAGAAAAGGCAGAGGAACCAGAGATCAAATTACCAACATCCGCTGGATCATCGAAAAAGCAAGAGAGTTCCAGAAAAACTTCTATTTCTGCTTTATTGACTATGCCAAAGCCTTTGACTGTGTGGATCACAATAAACTGTGGAGAATTCTGAAAGAGATGGGAATACCAGATCACCTGACCTGCCTCTTGAGAAACCTATATGCAGGTCAGGAAGCAACAGTTAGAACTGGACATGGAACAACAGACTGGTTCCATATAGGAAAAGGAGTATGTCAAGGCTGTATATTGTCACCCTGCTTATTTAACTTCTATGCAGAATACATCATGAGAAACGCTGGGCTGGAAGAAGCACAAGCTGGAATCAAGATTGCCGGGAGAAATATCGATCACCTCAGATATGCAGATGACACCACCCTTATGGCAGAAACTGAAGAGGAACTAAAAAGCCTCTTGATGAAAGTGAAAGTGGAGAGTGAGAAAGTTAGCTTAAAGCTCAACATTCAGAAAACGAAGATCATGGCATCTGGTCCCATCACTTCATGGGAAATAGATGGGGAAACAGTGGAAACAGTGTCAGACTTTATCTTTTTGGGCTTCAAAATCACTGCAGATGGTGATTGCAGCCATGAAATTAAAAGATGCTTACTCCTTGGAAGAAAACTTATGACCAACCTAGACAGTATATTGAAAAGCAGAGACACTACTTTGCCAACAAAGGTCTGTCTAGTCAAGGCTATGGTTTTTCCTGTGGTCATGTATGGATGTGAGAGTTGGACTGTGAAGAAAGCTGAGCGCCGAAGAATTGATGCGTTTGAACTGTGGTGTTGGAGAAGACTCTTGAGAGTCCCCTGGACTGCAAGGAGATCCAACCAGTCCATTCTGAAGGAGATCAGCCCTGGGTGTTCTTTGGAAGGAATGATGCTAAAGCTGAAACTCCAGTACTTTGGCCGCCTCATGTGAAGAGCTGACTCATTGGAAAAGACCCTGATGCTGGGAGCGATTGGGGGCAGGAGGAAAAGGGGACGACAAAGGATGAGATGGCTGGATGGCATCACAGACTCGATGGACGTGAGTCTGAGTGAACTCCAGGAGTTGGTGATGGACAGGGAGGCCTGGCGTGCTGTGATTCATGGGGTCGCAAAGTCAGACACGACTGAGTGACTGAACTGAACTGAACTGAAAGAGAGAGTCCAGTAGCCTTTCAAGTGGTGGGAATGATAATAAATAAATGTGGGAGCTAGGTGGTAGCCATATTCTATTGTTATATTAGGATATGTCTGAGAAGGAAAGGCAGTATGCCTAGACACAAAAAAAGGAAACAGATGCAAGGAGAAGAGAAATATGAAGACAGGGTAGTCCTTGGTGTCTGGGGCTTGCTGGCTCTGTGTTCTGGTTTCACTGGCTTCCAGAAGCCTCAAAACATTCCAGCCTTCAATGTCCTTGAAGGATGCTTGTATCTTTCTACTTGCAACCAGAGATGTTCAACTAAGACACCAACCCTACATGGAACTCCTTGTTTTTCTGGGGATGGACCTGAACACTCACAGTCAGCTGATTGAACATCTGTTCTCCATCAACCAGAGGTCACTGCTGACGAAATCCATAAACATGAGTCCAGAAGGGTAAAAAATATTTTTCAAATGTTCTGCTCTGAGGTCTGATCAACAACTTGGTGAAGTTTTTTCAGCTTTCAAGAAGTTTAAAATAGAAACTTAAGTTGGAAATGGTATTCATAGGGCCACAAAGGAACAAATCTTAATTAAACAAAACTGATCACTAAATAACAGAATGGCCATCCAAAAAGTTTACTGTCTAAGATTCTCATCCAGATTGTTAGGAGAAAATCAGAGGGAGGCAGAGGAAGAAGAAAGGTGATTAGCTTGACGTCTGTAGTACAGGTAAGCACACAGTGACTCAGCAACATTCAATGCCAACAGTCACTGCATTCACTCAGGCATCAGCCAAGACTCTTCTTCCTTCCATAAGAGTTGATAACTGCAAACGACCATATCTGCAGACATCAATGCCGATTTAAGGAGATGACGCCCTCAATGCTTTTCTTAAGCTTAACCTTCATAGTCTGGCTAGCAGTGGCTGCCACATACTAGTTAACGCAGCCAAGCAAAAGTGCTCCCCCTGCAACCAGCAACACAGGCCAAAAAAAGTAAGAAATTGCTGGCAGAATTCTTGACCTGATGCATGCAGGACTGGAGAATACCACTGCTCTAGCTGTAAGGATAAGCTATCTACTTCCTCTGCTGGTTCACAATACCACATACCAGAACAAGCAAGAAAACCGACTATCCAAAACAGAGCAGAACGCTCCTTCATATGACTCCTACACAACAGAGTGTGCAACAGAAGCCACGTGGGGGCAAGTTGGACAGTGAGAACTCTTGGAAAAGGCTAACATTAACTAGTACTGGGATGTGTCTGAGCAGAAGCAGTTAATGTATTTTACTATAGAACAAGGAAAGGCAGCTGGACCTAATGTACAGAAAGGTCAGCTACCAGACAGGAAGTGGGACACTTAAAGAACTCTGAGAAGCAAGTGAAGCTGCTCCCACAGAATTTTATGTCCAAAGGCACCTCTGAACCTCCTGTCTCATTTCCTGATGCCCAGCGATCCTTTGAATAAATGAACAAAGCCTGCTTACGTGCTGAATCCAGAGAAATCAGCTGTGCATACTGGGAACAAGATTTTCCACCAGGCTGATGCCAGATTATAAATAGTCAATTTATCTTTCCTGGTTTGTGACTCAGGTTGAGAAATGGGTTTGAAGCCACATGAGCTATTCCTGCTACAAAATGAATATCGGAACAGGCCTCAACAGCCGTTAACACGCAGCCCTCACAAGAGTGAAGGAATGGCTCCTCAGTCCCACAGTCTGGCTCGTCCAGGCAAGTCCTGGGGTACAGTGGCACCCAGTCACCTTCTCTGCTGCAGATTCAGTCCTCGCAATGATAGCTATTAGAGGTTCTTAAGATCAAGAGTAACGTGCGAGAGACTTGGGGGCCCTTGATTTCTTTACTGAAGACCAGATATATTCGTATCACAAAGTCTGACCACAATGAAACTAGCTCCCAGTGGTGGGGCAGGGAGATCCCACGAGCCCTTGGCGTTCCACTCAGGACCATGGTGGTACACTTCAGCTGTCTACCCGGAGAAACAATGTGGAAAAAGGAGAAATACAAAAGCTACTGGATTAATAACCAGAGTATTTTAAAAGAAAAGATGAGTCTGAATACAGTCCTAAAATGCATTCTATCCCCCTTTACTATGCAGTAGAAATTGCTACATTCATAATGGGGACATTTTTAAAAAATGCTTTCTTTGTAAATACTGGGGTGGGAGGGAGAAGGACCTCTCATTTTCCCTGCTTTGTATCTGATGCCACAGGTAAAGAGACAGAGAAGGTAATAGAAATGAAAGAAGAGAAATATCAAACCTAAGAGAAAAATGATCAAGAAATTACAGCTCTAAAGAGAGCAAAATGGCGAACAGAGTGCTTTCAGTGGCCGTTTCAATGATGATGGAAATGAAAATGGACCAACAGCAAGGCCCTCCCAACCAGTTTTATTTATACCAGTAAGTGCTACTCTCTAAGGAAACTCTGAGACACCTGCTTTAAGATGTCCACCCTATCTTGGGGGCATGTCAGTCCTGTGGCACATGGCCAAAGCACGCAGAGGATGAAACTTCTGACAATCACTCAGAAGTTCCTTTTTGTAACCAGATACATACAAAGTAAAAACAAAGTTTTAAGACATACAACTTTCTATACAGAATACTTCAATGTCAAGTTGAATCTGGCAAGTTCCAGACCAAAAGAAATTTTTAAAGGTCTTTTCCTGTAACTGATCCCTTTAGCACAGTTCACGTGGCACTGTTCTTCAAGTCGAGTCCTCTGAAGCAAAGGGAAATCGTGAATGATAGGTATCCAAGTCTTGAGTTAGCAAATAAAGAGGATCAAATGCGAGTTTACTCTTTTCTATGCCACAAAAGTGAAAGTGAAGTTGCTCAGCCGTGTCTGACTCTTTGCGACCCCGTGGACTGTAGCCCACCAGGCTCCTCCGTCCATGGGATTCTCCAGGCAAGAATACTGGAGTGGGTTGCCATTTCCTTCTCCAGGGGATCTTCCTGACCCAGGGATCGAACTTAGGTCTCCTGCATTGCAGGCAGACGCTTTAACCTCTGAGCCACCAGGGAAGCCCACAAGAAGGGTCTAAATTAAGCATCCTGTATAAAAGGCTGGAGCTAACTGATACACTGTACTCTCCAGTCTTCAGGAAGTCCTGGCTGACGTGACACATCCAGAAAGATGTGTCTTTCTGGATCTACCAAAGATGCTAAAAGGGAGGACAACATCAGCCCAGGTGAGCAGGTAAGTGCTCTAGGAAAGGAAAAACTCTCAAAAAGGGAGTTGAGAACTCCGAGAGATCTTACAGGTCCCTTGTCAGTTCTGTGGTAGGTCTCCCTTCTGTTTTTGGCAGCTTCGGCAAAAGCCTACAGTCAAAGTGGGAGCAGGAGAAGGCAAAGAAAGTAACAATTCCACTGAAGTGGCCTATGAGAAAACTTGGTACGCAAAGCAATGGCTTTTATTCAGAGGGAGCTATGGCCCCGCTCTGTGACAGCGGAGTCAAAATGACTCAGATTTACAATCAAGAGATGGCTCAGGTCCACTGACTCAGACTGGTATTCCCACCGTGGAAGGAGACCTGGGTAACAGGCAGGTAGGCACAGGGCAACAGCTCTCCACAAGTAGAATCAAGAGCAAAAGAACTTGGGATAAAAAGTCACACTTTAAGAACTGACTGTATCATTGACTTTATTATCCCTTAAAGTTATTGTCAAAAACCTCCCAAAGTCAGCTCAACTAGGAGGTGCTTCTAGAAATAGGAATCCAATAATTTATTTTAAACTGTGAAGTCGGTGTCTAAATCTTCACACAAACTTTCTTTGGGTTTAGGTTTCTTCTTTATAATTGCTACTGCTAAAATCACTTATAGAGGGCTATTACAGGCCAGGCACTGTGTTTACAGATATATATTTATAATACAGAATGTAAAACTAGACATTAATATATACCTATAAAACTAGAACATTAAGGATAAATAACGTGACATCAGTCAGAGCTATCTTGCAGAAATGCTGTGGTCAGAAGTTAGTCATACAGCAGAGACAGAGACAGAGGCTAAAAGCTGGAGCAGAGATAGCATCTGCTGCCCTAGTTAGTGAGGAGAGCACAGCTTTCCAATTTAGTTCTGGAAGAGAAGTTTTGAGATCACAAGAACATAAAGGGACAGATGCCTTGCGGAGTACACTGGGGGAAGTGAGCAGAAAACACGGCATCATATTTAAAAGAGGCCAGAGGAGGAAAGAGACCAAAGGAAAAATGACAGTAAAGACTTGGTGGTATCAATGTCTTACAAAAAGAAAAAAAAAAGACAAGGCCTGCTTAAGGGGTAGGCTGCCATCAACAAGCTTCAGAAAGGTGCCTAGAGAATGAGCTGGATTTTCTGTCAAATGGATTTATTAATAAAATGGCTAAGAACTAAACTTTGATAAGTCACAGTTATAGTTTTCTGCCAATGAGAATATACTCTAGGGGACTTCCCTGATGATCCAGTGGTTGGGACTTTGCCTTCCCGTGTGTGGGGAACAAGAAGTTTATTACTCCCACTCAGTAGTTCCTGGGGGCTTTGATGTTAAGTCATACATAATTCGAGAAATACCAGGAATCTTCTTAATCTCAGTGACCGTCTTTAACACCACCTCTACGGGGATCTCATTGCCAGGGGTTGCAGGTATACCAGTCATGAAATCACTAGTAATAAAGGTTCGAATAACCACAGATCTCTGGCAAGAAGGTTGCTTCTGAAGTGGGTCCCGATCAAAATGCAAAGGTGTCAAAATCACCGGCATCTGGCTGATTTTCCCAGCATACCCAGACTCCCTGAGAATGTTATGGGCCTCAAAATCAGCTTGGCGTAAAGTACTGAGCATCCCTGTGGTCAAGAAAGTGGGAGTAACATCTGTAGGAGGTTCTTTAGCTGGTGGGCCAAATATATAAACAACTCTGTTAATGTTGTGATACATACGAGGTATAAGTCTAGCCAGGAAAATAAGAGATTCCCAGTCAGGCTCATCCTTACTGGAGATTCCACGATCCCTGGTTGAGGAGCTAAGAGCCTACATGCTTGGCTGCCAAAAAGAATCAACCCATAAAACAGAGGCAATATTGTAACAAACATAATAAAGACCTTGAAGATGGCTCATATGAAAAAAAAAAATCTTAAAAAAAAAAGAATATACTCCACTGACATCTAGCCTCTGGTTGACAAGAAGTAAGCTACCATTGCTAAAAATAAAGTAATTCATTCTCAAGAGGGCCATAATTTATGGGCCCACTTCATGGCCCAAGTTTGTAAATGGAGAAACTGAGATTTACCTCGCTGAGGTTCTCAGTCAGCAGAATTCTACCTCTGTACTTCCCTCTCTCTGCATGTGATATCCAGATAACGTTGAAGAGGAGAAAAGAGGAGTATTTTTGGTGCAGCCACAAGAAGAGCCATGCGATGCCCGGAATAGGATGCCTCTGTTCTTCATGTTCCTGCTTCCACAAAACTGCAGTGGAAAGCCTGGCCTCTTGGGAGTCTTCCTTCCCTAAAAACTCCGGAATGCAACCAAAGTCCAACCAGCGACAACACAGTCTAGACTTCTGCCATGTTTCTGCCATGTTAGTTCGTCTACTAACTAAAATATCTTTCCTTCCAGATTTCAAGACTGGTCTTCCGAAAAATAGTTATTACCGGGCAGCAAGGATTTGAATTAAATTAATAGATCTCAACCTTGGGGGGCCATCAGTGGGCTTTGCTGGGAAGGTGCTGCCTGTGAAATTTCACCTGGTTCTCAAAAGGATACAAAACCTTGAAAAGGTTAAGAACCATTCTCAATCAGAATCAGGAAAAAGTGGCAAAAAATGTAAAGACTGTCAATCAACTACCTCTCAACTAGCCCCTGATTACTTTTTTTTCCTTGTAAAGTTTCTGTACTTTTCTGTTTGCCCATGTGCTTAGATGTATCTTACCTTTGACTTTTTTTTTTAATGGCACCCACATAAGCTTTCATTGGGATTTATGTCTGAGAATGGTCTCTGAATATATATGTAATAGATATCTGCTGGTTCTTATTCTAGTGAATTAGACAGCAACAGTATGTGATATACAGTGATTATTAAAGTTCAGGTCACTAACACCAAGGCTCTTAAATTTGTCTTGAACACTGGACTAGTCAATGGGGTAAGGGCTCTTCTGTGATTAAATAATTCCATTAACACAGTAACAGTAAAAGTGCAATTCTTCGAATAACATCCCATCAGCAAACCATGCGACAGGAAGCCTAGAAATCACAAGCAATGGAATGATGGCGAATGTAAAAATTACTGTAATTCCACGAGGCCAGGAAGCAAATGATTCATATTCAAACAGACAGCTAGCTCTGTGACAATTTTTTCAGGTATCTTAAGATCCAAGTGACTCTTGAGCACGTGCTTTTTCAGAGCATGGATGGAATGGGGGTTGCATGCCTTGCAAGCACTGTCAGAGCAACTTTGGCTTAAGGACCAAAGAGCCATTCCAGAGAACATCTCCTGGGAAAAACATGCGAAACGCAAGGCCATCTCAGCTGTGCCGACGCTGCTTCAGGATGTGGTGGACAGAGCAAATGGAGGACATAAGAGGAGATGAGGCAAAGTCAGTCTGGTGTTTAAATTTTCTCACCTGGAATTACAGAGATAGTTTTCAAAGCTCGGAGAACCCTGAATGTTCTCAGCGCTGAGACATTGCCCAGGTCCACAAACTCTGTCACATATCTGTAGTAAGGGAGGTCACGCACAGACACAAATGACAAACACGGACACAAACACAAACACCAAAGGAAAAAACGAAACCACAACAAAACAAAAAGTACAATACGTCACGTCAGGGCCCTAACCCAACACCTAACACCAACCCCGGGCCATCTTACCTGGGATTACCGAAATAGTTTTCAAAGCCCTCAGAACCCTGAAAGTGCGTAGAGCTGAAACATTGCCTAGGTTTACAAACTCTGTTATATACCTGCAGAATCAAACCAAAGTTAACTTGTAATGGTACCACTGGGCGAGGGTTTGAGAATAGGGGTAAGAAAGGGTCTTATAAGTAAGATATGATTTCATTTTTTTCCTTGAAAAAGAAAAGTTTCAAATACAAGCATTTAAGGAACACATTTTATTTTTTTCAGTTGGGCAAGGACAAATCCAAAGTGTATTTGAAAGAAGCGATACCACCAGAAGGCTCCTGGGGCTTTCTCACGCAGCATCATGATGTGCAGATCCCAATCAGAATGACTACTCTTAGTCCATTCTCTTTTTCCAGTTAAAAGGAAGGCCAGGAGGTATTCAAAGGCTTATGTCTCCCAAGTTTTGTGAACAATTTCTTAGGAAAAGGAGACAGATTTCTGCAGCAGGAGCCCCATATAAACAAATCTACATTAAAATAACTTCCTAGTTGACAATGGAAAAAATGGCTACATCTCTGCATATATGACTTATCCCAGAGTTGTCTGCATATCACTGCAGTCATGCCTACATATGAAGTTTTAACTTGTGACATACAGGAAAAACCAGATCATGGGATCAGAGCCAATATTATGTAAGTGTTCATTCAATCACCAGCTCTGTGCCTAGCAAGGACACTTACATTTTAAATGAACACCAGTGTGTATTCATAACTCTGGAAAGCTAGAAATTTTCTTAATACAACAGAAAGTCAAAGTTCCAGTGTCAAATGTTCAGTGTATATCATTCATTCAGACTTTATAGTTGAAATACATCTTTGTATCAGATGCTCAGACCCAAACATATACAAATACACTCAATCTCTTACATAACTGCTGTGTGCACACATACAAACACACACACAATCTACACTACACCTTCACCCCCTACCAACCCACGAAACACTTTCCCCAACATGAAAATACAAATAAAGTCTGCTACACCTCTTCTATCACCATCTAAGTTTCCTGAAGAGATACATTTTCATTGTTAAAACAACACTAATTACATAGAGCAGCTAGCATGCCAATGTGGGGTTACACTGCTCCCAGGTAATAATAGTTTGAAGCTCTGGTCAGCAATTCTTTAGGAAGTGAGCAGATTGGATACTTGGCTTATGTTTTGACTCCAAAATGTGCTCTGAATTCTGCAACATCTGGACAGCCTCAAGAAATTACATGTTACATAATATACCCAGGAAACTGAGTTCCAGCCTAAGGTTTACACCTAAAAAATATGAAGTCTTCACCAAGGCCTCCTAGTGATAACTGTGTGCACCCTGGTCAATGTTATAGGGGGAAACAAAATATAAGGGAGTTGCAATAGAAAATCACTTCCTACTTTTGCTCCCATCTGCTCATCCTCTCCCATATGCACACACTGCCACTGCCTGAACCCCAAGAGGCCTTCATAAGAAAGAATCAGACATATGTCCATACTACTTTACATGGTTATCCTTTAATTGCTCACACAACTAAGCCCATAAACTCACACTTACACTGTCATACAGACACATCCAAGAGTACAACCACACACACCCAGAACACCAATAAAGTAAGCAGAGAACTTACGCCATCATGATGACACTGAAATCTAACCAGTTCCATGGATCCCGTAAAAAGGTAAAGCCATCTATGCAGAAACCTCTTGCAATGATTTTCACTAGTGATTCAAATGTATAAATCCCTGTGAACGTGTACCTGTCAAAGAAATGGATAGCTTGAGGCAATTTCTTAACAGAAAGGAACTTTAAATGAACCTTCTAAGAGAGCGCTTGTGGACATACAGCCTCACTAACAGAGACAAAACAGGAAGGACACAACTGATGCAGCAGAAAGGAAGTGAGGAAGAGAAAGGGATGCATCTTATGAAAATGACTGAAATGCACAAACCAAGAAAGTTGGGATGTGCCACTGGGTCCTGAAGGGCATCACAAAGGAATAGCTCTGTACTGCCACCCAGCACGTGATCATTTTGAACCAGGAAAGGAGGCCCCAGAGCTAATTTTCACTTGAAACAAGTCAACAAGAAAAGGAAAGCTAAAGCTGGAGAAAAAGGCAGTATCATCAGGAACTGAGGGTAGAAGATGGTGATGGGCCGGTCAAAGCTTTGGCTAACACAGGCTACCACAGCAAAGGGCAGAGGTGGTGAGTCGTCACTTTCACGGCAGCCTTTCTCTTTCTAGAGTTGATTTCTAAGGATATTTCTTCAATTCCACATGTATCCTCACCCATGAAATAAAACGTGGGCAATAATCCAGAAATAATAATTTCCAGAGTTGATTTCTAAGGATACTTATTTCCTAAATTGCAGATGTATCCTCACCCACTCAGTGAAATAAAAAATGGGTAATATCCTAGAAATAATAATTTCCAGAGATGATGTCTAACGATATTTCCTAAATTCCACATGTATCCTCATCCATCTCTGTCACATGAAAAGTGGGCAAATGATTTTCTTCCTTGATGGATAAGCTGTGCAGTGCAAGATGCAGTAACCAGAAATATTTAAAACAAGTGAGCAGAAAAATAAATACATGAGCTACTTACTCCACATTCTTCGACCAGTCAGGAGGGTTACTAAAAGTCATGAATACACAGTTGGTCAAAATAGTGCACATAATGATCATGCTAAATACTGTAGAAAAGAGTCAAGGGAGAATATACAAACTCTGGCCTGCTTTTATCCTCAGGAAGCAAATACATTTCACATTAAGTATCATGAGAATTAAAATCAGTAACCTGAAAGGAGACAAAGCACAGAGGAGGAAAAGGCAAGGTGATGATGAAAACTGTGGCCACCACCATGAGCCACATGAGCGCCACCATACGTATCCACACCCGGCCAGAGAGTGTGAGTGGACACGGCAGGGTGGCCGCTCTTTTTTTCAAAAGGGCTGTCACCGTTCTCCTTTTGGATAAACATTTTTCCTTCTTACCATTTATGCCTCTAAATACCTTTTTGCCCAATAACCAGAAATCTTGCAGTCTGCCAGATGCCAAAGTCATCGAATGAGAAAAACAAATTAAATCTTATCTATGTTATTGAGAAGTCATTTATTGTTAATTATCTTGTATTATCAATTATTTGAAAATGTTCATGTATTTAACAGTTTACTTTTTTTCCATAGCCCTTCAAAGGGCTGTGTCCTTGCAGGGCAAGGCAACAGTTAATGTCTGCTGAATCTGTCAAATTTGAGAAACCAGTTGTGGTAAGGACTGAGTAAGGATTTTAAGGACATCTGTACCACCGTACTCCTAAGAATTAGGTAACAAGGCAAATTCATCTGATCTTTCTGACAGTGTCCAGAAATGTTTATGCGTAGCAAATCATTTTGCTGCCATTTCAATTCCATCCAAGATCTTGCTCAGCCCTTCTTGTTCTTGTCTGGCTTAGTCATTAAGTTGTGTCTGACTCTTGAGACCCCATGGACTGTAGCCTGCCAGGCTCCTCTGTCCATGGGATTTTCTAGGCAACCCACTGGAGTGGGTTCCCATTTCCTTCTCCATGTTCTTGTCTACTGAGAAGAATTAAACTGCTTTAGATCAATACGAGTTACTTAAAACTGCACAGAAGTCACATCTCATTTGTTACTAATACACTCTCTCTTGCTAGCGGCATTCACTACCTTCATTCTATTAGTGGAGTTTTAAAAAGGAAGAACACTTCTTACAGCTGGATTTTTTTCTTCCTACAGCTGGATTTTTCTTCAGGGAATAATCACATGTTCTGGTTAGAATAGAAAAAAACATCATCCTCTGATCCAACAAGAAAGGAAAGTCCATTGTGAATTATTTATTTTCTTATAAACCTTCAGGTTTCAGAACTATGTTGCTTGCAAAACTCACAAATTCCAGATCAGGCTGCTAAATTCTTAACAAAAAAAAAAGGTGCAAAAGCTTAACAAACCTGTTTATGAAGCAGCAACTGCTGGTTTCTTCATCCTACTTGGAGGATACAAAACTCTGAAGCATGGGACTAAGTACCATCCAATTAAATACCAACCATGAAGGTTTAAAGTTACTAAGTGAAGTTGTTAAACCCATCACGTAATTTTTCATCTGTCATATGCTCTCCTATATTAATGAGATACAAAGTCAAGCCGCAGGAGTAAACTGGCATTTTCTTTTAAGGGGAGCAAAAATATATATATAAAAAATTCATATCAATCCTGCAATCTAGATCTAAACCTGTGCACCAAAGAGGCCATTTAATCTGAGAGATTATCTTACTTTCTAAACTTGTGGTTTAAGAAATCAAAGCAGATCTCTAAAACACTCGCTCAATTATTTATAGTAGCATTTCAAAAATTCTAATTGGGCTTTAATATGTAAAAAAGCTGAATAATATAACTTGTTATGAAATTACTAAAGTCTGAGTGCTCTAAAAATTAAGACGTCAGTAAAGCTACCATCTTGGCGGATGGCACCCCACTCCACTACTCTTGCCTGGAAAATCCCATGGACGGAGGAGCCTGGTAGACTGCAGTCCATGGGGTCTCGAAGAGTCGGACATGACTGAGCGACTTCCCTTTCACGCATTGGAGAAGGAAATGGCAACCCACTCCAGTGTTCTTGCCTGGAGAATCCCAGGGACGGGGGAGCCTGGTGGGCTGCCGTCTATGGGGTCGCACAGAGTCGGACACGACTGAAGCGACTTAGCAGCAGCAGCAGCAAAGCTACCATCTTAACTTGTCCCTCTTGATGATACCCACAAAATTCCAGATTCCCATGATATCATCCTAAGAAAAAAGAATCTGCTGAAGCTCAGCTAAGGCTTTAGCAGAAGTTCTGACTGGAGGAATAGTCAGCTACACCACTGATAAAATAGTTAATATACAATTAGGTGGTGGACATTCAGAAACATACCAGGGACCACACGACGGCTGCACTCACTCCACATTTGCAGAAAAGGATATGAATGTATCAAAATTTTAATAGCTATTCTTCTTATCAGGTTAAAAGGACTTAAAATGTACAAGGCAGGCGTGGCACTAAATCTGAAGAGAGTTTTCCCTCTGTTTAATACTACAAAGGTCTGTGGAGAAAGAAAGAGAGAAATTATTAAAGCACAGGAATTAATCACCACATGAAATAACATTTTTCTAGGCAAGAAATTAACTCAAATGGACCCATGTTTTACTTCCCAATTTGGTGTCTAAGGCAAGAAACCTTAAGACAATATACTAAGGCAAGAGAAACCGCTTTCCCTCACCTCCCTCCCCTGTACTACTCCAGATTACGTTACAAACAGATGACACTATCTTGGCAGTTTTAAAGATCAGGCTTTTCTTTCAGAAATAAGCCATGTTAACTATACCTAAGCTATCTGTGCCTGCTCTGGACAAGATTCTGAAGTTTATTAATTTAGGATTCATTCACTCAACAAATAATTACTGAGTGCCAACTATGTGCCAGGCAATGTTCCAGGTGCTTGGGAAGGATCGGTGAACAAGGCCACCCTAGTGAGAGGAGCTTATGTTCTAAGATGGGAGACAGACAATAAATAAAAAACCTAATGAGTAAGTAAATTATATCAAATGTGATAAGTGCTGTGGGAAAAGGAGGAAGATTAGCGAAAGGCAACTCGAGAGTGCAGGGGTCAGAGGATGGGTGAATGTTTCGTTTTTTAATTGAAATGTTATGCCAATCTCTGCTGTAACAGCAAGGTGACTCAAGTATATACATATATACATTCTTTTCCATTATGGTTTATCCCAGGAGATTCGGTGTTATTCCCTGTGCTATACATTAGGACATTGTTCATCCATTCTAAATGTAATAGTTTGCATCTACCAACCCCAACCTCTCGGTCCATCCCTCTCAGGTGATCAAGGTAAGCCTACTGAGGAGAGAGATTTGAGCAAAGACTCAAGGAGGTGAGAGGAGTTATTCACCTACAGAGGCTAGTCTATTTACCTTTTAAGAACCTCCATTATCAGCCTTGCCAAATTCATTCAACTACATTCCTAGCATGAATCCTCCTGTTGTGCAAAACCAGAACAGGTTATAGTAATTCAAACTTTGGCCTTGGCTCTCATTGCCCATCCTACTCAGATGCCTCTTCCTGTTGCATGAATTTAATTCAAATATTTTGGAGCACCTGCTTTGTGCCAAGCATTGTGCTAAGCTTCTTGGATACGAGACTGAATAAAGTTGTACTTTTAGGGAAGACATATACATGAACTAGTAATAATAAACATAAAATTCAATAACAAAAATATATGTAATGTATGAGAGGCAGCAGAAGAGAGAGATTTTTACTTTCCCATTGGATGGGCAATTCAAGGGAGGGGAGTGAGCTGGGAGGTGCTCACAAAGGCAGGTTACTAAACATTTGGAAGGGGTTTTAAAGGATAAGTGCCAATTAGGAGAGATTAATTGGGCAGATAAAGGGGGAAGGGTTAGTAAGGAAAGGGAACAGCATAGGATTACAAAGGCGCAGTAGCACAGAACTGGGGGTGTTTCCAGAGAATTGATACGTAATTCAGTGTTGCTGGAGGTTTAGAGAGAGGGCGAGCAGCAAACTGTGGAGCTGGAGATGCAGGGTCTGCTGGACTGAGGTCCTGCAGACACAGGCCAGCGGCCAGCACACAGCCCTAGCATCTAACCCTGCAGGTGAAAAGGCACACGGTCAAATGCTGGCCCTTTTAAGTAGGCTTTTGTTTTCACTTTGTTTTTTAATTTAAAGTAGTACATGTTCATAATCATAAAAAAAGGAACAGACGACAAGTTCCATCTCATTACTCAATAACCTTTGCATGTGTATCATCTTTTCTTATGTATCTTTTCAAAACTTTTCTGTATTAATATAAACACACAGATACAGCCTTAAAAAAGACTCTTCTCTCCCTCCCTTACCCTCCCCTCAACTATACTATAAATACTCTTCTGCACCCTGCATTAAAAAAAATGAACCCCACAAAGAAAAACCCAGGGCCAGATGGCTTCTCTGATGAGTTCCACCAAACGTTTAAAGAATTAATATCAGTCCTTCATAAATTCTTCCAAAAAATAGGAGAAAAGGGCACACTTCCCAACTCATTCTGTAAGGCCAGTATTGCCTTGATACAAAACCAGACAGAGACATTTAAAGAAAAGAAACCTATAGACTAATATCCCTTATGAATATAGACACAAAAACCTCAACAAAATACCAGCAAACAGTATCTGGCAGCATATAAAAAAAGGATTACACACCACCAAATGGGATTTATCCCAGAAATACAAAGATAATTTAACATATGAAAGCCAATCAATATAATACAACATATTAATAAGATAAAGGACAATTACTGCATGATCATCACAAAAGATGCATAAAAAGCACTTGACAAAATCCAAAATTCCTTCATAATAAAATACACAGCAAACTAGTAATAGAACAGAACGTCTTTAACCTGATAAAGGGCATCTATGAAAAATCCACAACTAACATCATATTTAATGTTAAAAGACTAAAAACTTTCTCCTTAAGACCAGGAATAAGACAAAGATTCCACTCTCATCACTTTCATTCAATATTGTACTAGATGTTCTAGACAAGGCAATTAAGCAAGTAAAACTATTTCTAATTGCAGATGAAATAAGTTCTTATATGGAAAACCTTAAGGAAGATATAAACACAAAACAGAGCTCATTAACAAGTTCAGCAAGGTTCTAAGACATAAAAGCAATATATAAATATCAGTTATATTTCTATACACCAGCAGAAAACAATCTGAAAATGAAATGAATACAACGCCATTTATAAGAGCATCCAAAAAAATAAAACACATAGGAATAAATTTAACAGAAGAAGTGTAAGAGTTGTACACTGAAAACTATAAAACATCAGTAAAAGAAATGGGGAAAAAAGTAAATAAATGGAAAGACATCTGATGCTCATGGACTGCAAGGCTTAATATTGCTATGGTTCAGTGCAATCTCTCAAAATTTCAACTGCCTTTTTTGGCAGAAATTAACAAGATGATCCTAAGATCTGTATAGAAATTTAAGGGAACCAAATTACAATCTTGAAAAATAAGAACAAAGTTGAGGACTCACATTTCTGCATTTTAAATCTTACGACAAAGCTGTAATAATCAAAACTGGAACTAACATAAGACTAGCAAACACATCAATAGGATAGAATTGAGAGTCCAGAAATAAACCCAAACATCTACAGTCAACGGATTTTTGACAAGCGTGCCAAGACAATCCAAAGGGGAAAGAACAGTCTTCAATTAATGGTGGTGGGACAAACAGATGCAAAAGAACGAATCTGAACCTCTATCTCACACCTGATGCGAAAATTAACTCAAAATGGATAAAAAACCTAAATGTAAAGGTTAAAACTATAAAACTCGGTGAAGAAAACATAGGTGTATATCTTTTTACCTTTGGATTTGGCAACAGTGTCATAGATGGGACACCAAAAGCACAAGCAACCAAGGAAAACACAGATTAAATTGAACTTCATCAAAATTGAAAACTTCTGTGCAAAACATGACACTATTAAGAAAGTGAAAAGACAACCCAAAGAATGGGTGAAAATATTTGCAAATCGTGTATCTAATAAGGGTTTTGCAGCCAGACTAGATTACAAAAACACCTACAACTCAGTAAAGAGACAAACAATCCAAGTTAAAAATGGGCAAGGATCTGAATAGACATTTCTACAAAGGAGATATGCAAACAGCTAATAACCACATGAAAAGACACTCAATATTATTAGTCATTAGAGAAATGCAAATAAAACCACAATGAGATACCACTTTACACCCATTAGAATGGTAATAATTTTTAAAAAGAACATGGAAAATAACAAATGTTGGCAAGAATATAAAGAAACTGGAACTCTCGTATATTATTGGTAGGAATGGAAAATGGTTCAGCCACTTTGGAAAACAGCTGACAGTTCCTCGAAAGTTAAACACTGAGATACCATACGACCTAGCAATTCCACTCCTAGCTATACACCCATGAGAACTGAAAACAGGTTCACACAAAAATGTATACATGGATGTTTATAAAAGCATCAAAATACTGCAAAAGTGGAAACAACCCATCAACTGACAAAAAACGTAAACAAAATGTGGTATATATCCATATGATGGGGTAGTATCCAGTCTTTAAAGGGCTGAAATTCTGACATATGCTAAACATGGACGAACCTAGAAGACATCAGGCTAAGTGAAATAAGCCAGACACAAAAGGACAACTATTATATGATTCCGCTTATATGAGGTACCTAGAATTAGCAAATACATAGAGACAGAAAGCAGAAGAGAGTTTATAAGGGGCTTTGCTATGCTATGCTAAGTCGCTTCAGTCGGGTCCGACTCTGTGCGACCCCAGAAACGGCAGCCCACCAGGCTCCCCCGTCCCTGGGATTCTCCAGGCAAGAACACTGGAGTGGGTTGCCATTTCCTTCTCCAATGCATGAAAGTGAAAAGGGAAAGTGAAGTCGCTCAGTCGTGTCCGACTCCTAGCGACCCCATGGACTGCAGCCTACCAGCCTCCTCCATCCATGGGATTTTCCAGGCAAGAGTACTGGAGTGGGGTGCCATTGCCTTCTCCAATAAGGGGCTTTAGGCAGGAGGAATGGAGAGTTATTTTTTAATGGGTGTAAGTTTCTGTTTGAGATGAAAAAGTGGAAATGGATGGTGGCGAAGGTTATACAACATGGTGGATTTATTTAATACCATTGACTTGTGCCCTTAAGAAAGGTTAACACAGTAAATTTTGTGTTATATATAGTTTACCACAATAAAAAATATATACAGTTGACCCTTGAACAACATGGGTTTGAATGGTGCAGGTACACCTGTACATGGATTTTTTTTCAACAGGAAATCCTGCAGTACTACATGATCCACAGTCAGTGGAACCAGCCGCTGCGGAAGCGCGGATACTAACAACTCACAAGCTCTAAGGGACCAAGGCGTGAGGGCACCACGCATGCAGAGGGCTGCCTATAGTTATAGGTGGATCTTCGACTGGGCCCTTCACGCCTGTGTCATTCAACGGTCAACTGTATATTATTACCTGAAAAGTGACCAGTAATGTGTTATGGATAAATTTTTAAAAATCAGTTTTATTCCAAACCAAATAATAGAATTAAGAATAGCAGTAGCTAAAAGTGTTTCCTAACCCGTTTGGAACTTCAGAAAGATTTAAGGACCTTTTTGAAAAAAATAAAGACATCTGGGCCAAGAAAAAAAGAAAGGAAGGGAAGGTAAGTATTTATACATGCTACAACATGAGTGAAACTTGAAAAACCTTGAGAAGAGTTCAAACACCAAAGGCCACATACTGTAGGGTTTCATTTACATGGAATGTCTAGAATAGGCAAATCCTGATAGAAAGCTGGTCAGCCTAGGATTGGATGGAGAGGGGATTAGGAACTCCTTGCCAATGGGTCTCTTTGCTGTGGTTGTTTAGTAGACAAGTCATGTCCAACTTGTTGTGACCCTATGGACTGTATAGCCCACCAGCTCCTCTTGTCCATGGGATTCTACAGGCAAGAATACTGGAGTGGGTTGCCATTTCCTTCTCCAGGGGATCTTGTGACTCAGGATCAAACCCATGTCACCTGCATTGGCAGGTGGGTTCTTTACCACTGAGCCACCAGGGAAGCCAGTGGATGTCTTTAGGGTGATGAAAATGTTCTGAAATCAGAAAGTGATGATGGCTTCACAAACTAGTGAATAAAAAGCCAAAGAATTGTACATGTTAAAATGGTGGATTTTCTAGCATGTGAACTGTATCTCAATGAAAACACCACAAAAATGAACCATATGAGAGGCATAAGACATATTAAAAAGTCTACAGAATGATACCACAAATATCTCTATATCCATCAGTTAGCCTTGGAAATAACACTTTATTAATACAGTTTCTTTCTGCAGCCCTTTCCAACTCCATCCCCTTCCTTCCCACAGAGGTCAGTGTTAACTTTGAATTTGGTACTGAGGTCCCACTTTTTAAAAAAAAAAAGACTTGTTTATTTTTGGCTGCGCTGGGTCTTCTTTGCTGCACACAGGTGCTCTCCAATCGTGGTGAGTAGGGGCTACTTTTCATTGTGGTGCGCAGGATTCTCACTGCTCGTTGCAGAGCATGGACTCTACAGCACACAGGCTTCAGTAACTGCTGCTCACAGGCTCAGTGCTTGTGGCATATGGGCTTAACTGCTCTGCTGCGTGTGGGATCTTCCCAGACCAGGGATCGAGCCCGTGTCCCTTGCACTGGTAGGCAGATTCTTAATCACTAGACCACCAGGGAAGCCCAAGGTCCCACTTTTTTATGATAAATTTGCAATCACCCTGACGTCCCCCTTTCCTGAACTCTTGATACACTCAGAGTTTGTGTCTTTCCTTATTCTCCAAGTTCTTTTTGTACCCTCCCCTCCACTCTCCATCCCTACTAGGTTCCAAGCTCTTGGAGAGCAGGAAACAACTTCACACTTCCTCCCACAGTTTCAATATAATGCTCAACCCAAGTACTCCCAATACACAGTGGCTGGCAGATTTCTTTCAAGTTTCTGTCCTCTCATCTTCTCTTCTTTCCGTCCCTGGCAGTCACGCCATGTTCTCCACAATAGAAAAGCAGTGCTGGGGTCGAGCCATATGCATTCTGGAAATGCTCGAAGAAGCGGCCCCAGCGGAGAGACTGCACTGAGATCAAATTCTTCCTGTACTGGAAGGCACTGGCCCCAGGCGGCGGTGGGGGGCGGGGGCCGGGCGATAACTGCAGGGAAAACAATCCTAAAAGCAAGAGGCTTGGGGTTAGGCTGAAAGAGGTCGAGGGCCGAGCTCTGGCTCTTCCATATTTTGGCCTCTCAAAGGAACAAAGAGCCCTGCTTGAAACTTCTAATCCAATTCTGAGAATATAAATAAATACTATGTTGTAAAACACACACACACACACACACACACACGAAATTAACAAGTGATACAGCATTATTAACAATAGCACAAATTTTGTTCTAATTTCACAAAATTTTATGTTAGTGTCCGTTATTTGTTTTCATACCTACTGACGACTCCATGTCGTGTTTAATTGCATTAAGCAGCTTCAGCAGCATACAACAAACTCTGGTAAATTCTCTTCATTTTTATTCTATCACAGTTTTTTCCCTAATTTTCCTTACTATGGCTTCTTAGATACACCATCATTTAAAAGCGGACATTCCCAAATACATGGGATTTTGTTTAAAGTATCTTTAATATTAATTTCTCATTTGGATACTAATTTCTCATTTAAATGCTTCCTTCTCTGCAATCACTCTGTGTTTTCTTCAGTCAACTTTACTGAGACTTTTGATGGCTAAGTCGAAGATCTCTCTTGGTAAATGTCACACTGCACTTGAAAATACGTGGGTTATTTTCAAATTTCTTTTTATATTGATTTCTAACATAATCTACAATGATAAGAGAACAGACTCTGTATGATTTCAATACCTTTAGACCATGAAGTTTTTGCACCTTATTTTATGTCCCTGAATATATTCCAGTGTCTCCTAGTTTACAGTCTATGGGAGCTTGAATAGAATTTGTATCTAACTGTTGAGTGAAAACTGTATAAATCTTAATTATGTTGAATTGGTTCACAGTGCTTTTGAAGTCTACTATATCTTTCTACTTCTCTGTATATTCATTCTTTTAATTTTTGAGAGTTTGATATTGAAACTCCAACTTAAAATCTTAATTTACCTACTTAAAAAATAATTGTAATATATAGAGGAACTATATGTAACTTTGTTCTGTATTTTCCAAGTCTCCTGTAAATGTGTTATCATACTTCATAATTCAAAAAAATAAAAAATAAAGAGCCCTGAACTTTCCTGAAATCTCTTCTCTGAAGTACTTGTATTCCTCTGCGTTTCTATAGCAACCCCCTCCAAGAAAATGTCAAACCTTTTAAATAACCTCCTCATTCAACCTCATAATATTCCCATGAAGTATGTGTGAAGGAGGGATTATTATCCTCTGTGCATTTCACAAAAGCTCAGGAGAGGGACACCACCTATCAAAGGTTAGGCTGCAAGGAACAACATATGATGCCAGGTTTAGAGTCTCTTTGCAGCTTCTATTTGCCAGATGGAGAAGTAGTTCAGAGACAGTAACACAGTGAATGAACCTGGTGAGGGGATGGAGTCTCTGGTGGATGAGAAACCTGAGCCCCGGAGGTACACGGCATGAAAGCCTCAGCAACAACAAAAGAAGTGCTGGCCCGTGTCCCAGGATCCAAAACCACCAGGCCGGGCCTGGATAAAACCTCTTACCTGCCTTAGAAGGAGATAAGCATCAGAGTTTTTTAAAGTAACAAACTCTGCACCTGCCCAGTTTCTCATCTTTTAGCCTGGCCACGATGGAAAGACAGGTCTAGAGGAACTGCAGAGGGTATCTTCCTATCTCAGGATCAGAGCCTGCACGGCAGCACACAACAGGTGCTCAATAAATGCTACTCGAGGACTGAACAAATGCTTGCATGGCTGAGGTGAGGGAAAAGAAAAGCAAGGCATTAGGAAAGTCGCGTTGTCAGGCCTTGGTTGAAGAAAAACCAGGAGGCAGCTAGGATTCTAAATGAGTACAGTGATGCGCTGGCAGGGATGATGCTGATGGTCCTGAGGGAAACTGGGTCTCTACAGTGAATTTTTAAAAGATGGTTTTATAGGAATAAAGGTTTCCTTAAGGACATTTTATGTGTGAAGTAGAAATTTCATAATTAATTTGGATACTGAGTACTGCATATAGAATAGTTTAACCATCGCTCCTTTCTAAGTATTTATATCTTCTATCAAGTATAAAAACAGGAGATCTTTTTTTGGCTCAGAGAGAAATAAACCTCTGGTTTACCCTAAATGTCCAGAAATGAAGGTGAATCCTCCATACTTCAAAGTAGCAAGTTGTATTACAATGAAGCATACTTTATTGTTAAATAATTAGATTTACACATGCTTAACTTATATGCACTTTTTAAAATATCATCTTTTGCAAAAGGCAAGATGGTGTTTGGACCAACACAAGGTCTCAAAGCTTAAGAATCTCCTCTTACACTGGGACTTGTAGTGCTCATCTGAGAGAATAATATATATCAGGAGTCAGCAAACCTTTTTTGTAAAGGGTCAGAGAGCAAATACTACAGGCTCTGTGGACCATACAGCCCCTGGTGCAGCAATTCAACCTTGCCACTGCAGTTGCAAAAGTAACCATGGACAATATGTAAACAAATAACAGGGACTATGCTTCAATAAAACTTTATTTACAGGCAAGGAAATTTTAATTTCCTAAAATTTTCATACATCACAGAATATTGTTATCTTTTTTTTTTACTTTTCCCCAATTACTTAAAGGGCTTCCTTGGTGGCTCAGATGGTAAAGAATCTGCCTGCAATGTGGGAGACCTGGGTTCGATCTCTGGGTTAGGAAGATCCCCTGGAGAAGGGAATGGCAACTCACTCCAATATTCATGCCTGGGGAGTCCCCGTGGACAGAGGAGCCCGACAGGCTATAGTCCCTGGGGTCACAAAGAGTAGGACACCACTGAGAGACTAAGCACAGACTAAGCACAATCACTTAAAAATGTGAAAAGCCTTCTCTGTTATTTTTTGGCTGTGCCAGCTTCTTGTGGGATCTTAGTTCCCCAACCAGGGATTGAGCCTGTGCCTCCTGCAGTGGAAATGCAGAGTCCTAATCTCTTAACCACTGGACCACTCTGGAAGTCCTGTGAAAACCCAACTTAACTCATGGGCCATACAAAAGCAAATGGCAGAGCTGATCTGGGCCACGGGTCAAGGCTGGTAAATCCCTGTTTTGTATGAATACCAGTTCTGACATAAGACAGACTGGTTGCTTAAGAATAATCTGATCATCTTAAAAAAACAAACAAACCCACAGATTCACAAGTCCCACCTCAGAGATTCTGATAAACAAGCTGCAGAGGAACCTGTGCTCACCAGGATTTGAGAAGTGCCACATCACCTCTCAGGTATTAAAACACTCAGGTTGTCCTTCATCTGTCTCTACCTGGCAGTACGACCTGGGGAAGCCCCTACAGCTCTCTGGATCTCATTTTCCTCATCTCTAACTTAAGAGAGGGGGCTGCCTGATGGGTGTGCCCAGGTCCTTTCCAGCTCTGACATCTATGAGCCTATGATTTAGAAAATATAGAGAGCATCCAATGTTGTAAAAGGGCTTCCCTAGTAGCTCAGTTGGTAAATAATCCACCTGTAATGCAGGAGACCCTGGTTCCATTCCTGGGTCGGGAAGATCCCCCAGAGAAGGGATAGGCTACCCACTCCAGTATTCCTGGGCTTCCCTTGTGACTTAGCTGATAAAGAATCTGCCTGCAATGTGGGAGATCCCTGCGTTTGATCCCTGGGTTGGGAAGATCCCCTGCAGAAGGGAAAGGCTACCCACTCCATTATTCTGGCCTGGAGAATTCCAGGGACTATTTATAGTCCATGAGGTCACACAGAGTCAGACACGACTGAGCGATTTTCACTTCTAAAATCAAGTGCAACAAAGGGCAAACCATTGTTTTGAGGAGAAAGCCTACTATTCTATCCATTCCTTCACATTCCATCTTGGTGGAACTCTCCTGAGTCAGTTATTTTGTTCTTTTGAGTGAAACTGTCAAGGCCGGGGTCAACAGTGCTTAATACTATCCTGACAATTGTACTTATGTGAGAAGTGGGCAGCATGGGGCAGTCCCATGGCAGTATCATACCACGGGCTGCTTTTTCCCACTCTAGATCCTCTACTTTTATCACCTTTTCTGGGCAGAACAGTGACTATGCAAAAGAGAATGAATAAGGAGGATTGGTGATGGGCTGAATTTAAAATATATATATATATATATACACAAAAGCATTTTAAAGTCATAAGCATAGTTGATTTAAATCTCAGTAGGGGATGACAGAGGATGAGCTGGTTGGATGGCATCACCGACTCAACGGACATGAGTTTGAGTGAACTCCGGGAGTTGGTGATAGACAGGGAGGCGTGGCGTGCTGCAGTACATGGGGTCGCAAAGAGTCAGACATGACTGAGCAACTGAACTGAATGAACTGAATCATTGTTAAACTGCTGGTAAGAACCCAGAAAAGGAGAGTCACCCTTTGTTCAATCCTGTGCTCCAACACCTGATCCTTTAAAGCCCAGGAGGAGAGCGAAGGACAGCTAGCTTTGGATTCTTACGAGAATATTTCATATGCAACAGTCACTTGGTACCCATGAACTCTAATATTTTACCTAATCTGCCTTAAATTAGATCTTAGTGAAGTAAATGAGTTAAAAGGGAAATAGATATTGAATTGTGGTTTATGGCCCAGGGGAAAATATCAGTTTATAACAACAGCCACTGAATGAGTGTGAGTACAGGGCCCATTAGCAGCGGTAGAACAGCTCTTAATGAGTTATGGCATGGAGTATTAATAAATGTGTCATGCCGGCATAAGATGAGCCTTCTGAAAAGCAGAGGCTTTTCATTTCTAATTAGCCATGTGGGGCTTGAAGCACACGTTGGAGGAGCCTTGCCACTGCTAACGCCAGGTAAGAGGCATTCCCTTCAGGGTCTACATAAGGAACAGCGACATTGTGCAAGGCCAAGTACGAGCTCATTCATATTCATGCCAAACAAATCCTAGCACATGGCAAACACAATGCAATAAATGCACACAGTTACCGAAGGCCTGCATGCAGCCAACTCGTGAGCAGTCCCCCACCCTCACCCTGGGACTGGGTTAATTTTTTTAGCCATTCATTAAAATAATAAAGGGTGCATAAATTGGAAAGGACATTACAGAGAACTCAGTGTATGGGTGCAGTACATCACAAACAGAAAGCTTCTTAGAAGTTTATTACCCAGTCCCGGGTTTGCTGTGGGTCACAAGGCCCAGGTAAGCAGTTCCCCACCCAACCAGATTCTTCCTCCCCTGAGAGGTCATCATTTCCACCAGGGCAAAGGGGACCTGCCGGCACCTGAGGGCCTTCTGGGTCTAATGAACACCTAGGGGCTCAGGGATTGAGCTAACCTATAGAGGGGGAGGTGGGAATCAATACCCTTTGGCTCCATCTGCTATAATTGTTATCCACACTGTTTTATGACAGTCTCCCAGAGTTTGGACCCTAGATCCTAACTGTTTTGACTTCTGGAGCTGCCTAATCCTCTCATCTTTAAATGACTTCTCTAGCCTTAAATTCTTGCCTGCTAACCTAATATATATATACACCTTATTCTCCCAGATCTATGTACCTCTTCTGAACCAGGTAACTAGCTGATTAGACTTTTAGTAGTTGTTAGTTCCTTCCTGCCTAAGTATAAATTTTTATTCTGGTAACTTCTAATGGCAAATCCTCTCTGCCTAATGGTTTCAGAGTGTGCACTCACAGAGAGGTACTCTTCCACCAATAATACAAATACAGCTGATTGGACAAACAGCTGTAACCGTGGTAAGAGCAGTAGTGAGCAGTAGCAGCCAATTGTCCACTGCTGCTGCTGCTGCTAAGTTGCTTCAGTCGTGTCCAACTCTGTGCGACCCCAGAGACGGCAGCCCACCAGGCTCCCCTGTCCCTGGGATTCTCCAGGCAAGAACACTGGAGTGGGTTGCCATTTCCTTCTCCAATGCATGAAAGTGAAAAGGGAAAGTGAAGTCGCTCAGTCGTGTCCGACTCCTAGCGACCCCATGGACTGCAGCCTACCAGGCTCCTCTGTCCATGGGATTTTCCAGGCAACAGTACTGGACCGGGTTGCCATTGCCTTCTCCAATTGTCCACTAATCAACAGCTATTTGGCATTCACTTCTGAGTAATTACACAGCCAATATAGCAGGCAACAAATAAACGTCCTTTCAAAATTTCCGTTTTAATAAAGAAAAACATGATGCTAAATCTAAACAGATTCTACCTCAGACTAGGAAGCTGTTCAGACATAAATGACCTGTACTGTCAAAATGACTATACCATGTTACAGGGAGTCCTGATGTCTTTTATTTACTTATATATTTATTATATTTTGGAAAATTTTTTTGGCCACACCACATGGCCTATGTGATCTAGTTCCCCGACCAGGAATCGAACCCATGCCCCCTGCAGTGGAAGCATGGAGTTATAACCACTGGACTGCCAGGAAGTCCCAAATTATACACTGTACTGTTTTGGGGGGTGGGGTGGGCTGCACCACATGGCTTGCAGAATCTAAGGTGCTCAACCAGTGACTGAACAAAGGCTTCCACAGTTAAAGCACCCAGTCCTAACCACTAGGCCACCAGAGAACTCCCCTGATGCCTTTCTTAATGCTAATCTGCTCATTGGGTCCCTCAAGTGAAATGACAATTATAGTCCCAACGTGTCCCAGGAAAGGCTCCAGCAAAGGCACAAGTGGCCTGAATTTACAGAGCACCTGAGCCCTGGCACCCAGCTTAGAAACACTGAACTGAAAAGCAGGACATTAGGACACAGGCATTTTTTTTCCTTTAGGCTTATACTTCTGTTTGAACTACATGAATATTTGTAGCCCTCCTCTTCCAAGGCTCTATTTCACTATACTGAGAACAGAGTGAGAGGCCTTTAAATCCCATGTTTATATTTTAACTTCCCTTACTTATTAATAACTGCACCTGTGTGTCTATTTGAAGAAATAACATTTAGCATGTATTAAGCATTTACTGTGCAGAAGGAACCCTACTGAGATGCCTTTTACAATACCTGTCTCACAGCAACCACTTGATAAAGAAGGTATATTTTACTAATAATGAAATTGCAACAAAAAGATCAACTTGCCCAAGACCACAAAACTTAGAACTGAACCAAGGCAATCTAATGCCACAGCCTATTCTCTTTAATTATCACGTCATACTGCAATTTTTTAAAAACTTCAAAACTACTTATCAACTCTGACTCCTCACTTTATAGACAAGAAGCCACGCACAAGGATTTCCCTGGTGGTCCAGTGGCTAAGAACCCACCTGCCAATGCAGGAGACACCAGTTCTACCCCTGGTCTGGGAAGGTGCCACACGCTGCGGAGCAACTAAGCCCATGAGCCACAACCACTGAGCTCATGTGTCTAGAAGCCATGCTCCGAGACAAGAGGAGCCACCGCAGTGAGAAGCCCTTGCACTTGAGAAAGCCTGAGTGCAGCAACGAAGACCCAGCATAGCCAAAAATAAATTTAAAAAAAATTAAAAATAAAAAAAAAGAAGAAATCAAACACAGTGTGCTCTGCTCAAGCTGAGTCATCTGATCCAACCCTCAGACCAATGAAGAAATCATTTTTACTAAATACTTTTTAACTCTGACAAAAAAGAAAGCCCCCTGCATATGCCAGAGACATCACAGCAGCTGTGTATGGTATTTTCCCAAGTTAAGCTCGATGAAGATGATGCGAGCATCCCGTCTCTCTGTGGCTTTGCTGGTTCCCAGTGCTTCTGCATCTACTTTCTCATTTGCTTTGACCTTGTGACCCCCCTGTCCTCCAGCCCACATCTGGAGCAGGTGACACCGATTCCTGCCTACATCCTGATCACAGGAAGACACACTAGCAGAACAGCAGCTGCTTCAGCACTGAGCCAGCATGTTCCTGCTCCCCTAGGCAGGGCGGCTCGGAACCTCCTACTTGGCCTCCCTTCCTCACCATCCTTCAGTCAAATTTGCTGTTGATCGCCTTCTCCCTTATGCTCTTGGGGTCCCCAGCCTGCAGCTGCTCTAGGCTAAAGAGGAAGGTGGATTTAGTATGTAAAGCATACTAACGCCTCTCTTCATTGCACTGTGCTCATACCCTAGAATTTCTTCTCACTCTCCTCTCTCTTAGAAAGCTGCAGAGTAGAATGGTGAGGAGGCTTTGAGGCCACCTGGATTCAAGATCCAGCTCTGTTACTTATTAGTTGTTACGATTTTAGGCAACTAACTCAGTTGCCAAGGCTCCATTTTCTTATGGATGAAATACGGAAAATGACTGACAGTAACCTATTTTATCAGATTATGAGGGTTAAATGAAAATTCACAAAAAGTCCTGACTACAGTGCCTGGCCCAGAATAAGGACTCAGAACAAATGGAATTACGATGATGCTTTTGCGGTCATACAGACCATTGCTGCTCCCTCTGTTCCTTGGCAGGGTGGCAGGAGGAGACTCTCAGGGCTAATATTCAACATATTTAGCATTCACACACGTGGCACAAGCCAGTATGACCCTCGTGCATAAGCCAGACCAACAGTCTACAGTCACTGGGCCAAAGTCACAGGACACCGCGCTGGTTCCAAATGGGCCCGAGGTTATCTCACACTGAGAACTCCAGAAGCACGAGAAAACACAAACTGCTGAGTATGTACACAGTGGGGCCCAACCTGCCTCTCTCTGTTATCTCCTGTCTCACCAGACCATACCCCATGCTCCAGTCACGGTGAACTCATGGTTCTAAACACTTTAATGTTGTTCACGCCTCTCTGTCTTTTCATGCACTGTTCTTTAGACCCAAACTACTCTTTCTTCTCTTCTCCAACAAGTGAAATGTTTATTAAACATACTTTAATACTTCAAGGTACAGTTCAAATATCACCTTTTCAACATTTAACTTTCTCACACAGAATTACCCTTCCTGCTGGTGTGTTCCCACTACACTTTGTACTTACTTCTGTTATAGCACTTAATATAGTATTGTCATTTTGTTTACACACTGATCTCCCTCATTGGACCCTGAGATCCTTACAGGCTGTTAAAGTGCTGCACTCAGTATGCCAGCAAATATGGAAAACTCAGCAGTGGTCACAGGATTGGAAAAGGTCAGTTTTTATTCCAATCTCAAAGAAAGGCAATGCCAAAGAATGTTCAAACTATGCACACCTATACTCATTTCACATGCCAGCATAGTAATGCTCAAAATTCTCCAAGCCAGGCTTCAACAGTACGTGAACCGAGAACTTCCAGATGTTCAAGCTGGACTTAAAAAAGGTAGACGAACCAGAGATCAAATTGCCAACATCTGATGGATCACAGAAAAAGCAAGGGAATTCCAGAAAAACATCTACTTCTGTTTCATTGACTGCACTAAACCTTTGACTATATGGATCACAACAAACTGGAAAATTCTTAAAGAGATGGGAATACCAGACCACCTTACCTGCCTCCTGAGAAATCTGCATGCAGGTCAAGAAGCAATAGTTAGAACCAAACATGGAACAACAGACTGGTTCCAAACTGGGAAAGGAGTACACCAAGGCTGTAGATTGTCATCCTGCTTATTTAACTTCTATGCAGATTACATCATGTGAAATGCCAGGCTGAATCACAAACTGGAATCAAGATTGCTGGGAGAAATATCAACAACCTCAGATATGCAGATGACACCACCCTTATGGCAGAAAGCGAAGAACAACATAAAATGCCTCTTGATGAAGGTCAAAGAGGAGACTGAAAAAGCTGGCTTAAAACTCAACATTCAAAAAAATGAAGATCATAGCATCCGGCTGCATCACTTCATGGCAAACAGATGGAGAAACAATGAAAACAGTGAGAGACTTTATTTTCTTGGGCTCCAAAATCACTGCAGATGGTGGCTGCAGCCACAAAATTAAAAGATGCCTGCTCCTTGGAAGAAAAGCTTTAACAAACCTAGACAGCATATTAAAAAGCAGAAACATTACTTAGCTGACAAAGGTCTGTCTAGTCAAAGCTATGGTTTTTCCAGTAGTCATGTATGCATGTGATAGTTGGACCATAAAGAAGGCTGAGTGCCAAAGAATTGATGCTTTTTAGCTGTGGTGTCGAAGACTCTTGAGAGTCCCTTGGACTGCAAGGAGATCAAACCAGTCAATCCTAAAGGAAATCAATCCTGAATATTCATTAGAAGGACTGATGCTAAAGCTGAAGCTCCAATACTTTGGCCACCTGATGAGAAGAGCCAACTCGTTAGAAAAGACTGATGCTGGGAAAGACTGAAGGCGGGAGAACAAGGGGACGACAGAGGATGAGATGGTTGGAGGGCATCACTGACTCAACGGACATGAGTTTGAGCAAGCTCCAGGAGATGGTGAAGGACAGGGAAGCCTGGCATACTGCATTCCATGAGGTCACAAAGAGTCGGACACGACTGAGTGACTGAACAACAACTGTGACTTTCTTGGCTTAGCAAGCAGATGTCATATAATACCTGTCTGGGACAAGGTAGACAGTTCATACGTATTTGCTGACTGAATGAATGAACCTCTTAGTCATGAGGAAATGATGTAGCTAAAATCAACTAACTTATTACTGTATCCAACTTTATGCAAGGTGTCTAATTGACATTTTCCATGCTGTAGCTCATCCACTCATAAAAATTCATTAATTTTAGTTTGAAAAGTTTTCTTATGTTTTCTATATCTTAGATTGAGGCAGAGCAAGGCCTCATAGGCAGGGCCTCATACTGAGGCAGTGCAAAATTATCTAAAAATGACAGAAATTATCTAAAAATGACAGCAGAAAAGAAAACCTGCAATACACTCTCCAGAGACAGCATGGCATGGTAGAAAGACGAGTACTAAATTCACAGATCCCAGGAACTGAAACCTGGGTGATTCCACACACTAGGTGAGGGAATTTCAGCCGTAAATTAATGTTTCTGAGGGAAAATTTTTTCTCACTTGTAAAAATGTGCACCATTCTACTGACAGTTCCCTAATATTGGTGATCCTCAGGAATACAGAAAATTGGAGAGGCATTAATAATACCTAGAATTTGGGTGGTATCATCAACTAAAACAGCAGATGAAATAAGATAAGTAGGTTTGAGGGAAGAAAATTAGTTCAATTTTGAATACACTGAGTTGCCTACGGGAAGTCCAGATAGAGCTGCCTGGCAAGACACTGAATATTTAAGGAGTGTTCCAGGCTGGAGATATAGACTCAAGAGTAGCGAGAGAATGGATGAGATCAGTCAGGAAGTGTGCCAAGTGAGAGGAACACAGGCCAAGGACTGAACCCACGGGAATGTCAACACTTAAGGGAAAGGTGGAAGAAATGAAGGAGAAAGAAGAGAAAGAATAGTCCAAGGTGTAAGATGAATTAGGCCTGGGAAGTAAAGAGCTGCAAGAATCAGGGAGTCATAAATAGTGCCAAATACAGCAAAGAGGTTCAGTGAGATAAGAACTGAAAAAAATATCGATTAGATTTGGCAATTTGAGATCACGGAGGATCTTATACTGAGAATGCGGTCAAGAGGGGAGGATGAGAGTCAGGCTGCAAGGATGGAGGAGTGGGTGGGAGATGCGCGGGTGGTGAGGGCAAGTCAAAGGCAACTCTAAAAGCTTCAGTGGCGTGGAAAGACAGATTACGCCTCCTGGGGGCATGGGGTCAAGCGTGGGTTGATGAAGATGGGAAGGCTTTGAGTACGTTTATAGGCTGAGGGGAAGAACCACTCTGAAAGGGAAAGACTGAAAGTACAGAAAAGAGAGGGGATGACTGAGAGTCAAGTGCCAGAGACGGTTGAAAGGCAGGGTCAAAGGCACAAGGAGCAGGACTGACCTTGAGAAGCAGATGGGTTGGGCACCTTATCCTCTGAAATTGGGGGACTCTTTTATTCAAACTTAATTCCACAGGCCAAAGTGTGTAGACTCACAGTGTCTGGAACATGACTGCTTCTTCAGAGCAGGTATCAAACATATCACTAGAATCAGAGTTGACAGAAATTTCATTTCATGGGGAAATCTTAATCTTGAATTCTGTCAAACAGAGTTATATACAAAGAATTTACAGCTCATGTAAATTTGGAATCGATCAGTAAGAGAAGCATCCCTCTGTACAATGATGTCACAGTCTTACTCTCCTTGACTTAGAAGGGATTTAAACTCTGGTAAATTATAAATCTAATAAATTAGAGATGATGATCAATATCACCGTAATCTTGAGACATCCTTCAACATTTAAATGGTCATTATTAAAAACCCCATTCAACAGGTTAATTCTTAATAGAATAAAATTATTTCATGACCTATGCTCTGTAGGAACTATCAGGGACCAATTCCTAAAATTACCAGTCAGTGGGATTTTACGGTTCAGATTTGCTAATAAAAATAATACACATCCAAGAATTCAGGTAAAAGCTGTTACACCACAATGTGGCTCAGAACTTTGGAGCTGCAACTCAGAACTTGTACAAGGTCCAGAAAAGACCTGAGGTTCTTTTCTGGGGAAAATGCTCGGTTTATCTATATGTGCCCCCATAGCTCACATGAATGCTGAAACCTACTGAACTCCCACCTATGTAAAAATCGGAGATTGGCAAACTCAACGGGGTAACAATACTGGCTTTTACACCACTCAGAATATCTGCAGTATGGGTCCTTTCAAAGATTATAATTTGACTTCCCTGGTGGCTCAGATGGTATAGGTCCTTTCAAAGATTATAATTTAGTACTTGCTAAAAGTCTATTTAAGACAGCATTGTAGCCCTTGATTCTTCTGGATTCTCCAAGTTTAGGTCTCTGTACCAAGGTTAGAGTACCACAATCTTTAAAGTACCTGGACTCTATTAACTTTATTAATGTACCTATCACTACCTGCAATAATTTTTATTTCTTTAACAGTCTACTATCTGTCTCCCCAACAAAAACTAACTTCCAAGCATAGTATATAGAACTTGCCTGCTTTGTTCCCAAGGGCATGGAACAGAACCTAGGCATGTAGAAATTGCTCAGTAACAATTTATCAAATTGTCAGATAAAGGACTGAATGTCCTTAAGCCTCTACAATCAATCACAAAGTCCTTTCAGTTTATACTCACTTTGGATGTCACCGAGTCCCCTCACTTTTCACTTGCACCCCTATCGTTTGTTTAGACCCTCACCATCACTACTTCATAGCCGGCCGCTCTGTCCAAGCTCTCTTTCCCTCTGGTCCATACCACACATCACTGTCACACTCACCTCCTGAAGGCACAACTTTAATCACATATCCTTACTCCCATTCAAAACTCTTCAGCAGTTCTCTATTACTTAACAAGTGAAGACCAGACTTCTCAGTCTAACATTACAAGCTCTCCATGACTTGGCTCCAGCACTCCCTTCCCAGAGTCACTGCCCACTCTCCAAATTCCAATCAAATGAGACGAGTTCACTTTCTCTTACACTGTCCTATGCCCTGGTTTCTGAGTCTTTGTTCATATTCCTCTCTCTGCCTATAATGTTACAGTCTATCTCTCATTTCTAAAATCCAAACCCTAATCCAAACATTACTCCTACTATGAAGAAAATAAGGCCTGTTCTGAGGCCCCCTATCAAAAGTGATATCACACTACACACTATTATGTTATAAGCTACATAAGGGTAAAAAACTGACTTTATTAATCTTTGTTTCTCACAAGTGAACCCAATACCCCCAAGGCCTCACACAGAGGAAGTACTCAAGAAGTAATGATTGAATAAACAGATTATATTTTATATGAGACAACCCAAACTAATATATATTCCATGTCAGTTTCTCTCATTTCCATTAGAGTCAGTTAATACTGGGAGGGTAACACAACTCCCACAGCCAAGAAAGCAGCAAAACAATAAAAGAAGACATGACAGAACAACTTACAATATTCAGGAAATTACAGCCTTTGTAAAATAAAGACTTGAGACCAATAAATCAAGAAGAGCGCTAGGTGGAGGCTATCACCTAGTGGTCTCTTGATGACATCGCTCCTCATTCTAAGGCTCTACAAGAGGAGAGGTCAGACTGGTGGCATTTGACAGTAGTTCAGCCCTCCAAAATCTCTAAAATATCAGGAAACCTATTTCCCGATCTACTTGTTCAGCCCCTAAAGGAAACTAATTCTTCAGGAAAGGAAAAGATACGCTGGTAATCGGTCTTTTCCCCCAGAGAGTTCCATTCAGTTTAGTAGATGGGAAAACTTTTCATTTGGGGAAAAAAAAACCCATGATGTACCCTTTCATGGTCAAAGCACTTAGAAAAGTACACTGTGTTTTCATATGCGTTACCTCACAAGAGTAACTCATTCATTTAACAGATACGGGTTGAACACTTACTACAGGGCATGAACACACTGCTCTGGCTAATGAGCTTACAAGAGGATGAACAAACAAACAAATATATCGTATGCTAGGTGTATAATGGAGAAAAATAAAGCAGGGCTGGTACAATAGGCTGTTTTGTTTCATACTGGGTAGACAAGAAATATTCTTTACAACAGCACTGTAGGATACCTGGGAGCTTAGTTATTAGCATAATTTTAATCTTCCAGATTAGGGAAACTGAGATGCTGAATGGTTAAGTGACATGCCGGAGATTCTCCAGAATCAGGTGGAAATGGGCTTAGAAACAAGGTTTCCCAACTTCTGGTCTATTACTAAAGGTATAAAAGAGGAATGTGATTTAAGAATGCTTAAGTTCCTTTCTATCTAGATAATCATACTCATGGAATAGAAAAGAACCCTGTATATGAATGTCATTAACCCATCACCCTTATAATGGCCTGCCAGCCACTAGCTCACAAGCATTTACCTCAATTTGATTTGGTGAATAAAATAATGGAAACATTTTGTTTTTTTTATATTGTTGCAAAACAGTTTTTTAAAACAAAGTTTTAAAACATCTAATTTTTATTTAAAACGGAAAGCAGCATCTAGGCTTATTATGCAAAAACAGGCAATGTAATACCCTATTAGCAATATTTCAAATCACACCTAATGAACATACTCTCCTTTAACTGTCTCTGCTCTGCACACCTGTTGCAAGTGTGTGAAACTAGATTCAGCAAGGATTTTCTGCCAGGAGCTCACAGGTCTGTGTGTGCAACAGCTTTAACAGTTCTTCATTTGAGGAAGCTGATGGCACTAATACTAGTGAGGTAAGGAGAAAACTGTCAGCGTTGCTGGGAACGGGGCCCTGCCACACCTAACCTGTTGTTCAGTCGCGCAGTCATGTCTGACTCTTTGAGACCCCATGGACTACAGCACACCAGGCTTCCCTGTCCTTCACTATCTCCCAGAGTTTGCTCAAACTCATGTCCGTTGAGTCAGTGATACCATCCAACCATCTCATCCTCTGTCGTCCCCTTTGCCTCCTGCCCTCAATCTTTCCCAGCATCAGGGTCTTTTTCAGTGAGTTGGCTCTTCGCATCAGGTGGCCAAAGTATTGGAAGTTAAACCTAAAAACCACTTCTTATCAAAGGTAGGGCTGAGATCTTAATGTGTTACAGAAATTCAGGAGGAGAAATCAGTTTCAACGTAAAGAATCAAGTTAGGCTATTAGGAAGAAGAGGCTTCAGGGCTAGGCCTGGATGAATCGGGAGAGTGTCACGAGGTGAAGTTAAAGGACGGAGTATATTCCAAGAGGAGGGAATGAAGACCAGAAGGCAGGGAGGACACTAGGGAAACACAATAGCTTGCTACAGCTAAACATATATGATAGGCATACATGTAAAATACAGTCTAGTTGCCCACTCTTACCTTGCAGATATTACAGACAAGGAAACTGAAGCCCAGAGAATTTAAGTGATTTGGCCAAGGGCAGACAAGGGGCAAAGGCAGAACTAAAATGAAGGTTTTTATATTCCCAGTAGGTACTCTTTTCACTGCACCATTCTGCCGGTAAGCTCGGGGATTGATAATTAAAAGGAAAGATAATTTTCCTTTGAAAGTAAAAAAATGTGAAGACGTAGGTTAAGTAAAAGTGTCGTGTGTTAGTCGCTCAGTCTTGTCTGACTCTACGGACTGTAGCCTGCCAGGCTCCTCTGTCCAGGGAGTTCTCCAGGCATGAATACAGGAGTGGGTAGCCATTCCCTTCTCCAGGGGATCTTCCTGACCCAGGGATTGGACCTGTGTCTCCTGCATTGCAGGCAGATTCTTCATGGTCTGAGCCACCAGGGAAGCTCTGGTTAAATAAATTCCCTCCAAATTACAGGTATAGCTGAACAGCGGTAGCAATACTGATACTGAGCCCAAGTCTCTTGAACAAACTGTCCAGGGCTACCAGACTACTTAGAGCTCCTTCGCTTGAGAAGGTAAAATAATGGAGCTAACACAAAGACCTTCCTTCCCCTGAGAAGCATGGCATTTCTTAGGACCCATGCTAAGAAGGGTTATTACACCACAGGAATCATCAGGGATGTGAGTGAAAAAGCAGGTCCCCCCCGGCCCATCTCCATATTTGCATGTCTAGTTTCAGAAGAACTGAACCAACTGAGACAGAAGGTCAATTAATGAAAAATTAGAAAAGTGGAAAACTAGAAACACGTTGTAACAAACTGACAGGAGGCACTGGCTTTTGACAAAGTTATTTTACATTATTAAACTTATAAAATGAGGAGGCTGAACTAGATGATGTCTAAGGACACCATATTCTAATTTTCTATGGTTCTAGGTTGACTCCAATTTGCAAGAAAAGACAGACATGAAAACTTGAAGGTAAACTGAACTTTAGGAAACTATATGTACTTTTTTAATGCAATAGGTATGTACCCTATTTAAAAGCACATAATCAATCCTATAATTTGGATTTTTGTTATAGGACTTTCTTACAAGAGAGCATATCCACTGAACAAAAAGGATACACATAACAGTCACTGGTTTTCAGGAACAGGAGAAAGAGTAGAAGCTAACTCTGAAGGCCTTCTTTCAACTTAATCCATAGATTTTCTTGCTGCCAACTTAAGACAGCTCTTAGAAATATACAAGGCCGTTTAAAATTCAACAAATTGCTATAAGCAAACATGGCCCATTCTTTTTAACTTTGCATAATATTTCATAAAACAAAAAAATCAAGAGTCATTTAACCACTCACTATACAGAAAATAAATAATTTTTAAAAATTCAACAAGTTATTATTAAGAATTGGAGAGTTTAGTTTGTAGTGAAGACAGAAAGACTAGGAGCAACAAAGAAAAAGTCCTTGGTTTGAGTCACTAAAGAAAGTGTGGAAGGGGAGAAATGAACTGAAAATTTACCCTGTTAAAACTTAAGATTCTACAGTATGAAAGAAGGGAAAACAAATAACAAAATTAAGACTTTAATTGACTTTAAAAAATAACAGAAAGAAAACCAAGAACAAAGGCATTCACGGAGGTTCAAGTTCCTAAAAATGACTTGTTTGTTTTTGCTTGTACATATACTGTTATAAATAGCTTCCCTCATAGCTCAGTCAGTAAAGAATCTGCCTGCAATGCAGGAGACCTGGGTTCAATTCCTGGGTCAGTAAGATCCCCTGGAGAAGGAAATGGCTACCCATTCCAGGATTCTTGCCTGGAGAATTCCATGGACAGAGGAGCCTAGCAGGCTACATACAGTCCATGGGGTCACAAGAGTTGGACACGATTTAGTGACTAAACCACCACCACCATACTGTGTAAAGAAACTCTGGAAGATACTAATAGTGCTTACCTGTTCAGGGAGGCAGGACATGCACAGATGAGAGATGGGTATAAACGGGAGACTTTTTACTGAGGTCTTCTTTACTGAATAGCTTTTACTGAATTTTTAACCATGGAAACATATTACCTATTTTATTTTTATTTTTTGGCTACAGCACACGGCTTATGGGATCTCAGTTTCCCAGCCAAGGATCAAACCCGCACACCCTGCAGTGGAAGCATGAAGTCTTAACCACTGGATCACCAGGAAAGTCCTTATATTACCTATTTTTAATATTAAATACATTTAAAAGTTTAAATGTCCTTTAAATTCAATTATTTTCAGGTAACACTTGAAAAACAAGAAAGTCAAAGAACGGAGACATCCAAACAAAGTACCAAGAAGTGAAGAACATGTTGTAGCACCGGGAGGTCTGAGACAATTCAAGGAAAGGGTGATCTGGATTGTGGAGGACAATCTGGGGAAGTCAGGTGAAAAGTTAAATGAACACCACTGTTCAGGGCCCCACGCAACTCACGACAGCTCACACCAGTGCCAGCTTGTACAACAGTACCTTGAAAATGGGATACACATATCTTATGGCCCTGTGTCCCTGGACACTGTAAAGTCTACAATGGATGAAACCAGAACTTTACTAATAGGGAACTAGTTTTCTTTCATCCTCTAAAATAAAGAGAGAAGGAAATGAGAAACCAGTTTCCATGAGTCCCAAAAATGATGAATGAGGTAGAAAATGAGAACCAAAAAGAAAAAAATTAAGAAATCCATTTGTAGCATTAAGCAAAGAAAAGAGATTTTACTTTGCAAGAATTACTTAAGGCAGCCCTTGAGAAACAAACAGAAAGAATGTCCTCTTAAGGTCATTTCTCCTCTCAGGATGTTTTGGTTTGTGGGTTGATTCCCAGTGTGCTTCCTCGTAGGGGAGACCTTGCTAATCCAGCCCAGTGAAAGGCCTATTTGGTAAGAAGTATTAGTAATGCTGGTGAAGATATGCAAGTGAATTTAAACAAGCCTATTTCTTTAATCAACTGAAAAAGTCCTTATTTAAAAATAAAATTAATACCTCTGAAGTGCTACTAATGCTCTCTCTTGTCATGGGTGTTTATTTGCTTTATAATAATCATTAAACTAAGCATTTATATTTTATATATATATAAAAGCATTTATATTTTAAGAATTTTTCTGCATGGTGGTGTATTTTGTTTTTGTTTTTTTTTTTAAGAATTTTAAAAACACAATTAAAGTTATCCTTTTCATAAATTATTTACCCTGTGGTGAGGCCAAAGGCCAAAATCAGATTTCCTATCATGAAGAGTCAGTCCCCTACTGGACTGCCATTAACATCTGGCCTACCCAAAAAGGGGTAGCCATTAGGGCCAGAGACCCACTGTCTTTGGGTCCTCACTTCCAAGTTAGCACCACTGAAGTCTAAGGCATTGGGAATGAAAAGAGGCTGTCTACAGGGCAGGAACCAGGGGAAAAGGCATGCAAAGGAAAACTAGGTTCTGACAATGAACCTAGCTCTCTAGTTTTAAGAAGACGAAATTTAATTTGTATCTGAGTTGGAAAAACAAATAGTTCAAATAAAAGCAAAGAGGTTTTAGCCACCTGAAAGGCCAGGGTCCAAAGGGCCTTACCTATCGGTTTATTGCCATAAGGCTTCTCTGGTGGCTCAGAGGGTAAAGCATCTGCCTGCAATGCAGGAGACCCAGGTTCAATCCCTGGGTCGGCAAGATCCCCTGGAGAAGGAAATGGCAACCCACTCCAGTACTCTTGCCCGGAAAATCCCGGTCAGGGGAGTCTGGTAGTCTACAGTCCATGGGGTTGCAAAGAGTTGGACTTTCACTTTATTGCCATAGGAGTATTTTCTGAAAAAGTTCTACTAAGACTATGGATGCAAGAGCAGGAAAGAGGAGGGAAATATATCTTAAAATATTTCAAAATTTTACAATCAACAAAATATTCTTCTGAAAACAGCCTAAGATTCCATGTTTCCTTATTTACTAACCCAGATATTTAAACCTTGTCTCCTTCCTCACCCACCTACCCCTATTCAGCAAAGGCCCAGATTAAAACTTTAGATTTTAAAAGAGGGATAAGTAAACAAGGAAATCAAAGACACTTAATGAAAACTTAGCTCCAGAATTTGACACTTGACCAAGTCCTTAGAGGTCTTGTTCAACCTCTCAGTTTCTACCACGTCTATGAGACATTTAGGCAGAGTGGTGAAGTGACTTGCTAAAGGACATGAACTAGTTTTGAGAAGATTTTTTTCTTTATTTACTACTTTCCCCCACCATGAACTATTTGTGGCAGCTTAAAAAACACACATACTAAAAAGATAACTATAAATAATAAACATGGTGAATTATGATAAAGCAAGGATTTCTTCTAATCTAGTACTTTTTATATCATATGATGTTTTGTTCCTTAAACTTTCTAAATTTTTCAGTAGAAGTTATAGGCTACCGATTCTGCTTTGTTCCCAGTAGATAGCTGTTCTGAGCTGCAAGAGAAGTGAGCAGGTGAAGGGTCATTTTGTGTAGACAATTACTCAACTGTTTTTGCCACTCGGAACTAAGATGCCTCCACAACTATAGCTTAATCTGTTCACCTCGAGTCTTACTTCTGGCCAGTTGTTAAGACAAAGAAACAGAAATTTCTTCTCAAACTGAGACTGAAAGGCAATTTTAGTTAAGGTCAGTTTAGAAGGCAGTTTGGTTAATAAAGGCAGTTAAGCTTCATATTTGTAAATATATAATTACACAAAGTCCTTTTCCCCTTCATCTGGAAACATGTATGGATTTAATTCTTTCAATGACACCTGTCAAATGAGGGATCTCTAACATGCTATCTGATGTCAGCCTTTAGCATTTATGGCTAATTACTTGGCTTTTGGATCAACTGGGGGCTTTGCTTCTTCACTTGTTGCTTAGTTTCAAAAGATAATCATGAGAAAGAAACCCAAAGTTTGGTCAAATATGTTAGGGAAATTTGTAACTCTTGGCCAAATGAAGATCAGTATTTCTTTCACTCACACTCCCTGCTAGCAGGAATAACAGAACTGATTCTCATGTTAAGAATCAGTGCTGGCGGAACTCAGATAACGTGTAACAAGGCCAAAGACCTGGCCTTCTCACTGGCCCAGTTTGGTTTACTCTATTCTATTCCTGTCCCCAGTGGTTATGATCTAATGTCACAAAGGAGGTGAGGTTAGAGTACAAATTCATCTCTATTACATTAACAATAGGCTCTGTCGATACTGCAATATCATTTTTATATTTAAAGATAGGATTCTGAATGTGTGTGTGAGCAAGATTCTACAGGGCTGTACCATCTCTCAGTATGCCAATTTTTCTTGCACTATATCAAACAGTCCCCATTTCATTTATGTAACTCCTTTTTTTTAAAATAAATATTTTTCTGATTTGACATGGAGCCAAAAACAGAAGTCTTATTAACAGATTGAGAAGTGCCAAGACCCACAAATGACTCTTGGTAGCAATTAAACCAAAAAAGAACCCCCATAAACCGGAACTGAAACAAAAGTTTAACTACTTATCCAAACTCTGGCAAAGAGACACAACTCTTTCTCCCCCTCTCCCCTAAGCCTGTTAGGAAAGGGGGATCTGAAGCTGCTGCTCCTTCTCCTCCAACTCACTTTCTGCGTCAAATAGTATGGGTCAAAGTCCTCCAGGGGAACCGCGACCAAGCCTTGTGGGATGTCCCCATAGATGAAAGGCAAACTCTTCCCTGCCTCCAGGTCACTGTTTGGCTTGGGCTTGCTGTCCTCATCGTCCTCCCGATGACTGCCATCGGCCTTGGGCGGCTTCTTGAGCTTGCTTTCGGCGATGCGCCTCTCGATGTTTGCCAGTGACTCAGGGGTGAAAGGCTTGAAACTATCAGGGCCTGGTGGTGCGAGCAGCCGCGCTGCCATCTTCTCATCCTGCAGCAGCTTCGTTAGTTATGCTGCGTCCAGGACAGGTCAGCTCTGGAAGAAACAGCAACACAGACCGCATTAATCAATCACTACTCTAAAAGGAGGCCAGACCAAACCACCTCACGCTCAACCTCTATTCACAGTCTTCGCAACATGTAGTTTCTTCCATGACACGGTTATTTTTCTCTTCAGAAAATCTGTGGCACGAATGGACAAGGCAATGTTCATAACCACCCCCTCAGGGGAATGAGCAGCCAAGGAGATCAAAACATGGGGGTCTTCTGGATTGCTAGTTTTTATCACTGACTTAGACACAACTCCCCTGGTGGCTCAGACGGTAAAGCGTCTGTCTACAACCGGGAGACCTGGGTTTGATCCCTAGGTCGGAAAGTTCCCTGGAGAAGGAAAAGGCAACCCACTCCAGTACTCTTGCCTAGAAAATCCCATGGACGGAGGAGCCTGGGGTCCATGGGTCGCAAAGAGTCGGACCTGACTGAGCAACTTCACTTTCACTTTTGACACAACTCACCATCAGGGACCAACTCCAAAGATACATTCCATACCCTCTATGTTTAAGTGAAGAAAGTCAGACAAATACAAGTACTATATGCTATCACTGTATGTGGAATCTAAAAATGACAAAAGACTAGAGAATATAACAAAAAAGAAGCAGACTCACAGTTATAGAGAAGAAATCACTGGTTCGTTGTTTAGTTGCTAATTCGTGTCCAACTCTTTTGCGACCCCATGGAATGTAGCCTGCCAGGCACCTCTGTCCATGGGATTTCCCAGGCAAGAATATTGGAGTGGGTTGTCATTTCCTTCTCCAGGGAACGTTCCCGACCCATGGATTGAACCCATGCCTCCTGTATCGGCAAGTGGATTCTTCACCACTGAGCCACCAGGGAAGCCCACACTAGTGGTTACCAGTGAAGAAAGGGGAGGAAAGGGGGGTAATATAGGGATGAAGAGATACAAACTATTAGGTATAAAATAAGCTACAAGGATATAAAGGACAACACAGGGAATGTAGCCAATATTTTATAATAACTATAAATGGAATATAACCTTTAAAAATTGTGAATCACAAAATTATATACCTGTAACTTATATAATATTGTACAGCAACTATACTTTAATAAAAAACAGAAAAGATTTTCCTATGGACAACATTTTAAAAAAAGGTATATTCCATACTCTCAGGGAACGTCTATTCTAAGTAGATGAGGATATTTAACACGACCCGGAGGTGCACATCTATGCTCAAGTTGTCTTCCTCTCCCAGAACTCTACTCCCTAAAGACAGGCTCTTTCTTCCAAGGACCACACAAGGGCAAACTGTCACTCTTTTCACATTTCAGCTTCTGAAAACACTAAACCCTTCAAAACTTTGGAGGCAGAACAAATAACATAAAAGCACTTCCATGGGCTTTGGCTCTTTTGTTTCAAGTTCTTTTTCAATTCACAAAGTTTTGTAAAAATCGGTCTGGGATAAAAGTCCAGACCAAGCTGATGACCAAGCTCATGCCAGAGAAAATCACAAAGCAATTTTCTTCAAGTAGAGGGCAGACATTGCTCCACGTACCTCCCACTCAGCAACAGGAAAGCAAGTGGAGGCGGAATCTTAGACACTTTCCTCTGAGGCAACAGCCTTGCAGGGTGAATGACAGCAGAAAGGCCCCTGAGCTGGGCTCACGCCAGAAGGGCAGGAAGTGAGAACTGAATCACAATTCACATTTCCTTCTCAACAGAGAACCTGAAGGAGTGCCATACTAGAGCCAACGATTTCTGAGCAAGGTATCTGAAAAGCCCATTTTCATGTATGTTTATACAGAGCCCTAGGTTACTGAAATACACATCTGGGAACAAGGGGCTCCCTAATGTCAAAGCCACAGTGTTACAAAGGCCACAGCAGGTGCGTCTCCCTGTGAAAACTCTAGTGGTGTGGTGTTGCTGCTTCTCCCTTTCATCGTGTGAGCTCTACAGACTATCCAGGAAACTGTCTTAAAAGGCCAAAGACTGTTCCTTTCCTCCCACTTAGCCTTTAGGGTCCTCTTCAAGGCAAGTATCCATAAAACTTGAGGCTCCTCAAGAGAACAGTAGTAGAGTTATCTTTAAATAATTTGGCAGTGAAATACCCAAGGGCTCTTTCCATATTACGAATACACCTGCAGAGAGCCCCAATTCTCCAATGGTGGCAAGGTGGTGGTGGCATTTTCCAAAGGCAGTGCATGGTATCCATGCGGGCTGATCACTCACTGGGCTACAGACTGGCACCAGGGAGGCCAGAACCACAAGTCTGCTCCCACTGCACGCACACAAAACGCCGTCCCACAGATGGCAGGATCAAAGAAATCATTTCACGTATGAGGCATGGGATTTTAGAGCTGCGAGCGATTTTATATATCCAGACCATTTCAAGAATTAGGAAACTTGCAGTCAAAAGAGATGAAACAACTTGCCCAAAGTCACATGGCCAGGGGAAAAAAATCACAAAGAACTCTGACTCCTCCTGCTCATACTTCTTTTATTATGACAAGTATCAGTTGCCCATCTTCTGATCCTACTCCGACTCCCACTACTCCTCAACAGGAATAATCTGGTTCAAGCAAATCACAGGCTAATGCCAATGGTTCTACTGATCTAAGACTTTACTCATATTGTTTTCCCCAAACTTAAAATTCCTTTCCTCTCATCAGTCTCCGAATTGCCTCCAATAAAACCTCACTCCTCCAGAGAACCTTCCCATCAACTCCAGGCTTTACTAATTTTTTCCATGTGTGAACTCCTACAGCTTTGTCATGATCACAGCTAACATTCATCACATGTTTGCTATGTTCAGGTATTGTTCCAAGCTCCTTGCTTGTATTAAGTCATTTAATCTCCAGAAAAAATTCAAAGGTAGATATTATTATTGTCCCCATTTAACAGATGAGGAAAAAGAGGAAGAGACCTAACTAACATAGCTTGTCCAAAGCTACACAGCTGAAAAACAACAAAGTCAGGATTCAAGACATCCTATTCACATTTGTTTTGGCTCTCCGTTATTAATCACTTGCACTATGTAAATCCTCAGAGGGCTTGAGGAGTATCTTAAACTTCTTTTGTATCCTTTTCAGAGAGAATAAGATTATGCCTGGAACCCATAATTGGTCCAATACCTGGGACTCCTTGGCTTCCGTAGCCACACTCATTCTCAGCCCTGGGTCACCCTCGGTTTCTCTTAGAGGGCAAGGAATACTGCAAAAGGAAGTCACTGCAGATGCTGACAAATTCCTGTGACCTGAGTGCACACACCTGGGCTCGTCACAGGTAATGCCATCCTACAAGAAGTCCTCTGCCTTTGCCTTTGTTTACCCCTGCCTTCTCCAAGACCAAGTTCCCTCAGTGATCCCTGCTCTCCATCACATTCTCAATCTTTACTTTTCCTCTCCTACTTCTGTATATTCTCCCTTTATATCGTCACACCCCCCACCCCCCGCCCCGCCAACCACCTTCATTTGGCTTACATGATCCTGGTTCTCTTTTGATACCCTGGTTCTATCCATAATTGCAGTCTCTTCTTCCTCTACCACATTTTGCTTCTCTAAGGGCTGGCTGGCTTTCTACAATCTCTCTGCATCTCTCCTTCTTTTAGGGATCTCATCTACTCAAAATAATCTCTTTTCAGATTTCTGAGTGAAATCTGCTTTTCAGATTTCTGTCACCAGCCCTGCCTGCTCTTCTGGGCCCCACAACTGCCTGTCACCACTTCACAATTAAAGCATTTGAAACCACTCATCCTTTTACTTCCAAAACAGATTCCTGCACCTGGCTTTCTTAATTCTGTTACTGGACCATCGTTTCTCCAGCCATCTCGTGTGGAGCCTCAGTCCTCTTTGCCCCATCATCCTTATTGTCCTTGACCAATCAGTCATCAGCCTCACGAAGTCTTCCTCCTTCAGAGTTTCCATTTTCAACCTAATTCAGGTCCTACTGCAATACCTTCCCACCTGTGGACCGGTCCTCAGTCCACTAGGCACATCTCCAAAGATCTGTTTCCCTAAAACTCTGCTTCCGTTATGTCATTGCCCTCCCTTGAATCTAGTGGAATTACAGAACGGAATCCAAACTCCTGCCATTTCACTGCCATTCCAGGTTTCTACAAACTTACACTTCTCAAATATTCACCTACAAGTTTATACCTCTCAAACATCTTTTTATACTGCTTCCCTACTCTGGGGACTCATTTTTGTTTTAATTTTCTAGCTTTTTTTTTTAAGGTAGGACAATAAAGTGTACAAATCTTAAGTGCACAGATTGGTTATTTTGTAACATGTATATTATGTATTAATATGTATACACCACATAATAATATAATATCAGTGTAACTACCACTCAGATCAAGATACAGAAGATTTATTCCCAGTTCCCTAAATGGCTCTCTTGTGCTCCCCTATCAATAACCACTGTGACCATCCCTGCCCAGCAGAAGCTATTCTGACATCTATCATCATAGATTAGTTTGACTTTAGTAGAATATAATATACTCTTCAAACTCAGGTTTCTTTCATTCAACACTGTTTCTGTGAAATTTACCTTTATTGTGGTGTAGCAGTGTTCATTCTTTTTATTGCTCTATAGTATTCCACCTAAGAATACAGCACAATTTATTCATCTATTCTACTCTGGTAGACATTTAGGTTGCTTACAGTTTTAGTCTATCATAAGTAAAAACTGCTCAGAACCTTTCTGGGCATGCCTCTTGGTGGCCACATGTGCTCCTCTCTTTCCAGCATATAGGCGGGAGTGGAATACTGGGCTCAGAAGAGGGCATGTGTTTATTTAGCTTTAGTGACAGTTCAATCAGCAAGATAAGAGGGTTCCAGTTACTTCAACCAACAAGACAAGAGGGTTCCAGTTGCTCCACATGCTCACCAACACTGAGAAATGACAGTCCCCTTAATTTTATCCAGTTCTAGTGAACATATATATAATGATATCTCACGGTTTAAACAAAAAAAAAACTTAATGAGGTGAAATTAACCGTTTTAAAGGGAACAACTCAGTGGCAATTAATTCATGCACAATATAGCACAACCACCTCCTCTGCATGCGTGCTAAGCCACTTCAGTCGTGTCCGACTCTGTGATCTTATGGACTGTAGCCCACCAGGCTTCTCTGTCCATGGGATTCTCCAGGCAAGAGTACTGGAGTGGGTTGCCATGCCCTTCTCCAAGGGATCTTCCTGACCCAGGGATCAAACCTGCGTCTCTTATGTCTCCTGCGTCAGCAGGCGGGTTCTCTTTTTTTCAATTATTTTAATTGAAGGATAATTACTTTACAATATTGTGATGGTTTTTGCCATACATCGACATGAATCAGCTACAGGTGCATATATGTACTCCCATCCTGAACCCTTCACCCACCTCCCTCCCCACCCCATCCTTCTGGGTTGTCCCAAAGCACCAGCTTTGAGTGCCCTGCTTCATGCACTGAATTTGCACTGGTCATCTATTTACATACAGTAATACACATGTTTCAATGCTATTCTCTCAAATCATCCCACCCTCACTTTCTCCCACATGGTCCAAAAGTCTGTTCTTTTTAATCTGTCTCTCTCTCTCTTTTTTAATTTTTTACTGAAGGATAACTGCTTTACAGAATTTTGTTATTTTCTGTCAAACCTCAACATGAATCAGCCATAGGTATACACATATCCCCTCCCTTTTGAACCTCCTTCCCATCTCCCTCCCTATCCCACCCCTCTAGATTGATACAGAGCCCCTGTTTGAGTTTCCTGAGTCATACAGCAAATTCCCATTGCTGATCTACTTTACACGTGGTAATGTAAGTTCCCATGTTACTCTTTCCATACATCTCACCCTCTCCTCCCCTCTCCCCATGTCCATAAGTCTATTCTGTATGTCTGTTGCTGCCTTGTAAATAAATTCTTCAGTACCATTTTTCTAGATTCCATACATGTGCATTAGAACACAGTATTTATCTTTCTTGTTCTGACTCACTTCACTCTGTATAATAGGTTCTAGGTTCATCCACCTCATTAGAACTGACTCAAATGTGTTCCTTTTTATGGCTGAGTAACATTCCATTGTATACATGTACCACAACTTCCTTATCCATTCATCTGTCGATGGACATCTAGGTTGCTTCCATGTTCTAGCTGTTGTAAACAGTGCTACAATGAACAATGGGATACATGTGTCTTTTCCAATTTTGGTTTCCTCAGGGTATATGCCTAGGAGTGGGATTGCTGGGTCATATGGTGGTTTTATTCCTAGTTTTATAAGGAATCTCCATACCATCTTCCATAGTGGCTGTATCAATTTACATTCCCACCAACAGTGCAAGAGCGTTCCCTTTTCTCCACACCCTCTCCACCATTTACTGTTTGTAGACCTTTTTTTTTAAATTTTATTTTATTTTAAACTTTACAAAATTGTATTAGTTTTGCCAAATATCAAAATGAATCCGCCACAGGTATACATGTGTTCCCCATCCTGAACCCTCCTCCCTCCTCCCTCCCCATACCATCCCTCTGGGTCGTCCCAGTGCACTAGCCCCAAGCATCCAGTATCGTGCATCGAACCTGGACTGGCAACTCGTTTCATACATGATATTTTACATGTTTCAATGCCATTCTCCCAAATCTTCCCACCCTCTCCCTCTCCCACAGAGTCCATAAGACTGTTCTATACATCAGTGTCTCTTTTGCTGTCTCGTACACAGGTTATTGTTACCATCTTTCTAAATTCCATATATATGCGTTAGTATACTGTATTGGTGTTTTTCTTTCTGGCTTACTTCATTCTGTATAATAGGCTCCAGTTTCATCCACCTCATTAGAACTGATTCAAATGTATTCTTTTTAATGGCTGAGTAATACTCCATTGTGTATATGTACCACAGCTTTCTTATCCATTCATCTGCTGATGCACATCTAGGTTGCTTCCATGTCCTGGCTATTATAAACAGTGCTGCGATGAACATTGGGGTACACGTGTCTCTCTCCCTTCTGGTTTCCTCAGTGTGTATGCCCAGCAGTGGGATTGCTGGATCAAGGCAGTTCTATTTCCAGTTTTTTAAGGAATCTCCACACTGTTCTCCATAGTGGCTGTACTAGTTTGCATTCCCACGAACAGTGTAAGAGGGTTCCCTTTTCTCCACACCTCTCCAGCATTTATTACTTGTAGACTTTTGGATCGCAGCCATTCTGACTGGTGTGAAATGGTACCTCATAGTGGTTTTGATTTGCATTTCTCTGATAATGAGTGATGTTGAGCATCTTTTCATGTGTTTGTTAGCCATCTGTATGTCTTCTTTGGTGAAATGTCTATTTATAGAAAGCTCAGAGATAAATCCACGCACATATGGACACCTTATCTTTGACAAAGGAGGCAAGAATATACAATGGATTAAAGACAATCTCTTTAACAAGTGTTGCTGGGAAATCTGGTCAACCACTTGTAAAAGAATGAAACTAGAACACTTTCTAACACCATACACAAAAATAAACTCAAAATGGATTAAAGATCTAAACGTAAGACCAGAAACTATAAAACTCCTAGAGGAGAACATAGGCAAAACACTCTCTGACATACATCACAGCAGGATCCTCTATGACCCACCTCCCAGAATATTGGAAATAAAAACAAAAATAAACAAATGGGACCTAATTAAACTTAAAAGCTTCTGCACATCAAAGGAAACTATTAGCAAGGTGAAAAGACAGCCTTCAGAATGGGAGAAAATAATAGCAAATGAAGCAACTGACAAACAACTAATCTCAAAAATATACAAGCAACTCCTACAGCTCAACTCCAGAAAAATAAATGTTTCTAGACTTTTCGATGATGGACATTCTGATCAGTGTGAGGTGATGTCTCATTGTGGTTTTGATTTGCATGTCTCTAATAATGAGCGATGTTGCGCATCTTTTCATGTGTTTGTTAGCCATCTGTGTGTCTTCTTTGGAGAAATGTCTGTTTAGGTCTTTCCCTCACTTTTTGATTAGGTTGTTTGTTTTTCTGGCATTGAGTTGTATGAGCTGCTTGTATATTTTGGAAATTAATAGTTTGTCAGTTGTTTCATTTGCTATTATTTTCTCCCATTCTGAGGGTTGTCTTACCTTGCTTATAATTTCCTTTGCTGTGCAAAAGCTTTTAAGCTTAATCAGATCCCACTTATTTACTTTTGTTTTTATTTCTGTTACTCTAGGAGGTGGGTCACAGAGGATCTTGCTTTGATTTATGTCATCAAGTGTTCTGCCTATGTTTTCCTCTAAGAGTTTTATAGTTTCTGGTCTTACATTTAGGGCTTTAATCCATTTTTGAGTTTATCTTTGTGTATGGTGTGAGGAAGTGTTCTAACTTCATGCTTTCACACATAGCTGTCCAGTTTTCCCAGCACCATTTATTCAAGAGGCTGTCTTTGCCCCATTGTATATTCTTGCCTCCTTTGTCAAAAATAAGGTACCCCTAGGTGCATGGGTTTATTTCTGGGCTATCTTGTTCCATTGTTCTGTATTTCTGTTTTTGTGCCAGTACCATACTGTCCTATGACTGTAGCTTTGTAGTATAACCTGAAGTCAGGAAGGTTGATTCCTCCAGCTCCATTCTTCTTTCTCAAGACATCTGTGTCTCTTTTGCTGCCTTGCATATAGGATCATCATTACCATCCTTCTAAATGCCATATATATGCATTAATATACAGTGTTGGTGTTTCTCTGACTTACTTCACTCTGTATAATAGGTTCCAGTTTCATCCACCTCATTAGAACTGACTCAAATGTGTTCCTTTTAATAGCTGAGTAATATTCCATTGTGTATATGTATCACCACTTCCTTATCTATTGGTCTGCTAATGGACATTTAGGTTGTTTCCATGTCCTAGCTATCGCAAACAGGCTGCCAACAAACACTGGGGTACACGTGTCTCTTTTAATTCTGGTTTCCTCGGTGTGTATGCCCAGCAGTAGGATTGCTGGGTCATATGGCAGTTCTCGGAGAAGGCAATGGCACCCCACTCCAGTACTCTTGCCTGGAAAATCCCATGGATGGAGGAGCTGGAAGGCTGCAATCCATGGGGTCGCTGAGGGTCGGACACAACTGAGCGACTTCACTTTCTCTTTTCACTTTCATGCATTGGAGAAGGAAATGGCAACCCACTCCAGTGTTCTTGCCTGGAGAATCCCAGGGACGGGGGAGCCTGATGGGCTGCCGTCTATGGGGTCGCACAGAGTCGGACACGACTGAAGTGACTTAGCAGCAGCAGCAGCATGGCAGTTCTATTTTCAGTTTTTTTAGGAATCTCCACACTGTTCTCCATAGTGGCTGTACCAGTTTGCATTCCCAACAACAGTGTAAGAGGGTTCCCTTTTCTCCACGCTCTCTCCATCATTTATTGTTTGTAGACTTTTTGATGGTGGCCATTCTGACCAGCGTTGAGTTAATACCTCATTGTGGTTTTGATATGCATTTTTCTAATAATGAGTGATGTTGAGCATCTTTTCGTTTATTAGCCATCTGCATGTCTTCTTTGGAGAAATGTCTGTTTAGTTGTTTTGACCACTTTTTGATTGGGTTGTTCGTTTTTCTAATATTGAGCTATATGAAATGCTTATATATTTTGAATATTAATTCTTTGTCAGTTGTTTCATTTGTTATTATTTTCTCCCATTCTGAAGGCTGCCTGTTCACCTTGCTTATAGTTTCCTTCATTGTGCAAAAGCTTTTAAGTTTAATTAGGTCCTATTTGTTTATTTTTGTTTTAATTTTCATTACTCTGGGACGTGGGTCATAGAGGATTTGCTGTGACTTATGTCAGAGAGTGTTCTGCCTATGTTTTCCTCTAAGAGTTTTATAGCTTCTGGTCTTACATTTAGATCTTTAATGCATTTTGAACTTATTTTTGTATATGGTGTTAGAAAGTGTTCTAGTTTCATTCTTTTATACGTGGTTGACCAGTTTTCCCAGTACCACTCACTGGCAGGTGGGTTCTTTACCACTAGCACCACCTGGGAACCCCCAACTACCACCTCTATGTAGTTCTAAAACATTTCCATCACTTCAAAGTAAAACCTTTATCCGTTAATCAATTTTTCTCCATCCCTCTTCCCTATACCCACCCAACCCCAACCTCCTCAGCTTTTGGCAACCATGGTGCTCAGTCTCTATAATCTACTGATTGATCTATTCTGGAAATTCATATAAATGGAATCATACAATATGTAACCTTTCGTGTCTGGCTTCTTTCATTCACACTTAGCATGTACCAGTACTTCACTCCTTTCTATGGATGAAAAATGTTTCATTACATGTATGTATCATAATTTATGTATTCATCCATCCACTGAGGAACAACCGGGTGGGGTTCTTTCCACTTCTTGATTATTGTGAATAGTACATGCACATGTACTTATTTTAGGCCCTGTTTTTAGTTCTTTTAAGTATATACTTAGGAGTAGAAGTGCAGGGTCATATGGTAACTCTGTATTTTACTTTTTGAGGAAATACCAAACCATTTTTCCACAGAGGTGAAACCATTCTGCTTCTCACCCAGCAAGGTTCCAATTTCTTTACATCTTAGCCAACACATATTTTCCTTTTCTTTTTTTTTAACAGCCATCTTAGTGGATATGAAGTGGTAGCTCATTGTGGTTTTGATTTGCATTTTCCTAATGACTAATGATGTTGAGCAGTTTTTCATGTGTTTGTTAGCTCACTGGAGTTTTAACTTGCTTTTCTATGATGATACTGAACACCTTTTCACATGTTTATTGACCATTTAGATATCCTCCTTTGTGGAATAACAGTTTAAGTCTTTGCCCATTTTCTTCTACTGAGTCATCTGCATTTTTCTATTTATTTCATTTTTCTATTTATTCGTGGGAGTTCTCTGTACATCCTGCATACAGGTCTCTTGTCAGATATATTTCAAATATTTTTCTTGTTTTTACTTTCTTAATGGTGTCTTTTGATAAAAAGTAGTTCTTAATTTTACTGAAATTCAATCTATCAATCTTCCCTTTCATGTGTGTGTGTTTTTGATGCTATTGTTGTTATAAGAAATCTTTTTCTTAATCCCAAGGTCATGCAGCAACAAGCTTAAACTTTCTTCTAGAAGCTTTATTGTTTTACCTTCTTATTCAGACTTCATATAATTTGGAATTGATTTTTGTATATTGTGTGAGATAGAGGTCAAGGTTCATTTTTTTTTCCTACATGGATCTCCAACTGACTCAGCATCACTTAATTGTCTGATTACTGTTGTTTTCATTGACTCCTAAACACATTTTCATTTTCTTATTTTAAATCTCCTGAACTCTTTCTTTCCTTCTCATCTAAATTCTGTTCATCTATAAAACCAGCTTAAATTCCTCCTCCTTCTGAGGAATAAAAATAAAAATGAATTTTTTAGATTTAGAAGGAAATTGGAGACCATTTAGCCCAACTTTCCTTAACTTCACAGATAAAAAAAATTATGCAACTGCTAATCAATTGGTGACAGGTGCAGAGCAAGGGCACAGGTCTGGCCTCCAGTTTAAGGCTCTTTTCACTATGCCACACCGTCTCTGAGGCATTGCACCTCATTCATCATAAAAATAAGTGCAATTTTTAGCCCCGAGAGCTCTGAAAGAGAGTGAACCAGACTCAAAGTTGGTAGAGATCGATGATTAGGGCTCCCTTCTGTTGGTCATCGAGGAGAATGAAGACCTTAAAACGTCGGTTGTAGCCTGAACACACACAAATAAAGATGACTCTGAAGAAAAGGGGGTAGAAAAGGGAAAAAAAATCTGGCACTGGAGTTAGGCTATGACATAGATGAAGGAAGAGAAGTTACCGAGGAGGAGTTGCTAAGGGAAACACTACAGGCATGGGTACACAAAAAGGATCAAATAGCAAGTAGTATGAAAACTTGTCTCAGGGCTTCCTGGTGGTGTAGCAGTCAAGAATCCGCCTGCCAACCCAGGGGACATGGGTTCGATCCCTGGTCAGGGAAGATCCCACATGCAGCAGGGCAACTAAGCCCATTTACCGCAACTACTGAAGCCCACGTGCCTAGAGCCTGTGCTCCCCACCAAGAGAAGCCAACGCAATGAGAAGCCTGCCCACCCCCTCACCCTGCAGCAACTAGAGAAAGCCCAGGTGGAGCAACGAAGACACAGAACAGCCAAAAAAAAAAAAAAATCTTAAAAAAACTTTTTCAGACTTAAAAAAGAACAACTCAGAGGGCTTGTACTTTATAATATCAAAAATTATTACAAAGTTACAGAACCAAAGCAGTGTGGTGCTGGCATAAAGACAGACAGATAAACCAGTGTAATACATTAGAGAGCCTAGAAGCAAATCCTCACACATATGGTCAAATGATGTTCAAAAAGAGTGTCAGGACCATTCAATGGGGGAAAGGACAGTCAACAAATGGTGCTGGGAAAATCCAATACCCAATGCAAAAGAATAAAGTTGGACTCTCACCTTATTATACCATATACAAAAATTAACTCAAAATGGATGAAATATCAAAATGTAAGAGCTAAAAATATAAAAGTCTTTAGAAGAAAACAGGGGGAAAGCTTCATAAAGTTGAATTTGTCAATGATTTCTTGCATATGACACCAAAAGCAGAGCAACAAAAGAAAAAATGAATTTATTGTGTATCATCAAAATTAAAAACCCTTCTGCATCAAAGGACACAATTAAGAGTGAAAAGGCAACACACGGAATGAGAGAAAATATCTGCAAATCATGTATTTCATAAGGGATTAATACTCAGAATATGTAAAGAGTTCCTATAACTCAAAAACAATGAAAAACCAAACTAATTAAAAAATGGGGACAGATGACTCGAATAGACATTTCTCCAAAAACGATACACAAATGGACAATAACCACATGAAAAGATGCTCAACATCACTAATCATTAGGGAAATGCAAATCAAAACCCCAATGAGATACCACTTCAAACTCATTAAGATGGATATTATAAAAGGCAACAAAACAAAACAGCAAATAACAAGCGTTGGAAAATGTGGAGAAACTATAACCCTTGTGCTGTTATGGAAACAGTATGGTGCATCCTCAAAAAACTAAACACAGAACTGCCATAAGATTTAGCAATCCCACTTTTAGGTACATATCCAAAAGAACTGGAGGCAGGGATTCAAACAAATATTTACAGGCTCACGTTAACAGCATCAGTATTCACAGTAGCCAAAAGGTGGAATCAACACAAATATCAACAGGCAGATGAATGGATAAACAAAATGGGCTATAGACATACAATGGCATGTTATTCAGCCTTAAAAAGGAAGGAAATTCTGACATATGCCACAGCAAGAATGAACCTTGACGTCAGTATGCTAAGTAAAATAAACTAGACATGAAAGGACAAATATTGTATGATTCCACTTAATATTCGGTACCTATAATCAAATGCATAGAGACAAAAAGTAGAACAGTGGTTATGAGGAGCTGGTGGGAGGAAGCAAGGGGGTTATTGTTTAATGAGTAGAGAGTTTCAGGTTGGGATGACAAAAAAGTTCTGAAGATGGATAGAAGTGATAGTTGTTTAAAGAGAAAAAAACCTGAAACATTTACTATACCCCTATTATATGCCAGAAACTATACTGCCAATCAATATAGCTCCTTGTCTTCAGGGACCTTTAAAGTCTTCAGAGTCAGAAGACAAGTAAACAGCAAAGTAGAATAAGATAAATCCAACAGGCTTCCATAGACATACGCAAGCAAGACAGCTAATCTAGTTCAGAGAGATCAGGGAAGGTTTCCTGCAATGAGTGACATCTTAGCTAAAGCCCAAAGCTGGTCAAGTAGAAGACGGCAGGAAAATGGTTACAGCTTTGCAGGAAGAAAAATAGCATATACAGACCACAGACAAGGGAGATCAGGTCCCTTAGGTACTGCGTAAGAGTTCAGTGTAACTGGACTTTAGAAAACTAACAACAGGTAAATGGGTGTCTATCGGGGAGGCAAAATCATGATCATGTGAAATGGTTTTGATTTTATCCCAAATGCAATATGAAGATTCTGAAGGTTAAATGACTTGATCAAAGTTACACTTTAGGAAGATTATTCCAGCTACAGTGCAAAGAATGAGGCAGGAAGCGGGGAGAAGAGGTGGAGGCGGGGCAAGATCAGAGTGAAGACGACCAGGTAGAAGACTGCTGAAGCAGCTCAGCTGAGAGAAAACGAAGGCCTGAACCAGGCAGCAGCAATAGGGGTTATGCACAGATGGAAGGTCACTAACCAAAGTGGGAGGTAAGGCAGAAGGAAAATTAAGAAAGAGGCCCAGATTTTTGCCAAGGGCAATGGATGCAAGGTAGTAAAATTCAGAGACAGGGAATAAGATGTGATACACAGCTCTGGGCTTAAGATTATGACTTCACTTTTCAACATGGGGAGTTTCAGTTGCTTTGGTACATCCACATGGAGGCTCTGAAGAGCCAGTAGATATGTGGTTCTGAAGTTCAACGGAAAGACTTAGGGACAAGAGCTGAAAGGAGAGAAGCAGCTTGGGACAGAACTATAGCTAGACTCTGAGGACTGCCAGCCAGTCTTTGCAAGTTGATATATAGCTCACTTGGAATGAGCCAGAGGAGCAGCTCTGCACTGGGAGGAAGGTGGGCGACTCTTATCACAGGAGAAGAGAGAAAAGCGCCAGATGGACAGAGTTTACACTGTCCCCACTCCCTGGACCCCCTCTTCCTCCAATTGCAACTAGATGCTAGGCGGCCAATTTTCTCCTTTGTCACTTACAGATTTCATTTTGGAAAATCCTATAACAATTCTAGACATTGAAATAAAAGCAATTTTGTCAAATCTTTATTTTACTCATTTGAAACAGAAAACATTGCAGTCCTAAGCCTTTCTTGATAACATAAAAATCTGGCTTTCCCTCCTAAAATATCTTCTGACCCATCCCCACCCCTGGTGAATGTCAGCACCCATGCTAACTGACAGCTGCCCTGTTCATTCTTCTGTCTCACAGGTTTTCTACCTTGTGAAGCCACTTCAAAGTTTGTTCTTCTTAAGTCTCACACCCACCCAACTTTCCCAAAGCTGAGCTATTTGACTATGATTCTCAATAAGTGGTCTCTCCTAATCCTTGTAGGAAAGTCACTCTTGGCTGATTTACATCTGTCTTCCCGCAGACACCCAAGATCTTGTTTACAGAATATTTTGAAAGAGGCCTAATATGGATATAAACTTAAGATTAACCACCATAAGTAAGTAACTCTATCAGGAGGTACATGTGAAACACTTAGACTTTGAGTACTTGAATATTTTGATCTAAAAATGCTTTTAAATGAAGTCAAAACCCATGATTATAACAATTTTAAATGGAACCAAAAGTTCCTCTGAGCAGGTCCCATCAGCCCAAAATGAAGTCAGACTTCCTCCTTGTCTATGTAGCCATACAACTATCAAGCCTAGCCTTCCATCTGCTTCTCAATAAATAGCCCAAGCAAGAGGTCATTAGACTTCCATCTCCCTGGCTCTGCTGACACTGAAGGTCACATTTTCCCTCAATTTCATCACCTGTTCCCCAACACCAGCTTTCTTTTTCTCAAATTTAACTGTCCTTCCCTGTTCCTCTAGTTCATTCCACAAGGTACCAGAGCCGTCGCCTTCCCATCCCTTTGTAGACTGTGGTTGTCGCCCTCTCGTCTATTGCCATCCTCTTCACAAGTTTCCTGATGCAAGTTATTCGAGGCAAACAATTTTTCTTGCCTATTGCTTTGTAACCAAAAAGGGATTTGGTGATCTGTGCTTCTCTACTTCTTTTTGCCTCAATTCCAACATGCACTAGATTTTGCCCTCAGTATCCTATGAATTTTTTTCGCACTAATATTGAGACTCCCCTCTCACCTATGTGGTCCCTATCTCGTGTCCCCACGCCGTTGTGTAAAGAGAGCAGATGTTGTCTTATTTTCCACTAGACTGTCTCCACGTATTCCAGAGAACTAAAGTACTGACATATGCTTAACAATGAGGAAAGAAATCTCAGTTAACAGGCGTTCCTACTCCAAGGGAAGACCAAAGTGTTTAAGCAGCCATATTTTATCTCAAGTATCTAAGGCAGGCTTCTCGGTACAACTCCAGAGCTTGGATGAGAAATGTTCACTTTATACCATCTCCCATAAAGATCTACCGGGCATGGTGGGAACAGGAAAACCCCTCCATATGAAGGAACCTGGTTGGAGCAGGTTGGAGTGGAGCAAGGAAGTAGCCGTACACACACAAACATTATAAAATTCCTAATTATAACTGAGGAAATCCACAAATCTCACGTGTGCGCTCAGTCACTCAGTCGTGTCCAACTCTTTGTGACCCTATGGACTGTAGCCTGCCAGGCTCCTCTGTCCACGAGATTCTCCAGGCAAGAATACTGGAGTGGGATGCCATGCCCTTCTCTAGGGGATCCTCCCAACCCAGGGATTGAAGCTGCATCTCTTACACCTCCTGCATTGGCAGGCAGGTTCTTTACCACTAGCACCACCTGGGAAGCCCACAAATCTCATACTTAATGTTGCTTTTTCCCTTTACTATTATTAATAGATACAGTTAATAAGCTGAAGTCCACTGAATACATGATTTGGGGTAGAGATTCACTGCTTCTGACCAAAAATCCAACAGTTTTAAACTCTGCCTCTACTACATAATGACTATGAGACCTACTACTGTGACAAAGAAAACACAGGGGTTAGTACAGTGTCTAACATGTAGATGGGTCAAGTAAATATCAGCTCTCGATATGACCTGTAGCATCAGTTTCATTTTTTCCATTCCACACAAGCTTCATAAAATAAGTAAAAATTCAAAACAATTTTAGCAAATCATTGCATAAATCCTGTTGAACCAAGATGCCATCATTGTAGATATTCATTTTTGGTGGGTAATCTGTGATATGAAACCTAACCTAAAAATGTTCACTTTTCAGTTGATACAAAAAAATCCAAATGTGCTGTGCACAATTTAGGCAAGCTGTACATACTCTCTACTACATCACAGACCACACACAGCCAGGGGCAGGTTTGCCAAGTTTAAGTGAGGAATGAAGATGGTTTCACTCTTACCAGAGGAAGAGATGGTGGAAACGCTTACTGGACTTACCTTTCACAACTGAGGATTAAGATATGGACTATGATAACAAAACATTACAGGGTTATATTACTTTCATCTGCATATACCTTTTTCATTGCATTCAGAATTCAGAAATTAAGTCATGAGATTTTACAGCTAGCTTTGACTTTTCCATCTTCAAAATATAGCATTTGACTACAATGATTATTATGAGGTTTCTGTTTTCTACTGGCAAGACCCTCACCCATACGCTTCTGTAAAACCTGATGATTTGCAGTCAAAACCATAGTTGTGGGCGTGGTTATGTCAGCTGTAGACAGCTGACATCACCATTGCCATAACGTTTTTTTTTTAATTAAGGCATCAGATCAAGATCTCTACTACACCGCAAAGGAGATACAATTTGAGGCCAAGCTTAAGAAACTGATATTATAATTCAGACATTGTCACTGACCGGCCGTATGGCCTTTAATAAATCAATCCAAGCTTTGGTCTTATTTATAAAAGAACGGAAATGTGTGAAATGATTTCTAGAGCTGGCTCTGCAATTTGCCAACTAACTGACCTTGGGAAAATTACACAATATTATGGAGCCTTCATTTCCTCATTTGAAGGTTAAATGAGATGATAAATGTGAAGTAGGTCTCAATAAATAAATGATAATCATAATATTAACAATAATAATAGTTAATATGGAGTATTTACTACATGCTGTAGGCACAGCTCTAAGAGCTCTTATAATAATTCTTTTGATTATTCCTACAATCCTGTGAGGTAGTATTATTACTATCCCATATTACTGAAGCACAGAGATTAAGTAATTTGCCTAAGATCACAGAATGGTTTTCAAACCCAAGCTGTCTGGTGTCAGGGTCTGTGTTCTTAATCATTTCACTATACTACTTCTTGTTACCAGCACTTTGTCCCCTTCTCTGCACCTCTTCTGAGATCCCTTTCAGCTCCGCTTTCATAAAAATAGACTAATTAGCTACCCTGGACTCTGACAGGCTAAGCAAAGTTGGCTTCTCTGAGAGAATTACGAAAATTCTAAATGTACAGAGGCTTAAATCAGAAAGAACTGTGTCCTGATTCAATATCTATCATCAAATAATTATGTGTTGAATAAAGGAATGAACACAGAGGCTAAAAGGAGGTCAAGAACTATTTGGCTGATCCTTACCATAACCATTCATTCATTCAATAAGCACTTCTTGGGTATCTACTATATGGCAAGCACTGGAAAGCTTACAGCTTAGAAAACTGACATCAGAACACATTCTCCTAAGTCATTATCTGGCAGCCATATTGCAAAGTAAATTTCCACACTGGATGGGAGAAAGTTGGATGAAAACTTTAAAGCATGTTTGTTTTCAGGCAGTAGAGGTCTTTCTCAAGTGAAATCTTAGATGAATATATAATATATATTATTATATATATATATAATATATATAATAATATTATATATATATATAATATATATAAATATATATAAATAATATAAAATATATATAAATATATATAATATATAATATATATTATATATATAATAATATATAATATAATATAATATGAATATATAATACAGATCAATATATAATACAGACAAAAGCATCTCTGTTCTGGTTGAAGAATGCAGTGAGCCTGGAGCCCACCCTCGCTCCACCCATGTCACCTTAAAGACATTTCTGCAGAGTGTCAAGATGGCTCTAAAGCTATTAACCAAAACAATGATTGAGTCTCTATCAACTCCAGAATTCAATGGACATCTCTAACAGCAATGGACAGTGATTGTTTACTAATAAAGTTCACTTGATATGGACACGCAGAAATATACGAATGTGGTTATATGCCTGTATGCAAGGTTGGTGCAATGTCTGTAGAGATTACTATAACATTGTCAGGCATTTTATAAACATTACGTGTAATTCTCACAACACCAAATTAAGCAGGTATTGACAGTTTCATTTCACAAGTGAAGAAAGTAAGACTTATATAAAAACTATGAATTCCCAAGGTGACATGGGAAGAGCCCCCTTCCAAAGCCCACAGAGTTTCCCCTGTAGACTAAGGTCAAGTACTTGCCTATTCCAAAGAAGTTCTACAAACAGGAGGAAGACTTTTAATGGCAACACAAGAACAGACAGCTACGCAGGCAACTCACATGTTGCTTCACTGGTCAAAAAAAGGTTAACACCTCAACTGGGTCAGACCTAGGGCATCCAAGTAACACTGAACACCAAAGCCTTGCTCAGAGGTTGGAACATGGGCACCACCTATGGTTTTTGTTCTTCACTTGCAGAATCAATCACTAACATACACATTACCACATGTGAACTAGAAAGCCAGTGGGAGCTTGCTGCACGACGTAGGGAACCCAAAGCCGGTGCTCTTGACAACCTAAAGGGGTGGGAGGAGGAGGAGGCTGGGAGAGAGGTTCAAGAGGGAGGGGACATATGTATGCTGATGGCCAATTCATGTTAATATATGGTAAAAAACCATCGCAATATTGTAATTATCCTAGACTTAAAAATAAAACATAAATTAAAAAAAAATCAATAATACCCAGGCAGACCCATTACACGGTTACTAGAAGATCACCTACTTACCAAACCCAGAAGCAAGGCTCACACTTCCGTGAGGTTCTACGGGGAAGGGAAGACAGGTCACCCAAGTAGCTGCTGTGGCTCTCAGACACGGTGACTACAAGCAGGGAGACACACACACAACAGAAGGGTTTGAGACACAGCTTCAACCATGGGGTAACGAAACCCACCTCACAGGGTTACCAGGAAGAGCAGATGGGAGGGTATCTGCCCAGAGCTCTAGAAGTCCTGTTACACAAATGTCAATACCCAATACACAGTCGCCTGCCTGTGAACTGCTAGGTCATTGTAGCCAACAATCCAGAGTGGTCAGCCACAATTAAAACCAGGATAGATCTTACCTGAACAAGATTTTAGACTTGTCAAGAATCCTAGGAGACTGAGCTGACAGAGGGACAATCTCTGCAAACAGTTGTGGAGGTTACAAATTAATGCAACCTCATATTTGTATGGGCTATAACATTTACAGAGCATTTTCTTTCCTCTACCTCATCTCAGTCTCACTAGTGAGGTTAAAGGAGCAAATATTGCTAGATCAAATTTCACAGAAAAGGTATTTGAGGTTAGAGAGCCCAACTGACTTGACTGGATTCAAACTGCCACTGTCACAGGGAGAAGGTATTAAAGAATCTGCTTGCCGATGCAGGAGATGGAAGAGATGCAGATTCCATCCCTGGGTTGAGAAGGTCCTCTGGAGTAGGAAATAGCAACCCACTCGGTATTCTTGCTTGGAAAATTCCATGAACAGAGAAGACTGGTGGGCTATAGTCCATGGGGGTCACAAAAGAGGCAGACACGACAGCACACACGCGCGCGCACACACACACACTTATCCATTTCAAAAGAGGGAGAATTCCTTACCTGTTAAAACTAGCTATTTTCTGTATGCCAAAGAGAACAATGGGTAAGAAGGGAAAGGGGAAAACTCTTTAAATAATAATGATGATGATGGTGATGATAAAGAGGTCATGAAGGAAAACCCTGAGAACGTGGCCGCTACTGGAGAGAAACAACAGTTAGAACCGGACATGGAACAACAGACTGGTTCCAAATAGGTAAAGGAGTACGTCAAGGCTGTATATTGTCACCCTGCTTATTTAACTTCTATGTAGAGTACATCACGAGAAACGTTGGGCTGGAGGAAACACAAGTTGGAATCAAGATTGCTGAGAGAACTATCAATAACCTCAGATATGCAAATGACACCACCCTTATGGCAGAAAGTGAAGAAGAACTAAAAAGCCTCTTGATGAAAGTGAAAGAGGAGTGAAAAAGTTGGCTTAAAGCTCAACATTCAGAAAACTAAGATCATGGCATCCAGTCCCATCACTTCATGGCAGATAGATGCTGAAACAGTGGAAACAGTGGCTGATTTTATTTTTCTGGGCTCCAAAATCACTGCAGATGGTGACTGCAGCCATGAAATTAAAAGACGCTTGCTCCTTGGAAGGAAAGTTATGACCAACCTAGATAGCATATTGAAAAGCAGAGACATCACTTTGTCAACAAAGGTGTGTCTAGTCAAGGCTATGGTTTTTCCAGTAGTCATGTATGGATGTAAGAGTTGGACTATAAAGAAAGCTGAGCGCAGAAGAATTGATGCTTTTGAACTGTGGTGTTGGAGAAGACTCTTAAGAGTCCCTTGGACTGCAAGGAGATTCAACCAGTACTTCCTAAAGGAGATCAGTCCTGGGTGTTCATTGGAAGGACTAATGTTGAAGCTGAAACTCCAATACTTTGGCCATCTCATGCGAAGAGCGGACTCATTGGAAAAGACCCGGATGCTGGGAAAGATTAAGGGCAGGAGGAGAAGGGGATGACAGAGGATGAGATGGTCGGATGGCATCAGTGACTCAATGGACATGGGTTTGGGTGGACTCTGGGAGTTGGTGATGGACAGGGAGGCCTGGCGTGCTGCGGTTCATGGGGTCACAAGAGTCGGACACAACTGAGCGACTGAACTGGAGACAGCTGTCAGTGCAGATGGGAAGTTTGGGGACAGAAAAAAAAGAGGAGACAGGACTTACTATATTGAGTGGCTAAAGAATACTCTTTAGGAAGTCTAGCAGTTTAATGGCCAACACACACTTTGATAACCTCTTTAAGAAGCATGCAGTGAAGACGTACACTACTCATTTAAGTCTTTTGGAGTTAAGTGTTTTTTGTTCTCACAGGCTTTGCTGCTGTTCTGTTTTGTTTTGATGGTGCCTTAAGACAAAAGCAGGGTAGCTTACAAAAGCAGTTACACCTGAATTACAACGGCAAGTGGCAGGGTGTGGGCTGGGACTCCGCGCTTCTGCTTTCTACCCCAGTGCTTCTCTATGACAACATACTGCTTTAAGCACTATGGACTTGATGTGGACAGTCTTTTCAGAAGTATTTGTAAATATCATCTCCGAATATATAGCACAGGAACATGTATCTCAATACTATTAGTAATGCTTTCGTAATGCTATTTTTTCAAATGAAATCCTACAACTACACCCCAAGATGGGCTCACAGAAGTTAAATGATGCCTTCAGGGTCACAAAGAGAGCAGGGAGCAGAGCCAGGACTTAACTCAACATTCAGTGTGCTTTTCTGTAGGTTGATGCTTCTTGTTCAGGAAAAGAACGTTATAATGGGACAAGCACAGTGATAACAAGATAAGAACTGTATTTCTAATCTCATTTGTAATGCATTAACAAAAATTAATCTTATGCTTTTCCCCAAGATGTTCAAAGTTCTCTCTCTTATCTACGAAGAGATGATGAGATTAGCAAAAATCCTGTAGAAAAATTAAAGTAGAAAATTGTTCATGGCTGTTATGATGCCTTAAGTCTTGTTAACCACCTCACTGAGGATAAATGAATCTGACTAACCCTTAAAGCACGACCCATACAACCTCTGGACAGTATGGTAATTCTAAACTGGTGGATATACTCTGAAACTGGTATGACGTTTAGGTTTGATGGTCTACTGCTCAGAAACCTTCAGATTCTCATTCTCCACTGCTTTTCAGACTCTCCACTGATTTTGATTAAAATTTCAAATCCTTAAATGAGCACTCAGGGCCCTTTATAGCCTATTAATAGACATTCTCTGCTTGCATCCTATGCTTCATAAACCACTCCTCACTCCTGTATTTTTCCATTCCCACACCTGTGGCTGTGCCACTCCTTTTGCCGGGCATATTCCCTCTAGTAAAAAACAGTCCCACTCTCCCCTCAGCATATCACTCCTAAAGTACAATTTTAAGTTTTATGTTTCTGTTTCTTTTCCCCTACCTAATCATAGGCGCCTCAAGCGCAAAGATCACACTTGCATCCTCCAAACACTTTGCCTTGTGCTTGGCCCATGAAGAGGAATACAGTAGAACATCAGTAATTATGGTATTTATGAGAGAATAACCTCCAGTTTTTTTGTCTTAAGACCACAGCCATACTGAGAAGCAAATTGATTCTAATACCTTTAAAATAATGCATCTATATGTCTTGAGATTGTCAATATTCAAGAGAACTAGGGCTCAAACCAACTATATAACTAATTTTTCATTAACTATCTTTCCACATACCCATAGTCCAAGAGTTCTGTGATAAAAGGAAGTGACGGTTTGGGAATGTTGCACTTGCTGTTAATGAAATGAAGCATCGCCTTTGGGCTGAAGTGGCCTTCATTCAGACTACAAGGTAGGCGATGGTAACAGCTTTGAATCATTGGGCCTGACAGGCTGACTGACTCCTGATAGTAATAGAAATATGATAGGCTGAGGCAGTCTATAGAAACTGTATTAGTAAAGTGATGAATACGCAGGACAGCAGCTGCACTGTGGAAAGGTGGAGGCGGGTGGAGACTTGAGTTTCACAGGCATGTTCGCTGAAAACTTATCAAGTATGTCGTCATGGTTTCTGCCGTTTTCTATATGCATGCTATATTGCAATAAGAAGTTTTTATAAAATGAATGATGACTAAAGAACTAAAGCATACCCCTTATAGCAAGGTCTGAAAATAACATTTAAAATCAGATAAGATGAAGGAGGAATGAATTAAAACTTTAAAAACTCATTTATTTATTTCAATCCCAGGTATACTTTCTTCATTTCAGTACTTCCTCATTCATTAATTCAAGTAAGGCACCAGCATTTGAAACTCTAGCTTTTCATTTCTACACTTAAAAGTTCCAGAGAAAATTCTGGAATTCTTATTACTCAATCTAATGACTTCTGTTGTACCTATGAGCAGAAAATATAGTTTATCAAATGGTTCAGTTTCCAGAATGTTCCCTTCAGCTGTGACCTTTGCATTAACTGGTTCATTCAGTTTACTCTTTAATTCAAGCATTACCAGTGCTTTCTATGAGCTGGACATTGTGCTAGACACCAGGGATTAATTGAACAATGAACAAAATATCTGTATCCTATCCTTATGGAGTTTAAGTTTCAGTAGAGACAGAGTATCAGCCAATCACAGTGCAGGGACAGCAGTATTAAGGATAAGGCGCTAGGGACCCATCTAGCCCAGAATGGGGGCAGATGGGTGTGGGTGGGCGAGATGCAGGATTTCCTATAAAAGTAATATCTAAGTTGAGAAGAAAAGGAAGTTTGTTCTATGAATGTGAAATATGAAGTCCTAGGAGCAAGACAAAGAGAAAAGAAGAATAAAAAATTAAAATTAAGTTTATTTCTCTGTAGTCTGATCGAGACCATCTTCAACCCCATGAGAATTTCTTCTAACTAGGAAGTAATCAATTTGTTAATTATGCTGTCAGTCTTTGAAAATCATTATTTGCCTTAACATGATTTTACATAATACTAAATAGCATCCTTTGTCTTTAAAAATCCCAGTTTTTTTCCTGTAAACTTAATTTTTTATCGTAAAGAAAAATATAAAGCAAAGAGAACAGTAAAGCACTCATCAAATTAAAGTGTTTGAAAATTATAGCTAGTTAAGGTAACTGAAAAATACGCTCAGTGGACTGGAGAAAAAACTGTGAGTGGCTGTCAATACTACCTTACTGTCTTATTTTGATATTCTGTGATCTCATAAATAAATATTAAACAAATAGTATTTATTATCACTTTTCCCGCTGGAAAACTTGAAAAGTACAGAAAAATATTAAAAATGAAAATCATCTAGATATGAATGACTGTTAAATCCTTAAATGTTCTTTCCTTCGTCCATAATTTTACAAAGTTGGGGTCATATTCTATATACATTTCTATAGAATGTTTGTGTCCTCCCAAAATTTGTATGTTGAATTACAAAAGATAGAGTCCCTTATAAAAGAAACCCCAGAGAACTCCCTTGCTCTTCCTGCCATGTGAAGTCACAGTGAAAAAGACAACCTTCCATGAAGCAGGAAGCAAGGGCAGACTTGAACCTGCGAGCAACTTGACCTTGTACTTCCTAGACTCCAGAACTGAGAAATAAGTATTGGTTGTTTAGAAGTCACCTAGACAATGATATTTTTGTTACAACAACCTAAACAAACTAAGACTTACATTTTGAATTCTTATTACAGTTATTTCAGGTATTAAAAAAAAAAAAACCAGATATGGACTTCCCTGATGGTACAATGGTTAAGAACCCTTGAGACACAGGTTCGATCCCTGGTCCAGGAAGATTCCACATGCCACAGGGCAGCTAAGCCCATGTGCTGCAACCACTGAGCCCACACTCTAGAGTTCATGCTCTGCAACAAGAAGTCACCACCAGGAGTAGGCCGCACACCGCAACTAGAGAGGAGCCCCTGGTCACCGCAACTAAAGCAAGCCCTCATGCAGCAACAAAGACCCAGCACAGCCACCAATAAATAAGTAAATATTTAAAAAAACACACAGATAGTAACAGACAGTAACAGAACTTTACAGATACAACAGAAGCTCCATGTGTAAATTTTTCCTATACAATTCCTCTCTTTCCTTCTCAAAGGCAACCACTATCTTGAATTAGGTGTTTCTCGAATTCTTGCACTTTATTTTATATTATTACCACATAAACAATGTACCCATTACAAAGGACTGCTCTGCACTGTTCTAAAATTTATTATTTTATATTATTTTTGTACTATTACCACAAAGTATCCAACGTAACATATATCCAATATAACATAAAGGGTTGTTGTGTATGTTCTAAAACTTTGTATAAATCCAAAATATTGACCATTACCTGAAACTTGCATTATCCCATTTCCTATTAAGGCTGACATTTATTCCTTTTGACATTGTTGCTTAGTTGCTAAGTCATGTCTGAGTCTTTTGCAACCCCGTGGACTGTAGCCAGCCAGGCTCCTCTGTCCATGGGATTTTCCAGGCAAGAATACTGGAATGGGTTGCCATTTCCTTCCTCAGGGGATCTTCCCGACCCAAGGAAAGAACCTGCTTCTCCTACATTGCAGGTGCATTCTTTACCACTGAGCCACCAGGGAAGCCCTACCTTTGACATATTTTCCTCTAATTCAGGCATATTCTCAGTTTCATAGTAGTGGTTCATTGTTGACTATACTACAATTTATCTACTCTTCTATTGATGAAACTTTGTTTTCAGAAATGTCATACTATTATCAACCACCATAAACATTCTTGTCCCGGCTGCCATGCACTCATATGAGCAAGTCTCCTGGGTATATATACTTAGGAGTTCAAATACTAGGTTCTAGAGTATAAGCATTTTAAATTTCTACACTTGAACATTAAATATTTTAAATAATAAAACTGAATAGTTCTTCAGAGCAATTATAAGGAATATCTTCATCCAAATATCCCTTCTCTAGTTTGGGTCAGGGTTCAGTTCAGTTCAGTTGCTCAGTCGTGTCCGACTCTTTGCGACCCCATGAATCGCAGCACGCCAGGCCTCCCTGTCCATCACCATCTCCCGGAATTCACTCAAACTCACGTCCATTGAGTCGGTGATGCCATCCAGCCATCTCATCCTCTGTCGTCCCCTTCTCCTCCTGCCCCCAATCCCTCCCAGCATCAGAGTCTTTTCCAATGAGTCAACTCTTCGCATGAGGTGGCCAAAGTATTGGAGTTTCAGCTTTAGCATTAGTCCTTCCAAAGAACACCCAGGACTGATCTCCTTTAGGATGGACTGGTTGGATCTCCTGGTCAAGGTACCATAATAAAAATCAAACGAGTAAACATGGAAGGCTAAGAGACAATGAGCACCAACCAGGATCTACACAGAGAATCTACACAGTGTTACAGAAATGATTAAACAGTAATTACACCTGACTATCTTCAGATAATGCGCTATTAAGGAACTGCTGCTGCTGCTGCTGCTGCTGCTAGGTCGCTTCAGTCATGTCCGACTCTGTGCGACCCCACAGACGGCAGCCCACCAGGCTCCCCCATCTCTGGGATTCTCCAGGCAAGAACACTGGAGTGGGTTGCCATTTCCTTCTCCAATAAGGAACTGCTGAGGCATCCTTAACTCTTACCAGAACTTTCTTCACACTACATTCAGCAGGAGATATAAAAAAACAAAGGAGAGAAGGATGTATTCTGGGATCATAGAGAATCGGTAACAGAAATTTTGCAAAGCATATTGGTAAAAGCAAACCTCCTTAGCCAAACAGTTGATGAAGATTCTTATTGAAAATATGATTTTTAAGAAAAAAGAGACTAAGAAATTGATTTTCTTAAACAGACATTCCACGACAAAACAACAGGTTAGAAAATAGCTGAGAACCTTGAAAATGATAGGGAATATAGAGATGATTTCCCCTTGGCCTGTACCTTCAATGTATTTCTAACTATTATCTATGTATATGTATATATGTATGTAAACACATCCAAGGGTAAGGTAGATAGGTTACAGTTTGAAAAAGCCCCTGGGGATTCTGATACACTATTTCCTTTGGCATCTCCCTTCCCATGGCTCCCTCACCCACAGCCTTGGAAACCATTGCTGTGGGTTCTCTATAATGATGACTGATGCAACACGTAACATGGAGCTATACAAACTACTTCCACATATATTACTGCATTTGATTCTCAAAATAACTTGGCAAAGGTAGGTGCTGCTGTTATTCTCATTTTACAGAAGAGAAAGATAAAGCTCAGAGAGGTAAAGCAATTTGCCCAAGGTCACAGCAAGGGATGGGGAGAGAGCTGTGAAAGCACTTGAGGAAACAGAATAATGAATACAGGTCGTGAAAGGCAAGCCTGCAGGGAGGACGCACTCTGCAAAGCCTGTTCAAAAGAGTTGGGGGCTGCACACAGTGATTCTGGGCTTCAAATGAACCCACGATTTCTTACATTCAAAAAAAGACTTAAAGCAAATATTAAATTATTTTCTATGCTTTTCTGTATTCTTAAACAATTTCATATTAAAAACACAAGAATTCTGTGGGCAAAGTTTAGAGATACTATTATATCGAGGTTAGGATGACAAGGAGTACGTAGTACCTAAGGCTGAGGGAGAAAAGGTTTTACTTTTCCAGGGATCAGAAGAGGCGAAAGGTGTAAGTCGAGGATTGAGATTGACATAAGAGGACACAAGCTAGAGAGAATCGTTATGCAAACAGTAGACCTAGATGGGAACCAGGGGTCTCCAAAGAAGCCGGTTCAAGGTGATTTCAGTAGCCTGACCCCACATACCTAGGACGAACTTACTCCGGAACCGCTTCTGAATTTCCCCCACTTAACAGAAAAAACTGTTTGTGCCTTTTAAAACAGCTGAATGCACCAAAGCACAACCCAGTGAGTCCTGTGGGAAACAAGCACGACCGGTGGAAAAGGAACAGAGACTAAGAATGCTGGGGTTTATCTTGGAGGAGAAATTCCTCCTTATCTTAAAAGTGGAGGCTATGGCAAGTAACTTGAGCAAAGCCTGGTGAACCAGGAGTCACGGGGCAGGGGGCCATACGGCCTCATCATCTTGCTGGGAAAACCATTTTATATATATAAAAAAAAAGGCTTCCACCTTATCTGTCTTGCTGGTTTTACCTATTTCTCTGATCTTCCCACATTGACACAGTGGGGTGGGGGTGGGGACAGGGCTGTCTCTTGCTGAAGGTGCACAGCTGAGCCAAGAATAGAACCCTAGCATCCTGTCTCTCGGTTCACTTCTGGACCATGCTACCTCAGGAAGGAACATTTGAAAATAGTAGTTCTCTCCCACCTTGCAACCAAGCTGTGCATAAGCACATGATCAATGAATGAAGTTGACTAAGTGACTCAGCACTGGGCCGGCTCTCCCGTGAGTCAGGCCCAGAATCCTGAGTGGTTGGAAGCACACACTCTTTAAATAAGCCTTTAAAACTAAGGTCTTTACCAACCCAGGAGCACTGGAAGATTTCAGGGGTATTTTATTTTGGTTGAACACGGATCAGGATGTCACCTCTTACATCTAAGGTGTGAATCAGTTTAATTATATTGTCCACAATTTTCATGGATGTACTTTCTCTGTACTCTGTAGGTTGACTCAGGAAGCAGTCTTAGAACTCAGGACCAGTTGAGTGGAGAGAGGCAGGAGTATAAAAGAGGACAGTGGATAAGCGGCTGGACTATAAGAATTAACTAACTATTTAGGATCATATTTGCCTTTCTTCCTCTTTAATGCAAAAAACACCCCAAAGTAAGGCCTTCTCGTATTCCTCTGACGATAACAACTATACACACAGCTTTGAGGACACACCGGTGAGCTGCTCCAACCCGACCCTGTCAATAGCCGTTGGTTTTGACCACCTGCTCCCAGCAGGGAAGAAGCAAGCCTCTGAGCAATGACCCTTGTGACAGATGGCATAGTACAGACAGAAAAGGGCCAGCCAAAAATATTTCTTCCCACACAGGGAGGGAGCCTGGGTGTTTAAAGAAAGGAGTCAAAGGAACAAAGCAATGAAATTCACCAAGTGTATCTGACACTCACCCTCAGGCTATCAGTAGTCTTTTGAATGACAAATGAATCAAAACCTTTGATGAAGGGACCTCAGGACTCTGGGTACAACAAGCTGCCACTAGCAAGGTTTTAGAACAAATTATCTTGGGGAAAAAAATGTGACAATGAGCTTAGTGAAGGACTCTCAGAGCCATTAAAGAGAACCTGAGCACTTAAGGCAACCTCAAAATCAACTCCAATTTTCAGAGACTGACTAGTCTTGAAATAACACAGAGAGTTCAGAGGACAGTGATTGTAGATGTCAGTCTTGCAAGGGACTTTAACTTGCAGGAAAAAAAAATCCATTAGCCCCTGCTTTGGCTGGATTACCAGTACTAGGAGGGAGACCTAAAAGAAGCAAAAGTAGAGAAGCTGGCATAGAAATAGGTGAAAAAAAGGAAGTGTCACTTATCATGTGCCAATGCCCAGCACTCCACAAGGAGCCTTTACACACAGTACGAAAGAAGCATTATTTGTTGCCATTTTTAAATGGAAAAAAAAAAAAAAGGCATCATTATTCACAGCAGCAGAAAAGTGGAAGCAACCTAAACCTCTACTGACAGATGAATGGATAAAGACAACGTGGCATACACATACAATGGAATATTGTTAAGCCTTAAAATGGAAAATCGGACACAAGCTACAGCATGGAGGAAGCTTGAAAATATGCCGGGTGAAATAAGCTCAGCACGAAAGGACAAATACTATGTGATTTCCCTTATACAAGGTACCAAGAGTAGTCAAGCTCACAGACAGAAACCAGAAGGGGGGTTACCAGGGGATAAGGGGGAGGGGAAAAGGGGAGTTATTTTTTAATGGATAGAGTTTCAGTCCTGCCAGATGAAAAAGTTCTGGAGGTGAATGGTGGTGATGGCAGTACAACAATGTGAATGCACTTAATGCCACCGGACTGTACACTTAAAAACAGCTAAAATGGCAACTTAAGTGTCCAACAATAGATGAATGAATAATACGAATGAGTGAAGATGCGGCACATATATACAATGCAATATCATTCAGTCATTAAAAAGAACGAACTCTTGCCATTTGCAATAAGACAGATGCACCTAGAGGCTGTTGCCCCAAATGAAATAAGTCAGACAGAGAATGACAAATTTGTATGACTTCACTTAGATGTGGAATCTAAAAAACACAAAAAAGAATGAATATAATAAAAAAGAAAGAGAGTCACAGAGCACAAACAGTTTATTGCCAGAGGGGTGGGGGTCGAGGGAGGCGAGACATCAGTGAGGGAGATTAAGAAGTACAAATTTCCAGTTGCAAAATATAGGGGTCATGGATATGAAATGTACAATGTGGGGAACAGAGTCGATAACCGTGTGATATCTTTGTATGGTGAACGACTGATATCTTTGTATGGTGACATATTGCAACTAGACTTCTCACAGTGATCATTTTGAAATGTATAGAGACACTGAATCACTGTGTCATGTAACAAGAACTAACCTAGAGTTGCAGGTCAATTTATACTTCAAAAACAGACAAACTCATAGAAAGAGATCAGATCTGCGGTTATCACAGGCCAAAGGGTGGGAGGAGGGGGAAGCTAGATGAAGGCCATCAGAAGGTTCAAACTCCCAGCTATAAGATAAATAAGTAGCAGGGGGAAAATTGGTTAAAGTGGTAAACCTTATGTTATGCATATTTTACCATAATTTTTAAAAAATGAAATAAACGTGTAATAGGAAACAAAGTTAAGAAACATGTCAGATCAAAACTAGTAAATGGGGGAACCAAGATTCAAGCTTGTAAGTTGCATGGGCACGCCTTCCTCCTCCACCACAGAACAGGCCAGGCTCTCAGAGGGAAGGAAAAGGGTCAGAAGAGAACCTTGCTTGACCACAGTTGACCAAGCTGTAATGGCTAAGCCACATCACTCCCTTCCCACTCGCTGGTCTCTCATTCAGGTGTCTTTACTACAACCTTGTCTAATCTTCTTTCATCTCATAGCCTTCTCCCAGGAGTATACCCTGGTTAGGGAACATCCTGTATATTCCAAGCTCACCATCACCACCCAGCAGATTCTGACAACCTTCCAACCCAAAAAGACTCCCTGAATTGGAAAGTAACTGAATATCACAAGTCCAGGTATGTAGGTCCTCTAACCAGTTCTTACTTGCTGAAAAAATTATGCTGCAGAATTCACTTGCAAAGCAAAAGAAAGTTTTAACTGCTAGAGTTCTGAAGCACCTTAACTTGTTTACCTGACCCAGAGGTTCTACACTGGGGAGGTTTTGCCTTTCACAGAAATTTTTGCATTGTCTAGACACATTTTGGGAGGCTTCCCTGTGGCTCAGTGGTAAAGAATCTGCCTGCAATGCAGTAGACCCGGGTTGCATCCCTGAGTCAGGATGATTCCCCTGGAGAAGGGAATGGCTACACACTCTAGTACTCTTGCCTGGAAAATCCCATGGACGGGTGGGCTACAGTCTGTGGGGTTGAAAGAGTCGCACATGACTGAGCAACTAAGCACACACACACACACACACACACACACGCATTCTTGAGTGCCACAACTGGGGGCGAAGTGGGTGCTACTGGCATCTAGTGGTAGGCTGGGGTTGCAGCTAACCATCCTGCAGTGCACAGAATAGCCCACCACTACAACAGAGAATTCTCCCAATTTTCCCAATGAAAGTGCCAAGGTGGAGATGCGCTGATGGCCCGGCCAGTCCAGGCCACATGCACTGCCTTTACAAACTGCCAAGAGACAAAAAACAGCTCTGCTGTTCACAGGAACAGAGTTTTGACCTGAGGCAGTTCATCTGTGAACAAATAAGCACATTCCACACATTCCATCAGAATTCGCCCCTGCCAGCTTTTACCTATCAACCTTAACGCTAATTCTTGAGTAGTCAGGTCTCTGATTCACACGACAGTCCTTCAAAGTCAGAAGACAGTTACCACATCTTATAAACACAGTCGATGGACATTTATATGATTGTCAAGGGCATCCCACTCCAGTACTCTTGCCTGGAAAATCCCACGGATGGAGAAGCCTGGTAGGCTGCAGTCCATGGGGTCACTAGAGTCGGACACGACTAAGCGACTTCCCTTTCACTTTTCACTTTCATACATTGGAGAGGGAAATGGCAACCCACTCCAGCGTTCTTGCCTGGAGAATCCCAGGGAAGGGGGAGCCTGGTGGGCTTCCATCTATGGGGTCGCACAGAGTTGGACACAACTAAAGCAACTTAGCAGCAGCAGACCCGCTTTTATGCTTAGTTAGGTATAAGAGTTCTGCCCTGAAATTCTCCAGAGCAGGTAACATACCTGCATTGTGTTGCCCAGCTTGCCAGTAAGAATATCCAGACCAGTACTTAATAGTATATAACTAGTACTCACTAACTAAACATGAAGGTTTAGTAAACAAGGTAAACAGGAAGGAAACATGCCAGACAGATATAATTCCTGGATCGGACATGCGGCGTGCTAAATTACTTCGGTCGTGTTTGACTCTTTGCGACCCTATGGACTGTAGCTCACCAGGCTCCTCTGTCCATGGGATTCTCCAGGCAAGATTACTAGAGTAGGTTGCCATTTCCTTCTCCAGGAGATCTTTCCAACCCAGGGATCGAGCCTGAGTCTATGGCATCTCCTGCATTGGCAGGTGGGTTCTTTACCACTAGCGCCACCTGTGAAGCCCTCTGGATCAGACAGGTACCCTATTTTAGGGGAGACATGCCATTACTAGAACAGGCCTATTGATACCAATACCTGACTCCTCTTTCCACTTTAAACAGTCTCTACCATTCAGGCCAGCAAGACACACACACACACATCCCCCAGCCTGTGAGAATCCCTACACAGCAGGAATCCTCTTCATCCTCCAGAAGGAAAGTAAACCAAACATCTCCATAAAAGGCTGCTAATTCCTGGCCTATCTGTTTAGCTGAGCTACAAAACTGCTAAAAACCTCTGACACTCTACATGGAGTATATTATTAATGACATCAGCAGTCTTAGAGATTGGCTCTGCAGAAGCAAGAGGCTTCGTAAGCATTAAGTCTCAACCTTGAAGAGCTACTCTATACAATGACAAGGACTCACCTCTGAACAAAGTTTGAAGGTTGCTTGTTTGACTGAGACAGAGGTATAGCTACAGTGAATAACTGCAATTTTAAAATGACTCTTAAAATCTCAACAACTTGGCCTTTTGGGTTGCCATTTCCTTCTCCAATGCATGAAAGAGAAAAGTGAAAGGGAAGTCGCTCAGTCGTGTCCGACTCTTAGCGACCCCATGGACTGCAGCCCACCAGGCTCCTCTGTCCATGGGATTTTCCAGGCAAGAGTACTGGAGTGGGGTGCCATTGCCTTCTCCGTTTTATGTATAAGACATTATAATATACCTAACATTTATACTGTACTTCAAGTCTTATTCTTATTATCTCATGTCATCCTTAACAAGAACATAAAATAGGTAGACAAAGTGGTGATCATCAACCCCACTCTGTAAATGAGGAAATGAGGCTTAGAAAGAGGAAGACGCCTGCCCCCAGTGCTCAGGTTAACAACAAAACCAACAGCGGAACAAGTCTCCCGAACCCTAGTCCTCACAGTCCCAACAGCACCCCACAGCCCCTCCTCCCCTGATCCAGCCACACACATATGACCATACTCCTTCCCCCATCGCTGCTTTTTAGATGCAATGGTAAAAAGACAACTACCTAAACATAGCTTTGAGTTTTTTAAATATCTGCTCCAGATCCTTAAAAGAAAATCTGTCAGTCATACGCCTTTCCTTTTTGTTGTCAAGAAAGTGAAAACTCAAATCCATAAAATAAGCTCCTCTAAAGGATATTCAGAAAACAAGTGGAGTATGGGGGGTAGTAAAAGGGGTTTGGAGACATAGAGCAAAATGAGAGGATGTATTTTTGTATGAGATATTAATGTTGATAAAGGAGAGAAATGCACTCCATCTGGTTATGAGTTTTCCATCTCTTAGGTTAAGCCCTGTGTCTTCAGAGACCAGCAAGTGCCTGGCACACGGCAGTGTGACTGAATGCATCTGTTTTTCTTGATGTATCATGAGCTCCTTGTGGGCAAAAACTTCATCTCATGCACTGCTGTATTCCTGTTTCAAAGTCATCAGTCAGCAATGCACTGAATTAGATTATTCGACTGGTGGGCCGAGAGAGGACCATGTAGGAAGGCTGTGTTAGTACTGTGATCTCTTAGAGCTTGTATTTGTCTATTTGGCATTCATTACTCACAGGGCCAGACTAACAGCTAGCTCTGTTTATAACCTCCCCTGCCAGCAAGACCCCGTGTTCTAGACTGTCTCCTTTAATTCTCACGCACAAGGCTAGTATTTCCCAGGCCCTAAATTGACAGATGACAGATGTCTGTACCAGACCACAAGGAACAGTCCCTGCGCCCTAAGACTCAAGCAGTTATTCAAACTAGCCAATCCTAAGCCGCTTCCCCTGCCCTGCCTTGCCTTTCCCAGAGCAGAGCAAAGGAAAACCATAAAGGCTCTGGGCCACGCTTCCTCCTTGCTCTGCTCTCCTGACCAAACCTGGTGCTTCTCCCTGGGGCCCCATGTGATGCGGGCATGTCCCCTTCTCTTGGGAAATGTAAATGATAAATTCTTTTAATGGCATTGACCTCTCCATGCCTTTATAAAGACTTTATTAAGACTTAGGCACTAATCAGTTGAATACTATTATTACCATCCCACCAGACACAACAAACCAGAACCTAACCCAGATTACACCTATAGGCCAGCTCACAAAAATCTTACCTTCTCTAGTAGACGGCAAACTCCTTTTAAACAAGATTGTCTCTTATATCACATACTCACCAAATTTAACACTACAGACACAGCAGCCGCATTGTAAGATGAAACAAAGATAAGTCAATAATTAGTTGACTTTTTGCAGCCCGAATCTTTATCAATTATTAATGATCCCCTCTGATCTCAAATGCGTGACCATTCTCTAATGCTGCACAGCGTGGCAATTTCCTTAAGTGTTTACAGTAGCTTTATCTATAAAGGTCCAGTGACTTGAAATTGGAAGCAACCAAGATGTCTTTCAACAGGTGAATGGATAAACCAATTCTGATGTACCTACAGAATGGAGTATTATTCAGTGACAAAAAGGAACAAGCTACTGATCATGAAACAATATGGATGAATCTTAAATGCATTTTGGCTAAGTGAACAACTACAAATTTTAAGATTCCATTCGTGTGACATTCTGGAAAAGGCAAAATTCCAGGTGTAGAAAACAGGTAAGTGGCATTAAACAGGTTAACCGTGACAGGAGGTGACTGACTAGAAGGGAAGGCGCATGGAAATTTTTAGGGAGATGGAACTGTTCTTCATGGTACAAGGGTGGCAAATATATGACTTCTGTATTTGAAAAAACCCAAAAAACTGTATCTTGTGTGTGTTAGTTGCTCAGTAGTGCCCGACTCTTTGTGACCCCATGGACTGTAGCCCACCAGGCTCCTCTATCCATAGAATTCTCCAGGTAAGAATACTGGAGTGGGTTGCCATTCCCTTCTCTAGGGGATCCTCCTGACCCAGGAATTGAACCCAGGTCTCCTGAATTGCAGGCAGATTCTTTACCATCTGAAAATACCTTACAAAGAGTGAACCTTAATATACATAATTTTTTCAAAAATCAAAAAGGATGTCAAGGGATCCCAAGATAGAGTGCAGACTGTCACAAATGAACTTAATATAAATGTTTGACATAAACTCACTGAAGGAAGTGAGGTGAAACCAAAGTAACCTTGGAAAATGTTGCTAAAGACAAAAGGAACTATACATAAACACTGCACCGTGGTTAGTAAATCTGTTGCTCAGAGAAATATGGGTTAACAATTCTGAACCTGTTTCACATGTATACAGAACTAAATAAATAAGGAAACTCACCATCTATTATGGTGGATGGTGACAGGCAGGTTTCTCGCTGTCAGAGAAGGAACTGCAGGTAAGTAAGGGGGGAAAGCTATAATAAACTCTGGGGTACTGCATTAGAGTCAGAAACAAGAGCGTGGATCCATGTTTACTTCAATGTGTATGCAGATGGATATATAGGAATAATTTTACATATGTACATACAAGTGGGTTAGTCCACATATGTGTGTATTTCCTAGCTCTCTCTGCTGAGGGCTTACTAGCAATGTATACACCCAATGCTCAGATCTTGGTTTCTCCAAAGAAAAAAACCAAGGCCCCTGAAGAAAATGCTGATTCAAGGGCAAGGGCAAGGAAAATACAAGACAAGCTTGGAACATCTCCTAGTTTCAGAAAGTAAGGAAGTGCTCAAGTGGCAGAATGACGTGGACATGTCAAAGGGATAGAGAACCCAACCTGGAATAGTTCCCAGTAGCTAAAACTGGAACAATCTGAGCAATAAAATAAATAGCATGGTACTGAATGATAACCTAAAGTATACGAGTTCATACTGATATAAATTAATGACAATTAATAAACATTCGGGTAAAAAGAGTAAGTCTTCCTTTACAGAAAAATTTCAAATAATATATGCAGATACTACCTCCTCTAGGAGGTGGAGCTTAATCTTCACTTCCCCTCCCCCAGGAGTGGGCGGGACTTAACTGACTCATTTCCAAAGAATACAGTAAGGAAACAGGAAAACAGTCACTTTATGGTGGAGAAACCTGGCAAATACCACCTTAACCAAGCGATCAAGGTTAACACCACCAGCGATAGGTCGTGTTAGCGTCATATCCCCAGACAGGATATGCTGAAGAGGGCATTTCATCTCTAAGGCATTCTTCCTCAAAAACCACAACCCGAGTCTAACCCTGAGAAAGACTTCAGACAAACCCCAAATGAGAGGCAGTCTACAAAATTACTCACCAGTGCTCCTCAAAATTGCCAATCATAAAAAATGTGGAAAGTCTGAGAACCTGTCACAGACCAGAGGAGCCTAAGGACAGAGACACGATGACTAAATGCAATGAGGTACACTGAACTGAACCTTGGACTAGAAAAAGAACATTAGTGAAAAATCGGGTAAAATCCAAACAGAGTGTTGAATTTAACAGTAAATGCACCAATTTTGGTTTCTTAGTTTTGACAAATATACGACAGTAATGTTAGACATGAACACTGGGGGAAACGTGAGTGACGCATTCAAGAACTCTCTGAATTATCTTTGCAGCTTTTCTGTAAATCCAAAGTTATTCCAAAATTAAAAGTTGATTTTTAAAAATAATCTAATAGGGCTTCCCTAGTAGCTCAGTGGTAAAGAATTTGCTGCCAATGCAGAAGACTTGGGTTCAATCCTTGGGTTGGGAAGATCTCCTTGAGAAAGAAATGCCAACCCCTTTCAGCATTCTTGCCTGGGAAATCCCACGGACAGAGAAGCCTGGCAGCTACAGTCCCTGGGGTTGCAAAGAGTCAGACGAGACTGAGTGACTAAACAGCAGCAGTGCTAATGTAGGGTCAAATTAGTGAGGAAAACTTACTAACTAAACTTTTATTTGCAAGCTCTCTATATAACAGAAATACAGGGTCACATTATTGGGCGTATCTTTTTACAGAGGGGAAATGAAGTGCCCCTGACATGTTATCTTATAAACTGCATCTACCGTAATGATACTTCTGTTAATGAAGAAAATGCATTCCCATAGCACATTCATGGTTTGGTGCTTCTCTACCAGAGGTAGAAATAATCCTCCTGGTATAGGACTACATGAGCTTCCCTGGTGGCTCAGTCGGTAAAGAATCCGCCAGCAACGCAGGAGACCTGGGTTCAATCCCTGGGTTGGGGAGATCCTTCGGAAGAGGGCATGGCGACTCACTCCAGTATTCTTGCTGGAGAATCCCCATGGACAGAGGAGTCTGGCAGGATACAGTGCATGGAGTCACAAAGAGTCGGACACGACTGAGCAACTAAGCACAGCACACACAGGACTACAAGTTCTAGCTCTGATTGAGAACGCCTTCCTTCTCTCCCATACCTCCGATGAGAGTACGTAGGTTTCCCTGGCCATTTCTGCCCATGTAGCAGAACTCTGGCCTCTTTGGGGACTCTTACTTCTCTGGTCTGGACCCCGGCCTGCTATAAAAGGCCTACAGCTGTGACTAAGACTCTGCCCCTTCCTTCTTATTCACTATTGCCTCTGACACAGAACTAAAGAAAGCTGAACTATCCCAGTTTCTCTGTGTCCAGATTAAATTATTCCCAGAAGCATCACTGTGTACATAAACTGACAGTAGCAATGTCCTAGTCTGTAGTCAAATAACTGCATAGGTTCTGCATAAAGTATGTGAACTGATGAGCAACACCTGACATCCACCCTTACTATCACAATTTTGAGAGCTCACTATCTACCCAGTCATCATTACAATGCATCTTGCATTCCTAAGTGAACAAGACTGGGAGCTGACTGTGGCTCGGATCATGAACTCCTTATTGCCAAATTCAGACTGAAATTGAAGAAAGTGGGGAAAACCACTAGACCATTCAGGTATGACCTAAATCAAACCCCTCATGACTATACAGTGGAAGTGAGAAATAGATTTAAGGGACTAGATCTGATAGACAGAGTGCCTGATGAACTATGGATGGAGGTTCGTGACATTGTACAGGAGACAGGAGTCAAGACCATCCCCAAGAAAAAGAAATGCAAAACAGCAAAATGGCTGTCTGGGGAGGTCTTACAAATAGCTGTGAAAAGAAGGGAAGTGAAAAGCAAAGGAGAAAAGGAAAGATGTACCCATTTGAATGCAGAGTTCCAAAGAATAGCAAGGATAAAAAAGCCTTCCTCAGCAATCAATGCAAAGAAATAGAGGAAAACAACAGAATGGGAAAGATTAGAGCTCTCTTCAAGAAAATAAGAGATACCAAGGGAACATTTCATGCCAAGATGGGCTCAATAAAGGACAGAAATGGTAGGGACCTAACAGAAGCAGAAGATATTAAGAGGTGGCAAGAATACACAGAAGACTGTACAAAAAAGATCTTCACGACCCAGATAATCACGATGGTGTGATCACTGACCTAGAGCCAGACATCCCGGAATGTGAAGTCAAGTGGGCCTTAGGAAGCATCACTATGAACAAAGCCAGTGGAAGTGATGGAATTCCAGATGAGCTATTTCAAATCCTGAAAGATGATGCTGTGAAAGTGCTGCACTCAATATGCCAGCAAATTTGGAAAACTCAGCAGTGGCCACAGGACTGGAAAAGGGCAGGTTTCATTCCAATCCCAAAGAAAGGCAATGCCAAAGAATGCTCAAACTACCGCATAATTGCACTCATCTCACACGCTAGTAAAGTAATGCTTAAAATTCTCCAAGCCAGGCTTCAGCAATATGTGAACCGTGAACTTCCAGATGTTTTCAAGCTGGTTTTAGAAAAGGCAGAGGACCCAGAGATCAAATTGCCAACATCCACTGGATCACTGAAAAAGCAAGAGAGTTCCAGAAAAACATCTATTTCTGCTTATTGACTATGCCAAAGCCTTTGACTGTGTGGATCACAATAAACTGTGGAGAATTCTGAAAGAGATGGGGGCATACTAGACCACCTGACCTGCCTCTTGAGAAACCTATATGCAGGTCAGGAAGCAACAGTTAGAACTGGACATGGAACAACAGACTGGTTCCAAATCGGGAAAGGAGAACATCAAGGCTGTATATTGTTACCCTGCTTATTTAACTTATATGCAGAGTACATCTTGAGAAACGCTGGGCTGGATGAAGCACAAGCTGGAATCAAGATTGCCAGGAGAAATATCAATAACCTCAGATATGCAGATGACACCACCCTTATGGCAGAAAGTGAAAAAGAACTAAAGAGCCTCTTGATGAAAGTGAAAGAGGAGAGTGAAAAAGTTGGCTTAAAGCTCAACATTCAGAAAACTAAGATCATGGCATCCAGTCCCATCACTTCATGGCAGATAGATGGGGAAGCAGTGGCTGACTTTATTTATCTGGGCTCCAAAATCACTGCAGATGGTGACTGCAGCCTTGAAATTAAAAGACATTTACCCCTTGGAAGGAAAATCATGACCAACCTAGACAGCGTATTAAAAAGCAGAGACATTACTTTGCCAACAAAGGTCCGTCTAGTCAAGGCTATGGTTTTCCAGTGGTCATGTATGGATGTGAGAGTTGGACTATAAAGAAGGCTGAGTGCAGAAGAATTGATGCTTTTGAACTGTGGTGTTGGAGAAGACACTTGAGAGTCCCTTGGACTGCAAGGAGATCCAAGCAGTCCATGGTAAGGGAGATCAGTCCTGGGTGTTCACTGGAAGGATTGATGTTGAAGCTGAAACTCCAATATTTTGGCCACCTGATGCGAAGAGCTGACTCACTGGAAAAGACCCTGATGCTAGGAAAGATTGAGGGCAGGAGGAGAAGGGGATGACAGAGGATGAGATGGTAGGATGGCATCATCGACTCTATGGTCACGGGTTTGGGTGGACTCCGGGAGTTGGTGATGGACAGGGAGGCTTGGTGTGCTGCGGTTCATGGTGTCACAAAGAGTTGGAGATGACTGAGCGACTGAACTGAACTGAACTGAACTGAAAATTAGCACTATTTAGGGTAATGATTTAAAATTCAGAGAATGCATAGGCTGCCTTCTCAGAAAGATGCATACTGACTCTGATCTCTAAATCCAAATTTGGTAATGTTCAAAAGAGAATTTCTAGACCCAAACAGACATGGTAAGTTTGTGATAAGCACTCTTGATAAACTTGCTTCATATGATAAGCAGAGAAGGTCACAAAACTTTATGATGATAAAAAGTAAAAGATGAAGCATTTAAACAATCAAAAGTTTCTTGAGTCTTTCCTCTACTGCATTACTCTAGAAAGCCACAATCTGAGGAAAGACCAAGGATATGCCACGAGCCATGCTCAGCATCTTCCAGTAAGCCTGCTCTACTCCAGTCACTGTAAAAACTGTCACACTTTACTTCCCCAGTTTGCCCCACAGTGCTATCTGATTCGACAGCCCCTACCCTTTCTTTTATTTTTGGACTGATGTAGAATAGGTTTGAAGGACAATTTCAAACAAGAAACGCCAATAATGTTTTATGTAACAACTGTTTCATTGTATTAAACACACAGCCTTCCAAGATAGCTGTTTTCCTTTGTTTTCTACTATATTACATTTCTTTTAAAAAGTTATACATGCCCATCCAAAAATTTCAAACAATATAGGGTTAAAGGTATAAAAATTAAAAACAAGATGACTGTCTGAAGAGCCACCCAAACCAGTTTTATCACTTCATAATCTACCCAATTAGAATTCTCACTTGGAAAGCCACACATCATTCACTTTAAAAATAGTCTTTTCAAGTCCCTATCCAGATGCCAAAACAAAAAAACTCCAAAAAGATTTTTTAAAAGTCTTTTTTTAAAGTCAATTTTATAGCCAATTTTATTTTATTTATTAAAATTAATTGAAGCATATAATGACACAGTCAAAGCCAAGTAATTATGAAGATTTTTGAGCACCTCACTGATCTGATTTCTAGTCTCAGGTGTCATGTCAAAAGGATCAAAAGGAAGGTTATTAGCAAAATGCTCCATCATAGTGGAAAATTTGACAAACAGATTTTCCAATAAAGCCTTGCTTTCAAATAAACACCATAAACCATCAAAAAAACCTGAAGTGACAACCCTTTGGTATCTACATTAAATATGTCTCCAAGACTTCCACACATTCAAATTTTTCACATCAAATGTGGTGATCCAGGGGTCAGAAAAAAATCATCATATTTGTAGGGCCTCTGTTTCACCATCAGTACAGTGAATAACAGCTTTCTCCTGCACTGTCTACCTACCTATACAGGCACGGTTATGTACGTAAGCACACATGATGGACAAAATGTTCCTCAGAAGAAAGGCTTTAACGCAAACCAACATCTGCGGATCTGGAACTGACTGCCGCAGCGCTTGGTCATCCGCATCCTCCTGATTCTCACAGCCTGCTTTTGGAGATTTCCTATTTAGTAATTTTACAATATATTTTTTCCCCACAGCTTGTTGGCATGTCTCTTACTAGAGTAACAAGGGACAAGAAAGAAGAAAAATGCCAATTCACACATTTTCCTTTTCTTCCACATCATGTTGGTAAAAAACCAGGCACAATCAGAGTTAGATATCAGCCAGAGATAGAGAAAGACTTAAGATCATATGAAGGTTTCTATTACATCATCTAATAGTCCTCTCCTTACCAAGGTTTAAAAAACTGACAGATTATCTGCAGTTGTATGAAATAAGATATCAATATGCTATTAACCACTTGGTAACTCTCAGTGAACACACATCCTTTCCTGCCCAGCAATGTCACTCCCAGGTATTTATTCTATAGATACTGCCCCACATACGTCAGAGAGGTACACAAGGATACTCAAGGCAACTTTCCTGTGATAACAAAGGACGGAATAAACATTTACTGGTGGAATAAAGTCTATCAATAAAGGACTCATTAAATGAATCATAATATATTCTTTAAATGGCATTCTACACAGCTGCTAAGAAGAATGAGGCCTTCTGTGGACACTGCTATGGCAAGTCTCCAGGACATATTAAGTGAGAAAGCAAAGCATAGAGCAGTGTGCATAGCACACGACTGTTTTTGTTACTATATGCACACTTATTTTCATTTTATATATGGTATTGTGTGGAAAACTGGTATATGGGTGCCTCCAGGGGGAGGAACTGGGTGGCCAGTGGGTAAGTAAGTAGAGTACCCCTCTAACTTTGTTCCCTTTATAACTTCCAGATTGTGTACTGAGTACAAATACAATCTCTTTTTAAATTTTAATTTAAATTCAAAAATTAAAAAGAAGGAAGAAAGAGCACCCTGAACCAAAAACACTGGAGTCCTTCCTTGGGGTGTCTTCTCCATTAGGGACCCTAGGGCCTGTTAGTCCAGTCACAGATCTTTCAGGACTGATAACCTGCCTTGAAGCCACCGCCTTTTTTGCCCCTGTCTATCTTGGTTCTCTCTTAAAATGTGTCTAATAAATAGCCTAAGTTTCTGGTTCCAATTAAGATGGAGTAAGTACATTCCACAGTGTTTCTCCTAGGGAATTCAGCTAAAGTCCAGGGATAGACAGAGCTGCTCCACGCATTATCTAAAGACTAAAAAGTAACTGATAACTGGTGGACAGAGAAAACAAACCATGGCTCAAAATATCATGACACCTATGGAGTTTCCCTTTTTGCTTCTTCTAGTATCTCCTGGGCTCCAAAATCACTGCGGATGGTAACTGCAGCCATGAAATTAAAAGACGCTTGCTCCTTGGAAGGAAAGTTATGACCAACCTAGACAGCATATTAAAAAGCAGAGACATTACTTTGCCAACAAAGGTCCGTCTAGTCAAGGCTATGGTTTTTCCAGTAGTCATGTATGGATGTGAGAGTTGGACTATAAAGAAGGCTGAGTGCAGAAGAATTGATGCTTTTGAACTGTGGTGTTGGAGAAGACTCTTGAGAGTCCCTTGGACTGCAAGGAGATCCAACCAGTCTATCCTAAGGGAGATCAGTCCTGGCTGCTCATTGGAAGGACTTGATGTTGAAGCTGAAACTCCAATACTTTGGCCACCTGATTCGTAGAGCTGACTCATTGGAAAAGACCCTGATGCTGGGAAAGATTGAGGGCAGGAGGGGAAGGGGACAACAGAGGATGAGATGGTTGGATGGCATCACTGACTCAATGGACATGGGTTTGGGTGGACTCCGGGAGTTGGTGATGGACAGGGAGGCCTGGAGTGCTGCAGTTCATGGGGTCACAAAGAGTCGGACGTGACTAAACTGAACTGAACTGAACTGAGTATCTCCTGGCCTGGACTCAAAGGCAGCCCAAACTCAGAACTGTGCACCAGGTACAGAAAGAAAAAGTTCCAAGAAGACCTCCATTTTTGGCCCAAGAAACAGTAAAGGGATTCCCTAAAGGTCAAAGGGAGTAGAGGCAACCCCCTGATTTTGTCTGTTTCCCTTCTGTCCTCTCACCCTACGTTCAAGGCAGCTAGGCAGCAGTCGCAATGACAACAGCAGTCAGAAAGGAAAGCCTTCTCTCTGACCGGAGGAACTGTGATCCCAGGAGCCTTGAAGGAAACTCCGTTCCTTTGTTTTCTTTCCTGAGCCTCCTGTCACTTGGTTCTCAAGGGAAAGGTAATCACAGGATGTGCAAGGCAGAGCAGAGAAATTCAAGTCTCAGCTTTCTAGCAAGTGAAGCAAGAAGGAGAATCCTTTGGAACTGGAAAGTCTGGGTTAACAACAGAAAGAAGAGGGAGCTCAATGACGCTGTATGTGAACTCCAGGAATCACCCCCAGGCTGCACATGAAAGTATCTGACCCTCAACAACACTCTGAAGATTCTGAAGAGCTATGAGGTACACCACTGCCCAAGTCAGAGACTAGCCACTGGCTGGTATGTACATGGAACAGATACAAATAACACAGCAAATAGCACTTTGAAAACTAAACTGATACTGAACTCCAGCCCAAAGAAGGCAGATAGGTATTTGCAGCCTAAACCCAACTAGACTGACTGCCTGATCACATAAACAAACAAATCTATAGGATTTGAACAAGATTCAAAGTCTCATATAATTTTTTAAATGTCAGAATATAAATCCAAACTGATATACAGATGACTCTTTAACATGCTTCCCTTGTGGCTCAGATGGTAAAAATCTGCCTGCAATGCAAGAGATCCAGGTTCCATCCCTGGGTTAGAAAGACCTCTGGAGAAGAGAATGGCAGCCCACTCCACTATTCTTGCTTGGACAAGTCCACGGCCAGGGGAGCCTGGCAGGCTACAGTCCATGGGGTCACAAAGAGTCAGACAAGAGACTTTCACTTCTTCACTTAAACAACATGGGTTTGAACTGCGTGGATCCACTTATACACAAATTGTTTTCAATAATACTACACAATCTCCAGCTGGCTGAACCCACAGATATGGAACTGCTGATATGGAGGGCCAATGACAAAGTTAAATGTGGATGTTTGACTGCATGGGGGTTAGTTTCCATAACCTCCACACGGTTCAAGAGTCAACCTGTACAAAAAGACTTGAAAATTTCAATATCTCACAAGGGAAAAGATAATCAACAAATACCATCTTCAAGATGTTAGAATTATATAACCTCAGATGACAGCACCCTAATGGCAGAAAGCGAAGAGGAACTGAACAGCCTCTTGATGAATGTGAAAGAAGAGAGTGGAAAAAAGCTGGCTTAAAACTCAACATTCAAAAAACTAAGGTCATGACATATGGTCCCATCACTTCATGACAAATAGATGGGGAAACAATGGAAACAGTTATTTTGGGGGGCTCCAAAATCACTGCAGATGGTGACTGCAGCCATGAAATTAAAAGACGCTTGCTCCTTGGAAGAAAAGCTATGACAAACCTAGACAGCATATTAAAACACAGAGACATGATGTTGCCAACAAAGGTCCGTCTAGTCAAAGCTATGGTTTTTCCAGCAGTCATGTATGGATGCAAGAGTTGGACTATAAAGAAAGCTGAGCGCCAAAGAATTGATGTTTCTGAACTGTGATGTTGGAGAAGACTCTTGAGAGTTCCTTGCACAGCAAGGAGATCCAACCAGTCCATCCTAAAGGAAATTAATCCTGAATATTCATTGGAAGGACTGATGCTGAAGCTGAAACTCTAATCCTTTGGCCACCTGATGCGAAGAACTGACTCATATGAAAAGACCCTGATGCTTGGGAAAGACTGAAAGATGGAGGAGAAGGGGACGACAGAGGATGAGATGGGTGGATGGCATCACCGACTCAATGGACATGAGTTTGAGTCAACTCCGGGAGTTGGTGATGGACAGGGAGGCCTGGCGTGCTGCAGTCCATGGGGTCACAAAGAGTCAGACACAACTGAGCGACTGAACTGAACTGAACCAAAGTGGATTGCAAGGAGATCAAACCAGTCAATCCTAACAGAAATCAGTCCTGAATATTCATTGGAAGAAGTGATATTAAAGCTGAAGCTCCAATACTTTGGCCACCTGATGTGAAGAACTGACTCACTAGAAAAGGCCCTGATGCTGGGAAAGATTGAAGGCAGGAGAAGGGGACAAAAGAGGATGAGACAGTTGGATGGCATCACCGACTCAACAGACATGAGTTTGAGCAAGCTCCGGGAGTTGGTGATGGATAGGGAACCCTGGCGTGCTATAGTCCATGGGATCTCAAAGAGTAGGACATGACTCAGCAACTGAACTGACCTAAAAGCACATATTATAATCATGCTCAAAGAAATAAAGACAAATGATCTTGAAGTAAAAGGAAAAGTAGACAGTCTTGACAAAGAATAGATGAAGAAGGAGAAGAAGAACCAAATGAAAAAATCTAAACTAGAAAATATGACAGAAATTTTTAAATTCACTAGATGGGCTCTACGGTGTAACTGAAATGACAGGTCAGTGAACTTGAAAATGGATCAACAGAATTATCCAACTGAACAACTAAGAAAAAAGACTGGAAAACAAAAATGAACAGAGCCTTGAGGACCCACTGGACAATATCAAAAGGCCTAACATTTGTATCATCAAAGGCCGATTATAAAGGAGAAAGAGAGGTACAGAAATAATATTTGAGGGAATTCCCTGGGGGTCCAGTGGTCAGGACTTGGCACTTTCACTGCCATGAGCCCAGGTTCAATCCCTGGTTGGGGAACTAAGATCCCAAAAGATATGTGCTGTGGTCAAAAAGAAAAATATTTCAAGAAATAATAGCTCAATACTTTCCAACTGTAGTAAAAGACATAAACGTATAGATTCAAGAAACTCAGTGAATATCAATCAGGATAATCTCAAAGAAATTCCTGCCCAGTAAAATCTAAAGCAAAGGAAAAAAAAAATCTTGAAAGCAGTCAGAGACAAATAATGCATTACATCCAGGGGAAAAAATAATTCAAATGACTGTGAACGTCTTATCAGAAACCATAGAGAACAGATGACAGTGGAAAAAGAATTTCAAGAGCTGGAAAACAATGGCCAAACCCAGAATTCTATATATCCAGTGAAATAGCTTTCAAAAATGATGAAATAAATTCTCCAAGAAAACCAAGAGAGGTCATCACTAGCAGACTTGCCAAAGATGCTAAAGAAAATTCTTCGGATGGAAGGAAAAGAACATGGAAACAGAATTTCAGGAAAGAAGGAACACTAGAAATGGTAAATATCTGAGTAAATGAAACACCCTATTTTACTTCTAAGTTCTTTAAAACATTAAAGATGATTGAAAGCAAAAATTATAACGATGTCTGATGGGGTTTTCAGTGAATATAGATGTTACACATATGACCACTACAAGATAAAAAGGAAGAGGGCAAACCAATCTTTATGGTACTAAAGTTTCTATATTCTACTTGAAGTGATAAATATTAATTTTAAGTAGAATACTTGAATATGTGTAATGTAATTCCTAGCCAACACTAAAATAACTATACAAATGAAAAAGCAGTAAAAATTCAGTGTGTGTGTGTGTGTGTGTGTGTGTGTGTGTGAGCCGCTCAGTTATGTCTGATTCTTTGTGATCCCGTGAACTATAGCCCACCAGGCTCCTCTGTCCATGGAATTCTCCAGGCAAGAATACTGGAGTGGATTGCCATTCCCTTCTCCAGGGGATCTTCCCGACCCAGGAATCAAACCCAGGTATCCCACATTGCAGGCAGATTCTTTACAATCTGAGCCACCAGGGAAACTCCAAAAACTCAATAGAGAAATCTAAGTAGAACACTAAAATAGTTCAAATAATCCAAAAGAAGGATGTAAAGGGAAACAAGAAAACACAAAACAGAAAGAACAGAAAAATATAATAAAATGACAGACCTAAATCTAAAATATCAATAATTAGATTAAATGTAAATGGTCTAAACACATCAATTAAAAGAGACATTATCAGGATGGATTTACAAAAAAAGATACATTGTATGTAGTCTACCAGAAACCTGCTAAGCACAATGATATACATAGGTTAAAAAAATGAAAGGGTACTAAATGCTATTATGGCTGCCTGGACTGAATTATAGAAAAGGAATTAAAAAAAAACATTAGTAGACAAACTGGTGAAATATATGAAATTCTGTAGCTTACTTAATAGAGTAATATACCAATGTTAATTTCTTAGTTTTGATAAATGTACTATGGTTTTATGTAATAGGTTAACATTAGGGAAAGCTAAGTAAAGGGCATACAGGAACTCTATGTACTATTTTTGCAACTCATTTATAAATATGAAATTATTATAAAAAATATAAGTAAAAGAAGGAGGTAAGAATATATTACGAAAATGAGAGTTATCAGAACTATAGTAACTATGTTAATAGGCTATATTAATATCAGATAAAGCAGACTTCAAAACAAGGAAAATTATCAGGGGTAAAAAGGATAGTAAATAACAATTAAAGGGTCAATTCACTGAAATAAAAAACAATCTTAAATGTGTATGCACCTAAGAAAAGAGCTTCAAAATATATGAAGCAACAATTGACGGAACTAAGGGAAGAAACGGACAAATCTACAATTTTAGAGACTTCAGTCCTCCTTTCTCAGTCCTCAATAGAACAAGTAAACAGAAAATTATCGAGATATCAAAACATGTACATGTTAAATATATATAATTCCTATTTGTCAATAATACCTCAGTAAGTCTGAAAAAATAAAGAAGAGGTAGGATATAATGTTGCAACTGAATAATAAATAAATCACATTTTAATTTTTTTAAGAAGGAGAAGGAAAAAAATCAAGGCTATAGGAGATTGAGGGGAGGAAAGGAAGAAGTAAAAGAGATTAAGAAGTACAAACTTTCAGTTGCTATATAAATGAGTCATGGGTATGAAATGTATATGTGGGGAATAAAGTCAATAACTATGTAATATCTTTGTATGCTGACATATTGTAACTAGACTTCCATGATGATCACTTTGAAATGTACAGAAGTATATCACTATGTTGTGTAACAGAAACATAGTGTTGTAGGTCAATTATTCTTCAAAAACAAACAAACACAGAAAAACATCCAATTTGTGGTTATCAGAGGCAGGAGGTGGAAGGGGGGGGGAACTGGATGAAGGCAATCAAAAGGAAGAAACTTCCAGTTATAAAAGAACTAAGTATTTGAGATAAAATGTACAATATGATAAATATAATGAACACTGCTATATATTATATATGAAAGTCGTTAAGAAAGTAAATCCTAAAAAAAAAAAAAAGAAAGAAAAGAAAGTAAATCCTAAGAATTCTCATTACAACAAAAACAATTTTTTCTATTTCTTTAATCTTATACCTACATAAGATGATAGATGCTCACTAAACTTTTTGCAATAATCATTTCATGATGTATATAAGTCAAATTATTACACTATACACCTTAAACTTAGGCAGTGTTCCACATCAATAATATCTGAGTAAACATAGGAGGAAAAAAAAATCAAGGATACCAAGGAACTGAACAACCAATTGCCTGTAATGGACATTTACAGAACATTGCACCTAACAGTAGAATATGCATTCCTCTCAAGTGCACCTAGGACATTCACCAAGAGAGACCACATCTTGGGTTATAAGACACACCTCAACACATTTAAACATGTTGAAATCATACAAAGTATGTTCTCCAACCACAATGGAATTAAACTAGAAATCAATAAAATAAAAGACTTTGGAAAATCTCCCAATACTCCAAACACTCAAAGCAACACACTTCTAAAGAATTCATTGGTCAAAGAAGTTTCAACATAGCAAAATTTGTACAAATGCAACCACTGCAGTGCTTATAGGGAAATTTATAGTATTAAAAGCTTGTATTTTAAAAAAGGAAAGGCTTCAAATTAATGATCTAAAAAAACATAGTTTTTCACCTTAAAAAAAGAGTAAATTAATTCAAAGTAAAAATAGAAAAGTAAAAAAAGTAAAAAAAAAAAAAGTAAAAAAAAAAATTTTTCAAAAAGAAAAAATAAAAAGAGTAGAAATCAATTATATTGAAAACAGAAAAAAATAGAGGAAAAATCAATAAATCAGAAATAGGTTCTTTGAAAAGATGAATAAAATTGATAAACTTCTAGCCAAACAAAAAGAAAACAGTGAATATATAAATTATCTATATTAAGAAAGAAAGGATATTAGTATAGACCCAGAAGGCAATGGCACCCCACTCCAGTACTCTTGCCTGGAGAATCCCATGGACGGAGGAGCCTGGTAGGCTGCAGTCCATGGGGTCGCTAAGAGTCGGACACGACTGAGAGACTTCACTTTCACTTTTCACTTTCATGCATTGGAGGAGGAAATGGCAACCCACTCCAGTGTTCTTGCCTGGAGAATCCCAGGGATGGGGGAGCCTGGTGGGCTGCCGTCTATGGGGTTGCACAGAGGCGGACACGACTGAAGCGACTTAGCATCAGCAGCAGCAGACACTAAAAGGATACTAAGAAAATACCATGAATGAATCTGTGTACATAAAGTTGACAACTTAGATGAATGCGCCAACTCCTTAAAAGCCACAAAGTACCAGAACTTACCCGAAAAGTATTAGACAACTTGTATTGTTCTATATCTGTTAAAGAAGTTTAACTTGTAGTTAAAAACTCCCACTCAAAGAAAACCCTAGGCACAGTTCATTGAAGAATTCTACCAAATATTTTTAAAAGGAATTCAACATTTTCTCTTCCCCAAAATGAACACTTTTAGACTTATTTTATAAGGCCAGCATTATCCTGATACCAAAACTTGATGACAAGAAAAAAAATAACAAAACTAGTACTGATATCTTCATGAACACAGATGCAAAACTCAACAAATATTAGCAAATCATATCCAACAATATAGAAGAACACATCACAACCAATTGGTGTTTACCCCAAGAATGTAAGGGTAGGTCAATATTTGAGAATCAATCAGTATAATTCATTATATTAACAGATTAAATAATTTGAAAAAATCACATAATTGTATCAACTAATACATAAAAGCATCTGACAAAATTCAACATCCATTCCTGAAAAAACTCTCAACAAATTGGGAACAGAAGGGAATTTATTCAACCTGAGAAAGAGTATCTACAAAAACTAACAGCTATTGGTTTTGTTGATTTTTGCTATGATCTCTTTTGTTTCTTTTGCATTTATTTCTGCTCTAATGACTGGTGTGAAATGGTACCTCATAGTGGTTTTGATTTGCATTTCTCTGATAATGAGTGATGTTGAGCATCTTTTCATGTGTTTGTTAGCCATCTGTATGTCTTCTTTGGAGAAATGTCTATGTAGTTCTTTGGCCCATTTTTTGATTGGGTCATTTATTTTTCTGGAGTTGAGCTGTAGGAGTTGCTTGTATACTCTGGAGATTAGTTGTTTGTCAGTTGCTTCATTTGCTATCATCTTCTCCCATTCTGAAGGCTGTCTTTTCACCTTGCTAATAGTTTCCTTTGATGTGCAGAAGCTTTTAAGTTTAATTAGGTCCCATTTGTTTATTTTTGCTTTTATTTCCAATATTCTGTGAGGTGGGTCATAGAGGATCCTGCTGTGGTGTATGTCAGAGAGTGTTTTGCCTATGTTCTCCTCTAGGAGTTTTATAGTTTCTGGTCTTACGTTGAGATCTTTAATCCATTTTGAGTTTATTTTTGTGTATGGTGTTAGAAAGTGTTCTAGTTTCATTCTTTTACAAGTGGTTGACCAGATTTCCCAGCACCACTTGTTAAAGAGATTGTCTTTAATCCATTGTATATTCTTGCCTCCTTTGTCAAAGATAAGGTGTCCATATGTGCGTGGATTTATCTCTGGACTTTCTATTTTGTTCCATTGATCTATATTTCTGTCTTTGTGCCAGTACCATACTGTCTTGATGACTGTGGCTTTGTAGTAGAGCCTGAAGTCAGGTAGGTTGATTCCTCCAGTTCCATTCTTCTTTCTCAAGATCGCTTTGGCTATGGCTGCGATCCAAAAGTCTACAAGTAATAAATGCTGGAGAGGGTGTGGAGAAAAGGGAACCCTCTTACACTGTTGGTGGGAATGCAAACTAGTACAGCCACTATGGAGAACAGTGTGGAGATTCCTTAAAAAACTGGAAATAGACCTGCCTTATGATCCAGCAATCCCACTGCTGGGCATACACACTGAGGAAACCAGAAGGGAAAGAGACACGTGTACCCCAATGTTCATCGCAGCACTGTTTATAATAGCCAGGACATGGAAGCAACCTAGATGTCCATCAGCAGATGAATGGATGGGAAAGCTGTGGTACATATACACAATGGAGTATTATTCAGCCATTAAAAAGAATACATTTGAATCAGTTCTAATGAGGTGGATGAAACTGGAGCCTATTATACAGAGTGAAGTAAGCCAGAAAGAAAAACACCAATACAGTATACTAACGCATATATATGGAATTTAGAAAGATGGTAACAATAACCCTGTGTATGAGACAGCAAAAGAGACACTGATGTATAGAACAGTCTTATGGACTCTGTGGGAGAGGGAGAGGGTGGGAAGATTTGGGAGAATGGCATTGAAACACGTAAAATATCATGTATGAAACGAGTTGCCAGTCCAGGTTTGATGCACGATACTGGATGCTTGGGGCTGGTGCACTGGGACGACCCAGAGGGATGGAATGGGGAGGAAGGAGGGAGGAGGGTTCAGGATGGGGAACACATGTATACCTGTGGCGGATTCATTTTGATATTTGGCAAAACTAATACAGTTATGTAAAGTTTAAAAATAAAATAAAATTAAAAAAAAAACAAAACAAACAAAAAAAACTAACAGCTACCATCATACTTAATGGTGAGAAACTAAATGATTTTCCCTTAAGATCAGGAAGAAAGCAAGAATGTCCACTTTCACCACTTTCATGCAATGTCTTACTAGAAGGCTATACTAATGGTGGAGGAGGTAAAGAAATAAAAAGGACAAAGACTAGAAAGAAAGATACAAAACTCGTTTTTTACAGATGACATAACTATCCGTATAGAAAATCCAGGGACTTCCCTGGCGATCCTGTGGTTAAGACTCCATGCTTCCACTACAGGGGGCACAGGATTAACCCTGGTTGGGGAACTTGAAATCCCACATACCAAACATCAAGGTAAAAAAACAAACAAAAAAAACAACCCCCAAAACTATAATAAAGCTCCTAGAATTAAACAGTTTAATAAGGCTGTAAGACACAACTTCAACATGAAAAAATCCATCCTACTTCTATATCCTGGGAATGAATTAGAAACTGAAACTTAATTTTAAAAATTTACAATAGCTTAAAAATAGGTATAAATCTAACAATATATGAAAACCTATATGCTGAAAACTATAAAATGATTGTTGTTGTTCTGTCTCTGCTGCTGCTGCTGCATCACTTCAGTCGTGTCCAACTCTGTGCAACCCCATAGACGGCAGCTCACTAGGCTCCCCATCCCTGGGATTCTCCAGGCAAGAACACTGGAGTGGGTTGTCATTTCCTTCTTCAATGCATGAAAGGAAAAGTGAAAGTGAAGTCGCTCAGTCGTGTCCAACTCTTAGCGACCCCACAGACTGCAGCCCACCAGGCTCCTCCGTGCATGGGATTTTCCAGGCAAGAGTACTGGAGTGGGGTGCCATCGCCTTCTCCTGTTCTGTCGCTAAGTCACGACCAATCATCAGTTCTTCAGCATTCAGCCTTCTTTATGGTCCAACTCTCACATCTGTACACAACTAATGGAAAAACCATATAAAGTGATAAAAGAAATAAAATACTATCTAAATAAAAGATGAAGACATTTATCATATTCATTGACTGGAAGACACAATTATCAATTCTCAAGCTGATCTCCAGATTTAATGCAGTCCCAAGCGAAACAGGGCTTCACAGGAGGCTCAGTGGTAAAGAATCCGCCTGATCCCTGGGTCAGGAAGATCCCCTGGAATAGGAAATGGCATCCCACTCAAGTAGTCTTGCCTGGAAAATTCCATGGACAGAGGAACCTGGTGGGCTACAGTCCATGGGGCCGCAGAGAGTCAGACACAACTGAGAGACAAAGCACACACACAAGCAAAACGCTAGTGGGAGTTTTGCAGACACAGGCAAGCTATGAAATTCAGTGGAAAGACAAAAGAACTATAATGCTGTTCCATTGCTAAGTCGTATCTGACTCTTTGCAACCCCATGGACTATAGCACATCAGGCTACTGTGTCCTTCACTATCTCCCAGGGTTTGCTCAAATTCATGTCCATTGAGTCGGTGATGCTATCTCATCCTCTGCCGCCCTCTTCTTTTGCCTTCAATCTTTACCAGCATCAGAGTCTTCTCCAATGAGTCGGCTCTTCCCATCAGGAGGCCAAAGTACTGGAGCTTCAGCTTCAGCATCAGTCCTTCCAATGAATATTCAGGGTTGATTTCCTCTAGGATGGACTGGTTTGATCTCATTGCAGTACAAGGGGCTCTCAAGAGTCTTCTGCTCACGACAGTTCAAAAGCATCAATTCTTTGGCACTCAGCCTTCTTTATGGTCCAACTCTCACATCTGTCTGTACATGACTACTGGAAAATCCATAACTTTGACTATACGGACCTTTGTCGGCAAGGTGATGTCTTTGCTTTTTAATACACTGTCTAGGTTTGTTATAGCTTTCCTTCCAAGGAGTATGCATCTTTTAATTTCATGGCAGCCACCATCCGCAGTGATTTTGGAGCCCAAGAAAATAAAATCTATCACTGCTTCCATTTTTTCCCCTTCTAATTGCCATGAAGTGATGGGACCAGATGCCATGACCTTAGATTTTTTTAATTCTGAGTTTTAAGCAGTTTTTTCAATACTGAGTTTTAGGCAGTTTTTTCACTCTCCTCTTTCACTTTCATCAAGAGGCTCTTTAGTTCCTCTTCACAGTGTCATTAGAGCGGTATTATCTGCATATCTGAAGTTGATATTTCTCCCCACAATCTTGATTCCAGCTTGTGATTCATCCAGCCCAGCATTTCACATGATGTACCCCACACAGAACTTAAATAAACAGGGTAACAATATACAGCTTTGTTGTACTCCTTTCCCAACTGGGAACCAGTCAGTTATTCCATGTAAGGTTCTGTTGTTTCTAGACCCCCATACAGGTCTCTCAGGAGACACATAAGGTGATCTGGTATCTCCTTAAGAATTTTCCAGTTTGTTGTGATCCATACAAAAGATTTCACGTAGTTAATGAAGGAGAAGAAGAGGTTTTTCTGGAATTCCCTTCTTTCTCTAAGTTCCAATGAATGTTGGCAATTTGATCTCTGGTTCCTTTGCCTTTTCCAAACCCAGCTTGTACATATGGAAATTTTCAGTTCATGTACTGATGAAGCCTAACTTGAAGGATTTTGAGTATAACCTTACTACCATACGAACATGCTAAATGAGCACAATTGTAGAGTAGTTTGAACATTCTCTGGCACTGCCCTTCTTTGAGATCGGAATGAAAACTGATCTTTTCCAGTCCTGTGGTCACAGCTGGGTTTTCCAAATTTGCTGCTCACATTGGGTGCCATGCTTTAACAGCACCACTTTTTAGGATTTGAAATAGCTCAGCTGGAATTCCATCACCTCTACTAGTTTTATTTGTAGTAATTCTTCCTAAGGCCCATTTGACTTCACATTTCAGGATGTCTGGCTCTAGGTGAGTGACCACACCATCGTGGTTATACTGGTCATTAAGACCTTTTCTGTGTAGATCTTCTGTGTATTCTCACCACCTCTTCTTAATTTCTTCTGCCTCTGTTAGGTCCTTATTGTTTCTGTCCTCTATCGTACTCATCCTTGCATGAAATGTTCCCTTGGTATCTCTAGTCTTTCCCGTTCTGTTGTTTCCCTCTACTTCTCTGCAATGTTCCTTGAAGAAGGCCTTCTTATCTCTCCTTGCTATTCTCTGGAACTCTGCATTCAGTTGGGTATATTGTTCCCTTTCTCCCTTGCTTTTCATTTCTCTTCTTTCTCAGCTATTTGTAAAGCCTACTCAGACAACTATTTTGCCTTCTTGTATTTATTTTTCTTGGGGATAGTTTTGGTCACTGCCTCCTGTACAATGTTATGAACTTCCATCCACAGTTCCTCAGGCACTCACTCTATCAGATCTAATCCCTTGAATTTAATCATCACCTCCACTGTGATAATCATACAGAATTCGATTTAGGTCATACCTGAATGGCCTAGTAGTTTTCCCTACTTTATTCAATTTAAGCCTGAATTTTGTAATACGGAGTTGATGATCTGAGCCACAGTCAGCTCCAGGTCTTGTTTTTGCTGACTGTATAGTTTCTCCATCTTTGGTCACAAACAATAGAATCAATCTGATTTCTGTATTGACCGTTTGGTGATGTCCATGTGTAGAGTCATCCCTTGTGTTGTTGGAAAAGGGTATTTGGGAGGACCAATGTGTTCTCTTGATAAAACTCTGTTAGCCTTTGCCCTGCTTCATCCTGTACTCCAAGGCCAAACTTGTTTGTTACTCCAGGTGTCTCTGGACTTCCTCCTTCTGCATTCCAATCCCCTATGATGAAAAGGACATCTTTTTTTAGTGTTAGTTCTAGAAGGTCTTGTAGGTCTTCATACAACTATTCAACTTCAGCTCCTTCAGCATCAGTGGTAGGGGTATAACTTGAATTACTGTGATGTTGAATGGTTTGCCTTGGAAATGAACCAAGATTATTCTGTCTTTTTTGAGACTGTACCCAAGTACTGTATTTTGGACTCTTCAATTGACTACGAGGGCTACTCCATTTCTTCCAAGGGATTCCTGCCCACAATAGTAGATATAATGGTCATCTGAATTAAATTCGCCCATTCTGGTCCATTTTAGTTCACTGATTCCTAAGATGTCAATGTTCATTTTTGCCATCTCCTGCAGGACCACATCCGATTTACCTTGATTCATGAACCTAAGATTCCAGATTCTTATGCAATACTGTTCTTTACAGAGTCAGACTTTATTTTCACCACCAGACACATTCACAACTGAGTTTCATTTCTGCTTTGGCCTAACCACTTCATTCTTTCTGAAGCTATTAGTAACTGTCCTCTGCTCTTCAGCAGGAGCATAGTGGGCACCTTGTAACCTGGACGGCTCATCTTGTGGTGTCATATCTTTTTATATTGTTTATGGAGTTCTTGCGGCAAGAACACGAGAGTGGTTTACCACTACTTCCTCCAGTGTTTTTTGCAGACATAGACAAGCTGACTATGAAATTCAATGGAGAAGCAAAAGAACTATTAATAGCCAAACAATTTTGAAATAAGAAAATAAAGTTGGAAGACTCACACTACATAATTTTAAGCCTTACTGTAAAGTTACATATCTATAATCAGATCAGTGTGGTACTGGTGACAGGACAGATATATATGACAATGAAATAGAATAATCTAGAAAAAGGCCAAAACAAATATTGCCAATTGAGTTTTGACAAAAGTGCAAACTCAATTCAAGGGGAAAAGGATAGTCTTTTTAATAGTAATGGTGCTAGAACAATCACACATCTATCTGCAAAATAAACATATAAAAGTGAACTTTTACCTAAATTTCATATCCAATGAATTATACATCTACATGTAAAATGCAAAACCATAAAACTCTTAGAGGAGAGCAAAGAACATATTTGCAAGCTTGGATTATATAAAGAATTCTTATTTACATCAAAAATATGACCCATCAAAGAAAGAAACTGACAAATTAAACTTACTTAAAATTTAAGCATTAGCTCGATAAAGGACACTGTAAAGAGAAGAAAAAGAAAAGCTACACACCAAGGCAAAACATGTTCAAGTAATTTACTTGATGACTGATATCCAGGATACATGTTTTTTTAAAAAGGCTCTCAAAACTCACAGTAATAAAACAAATAACTCAGTTTAAAACATGGGCAAAAGATTTGAATAAAAGATTTGGTTAAGACATTTAACCAAAGACATATGGATGACAATATATATGTGAAAAATGCTCAAGATCATTAGATCTTGGGGAAAAGCAAATTGAAACCACAATGAGATACCACTACATGCCTGTAAAAATTGTCAAAATAAAAAATCTGAGTGCTCAATATCACTAACCATCAAGAGAATGTGACATCAAAACTGCGTGAGAACACACAGCTGGTATGAAGCTGCTGTATAGCACAGGGAACACAGCTTGCTGCTCTGTGATGACCCAGGGGGGTGGGAGGGGACGGGAGGGAGGGAGGTGCAAGAGGAAGGGGCTATGTGTATAATTATAGCTGACTCACACTGCTGCACAGCAGAAACTAACACAGGGCTGTAAAGCAATTATCTTCCAATGGAATATTAAATTAAAAAAAAACGACAGTTAGCAATCACCTCACAGCTGTCGGACAGTTATTATCAAAATAAATAAATAAATAAATAAAAGGTAACAAGCGTTAGAAAGGATGCAGAGAAACTGGAGCCCCTGGCACACTGTTGGTGGGAATGCAAAAGGGTGCAGCTGCTACGGAAGACAGTATGGAAATTCTTCAGAAAATGAAAACTAGACCTACCATACAATCCAGCAATCTCACTTCTGGGTAGTTCTCCAAAAGAATTAAAATCGGGATCTTGAAGAAATATTAGTTATACCATGTTCATTGCAGCATCATTCAACAGTTACCAAGATAGGGAGGCAACCTAAATGTTCATCTATAGATGAACACACAAAGAAAATGCAGTACACACAGACACAGGAATACTGTTCAGCTTGTTTTAAAAAGAAAGAAATTCTGACATATTCTATAACATGGATGAACCTTGAGGACAGCATACAAAGTGTAATAAGCCAGTCATGGAAAGAGAAATACTGCATAATTACACTTACACGAGATATACAAAATCGTCACATTCATAGAATCCAAGTAGAATGATGTTTGCCAGGGCTGGGGGAAGAGGGAAATAGAAAGTAACTTATCGCTGGACAGAAAGTTTCAATTAAGCAAGATGAATAAGCTCTAGAAATCCACTATAAAACATTGGACCTATAGTCAATAACAATGTACACTTAAAATTTTGTTAAGAGGAAAGATCTCTGTGGTGTTCTTACCACAATAAAACTAAAAACAAACAAAAATTGTGACAATATCAAGTGCAAATGAAGATATTAATGACAACTCTCATACACTATTGATGGAAAAGCAAAATGGTATAATCACTCTGAAAAAAATGGTTTAGTACTTTCTTATAAAGGTAAACATATACTTTATTACTCAGTAATTCACCCTTACAGATATCTTTGAATAATGTAAATTCAGATTCATACCAAAACCTATACATTTATAGCAGCAGTATTCATAATCACTTGAAACTGGACATATCTCAAATATCCTTCAACAAATGAATGGATAAACAAACTGATATATAACCATACAATGGGGTACTACTACACAAAAAGAAAGAACAAATTATTGATAAAGATAACAACATAGATAAATCTCCAAGGTACCATGCTGAGTGAAAGAAGGCAATTTCAAAAGATTCTATTCTATAGCATGATTCTATTTAAATGACATTATAAAAAAGCAAAACCACAGAACAGAGAGCCATTTGGGAGTTGGCAGAGATCACACATTAGAGTTTGACTACAAATGGGCAGCAGAGGGCTTTTTGAGGGGATGGATCTGTTTCGTATCCTGACTGTAGTCCTGGTTACATAAATATACACATGTATTAAAACTCATAGATCTCTAGTCTAAAATTTTTTTCAACTGTCCTCTTGTAAATTTTTAAAACAACAATAAAAAATAACCATGTTAAAATGTTAAACAATAAAATATAACAATAAAACAATAAAAAATAACCATGTTAAAAATGTTAAAAAGGAAAAAATATATATCTGCCAAACATAAGCTAGAACTTCAAAAGCTTTTCAAATATTAGTAATATTGAAATTATTCTTGTGAAGGAAATAGTCCTCTGTTTGGTTATAGTACCAAATAAGAATAAATTTCCAAATAGGAAAAAGGACCCCATGTGTCCCAGGGGCACTGTGTCTTGGCCCAAGGCTACAAGTAGATTGCAGGAGTTATGATGCCTCAGTTTCCATCAAAAGAACATCTAATACTCTCTTGCTTAAAATACAGGCTAGCATCCATACTTCGAACTCTACAGACTAGACTTTTATAACATCTGCAAAAGTCAGCATTCAGTTCTCACAAGTAAGAGTTCTCAACTAGGTTCTGTGATTAAACCATGGAAGGAAAAAACAACTGGTAAACCCTTAACAACTCAACATCTATAAACAGAAGCAGTGTCTATAAGGAGCTAATGGTTCTGGAAACCTGGCTAGAAAAGTGGCATTGCTTCCTAGGAGGATTTTTTTCTCCTTCAGATTTTGCAATAGATTGCACCAAGTGATAAATGCATTGCTCTTTAAAAAACCTTTCCCTGAGCACTAGCCTGGGCCTTTAAAGGCAGGGCTGCAGAGCAGAGCCCAAGCAGGACACAGGAGTCACACACCCCTGGGTGATGGCAGCTTACCTCAGCCCTGGGAACCTGGGCAGCCTGCTGAGGAGAGGGAAGTGGAAAATGCCCACCTCCTACAAGCTGCAAGGGACAATACAGACCAGAGACTTCCTAATGGTCAGGAAGGAGCGTGTGGCTAGGAACATAGCACGCTAGCCCCAAGGGTCGAGCTGCATATAAGCTTATCAAAATGAAAGATAGAAAACATCTGGATCTAATTAACAACGAGTCTTTGATATCCACTCATGACACAAACAGACTACTTTCTTTGACCCATAAAGCTTTGGAGCAATTTCTAATGCAAAGAATCTACATTAAGATCCCAAAATAAAAAAACTTTTACCCCTTCGGCACTTATGGCTTAAGTTTTCCTGTATGAGTCAGAGAAAAAAAAATAAAAGCCTTGTGAGGTGAGTTAAGTACTCATCAGATCAGATCAGATCAGTCGCTCAGTTGTGTCCGACTCTTTGCGACCCCATGAACCGCAGCACGCCAGGCCTCCCTGTCCATCACCAGTACTCATAGGCTCATTCTATTTTGTTTCCCCACTCCACTTAATCACTCAATTCATCACTCAATTTGTGCCTTGCACCACTCCCTTTTCTAGAGACAAGGAAGAAGAATATTACAAAAAGGAAAGTGAAAAAATAAAAACCTACCAAAAAAGATGCCCTTTTCATCATAGGAGATTGGAATGCAAAAGTAGGAAGTCAAGACATACCTGGAGTAACGGGTAAGTTTGGCCTTGGGAGTACGAAACTGAAGTGGGGCAAAGGCTAACAATTTTGCAAAGAAAACGCACTGGTCACAGTACACACCCTCTTCCAACAACACAAGAGACAACTCTACACATGGACATCACCAGATGGTCAACACCAAAATCAGATTGGTTATATTCTTTGCAACCAAAGATGGAGAAGCTCTATACGGTCAGCAAAAACAAGACCTGGAGCTGACTGTGGCTCAGGTCATGAACTCCTTATTGCAAAATTCAGACTTAAATTGAAGAAAGTAGGGAAAACCACTAGGCCATTCAGGTAGGACCTAAATCAAATCCTTTACAGTTATACACTAGAAATGACAAATAGATTCAAGGGATTAGATCTGATAGAGTGCCTGAAGAACTATGAACAGAGGTTCATAACATTGTACAGGAGGCAGTGATCAAGACCATCCCCAAGAAAAAGAAATGCAAAAAGGCAAGATGGTTGGCTGAGAAGAGAGAAGCAAAAGGCAAAGGAGAAAAGGAAAGATATACCTGTCCAAAGGCAGTTCCAAAGAATAGCATGGAGAAATAAAAAAGCCTTCCTAAGTGAACAATGCAAAGAAATAGAGGAAAACAATAGAATGGGAAATAGAGATCTCTTCAAGAAAATTAGAGATACCAAGGGAACATTTCATGCAAAGATGGGCACAATAAAGGACAGAAATGGTATGGAATTAACAGAAGCAGAAGATATTAAGAAGAGGTGGCAACAATACACTGAAGAACTATACAAAAATGTCTTAATGACCAGGATAACCATAATGGTGTGATCACTCACCTAGAGCCAGACATCCTAGAATGCGAAGTCAATTGGGCCTTAGGAAGCATCACTACGAACAAAGCTAATGGAGGTGATGGAACTACAGTTGAGCTACTTCAAATCCTAAAAGATGATGCTGTGAAAGTGCTGCACTCAATATGCCAGCAAATTTGGAAAGCTCAGCAGTGGCCACAGGACTGGAAAAGGTCAGGTTTCATTTCAATCCGAAAGAAAGGCAATGCCAAAGAATGCTCAAACTTCTACACAACTGCACTCATCTCACACGCTAGCAAAGTAATGCTCAAAATTCTCCAAGCTAGGCTTCAACAGTACCCGAACTGAGAACTTTCAGATGTTCAAGCTGGATTTAGAAAAGGCAAAGGAATCAGAGATCAAATAGCCAACATTCACTGGATCATAGAGAAAGCAAGAGAATTCCAGAAAAACACCTACTTCTGATTCATTGACTATGCAAAAGCCCGTGACTGTGTGGATCACAACAAACTGTGGAAAATTCTTCAAGAGCTGGGACTACCAGACTACCTTACCTGCCTCCTGAGAAACCTGTATGCAGGTCAAGAAGTAACAATTAGAACTGGACATGGAACAATGGACTGGTTCCAAATTGGGAAAAGAGTACATCAAGGCTGTATATTGTCACCCCACTTATTTAACTTTTATGCAGAGTACATTATGTGAAATGCTGGACTCAATGAAGCACTAGCTGGAATCAAGATTGCAGGGAGAAATATCAACAACCTCAGATATGTAGATGGCACCACCCTTACGGCAGAAAGTGAAGAGGAACTAAACAGCCTCTTGATGAAGATGAAAGAGGAGAGTGAAAAAGCTGGCTTACAACTCAACATTCAAAAAACAGATCATCGCATCCGATCCCATTACTTCATGGCAAATAAATGGGGAAACAATGGAAACAGTGACAGACTTTATTTTCTTGGGCTCCAAAATCACTGCAGATGGTGACTGTAGTCATGAAATTAAAAGACACCTGCTCCTTGGAAGAAGAGCTATGACAAACTTAGACAGCATATTAAAAAGCAGAGACATTACTTTGCCAACAAAGGTCCATACAGTCAAAGCTATGGTTTTTCCATTAGTCATGTATGGATATGAGAGTTGGACCATAAAGAAAGCTGAGCGCCGAAGAATTGATGCTTTTGAACTGCGGTGTTGGAGAAGACTCTTGAGAGTCCCTGGGATAGCAAGGAGATCCAACCAATCCATCCTAAAGGAAATAAGTCCTGAATATTCACTGGAAAGACTGATGCTAAAGCTGAAATTCCAATACTTTGGCCACCCGATGCAAAGAACTGACTTACTGGAAGACTCTGATGCTGGGAAAGATTGAAGGCAAGAGGAAAGGAGATGACAGAGGATGGGATGGTTGGATGGCATCACCGACTCAATGGACATAAGTTTGAGCAAGGTCCAGGAGATGGGGAAGGACAGCGAAGTCTGGCGTGCAGCAGTCCATGGGGTCACAAACAGCCAGACACAACTGAGCGACTGAACAACAACAACATAAACCTACTAAAATATTACTTGTATTAGGACATCTAGATTAATAAAACAGATTGCCATCATTTAGCTAAGTGGTCTTTATGGACTTTCCTCAACCCAAACTATTTTAAGAATGGCTTCCCAAGAGGTTGCTGTTTAACTGCTCTTAACCACTATTACTTTAAGCATTCAAACTAGGAAACAGGTACAAACTTACAATATCATTGCACAGAGAACCTCCTGATGGGATTATTGTAAAGACGCTTTACAGTCAACACGCTTTAAATGAAACGTGCTCAGTACCACCGTGCTGCGTGGGAAGTCCTTTATGTCCCTAAACAGAGTGCTAAATTCACCAACGTCTTGGACATGAACTCTGCCTGGTCCACTGGTTCCACACAAACCATGGAGATGTCTTGCCAACAGTCTGAGTGCAAACTGCACCAAAAGTTAATTGAATTTGCAAGAACTCAGTAACTTTGGAGGGGAGAAGGAAAATTAAATGAAAAAATGCAACCAATTAAATTGCTTTTCTCTTCTGTCTGTTATTTTGCATGTGTGTGTTCTGATGTTCTGATCATCCTTTATTTTTTCTTACTCAAAGATCTTTACCTACTGCAAAATGCTAGAAGCCCACATCTTGAGCTCACCCTTCACTCTGAACTGTCACTGTGTACTGAAGTGACACAGCAGGGCCCACTCACCACTGTCTCTGCCCTGGCTACACCAAGGAGGTTTACGCAAGTCAAGTCTGACATTTTGTATGGACAGTCCAAGATCAATACCAGAAATGACAAGCAACGTTACTGGCTCATAAAGCCTAACATTTTCCCCCTGCTTTTGCCTATTTAAATCCTCTCAGTTGCTACCTTTAATTCAGCCTGCAATTTCACTTACTTACTACTATGGCTTCCAAAAAGCACAGAGAATATAAGCAAATGATCAAAGAGAGAAAGTCACTGAGTTTCAGTAAGGACAAAACAGTCCTTATGAAAACAGAAGAGTCCTATGAAAAGGCACATCATTCTTGTTTCTTTATACACTAAACCAAAGGTTAGTTGAGAGTATCAAGGAAAAAGTTGAGAGAATCAAGGGAGCTAAGTGTCTATATACGGACAGAATGAAAGACCACAAAATAAGTAAAGGATAGAAACCCACAAAGATTAAGTAATCTTTATCAGTGAGAGAACACACAGAATAAAAAAGTTGCAAGACTTAGATTTTCCTTAAAGAAAGCATGAGAAGTTCAGGGGAAAAACCCTCTGCAGAGAAAAGATCAAAAATTAGCAATCAGTAGCCTGCTAACCAAGATGCTCTGGACTAGACTGCCAACGTATATTACAGAACTTATTTCCTCAGATTTTCTAAAGAGAAGATTCTCTGTCTCTCAACTTTAAAAGAGCAAAATAATCTTTTAACTCCTCCTCCTTCCTTCCCCTCAAGTAAAGTTATTCACCAAGTTCTACTGGGCCTTCTTAGAGACTACTTCTTACATTAAAAAATGTTGCTTAAACACACACATCCATGTGACACACATGTAAAAATTATATTCATGTTCTTCCCTTGCCGTCTTCACCACCACCATCCAAGTCCAAGGCTTTGTCACCACACAACTAGGCCAAATCAAACAGTTAATTAACTGGAAGTCCATTCCTTGGTCTATTTCATCCTACTGTACATTCACTGCTGCCCCATCCTCCTAAAATATTATAAACTTTGATGACGTGTCATTCTGCATGCCTTAAAAAAACAACAACAACCTTCTATGTTCTCCATTGTCTCCAAGGATAACTGCAACGTCGACAAATTCATAATGTTTAGCTAACTCTCCCCCATCTTTGCAGGCTTATCTGCCACTGGGGTATCCTACCCTAGTCCTACTGATTTGTTCTTGGTGAAATTTCTATTCTAATTTGAATATAATTCTAATTATACTCTAATTATATTCAAATCCCCAAATTTATAACCCAGAATGGAAGAGATACCTTCAACAGTGCCTTTTGAGAAAATGTGTTCATATTAAATGACTTAATATCCTTTAAAAAAAAAAAAAGGAAATTTAAAAAAAGTACATTTAAGAATGTCACTAAATTTTTTTGCTAAGGGGGGATTAATTGATCTAAAATGACCTAGACTGAGAATTCAAATCCTCAAACTATTTTAACAGTCTTCCTCAAAAGACAATGGATATAATTGTGTGGGGGACAAGGAAGAGAAAGTGTTTACAAGCATATCATGTAGAAAGGATACAAAGAAACTGGTAACAGCAGTTATCTTTACAGAATGCACACAGAGTGAAGGTGACAGGATAAGAAGACTTTGAAGCTTCTGACTTTTTAAACCCTTGCCTCTGTTAACTATTCAAACAAATAAATGTTAAAGATGAATTTTATGTATAGAATGGAGAGATACCTGCAACAGTGCCTTTTGAGAAAACGTTTTTATATTAAATGACTTAAAATCCTTTAAAAAAAAAAAGTTAATTAAAAACACATTTAAGAATATTACCATTTTTTGTTTGGTTGTTTTATTACAAAGCAAGAAAGTATTCTCCATCTTTTCCAAAGCAGAGATCAGGAAAAGTAAGCAATCTGCAGCAAAGTTCTAGCAGAGGAAGGGGTAAAATAACATTTAAAACACAAAACATCCTCCTAAAGGTCAGATCCAGAAGTTCAGGATCACTCTAGCTCAGGGAATAGAACAAAGACATGTATCCAAAGGAGTCTGCAGAGGAGAGAGAACTCTCCCCAAGTTCACATCCAAATTCCCTTGTCCATTTTCACTATAGTCATTCTTTTTTTTTTAATTGAAGGATACTTGCTTTACAGAATTTTGTTGCTTTCTGTCCAACATCAACATGAATCAGCCATAGGTGTACATATACTGCAGTCATTCTTTTCACTTTCTCTCACTCTCCACTTTGATAATTTCTCATACTCCCAATGATTTCTTCCTTATCACAGTATAAATCTATTTTAAATGCTTTATTTTCTTCAAGGTATCATTCCTAGAAACAAGACATTTCTCCTTTTAATTTTCACCAAAATCTCTGGCTATCCAATTGGGAATTCTGTGGCAAATGAGATTTTTGGGTATTCTGACCTCCAAGAAAGCGCTACCAGTCTCTTTTGAAACCCGCTCAATCCTTCTCTGCAATTTAATAATAATGCATCAATTTGCTTTCAGTTAAAAGCGTTTTTATTCAGCTGCTTGCTAAAACAAAAAGATACTAGTGAATGTGAAGCAAAAGCCTGCTGCATTTATCCTTAATTGAAGAAAAATTCCTTGTGAAACAAGAAACTAACTATGTAATAAATTAAGACCTATTTATTTACAGGGCTGTCACTCAGTAAAATGAAGGAAAAATGCCATTTCATACTGGCTTCTGGTGAACATTAAGCTTTCGGAGGCTCAGCTTTCAACTGTCTGTACTTTAAAATAAGGAAAGAGTAAGAATAGATGAAAAATAAGCTACTTTTTTTTATTGATTTCTTTATCAATCACTATCTAAAAATTTATAGTAACATTTTAATTTTGACCTTTTCTCCTTTCCCAAGTTCACTCTGATGGAAATGCTAATAATCAGTTAAATACTCAAAATGTAGAAAAAGGGAGGAAAATAAATGGCATGTATAATTTATAGCCTAGATAACCCATCCCTGGATAAATAAGCATTCACTGTATTTCTCTGATGTTCTTACTCCCCAGGAACTCAAAAGATATTACAGCATAAAAATCACACTAATCAACGGAACATGAAAGGAGCAGGATAATGAAGGGACTTCAGTGCTTTCCATTTCCAGATCCTGGGACAAGCCCGGTCAACGCAGGAAGCCTCTCACTACCACCAACAGTGAATATAAAACCTCTCCAGACAACATTTTAGTTATCCTAACCCAATCAACTCCTTCCAGGATCAAGAGCGCTTCAGTTCCAAACTAAGAGCACATCTCAGACCCTCAGAGTCCCAGCTTTTCTTCTGTTCTGCTCTGCTCAGTACAACACATCTCCATATACCTAAGGGAAATCAGAACTATTATCTACTTTCACCTTTGTTCTTTTAGACTAAGAGCCTCCCAGAACTTTTTCTACTTCAACTAGGTTACCGTCACCCACCAGGAGCAATTTTTCTCTGAGTCCTACACCAATTTCAGCCTTGCATAAGCAAAAAAAGTCCAGGTGATTCCCCTATGGTCCTGGCTATAACTTATGTTGGCAATGTGGGAGCATTTGTGAGGAGCCAAATATGTGTTTATGTGCAAGAGAAATTAAGAAAGACAAGTAAACCCCAAGACATGACGACTTCTTAAAAAAAGTAGCTAGGATAGCTGCAGAAACAAAACAAGCATGTTACTTCCATGCCTCCTCTTTTCATCTATACTCTATTTATTGATAAGATACATCTTCTGCTCATTTTCCCTCATCCTTCCTGCTTCCAGAATGCTCTCCTTCAAAGGTACTCTGGCCTTCCCTCTGTCTATCCCAGAATCTTTCATTATGCCCACTCACTAAGATATGTTTAGCTACCTAGGATAATGATAATTTCCTAAAATAAAGCCAAAATTGTTCACATCACTTGGTTATGTGAATATCAGAATATAACACCCTTTAATACAAAAAAATCTTTTAAGCATGAATTAACCAACATGGGTCCCTGTCTCCACTCCATCATTTAATGGTCCCATAGCCCTGGACAACTCAAGCTAGGATACTCAATTTCCTCAGATTGAAAATGGGTAGAATAATATCTGTCTTACCTAACTCAATCAACTCATCAAAAGATTTTTAAAGTTTTTATAAACATAGAGTAATAATTAGGTAGATGGTCAGCCATGAGACCTAAACGTAAGACACTCATTCAAAGAAAGCAGTTAGAAGACTATATAATTGAGGACTTCCCTGGTGGTCCAGTGGTTAAGACTCCACACTCCCAATGCAGGGCCATGGGTTTGATCCCTGGCCGGGGAATTAAGATCCCACATGCTGCACTCCCCACCCACGCCCTCCCCACAAAAAAAGACTATACAATGGGAAAACCTAAAAGAGTGCTAAAGACAAAAGCAACTCCAAACCTGTATAATCACTTAGCACAGTTAAGACATCCAACTGGAGAATAAAGAGGAACCTCAGCCTGTGAGTCCATTCCACCTTCAGATCTCAAGCCATGGCTAAAACCAGCTCAGCTGCCTGCCAACTGGTGAGTGCCAGAGCATTCCTGTTTGGTAAAAAGTCCTATTCTAGAATAGTTTGGGAATGAACGCAGAAAGAATTACTTTAGTAACTGCAGTTGCATGGCGGGGGGCGGGGGGGTGGCGGTCAGCACTGCAACTGCACAGTAAAGCCTTTCTCCTTTTACATTAGCAAAGTCCATCCAAAGTCAGGATACCTCTCGACTCTATCCTCTGTCAGACTGAAGATAAAGCACCTGTCTGCTTTTCAGACTACTGAAATTTAATATAGGACACATATACTGTATCAAATACACATATAAATACACACTAAGCTGCTAAATCCCGAGAGGAAAAGGAGCTAATATACAGTGAGCTCTATGTGTCAGAAACCATAAGGAAACAGAGATTTCATTTAATCCCCACAAACACCATGCCAAGTAGGTATTATTATTCCTATTTTTACAGATGAGAACACCAAAGCTCAGATAGATTAAATAACCTATCCAAGGTGACAAAGCTAGTAAGTAGAAGAGTGGAGACTTGAACTTTAGTGTTGCCTGTCCCCAAAGCCCACACTGCTTCTGACTTTTTCCTCTCGATGGTGTAACCAGGACAACCTTCTTGGGTCTTCATTTCACCTTAATTCCTGATATGTACTTAACTGCGAGTCCTGGTTGTGTATCCATAACTTCACAAAGGGACAAATAAAATTTTTTCAAATTTCTTCTTTGCCTTTTCTTTACACACATTTACTTCATGTTTCTGCACAAAATTCTTCTTTTTAGGTTGAATCACCGGGCTAGATCTAATATGCTACCATTCAATATTTCAGCAATTAATATACATGAAGGGTGAAAGTTCTGTTCCCTTCTTTAACACTTTAATAGTCACAGTTTTTGAGCATGTTATCATTTTCTAAGCTGGTTCTTACCGTTTAAAGAGTGTTAGTGCTTAGTACAATGCTTCACACACAGTAGGTGCAGAGGGAGAATATTTATTGAGTCCCTGATTGAGAGAAGTTTTTTTTTATTCTTCTAGTTAACTGGCTATATTTGAGCCCAATTCTAAGGATGAATTCTTTTACATTAAAGATAATTTCTTGAAATTTTAAAAAAATGATTCCAAAAAAAAGGAAACTGAAATCTAACAGTCTAGCAGTTACATCTCTAAATGACTAGTAGACTGTGAACTTAAGAGTTTAAAAGGCTTGGTTTTAAATACTTATTTTTATTATTCTGAATAACTTTTGCAAATGCTTCTTTCCCTCTTTACAGAAAAACAAAACAAAACTGAAATAACCATAAAACAATTGTTTCACTAACGATGACTTTTTCCCCCATTTTGCACATTGTAATAAGTATACTTTATTTTTATAATTATGGAAACTCATCTCTGAATAAACTGGTTTTTTTTTTTTTTTTTGCCAATTGCAGGAACCACCTACAGCCCAGAGCACTCTATTCAGACATTACTGTTTATGCAGTTAGACACTGCTTGAGCTATCCAAGTTTCCCTGTGCCTGGTCCCAGGTCACTCTATGTAGAGTTGTCCCCAGGCTACCAGGAGCTGGGACACTGCTAGGAAAAGGCAAGACCCAGAGTGGAAAGAATGGTACCTCTGAGGAGCTGCAGAGGAGGCAGTGGGCTTTAAGAGAGCCCTTAAGGTGAGCAGAGAGGTCAGGAGTGTAGGCTTAAGCCAGGGCCCAGGGGCAACATTCCCTGAGACAAGTCAAGCCCCAGTCCTCTCTGAGGTTTCCAGAACAAAGGCTAGGTGTGGAGAGAGCAGGTGGTGTTATCTCCAGGCGCTGCTGAAGCTAGGGGAGCATGGCAGAGAGGCCTGCATGATGGGCACATAATATGTGGCAACTGGGCCTTCCCACGACACTGGGCGATGAGTATCTGTTATGGGGGAACCTTGCACCATGGCTGGGCTGGAGCACCCAGCACTAAGCCTGGGGGCCATGGGTCTGCTGGGGTGAGCCAGCTGCTGCCCACACCCTACTTCAAGCAACTGCTGAATAAACTGCATTTTTAACTCTTCTAAACAGTGTGGTTTTATTTTCCTTCTCAGATATAATCTATAGGAATTAAGTATTCATTAATTCATGCATGTGGCTCTAGAACAACTTGTTATATACTATCAGCACATTAAAGATAATTATTTTTGCTTCCATTCAAGAATGTTTTCCTTGCTTTGGGTGGATATGTCTCTATCTTTGTATTCTTTTCAAGCAGGTGGAGGTTTCTTGTATAATCCCTATAGAACACTGAATGTCAGTCTTTTCTTAGTAAGAAGCACAAGAATGACATCTGCCCCTGATCACACCCAATTTATATGTCTTTTAACTTTATGTTACTTTTTCAATGACATAGAAGTGCTTCAGTCACAGTGGAACCCCAGTGGAATGAGCTGCTTTATGAGAAGTCTCATATAAGGGGATCCCTGTGCTAGGTGGGAGATCCATATAGGCTGAATTTTATGGCCATCTTCACTATTTTAGGATTTTAAAATATTTTTTTGACAAATTACTTTGGTGAAACAATGAACTACATACCAGCCTCTGTTGTGTCAAGTCCTTTTCCCAGCTCACTGTTCAAACCAACCCAAATAAGATGCCCTTCTGATCCAGCTTAACTTAGCAAGCCAGGTGATTAGTTTGGGAGACCAAAATCTCATAACATTAATAGTTTCTTGCTATTTGAAATTATCAAAATGTGGTGAAATAATGCAGTCAGCAAAATGTCACTGTGTGACTTACATATGGATCTGTTGCAGCCTGCAAAAACACTGTCTCCATGAGGGACAGCCAAAATGAAGAGTTATGTGGGAGTAATAAAATATGATAACTAGGTCTGCAACTTCAAGTATAAACCAAGCTGCGCATGCACATATCTACAGGAGAGCCTGCTGATCTAAAAGCAAGAAAAACCCAAACCATGTCCAGCATGTATGCACTCCACTAGCAGGCCTGCCAGGGAACTGTCCTTTCAGCACCACGGCAAGAAACCCTGGAGTAAACCTCCATACAGGCAACCAACGCTGGGCAAGCTGGGCCCTGAGAAACGTTTGTTAGAGACCCTGCAAAGAAAGCAACAACCAACTGTATGGTTGTTTATTTTTAAGTATACTATCTGCCATTTCATAATCCTTTATTAATTTAAAATAAAATCCTTCAATATTTTGATAAAACTTGACAAAACCCCAAAAGAAAACCGAAAATGTATTAAGTCAGCCTTTCAGACTGAACCCAGAAGACCAGTAACTGGCCTGCACTCTCAAGAACCGTGCTGCAGTACCCACCAGCAGCACTAATAAGAAACACAACACATTTACACATACCCTGTATCAGATGTCCACAGAACACATAACATGCTTAGAGCCCTCTCCAGGGACAGCCTCAATTTCTAGGACAGACAATGTTCGCTGAGTGCCAAGCCATCACTACCACCCCCCTTCCAAGCAATCAAATTCTCTTTCAGGGAGAACTGAAGGCCTTGTGTGTCATGAGCTCCAAAGAAAAAATGCTGCAGTATTTCAAGAACCAGGTTAAAGGCAATGTATTACAAAGCTTTCAGCATTTTAAGTCTGATTCCCCCAAGATTTCTACCAGGATGGTACTGGATGGTAATGTCACCCAGCCATTTGCATTACACATCAAAAATAAAAATTTTTTTCTTAAGAAAAAAAAAAAAGTCCCCCAACCACCATTATCTTCTAATGCACGTGGAGAAAAGAGAAGTACAGAAAGACTGTGAAACAGTGAAAACCTACCACACCCGAAATCTCCCTTGGAAAACTAAAACACCCCCAACCTTAGCACACCGCTACCTCTCTGAAGGCTCTCCAGGTTCAAACTTGAGAAACAGTTACAAAAAGTGCCTTCCCCCTTGGCCCCCAGAGCCCTCACCTACACTTCCTGCCTCCATCCCGACTTCTCTGGTGCCCACTGTGCATGCATTAAAAGCAATTTTCCCTGTTTGGTAGCTCTCGCTCCATGTTAATTATTTCTCCCTCCCCCTGAATTAGCCAGATGCAATGCAAAGTTTCTTTTCCAACTCTCCCCCCCTCCCCAAACAGATGACATCCTTTTATTATGGATACTGATACTGAACCTTGGAGTCTCCGGATGTAAAATGTATTCCCCCATGTTTCAAAAACTGCAGTGTAAGTGAGGAAGAGGGCACAGGGTGGGGTACCTGGAAGGAATGCCTGGTTTGAAAAATCATATTTATCAGACTGAAAAATGATTCCTACTTCGAAACTGGGACCCTTGAAGGGGTCTGAAAGCCCTGGCTAAGCCCCCCGAAAGTTAACTGCCAAGTCTCCACTGGTGGTTGCTGCTGGCACGGAGAGGATAGAGCTGAGCTCTCAGGAAAAATGCAGAGGCTTTGCAGTCCCCCGAGTACCAAGAGAGAACTACAGAGCTGGGGTCCAAGCCCGTGCAGCTGGGCAGTCCTGTAAGACCAAAGCTAGCAGAAGCCCAGGGTGCTCGCTGCCGGTGGACGGTGGGGGAGGGCAAGAGAGAGGAGGACAGGAGCAGGCTCTGCATCGGGTGGCGTAGGGGTGGGGGTGGGGGAAGGGGATATTCTCAAAGTGATGTACTCCCTAATGCAGGAATCCTAGCCTGCCGAGGAAGGTCCCGGGGGCCCCAACACAGCCCCAGAGCACCCTGTCGGAAGGGGGACGGACGCATCCGAGTAAAGGACAGGGGAGTCCCGGCTACCCTAAGAACCCACGAGCCCCTGGCTTCTGCAGTTGCTAACAATCTGGAGCTGGATGGGGGAGAAGGATGCAGTAAGACATGGGGGAGGGGGTAGAGCTAAACAGCTGCTCTAGAAGATCAGGACAGCGCTGCCCTTCCAGTGCAACCGGGCAAGGGGCCCCGACTCTGGGATACAGGAAGGAGGGGGTGCTGCACCACTGAAGGGGCGCCGAGGGCAGCCAGAGTCCCCCTGTGCAGCCAAGAGCGGAGAGAGTGGGTGTATGGGGGTGGGGGGCAATGGTCCTCAATTCTCCTCAGGGATCCCCAATAAACACATTAGAAGGAAGCAAGACTTCCAAGCACCTGTACAAAACCGGGAGGGCAGAAACCCCGCTCCATGGCCCCTAGAGCCCCGCCGCGCACTCTGCGGCAAAGCCCCTGGCTGGAGATGGGCGAGCCCCGCTCCAGGGTCCCGAGGCGAGAAAGGGAACCCGGCGGACGAGGAGCGGCGCCGGGGCAGGGGCTCTGGGGCGACTTACGGCAGCGGCGGCGAGGGAGGCAGCGGCGGCCCTAGCGCGGGGCCCGGGAGGCGCGGCCGGACTGCAGAGGCGCCGAGGATGCGGCGGGCGGGACTGCGGTGGGCGCCATCTTGGAGCGCTCCCCGCGCCCGCCCCCCGCGCCGCCCGAGTCCTTGCATAATTGATGACTCGCGCCCGCCGCGCGCCGCCGCGCGCGCCCCCGCCGCCGGGCCCCCCGCCCACCCGGCCCCCGCGTCGACCCCCGGCGCGCGCCCCCCGCCCGCCCCCGGCCCCCGCCCGCGCACGCCGCCCTCGCCCGCCCTCCTGCCTGCGTCCCGAGGCCCACCTACCCCTGCAGGGCGCGCCCGTTCGCTCGTGGCGCTCCGCGCCGTACGCCGGTCCGCTCGCTGGCTGTCAGGCCGGCGTCCCCGCGCCGCCCGGACCGGATCCGGGGCGAGGGAGCAGGGCGCCAGTAGGGGGCGCCGCGCCGGAGCGCCTCGCTAGCGTCCCCGGGCCCGCCTCCCCGACGCCCCCACCGAGCTGCGCGGGAGGGGCAGCCGGGCAGAGCGCCGGGACGCGGCCGCCTAACACGCTGGCTGACTGTCAGCCAGCACGCGGGCGTTGAAACCCGAAAGGTGCTATGTGGACTCGAGGGCCCCGTGATCCTTGTAAATGCCAAGCCTTACCTTTTTCCTGAACGGCAGTCGCAGAAGAAAATGTCCAGCAATATTGCAGTGCTCAGTTTTTGGAATTTCTGACATCTGTAAACACGAAGAACTCAATTTATCCAATCTTTGGCCATCGGAGGAAAAAAAAAATCGCAGAAGTCTATCAACAGCAGTTGGAGCCTTGTGGTTCAGTGGACAGGGAGCCCTGGTAGGAGGAGGGAGACATCCCTTCCCCCAGACCTGAAACTAAGTCACCTTAATCTTTTTGAACCTCAGTTTGTCCATCTGTAAAGTAGGCACAATCGTTTGAATTGCTTACTCCACACTGTCTTCAGTTCAGTTCAGTTCAGTTGCTCAGTCGTGTCCGACTCTGCGACCCCATGAATTGCAGCACGCCAGGCTTCCCTGTCCATCACCAACTCCTGGAGTTCACTCAAACTCACATCCATCGAGTCAGTGAGGCCATTCAGCCATCTCATCCTCTGTCGTCCCCTTCTCCTCCTGCCCCCAATCCCTCCCGGCATCAGAGTCTTTTCCAATGAGTAGTTATTAACCAATTAGTTCCCAAGATACCTGGGACTTCCCTGGTGACTCAGATGGTACAGCGTCTGCCTGCAATGCTGGAGACCCAGGTTCGATCTCTGGGTCAGGAAAAGCCCCTGGAGAAGGAAATGGCAAACCACCCCAGTACTCCCGCCTGGGAAATCCCATGGACAGAGGAGCCTGGTATGCCACAGTTCATGGGGTTGCAAAGAGTCAGACACGACTGAGCGACTACTTTACTTTAAGCACCTTATAAATAACATAAATTTATTTCTCACAGTTCTGGAGGCTGGACCCTGAGTTAAGGGTGCCAACATTATAAGGTGAGAGCCTTCTTCCAGGTTGCAGACTTCTCACTGTATATTCAGATGGTGGAAGAGGCTAGAGAGCTCTATGGAATCTCTTTTGTAAAAGCATTAATCCCAGTCATGAGGGCTCCACTCTCATGACCTAATCACCTCTCAAAGGTCCCACCTTATAACAATATTACATTGGGCATTAAGTTTTGGCTGTGAATTTTGAAAAGACACAAACATTCAGAACATAGCAACTGCTATTTAGATCAAGGTTCTAATACTTAAAGGTGCTGATACCTCAATTCAGCAATACATTCAAGGAAATATAAACAAGCAAGATTTATTTAAAGAATGTATCCCCCTTTTGGAGAAGGCAATAGCACCCCACTCCAGTACTCTTGCCTAGAAAATCCCATGGACAGAGAAGCCTGGTAGGCTGCAGTCCATGGGGTCGCTAAGAGTCGGACACGACTGAGTGACTTCACTTTCACTTTTCACTTTCATGCATTGGAGAAGGAAATGGCAACCCACTCCAGTGTTCTTGCCTGGAGAATCCCAGGGACGGGGGAGCCTGATGGGCTGCCGTCTCTGGGGTCGCACAGAGTCGGACACGACTGAAGCGACTTAGCATCCCCCTTGTGCCTCACTCTGTGCTAAGTTGCTTCAGTCATGTCTGACTTTTTGCAACCCCATAGACTAGACCACCAGGCTCCTCTGCCCATGGGATTCCCCAGGCAAGAATATTGGGTGGGTTGCCATGCCCTTCTCCAGGGGAACTTCACAATCCAGAGATCAAACCTGGGTTTGATCAAACCACCCAGGGTGGTACGGTTTCTAAGTCATCTCTGACTCTTGAACCAGAGGTGATCAAATAGTCTCTCGAGACTGGATGTGAAAAAATGATGTAGTTTGAAGGCCAAATATCTTGTTAAAGAAAATTATGGTGATGACCTTTACGATAATCTATTCAATAATATATAATCACAGCTATAGTACAAATTCTTCTCTAATGTGACAACACACTCTCTTAGTAGGACCTAGATAATGAATGTGTGGACTCTTAGCACTTTATTGTGCCTCTCATAGATATTTCTTTCTACCGCAAGTTCACAGTTAAGAGTGCGAGTGTGGTCAGGCTGCCACTTACTAACTGGGTAGCCTTGGACGTGAACAACTCTGAGCTTCAGTGTCATCTGTAAAAGGGTACAATCATAGCACCAGCCTGTAGGGTTGTTGTGATAATTAAAGAGGAGATTGCATTTTACACACTTAAAACACTTATCTGGCACACATAGTGTGCCCACTGTATACATCTTAAAATAGCTTTTAAAATAGCTTTATGGAAGCATATTTGATATAGAATAAACTATGCATGTCTAGAGTGAACAGTTTTGATGTATGTATACATGGACCTATCAACAATCATCAAAAGTAAAGAACATACCCATCCCCTCCAAAAGTTTCCCCAGACCTCTGTGTAATCCCTCCATACATCACTCTCCTACACTCACTCCCTCTCCAGGCAACCACAATCTTCTATTACTGTATATTAGTTTGCATTTTCCAGAATTCTAAACAAATGGGATATTACCATATGTACTTTCTTTGTATGGTTTCTTCTACTCAGCATAATAATTTTGAAATTACTCTGTTGTTGATTATTCAGTCATCTACAATAGTTCTTTTTTCCCTTTTATTGCTGAGTAGTATTCATTATAGAGATATGCCACAATCTGTCTATCTAATCATGTGGTGATGACATATAGGTTATTTCCAGTTTTGTCCCATTATAAATAAGCTGTCATGAGTATCTGTGTGCACATCCCTCTATGAACATGTGCTTTTATTTCTCTTGGGTATAAATTTCTAAGAATGGGACAACTGAGTCCTGTTGTACGTGTATATTAAGCATATTAAGAAAGGGCCAAACTACTTTTCAAAGGTGTGTCATTTTCCATTCTTACTAGTGGTAAATGAGAATTTCAGTTGCTCCCCATCCCTGACAATATTAGGTATGGTCAGTCTTTTTCATTTTAGCCATTCTGACAGGTGAGAAGTGTTACCTTATTGCAGTTTTGACTGGCATTTCCTTAATGACTAAAGATACTGAGCATCTTTTCATGGGCTTACTTGTCATCAGTAAGTGCTCTTGGGTGAAGTTTCGATTCAAGTCTCTGGCCTATTTTTTTCAGTTGGAGTGTGTGTTTCTCATTAATGAGTTTTGAGAGGTGTTTATATATTCTGGATACAAGTCTTTTATGAAATATGGGATTTGTACAAATTGTCTCCCAATCTAGGCATACCTTTTAATTCTAAAGTTTTTCAAAGTGCAAAAATTCTTGATTTTTATGAAGTCTGACTTATTTTCTCCTCATTTATGGATCCTGCTTTTGGAGTCATATGTAAGTTTTTTTTTTCTTTGACATGGATATCTAGTTTTTCCTGCACTGATTACCCATACACATTTGTCAAAAATCAGTTAATCAAGTATGTTAAGGGCCTAATTCTGGTCTCTCTATTTTATTTCATTGATCTTTTTGTCTATCTTGATTCTAAGACCACATTGCCTTGATTGCTTTAGCTTTTTAATAAATCTTGAAGTCAGATAATATAAGCTCTCTGACTTTGCTTTTCTTTTTTAATATTGATTTTGCTATTCTAGTTCCTTTGCATTTCTATATGGATTTTAGAATCAGCTTGTCAAATTCTGCAAAACAGGCCCTTGGGATTTTGATCAAGATTGCATTGAATCTACAGATCTATTTGGGGAGAATTGACATTATTACAACAGTATGATGTATCATTCCATGTATTTCAGTTCTCTTTAATTTCTTTCAACAATGGTCTATCGTTTTCAGGATACAGGTCTTGTTCACCTTCTGGGATTTATTCCTAAATATTTCATATTTTTGATGCTATTAAATAGTGTTTTTGTTTTTTAGCCACTCCACATAGCATGTGGGATCCTAGTTCCCCAACCAGGGATCGAACCTGTGCCCCCTGCAGTGGAAGCTCAAAGTCCCAACTACTGGGCCATCAGGGAAGTCCCAGTATTTCTATATTTTAACTTCTGATTATTCATTGGTAGTATATAAAGTACAATTAACTTTTATATATTGATCTTATGTCCTGCAACTTTGCTAAATTCACTTACTAGCTGTACTAGATTTTTTGTAGATTCTATCAGATTTTCTACAGAGATGATTGTGTCACTGGCAAATAAACACAGTTTTGTTTCTTCCTTTCCAACCTGAATGCCTTTTATTCCTTTTTCTTACCTTATTGCACTAGCTAGAACCTCTAGTACGATATTGAATAGAAGTGGTAAGAGCAAAAAGTCTTCCTCATCTTGGGGGGAATACATTTAGTCTTTTACCACTAAATATAATGTTAATTGTAGGCTTTTCCTAGATACTCTATCATGTTGAGAGGCATGTCTCCTCTTTTTCTGCTTTCCTGAGAGTTTTTTTAATCAGGAATGAATATTGAACTTTCTCAATCCTTTTTCTGCGTATGGTTTTTCTTTTTAGTTTGTTAATATGGTGAATTACACTGACTGATTTTCAAATGTTAAACCAACCTAGGGTAGTGAACTGGTCATGGTGTATTATCCTTTTCATATGTTGTTGGATTTGATTTACTAACATTTTGTTAAAAATTGTTGCATCTGTGTTCTGAGGTGTTTTGGTCTACAATTTTCTTATAATGCCCTGTTTCTGGTATTAGAGTAATCCTGACCTCATAGAATAGGTTAGGAGGTAGTCCTTCCAGTTTTCTGGAAGAGTTTGTGTAGAATTTATATTATTTCTTCCTTAAATGGTTGATAGAATTGCCCAGATGAAATCATTTGGCCCAGAGTTTTCTCTGAAGGAAAGTTTTTACTACAAATTAAATGTCTTTAATAGATTAGGGCCATTCAGGTTTTTTATTTCTTCTTGAGTGAACTTTGATAGTTGTGTCTTTCAAGGAACTTCCATTTTATCTAAGTCATTGGATTTATAGCCATAGTGTTGTTCATAATAATACCATATTTTTCATTTACTACCTATAGAATCAGTAGTGATGCCAACTCTCTCATTCTTGAGATTGGTAATTTATGACTTTTCTCTCTCTCTTTTTTTTCTGATTAGTTTGGCTAAAAGGTTATAATTTTTACTGACTTCCCCAAAGAACCACTTTTTGGTTTCATTGGTTTTTCTCTACTGATTTTCTTTGTTTTCTGTTATTGATTTCCACTCTGATCATTATTATTTCGTTTATTCTGCTTACTTTGTTTCATTTGTTCTTTTTCCTCCTAGATTCTTAAAGTAGAAACTGAGGTCATTGATTTGGGACCTTCTCCTTTGCCAAAACAGGCATTTATTGTTATATATTTCTCTCTAAGTACTGCTTTAACAGCAAACCACAAACTTTGATATGTTAGGTTTTCATTTTAATTAAGTTAAAAAAACTTTCTAATTTCCCTTTTGATTTTTTCATTGCTTCATGGATTATTTAAAAGTATATTATCTAATTTTCAAATATTTAAGGATTTTCCAGCTATTTTTCTGTTCTCAATTTCTAATTTTATCACACTTTGGTCAGAGAACATGAATTGCATGACTTGACCCCTTTAAAATTTTTTGAGACTTTTTTTTAATAGCCCAGAATATGACTTATCTTGGTAAATATTCCATGTGCAATTGAGAAGGGTGTGTTCTCTGCTGTTCTATAAACATTAATTAGGTAGAGTTGATTAATAGTAGTGTTCTATATTGTTCTATATCTTTACTGATTTTCTTTCTACTTTTTTATCAGTTATTGAGAGAAGGATGTTGAAATCTCTGAATATAATTATAGATTAGTGCAATTCTATCAATGTTTGCCTCATATATCTTTGAAATTCTGTTATTAGGCACATTAGTGTTTAGGATTGTTATGGCAAGAGTGAATGTCGACATTCTAGGAATCAGAGAACTGAAATGGACTGGAGTGGGTGAATTTAACTCAGATGACCATTATATCTACTACTGCGGGCAGGAATCCCTCAGAAGAAATGGAGTGGCCATCATGGTCAACAAAAGAGTCCGAAATGCAGTACTTGGATGCAATCTCAAAAACGACAGAATGATCTCTGTTCATTTCCAAGGCAAACCATTCAATATCACAGTAATCCAAGTCTATGCCCCAACCAGTAACGCTGAAGAAGCTGAAGTTGAACGGTTCTATGAAGACCCACAAGACCTTTTAGAACTAACACTCAAAAAAGATGTCCTTTTCATTATAGGGGACTGGAATGCAAAAGTAGGAAGTCAAGAAACACCTGGAGTAACAGGCAAATTTGGCCTTGGAATACGGAATGAAGCAGGGCAAAGACTAACAGAGTTTTGCCAAGAAAATGCTCCGGTCATAACAAACACCCTCTTGCAACAACACAAGAGAAGACTCTATACATGGGCATCACCAGATGGTCAACACCGAAATCAGATTGATTATATTCTTTGCAGCCAAAGATGGAGAAGCTCTATACAGTCAGCAAAAACAAGACCAGGAGCTGACTGTGGCTCAGACCATGAACTCCTTATTGCCAAATTCAGACTTAAATTGAAGAAAGTAGGGAAAACCACTAGACCATTCAGGTATGACCTAAATCAAATCCCTTATGATTATAGAGTGGAAGTGAGAAATAGATTTAAGGGCCTAGATCTGATAGATAGAGTGCCTGATGAACTATGGAATGAGGTTCGTGACATTGTACACAAGACAGGGATCAAGACCATTCCCATAGAAAAGAAATGCAAAAAAGCAAAATGGCTGTCTGGGGAGGCCTTACAAATAGCTGTGATAAGAAGAGAAGCTAAAAGCAGAGGAGAAAAGGAAAGATATAAACATCTGAATGCAGAGCTCCAGGGAATGGCAAGAAGAGATAAGAAAGCCTTCCTCAGCGATCAATGCAAAGAAATAGAGGAAAACAACAGAATGGGAAAGACTAGGGATCTCTTCAAGAAAATCAGAGATACCAAAGGAACATTTCATGCAAAGATGGGCTCGATAAAGGACAGAAATGGTAGGGACCTAACAGAAGCAGAAGATATTAAGAAGAGATGGCAAGAATACACAGAAGAACTGTACAAAAAAGATCTTCACGACCCAGATAATCATGATGGTGTGATCACTGACCTAGAGCCAGACATCCTGGGATGTGAAGTCAAGTGGGCCTTAGAAAGCATCACTATGAACAAAGCTAGTGGAGGTGATGGAATTCCAGTTGAGCTATTCCAAATCCTGAAAGATGATGCTGTGAAAGTGCTGCACTCAATATGCCAGCAAATTTGGGAAACTCAGCAGTGGCCACAGGACTGGAAAAGGGCAGTTTTCATTCCAATCCCAAAGAAAGGCAATGCCAAAGAATGCTCCAACTACTGCACAATTGCACTCATCTCACATGCTAGTAAAGTAATGCTCAAAATTCTCCAAGCCAGGCTTCAGCAATATGTGAACCGTGAACTTCCAGAGGCTCAAGCTGGTTTTAGAAAAGGCAGAGGAACCAGAGATCAAATTGCCAACATCCGCTGAATCATCGAAAAAGCAAGAGAGTTCCAGAAAAACATCTCCTTCTGCTTTATTGACTATGCCAAAGCCTTTGACTGTGTGGATCACAATAAACTGCGGAAAATTCTGAAAGAGATGGGAATACCAGAACACCTGATCTGCCTCTTGAGAAATTTGTATGCAGGTCAGGAAGCAACAGTTAGAACTAGACACGGAACAACAGACTGGTTCCAAATAGGAAAAGGAGTACGTCAAGGCTGTATATTGTCACCCTGTTTATTTAACTTCTATGCAGAGTACATCATGAGAAACGCTGGACTGGAGGAAACACAAGCTGGAATCAAGATTGCGGGGAGAAATATCAATCACCTCAGATATGCAGATGACACTACCCTTATGGCAGAAAGTGAAGAGAAACTCAAAAGCCTCTTGATGAAAGTGAAAGTGGAGAGTGAAAAAGTTGGCTTAAAGCTCAACATTCAGAAAACAAAGATCATGGCATCCGGTCCCACCACTTCATGGGAAATAGATGGGGAAACAGTGGAAACAGTGTCAGACTTTATTTTTGGGGGCTCCAAAATCACTGCAGATGGTGACTGCAGCCATGAAATTAAAAGATGCTTACTCCTTGGAAGGAAAATTATGACCAACCTAGACAGCATATTCAAAAGCAGAGACATTACTTTGCCAACAAGGTTCGTCTAGTCAAGGCTATGGTTTTTCCTGTGGTCAAGTATGGATGTGAGAGTTGGACTGTGAAGAAAGCTGAGCACCGAAGAATTGATGCTTTTGAACTGTGGTGTTGGAGAAGACTCTTGAGAGTCCCTTGGACTGCAAGGAGATCCAACCAGTCCATTCTGAAGGAGATCAGCCCTGGGATTTCTTTGGAAGGAATGATGCTAAAGCTGAAACTCCAGTACTTTGGCCACCTCATGTGAAGAGTTGACTCATTGGAAAAGACTCTGATGCTGGGAGGGATTGGGGGCAGGAGGAGAAGGGGACGACAGAGGATGAGATGGCTGGATGGCATCACTGAGTCGATGGATGTGAGTCTGAGTGAACTCCGGGAGTTGATGAGGGACAGGGAGGCCTGGCATGCTGCAATTCATGGGGTCGCAAAGAGTCCGACAGGACTGAGCGACTGATCTGATCTGATCTGATTGATGAATTGACTTCTTTATTGTTACAAAATGACCTTCTTCATCCCTGCTAATATTTTTTGCTCTGAAATTTACTTTGTCTAATAAAGGACTACGTCAAGGTGGTATATTGTCACCCTGCTTATTTAACTTATATGCAGAGTACATCATGAAAAACGCTGAACTGGAAGAAGCACAAGCTGGAATCAAGATTGCCAGGAGAAATATCAGTAACCTCAGATATGCAGATGACGCCACCCTTATGGCAGAAAGTGAAGAGGAACTAAAAAGCCTCTTGATGAAAGTGAAAGAGAAAAGTGACAAAGTTGGCTTAAAGCTCAACATTCAGAAAACAAAGATCATGGCATCTGGTCTCATCACTTCATGGGAAATAGATGGGGAAACAGTGGAAACAGTGATAGACTTTATTTTTCTGGGCTCCAAAATCACTGCAGATGGTGAATACAGCCATGAAATTAAAAGACGCTTACTCCTTGGAAGGAAAGTTATGACCAACCTAGATAGTATACTGAAAAGCAGAGATATTACTTTGCCAACAAAGGTCCGTCTAGTCAAGGCTAAGGTTTTTCCTGTGGTCATGTATGGATGTGAGAGTTGGACTGTGAAGAAGGCTGAGCGCCGAAGAATTGATGCGTTTGAACTGTGGTGTTGGAGAAGACTCTTGAGAGTCCCTTGGACTGCAAGGAGATCCAACCAGTCCATTCTGAAGGAGATCAGCCCTGGGATTTCTTTGGAAGGACTGATGCTAAAGCTGAAACTGCAATCCTTTGGCCACCTCATGTGAAGAGTTGACTCATTGGAAAAGACTCTGATGCTGGGAGGGATTGGGGACAGGAGGAGAAGGGGATGACAGAGGATGAGATGGCTGGATGGCATCACCGACTCGATGGACCTGAGTTTGAGTGAACTCCAGGAGTTGGTGATGGACAGGGAGGCCTGGCGTGCTGCAATTCATGGGGTCACAAAGAGTCCGACACGACTGAGCGACTGAACTGAACTGAACTGAATATATCAAATACTGGCATGGTATTTCTTTTCATATTTTAAAAATTTTAACCTATTTATATCTTTATATTTAAAATGGGTTTCTTTGGGGCAACATCTGGTTGAGCCTCGTTCCCCAGTCCCCCACTCATGCCATCTAACAAGTTATGTTTTTCAATTGGGTGCTTAGACAATTTACAGTTCATGTGGTTATTAATATGGTTGGGGTTAAATCTAACATTGTGCCGTTTGTTTCCTATTTATCTTTCTATTCTTTGTTTGTCCTCTTTTTATGCCTTATATTGATTAATGGATATTTATTTTATGAAGTAATTATAAAGAGAAGGAATGGAAATGAAATCCACAAAAATGGTTAAGCAGAATTACTAAAAGCTTCATGTAGTATAATTTATAAGAAAACCAGTGTGTAAATAAGTTAGAATTTTGAGGTTATAGATTTTTAAAAAATTCAATCTCATGACATGGAGAAACTCTTTCTTCTTCCTTGCCTTTGTAAATAGTTTTTATTTTGCATTTTTGAAACTCTATGATTGTTATAGTAAGGATGTATGTCCTTGATACTAAAACTGGCTTTTCCTGAAAATCAGACCCTTTGGAGTTATCATTAGACATTATTTGCCAAAGAGTGAGAGAGAACAGAGTTCTGTATCCTTTCTCCAATATTTTAACAAACTTGGAAAGTCAGCCTCATGGGATTACATGGGGTTCGTATAATAGAATTTGTTACTTTTAAGCTCCATACAAGCTTTTCAAAATTTAAGAATTTTTGCTGACTTCATGAGAATCTTTGAAGACATCAGAAATGTCAAGGATTTCCTTTAACAGCTAAGCCCATGTCAGAAAAAATTTCAGTACACCTAGAAATGAGTTTACATTTAAAAAGATGAACGAGGGATTAGACTTACCCAGGGTTGCTCCAGGGGGCAAAACTAAGACCAGGGTTGGGAGTTCCTAGAAGATAAGTGCCAGCTCAGTATGAGGAAGGATGTTCTAATAGAGCTGATCAGCAACAAATCAGACCACTCCGAGGAAAAGAGCCAAAAGCATTTGTTCAAGGAGAAACTGTTGGATCAGTCACTGGACCCATTCGAAAATCTGATGAAAAGCTATGACCTTCTTTTTCTTCCCAGATAAATTCACAGGTCCATGCACACACATGCACATATACTAACACACAGCTTTACATTCTCTTATGAGACTCATCCTTGATCCCGGGTTAATGATGACTGATGTACACAGAGGTTTAAAGTGTGAAGTGGGACATGTCCCTTCCCACCCTGAGAGCCTGTGACCCTCTTATTCTGTCTCCACCCTCACCACTGCTTTTAGAGGTCACCTAGGGTTTAATGGAAATCCAGCAGAAGCACTTTCCCTCTTTGGATGTTCTGCCTGGCTTTTCCTCTCTACCTTTTGACCCAATAATAATTTACTTAATCTTCTATCCCTCATTCCAGACATTTCTGCTTCCTCTAAATTTACTGTTCCCTTCAATGGTAACAGGATTTAATACCTTAGCTTTCTGTGATGCCACCAGACTCCAGTCTGGAGATTTTATCTCTGAGATTACTCCTAATCTCCCACACAGAAATATTGGTGATGTGGAGGACATTGTTCACTCTAGTCTTCCTTTTCTCTGCAACCAGTGTGAAATCCCCCACGATAATATACACTATGTGCTAGCAGGCTTGTGGACTTTTGGACTATCCTACTTTTGGTTTAACTTACTTTTGGCTTGTTGTTGTTGCCTGTTGTTTAGTCACTAAGTCATGTATGATTCTTGGAGACCCCGTGGACTATAGCCCACCAGGCTCCTCTGTCCATGGGATTTCCCAGGAAAGAATACTGGAGTGGGTTGCCATTTCTTTCTCCAGGGATCTTCATGACCCGGGGATCGAACCCACATCTCCTGCATTGGCAGGCAGATTCTTTACCACTGAGCCACCAGGGAAGCCCCCTGCCAGGATTGGCTCTTGTTAGGCCAGCTGTCTCTGACTTCATCTCCTATCTGCACCCATCTACACTCACTGGCCTCCCTCATTACTCAGAGACACCAGGGCTTTTGCACTTGCTGATCCTTCTGCCTGGATCATCCTTCTTCTCTCTTCCTCCAGACAGCCACAGGGTGTCCCCTTATTCCCTTTAGGTATAAAGAGATATCTCTTTCTCAGTGATGCCTTCCCTGGTCATCCTATCCAAAATTTCAATTCTACCCCCAACGTTTCCAATTCCCCTTCCCTGCTTTATTTTTATCATTAGCAAATATCATTATTTAGCATCAGATCAGATCAGATCAGTCGCTCAGTTGTGTCCGACTCTTTGCAACCCCATGAATTGCAGCACGCCAGGCCCCCCTGTCCATCACCAACTCCTGGAGTTCACTCAGACTCACGTCCATTGAGTCAGTGATGCCATCCAGCCATCTCATCCTCTGTCGTCCCCTTCTCCTCCTGCCCCCAATCCCTCCCAGCATCAGAGTCTTTTCCAATGAGTCAACTCTTCGCATGAGGTGGCCAAAGTACTGGAGTTTCAGCTTTAGCATCATTCCTTCCAAAGAAATCCCAGGGCTGATCTCCTTCAGAATGGACTGGTTGGATCTCCTTGCAGTCCAAGGGACTCTTGTCAAGAGTCTTCTCCAACACCACAGTTCAAAAGCATCAATTCCTCAGTGCTCAGCCTTCTTCACAGTCCAACTCTCACATCCATACATGACCACAGGAAAAACCATAGCCTTGACTAGACGAACCTTTGTTGGCAAAATAATGTCTCTGCTTTTGAATATGCTATCTATTTTATTTATTTGTCTTGTCTATTGTCTGACTCTCCCACTAGAACATAAACTCTGGTAGGGCAGGGATTTTAAGTCTGCTTTACTCACTGCTTTATCCTCAGTACCTTGAAGAAGATCTATCAAGCACTCAAAATAAATCTATTGAATAAATGACAGAAGGAAACTAAAAAGGAAAAAAAAAATAAGGTGTTAGCACAGGGTTAGATGAACAGATCCATGGAACTGAATGGAAATCCCAGAAACAGACCCTCCAGGTATATAAATCCTTGATGTTTGGCCATAGTTGATATTGCAGACCAATGGGGAAGTGACAGACTTTTCAATAAATGGTGCTGAAATTGGATAACCACATGGAAAATAATGAAATTAGACTAGTTCCATGTGAAATAAAAATCTAAATGTGAAAGACAGAACTATAAAAACTTTGACTCTAATACTGAAGAATAACTACATGGCCTCAGGGAAAAGAAGGATTTCTTAAACAAGACACAAAAAGCACTATCTGTAAAGGAGAAGATAAATCCAGTCCTGATCAAATTGAATCTTTATTTTCCAAAAGATACCATAAAGAAAGTGGAAAGACAAGGTGTAGGATAGGGAAGATATCTGAAACACATATAACTGGCACAAGGCTAAGATTAAGAACTCTTGCAGTCAAACCACCGTTAGAAACGAGGCAAAAGACATAAGCGCTTCACATGAAGAGAGATCTAAATGATCCGTAAGCACATAAAGAGGTGTTTGACTTTATTAACAATGAAAAATCAAGTTAAACCCTCAATGAAATGACTACCAGATTAACAGAAAAAATCCAAATCTGACAGTGCCAGTATGTTGGCATAGATGTGGGACGGGGAGCTCTTTCATCTTCCATACCACTAATGGGCACCCTTGTGAGACAGAATGGAATTATCCAGTCAAATGGAAGAGAATCATATTCCGTATCCCGGCAAGTTCACTCTCATGCGTGTGCTTTAGAGAAATTCAGGCTCATGTGCCCCGGGATACATGGGGAAAAAATGTTCATAAAAGCAATGCTTACCATAGTCAAACGTCCTTCAACCCTAGAGTGAATAAGTTAAATGCAGTACAGTCACAGACAAGACTACCACAATGAAAATGAACTGACTAGCCCCACACGAAACGATGTGGCTGACTCTCAGAAACATCGTGTTGGACACAGAAGCAAGACACAAAGTAGACAGAGCTGATCACTCCCTTTATATAAAGTTCAAAAACAGATCGACTACATTACATAAATTAGGGATCCGATATGAGTGGAAAAATATAAAGAAAAGCAAGAAAATGGTTATCACCAAGGTCAGGACAGTGATTGCCTTGTGGGGGAAGGAAGGAAATTATAATCGAGAAGGGACAACTGAAGGGCTTCTTGGGGGCCAACAGTGTTCTGTTTCTCAACTTGGGTGGCATTTTACAGGGCTTTGTTTTCTGATTTGTCTTGAAAATATACTCTCTGTTTCATGCCCTCTGCTGTAGGTATGATGCATCTCACAATAAAATTTTTAAATGTGGAAAAAGAAGAAGAAAGCTTGCAGCTGTAAACACTAGAGACAAAAGTTAAAACATCTAGGAAAATATAGTCCTGTTAAGTAAATGGAAATATTGGATCGATTAAAGAGTGAGATGTCACACATGCCTGTGGCATGGCTTTGCGATATGGATGATCCCACCATAGGTACTAGGTAAAAATAAGAAAAATCAATTTGTAAAACCGTTTCAGCAGGTATTCTAGCCAGTGTACAGAAATATGCTCATCATCTGAGATAAAGTAACAAGAGTCTGAAAGAGTCATTTAAAATTTTCAGTTATACTTGAGAATAAAATTGTATACTAGTGTGGTGTATTACTAAAGTCAATACAAACTACAATAACAGATGTACACTAATCCCACTGGCTAAGCACAGTACAATTTCATTTTTCATATGCAGCCCGATGGGCAGCAGGGAGGAGAAGTAAAGTCGCTTTGCTCTACAGTCATTCAGGAACGTCCTGGATGTTAACAATCAGCTTGCAGACCCCACAGAAAGTTTTAGGGTTACGTCATTTCTGCCCACATTCCATTGGCCAGAATCGAATCACGTGGTCTGACATGCAAGGAATGATGGAAAACAAAGTCCTTAGCTAGAAGTCACTTGTTAGCAGCAGCTCTATAATGTGCAAGGGGAACATAAGACTTCATGAAAAAGCTGGACTTCTCTGCCACGGTGGTATTCATTATTTTATATATTTTCGAAGATTTCAGAATATATATTTTTTGACCCTGGAGTTTCCACTGTACATCAACTACAGCATTGTTATAGTATATTGTCTCAACTGTGAACTTCATATTGATAAGAGATGAGTCTTTCAGTCAAACCTCAACATGAATCAGCCATGACAGAAAACAGTAAAATTCTGTAAAGCAATTATCTTTTGATAAAAAGTAAATAAATTAAAAAAAGATATAATCATCAAAAAAAAAAAATAGAAAGAAATGACTTTCATTTTAACAGGTAAGAGCACACAGAAAAAGTCTAACCCCCTCCTCCTATTTTACACAAAAGTTGACATAGTGTACAATGTGTTCTGCATCTTGATTTTATCACTTAACAGTATATCTTGGGACATTTCCAATGCCTTTACATAAAGAGCCTCCTCATTCTTTGTTATGACTGCATAGTATCCCACTATATGTATGCTTTGTCATTTCTTTAAGCAGGGACAGGTCCTATATCCCCAATGCCATATAGCACCTGATACGTAGGGAGGGCACTTTATAAATGTTTGAAAAATGAATAACTCTGCCCTCAAGAAGATGGTACTATAATAAAGCATACAAACCTAGACATGAAGAAGGCCAAGAACATGGTATATTACAGTACACACGACACATTAAACAAGCAGAGATAAGTTATTTTAAAGGTAATTATTCAAGTGGGACATGATGTCTAAGAGCCCATGTTCTGAGCTCACGTTCAGACCACCTGAGCTGCAGTGTGAGCTCTACCATTCACTAAGTATACAACCTTGGGCAAATGGCTTACTCTCACTGTGCCTCCATTTCTTCACCTTTCAGTTGGGCTAACTAAACGGGATAATACACATTAAAACTTTGCACCGTTCCTGGCATATCCCCAGCATTCAGTACAGGTTAGATATCATCTCAGATGAGAAGGGGCTAACAGAGGCAGCCTCGTGGAGGTGTGTTTTGATGGGAAAGGAGGAGGGTGGTACAAATAATACAAAGGTCTCAGCAGGAAGGAATGCCGGGAGATCCCTAAGGACCCTCTGGGGGATGTCAACAGATTCGTTTTGGGGCACAGACCGCTTCCTGTGGAGTAATGAAAAAACGAGATTGGTGAGATGTAGACTCTGACAGCAAATTGAAATTTGTGATTAATACCAGTGTAAGTCAGAGAGATGACATTGCATAGCTCTGTCTCAAGAAGATAATTTTAATACGCAGTGTTCAGGATAGATCAGAAAGATGAGTGAAAGAAAAAAACCAATACTGTGTGATGATCATTTTAGTGTTTCGAAACATCAAATCACTGTTCTGGGCCTCTGGAACTGACAGTGTCATGGGTCAATTTTTACTTTAATTTTCCTGACCAGCCAAACCCATTAATGAAACAACTGATATTATGTTCCTACTTTGTGTTGATTGGGCCCTTCATAAACTTGATCTCATTTTTCTCTCACTCAGCTCTGTGATGAAGGTATTATTAGCCCCGTTGTAGAAACAGCCTGACTTGAGGAGGCCGGGTATTATGCACTGCCCACAGCTCTGAGAATAAAGAGTCACAAAGTGAAATAGAACCTGAACTTGTCTGACTCCAAAGCAGAGGTGTGCTAGGACTGACACATACAGCCTTGCAAGAGCCAATAGGCAAAATTTCAGGAATTTTGTGAGCGTTTGTCAAGCAGTTAAGTGATATAAACTTCAGTAATGCAAAACTTAAGTGATGCAAACTTACACTTAAATAATATTTAAAACAAGAGAATGCTGAAAATTCATCACTTCCTAAATATTATCATTACCTGTGATAGTGTCTATGCTCTTAAGGTTATTTACATCTTTTGGATCTGTAGAGTGGAGATACTAAGTAATGTTATGCTACCCTGAATCTCTTCCCAGCTACAGTGAGTAAGATCATGTTGATAGCGTGAAATTGACCATGATGGGAGTATTTACAACATAACAAATGGGACACATTACAATTCAGGACTTGATTTATCATTTTGCCAATTGTCTAGACTTAAGAAGGTGGTGGGAAAATGTTAGAAATGTAGACTAAACTTAAAAGTGTGTTGTGTCTATAGCTACTACATTTTTCAAAACACAAAAACATTGAGGAATGATTCTTTCAGTATTAGAAGACTGTTATCTGATTCAGCAAGGAGGTCACATGCTATTGACAAACCAGTGAAGTTTCAACATATGTCTTTGCTGTTCATTTTGCTCTTATTCATAAATGTAAACAAAAACACCAACCAACATTCATGACAAAACTGTACTCTTTTGTCAACTGCAACCATAGGTTGGCTATGGATACAGAGTTAGGGAAAAACCCCAAGAGCTTTCTGTGAGAATGCATTGGCTAATTGGCTATATGGTTGTTGCGGATCAGTCACTAAGTTGTGTCCAACTCTTTGCGACCCCATGTACTGCAGCACACCAGGCTTCCCTGCCCTTCACCATCTTCCAGAGCTTGCTCAAACGCATGTCCATTGAGTCAGTGATGCCATCCAACCATCTCATCCTCTGTCGCTCCCTTCTCCTCCTGCCCTCAATCTTTCCCAGCATCACGGTCTTTTCTAATGAGTCAGTTCTTCCCATCAGGTGGCCAAAGTGTTGGAGCTTCAACTTCAGCATCCAGTCCTTCCAATGAATATTTAGGGTTGATTTCCTTTAGGATTGACTGGTCTGATCTCCTTGCTGTCCAAGTGACTCTCAAGAGTCTTCTCCAACACTACAGTTCAAAAGCATCAATTCTTCAGCTCTCAGCCTTCTTTATGGTCCAACTCTCACATACGTACATGACTACTGGAAAAACCATAACTTTGACTATATGGACCTTTGTTGGCAAAGTGATGTCTCTGCTTTTTAATACTCTCTCTAGGTTTGTCATAGCTTTTCTTCCAAGGAGCAAGCGTCTTTTAATTTCGTGGCTGCAGTCACAGTCCACAGTGATTTTGGAGCCCAAGAAAATAAAGTCTATCACTATTTTCATTTTTCCCCATTTATTTGCCATGAAGTGATGGGACTGATGCCATGATCTTATTTTTTGAATGTTGAGCTTTTAACCAGCTTTTTAACTCTCCTCTTTCACTCTCATCAAGAATCACTTTAGTTCTTCTTCGCTTCCTGCTATATGGTCATTTACAACAAAGAGTGGTATATTTAATAATATTTGTAAGCTGTGTGCTACCTATCCTTTCTATCAGTAAAATTTCTAATAAACATATATATGCACATTGTTCTAGAAAGCCACTTGCTGAACATTTATCAACCCTTCAGCACTCTAAGTTGTCATATCACCTTGCCTCCCAATGGGAGAGGGAGACCAACCGTGCTTGTCTAGATCAAGTTAATGAATACCAGCCTCCATCAAACATAGTATACTTATTTTAGGCAAACTGTGCTATTTTCTTTTAACCTTTTCCCTGATTTTATTCTAGGTCCTTGAAATACATCACTTCTAATTTTCAGCCCAAATTATGCAAGTATGTAAGACTTCCTCTAATTCTGTAAATAGTAATTTTCTGACTCTGCCTTTTCCTTCAACATACTGATTCATCAGTTCTAAGATGCACTTTTTTTTTTTTCACATTCTAACATCTCTGAAATCGAGAATCCTCTTATAGTCACTGTTGGCCCGGCAGCAGCTGTGTCACTGCTTCCCATGTGTGAACTTGGCCATAGCTCTTCTATTGGCATCACTGCAGATGAGCTTAACTGATGTCTAAAACGTCCTTTAAAAGGCTGCTTGCTGAAATAAAAGGTTACCGTAGTCACAGAACTGCAGAGAAACAGAGCAACAGGGACAAACTGGTAGAAATAAACCAAATGTTTCACTATGGAGGAATGGCCAAAATGCAATTCAGCCCTATTCTCACATTGAATCAAACTTCAGGAGTGAGAAGGGAGTGTCAATGCTTTTCAAAAATATTGATAACCCTACTCTTAAGAGACTTTGGGCTTCCCAGGTGGTGCTAGTGGTAAAGAACCCACCTGCCAATGCAGGAGACATAAGAGATGTGGGTTTGACCCCTGAGTCGAGAAGATCCCCTGGAGGAGGGCATGGCAACCCACTCCAGTATTCTTGCCTGGAAAATCCAATGACTGGCAGGCTACAGTCCATAGGGTCACACAGAGTTGGACACAACTAACCACACACCCACACAAGAGACTTTGGGATCTTCTAATTGCTCTCTTCTCTTCCTCAATGTGAAAACATTGACCTTGCCCTACACTTTTTCCTTTCCCTATATTTTTTTGAGCTGAATTCCCTTTCTCACCACTTCCCAGCACCAGCAGATACTAGATGCTTCCAGTGGGACCCCCAGACAGCACTCCCATCTCCTCGGCCTCCCCATCAGGAGAAGAGGCTTATTCCTTGCTCTTGTCATAGTTGGCCAGCACCCAGGGCTGGTATGGTGCCTCATAGGAGGGCATCCAGAAATCCAGGAGTTTCCTTCTACCTTGTTGCTCTGCTGTCTTCATGATGGCAGTCCTCATGTTCCAAGATCAGATCAGATCAGATCAGTCGCTCAGTCGCATCCTACTCTTTGCGACCCCATGAATCGCAGCACACCAGGCCTCCCTGTCCATCACCAACTCCCGGAGTTCACTCAGACTCATGTCCATCGAGTCAGTGATGCCATCCAGCCATCTCATCCTCTGTCGTCCCCTTCTCCTCCTGCCCTCAATCCCTCCCAGCATCAGAGTCTTTTCCAATGAGTCAACTCTTCGCATGAGGTGGCCAAAGTACTGGAATTTCAGCTTTAGCATCATTCCCTCCAAAGAAATCCCAGGGCTGATCTCCTTCAGAATGGACTGGTTGGATCTCCTTGCAGTCCAAGGGACTCTCAAGTGTCTTCTCCAACACCACACTTCAAAAGCATCAATTCTTCAGTGCTCAGCCTTCTTCACAGTCCAACTCTCACATCCATACATGACCACAGGAAAAACCATAGCCTTGACTAGACGAACCTTTGTTGGCAAAGTAATGTCTCTGCTTTTGAATATGCTGTCTAGGTTGGTCATAACTTTCCTTCCAAGGAGTAAGTGTCCAAGATAAGGCACCACAGAATCAACCTTGTGAGGGGTAGGATAGGGAGTGGGGAGAGAAAGGCCTGTTCCTGTCTTTAAGGGTGCAATCTGAAAATTGCACAGGTTACCTTTTCTCATAACAGCCCATAAGCCAGAACTTTGTGATATGGCCACACTGAACTGCAAGGAAGAATAAATAGCTATCTTACTTCTGGAAGACCATGAGCCCAGGCTTAGAAGAAGGGGAGAGCTTATGTTGGAGAGCAACTGCCACTCCCTGCCACCCCATCCTTGGAGTGAATGCCAGCTGAAATGCCAACACTTTTACTAGGCCTCCCTGCTGAATCCCCCAGTATCCAGAAGCACTGAATCCCAGCAGCTCTGCCTCTTAGCAATGATGCTCCTCAAAACATGCTCAGAACCCTTTGTACCTCTTGGATTCTCTCATCCCTTCTGTGCACATGTCTTATCCCCCTACCAAATGTAAATCTCCTTGAGGGCAGGATCCAAGTTGGATTCAGTTTGCATTTTCCATGCTAGGAAGCAATTCTTGCATTGAAATTGGTTCAAGTATTTATCCTGCCTTCCTGTGGGAACTATAAATAGGGATAACCAAATAGGTAAGGAGAAATTTCCTTTTATAGAAATATTCCAGCTAATATATAAAGAAGAAATGATAGGATTAAAATATCACCACTTCATAATTCCTAAAGAAATAACAATGGATTGAACATGACTGTTGACACCTCAAAAGGAGAGACAAACCTACACATTTTTAAACCTCTGCAATTTGGGGGCTTCCCAGGAAAAGCTGGTGAAGAATCCATCTACCAATGCAGGACACATGAGAGGTGGGGCTTCAGTCCCTGGGTCAGGAAGATCCCTAGGTGGAGGAAATGGCAACCCACTCCAGTATTCTTGCCTGGAAAATTCCATGAACAAAGGAGACTGGTAGGCTACAGTCTATGGGGTCACAAAGAACTGGACATGAGCAAACACGTGCACACACACATAGTTATTAGTTTATTAGCATCATCCAGGACTCAGATGTTCAGTATTCCTCCTGAAATTACAGAAAAATGCAAATGGAAAGAATCCAAGTCAAAATTATGTAACAAAACAGCACTCTGTCACAAAAGCATGTTAAATTATAAGAATGTTATTTTAAAACACTGGCACTTTAAGAAAATGATAGTCTTGAAAAACCACGGAATTGCCAAATTGTTCTCTAAACTGCTAAGCAGATAAACATATGACCCTAATGAATGAGCTTGAATTTTTTAAAAAATCAAATTCAAATAAATCAGATAATTCACACTGAGATACAAAGTTTATGTATCTTCTTCCCTCATGTCTATTGATTATAAAGGGGCAAACCATAATATAGGAAAATATACCTAATTTAAAGTGTGGTACACAATTTTAAAAGTTGACCCAATTAGTTAAGTATCTTTAATGGAACATCTCAAGTTTCCTAAATAATCCACATTTAGATAAAAAGGAAAATATATTTACAACCAGCACTTTTTTCCCAGAGCCTCTGTCAATGTCAACAAAAAACTTAATATGTCAGTCTTGTATTTTAAGCTCACACTTCTGGGGCTACATTCTCAGGTTTTTAACAAGGGAACTGCAAATATAACTGCCTAGCACATGGACTGTTTTACTAGTCCCTCAGGGACAGACTTTCAAAATGCTTAATTCCAATAATCCCATGCTGTGAGTAGATGGGTTAGTCTTCACTTTGTAAATGTAACTGTGCTCTGTGAACTCGATATCAACTGATCAAGATTTGAGCCTCAGTTATAAAGGAAAACTGTCTCAATTCAACTTTTATTATCCTAATCATGAGTATGCAAGGTATGTAGACAAAAGCTTTTTATCAGCTAACTATATGAAAGATAAAACACTGTAATAATTCATGCGATCCAAAATGGGCAAAAGGAAAAGACTAGCTTCTGCTCAAGGAGAAAATTTTCAGACCTATGGGAAGGACCAGAGAAGGCAATGGCAACCCACTCCAGTACTCTTGCCTGGAAAATCCCATGGACGGAGGAGCCTTTTAGGCTCCAGTCCATGGGGTCACTAAGAGTCAGGCATGACTGAGAGACTTCACTTTTACTTTTCACTTTCATGCATTGGAGAAGGAAATGGTAACCCACTCCAGTAATCTTGCCTGGAGAATCCCAAGGACAGAGGAGCCTAGTGGGCTGCCGTCTATGGGGTTTCACAGAGTCAGACACGACTGAAGTGACTTAGCAGCAGCAGCAGCATGGAAAGGACAATACTAATAAAAAGTTGTATTTGTTTAGAAGCATTCAGAATGTCAACAAAACAGCTGCAATTGTTTTTCTTTTTTTGCAATCACAGGGTGGTGTTCAGTTAACAGAATAAGAATTATTTCATATAAGCTTCATCAGAGAGCACTGAAGATGAAAAAAACTTCCATTCCCATATATAACTACCTTGCGCTATGCACCAACAAGAACATGCTTTAAATTTCCAGGCAAATTTGCAACCCCCATATAGTACCAGGCAGGGTTAGTAGCTGTTGAAAGTATCACTGGGACAGGGCCATCTAAAGACACATTTGGTAGTATGTTAACTATATAAAAAAAATACACTGTGCAGTTTAAAAACAAATCTTACACAGCCTTACATTCCAGTTTTTTTCTTTGAAAGGAGTGAGCTGTCCACATTGGGGTTAAATTCTTTATAGACAAGAGAAAAAAAAACTGGGTTAGAAGGAACTTATTCATCATCTTCCTCTTCATTTTCTTTTTTAAAAAACTCTTGCCTTATTTATTTCTGGCTGCACTGGGTCTTCATTGATGCAGGCTTTTCTCTATTTGTGGTGAGTGGGGGCTACTCCCTAGTTGCAGTGCGCAGGCTTCTCATTACGGTAGCTTCTCTTGCTGCAGGGCTCCAGGCTCAGGGGACTTAGTAGCTGTGGCTCTCGGGCTCTCCTCATATTCCTTCTTATTCTCGCTTTTTTCACCCTTGACGACTCCTTTGGTTGCTACATCACGATAGTCAGTCATGTCTGACTCTTTGCAACCCCGACTCTGAGCCACCAGGGAAGCCTACTATTAAGAGATATTTCTAAGTATAAAGACAGGTCAACTTAAAAAGTATCAGCAGATAAATGTTTGACTTTATCTTATAATCTATGAAAATACGGAAGCTTCAGGAACTGCATGTCACCCGTGTGCACGGCCATGCTGATCTTCCGCATCGTTGCAACGTTAGTATATGCGCTCACTGTTGCCACGCCGGGTTTCCCTTAAGCCTGGCATGCAGCAATACTCTTCTCGTACTTTCCCTCCAGCTGAGCAGTCTTCTCACAAGGCTGCTTGGCATCTGCTGCAGTGTTAGTCCACATCTCTCCCAGTTTCTTTGCAGCTTTGCCCGTGAAGAGGCCAGGGTGTTCTCCTTTGATTTTTGGACAATACTCAGAATAAAACCAGGAAAAGGCTGAAGGAGGCCTCTTGGGTACATTGGGATCTTTGAACTTCTTTTTTGTTTCCTCTTTAGGAGGGATATGAATTTTAATTTCTTCTTCATGACGGGCCTTGTCTGTCTGCCTTTGCCATGTCTACGAATGTCCCTTTCGCTTGAGCAGATGTGGTCCTCCACCTCTCTGCACACTTCTTAGAAAACTCTGAGACGTTGACTGAGCATCTGGGTGCTTCTTCTTGTGCTCCTCCCAGCAGGTTCGCACAGAAAATGCATATGATGTTTTTCTCTTGGTTTCTTAGGATCTCCTTGGCCCACGTTTAGTTATTTTTCCGCAGCCGAGCACAGGGTCAGCCAGTGCTACCCGGCTCTCACTCGCCCTGGTGCCATCTCTGAAAAACAACATACTGCGAGGGCTGTGAGACCGGGAGCCAGACACAGCCTCCTCACTCTCTCCAGTCTGTCAACAACCGTACATTTTGTGTCTGTCTGACAGGGTCTTTCAAAAATAGATAATCTGGGGACTTCCCTGGCAGTCCAGTTAAGATTTCAAACTTCCATTGCAGGAGGCATGGGTTCTACCCCTAGCCAGGGAACTAAGATCCCACATGCCTTGAGGTACAGATGGAAAAATAAAATCTGAACTTAAAAGAAATATAGAGGAGGGGGGAATATTTTAAATAATACCATAGGTGGGAATCTCTAAAGGACAAATGACCTGGTTTCTTCAATATGTAAGTTGAAAGGAAAAAAGAGAAAGACAAAAGGGAAAAACCTATAGATTACAAGAAGCTTGAAAGGTGCATCAGTCACTTGCAATATGTAGACCTTATTTCAGTTCAGTTCAGTCGCTCAGTCATGTCTGACTCTTTGCGACCCCATGAATCACAGCACGCCAGGCCTCCCTGTCCATCACCAGCTCCTGGAGTTCACTCAAACTCATGTCCATCGAGTCGGTGATGCCATCCAGCCATCTGATCCTCTGTCGTCCCCTTCTCCTCCTGCCCCCAATCCCTGCCAGCATCAGAGTCTTTTCCAATGAGTCAACTCTTCTCATGAGGTGGCCAAAGTACTGGAGTTTCAGTTTTAGCATCAGTCCTTCCAAAGAAATCCCAGGGCTGATCTCCTTCAGAATGGACTGGTTGGATCTCCTTGCAGTCCAAGGGACTCTCAAGAGTCTTCTCCAACACCACAGTTCAAAAGCATCAATTCTTCGGCACTCAGCTTTCTTCATAGTCCAACTCTCACATCCATACATGACCACTGGAAAAACCACAGCCTTAACTAGACGGACCTTTGTTGGCAAAGTAATGTCTCTGCTTTTGAATATGCTATCTAGGTTGGTCATAACTTTCCTTCCAAGGAGTAAGTGTCTTTTAATTTCATGGCTGCAGTCATCATCTGTAGTGATTTTGGAGCCCCAAAAAATAAAGTCTGACACTGTTTCCACTGTTTCCCCATCTATTTCCCATGAAGTGATGGGACCGGATGCCATGATCTTAGTTTTCTGAATGTTGAGCTTTAGGCCAATTTTTTCACTCTCCTCTTTCACTTTCATCAAGAGGCTTTTGAGTTCCTCTTCACTTTCTGCCATAAGAGTGGTGTCATCTGCATATCTGAGGTTATTGATATTTCTCCCAGCAATCTTGATTCCAGCTTGTGCTCCTTCCAGCCCAGCGTTTCTCATGATGTACTCTAAACAAACAATGAAAATAACCAAACATGCAAACCTGAACTGAGTGAATATTTGAAATGAAGCAATTATTGTTGATTTTTAAGGTCCAATAATGATATTATGGTTATGTCCTTGGTTAGGAGTTCTTATCTTTTGGAGATTCAAGTTGAAATATTTACAGATTAAATAACATAAAGCCATGGGGGAGGGATGTATAGGTGAAAAATAGAAATGAGTTGATAGTTATAGTTGGGTGATGGGTACATGGAGTTTTATAATATATTTTCTCTACATTTATTTTTGCTTGAAATTCTCCATAATATATTTTTAATACAAAAAATGGCCTCCTTCATGGTGTCTAGATCAGTATTTACACATAGTAGGTACTCTGTGAAAAATATGTACTGAATTGTCAGACTGTATCAGCTTTAGGGTCATCTGGGCTCCAATACCCATTTTCAGTGCTGATATTCACCCAATATCTTACATACAATGACCGCTCGCTGCCTTCTTAGAATTCCTATCAGGCCCCTCATGTAGGACATGAATAGACAGCTGATCAGAGCTGAATACACCTGGGGTAGCAACCAAATCACAGATAGGTGAGCCAATCAGATTCTCTCTCAGTGACTTGAAATAAGATGCTAGGACTTGTTCAGACAAGAAGGGGCCCTACAAATGAAAGATTTTATAGGGTGGAGGGCAAAAGTCTGCACCACATACTTTTACATGAAAAGAAGTTCAACTTCACTCACTGTAAGAGACATACAAATTGAAACTACAGTGAAAAACCATTCCGTACCCATCAAATTAGCAAAAATTCAGAAGTGTAGCAACATATATGTTGGCAAGGTGGTGATGATACAGGGACTCTTCATATATTGCAGGTAATAATACAAACGAGTACAGCCCTGTGAAGAGGAAGTTGGTAATACCTATCACGTACCTTGTGAGCCAGAAATCCCATTCCTAAGAATTTAAGCTCAAAAGACACCTCGGACAATACAAAACTACATAGGCACAGGGTTATTTATTACAGCATTATGGGTAAGTTACAACTGCAAAATACCGGAATATTCCTTTCTGTCTGTGTATATTCCTTGTGTCTGGCTTCTTTGATTCAAGGTTTTTTGAGATTAGTGTTTGTTGTCGTGTGTATCATAGTTCCTTTCTATTATTACAGAATAGCGGTCCACTATATGGGTATACCACAATTTGATCCAGTCATCTGGTGATGGACATCTGCATGCTTCCAGGTTTTTTACTATTATGAATAAAGTGACTATGAAAATTCATATACAAGTCTTTGTGTGGATGTAGATTCTCATTTCTCTTAGGTAATACATGTGAGTAAAGTTTCTAGGTCACATGGTAAATATAAAACTTTACAATACAGATTTATTTTAAAAACTTCCAATTTCCCCCAAAGTGGTTCCAATAGCAATATCTTCATCAATGATGTTATTGTCCTTCTCTTAATTTTAGCCATTCTAGTGAGTGTAATGGTATATCATTGTGGTTTTAATATGAATTTCCTGATGATTAATGTTCTGGAGCATCTCTTTTATGTGATTATTGGCCACCAGTATATCTTATTAGTGAACCAGGGCTTCATGGAAAAACTGTTCACTCCAGAGCTAAAACATCACAGCCACAGCAGATTCCTTGACATATATACACACCTTCCTACTTGCAACCGAGGCTTCCGGATTTGAACCACTCTGAACTGACCTCCTGCAGGGCAGAAATTGTATTCTTTTTTGTTGCCTCCTTTTCCCCAGGGTGTGGCACTTAATGGATGCTCATAATGGTTTGTTGGAATGAATTTATTTCTGTAGTTCTGTTAATGTCTTACTACCTGGAAATCCACAGGTTCCATCCCTGGGTCGGAAAGATCCCCTGGAGAAGGGAATGGCTAACCATTCCAATATTCTTGCCTGGAGAATCCCATGGACAGAGAAGCCTGGTGGGCTACCATCCACCGCATCACAAAGAGTCGGACATGACCAAAACGACTTAGCACACATGCATGCACCTAGAAATCCAAAGACCCAAGAAAAGATATAGAAAACAGAAAGAACTTCTTAGCAATGGATGTTAGTATTTTGTTCCTCTCTTGCCTCCATAGACAGTCCACCACCTGGCCTCTTTCATCGGCCATTGTGTTTCTCTTTGGCTTGTAACTTCCTCTCAGTAACAGGCAGTAAGATACCAGCCACCGAAGAACACACTATTCCTGGGGTCAGTTTCAGACATCCTGTTTTTCTATGACAGTTATCACTTAAATAGGGGTCTAGTTTCCTGGCTTGAGCAGCTTATTCCCATGCTGGGCATGCATTCTTAGCAGTGATATAGCTGATTGGCACTACAAGATAGCTGGACTTTCCCCACCCAGGGCAGGGGGAGAAGGTTGGAAGGTAAATATTTCACTATTGCAAAGGGGACAACCCTTTGGGTAAGTGGAAAGCAAAAGCACTCAATGATTTCTTGTGTAAACATATCAGTTATCTATTGCTGCATAATAAACTTCTCAAAATTTAGTAGCTTAAAACATTGGAAATCCCCATAGACAGAGGAGACTGGAGGGGTTGTAAAGGGTTGGACACTATGGAGCAACACTTTTAAAACATCAACAATTAATTATTTATCCATTCTGTGAGTTTAAAGGGCAGTTCTTATGTTGGTCTTGCCTGACCCTACTCATGCAGCTGCATTCTGGACTCGATGGAATGGAATGACCTCACTTGTGTGTCTGGGGCCTTGGGTGCAATGGCTGGAATGTTTGAAAGAAATGGGCCTCTCTCTCCACTGGCTCTCATATCCTGGACTTCTCAGCATAGTGGTTTCAGGCCCAAATCCCAAGAGGACCAGAGTAGGAGCTGCTAGGTCTCTTGAGACTTGCTTAGAAGTCATACATAACCTCTGCTATGTTCTATTGGCCAAAGCCAATCAAAAGGCCAGCCCAGATTCAAGGGGTAGAGAATTAGACTCCATCTCTTGGTAGGAAGAGCAGCAAAGCACTTGTGGCCATTTTAATCCACCACATGATCTGATAGCAGTAGCATACCCCAAGCTCTATGAGACCAAATGTATAAAAAAGCGTCAGAACAGAGCTGAAGTGTGGATAGGGAACACAAGTGAATAAAACTTGTTTTTGTTTTTCTGGCTGTGCGGTACCTGGGTTATTTTGTTTTATTTCTAGAAAGAAAATGTCAAAAGAAGAATTGTGAGGGTGGTGGAGAGAGTTCAGATCACCAAGACACAATAGAAGGAGCTAGAGCTGTTTGTCCTGGTGATGAAAAGGCTCAGAGGACATGGGGAACTGATTCCAAATGTTTAGAAGACTAGTACCTATTAGGAGCTTGTTTGTGTGCTACCAGAAAGCAGAACTAGAACCAGGAGGTAGACATTTCAGGGAAGCAGATTTTCCTTAATTTAAGAGAGAACTAACAATCAGAGATGTACATGAATGAGATGAACTACCACAAAAGATGGGCTTCCCCAGTGGCTCAGAAGGTAAACAATTTGCCTGCAACACAGGAGACCCAGGTTCAATCCCTGGGTCGGGAAGATCTCCTGGAGAAGGGAACGGCTACCCACTCCAGTATTCTTAGCTAGAAAATTCCAAGGACATAGGAGCCTGGTGGGCTAGTTCATGGGGTCACAAAGAGTTGGACACGACTGAGTGACTAGCACTGACTTTTTCACCACAAGAAATAGTGAACCACTCTCCATTGTGGTATGGAAGCAAATGTTGGTGACCACTGTTCTAGAAAGTAGGAGTTATTCATGCATCTGGTGGGGCCTCTGGGATTCCTCCCAACTTCGAGATTTGATGATGCCACTCCCTTCTATTGTTACTGTGGGGCCTCTGTGATATTCACGTTACCCAACTGCTAGTTCCCTGGGCAGTTTCCAGAACCTCTATGCTGCCAGTGGCCTGAGCTCTGCAAAGCCCCAAGTGACAGCTGGGTGGCACAGGCCTGCACCCATCCTTCCTGGAGTTCTCTGGCAGTTTTGCTCCTTCAGTTTGCTATTGTCCTAAGATTTGCTTCTGATGTTTTCCAGGAGGTGAAAACCATCCATCTTACCCTGTCTGGGGTGGATGTGTTTCTTGCGGCCCAGAGACAACCACCAACATTGACTCCTTTATTTTTAATTACTTATTTGGCTGGGCTGGATCTTAGTTGTGGCATGCGGGATCTTTTTGTTGTAGCCTTTGGGTTTCTCTAGCTGTGGCGCGAGGGCCTCTCTCTAGTTGTCCGCAGGCTAAGTAGTTGTGGTGCGTGGGTTTAGGTGCCCCGTGGCATGTGGGATCTTAGTTCCGCAACCAGGGATGGAAACCAAGTCCCTTGCATTGGAAGGCAGATTCTTTTTTTTAACGTATTTCTTTTTGGCTGTGCTGGGTCTTCGTTGCTGCATGCCGGCTTTTCTTTAGTTGCAGTGAGTCGGGGCTACACTGTAGTCGTGGTGCACAGGCTTCTCATTGCAGCGGCTTCTTTTGTTGCAGAGCACAGGCTGTAGCGTGCTCCGGCTTCAGTAGCTGTGGCGCATGGGCTCAGTAGTTGTGGTTCCTGGGCTTGAGAGCACAGGTTCAATAGTTGCAACGCACGGGCTCAGTTGCTTCGCAGCATGTAGAATCTTCCCAGAGCAGGGATCGAACCCATGTTTCCTGCATTGGCAGGTGGATTGTTTACCACTGAGCCACTAGGGAAACCTAAGCTGAGTGAGATCTCTTTCTTCCTGTGTTTGAAGATTTTTCCACCTCAGCGTGCCGTCTTCTCTCACTACTCTGCATCCACTGAAGGCAAGGCTGTCTCTCCTTCCTGCTTAGTTTAGGGGGAGGTGGGCTGTGGCAAGGCAGCTCCTGCATCTCCTCTGGAGCATGTTTGCCAGGGACCTGCTTTTAGCAAGCTGCTCAACCCTGTGCTGTTTCAGTGTGTGTTCTGCTTGCTGGTGGTTGTCTGTAAGTCTTGCCGGTTTGGAGTTATGAAGACTTCTGGGGGTTGAGAAGAGGCTTGGGGACTCCCTCTGTTCAGCTGCCAGAAAACCATTTCCCAACATGGGGTCTGGGCTCTTGCTGCTGCAGCTAATGGGAAAGGACGGCTGTGGATCTCACCATCTGTCAGCCAGCGGGAGGGAGGAGCAGGGACCCAGCTCATTCATGCTCCCTCTTTGTAAGAGCAAGAGCTGAGGGTGGTCTGCATCACCTTCGCGTTTCACTACCGAACCATTGGCCAGAGCTCAGGCAAGGGATCTACCTGGCTTTAAGAAGGCTAGCACCTCTCTAATTTGGGAAGAAGAAGAGTCTAGGTGCTGGGGGACAGCAGGATTCTCCACCCACTCTCGCCCTCCAGTTGGTGTCTAATACAGTAGTATAAATATGCACATTTTTGCAAGGAAAAAAACAATAACAAAGTGATACACTTAGAGCAGCAGAACTTTAAAAATATAAAGATCAGCAACTTGTGGTGCCAGAGAGCAAGGAAGTGCTCAAAAAATAAAAAAGATGTCAGATCGAGGAACTAGCTTGAAAGAACACCCAGTGGCTAAAGCTGGGACAATCTGGGTGATGAAATTGGTAGTGTGGTATGGATTATAACCTAAAGCATAGAATATGCATGACATCTTTGCATAAATTAATGATTCAGCATATGGATTCTTATTGTTTAGTTGCTAAGTCATGTCTGACTCTTTTGCAACTCCAAGGACTATAGCCCACCAGGCTTCTCTGTCCATGGGATTCCCCAGGCAAGAATACTGGAGTGGATTGCCATTTCCTTCTCCAGGGGACCTTCCCGACCCAGTGATCAAAACTTCATCTCCTGCATTGCAGGCAGATTCTTTACAGCTGAGCTACAAGGGAAGCCTTTATATGGATAGGGGACAAAAGGCAAATGTCCCTTACAGAAGAATTCCAAATAATACAAGTAGACACTCCACCCTTAGTAGGTGGAGCTTAATTCTCGCCTCTTGTGGGCTGAACCTGGTGAAAACAGAATGGAAAGGAGGGAAACAGCCATTTCACAGTGAAGAAACCTGGCCAACACTACCTTAATCAAGGGATCAAGGTTAACATCACCAGTGATGAGTGGTGTTATCTTCTACAGGGCAATATCTTCTACTTCAACAGGCTGTGACAGGAGGCCCTTCATCTCTTCAGGGCTCTTCCTAAAAGCTCGTAACCCCACTCTGACCATGAGAAAAACACCAGAAAAATCCTACTTCTGGCTGGTTTGTGGATTGGGGGACATTCTGTAAAGTATCTTATACCAATACTCCTCAAAATAGCCAAGGTCATGATAAACAAGGAAAGAGAAACTATCACAGACCAGAGATAGTTAAGGAGACATGGTAATAAGTGCAAGACAGTGTCCTGGTTTGGATCCTGGAACTAAACACTGTAAAAACAGCTGGAATCCACATAGAGCCTGCTGCTGCTGCTGCTGCGTTGCTTCAGTCGTGTCTGACTCTGTGCGACCCCATAGATGGCAGCCCACCAGGCTCCCCCGTCCCTGGGATTCCCCAGGCAAGAACACTGGAGTGGGTTGCCATTTCCTTCTCCAATGCATGAAAGTGAAAAGTGAAAGTGAAGTTGCTCAGTCGTGTCTGATTCTTTAGCGATCCCATGGACTGCAGCCCACCAGGCTCCTCTGTCCTAGAACTTAGTTAAAAACAGGGATTTCCCTGGAGGTCCAGTGGTTAAGACTTTGCCTTCCAATGCAGAGGTTGCAGGTTTGATTCCTGGTGGGGGAAGCTAAGATCCCACATGCCTCATGGCCGAAAAACCAAGACAGAAAGTTGAAGCAACATTCTAACCGATTCAATAAAGATTAAAAAAAAAAAAAAAGATACCAATGTCCATTTCTTTTCACAAAGTACCATTTTACCAAGTTTTAACAAAGTACTATTGTATTGTATTGGAGAAGGAAATGGCAACACACTCCAGTGTTCTTGCCTGGAGTATCCCAGGGACCGGGGAGCCTGGTAGGAGGCCGTCTATGGGGTCGTACAGGACTAGTACACGACTGAAGTGACTTAGCAGCATTGTATTGTAAGACGCTAAAGTTAGGGGAAACAGGGTGGGGGTATATGGGGACTCTCTATATTTTATCTTTACAATGTTTCTAAAAAATCTAAAATTATTTCAAACTAAAAAAACCTATATTACTATATATGTATAGGTACGTTTTGTGGTTGTTGTTATTGTTGAGTCACTAAGTTGTGTCTGACTCTTGAAATACATCCCCAAAGGATTTTGTACCTGTCTAAAAATTCCTCCTAAAACTAAATTCTACATTTACATCATTGTAGGGAATCCTTTTAATTCAGATGGATCTTCAAAAAAACTCAATTAAGGGACTTCCTTGGCAGTCCAGTCTCTCAAGAAAGAGGAAATTCTTTTCTCCTGGGATCTCACAATTTAGTCGGAGAGAAAACTAACATATCTACTGCATAACCATGACATAGGTAGATAGCACCATTTAGGGAAGTGTAAATGAAGGTCTATGAGAACTCAGTGAAGAGATTTGCTTCTAGCTGCAGGAATCTGGGAAGGCTTCATGGAGGAAGTGACATTTGAATTGGACTCTGAAAGACGAGTAGGATTTGAATAGGATTCTGGAGTCCTTCCGCCTTTGGCTCTAGTCCCCAGGACTAGCTGCTGTTCATACGTCTCTCCAGCAGAGGGCAGGCTGAGCAACGATGGACTAGAAAGTCCTTTTAGTCAAGTCTCGCAGGGTGGTCTCAGCACTCCCTGAACTGACTGGACAGTTTTTCAGGCTTGCTAAAAACAGTGAGTCCTCGCTACACTTGTTTTGGAGTTATTAGACTCAAGTGTGTGCTCCATTTTTACACCTTTGGCTTCGCCTGAAATTTATATACTGAGTTTGCATTTCCTATCAGTTTCCTGCAGGTCAGGGCAGTCAGAAGTCTGGTACCACCTCTCCTTGGGTACTAATGATGTCCTTTCTAGAGAAGTCAGGCCAGGCAGATTTCAGTGGTCCAGGCTGGGCAAGGTGAAAGGAATGCTACTCTAGGTTGCCATGGAAAGAGGTCTCCCGCATTGTAGACAGACGCTTTACTGTCTAAGCCATCAGGGAAGTCCCAGCTTTCCCCACCACCCCTTATTTTTTCTGTTCTCCATAAAGAATTGAAGATTGCTTTGGTGCTTGAACTTTCTGCTGTCTTAGGTCAAGTGGTTTACTAAGGAAACATTCCCACTTCTGTAAGGAGCTGTGGAAAGTAGAATAGGGAAGGAGAAGCTAGTGTCTGACTTCAGCTGAAGTCCCAACCTCTGTCTGATCCTGCTGTGAGCTCAGGAATATAACTGGTAGCCATCTTGGAGCAAAGGGACTGTTCCTTCCTATACCTGCACCCATCAGTCACTGGTTTCCACTGCCCTAGGGGACATAGTAAACTCACAGGCACTGCCAGCTTCTTGGTGCCTCTGGGTGAGGTAGCTTCTGGAATGCTTGTGTTATACTCTGCAGACTCTTGTTGGCAGGAACCCTTAGGAGTGAACACAGCAGCCAGGGGTGGATAGGGAGCCGGTGAGAGGGATCTGAGGGGGCCAGTGGCAGCACTCCCAGCATCTGCTACTCTCTGCAAGGCCCCTTCTGTTTATCAGGCTCCCCATGACCGAGGACTTTGTACCCCACAGGGAGAGCCTCTGGGAAACCAATGAAGGTTTCAAACCCTCCCTTAAGAGGCATTTCCCAGGATCTCAGCACTGCCTTTGTTGCTCTCAGGAACGTAGATTTTCATTGCAGGGTTCTCTTCACCATCTCTGAGTCCCTCCTTGCCCAGCTCCTTGAAACTTATCCTGCCAGAGTTCTCTACTCCCAGCAACTGTCACTTCAGAAACCCCCTGTTGGACTTTCCTGGTGATAGGAATCTGCCTGCCAATGCAGGGGACATGGGTTCGATCCCCAGTCCGGGAAGATCCCACAACCACTGAGCCAGCGCTGTAGAACCTGCAAACGGCAACTACTGAGCCCACTCGCTGAAACTACTGAAGCCCGCCTGCTTAGAGCCCATGCTTTGCAACATAAGAAGCCATCTCCAAAGAAGCCTGAGCACCGCAACTAGAGAGTAGCAGCTGCTTGCTACAACTAGATAATGCCCACACACAGCAGCAGAGGCCCAGAGTAAACAAAAATAATTTTAAAAAAGAAAAAAGCCCCGTGTGTGTATGAATGGCAGAGAATGCTCCAAGAGGTGTACATTTTATCCCATTGACCCTCTGTTTCACTGAAGAGTAAGTTCTTTGAAGGGCAGGGCTGGGTCCAATCACTATTCAGGCAGCTTACTATGGAGTCTCCCCCTGTGGTTCATAGACGTCCAGCCTCAGACTAACAGGAAGTGCTTGTAAAAATATTAACCCTCCTTCCCCTCCACATAAAATGAAGAAGTCTGGGAATCTGTTTTTTCCACAAGTTCCCTATGTGACTGGTGTTCATTAAGCATGAGAACCATTGCTGAGCATCCAGGGGCAGGTTGGGGCTCTCCATAGAATTTTCATAACTAGCTGACTCCCTCAGTGGCTCAGATGGTAAAGAATCTGCCTGCCATGCAGGAGACCCAGGTTCAGTCCCTGGGTTGGGAAAATTCCCTGAAAAAGGGCATGGCAACCCACTCCAGTATTCTTGCTTGGAGAATCCCATGGACAGAGGAGCCTGGCGGGCTATAGTCCATGGTGTCACACAGAGTCAGACACAACTAAGCGACCAACACTTTTTCACTTTCACCACCCCACCCAGCATTCTGTCCTTTATATCTGCTTGACTCTGTCAAGCAGGTATAAAACAATAGCATTGATTACCTTATTTGTTTTGCCTGTTGCTTCTAGCCTCTCCCCGTTCCCATTAGAACTAATAAGCTTCATGAGGGCAAGATCTGTGTCTCCCTGACCAGGATACTCCAGTGCCTGGATGGCAGCATCTACAGCTGCAGGTGTTCAGGGCATGTTTGTTGCATGAATGAAGGAAGCATTTCTGTGGAGAGGCATCAGTGCAGCTGAAGACAAAGATTATTCCACTTCTAATCTTCTTTCATCACAGACATTATGTTGGGAGTCCCCAAGGCCACCCTCATGCTCAGTGATTCACTGGAAGGAACCAGAGGACTCAGAAAAGCTCTCATACTCACAGTTATGGTTTATTACTCCAAAAGGATACAGATTAAAGTCAGCAAAGGGGAAAAGAATCTGGGTTTAAGTCCAGGAGAAACCGGGCTCAATCTTCAGGTGTCCCCTCCCGCTGGAGTTACACAAGGATGAGAAACTGTGTGACGACACATGCGAAGTATTGCCGAGACAGGAGCATATCCAAGCCTTGCTTCCAGGGGTTTTACTGTGGGCCAGTCAGGTAGGCATGCAGTGCCCAGTGGCTGACCTTAGCTGCCCAGTCTTTAGCTCTCTGCCTCCTAGAGATCAAACTGATACACATGGTTTCAAGGCCTTCAACAAGCAAAGACAGATCAGATCAGATCAAATCAGTCGCTCAGTCGTGTCCGACTCTTTGCCACCCCATGAATCGCAGCACGCCAGGCCTCCCTGTCCATCACCAACTCCTGGAGTTCACTCAGACTCATGTCCATCGACTCAGTGATGCCATCCAACCATCTCATCCTCTGTCGTCCCCTTTTCCTCCTGCCCCCAATCCCTCCCAGCATCAGAGTCTTTTCCAATGAGTCAACTCTTCACATGAGGTGGCCAAAGTACTGGAGTTTCAGCTTTAGCATCATTCCTTCCAAAGAAATCCCAGGGCTGATCTCCTTCAGAATGGACTGGTTGGATCTCCTTGCAGTCCAAGGGACTCTCAAGAGTCTTCTCCAACACCACAGTTCAAAAGCATCAATTCTTCGGCTCTCAGACTTCTTCACAGTCCAACTCTCACATCCATACATGACCACAGGAAAAACCATAGCCTTGACTAGACGAACCTTGTTGGCAAAGTAATGTCTCTGCTTTTGAATATGCTATCTAGGTTGGTCATAACTTTCCTTCCAAGGAGTAAGCGTCTTTTAATTTCATGGCTGCAGTCACCATCTGCAGTGATTTTGGAGCCCCCAAAATAAAGTCTGGCACTGTTTCCACTGTTTCCCCATCTATTTCCCATGAAGTGGTGGGACCGGATGCCATGATCTTCGTTTTCTGAATGTTGAGCTTTAAGCCAACTTTTTCACTCTCCACTTTCACTTTCATCAAGAGGCTTTTTAGTTCCTCCTCACTTTCTGCCATAAGGGTGGTGTCATCTGCATATCTGAGGTGATTGATATTTCTCCCGGCAATCTTGATTCCAGCTTGTGTTTCTTCCAGTCCAGCATTTCTCATGATGTACTCTGCATAGAAGTTAAATAAACAGGGTGACAATATACAGCCTTGACGAACTCCTTTTCCTATTTGGAACCAGTCTGTTGTTCCATGTCCAGTTCTAACTGTTGCTTCCTGACCTGCATACAAATTTCTCAAGAGGCAGATCAGGTGGTCTGGTATTCCCATCTCTTTCAGAATTTTCCACAGTTTATTGTGATCCCCACAGTCCAAGGCTTTGGCATAGTCAATAAAGCAGAAATAGATGTTTTTCTGGAACTCTCTTGCTTTTTCCATGATCCAGCGGATGTTGGCAATTTGATCTCTGGTTCCTCTGCCTTTTCTAAAACCAGCTTGAGCCTCTGGAAGTTCACAGTTCACATATTGCTGAAGCCTGGCTTGGAGAATTTTGAGCATTACTTTACTAGCGTGTGAGATGAGTGCAATTTTGCGGTAGTTTGAGCATTCTTTGGCATTGCCTTTCTTTGGGATTGGAATGAAAACTGCCCTTTTCCAGTCTTGTGGCCACTGCTGAGTTTCCCAAATTTGCTGGCATATTGAGTGCAGCACTTTCACAGCATCATCTTTCAGGATTTGGAATAGTTCAACTGGAATTCCATCACCTCCACTAGCTTTGTTCCTAGTGATGCTTTCTAAGGCCCACTTGACTTCACATTCCAGGATGTCTGGCTCTAGGTCAGTGATCACACCATCGTGATTATCTGGGTCGTGAAGATCTTTTTTGTACAGTTCTTCTGTGTATTCTTGCCATCTCTTCTTAATATCTTCTGCTTCTGTTAGGTCCATACCATTTCTGTCCTTTATCGAGCCCATCTTTGCATGAAATGTTCCTTTGGTATCTCTGATTTTCTTGAAGAGATCCCTAGTCTTTCCTATTCTGTTGTTTTCCTCTATTTCTTTGCATTGATCGCTGAAGAAGGCTTTCTTATCTCTTCTTGCTATTCTTTGGAACTCTGCATTCAGATGTTTATATCTTTCCTTTTCTCCTTTGCTTTTCGCTTCTCTTCTTTTCACAGCTATTTGTAAGGCCTCCCCAGACAGCCATTTTGCTTTTTTGCATTTCTTTTCTATGGGAATGGTCTTGATATCTGTCTCCTGTACAATGTCATGAACCTCATTCCATAGTTCATCAGGCACTCTATCTATCAGATCTAGTCCCTTAAATCTATTTCTCACTTCCAAGTATTAGCCAAAAATTACATTGTTGCCATTAAGTATCTGGACATACTGGTACAGTTTGGCCCAAGGTCTCAGGTATTGAAAAAGAAATTTTTTTTTGTCAAGCAGGATATTCCAAAGGCTCGAAGGTTATTTCCTAGGAGCCAAGTCAAGGGCCAGTTCAGAAGAGAGGCCTTTCTTTGAAAAGTGCAGGGTTTGAGCAACCCAGGCCTGCTGAGTTAACCTTTCTACACAGACATCAAAATCATGCCCTCAGCATGGACACACCTGAGGTTGTTCTGTAATTAAAATATTTGGTATTGATCTGACTTCACAATTGTACCTAATTAGCATATACTTGCAGACTAATTCTGCCTCAGAGTTGGACTGAATGTTCATTTAACCAAGAGTTACCAAGGATTTACCATGTGCTAGGTACAGTTCCTCACTGGGAATGCAAAAATGAACAGAATAGACCTTGTGTCTGTCTTCAAGAAGTTTAGAGTTTTAGGCCTATAAAGACAGTTTTTGGACTTTGGCATGTAAAGGATTATTCTGAAATGATCAATTTCAAAGGTAGGCAGGGAAAAGGGACCATGGAATAAATATAATAAAGATGTAAAAATAAAAAGATAAAGATGTGAGTAAGAAAGTTCCTACCATATGGTCAGCTCTGCCCTTTGGAATTGCTACTGCAGATCTTGGAGATTCTCCTGTGGTTTGTCTGAGCCTGGAGATTTGCTAGAAGCAAGGCTGCCTTCTGAGATTAAGGGCAGTCAGAGAATATCAATTTTGTGTCCATGTTTATTTATCACTTTATGGCAGCTACTATGATAGACACTTCATTGATGTTAACCCACTGCCACCCTGTGCCCTTATCTGCAGCCTCGCCCGCCCCATGCTCCTGATGCAGGCTGTGTGTGCTAGGAGGGCAGCAGAAATCAATAGCTCTGCCCCTGGAGCCCCTTCTGAACCCAGCACTTTCCTACTCTTGAATGTTCATCAGCTTAGCCCTCCTGATCCCAGACTCATGTCTTCCTTAGCCTCTCCCTAGCCAGCCCCTTTCCTTATATTCTTAGGAAGCCCTTTCCTATAGGAACATACTCCCTATATTGCACTTTCTGCTAATGCTTCTGGCACTTTGCTTTCACTGAAGCCTGGCTTTCTCCAGATATATTGATTCTCAGCTCAAGTAATCAATGAAGTAGTGACAGAATCAGTTTGCAGTCTGAGAAGCCAGCTAGGGCAGTAATGAGGATGGAAACAGGAGTTCAAGAAGAAACACCCAAGGGCAGAGCTGAAGGTCCCAGAGTCACATTTCACTGGATTAAGAAGAGGTGAGGATGGACCAAGGTAGTGACAGATGAAATGGCAGGAGCTTAAGGAAACCCAGAGCTGCCATTAGCCCATAGGGTGCTTTTGTGCAAATTTGACAAAAGTGCTCCTTCCCCCACCCAAATGTAACCATGTTGGGGGACAGAGTGTGGGGAGTGAGCGTTAGGTTCCAGCTCCTACTCCCTCTTTGACCTGGGCACCTTTTAGTGCAGCCTGTGCATGAATATACAGAGTAACCTTGGGAAACCCAGGTCAGAAGAGGCAGCCCTGACTCTCTTCTCCTCCCCAGATCAGCGGGCCAGCCCAAAGGCAGTTTGGCAAATTTCTCCACTCCAAGCTGTGCGATTTGGGTGCCGTGGTTTTCAGAGTCTGGCGGCCATCTGGAGGGGCTCTACCAGGAAAGAAAGACCTTGGATAGTCATCCCAGGACTAGTAGGAGCAAAGAAGGGATATAATAAGGAAGGGGAATAATGCTGGAGCCCTGTGACTGCTGGGCCCCAAAAACAAGGGAGCCAGGCAAGCAGAGCTCCATGTCATTACTTCTTGTCCTGGCCCTCACACCACCCTCCCTAAGACAGCCAAGTCCCACCTCAATACCAGCGTCTCAGATTCTGTTACTCTATATATTATTTCCATATCTCTCAGCTCAGCATCAGCTCGGTTTAGCCCCAGCAAATGCTTGTGGATTAAACATAGAGATCCATTCTTTCTGTGACCATCATTTGTATGGTATTTATGCACCATAAAACAAGCACTAAATACGTGATATGTACGTTGGGTTGTAGCAGAGAAATTACAAAAGCATCATAAAGTGATAGGGATGGAAGCGATCTTAAACTTCTTGAAATTCAACTTCCTCTCTTTACAGAGAAGGAAACTGATATCCAACATAGAGAAGTGTCTTACTCAGAGCCCCCCAGTTGGTGAGTGGCAGAGCTGGGATGAGGAGTTGAAAGAACAGTCAGACGGGGAGTAGAGTTTGGGCCCAGTATGCAGGGAAAAGGCTTGCTAGTTGTTGAAGTCTTGGACCTTGCTTTTGCTCTTGACCCATGTGGCCAAAGCAGAAAGGGAAAACCTGAGAGTGAAATCATTGAAGAAGTGTAGGTTTGTCTCTGTTCCCAGTTCCTGGCACAGAGCTCTTAAGACCCTTATAATTTCCTGAGTTACAGGAGGGGACACGGAACTCCTAAACCCTTGAAATTCCCCAGGTGATGGGACCATCTTTCGTTCTAATGAGGCAGCTCTGCTTGGGCTCCTGGATGGGGTCTGATCACTAGAAAGACCAAGTCATGAATAGAAGCATGGAACTTCCAGGCCTACCCCACCCCCATTCTCTGGAAAGGGGAATGGGGCTGGAAGGTGAGTCAATCACTGATACTCCTAAATGATGTAACCTCCAGAAAACCCCCAAAGTACAGGGTTAGTAGAGCTTCAGGGTTCCTGAGCACATTCCTATGATGATACCTCAACTGGGAATAGAAGTTCCCATCTTGGATACCCCCACCCTTCATCCTGTGTATCTCTTCATACGGCTGTTCACTCATATCCCAGAAAGCATCCTTTGAAATAAATCATCAATAGTAGGTAGACTGCTTTCCTGGGTTCTATAAGCCACTCTAGCAAATCATCAGACCCAAGGAAGGGATCATGGGAAGTTTGTAGCCAAGTCGGACGGAGGTTGTGGGCAATCTGAGAACCCCACCACTTGCAATTGATATCTGAAATGGGGGAGCAGAGGCAGCTTTGTGGGACTGAACCTGTAACCGGTGGCGTCTATGCTAAGACAAGGCGGTTAGCATCAGGACTGCCTGGTGTGGAAAACCCACACACCTGGCATCAGCAGTGTTGTGCGTTTGGGTTGAGAAAGAACAGAGCTTCTCCCTATTCACTGAGCATGCTCAGTACTGAACAGAAAACCTCTTGCTTTCACGAAGTGAATCTCAACAGGAAAGGGGGGAAGTTGCTCTCTAATAAACTGGTGGTATATGTGGCAGGGTTTTCTCTAAAAAATGAAAAAGTCTCCCAGAATCTGAGCACAGACTTTCCACATTTTAAAATATTTCTTGCAGTGCCTATTTCCTTTGGAGTGCACCTGTATCGTGCTCAAACTGCAGGTAAAGCCCTGACAGTAGGAAACCCATTCTTCCTTTTCTCTGAGTTGAGAGGTCTGTAGTAGACTTGCCCAGCCCAGCATGTCAGTTTCTGTGGACCACAGAAAAGCTGTGCTTTTTGGCAAGGGTTCTGTTCAAGCCCTAGGGGCTGAAGATTCTGAACTAGCCCTACCTGTTGACGGGATGTGCTCAGTCTGGTGGGGAGACCAAGCTGGAAATCCTGTGATCCTGTTCAGGGAGGCTCAACCATCTCAACTCAGTCCAAACAGAGTGTCCCACGCCATGACCCCACTGCACTGAAATGGGCCGCTCACCCCTGCCGGGGAATGTCAGCTGGACTATCAGGCCCGCTCACTTCCCTCCAGTTTAGGACAAACTGAACAGAAAAAGAGCTGCTTTCTGGGGAACTTGAGCATGTTCCAAACTAGACGACCCAGGCAAAGGAGAGAGAAAGGACAGGTTCCTGTTCCCACCCTAGGACCCAAAAGGCCTGTTCTTTTGTACTTTGATTCTGGCTCAGAGTCATTCGTGAGGCCCATTCTAAGTCACTGCAGATGCCTTTCTTTTGGACACACTCCTCTAGCTCAGTATAGGGGCATTCTGGCTGCCCCACAAATAGAATCACAGGACTCTAAAGCTGCTCATGGCCCCTAGGAGCTGGAGTGCACAGCAGGCTCTCTGGGGAGCAGGGAGGGAGCAGAATATAGAGTAGGAAAAGGCATGCTTAGTATTATGAAATAATTTTATATTTGGATAGTGTCAACTACAAATTGGTACTTGCCATGGGCACTTGCCATCTATCTCTACAAGGATCATTAATAAATCATGTGCTGCAGCGGCTGACCTTCAGCACTCCTGAAGGGAGTTTAAGGTGGAAAGTGGAAATGAAGTACTCTGTGCTCTGGAAAACTGGCAGAACAGGTCTTCAGGTAGTTAGATATTTTAAGGAGCCAATTTATGAGCCCAATTCTTGTATTTCCTTATATCTAGAAAAGCACTAAAACCCTTCATGGTGATGAATGTTCCTCGTGATTAGCAGAAACCTTCTGGAAACGTGTGCTTGATTGCCTGTATTCCCCCTTGACCAAAATGACATATATACTGTCCTTCCCCTCCTCCTCTTTGGAGCAGTTTCTCAGAGCTATCTGAGGTACTGTCTCCCAGACTACAGTCCTCATTTTGCCCCAAATAAAATTTAACTTGCAACTCTCACATTGTGTATTTTTTTAAGTTGACATGAACATCAGGTTAAAAGGCTTAAGAAAACTTCCGCTGAGGATTTCCCTATTGGTTAGGACTGTGCGCTTCCACTGCAGGGGGATGGGTTTGATCCCTGGTGGGGGAACTAAGATCCCACAAGTTGTGCAGTGCAAACAAACAAAACAAACAAACAAACAAAAAACAACAACTTCTGCAGACACTGGGAGGTAAATTAATCTAGTGCAAAGAGGAAGGACTTTGGAGGCTTATCTGCTACCTAACAGCAGTGTGATTTCAGGAAAATTACTTTGCATCTCTGATCTATAGTTCAGTTCAGTTCAGTCACTCAGTCATGTCCGACTCTGAAATCCCATGGACTGCAGCACACCAGGCTTCCCTGTCCATCACCAGCACCCGTGGCTTGCTCAAACTCATGTCCATTGAGTCAGTAATGCCATCCAACCATCTCATCTTCTGTCATCTCCTTCTCCTCCTGCCTTCAATTCTCCCAGCATCAGGGTCTTTTCCAATGAATCAATTCTTTGCATCAGGTGGCCAAAGTATTGGAGTTTCAGCTTCAGCATCAGTCCTTCCAATGAATATTCAGGACTGATTTCCTTTAGGATGGACTGGGTGGATCTCCTTGCTGTTCAAATGACTCTCAAGAGTGTTCTCCAACCACAGTTCAAAAGCATCAATTCTTTGGCGCTCAGCTTTCTTTATAGTCCAACTCTGACATCCATACATGACTACTGGAAAAACCATAGCTTTAACTAAACAGACCTTGGTTGGCAAACTAATGTCTCTGCTTTTTAATATGTTGTCTAGGTTGGTCATGGCTTTTTCTTCCAAGGAGCAAGCATCTTTTAATTTCATGGTTGCAGTCACCATCTGCAGTGATTCTGGAGCCCCAAAAATAAAGTCTCTCACTGTTTCCATTGTTTCCCCATCTATTTGCCATGAAGAGATGGGGCTGGATGCCATGATCTTAGTTTTTTGAATGTTGAATTTTAAATCAACGTTTTCACTCTTCTCTTTCACCCTTATCAAGAGGCTCTTTAGTTCCTCTTTACTTTCTGCCATTGGAGTGGTATCATCTGCATATCGGAGGTCATTGATATTTCTGATAGTAATCTTGATTTCAGCTTGTGCTTCATCCAGCCCGGCATTTCTCATGATGTACTCTGCATAGAAGTGAAATAAGCAGGGTGACTATATACAGCTTTGACTATTCCTTTCCCGATTTGGAACCAGTCTGATCTATAACACAGGAACAATTATACCTTCTATACAGTGCTCTACAAAAGGTTTGTCTTATTTGAAACTATGTATAGCCCGACAGCATCCATATACTTCAGTCAATTCCAGTTCTCTGGTGAGGCTGAGAGTAGTAGGTAGATGGGAAAGTATCTGGAGGCAGAAGAGGGCTTTACTGGACACGTGTTGTAGAGAGGTGATGTGAGCAGGAAGGATCCGGAGCTGGAGGCTGAAGAGGAGAACAAGGCCCCATAGTGTCCTCTGAGATATGTCATTTTTGGTATGTTTGTCCTGTGCAAAGGGAGATATGGATGAGAAGGAAACAGTAGGGAGAATAAGGATGGAGAAGTGGGGAGGAGCTGTGTTAGAGGAGAAGGAGGCAGGAAGGACAAGACCCAGATGTCAGTGGATGATCAGCTTCCATCACATCCCCAGGGAAGCTGGCGACACAGTCAGTAATAAGATATTCATCAGGAGGACGGTGGAAGGCTGACATAGAGGGCTAAACAGGACCCTTCTTCCTCTGTGGGTGTTCATTTTCACCCTTCCTGGTTGGGATATTGCCAGTGAGATGAAGACCCCAGTTCCAGGGACTTTATCTGCAAGGTCACAATGTCTGGGAGTGTAGTTATCACAACAGTACATAACTCAGGTTCCCTCTGGTTAGAGTTTTTCCAATAACTCTTTAAAGGCCAATCAAAGCTGAGTCTGTTACCCTGTGATCATATGAGTGGATTTGTGCTCCTTTCAGCAGGCAGTCAGATCAGAGGCCATAAAACCCCTTCTTTGGACACTCAACACAGTCAGTACGCCCGGTTCAGGAGGCCACACATGGACACCGGCACCCAGCTGCCCCAGCAGGGTCCCTGAGGCTCTAGGTCCAGCTGGGACACCCTCCCGCTGGAGCTGCTTCCTCAGACTTCTACCCACTGGCTTCCAGACTCCAATGTGCCTGGACCCTCCTTGATGTCTCTGGTCCTTGAAACAGGATTCTCTGCCCTTGCACCTGATCAGTCTTCTGGGATTTCCCCACCTCTGCAGCTCCTGGTTCACCACAGAGTTGATCCTGCCAAGCAATTCCTGTCTTCATTATAGACTCAGGGCACATAGAACTTGGAAGTTAAGAAACCATTTAACCATATGATCCAGAGATCACACTCTTGGGCATATATCTGGAGAAAACTCTAATTTGAAAAGAAACATGCACCCCAGTGTTCATAAGCAGCACTATTTACGATAGCCAAGACATGGAAGCAACCTAAGTGTCCATTGACAGATAAAGGAATAAAGAAATGTGGTTTGCAAACACAGTGGAATACTAATCAGCCATAAAAAAGAATGAAATAGTCCCATTTTCAGCAACATAGATGGACCCAGAGATAATTAAAACATCATACTAAGTGAAGTAAGCCAAAGACAAAATCATATTATTTACATGTGGAATCTTAAAAAAAAGGATACAAATGAACTTTCTTACAAAACAGAAATAAGCTCACAGACATAGAAAACAAACATGGTTACCCAAGGTGGAAGGGGGAGGGATAAATTAGGAGTTTGAGATTAAAATATACACACAACCATATATAAAATTGATAACAAGGACCAACTGTACAGACAGGGAACTATACTCAATATCTTATAATAACCTATAATGAAAAAGGATCTACAAAGAATATTATATATGTAAAATATATATACAAATTATGAAAGTGAAAGTCACTCAGTTGTGTCTGATTCTTTGTGACCCCATGGACTCTTCCAATTCTCCAGGTCAGAATACTGGAGTGGGTAGCCTTTCCCTTCTCCAGAGGATCTTCCCAACCCAGGGACTGAACCCAGTCTTCTGCATTGCAGGCAGATTCTTTATATATATATATATGAATCACTGAATCACTTTGCTGTACACTTGAAACTAGTACATTGCAAATCAACTATATTTTAATAGAACATTTTTAAAAAAAGAAACCATCTAAACATGACCTCTCATTTATACTAAGAAACTAAGGCCCAAAGAAGGAAGCAAAAACTGGCAAACAGCAGTCAGGACCAGAGAACTCTATGTCCTGATGTCTACTTTCCCAGAGCCATGTAGTGACCATGAGACTGGGGGTCTCAGAAAAGTTTTCCAAACTGCCCACCCTGTTGGTGAGATCAGCCTCCCCCTGGATGTACGTAATGTGCTCATTTATGCCACCGCCTCCTAGACTGGAAGCCCCGTGTTCGTTCACCATCATGTCCCAAGCCCTAGGGGTAGCGCCTGGCTCAGAGTAAGCACAACATCATTATTTCTTGACTCAGTAAGCAGGTCAGTGTAGATATGGCCAAACCAATTTGCTCAGCTCTCAAAGTGGTCATTTGGGCTTAGGAACTGGATGAGCTGAACCCGTGTCGTCAGAACAATGAATAGTGGTATGGTTTTGAGCATGAATGTGCTTTGGACTCAGGAAGATCTGGGTTTGAATCGTAGCTCTGCCATCTACTGGCTGCACACCTCTTAACCTCAGTTCCCACACCCATAAAAAAGGAGTAACAATGCATACCTCAAAGGATTGTTGTGAGAGTTAAAAGAATTACGTATTTCAAAGTACTTGGCTCAGTGTTTGACACATTCTGAGCCCTTAGAGCATGGAAACTTTTTATGTTAAAGATGCTGCATGAGCAATGCCTACCCATACTGCCTTCTAGGAGCAACCGCTACTCATGATTTCTGCTGCCCACGTGACCTTAACCTTGGACATGGCTGAAATGGCAACCCACTCCAGTGTTCTTGCCTGGAGAATCCCAGGGATGGGCGAGCCTGGTGGGCTGCCATCTATGGGGCCGCACAGAGTTGGACACGACTGAAGCGACTTAGCAGCAGCAGCAGGGCATTAATAGGGGTTAACTTGTTCAGTCCCCCTCTTCGTGGGACCTTCCAGGCAGTTGCCATCCCATCTTGTAATGGATGCTCTTCCTTTGGCCACTGGAGGAACCAAGGCAATTTAGCTTTGGGTGGGATGGGGAAGCCTGGTGGGCTGCCGTCTCTGGGGTCACACAGAGTCGGACATGACTGAAGCGACTTAGCAGCAGCAGCAGCAGCAGCCACTGGGAGAGGGGAGGGTGCCTCCATGCTGGGAGAAAAGGCTCTTCATCCCTGGATCAGGGGAGCAGCTTGGTGAGGCTGCCTCCAGGGCCCCAGTGAGCAATGCCATCAATGCATGAGGGTGTTGGCCAGTGCAGAGTGGATGGGCACTAAGTGTGTCTGCAGGGGTGACAACGGAGGTGGCAATGGCAGTAGAGCTCATTCAGCATTGGACGTGGAACACAGATGTGAGGTTGTCACTGAGGTCACCACATTTGTGAACAGACATGAGTTAGCTCTGAGGGGTACTGAGAGGACCTGGAGGTCCTATAATAGCAGCTGAGGGGCAGGAGGCAAGCAGGAAAACACTCTTATGTTTTCTTATGGAACCCTAATGTTTTAACCTAGACCCACGTGATCTGGGACCTGCATAACCAAAGGCCCCGCCCCAGGATGGTGGGGATTCGAAGTGTAGAGGCCCTCACCCTCCTGCTTGGCCTCAGAAGCAGACAACTGCATCCCACACACTGTCTTCCCTGCACCATTTGCTCCCTCCACTCGACTCAGACATCTGGTCCCCACCCACTCCTTCATCACCACCCTCCCATCTCTCATCTCCTCCCGGGCCATGCAGTCTGTCTGCAGCACCCTATCTCTGCCATGGAGTCAGGGGCCCGCCCATCCATCCTCACACACCTGCAGGTCCCCAGCCAGCGTCCACCCTGCACCTCTGTGAGCTGGGCACGCCCTGGTTCCTGAGGCAGTTGATTCTGTTCTTGGTCAACTTTGGCTCTAAATTCTAACCTTGAACCTAAACCTGTCTCCTTAGAAGAGAAGCTGGTCTGGGCTATGTCCTCTGGAGCTCTGTCAAGCGAGTTTGCTCTTTATTCTATGCAATGGACTTTTGCTCAGATGTGTGACATCAGAGTGATGTCCACTCTGCTTGGATCCCCCACACCCAGTTGCTTTTTGCCTTCATCTCTCTCATCTGCCTTTCTCTCCATCGGTGCTTCCCCTTCCTTCCCCAGAGCCTCACCATCTCGTGCTGGTGCACCCACCTCCTTTCTCCTCTTCCAAGTCTTCTTCCTCAAGGCCACAAGATGAATTTTTCCAAAACATCAACAAGCATACATTTCCCTTGTGACAGTGGCCTGGAACCTATAGGAAAGTCCTCCTTAATCTGGCATTCAAGGTCTCCTTTCCTCTGTCTCCAAGTTCATGGACAATTGCTTTCTGACACGAAACCCTTTGTTGTTGTTTAGATGCTAGTTGTGTGATCTTTTGTGATCCCATGGACTGTAGGCCTCTAGGTTCCTCTGTCCATGGGATTTCCCATGCAAGAATAGTGGAGTGGGCTGCCATTTCCTCCCCAGGGGATCTTCCCATCACAGGGACTGAACCCCCATCTCCTGCGTTGGCAGGAGGATTCTTTACCACTGAGCCACCATGGAAGCCAACTGCGAGCAAACCAGTCAAATCCACTGTCATCGGAACATTCCATTAGCACTCTTGCCTCTGGGACCTGATCTAAATACTATCTTTTCTCGTCTCCTTCCTTCTCTCCTGTATCATCTTTGGAGGCCTCCCTGACCGAGGCTCTGACAGGATCCCCTCCACATCCCAGAGAAACCCACAGTCCTTACCACTATGCGTCTCACATGTGACTTATTTTTGATACAAGTCCCACTGAAGGTCCTCTGAGAAGCTTTATTCCCCCACCCCCTTCCTAGGTAGGCACTAAACACCTGAGTTTTGAGGACAAAGATGAGATCAACCCTGCTGCCAAGACTCCCTGAGTCTTCTTCCACCTTCTTCATATGTTCCTCCTTCTCTGTTTTTCCAGCAGGCTCTGAAGAGGACACAGGAGTCTCTGTGGGGTCTGACCACTGTCAGGCGGGATGAAACCACAGCTCCCCTGAGCCAAGGTAGGGAAGAGCATGCAGTGGATTATGATGCAACAATTTGGTCACCAACCATGATTTACCAAGTTCCCCAAATCTTGGATCTGTACTTGAGTTATTCACATCTTAACAATGCATCCTAAAATTCCTCTTCTTAAGAAAACATTTCCAGGATTGCTCAGAAGTGATCACTTTCCTTGGCTTTCAGGTTTCTTTTTGTTTTCTAATTGTTTAAGAAACCTGCCATATTGTAGGCACTCTTTCTGGACCACTGAATTTGTGTTTGTTTTCTCAACTTTGCCTGCTGTTTACAAGTCACATAACTCGTACATTATCTAGTTATACATTTCTATAATGACTCTTCAGTCTGCCCTTTTCCTTTTCTGTATACATCCAAATATGACCGCATAGTTAGGAACCTTATGAAGCCCCTAGAGAGTAGGGAAGCTGAGGGCACAGATTACAAACACACAAACACAGGCTCACTCAAGTCTCTGCTGTATCAGCTGTGTACTTAAACAATAACCTTTGTGAGCTTCAGTTTCCATCTGGAGGTGCATCAAGTACCCATTCCGTGTCTCGTGAGGGTCAGATGATGTACACCTGATGTGCTTAGCCAGGCATTTTACACACACATACCAGATGTTGGCTACTGTTGCCAGGGATTCCCCAGTGAGGGCTTCAGCCCTGCAAGGTAGGTTATGAGGTGCCCACGGAAGGCCTTTGATGGTGATGATAGTGAAGACAGAACTGTTAAAAGCGGCCATGGAGGCCCTTCTGACTCAAAATTAGAGCTAGAATCACACAGCCCCAAATTAGTAGAAAACTTACCACTCTTTAGAGCAGTCAAGGCATGAGCATCTTTTCTTTACCCACTGTATTTCTTAGGGAAATCGGGTGATAACTCATTTAGTAATTTCTGAGAGTGGGGAAGGGCTTTGGGGACTACGGTAAGAATAGAGAAATGACCATTATCGTTTTGGGGATTGGGAATCCCCCATTCACCCTTCCTCTCCCCTTGGGACCTAGGGACTACACCCCCAAAGATCAATGGCTGAACGAGGAACTGACGGTCTTATGCTGAGCTAGCACCCCACACCCCCAAATGGAGCTGAGCTGGAGAGCATGGCCAAGGCCCAGAAGCTCCAGCAAGGGGCTGATTCAATACCTATGAACCACACAGACAGAGGTTACAATGACCATGACCCCTCTCCCCTTGACTCTAGGGGGTCCACTCTACCACACAGCTGCAAGTCCGAGGACCAGGAGGGCAGGAGAGGGGCAGGCCTGCTCCTGGAGGAGGCACCAAGGGAAGGCAGAGAAGGGTTGGCCTTACCTGCTTAATTAATTTAGTCTCTCCCATACACCTATAAACAAGGCAGTATTATCACTCCCATTTTGCAGGGAAGAAACTGAGGCATGGATGAAGCAAGCTGCCCCAGGTCACACAGCTATGAGGCAGAGCTGGAACTTGAAGCCTGGCAGGTTTGTTCCTGGTTTCCTTCTCATTTACTTGCCACTTGCTGACAGCCTCAATCACATGCACTTAATCTCCTGACAGGGAAGCTTGGTGATTCCCTCCACTTGTGTGAGCACTGACATCAACCAGACAGGTGGGATCATGGGGGATGTGCTCTGCTAGGGACCTTTAGGGCAATGGTTGAAGGAGAGAGCAATGTAATTCTTGCACATTTTTTTTACAAGCTTGTACCTGTGAGTCCCAGCAATTAAACACAGTCAGTCATTTCAGTTGCTCAGTCATGTCCGACTCTTTGCGACCCCATGAACTGCAGCACGCCAGGCCTCCCCATCCATCACCAACTTCCGGAGTCCACCCAAACCCATGTTCATCAAGTCAATGATGCCATCCAACCATCTCATCCTCTGTCGTCCCTTTCTCCTCCTGCCCTCAATCTTTCCCAGCATCAGGGTCTTTTCCAATGAGTCAACTCTTCGCATCAGGTGGCCAAAGTATTGGAATTTCACCTTCAACATCAGTCCTTCCAAAGAACACCCAGGGCTGATCTCCCTTAGGATAGACTGGTTAAATCTCCTTGCAGTCCAAGGGACTCTCAAGTCTTCTCCAATACCACAGTTCAAAAGCATCAATTCTTCGGCGCTCAGCTTTCTTTATAGTCCATCTCTCACATCCATACATGATCACTGGAAAAATCATAGCCTTGACTAGACGGACCTTTTTTGGCAATGTAATGTCTCTGCTTTTTAATATGCTGTCTAGGTTGGTCATAATTTTCCTTCCAAGGAGTAAGCGTCTTTTAATTTCATGGCTGCAATCACCATCTGCAGTGATTTTGGAGCTCAGAAAAATAAAGTCTGACACTGTTTCCACTGTTTCCCCATCTATTTCCCATGAAGTGATGGGACCGGATGCCATGATCTTAGTTTTCTGAATGTTGAGATTTAAGCCAACTTTTTCACTCTCCTCTTTCACTTTCATCAAGAGGCTCTTTAGTTCTTCACTTTCTGCCATAAGGGTGGTGTCATCTGCATATCTGAGGTGATTGATATTTCTCCTGGCAATCTTGATTCCAGCTTGTGCTTCCTCCAGCCCGGCATTTCTCATGATATACTCTGCACAGAAGTTAAATAAGCAGGGTGACAATATACAGCCTTGACGTACTCCTTTTCCTATTTGGAACCAGTTTGTTGTTCCATGTCCAGTTCTAACTGTTGCTTCCTGACCTGCATACAGGTTTCTCAAGAGGCAGGTCAGGTGGTCTGGTATGCCCATCTCTTTCAGAATTCTCCACAGTTTATTGTGATCCACACAGTCAAATGCTTTGGCATAGTCAATAAAGCAGAAATAGATGTTTTTCTGGAACTCTCTTGCTTTTTCTATGATCCAGCGGATGTTGGCAATTTGATCTCTGGTTCCTCTGCCTTTTCGAAAACCAGCTTGAACATCTGGAAGTTCATGGTTCATGTATTGCTGAAGACTGGCTTGGAGAATTTTGAGCATTACTTTACTAGCGTGTGAGATGAGTGCAATGTGCGGTAGTTTGAGCATTCTTTGGCATTGCCTTTCTTTGGGATTGGAATGAAAACTGCCCTTTTCCAGTCCTGTGGCCACTGCTGAGTTTTCCAAATTTGCTGGTATATTGAGTGCAGCACTTTCACAGCATCATCTTTCAGGATTTGAAATAGCTCATCTGGAATTCCATCACCTCCATTAGCTTTGTTTGTAGTGATGCTTCCTAAGGCCCACTTGACTTCACATTCCAGGATGTCTGGCTCTAGGTGAGTGATCACACCATCGTGATTATCTGGGTCATGAAGATCTTTTTGTACAGTTCTTCTGTGTATTCTTGCCATCTCTTCTTAATATCTTCTGCTTCTGTTAGGTCCCTACCATTTCTGTCCTTTATTGAGCCCATCTTTGCATGAAATGTTCCCTTGGTATCTCTAATTTTCTTGAAGAGATCCCTAGTCTTTCTCATTCTGTTATTTTCCTCTATTTCTTTGCACTGATTGCTGAGGAAGGCTTTCTTATCTCTCCTTGCTATTCTCTGGAACTCTGCATTCAAATGGGTATATCTTTCCTTTTCTCCATTGCTTTTCGCTTCCCATCTTTTCAGTTATTTGTAAGGCCTCCTCAGACAGCCATTTTGCTTTTTTGCATTTCTTTTTCTTGGTGATGGTCTTGATTCCTGTCTCCTGTACAATGTCACGAACCTCTGTCCATAGTTCATCAGGTACTCTATCAGATCTAGTCCCTTAAATCTATTTCTCACTTCCACTGTATAGTCATAAGGGATTTTATTTAGTTCATACCTGAATTGTCTAGTGGTTTTCTCCACTTTCTTTCATTTTAGTCTGAATTTGGCAATAAGGAGGTCATGATCTGAGCCACAGTCGCTCCCGGTCTTATTTTTGCTGACTGTATAGAGCTTCTCCATCTTTGGCTGCAAAGAATATAATCAATCTGATTTCAGTGTCGACCATCTGGTGATGTCCATGTGTAGAGTCTCTCACACAACCAAGAGGTAAAAGGGGTGAACTTGTGACCAGGTCTGTAACCCCTGGATCAGCCTTGGACATCACTAAGATAACTAGGTATGTCAATTGCTCTATCTCCTTCTAAAGGAAACTAACAAGTCATAGCCTCTGCTGAAGGAACACCCCTCAACTGCCATATCTGTTACTGTTTGACCCTTATTCTTCCCCAGTTGGCCCTGAGACGTCCCAGACCCAAAGGCCCCTGATTCATAGGCTGGTCAGGGACCTACAACGTGGCTAAGAAATAATGAGTTGGGCCCAATCACATTCTCAACCTTGGGAATCTGATTCTAGAAATACAGAGACAGTGAAAGCTGTGAGCCATGAGGATTGAAGCTGAAAGAATCTGGAGGTGGTTAAAGTTGTGATAGGTTGGGCAGAGAGGCAATGACATTGCAGAAAAGCTGTAAGGTAGGAAAATATACACAGTGGAGGGTGAGAATAAGCTGGTTGGAAGTGAAGCAGGCACAGACGAGCTGAGTCAGGCCAAGATGAAGGTGAAGCGTGATAGCAATTTGATCTTCCTGCACGTAAGTATCATCTGGAGAGAATCTAACAAATACCAGTGTCTGTGCTTATTCCCAGGGAGTCTGTGTAATCAGTGTGGAGTGGGGGCCAGGCATTAGTAGATTAGGTAGAAGCAGGTGGAACACCTCTAACCTGCCTGGAGACTCCCCAGCCTCCTGAGTCTCCTGTTTTCGCAGCCCGGCTCCTGCTCTGCTGGAGGCCCCGTGGTTCAGGTTCCCCTGGGTCCTTTGGCAGATTCTTTTGGATATTCGGTCGCTTACAGTTCCTGCCTTATTCCTTGCTAACAGAAGTTTGTACAAGTAATAGAGCAGCAATATGGTCAAGGAAGACGGGCCCAACCCTGGAGAGTGAAGACAATTTGTCCAAGCCAAACAAGATAATCCCATCCCCTTCTCCCATCTTAGAGATGAGTATATGACCCAATTCTGACCAATGACATGTTGGGAGCAGGGGGCTTCTGGGAGAAGTTTTCTCCTTTAAAAGAGAGAGAGAAGCTGGAGAAAGCCCCCCTCACCCTCTGTTATACTGAAGAGTTATGCTGCCTGATGTGATGACCAGAGCTTCTGGAGCCATCCTGTGATTATGAGGGGGAAAACCAAGAGAACTGCAGAAAATCTGACCAGAGCCCTGATGTGACTGATGCCATTAACCAAGCCAGGAACCACCTTCCCCCAGGCTTCTTGTTACTTACTCTGTGTTAGTTGTGTGCCAGGTACCATCTTGAGCACTTTTCATGTGTAACTTAATGGGTGAAAACCGGCTTCAGTTCCTGCACAGGAACCTTCCCATACACCCCGTGACTTAACCCTGGCTTGTCCTGTGTCCCACACCCATTTGTCTTGGTTCTCCTTACTGGAAGAGCCACAGAGAGCTGGTGTCCAGGAGGCTTCCAGCTGATGCCCTTCTAGTCACATTCCACAGGCTGGCTGACTGGCTCTCCCCTTACCCTTGCCTTCTACCCCCTCACTCACCTCTTTACTCTTACTCCAATCCTTCCTTCTTCCCCTTTCCTCCATCCCTCAAATGACTGGATTTGAAAGGAAGAGAAATGGAGCCCCATGCCCCCTAAAACCAAAAATATCTGGAATAACTGTAGATCTTTAAAATCTGGATTTCTAGACAGTGGCAAGTCCTTAAATATTAGCAATTGGTCTCATCAGCCTAGTTGTAGCTCCAAAGTGGGCTTTCTTTTCATGCTATCCTGTCCCCTGACCCAAAAATAAGTCTAAGTGGTCCCCAAAGAAAGGGCACTCTAGCCTCTTCCACGGCTCCAGCCAGGATCCTCAGGATCTGCACCCAGGAAAGTGTATAGGCCCCTCTTCAGGCCCACCCCCACATCTTCATAACTCTTCTTCCCAAGTCTGGAAGGTGGTCACCTTGGCTCAGATCCCGCGTTTCGAGCTCAAAAACCAGCATAGGTATTAACAGTTACACAGACTTTATTTCTCACCCATTGAGCACAGGAAGGCCTGGGCAGGCAGAGGCGTCACCACCACCCCTCGGTCCACAGACAGGCCGTGAGGCTAGGCGGTGAGGGACAGGGATTCTGTTGCTACCACACATCGCTAGGGGATTATCACAATGACACGTGTTCTCGGCTCTATTTACACCATGGAGTGTGGAGAGGGTACATTTCTTACACTAAAAATATATACTTTGGAATCTCTAAAACAAAAATATCTCTATCTCTACAGGAGACCTACTAGAAAGAAGAACATAGAAAACGAGGGAAATGTACCAGCACCTCAAGCCATCCCCTTCCGTGGGAAGGTCGCTCTGCTCTCCACCTGACACCATGTGCTCGGGAGGGCAGCTGTATCTAACCAGTCGGACAGACAGACACAGATAAACGAGAGGGAGGCTTATCATCTTGGAGGAGTGAATATGGAGGAGAAGTGTGGGGAGGAGGATTTTGGCCTCTTTTGCAAAAGTAGTAATTGCACATTCAGTTTATTGCATGTGTGAAAAACCTGCAAGTTGAAATCGACTGCAAACCTGCTAAGAGAACCCAAGCTCTGCTGATTCCTGCTGGGCTTGGGAAAGGGCCGTGGGTGGGCTCTCTCTCTCCCGCTCAGAAATATTAATGCCATAAGCTAGAAGAAAAATTCTATATTCTCCAATGCTGAAAGTGAGTTGGGTTTCAGAAAATGCTATTCCTTTTCTTTTCAGAAGGATCAGAAACCATTCCATTCCCTTTGAGCACAGAATCTCCTAAAAGAATTATGCCTGTAGTTGAATTGCTCCACTTTCTGATGTTTCCTATTGAAAAGATTCATGTGACACTCCTTTCCCCTTTTGATAGAGTTACTTCACACCTCTTTGGTTGTGAAAGTCAGCCTCCTTCCAGTAAAGAAACTAAAGAAACGTGAATTGAGTCAACTACCCCATTCTCTATAATTAATATAAGACCTCAGGGGCACCAAGAATGATAAAGAATAGGTTTGGTAGAAAAATCCCTTCTATTTGGTTTTGGAATGTCTTTCTCTATTTACACTGAAATATGGATGAGCCTGAGGGCTTGAGAATTCATAGTCCCTCATCCTAAATAAGGCAAATAGCCATAAAGTTCCCTTTTGGAGCAGCCCCAGAACTATCCAACATCCTCCCCTTTCTTCCCAGCCCCCACTGGCAGGGGTTGTTAGGACCTCTGACCAAAAACTCCTTCCCTCCAAGAAGAACTTGAAAGACTGAGGAAAAGGCAGAAAGGAGAGGAAAGAGAGCTTGAAAAAGCTAAGTCAGCAAAAGGGGGCAGAACTGATATGATGTCTCATTTGGCCAGTTAGGACCGGCAGGAACAATTTCTACCTTAGGAGGTCTGGCAGCTACGACCAAGAGAAAGTCAAGAAGGCTGAGAATATCTGATGCATGTTGACTGTCCTGCCAGGGTGTGGCTTGGGAACCTGAGAAGTCTAAGGAAAATGCAATAACGAACTAGCAAAGAGTGCTTAAAAGTCCTCGGAGGAGGTGCTAACTCCTGCAAAAGCAGGCATTTAGAGAAGCTAACAAAGTAGTAGAAAGAACATACTGGAGAGTATGTCTAATGATAGTTAGAATGAAAGCCACGAGCTCTTGGCTCAAGCCTTCTCCTATGCATCAGGAAAACCTGGACATGCTGAACATGGACGTTGAAATCATCAGAGAAGTTGCAGGGAGAATTACTGATTCCTTAATTAGAAGCAAAGTCTAGAATACAGAATAGGTAGAAAATAAAGTCAAACAGGGAACTGTCTTTTTTGGATGACCCAAAACCAGATTCCCCAAAGCAGAGACCTCTTAAAGGTCACAGATGTCAACCTAAGATGTTAACCAAACCTAAGACTTAGCATACCAGATTTTGATCAAATATCTATGACTAATTTAAAAGCCAGTCCTATCCCAGACAAATAGAAAGAGCAACTATTTATAACTTGTTTTGGAAATGAATGGTTCTCTAGCTCTCTACCCCAAAGGCAAATTTAATATATGAACAAGGAGAGGGGACAAGAGCTGAGTACAGTAAAGACCAGCTCTCCTGATAGTCCCATCATCAGAAGTTTGAAATCATCAACAGCTACAAAGAATTAGCCTGCATTTTATGTAAGCAACATTTGGGGCAATTTCACAACACATTTCTGCTGACCTTCACCTTCTCCCTAGACCAACCCTTCCCTAAGTCACAAATTAGGATGTAACCCACCCACTTAGTGATGCCACTAGATGCCACTTTTTCTGCTTAGAACCAAGATTCCACTCACCATCACTTTCTTAATCCCTGGTCTCCATCCCTTCCTACTCTACAATACCAGCCTATCAGGACACTGACTGTCAACACTCAAACTACTGAAATTTCCTCTCATCAGAGAAGAGGTGGACTACTTCTCTGGCCCAAGCAAGCCTGGGCATGGGAATTACCTAACTACCTGCCTTGCTTTCTACCCCTAAATCAGTTTCTCCTTACTATTGAGCTTAAACACCTTTTTCTAAGACTAAGCTACCTGCATTTGCCCTCAGGCAATTCTATCAGGCTAGAGAGGGCAAGTCCTAGATGGGGGAAGGACCATATTCTCTTGATGTCCCCACAACTTAGATGCACGAGGCTGTTTAGTAGCAGCAACGAAATCTCCTGGATATACTCTTATTTGTCAGTAAGCACACATGCACACACAGACACACGCATATACACATGAGGCCTCTGTCTCACTATCACTCTCAGTTTCCTATCCTAAACACTGTCCCAACTTGACTTTGCCACCCATAGTCACCAGCCACGGACCTTAGCTGGGAAGCAGCCAGGACTGAGGTTGAGTGCTGGGTGGGATTTGGGAAAGATGAGAGAGGAAGAGTATGGAGTGGTTCCTGCCACTGAGATGTAGCACAAATGGAGCTAGCTGTTGTTTGAGGAAAATTTAATCGCCCAAAAAGACTGGCACAGCCTCCCAAAGTAGGCTGTGCCAGGAACAAAGACAGGAAGCCCACAGGACAGGGCATCATGAGACGTCAGTGTGTGCAGAAACAGATGCTCGGAGCGACACTGTCACCCAGCTCTGCTGCATGATGGAGACTTCCCTGCTATATTCCTTGTAGCCACGCTGAGGCCAAGGGAACAGGATGCAGTCACCACCTTCCCTATACAGAGGTGGCAGGAAAAGATGGGAGGGGCAAGATGGGGGAAGAGAGGAGGGATGTTTTCAGGGAACAGAGAAGAAAGGAGGCAAGTTCAAGGAAGCAGCCAGAGAGGGACAGGGAAAGTCAGCAAGAAAGCTTTTCCCAGTGATGGGTTGCCTTATGATTTTTCTAAACCAGGTAGGTAAACAGGTACAATGATTACATTTATCCTAAAGTGATAAAATGTGAAGCTTTGGCTCTCAAAGATTTTAATGCCCATAGAGTTCAAAGAAGCATGCCTGATCCTGTCTGCACCATAGGAAAGGAAGCTGAGGCTGTCCCTGAAACAGCCTCGTGAATAGAAATTAGACAAGCAGGAACAATACCCATAACTCAAAGGGATATCACTTTAATATTTGAAAGCAGGGTGATGTTCAGCCAGTAGGCACTGGTATGGCCATACATACTGCTTGTTTACAGCAGGCATCCTTTCTTAGTGGTTGGTATCTATCCTGTACCAGTTGTCAAATATTTTGAAAATCATCTGTGTATTAAAAATAATTGTGGCTCTAAGAGATAGGGAGATAGGAAAATGCAGGATTCCTTCAATATCAAAGTCCCTAGAGTAAGACTAGAATAGCATCAACATATTTTTGGAGTCTAAGGAATGTAAACTTGAATAAGATTACGTAGCAACTCTTCACCAATGAAAGAGAGCACACGGAGGGGCCGTCCCTCTGTACAAATATTCTCCAGGATGGAAACTGATCAGACCCCCTGTGTACCAACATGCTTTTTAGTCACATTCTGTGCACAAAGGAAGGGAAAGTCTATACACAATGGAGCCCAAACCCTCACTGCAACAGAGAAGAAGAGACAAAAAGTAGAAATGTAGTTTTAAACTGAATACCAGAATTAATTTCACCACTTACAGTTCATTTCCCCGTTGTGGCTTTTTACATCTCAAAGTCAAAACATGTGTTAACAAAAAAAATCCAGGATGATGAAAGTGGTTTGGTCCATTGAGTTGATGATGGTTTGCGACTAAGGCAGCTAAGGAGACATTACGTAAGCACTTGGATCTCTCCAGGAATGGAATCAAAATATGTCCTCAAGAGATAGCAGCAAGACACGGATGTTTCCTCAACATGCCCAATAAAAAACCCCTTATCTCCTTTTCTACTCACAAACATCTATAATCAAACTTTCGCCAGATATCTAGACAGCAGACAGTATGACAAATCTTCAAGCTAGGAAGTCCTTCCTGATGTCTAAACTAATTCCTTCTGTAGCCACTAAAGCTCATTCTCTTACTCTATCAATGAAACCAAGTGAAGCTGCTCATCCTCACTCATCATTTTCCCCTGAGCCTTTTCCCATCTGAGCTAAGCAAGTCCAGTGTGTGTGTCCTCTTGGCCCTTTCATCATCCAAGGTTCTCGCTGAGTTATGCAGGCTGCTGCTAGGGAGTGAGGAAGACGCACTGGATCAGAGGCATCTTCTGGCTGTTGTGGTTGGCACTGCCAATGCTCAGGGCGCTGACCCTCCTAGGAGCAGACCTTCTGGCAGCCTCTGGGTCTGACCAGCATCCCCCAGAGGAGGCAACCAAACCAAGGCCCAGGGCTGCCCAGGAGCCTGCAGTCATTATGTAACCGGAGAGGCTTCCCTTTGCTCTCTGCTCTCCTCCCACTCCCCCACCCTGTCCTTGAGCAAGAGGGACCTCACTGAGGAAAATCCTCAGTGGCAGAATGGATTTAGATGGCTCAGCAGGCCAGCCACCTGAAGAGGAAATGTCTGGCAAGTGGGAAGTTGGGTCTTCAATGGTGGCAGTTCTGAAGAGAAAGAGAAGGAAGAAGAGAAGTACCAGCAGGAGGTGGTCTTCTGTTTCCATGCTCACGCCTGGCGATGCCCTCTGACGCACACCACCAATAACTGAATCTCGCACGGCTTGGCCAGGACCAAGGACAGGGCCAGGCTGGGGCTCGCTTCTTCTCTGAGACCCCCGCCATCTTCTCCGTAACCACAGCTTCCCTGTGGCACCTCACGGCCCACAGCCTCCAGCCCAGCAAAGGCTTTCAGTTGAAGAGACTGAACAAAAGTGTTACAATTAGACAAAAAGGGAACACATGATTCATTCCTGCTTTTAACACAATACTTTGAAGATGTCACCACAATTTCGATCTGGCTATATTTTAAGTTCATTTACAAGTAGACTAGTTCTCAACTAAAAATAATCATGTGCGTTATACTTTCGACAGCTGCCTGGATTTTCCTCTGAAGGAAACAAGATTCTATATTTCACTCACATTCAGCACAGATTTATTTTAACCCATTCGATGAAGAAATAACCCACCACTACCACCCACTAGTGGCTGTGACTTTCCAGAGCAGCCTTATGAATGAGACGGTTATTACCCCCATTTCATGGCTGAATAAACCAAGTGCCAGAAACAGTGGTCTGCCAGGTTACACATGACATTAATAGCTAGGCCAAGTCTCCTAACCTAGCCTACTGATTTTTTTTTTTTTAAGCTAGAAAAATTGCCTTCAGTAAGACCTAAGATTTCATTTTCAATTATCTGATGACTTAGTGTTTGGACAAAATTATTTACGTAATTTGAGTACACAGCCTACCTCAATGTGGGCAAAAATGCCTCAAGTCTTTCCCTTTTCTTCATGAACCAGATTAAGATTGATCTATGCTACTGACAAACAATATTCAGAATTTGGTTTTCAAAATAAGAAAACAGTTATATTTAATATTTCAAAATCTTTATGAGACAATAATTCTCATTATGGAACAAGTTAAACAGGTTAGTTTGTATCAATATTATCAACACTATCCAATATTGTAAGGATTTTCCAGTTTGTATGGCTGCAATCACCAGAGAGATGCTCTACCAATTTTGAAATGGGAACTAGAAAGAGGATAAAGGGAATGAAACAGATAAAGCAAATTTACATTTCAAAATAATTCCATCCTAACTTTGGGCTTGTGTAAATGGGCAGCTCAAAACAATGTATCTGCTCAAATAGTTGGAAAACATTTTTGCTTCTCTTAAGCTTATAACAATTCTGTGAGGTTAGTGGCAGTCCTAGCTGTGCTATTTAACAGATAAATTCAATTTTACACCTAAAATACAGTTTACTTTCAACTTGATTTCTATTTTTAAAAGCCAGAAATAAATAAAAATCAGCAATTATAGTTCTCTTTACCTCTTTTCCTTTGAGTTTCCGGAATTCATACTGAGAGCTTTCCAGACCGTGGTTTTAGGCATTTCATCAGATATATTAATCTCAGAGGGATCACATCTGAAATCAATGCTTAGGACAGTCAGTGTCAGACATATAAAAAAGACATATACCTCAGTCTGTGATGCCCGCCACCCACCGGAAGGGAAAAGATGAAGTCTGAGGGGGCTCGTCTCATAGCTCTCGCAGCACTAGGAACCAGATGGCTGGAATTCGAAAGGCAAGGTGGCCCGTGAGTCAGAGCTGGGGGCTGGGCTGGGGTGCTGGCGAGCGGCCAGCCCTGCCTGTGCTGCTGCTTGCCTCTGAGGGCCCCTCCGGCGATGCTGGTGACAACACTGTGATGCCCACAGTGGCAGCGTCAGGCGCTGCACTGACCGAGCGCTCCTGCGTGCCAGGCATGGCGCTAAGCGCTCCTTGTTCCTTTTCTCATTTACATGGCCAGATCTTTTCTGTTTGTAGTTTACAAAGGTCTGTTACAATGTGATATCTTAATGATTATAGCATCAGAGACAACATCCTCACTCTAAATGTGTAGAAAACAAAGCTTGTCAGGTTAAGAGACTGTCCAAGGTCAAACATGCATAAGTGGAAAATCAAGACCTTGAATCCTGTCCTTGGTCTCCTAGAAACCCCCATCCCCCCAATACTCTGAAATTTTCCTCATGCCAGACCATTTCCTTCTAAAAGGCCAAGAGAGGAGGCAGCGCCTGCTAGAAAAGGAGCATGGCTCCCACTTCACCACAGAGAATGCTAAGTCTCTGGCTCCTTGAATGGCAAGTTACAGAAAGTTTATTAAGGACCAACGATTCCATTTCTTTGTGGTCAGTTTTTTTTTTTTTTAAGTTAAATACTCATAGTAACAGAGTAGAATGGTGGTTACCAGAGGCTGAGGGGTGGGGGGACAAGGGGAGATATTGATCAAAGGGTACAAACTTCCCATTAAAAGATGAGTAAGTTCTGAAGACAATATAGAGCATGGTGACTATAGTTAGTAATAAGAATGTATTGTATACTTGAAATTTGCTAAGAAAGTAGATATCAGATGTTCTCTCCACCCACAAAAAAGAAATGGTAAGAATAGGAAGTGATGAATATGCTGTCAATTTGATTAAAGTAATTCTTTTACTATATATATATATTTACATATTACATATAATGTTGCATACCTTAAATATACATTACTTTCAGTTGTCATAAATAAATGAATAAAAGGCCAAAGAAAAGCTTTTCCTCTTTTCTCCCCCAGTATAAACCACAATCAATTCAAAATGTCGGCAGTAAATCATCCAGCATCTAGATGGCCCAGATCCCCTCTCTCCCTTTTCTGTTCCCTCTCCACCTCTCGGCTTCTTTCAGCTTGTGTATTCCTCTCCCAAAGTGGAAACAAAATGCCAGGAATGAACGCACAAACGGACCGATTTAGCATCCTGTGATCTGTGGTGAGCAGACCACAAATAGGTGGAACAGACCAAAAGGCTAAGATCTCTGGCAGAAGTAAGGAATTGGAGGAATCCCAGTTCAGTTTCCCCTTGGCTTCTGGGACTGCAGCTGCCATGAGCCAAGCTGGAAGGGGATGTCCCTGCCCATCCCCCAAAGACTTGCCTAAGCATGGGAACTTCAAGCCCACTAGGATGACAAGCATAGCCTGTATCCTATTCACCCTTGGAAGGTGGCAGAGACAGGCAGAAAGAGCACTGGTTTGAGGAGAGCACGAACTTTGGAAGCAGGGTCCTCCCATGACTCCCATAACTGGCACAGTGACTGACGCATGGCAGGCCCTCAGGAAACCAAAAGGCAGTGTGTTTTCATAGGTTGCAACTGAGAGGTTGAATGTTCAGCTTTTTATACCAGCAGCTGCATTCATGCCCCAATCCCCACCACAAAGCCAGAATGTTTACAGAACCACCAAAAGAAGTCAACTCCTCCGTGTTTTGGGAGCTTTACCTGAAACTGTTGTTCTTTCCAGGACTACTTAGTAACTTCCTGCTCTCTAAGGGGAACTTGTCTCCCCCGATTTCTAACATTTTCTCAGCTTCCTGCAAGAAAAAGAGACATTATTTTATCTTGGATTAAGTGAAAACAGTAGTCTACACCAGCCCATTTTTCAATCCCTATAATCTCTACCTAATTTTCTCTCACATTTATTATAAGAGAGTGTAGCTATGTTCTTTCAGAGTTTTGACTCACCATAAAGTGAGAGACAATCCAATATCTGCACCTATTGAACAGTACTTTAAAAAAAAGAATCTGAATATGAGTAAACCTTTAGATACAACTACCGATTTACTGGAAAGAGGAGCCCAACAGGCTACAGTCAATGGCATTGCAAACGATTTAGCTACTGAACAACAGTATTGTTAACTGTAGTCACGAGGCTGGATACTATAACTCCATAACTTACTCATCTCACTGACCACCTTCACCAATCACAGCCCTACCCCTTAGCGCTCTGTGATGCCACCAGACTCCAGTCTGGAGATTTTATCTCTGAGATCACTCCTAATTCCCACACTGGCAAGCCCTATAGGAATATTGGTGATGTGGAGGACATTACTCACTCTAGTCTTCCTTTCCTCTGCAACCAGTGTGAAACTCCCCACAATAACATACCCTATGTGTTGGTTAGCCTGTGGACTTTTGGACTATCCTACTTTAGGCTTGTTGTTGTTGTTTAGTCACTAAGTTGTGTCTGACTCTTTGCAACCCCATAGTCTGTAGCCCACCAGGCTCCTCTGTCCATGGGGTTTCCCATACAAGAATATTGGAGTGGGTTACCACTTCCTTCTCCAGAGGATCTTCCTGACCCAGGGATTGAATTTTTAGCTTATCCTTATATAGGATCATTGTACTGTATACCTTAAACTTACACCATATTATGTGTCAATTATATCTCGAAAAAATAACGCAAGATTTTAAAAATTCAAGATTTTAGGAAAAAATTCCTCTAAAATGAATTTCAAAGTGCCTATTTCAGGCACTAACTGGATGTGGAAACTCTTTCAGGCTCATTCTTGGACTTGTATTTTCATTTTGCTATACATCCATTCTTTGCACATATTATAAGCCACTGACTGAAGGTCCATTGTGTGGATGGCAGATGCCAAGTGTTCAGGAAAATGAGAAAGGACAGAAAGTCCTGTACAAGTTATCTCTATGAACCACAACACTATCTGCAATTAAGTATGTAACAAACACTCTCAGAAAATAATAGATTTTGAATAATTATCAAATTAGACCTTTGGGAAAACATAAACTATTCAATCTGATAATAAAAGCACATTCACATTCATATTCTAAGTGTAAACCTGGTAAGTAGGCTGTAGACAAACAGAGGAAAAAACAACTGGTTATCAAATTTGAAGATGAAGGACAGACATCAGCTGAGAATGTCTTCAGAGTAATCTTCCCTGATCCTAAATATAACCCTTGGGATTCCAGACATGCTGACTTTTCATGTGGCCCTTCCTATGTTCTGTAATTTGAGGCTGCCCCAAAGTGTGCAGTTGGTGCAAGAACTATGACCTCTTCCTCCTTGGCCTTCTTCTTGGCATCATCCAACTTCTTCTTTTTGCTCTCAGGCATTAGATCATCCAACCAGCTCAGCTCCCGCTTAGAGAAACAGAGATCCATGACTTTCCTGACAAAGACCAAGGCCAAAACCTGAAGAAATAAAAAGAAAATGAATTAAAGGGGCTTGTTCCCTTCTGGAGTAAAAAACCAAGTCTTATATTCACAGCAGACTAAGACATGTCAGGCAGAATCAAACTCAATAATCATCATAGTTGCCTTTTATTGAGGCTCTCTATATCAGATACTGTTTTATATATAATATTTTATTTAACTATCATCATAACAACTCTACAACTTATTAATTTCCTACTTGAACTAATTTAATTTCTTCACTGAAAAGAGAAACCCTCATTGTCAGATTGCCCTAAGAGCTGTCTTCTCCTGGCTCGAGACCAGTAGGAAGGGCTAGAGGGCAGGAGAGGGGTGGCAAGCCTCTCTAGGAGATGGTTTTGGTGGGGCCAGTTATACCCAAGCCAAGCATGGCCACCACAGGGTTAGGGCGCCTTGAAGGGCCATCTGGATTTCCTCTGGTCCTCTGCCTGTACATTTACTCGCATAAGCCCTGCTTTATGTCCGCCACATGGATCTCGAGTGGTTTCTGTCTCTGGCCTCTGATGTGGTTTGACACTCATTTTATAAATGAGGAAACTGAGGCCCAGGGAGAGAAGGTAACTTGCCTAAAATATGACAGCTAATCAACTCAATAGAAATGACCAGAGTTCTCAAATACTTCTCCACTTTCTCCCCATAAGGGCCATTTCAGCCAAAGGAGAACCAATAATAACCCAGAATGCCCTGCCTGGACTGACTGGTGTTCACCAGCTAAATCCAGTGACTGGATCAGAAATGGGGAAAATCTGGCTAACTGCATTCATTTCCCCTTAATTTCAACAACTATTTTCACAATAAATCCAAAATTGAAAGTATCCCTTCCAGGATTTGCTGGGAATTTGCTATTTCTTTAACCAAACACTCAAGCCCTGAACATAGCACCCCAATGCAGAACCCTATATGTACTCTGACAAAACTGAGAATCCCATCAGGAAGATATATATCTAGGAGATTAGGGGAAAAGAACCCCGAAGTTTCTTCATCCTTGAATATTCTCCCAGTAAGACAGACTTCAAAAGTATGTAAATGAATACTCGATATTACCCTCATTGCCTTTTCCCTCCAGAGGCCCATCCTTTGGATAACTTTCAAACAGCCCACTGAATGCTCAGCGTTCTCATGACATAGAGTAAGCCAGAGAGAGGAAGGCATCAAGAGGACAAGATGCAACAGTGAGGTGGTCAGGTGGCACGTATTTCATCATCACCCTGGTTTTAGGAAAGACTGTCACCTGTTGCACCACACAGTTCAGCTTTCCTGGTCTCCTTTCCAAAGCCCTTGCTTCAGTTTGAAAGGAGGTAGGGGTGTCCCAGTCACTTATCAGTGCTAGACACCTCTTCCTCTCTCCCACTGACTTGAAACAGTGCATTTTCATCACTATAGATACTTCTGATTGCAATGAATTCTAAACTAATTCTAAACTAATTTTTCTACGCAAATTATCACAAACATGAAGAGCCCTCTCTCCATATCAGATTCATGAAAGAAAGAGAAATATTAATAAACAGAAAGAAATACAGACAGGCAAGAAGGCAGATGGATAGTCTTGAAAAAAAAACATGGCGAACTACTACACGCCTCTACACCTCAAGGTCCCCCAAATAATGCTTGGTCTGTGAAGACCAGCCAAAAAAACAGGAACTCACCATCAATAAAGGACTAATATCCGGAATACAGAAAGAACTCCTAAAACTCCACAACAGAAAAACAAACCACCTGATCTCAAAATGGGCAGAGGACTTGAACAGACACTTCTCAGAAGATATACCAATGGCCAATAAACACATGAAAAGATGCTCGACATAACTTACCACTGGGGACATTAAAACCAAATCAAAACCACAATGAGATACTAACTCACACCCATTAGGATGGATGTTCTCCAAAAAACCCACCCTGACACGACATGGACGAACCTTGAAGGCAGTATGCTAAGTGAAGCAAGCCAGTCACAAAAGGACAAATACTGTGATTCCCCTCACATGAGGTCCTGAGAGGAGTCACATTCATAGATGCCGGGAGCCGGCGAGAGACATTCCACTCCTGACAAAGGTCATGAGGAAGGAGGCTCGGCATACGCAAAGGCGGGATCGAGCCTCGGGAGTGCCCTCGGATATTCTCGAGCATCTACCCCCAAAAAACCAGAGTCTGCCTACTTTATTGCTTTGTGCTCTCACCTCTGACTTTACTGGGGGCTGTCCCCCACCACCATCTCACTCTCTCTGTCAAAGAGTTAACTTACAGCTCCAATTAATAAAGTTCCTGGGCAATTAGGAGTGTTTAAATCCAAACCCCTCAGATGGCTCTCTAACTTGCCTGACAAGTTTACCCGGACACCTACAGCTATGCATACGATTGTTTACGTCTCCCAGCCTCAAGAGGCACGGGAAGCTTAAGATATTCAAATAGCTTAGAGCCTCTCAGAGAGTTAGAAACTGTCAGAATAAAACTAGTAAAAGATTTCATTGATGAGCCAATGTTTGTTGCCAAGTTTTCACATCCCCTGAATTGTATCCTTGAATGTGTATTAATTAGTATAGTTGGTATGTAGAAAAAATAAGTAGTGGCCTTGGTGTTAGTAACTTTAGACCCTTAAGGTAATAAATTCTTTCCTTTGTAAACCCATTACACATCCGCCCTATAGGAATGTAATCTTATCTTCGGAAGATGGCGCCAAACCTTAAAATAATTACTCTTAGAGAAAATAAGTCTTTGTTGATAAGTCCTTGTCAAGAAATGTTAATAGGCCTTCTGGCCAGAAGATGATGTAAATCACCTAAACCATTTGTATACGATAAATTTGCAGGAAAGAAACCCTGGTTTTTGATAAGCATTAAAGACTGCTGACTTTGCATCCCCTATTATCCTCTATGTAACTTAGGGTATAAAAGCCCTTGTTGAAAATAAAGCTACGGGCCTTGCTCACCAACGCTTGGTCTCCCCATGTCATTCTTCCCTTTAACTTCCAGCTGAGTCTCCATCTGGAGCGCGGAACCCACCATGCTTACTAATTATGCCTGGGCTTCTAAGATCCGACCGGGGAGGCCTCAGTGTCTCCTCTCCTTCGGGAGAACGGAAGGACGCCTGCGGCCTACGTAAGTGGTGCAAACTTCTTGTCTTGAAGTTTTATTGGTCTCCCGTGTAAACCAAGCTACTCAGCTTCTTTTCTCCACTGAATTTTCCTACTGAGCTATCCTCATTCTATTATTCTTTATATCTCTGAATAAATAAATAAATAAATAGGTCGCCTACTCCATCTCCCCTTCGAATACCCTGGATCAGCAGGGGCTGGACCTCGGCACATAGAGATGGAAATTAGAATGGTGGTTGCCAGGGACTGAGGGGAGTTACTGGTTCACAGGTACAGAGTTTCAAGTTTTGCAAGATGAAGAAGGTTCTGGAGAAAGATGGTGCTGGCCGCACAACAAGGTGGATGTACTTAACCACTGAATTGTACAGGTAACCATAGTGAAGCCGCTAAGTCTTCTAGTACGTCTATTTTATCACTATTTTTTAAAATAAAGAACAATACCTTTTACAACTCACCATCATAGGAAAGACAATGGCCGCTGGAGACGCCTTGATGGCCCAGAGCAGGACGAGGCAGGTGAGCTGGATGAGCGTGAACAGGTGCACCTTGCGCAGCGGCACGTGCCGGAGGTAAATGAAGTCCGGCTGGTGCTTCGCAGGCATCCCGAAGAGCTTCAGGCGGTCGAAGAACTGAAAAGAGGGAGTCGGCGCTCATCCTTCAGTGGTTGTCCTGGGGCTTGTTGGGCCCCCTCATGTCTGTTATATCACAGGCTCTGAAAGGTAGCTAATACCATGTCTACCTGACAGAAGTAGAAACTGAGTCTCAAAAAGAACACGTCATTGGGCCAAGGCTGGTAAGGGACAGCATCACATTAAAATCTTCCTTCTCATTTTTAGTTCAACTTTCCTCTATCCATACTGTAGCTCCTGAGAGAGCTCTTTCTTGGGGAGTACTGAAAGCAAAATAGGCCAATGGCATTCTTCTGCTTAAAAGCCCAAATCTATTTGTTCTTGGAGGAGTTTGGAGCTTTTCACAAATTATTTAAAGTAAAAAGATAAAATGAAACCTCTCAACATTCTGGATATAGAAAATATCCTTATATTATAAAAAGGAAAACAGAGACTCAGAGAGATTAAATAACCTGCCCAAAGAACTCAGTGTATAAAAGTGACTACTGGACATTCCAAAAAAACAAAGAGGAACCAGCCACCAATAGAAGCAGCAGCTAAATTATCATTTTATCTATGATAAAATGAGCTAGCTCCTGAGTTTCTCAATTCAAAGGACTCAGAGGAATGAGTTGATAGATGGGGAAAGACAGTGTGTGACAGGAAGTAATACCTGCTTACCTGGGGCAGTTCCCATGACTTCCCAATCTCTTCACCAACGTACCCCCAGTTACACGCCCACACACACACTTTAGCTTGGGACCAAAGCTAGTGGCATCCATGGCAACTCACTCCAGTATTCTTGTCTGGAAAATCCCATGGACAGAGCAGCCTGCCACGGGGTCGCAAAGAGTAGGACACAACTGAAGCAACTTGACATGCACACACGCATGTGCAGAAGCCCATTTGGCTTCTGACCAGCCTTTCAGATCTAAGTTTACTAGCATCTGACAAAATACCTGGTGTTTACTACATGTCTGATAACTGCTGAATAAAACTGACGAAGGACTGGAACCATGGCGCTGAGTCAGGCCACCCTGCAAGTCTCTGTGCCCTCATGCCAACATGACTGCATTTTGCCCAGTGTCCAAGGGAATGCTCTTTTAGGCTAAAAGAGCTAAGTAGCAAGACTAGGAAATAGTTCCTCAAGAACTGGCTTGTGGTTCCCTAGGGAAGCTGCTCTCCCTGGTCAGGAAGGTGAGCTCACAGAGCGAAGACACTGCCTGGCTGAACCCCATAGTACCTGAATTCCTTGCAGGGAAGACACTCCCATGTAGAGGAAGACCCCATACAGGACTGGCATCGGGATAAACTGAAAATGAAAGGGCAGAGACCAGAAATTCAATGTGTATCATAGCACACTCAAGATTATATAAACTGCCAAACCTCCAAGAAGGAAGCAAACTCACAAAATCACTGCAGAAATGCTGCGTTCGTTTCTGCTGTCTTTACATGATTAAGAAGCAGAAGCGAAAACAGAAGCTGACAATGATACAAATCATTTTGTTCTGAAATGAAATGATTACATGTAAGTGTAATCCGGCCCTGGTTAAATCATAGGCCTCACATCTTCTCCCCATCTGGTTCTTCCTCCTCCAGGGAATTGGGCAGGCGCGCACACACACACACATGCGCACACACACACTCACCATCTCTTTTACAGAACTGAAATCTTTGAAATCTTTCGTAATTACATAATCATCTCCTCAGGGATTTGGTGTATTTTAATATAGGCTAAAAGCATTTGCTTTTTATTAATCAGAGACTTGAGGGCAGGGGTAGGGAGGTATCTTGTCAGATAAAGAATAATTTAGGGAGAAATGGCAACATGAGTCTATTGCACTTGAATACACATGCACACTTCCCACATTATACCAATCTAGGTAATTTTCAGAGCAGCTTTACGAGGTAATGAGGCCCACAGAATTAAGGCAAGGAAAATGTCACTGCAAAGACTACACTCAACTTGCTTTTATTCTGGGGCTAAAGAACATGTCTAAACATAATTCTTCTTTGAACTAGAAAATCCCTATTGGATTTTATGTTGTTCTGGCTCTAGAGTGAGTAGACATCTCAATTTGGTGCTAACCTTGTTAGAAGAACTACTGAATGATTGCCTAAAAGAATCCTCCTAAGACTGTTCTAGGAAGGCCAGGCAATGCCCACCACAATGACTCATGCTTACATTTCCAAAGAGCAGACACCTTTGGGCTCCTCCAGATGGCACCCAGATCAGAAGTGGGGGTGTGCCAGGGACAGAGAGTAGAAGGGGGAAGAGGCATGAGGAGAGGTGGCAAGATCAAGTGGAAGGTAAGGGGGCAGGAGGAGGGTTCAGAATCCTGTCCCACCTGTGCCAATTTGCACCCTTAAACAGCATCTGCATTGCAGGCTGAAGTGGTTGATGAGTCACTAAAAAGCGGGAGAAGGAGGCAAGGGAGATAAGTAAGTGCCCCACAATGGCTGGGACTTGAACTTTCTTTTTTATCCTGTTTTTCCCACAGGCAGGCCTTTCACCCACAAAAATTTTTTTCCTCATGTTCAAGGTAGCTTCTATCTTTCCAAAAATCCTATTTTCACCCCATGTCTCATACCAGCCACTGCCCATTTCGCTGTTCTACTTCAATAGAAAAAACTTCTTGATAGAGTTGTCTGCCCACACTCTCTCTACTTCCTCACCACCTATATGCGCTTCAGGTCCCCATCACTAGGCTTATACTGCATTGTTCCAATGAATCTGCTCTTGGCAAGTCGCATTAGGCTTCCATGTTGCCAAACCCAATGATCTTGGTTTGGTCTTCATTTTTTCAGACAGTTTCCAACCAATCATTCCCCTTGCTTGAATTCCCTGACATCATACGTTCCTGGTTCCCCCCCTCCCCCTCTGGCAGCTCCTCTGAGTCTCTGTTGCTGTCTCTTCCTCTACCCACCTTCTAAATATTGGACCTCCATGGACTCTGCTCTTCTATCCACTCCTCCTTTTTTTTTTTAAATTTAATTCTATTTTTAAACTTTACATAATTGTATTAGTTTTGCCAAACATCAAAATGAATCCGCCACAGGTATACATGTGTTCCCCATCCTGAACCCTCCTCCCTCCTCCCTCCCCATACCATCCCTCTGGGTCATCCCAGTGCACCAGCCCCATGCATCCAGTATCGTGCATCGAACCTGGACTGGCAACTCGTTTCATACATGATATTTTACATGTTTCAATGCCATTCTCCCAAATCTTCCCACCCTCTCCCTCTCCCACAGAGTCCATAAGACGGTTCTATATATCAGTGTCTCTTTTGCTGTCTCATACACAGGGTTATTGTTACCATCTTTCTAAATTCCATATATATGCATTAGTATACTGTATTGGTGTTTTTCTTTCTGGCTTACTTCACTCTGTATAATAGGCTCCAGTTTCATCCACCTCATTAGAACTGATTCAAATGTATTCTTTTTAATGGCTGAGTAATACTCCATTGTGTATATGTACCACAGCTTTCTTATCCATTCATCTGCTGATGCACATCTAGGTTGCTTACATGTCCTGGCTATTATAAACAGTGCTGCGATGAACATTGGGGTACACGTGTCTCTTTCCCTTCTGGTTTCCTCAGTGTGTATGCCCAGCAGTGGGATTGCTGGGTCATAAGGCAGTTCTATTTCCATTTCCAGTTTTTTAAGGAATCTCCACACTCTTCTCCATAGTGGCTGTACTAGTTTGCATTCCCACCAACAGTGTAAGAGGGTTCCCTTTTCTCCACACCCTCTCCAGCATTTATTACTTGTAGACTTTTGGATCGCAGCCATTCTGACTGGTGTGAAATGGTACCTCATAGTGGTTTTGATTTGCATTTCTCTGATAATGAGTGATGTTGAGCATCTTTTCATGTGTTTGTTAGCCATCTGTATGTCTTCTTTGGAGAAATGTCTATTTAGTTCTTTGGCCCATTTTTTGATTGGGTCATTTATTTTTCTGGAGTTGAGCTGTAGGACTTGCTTGTATATTCTCGAGATTAGTTGTTTGTCAATTGCTTCATTTGCTATTATCTTCTCCCATTCTGAAGGCTGTCTTTTCACCTTGCTAATAGTTTCCTTTGATGTGCAGAAGCTTTTAAGGTTGATTAGGTCCCATTTGTTTATTTTTGCTTTTATTTCCAATATTCTGGGAGGTGGGTCATAGAGGATCCTGCTGTGATGTATGTCAGAGAGTGTTTTGCCTATGTTCTCCTCTAGGAGTTTTATAGTTTCTGGTCTTACACTTAGATCTTTAATTCATTTTGAGTTTATTTTTGTGTATGGTGTTAGAAAGTGTTCTAGTTTCATTCTTTTACAAGTGGTTGATCAGATTTCCCAGCACCACTTGTTAAAGAGATTGTCTTTAATCCATTGTATATTCTTGCCTCCTTTGTCAAAGATAAGGTGTCCATATGTGCGTGGATTTATCTCTGGGCTTTCTATTTTGTTCCATTGATCTATATTTCTGTCTTTGTGCCAGTACCATACTGTCTTGATAACTGTGGCTTTGTAGTAGAGCCTGAAGTCAGGTAGGTTGATTCCTCCAGTTCCATTCTTCTTTCTCAAGATCGCTTTGGCTATTCGAGGTTTTTTGTATTTCCATACAAATTGTGAAATTATTTGTTCTAGCTCTGTGAAGAATACTGTTGGTAGCTTGATAGGGATTGCATTGAATCTATAAATTGCTTTGGGTAGTATACTCATTTTCACTAAATTGATTCTTCCAATCCATGAACATGGTATATTTCTCCATCTGTTAGTGTCCTCTTTGATTTCTTTCACCAGTGTTTTATAGTTTTCTATATATAGGTCTTTAGTTTCTTTAGGTAGATATATTCCTAAGCATTTTATTCTTTCCGTTGCAATGGTGAATGGAATTGTTTCCTTAATTTCTCCTTCTGTTTTCTCATTATTAGTGTATAGGAATGCAAGGGATTTCTGTGTGTTGATTTTATATCCTGCAACTTTACTATAGTCATTGATTAGTTCTAGTAATTTTCTGGTGGAGTCTTTAGGGTTTTCTATGTAGAGGATCATGTCATCTGCAAATAGTGAGAGCTTTACTTCTTCTTTTCCAATTTGGATTCCTTTTATTTCTTTTTCTGCTCTGATTGCTGTGGCCAAAACTTCCAAAACTATGTTGAATAGTAATGGTGAAAGTGGGCACCCTTGTCTTGTTCCTGACTTTAGAGGAAATGCTTTCAATTTTTCACCACTGAGGATAATGTTTGCTGTGGGTTTGTCATATATAGCTTTTATTATGTTGAGGTATGTTCCTTCTATTCCTGCTTTCTGGAGAGTTTTTATCATAAATGGATGTTGAATTTTGTCAAAGGCTTTCTCTGCATCTATTGAGATAATCATATGGTTTTTATTTTTCAATTTGTTAATGTGGTGTATTACATTGATTGATTTGTGGATATTGAAGAATCCTTGCATCCCTGGGATAAAGCCCACTTGGTCATGGTGTATGATCTTTTGAATGTGTTGTTGGATTCTGATTGCTAGAATTTTGTTAAGGATTTTTGCATCTATGTTCATCAGTGATATTGGCCTGTAGTTTTCTTTTTTTGTGGGATCTTTGTCAGGTTTTGGTATTAGGGTGATGGTGGCCTCATAGAATGAGTTTGGAAGTTTGCCATCCTCTGCAATTTTCTGGAAGAGTTTGAGCAGGATAGGTGTTAGCTCTTCTCTAAATTTTTGGTAGAATTCAGCTGTGAAGCCGTCTGGACCTGGGCTTTTGTTTGCTGGAAGATTTTTGATTACAGTTTCAATTTCCGTGCTTGTGATGGGTCTGTTAAGATTTTCTATTTCTTCCTGGTCGAGTTTTAGAAAGTTGTACTTTTCTAAGAATTTGTCCATTTCTTCCACGTTGTCCATTTTATTGGCATATAATTGTTGATAGTACTCTCTTATGATCCTTTGTATTTCTGTGTTGTCTGTTGTGATCTCTCCATTTTCATTTCTAATTTTATTGATTTGATTTTTCTCCCTTTGTTTCTGGATGAGTCTGGCTAATGGTTTGTCAATTTTATTTATCCTTTCAAAAAACCAGCTTTTGGTTTTGTTGATTTTTGCTATGATCTCTTTTGTTTCTTTTGCATTTATTCCTGCTCTAAGTTTTAAGATTTCTTTCCTTCTACTAACCCTGGGGTTCTTCATTTCTTCCTTTTCTAGTTGCTTTAGGTGTAGAGTTAGGTTATTTATTTGACTTTTTTCTTGTTTCTTGAGGTGTGCCTGTATTGCTATGAACTTTCCCCTTAGGACTGCTTTTACCGTGTCCCACAGGTTTTGGGTTGTTGTGTTTTCATTTTCATTCGTTTCTATGCAAATTTTGATTTCTTTTTTGATTTCTTCTGTGATTTGTTGGTTATTCAGCAGCATGTTGTTCAGCCTCCATCACTCCTCCTTTTTTATAGCTACCCTTCCTCCTGAGTGAGCTCATCTATGCCCCTGGCTTTCACTACCACCTATGTGCTGCTGACTCCCACATTTATATTTTCAGTCTAGTAACCCCCACCCAGCCTCTTCACTCAGATGCCTACCAGACATCTCACTCAAATCTGATCACAGCCCATCCCTTAAAAAATCACTTCCTCCTTCATACAGCCTTCTCTGCCTTAAATGCCATCACTCTGCACCCAGATGGTCAAGCCAAAAACCTAGCAGTCATTTTGATGTTTCCATTTTCCCATTCCATATCCAATCAACCAGCAAGACCTGATCTCCTCCAAGAAATACAGAAGTCATGGCTTTTATGCATTCCTTACTACCAACTTCCCTATCCAACCACCATCCTCTCTCACCTGTAATAGACTCACAGTCTATTAAACAGACTCACAGTCTTCTACCTCTATTTTTCCTCAACCTTAAATACTTATTCTCTAGATATGAGCCAGAGAGATCTTTTTAAAAAATACTAAATGGATAATGTCCCTCTACTGTTAAAACTCTCTGAAGGTTACCTTTACCAGTGTCAACAAGCCCTACATGATCTGCCCTTGCCCTCTTCAATCTCATCTCGCAGTGCTTTTGCTTTAACATCCCTGAGCCACATGGCCCTGGTAGGTCCTAGAACATGTATCATTATTTCCCACTTCAGGACTTGTCTAGACTGCTTTTCTCCCTTCCCCCCATGTCCTCTCCCACCACGCATGGCAGGGCTGGCTCCATCTCATCTTAAACACCATTTCCTTACAGAGGCCTTCTCTGACCACACTAACAAAACGCATCCCTTTAATTCTCTATAGAACCATACAACACTGTATATTTCCTTTGATCACATATTACATTCTGTAACTACCCTGTTTATTTTCTTAACTAACTTCCTTAACTACATCTTATCTGTCTTGCTCCACTTAGAATAAACTCCTCAGGGCAGGTATTTGTATGTGTATCTATTTATTGTACCACTGCATTCCCAGCACAAATCAGGCACTTAATATTTACCTAATGAACGAATGAATGGTTTTACCTTTAATATAGCTGTCATGAAGACTGAGCAGCCCATCAACACAAAGATCATAAGGCCTGTCACTCTCTGTTCTCGGATGCCCAAGAATTTGGGCTGTTCTCCTGGGGCAGAGCACTCAGATTCCAGTTTGAGGCTATTCACGTGTGTGATGGATAGGACAGTTGCAGCCACAAACCAGGGCAGGCCCATGATGGAGCAGACACCCAGCATGATGGCCACCATCAGCAGGTCCAGGTGGTAGCCACATCCTTTCTGTGGGGAAACAGAGTCTCCATCACCATCAGTGGGCTGGCTGTAGTGGGACATAGGACAGTGAGCTAAGAGTCTCAGGCCCAAAGCAGGAAGGATAAGGAAGGGGTCCAGGGATTCCAGAAGTCTTGCAGCCCCTCCTGGTTTGGAGGGAACAGAGAAGAAAGAGAAACCTTAGCGTGTCCTACACATGCCAATATCCAGTTTTTATCCAAGTCTCCCCAGATCTCACCCTGAGTATCACATATTCAAAGATTCATCCTTTCTAGGCAGAGTAGCCAGAGACACATCTTGACCATTCTAGAGGGTCGACCTTATAGGGGTTGGCAATAAATAGGTTCCTATAAACACACCCCATTCCTTGCCAAATATGGAGGTTGCCTACTCTAGAGAATGAAGGAATAGAGACAAGTCATGAAACCTCTCACTAATCAATGTATTGGCACCAACCCTACCTCCTAGGATTCATGGGCTCAAGGTTCAGTCTGGAAACCTCAGTAATGGACGCCAATGGGAGAACAGTTGTCTCCAGCAAACAGTGGTCCAAGCCGTAACCTGAACCTCAGGAAGATAATCCTGGACCAGAGCATGTGACCATATTGGGACCACCAAGAATTCTGCCCACCAACCTCCCCCATAGGTCTGAGAGGAGAGTAATAGATTCCAAGCTTACTTCACATTGCACAATCATGCTCTACTCTAGTTTCATCTCCAAACCAATCTCTGTCATTAATGAAGGAGTCAGAAACCCCTGGAAACTCCTTCCATGAGCTCCTTCCATGACTGCTTTTACCCAGGTAATACAGTTCCTGGTCTAAATGGGCTTTCCCTAAAACTTTTTAAAGATGTAATAGGTTGCCATTATTATTATGCCATTATTCTAGGTCAGAAAGTTTGCTTACCTTGAGTTTGTGTTCCTTCCTGTTAATGATGACGGCTGTGATCTGCTGGTCCATGAATATTAAGATGGTGCAGAGCAGTGCCGGGATGACTGCAGCAATCACAGTCCACCAGGGATTGGGGCCAATGGGACTGATAATCCACCCTCGGTCATCCCGTGTTGGCTAAAGGGAAAAAGCAAGGTTTTATTTTTGTATTTTAAGTTAACTGTAGTCATTAGGGCAAAACAGATCAAACTGAATCACAACAACCACATTTCTTTTTATTCTTGAATGAAAATTCTCAAAAAAAAAAAAGGGAGCATGAAATACAGCAATCCCTTAGAAAATCTATGACCTTGTTCCAAATCCCCTTTGAAAGAGTCAGTCCTCAATTGTCAATTTCTTATGGAATATTCACTAATCCTTCACTTCCTTCCCTGGCTCTCCAAACCCCTGTGTACAGAAAAAGTGACTTTATCTCCGCATTGACCCAGATAAAATATATTGACTAATAATAAAATATGTTGTTTAAAGAAGAATTTATAACTTGCAAAGACAATATAATAACTGTGATTATCCTCCTCACTACTCTCCCCACCAGAAGCCATATCATGTGTGTTTACAGCACAAATAAAGGCAACAGAGTCTGTTACGTGGAATCTCAGGGGCATGGTCCAAGATCCACCTCCTATCAGCAATGAAACAAGGTCCAGGCCCTGGAGACCTGAGAGAGGAGCCCAAAACACTGAATCTGGGGACTCGCATGATCTGGGATTCTCTTCAATGACCCTGTAAGACCACTGTTCATAAATCTTATAAACTAACTAAACTCTCCTAAATCTCAAAAAAAAAAAATGCCAGGGTACTCTGGGTAAGAAAAGTTCACTTTGATTGGCAAGTAGGGATGGAAGGTAAAAGGCCAGGGATACAAACTGGCCCCAAACTCATGAACAAAGCAAAGACTTTAAATCCAAAGTATTTGATTCCACATTGGTTATCATTCTAGGATTCAAAGACTCTTCAATAATATCGCCAAGTCCCAAATTATTAATAGGTTAGGTTCTGAAAGTTTATAGGATCTGTATTTCCTTAGTAATAATGTTCTAAATGGTAGTTAAATTGTTAGGTCAACACAAAAACGTATTAATCTCTGACTGACATTCAGTTCAGTTCAGTCGCTCAGTCGTGTCCTACTCACCCATCAATAATAGTACTAGCCTTCAGACTGGGTCTTGGTCATTGGGGGTCATGTGGTGTAATAGGGAAGAGAAGAAAGAAGAAAAAGTTCTCTCTGCTTCCTGAAAGGGAGGCCTGCCAATGAGCAGCACTGCCTTTGACATTCTCCCATTTTCTCTGACGTCTCTCCCATCTTCCAGAGGTCTTCTTCCCAGATGTTCCAGAAATGCAGTGCCTTCTGACTATCTGAAGCCTACCCATCAGGAAACCTTTCCAAGAACTGCTTAATGCTCTGAGTACTTATTTTTACATAAAATCCATTCCTCCTGCATTGTCGACCTCAGCCAGCTATTAGAGAAAAAGCTGACCACACTCATTCACACAGGGTGAGAATGATATATATTCTAGGAGGTATATACTTTTAAAGAGTATGTTTTTTAATCCATCAATTTCTAACTGGGTGGCATTTCAGTTGAATTTAACAAAACAAAATAAAATTTTTTCAAGCAATTACAGAAAAAGATATTTTTAACCAGGCCTGCTTCAGGGAGACAGAAAGGGAAGATGAAGGCCGACTATGCCGGGTGTTTACAAGTTGCCACGGGCCTGCGTTCCCGGCCTCCTCCTCCTACCCATTCCCTCCTCTCCTGGCTCCTCTCCAGTCCCAAGGACACCCGGGTTTCCTCTTCTCCCCACCCTGTGGGGATCTGCAGAACTGAGCTCAGCTGTTCTATCTTCTCAGTTTCCTCAGTAGGTACCCCCAAACTGAAACAGATCCGAGTCCCCATGTGTAGATCATCTGTTTTACTTTTTGTACAGATTTTTGGATCAACAGTATTGATTATAGACAGATATACAAACAATGAATTAGGGTTGAAAAGAGGTCACGATTACTCTGGTGGGGGCCCTAGAATGAGGGTGAAGCTCCTCCACTGCCTCACCTCCTCATGGGGCAAGATACTTGAGGAGCAGGACTGAGGCCTACAAAGAGCCTTTTCACCCTTCCTGATTTCCTAAGACAGCTGATGCTCAGTGAAGTGCTGGGAACCAGAACTTGTTCCAGAGACCCACATTCCCACAGTCTTTGGTATATGTTTATGTAAATACAGATATTCCATTGTTTTATTTTTTAATTATTTATTTGGCTGCACTGGATCTTATTAATAGCTGTGGCATGGAAACTCTCCGTTGAGCCATGTGGGATCTAGTTCCCTGACCAGGGATCGAACCCAGCTCCCTGCAATGGGAGTATGGAGTTCTAGCCACTGGACCACCAGGCAAGTTCCCACATTTCATTGTTATAAATCTTCACATATTAAAGACAATAAATGGCATTAAGAAAATAAATAAGGCTTTTCATTCATTAAACATTAGGTTTTCTGACTTTTCTAATTTGAACTCAGTCAAGCCTGAAGAGTTTGCTTTTCTGAATGGTATGGCGTGAGCAGCACAACTCAGATTTAGAGGACTACAAAATACATGATTAGGATAAGGAGAGGCCCCTGAAATAACTCGGGATCAGAGTCTATGAACGACATAAGGGCACCGAGTACCCTAAGATCTGTTTACCTTGAACACACTGGGAACCTGAAGCTTGGGTGATGGGACTCCAATCAAAAAATCAATAATCACCATTGTGAAGATAGTGAGGAAAACAGCAAAGTCACTCACCATGGAGCGGACCTGGCACGAAAAAGGATTGGAGATGTGTTACAGTAGATTAAACACAATAGAAAAGACTCGGGTATTGTAAAATGCTTAAACATGCTCAGAAGAATGATTTAATTTTATTGGTCAATTAATACAAGCATATTTAAACAACAGGACTATGTTAACATGCCCAAAATAATACCACCAAAGTGTGGGTATCATAAGGGAGAATGAATCCTCTGACAAATTCTACTGAGACCCACTCCAAACTCTGAGGAGTTCTGTTTAGAGAATCTGGGCCCAGCATTTAGGGAATAGCTCTGAGAACTCGGGATAAGATTTCCTGGGACCAAGAAGATCCAGCTGCACCCAGACCTCGCAGCAGCACCAACTCCTCTTTGCTCTCAGCCCCAACATCAAATCCATTCACAAGTCCTGTTGGCTCTGCTTTTAGCTCATGCCCACAATCAGACCCCTTCTCACCACCCCATAGCTCCCAACCAGATCAGAGGCACCGGCAGCTCTTGTCTCTGTAGCTGCAGCAGACTCCTAACCCTGCCTCTGTCCTTATGTAAAGCTGCTGGAATGAGCATTCAAAACACAAGTCAGATCATGTCACTCTTCTACCAAAACCCTGAAATGCCTCTTCATTTCATGGAGCTAAAAAGCCCAGAGACCTCCTTGGCCAGTGAGGCCCACACACATCTGATATCATTACTGCTCTGACCCAGGTCCTAATGCTCCCCAACTCACTCTGCCTGTCCCAGCCACACAGCCCTCCTTGCTGTTTCTTACTCACACCAGACTCTCCCACCTCAGGGCCTTCGCACTTGCTCATCCCTCTGCCTTAGCGGCTTTTCCTCCAGGTGACTCCATAGGCAGCTCCCTCCTTTACATCCACTCAAGTATCACAATTTCCACTTAATCGTCTCTCATGGTCACCACCCTCCACCCTAGTACCTCCTGTATGCCTTTTCCTACATTATTTTTCTTCAAAGCCCCTCATCACCATTTTGCCCCTAAGAGGACTGACTAACCGATTTTATAGTTTTGTAACTTTAATAAAACATAGTCCCCCTCAGTGTCTAGTGCCCACTGTATGCCCACCTTAATCTGAGCTTCCAACAAGACTGAGCCAGATATAACATCTGGCCAGATATACATGGCCACATGTAACATCACTGATACCTTAACCTGACTTTGCTTTCTTGTGAAACCTGAGGTTTCTAGCTCCCCTTCCCTGGTTTTTTTAGTTCTCCTCTGAATGTTACATAAATTCTCTGAACATGTAGCTGCCCTACCAAGAAGCCCATCCTGGGGCCCAGGGTCCTTCTCTCCTTTGAACTCCTGTGGCACTTATATCCCAGGATGGCATCCATCTAATGACTGCTATCTCCTATGGGCCTGGTTGTTCCATGGGTTTTCTCTTCCTATTGATGACAGGGACACACTCTCTCTCTCTCTCTCTCTATATATATATATATACACACACACATAAATTAGAGGATAATTACTTCACAACATAGGAAGGTTTCTGCCATACATCAACACAAATCTGCCACAGGTACACATATGTCCCCTCTCTCTCAAACTCCTATCCCACCCCCCTCCACATCCCACTCCTTTAGGCTGGCACAGAGCACCGGCTTTGAGTTCCCTGCATCATACAGCAAACTTCCACTGACTATCTATTTTACATATGGCAATGTGTATGTTTCAAGGCTATTCTCTCACATCATTCCACCCTCTCCTTTACCACTTTGTTCAAAAGTCTGTTCTTCATGTCTGTGTTGCCTTTGCTGCCCTGCAAGTAGGAATAAAACTACCATATAAGAAGCTAAAGGCAAAGGAGAAAAGGAAAGATATACCCATTTGAATGCAGAGTTCCAAAGAATAGCAAGGAGAGATAAGAAAGCCTTCCTAAGCGAACAATGCAAAAAAAAAAAAAAAAAGAAAGGAAAACAATAGAATGGAAAGACTAGAGATCTCTTCAAGAAAATTAGAGATACCAAGGGAACACTTCATACAAAGATGGTCACAATAAAGGACAGAAATGGTATGGACCTAACAGAGGCAGAAGATATTAAGAAGAGGTGGCAACAATACACAGAAGAACTGTACAAAAAAGCTCTTCATGACCCAGATAACCATGATGGTGTGATCACTCACCCAGAGCCAGACATCCTGGAATGTGAAGTCAAGTGGGCCTTAGGAAGCATCATTACAAACAAAGCTAGTGGAGGTGATGGAATTCCAGCTGAACTATTTCAAATCCTAAAAGATGATGCTATGAAAGTGTTGCACTCAATATACCAGCAAATTTGGAAAACTCAGCAGTGGCCACAGGGCTGAAAAAGGTCAGTTTTCATTCTAATCCCAAAGAAAGACAATGCCAAAGAATGTTCAGACTACCACACAATTGCACTCATCTCACACACTAGCAAAGTAATGCTCAAAATTCTTCAAGCCAGGCTTCAACAGCACATGAACCATGAACTTCCAGATGTTCAAGCTGGATTTAGAAAAGGCAGAGGAACCAGAGATCAAATTGCCAACATCTGTTGGATCACTGAAAAAGAAAGAGAGTTCCAGAAAAATATCTACTTCTGCTTTATTGATTGTGCCAAAGCTTTTGACTGTGTAGCTCACAACAAACTGTGGAAAATTCTTCAAGAGATGGGAATACCAGACCACCTGACCTGCCTCCTAAGAAATTTGTATGCAGGTCAAGAAGCAACAGTTAGAACCAAACATGGACAACAGACTGGTTCCAAACTGGGAAAGGAGTACGTCAAGGCTGTATATTACCACCCTGCTTATTTAACTTCTACACAAAGTACATCATGCAAAATGCCAGGCTTGAAGAAGCATAGGCTGGAATCAAGATGGCCAGGAGACGTATCAGTAACCTCAGATATGCATATGACACCACCCTTAAGGCAGAAAGTGAAGAAGAACTAAAAAGCCTGATGAAAGTGAAAGAGGAAAGTGAAAAAGCTGGCTTAAAAGTCAACATTCAAAAAACAAAGCTCATGGCATCCAGTTGCAAATAGATGGGGCAACAATGGAAACAATGGGAAACTTTATTTTTGGGCTCCAAAATCACTGCAGATGGTGACTGCAGTCATGAAATTAGAAGACGCTTGTTCCTTGGCAGAAAAAGCTATGACCAACCTAGACAGCATATGTACCCCAGTGTTCACTGCAGGACTATTTACAGCAGCTAGGACATGGCAGCAACCTAGATGTCCAGCAACAGATGAGTATATAAGGAAGTTGTGGTACACATACATAATAGAATATTACCCAGCTATAAAAAGGAATGCATTTGAGTCAGTTCTAAAAAGGTGGATGAACCTAGAGCTTATTACAGAGTGAAGTCAGAAAGAGAAAGATAAATATCATATATTAATGCATACATGAAAGAGATGGGAATACTAGACCACCTGATCTGCCTCTTGAGAAATTTGTATGCAGGTCAGGAAGCAACAGTTAGAACTGGACATGGAACAACAGACTGGTTCCAACTAGGAAAAGGAGTTCGTCAAGGCTGTATATTGTCACCCTGTTTATTTAACTTATATGCAGAGTACATCATGAGAAACACTGGACTGGAAGAAATAGAAGCTGGAATCAAGATTGCAGGGAGAAATATCAATCACCTCAGATATGCAGATGACACTACCCTTATGGCAGAAAGTGAAGAAGAACTCAAAAGCCTCTTGATGAAAGTGAAAGCGGAGAGTGAAAAAGTTGGCTTAAAGCTCAACATTCAGAAAACGAAGATCATGGCATCCGGTCCCACCACTTCATGGGAAATAGATGGGGAAACAGTGGAAACAGTGTCAGACTTTATTTTGGGGGGCTCCAAAATCACTGCAGATGGTCACTGCAGCCATGAAATTAAAAGACGCTTACTCCTTGGAAGGAAAGTTATGACCAACCTAGACAGCATATTCAAAAGCAGAGACATTATTTTGCCAACAAAGGTTCATCTAGTCAAGGCTATGAATTTTCCTGTGGTCATGTATGGATGTGAGAGTTGGACTGTGAAGAAGGCTGAGCGCCGAAGAATTGATGCTTTTGAACTGTGGTGTTGGAGAAGACTCTTGAGAGTCCCCTGGACTGCAAGGAGATCCAACCAGTCCATTCTGAAGGAGATCAGCCCTGGGATTTCTTTGGAAGGAATGATGCTAAAGCTGAAACTCCAGTACTTTGGCCACCTCATGTGAAGAGTTGACTCATTGGAAAGACTCTGATGCTGGGAGGGATTGGGGGCAGGAGGATGAGATGGCTGGATGGCATCACTGACTCAATGGATATGAGTCTCAGTGAACTCAGGGAGTTGGTGATGGACAGGGAGGCCTGGCGTGCTGCGATTCATGGGGTCACAAAGAGTCGGACACGACTGAGCGACTGAACTGAACTGAACTGAACTGAAAGTTACTATATAATTTTAAAATATATATGTCTGTGTCTCCTTTGCTGCTCTGCAAGTAAGATCATCAGTACCATCTTTCTAGAGTCCATCAGTTCAGTTCAGTTCAGTTCAGTCGCTCAGTCGTGTCCGACTCTTTGTGACCCCATGAATCGCAGCATAATTCACGTTTTACAGTTTATTATTTTGTAATTGAAGTATAGTTGATTTACAGTGTTTCAGGTGTACAACAAAGTGATTCAATTTCATATATATATTATTCTTCAGGGTCTTTTCCACTATACGTTAATTACAAGATACTGAGTAGAGTTCCCTATGCTATACAGCGGGTCGTCGTTTATCTATTTTATATATAGTAGTGTGTGTATCTGTTACAGAGACAACATTTTAAGCTTCTTTTGCATCCCCTATTTCACTTAAGCCAGGCTTGACTGAGCAAGTAGCAAGTAGCCAGTACACAACTGCCACCTGCTCATTGTATGTCCAGACCGGAAACAAATAAATAAATTATTTAGAAATTATTTATTTAAACAACTTATTTAGAAACAACAACTTATTTAGAACTGCAGCTTCCACCTACCCTTCATGCAGCTTCCCTTAACCACTGTGTAGACTCACTGACATCTGAGAATGTGTTGTTGTCCTGAATGTATACAAAGAAAATGTCTCATCAACTGAGACCCTCACCCATTCACACATCCTGCTTTGCATATCTAACTGATAAAAGCCTCACACACAGGAAAACCACCATTTCCTCCTGATCCTAGCTCCTCCTCAAAGCAAAGATACCTTTAGTCCCCCTATGCTTGGCCTCTAATTCCACCCCGCCCAAACCGGTCACAAAACAAACAATGCCATCTGTGTCAGGGAGAGGCAGTTGAGGCTTCAAATCATCAGGCAAACCAAGTCAGGAGCATTTTGGTTGCTGCAGTCAATGCGCCCAGTGATTTCACAAGCTATTACTAGTCATCCCCCAGAGGAGACTCTGGGGTCCCCTACACATCCCAGGCAGTCATCCCAATGCACTGTCTTCAAGTGCCAGTTTCAGCTACTACTCGCGACATACCCCAGCATTCTGGAAATGAGATGCAATTGAATAGGACGACCACCTTAAACTCACCGGACACTTTTCAATCAAAAATTCTTAGGTATTAACCGCTCATCCTACACCACACATCTATGAAAGAGGCTGCTGGACACAGGAAGAAGAGAAGGCCACGGCCTCCAGAATCAGGTCTCTGGAGCTCTGCACCTGTCGGTGTACTCCCAAGCAGCATGGAGGCTGAGAACGGTTCTGTGATATTTGAAGTCTAACACAAAAGAAATGCAAGAGTGTGCTACCTACTCTGGTTGGGAAATAGCGACTCGTCTTGAAAGTCTTCAAGGTGCTGGAAAGGATGAAGGTGGTGAAGAAGAGAATGCAGGACCAAAAGAGCACGTCAGGAGTATAGGGTCCATGGTGGCCACAGGCAGAGCCTGTGAACTCTCCGTGCATCTCCTGGCACTCCTGGAGGAATAGACATTCTGGGTGATGAAAGGCAGGCACGAGGGAGGAAACAGCTGCTGTCTCCTGACTGTCACTGTCATCCCAGGGTTGCTGGGACATGCAGGCTGCCTGTAGCCTCCACCTGCCCTCCATGCCGCTGTGGGCTCTCGTCTGCATTTTGGGTGACTGCTTACGGTCCTAACTAACACACTTTTGTAAAAGAAATCAGAACTGTCCTGAGCAAACACGAGGTTCTAGGATGGCCCCAGCTATTGCACTGTTTTTATTACAGAGGACTTCCAAACTTGAATGTTCTTCAAGCCCCCACAAAATCTGGATCTGAACCCTGATCCTCCCTGATTTCATTCCCACATATCCTCAGTGTAGGGTCACTGGGCAGGATGTGTGTGGGAAAGAGGTGCGAGGTCATCTTCCTTTCCCTTTGTGTACAAGAGACTCTGAAGGGAAAGGAAAGTCAGTTAAGAATTGTGTTCTAAAAAAACAAAACCAAAACGCTTGATTTCTATCAACACCAGAGTGTACTGAAGGGCTCCCCACTTCTACCTAGAAGGACCCCTGAAGCCCAGCGGCCACGAGGCTGAGCTGCCTGCAGCGCCCAGACTTACACTAACAGTCAGGTTGGCCCAGTGCACTTCTGTTGTCACGATGCTGTGGTCCTTCCAGTACTGCAAAGTGTGATTGTTCGGATTCTCTGGGAGGCTGCACCTGCAGCTGAGGGGAAAAGAAAACATTCCTGAGAGAAGTAGCCAAGTATTCAAGTGAATGTTCTGAGCCATGACAGGGCCAAAGGCATTGCCAAAGCCCGTGCTATTTCTCCTTTGCCCACTTCAGATCCTTGAGGTTGGTCCTATTCATTGAGATCCAACGATACCCTGATTTTTCAGTCAGTCATTACTAAAATTGGGCTCAAATCAGCATGTGGGTCTTCAGATACTGTGCTGACGAGTTAGGCATCTGATGTGGTAGTTCCCTTGCTTAGTTTCTATCTCTTGGGCTCTTCCTACAAAATACATTCTACATAGCAAGGAGGACCGGATACCCCCATTCAGCTCTCAATAGCCTCCCCAAGCCAAAATATTTGGTACCTTAAACCCCTATCACATTCTTGCTCTAAAGTCAGAGCCTCCTGGAATCATGGTGGAAACTACAACATTCTCCCTGGTAATATCCACTCTCCTGGTCATTCCCTGGCTTCCCCAGGCCTCGTCTTGCATCCAAACCAGAGCAGACCAGACCTGTCCCTGGCCACCATGTTGCTTCCCAGTCCCAGCATGCTTCACGCCTGTACTGGCTCCCAGTATACTCAACTGACATGGCCATTCCCAGCAACTTGGTTTCACCTCTGATTCTGCCAAGCACACCTTCTAAGGATGTAGCGTGACAGGATTAAAATTCAAAAAGATCTCAATAGGTAATAACAATAGAAGGAAATCAACAAAACAAAAACAGAGAAAGCATAAAATACTATTTTTATGTATTAAAAAAAAATCAGTTCCAAACTTGGAAACAACAAAAATGTTCTTCAGGAGGTGAATGTATGTACGGTAGTACATCTAGACAATGGACTATTATTCGGTGCTAAAATGAAATGAGCTACCAAGCCATGAGAAGACAAAGAAGACATTTAAGCGCATATTATGAAGTGAATTAAGCCAATCTGAAAAGCCTATGCACTGTATGATTACAACTATATGACACAGTAGGAAAGGCAAAACTATGGAGTAAGAAGATGAATGGTTGCCAGAGGTCAGGGTGAGGGGGAGGGATGACCAGGTTGGGCACAGAGGATTTTTAGGGCAGAGAAACTATTGAGTAGGATGCTATAACGGCAGATATGTCACTCTACGTGTGTCAAAACCCATAGAACATGCAATTCCAAGAGTGAACCCTAATGTAATCTCTGCATTATGGGTAATCATGATGTGTCACTGACTGCAACAAACATGTCACTCTGGTGATGGATGCTGATAGTGGGGGAGACTGCATGGTGGGGGCCAGGAGGTATATGAGAATTGTCTGTACTTTGTGCTCAATTCTGCTGTTATCCTAAAATTTGCTCTCAAAAAATTAACTCTACTTAAAAAATCAGTTACACACCTATTACCATAAAATCACTTAAAGAATTGGGGAGTTCTAGCTTTATAACGGGCTTCCCTGGTGGTTCGGATGTAAAGAATCTGCCTGCAATATGAATCAACAGTGGAATGCAACTGAAATGTTAAAAAAAAAATACCACTTTGGCGCTTCCCTGGTGACTCAGTGGTAAAGAATTGCCTGCCAATGTAGGAGACACCGGTTCAGTCCCTCATCCGGGAAGATCCCACATGCCGTGGCTCAACTAAGCCTGTGCACCACAACCATCGACCCTGTGCTCTAGAGCCCAGGAACCACAATCCCGAGCCTGTGTGCCGCAGCTACTGAAGCCCGCTCAGACTGGAGCCTGTGCTCCGTAAGAGAAGCCACCACAACGGGAAGCCTGCACACCACATCGAGAGTAACCCCAGGCCTCCGCAACTGGAGAAAGCCCGAGCAGCAACGAAGACCCAGACAGCCAAAAAGAAATAAAATTCGTTTTTAAAGAAAATACTGTCTTGAGCTTTATTAACAAAGAATTTCAGTATCCAAATCCAAAGTCTACAAAATCCAGAGCTGGTCGCTTTTGCCTGTCTTCTCCCACTTGGACATAAACTCATGAGGGTAGAACTTTTGTCTGTCATGTTCACTGCTATGTTTCCAGGGTCTAAACAGTGCTGGGCCCATAGTAGGTGCTCAATGAATATTTGTTAAATGAATAAATGAATGATTAAAAAAGGTCAAAGAATGAACCTTCCTCCAATGCCAATCAGAAATCCACTAGGTTTCAAAGATTATATTCCCTGATGGTGACTATTTTGTAATAAAATAATTTTAAATTCTAATACATATTTAAGGAGTTATTTTTAAAGTGTGAATAAAGGGATAGCTAGAATCTAGAAAAGTGTATCGAGGCTGGCTGGCAGGCATCTCCACACAGTGCGCCTTCTGCTCAGGCAGTCTCAGACTGATACTGTTCACTTCACAACCAGACCTTCCACATCAGAATGGGACAACCAGAACAGAGGGAACTTGATGTACAAAGCTAAAGGACAGGGAGAATTCTCTTTAGTCATAATTCAGAGAACACCATTCCTGAGAAGAAATGTTTACAGGACCAGACTCTCCTAGAAGGATGAAGACACAGTGAAACTGTCTTTTTTTCAACTTAGCCAAACTATTTTGAATAAGTGAAAAAAAAAAGTTGAAATCTAGGTAAGTAAGTAGATTTTTTTTTATGGTGTTAGTTCTAGAAAGTCATGTAGGTCTTAAGAGAACCACTCAACTTTAGCTTCTTCAGCATTATTGTTTGTGGCATAGACTTGGATCACTATGATGCTGAATGGCCTGCCCTGGAAATGAACCAAGATCATTCTGTCATTTTTGAGTTTGCATCCAAGTACTGCATTTCAGACTCTTTCATTGATTATGATGGCTACTCCATTTATTCTAAGGGATTCTTGCCCACAGTAGTAGATATAATGGTCATCTCAGTTAATTCACTCATTCCTGTCCATTTTAGCTCACTGATTCTAAGATAGCGATTTTCACTCTTGCCATCTCCGGCTTAACCACACAACCAATTTGCCTTGATTCATGGACCTAATATTCCAGGTCCCTATGCAATATTGTTCTTTATAGGATCAGACTTTACTTTCACCATCAGACATATCCACAACTGAGTGTTGTTTTTTGCTTTGCCCCAGCTACATCATTCTGTCTGGAGTTATTAGTAAATGCCATCCACTCTTCTCCAGTAGCATATTGGACACCTTCTGACCTGGAGGGGCTCATTTTCCAGTGTCATATCTTTTTGTTTTCATACTGCTCATGGGGTTCTCGTGGCAAGAATACTGGAGTGTCCTTTTCATCATAGGGGATTGGAATACAAAAGAGAAAGTCAAGAGATACCTGGAGTTACAGGCAAGTTTGGCCTTGGAGTACAAAATGAAACAGGGTGAAGGCTAATAGAGTTATGTCAAGAGAACACACTGGACATAGCAAACACAAGAGAAAGTCAAGAGATACCTGGAGTTACAGGCAAGTTTGGCCTTGGAGTACAAAATGAAACAGGGTGAAGGCTAATAGAGTTATGTCAAGAGAACACACTGGACATAGCAAACACTCTCTTTCCAACAACACAAGAGGTGACTCAACACATGGACATCACCAGATGGTCAATACTGAAATCAGAATTATTATACTCTTTGCCGTGAGAGATGGAGAAGCTCTATACAGTCAGTAAAAACAAGACCTGGAGCTGAATGTGGCTCAGATCATTAGCTTCTTATTGTAAAATTCAGTCTTATATTGAATAAAGTAGGGAAAAATACTAGGCCATTCAGGTATGATCTGAATCAAATCCCTTATGATTATACAATGGAGGTGATAAATAGATTCAAGGGATTAGATCCGGTAGACAGAGTGCCTGAAGAACCAAGGACAGAGGTTGGTAACACTGTACAGGAGGCAGTGACCAAAAGCATCCTAAAGAGGAATGCAAGAAGGCAAAGTGGTTGTGTGAGGAGGCTTTACAAACAGCTGAGGAAAGAAGAGAAGGAAAAAGCAAGGGAGAAAGGGAACGATATATCCAACTGAATGCAGAATTCCAGAGAATACCAAGGAGAGATAAAAAGCCTTCTTAAACAGTGCAAAAAAAGAGAGGAAAATAATAGAGTGGAAAGACTAGAGATCTCTTCAAGAAAACTGGAGATATCAAGGGAATATTTCAGGCAAGGATGTGCACTATAATGGACAGAAAAAGTAAGGACCTAACAGAAGCAAAAGAGATTAAGAAGAGGTGGCAAGAAAACACAGAACTGTATAAAAAAAGGTCTTAATGACCAGGATAACAACGATGATGTGGGCACTCACATAGAGCCAGACATCCTGGAGTGTGAAGTCAAGTGGGCCTTAGGGAGCATTACTACAAAGAAAGCTAGTAGAGTGATGAAACTCCAGTTGAGTTATTTCAAATCCTAAAAGATGATGCTGTTAAAGTACTGCACTCAATATGTCAGGAAATTTGGAAAACCCAGCAGTGGCCACAGGACTGGAAAAGGTCAGTTTTAATCCCAGTCCCAAAGAAGGGCAGTGCCAAAGAAAGTGTCCAGTTCAAACTACTGGACAATTGCCCTCATTTTGCAAGTTAGTAAAGTTATACTCAAAAATCCTTCAAGTTAGGCTTCAACAGTACATGAACTGAGAACTTCCAGATGTACAAGCTGGGTTTAGAAAAGGCAGAGGAACCAGAGATCAAACTGCCAACGTTTACTGAACCGTGGAGAAAGCAAAGGAATTCCAGAAAAGCATCTACTTGCTTCACTGACTATGTGAAAGCCCTTGACTATGTGGATCACGACAAACTGGAAAATTTTTGAAGAGATGGGAATAGCAGACCACCTTACCTGTCTCCTGAGTAAACTGTGAGTCAAGAAGCAACAGTTAGAACCTTACATGGAACAACTAACTAGTTCCCAGTTGGGAAAGGAGTACATCAAGGCTATATGTGACCCTGCTTATTTAACTTCTATGCAGAGTACATCATGCAAAATGCTGGGCTGGATGAATCATAAGCTGGAATCAAGACTGCCAGGAGAAATATTAACAACCTCATATATGCATACAATACCACTCTAATGGCAAAAAGTGAAGAGGAACTAAAGAGCTTCTTGATGAAAGTAAAAAAGCTGGCTTAAAACTCAACATTCAGAAAATGAAGATCCAGTCCCACCATTTCATGGCAAATAGGGAAAAAGTGGAAGCAGTGACAGACTTTATTTTCTTGGGTTCCAAGATCACTGCAGATGGTGACTGCAAACCATGAAATTAAAAAGATGCTTGCTCCTTGGAAGGAAAGCTATGACAAACCCAAAGACACCATTTTGCTGACAAAGGTCCGTATAGTCAAAGTTATGGTTTTTCCAGTAGTCATGTACAGACATGAGAGTTGGACCTTAAAGAAGACTGAGCGCTGAAGAATTGATGCTTTCAAATTGTGGTGCTGGAGAAGACTCTTAAGAGTCCCTTGGACAGTAAGGAGATGAAACCAGTCAATCCTAAAGGAAATCAATCCTGAATATTCATTAGAAGGACTGATGCTGATACTGAAGCTCCAATATTTTGGCCATCTGATGCGAAGAGCTGACTCACTGGAAAAGACCCTAATGTTCGGAAAGACTGAAGGCAGGAGGAGAAGGTGCGACAGAGGATGAGATTGTTAGGTAGCATCACTGCCTCAGTGGACATGAATTTGAGCAAATTCTGGGACATAGTGGAGGACATGGGAGCCTGGCATGCTGCAGTCCATGGGGCTGCAAAGAGTTGGATACAACTTGGCAACTGAACAACAAAGTAGATTTCTAGACCTTTTGGATACAGAGTAAGAGACCTATGGATCTATAAGGAATTATTAATATTTTCTACCTAATGATTCCTAAGAGTAGCCTATATATACTCTCAGAGAATGTGATGTGGTCCAAAGCCTCACAAGTTTTTGCAAAAAGAAGTTCTTCCCAACAACTAACTTGAATTCTCCTTGCTACACTTGCAGTCTATTTTTTTTATTTAAATTTATTTATTTTAATTAGAGGCTAATTACTTTACAATTACTTTGTATTGCAGTCTATTTTTGTCTCAGTGCCTGGACCCAAAAGACATACTCTGGAAAGCATTTCTCAAGTCTTCTCTGATTCTTACTCTTAATCTATCTTCCCCATCATTATCTTAAAAAAATTTTATGTGGGCAATTTTTAAAGTCTTTGTTGAATTTATTACAATATTCTTGTCTTTTATGTTTTGGATTTTTGGCTGCGAGGTATGTGGGATCTTAGCTCCCTGGCCAGGGATTGAACCCACACCCTGCGCTTTGGAAGGTGGAGTTTTTACCAATGGTCCACCGGGGAGGTTCCCCCATCATCACTTTTGACTGTTCTCCTCTGGCAGACCAAGCTCTGTTTCCCAGAGGGCCAACACACTTCTTTAACAGAAGCTACAAGCACTGCATGGCATGCTGCCTCAGCCATTATACTCAGGCCCTTCACTTTATTTTTTTAAAAATAAAAGAAGCAGAAGCATACTCACTAATACAGGCTAAGGTGGTCCAGCTGGCTATGCATGTGGATGGGGTAGGTCTCTGCCAGGTGAATCAGCTTTTCTATTGCTTCATAGATGAAAATAATGCAAATCAGGGAGGCAAACGCTTCTTCAGTGAAGCGAGTAATGTAGCAGACAAGGGAACTGGCATCAGTTGCCACAAGGACAATACACAGGAAGGCAGTCCACAGTCCAATACAAGCTCGCAGGGAGAGGTATGAGAGAGCGTAGTCTCTGAAACAAGACCAAAGTTCATCAAAAGTCAGTGAATGGCGTTACATTCTGACCCCCTGCATTACAGGCAAGGCTCAGAAATGTGGTTAATTCATCTGCTACTGTCAGTTCCAGTACTGCAAGCTAATTTGTCCCTAATTCTGACTGCACTGCACTCCTGAAGGCTGTCCTGGGACCGTTGTGACAAAGATCTGCTTCACAGGCAGTATTTCCCACAGCAAGGACGGGGCAGCGGAGGAGGAGCAAACTGCCCACAGCCCACTTCTCCACCCTGCCCCACATGGTTAAGGTCATCTCCCTGCAGCTAAGGCGGAAGGGCTGGCCGCGCACCACGCGCTCCTACTTCTCATACACAATGCAAGAAGGATTTACAGGAAAACGAGCGCATGCTGACTCCCCACCAACAATCAGGATATAAAGGGGGAGTATTAACTCATTAAAAATTGACTGGAACAGACTTAGAGATGTCAAAAGCAAACTTACGGCTACCTAAGGGGAATCATGAAGAGGGAGAGATAAATCAGGAGTTTGGGATGAACATACACACATTACTATATATATATATATATATATATATATATATATATATTTTACATATATATATATATAAAACAGATAACCAACAAGGACCTACTATACAGCACAGGGAACTCTACTCAATATTCCATGATAACCTATATAAGAAAAGAAACTGAAAAAGAATGAATATAGGTATATGTATAACTGAATCACTTGCTTACAACTGTAACACAATATTGTAATTCTACTACACTCCAATTTAAAATTTTAAAAAATCCATACAATTAAAAAATTAAATTTTTTAAAAAGAAAAATTGACTAGAAAAGGAAATTGAGTTTTCATTTGGAAACTTTCATTAGGAGTTTGGATTAGCTAGGGAAAGTGCTTTTAAAGATAGAAAGTCAAAAGTTGAGGGACATTAACAAAGCTCTTCAGGCCAGGAGATCTGCTATTTTAGGTATGGTCCTACCTGGGGGCAGGGTGACAGACCACAGGATGCTTTTGCCTGCTTACACTCTAGTAGGACCCTAACATTCAAACCTAATAGCAAACTAACACATCCAGATAGAGTTTTCAGAAAACCAAATATCTTACTTGCAGAATTTGAACAAAATCTTTTCAAACACAAGCACTGGCCCAGTGCTTCCCAGGATGGTGAGAGCCTGGCCGGCAAACAAGGAATAGGCGATCCCAGTCATGGAGGCTCCAAACAAGGATTCAATCGCACTCTACAGAGGGAAAAAAATCATCACTGAGCCCACAGCCCATCTGAAGTGAGTGACACAGGCTTACATACATTCCTAACTTAGCTCTCCAAGGCACCTGACAAGCCACTTGTTTGTATTTTGTCTCAGCAAGAGTGATGTGTACATAGTCTAATCCTCTTGTAAATGGATACTGCTTCAATAATTTAAGTCCCCAAATCTATCTACATATGACCCCTTAACAAGTCTACTATGCACAACTCAATTCATTATTTATAAATATACATAGAAAACACAATGATACCATTCACATTATGGGTTGTCATACAGAGTCACCTTAAATCTTATTTTCAGATGACATCAATATATAATTTTATATCCTTGGAGCAACAGGCAATACAACAGGGCAATCAGCTATCTAAATTGATATGCAGGCAGAAGAGGGTCTGTTCTAAAGGGAGAGCGGTGTTGCTCGTTGGCATGAAGTCAGAAGACTATGTAATTCAGCAGGAAGAAACCAATCTCTTCAGTCCATGCCCAGGGAATTTTCCTCCCAGAAGACTTGGCTACCTTCATATTTTTACTCTCATTTGGGACCATTAGAAGTGGCAAAGTTCTTACTATGCGCCCCTCGGTGGCTTCTCCAAGCAATCCCCCAAAGGTGATGACGGGTGACATGCAGGCACAGTACAGGAACAGAAAGGAGGCCAAACACTGTAAGCTGAGGGCATCCCGGTAGTCGCTCCAGTACCAGGGGGCCTTCCGCTTGATGTCCAGAACCAAGCCCCCAAAAAGCCTGCAGAAACACGGCAGACAGGTGTCTAATGCAGTCCTTCTCCCACTAAAGCAAGTCAACAGAGCACATTCCAAAGCACTTCAAATGCGCTCTGTATGGAGGTTAATATTTGGCTTCAATGTGACCCCAAGCACAAGAGATCTCTCTGGGGCAGCATGGATTCTGGCCATGTTCCAACATGGATTCTATTTGCAATCAAAGGCATGAATTTGAATGATTATTCCAAGCATAAAAATAATTAATTTGCTATGCATAACACCCATTCAATAAAAAGTTTCCAAAATTTAACATGAAATGAAGTATTAGCTTCAAACTTCAAATTATGAGCCGTTAGGAAGCAATGAACAAAACTATCATGGTATTAAAACTGTTAGTTTTATTATATGTTTTCTAGATAAAAAGCCCCTACCACATGTATATTCTTACTCTGAACTACCCACCTTACTTGAGAAATCAGCATAATCATTCATGCAGTTGCCAAGTAGTAACAGATACTTCATGCCAAGCACTGTGCCAGGTGCTGGAGACACAACAGTAGCAAGGCAAACACAGCCCTTTGTCTCTAGGGTGAACAGTCTGGCACAGGGGACAGACAGTGTTGTGAGGGTGCCATGGCCGCAAAGAACAGGGAGGGCATCTCAGCTGGGACTCAAGAATGGACCAAGAGTACCAGATGAGGCAGAGGGGCTGGCGTGGATGACGCCTAGAGGTGAGAGCGCTTGGCATGTTCAAGGTGCTGAACGAGTTATGACTGGATAAGGCAATGTGAGGGGTAATATCAATAGACAAGGCTAGAGATGTTGGAAAAGCTAAGTCACAAAAGGCCTTATAAAAAGGAATCAGAAATTTATCCCAACAGTGTGTCAAGCAGTGAAGGACTTTAAACAGGGAAGCAGCATAAGTAAGCAGGCATTCTGAAAGGATCACTCCGGTGAGAGTGTCATGAATGGAACATGGAGCAAGGCTGGAGGCCATGTGTTGGAAAGAGAATCAGGTGCCAATTAGGAGGCAGAATCAACAGGACTTGGTGGCAGGACTTCAAGATCCCTCTCCACTTCCCAAGGACGAGAAAGATCAAGAGTGAGATGTCCTACACCAAGAAGGAGGAGTATGTCCAGACAGGGGCAATTTTTAAAGAGTGGAGTCATTGAAGAGAGTCATTCAGCATTCTACAGGGCAAATTACCTACTTTCTTCTACACATGAATAGCATAGAAAAAAAAAAACAAAACAAAAAGAGGAGGAGGCCTGTTATAGAATGGGAACATAATAATGCAATGCAAACCTCCATTGGATCCTGTGTCAAACAAACTTTAAAAGAATGTTGCCATGACAATCACAGAAAGGTGAATATGGACTAAGCATGAGACAATGTAAAGAACTATTGTTAATTTTATTAGATTTCATAATGGAAGATAGCTGTTTTTTAAAATGTCCTTATCGAACAGAGATACCTGCTCAAGTAGTTACAGGTGAAATGACATGTAACTGGTGATTTGGCTTAGAATAATCTAGAAAACATAAAAATAAAACAATTAGGTAGTGAAGAAATAGATAAAACAAGATTGGCAAAATGTTGGTAACTATTGATGGGCACATGGGTGTTCATTACAGTGTCCTCTCTTGTTTATGTTTGAAATGTTCTATACTAAAAACTAAAAGACACCAGTCTACTCTCTCATGAAAGGAGGCTTAGCTAGCTCTTTATTTTTCTGTGCTCAGGAGCCTAGAGGTGTCCTGTGAGGCCTGGGATCTGTATGCCAGAGGAGAAGGCCGGGCCAGCTCTCCTTCTCCATTCAAAAGCTCCCTCTCTTGTGGGATGAACTGAGAGAGTAGCTTTGACATATACCTACTACCGTGTGTAAAACAGACAGCTAGTGGGAAGCTACTGTATAGCACAGGGAGCTTAGTTTGGTGCTCTGTGATGACCTAGAAGGGTAGAATGGTGGGGGGAAGGGAGGCTCAAAAGGGAGGGAACACATGTATACATGTAGCTGATTCATAGGTGCTGTACAACAGAAACTAATGCAACATTGTAAAGCAATTACACTCCAATTTAAAGCAAAATAAAAGCTCCCTCTCTCATTTAGCCAGGTCAAATGGGTACGCAGATGGACACAGGGCACACACTCTTTTATCTGACCCACTTGCTCTTCTGGTTTGCAGGGCACAGTTGAGATTTACTCTTCCTCAACCTACAGTGGTAACATCACAGTCTGCGCCTGCGTTTAGAGGAGAGAGGCAAAGTCAGCCTTGTGACCTGCTTTGGCTTTAGCCTGTCTGGCCGGCCTCGCTGAGGTAAGGAGCTATCTACAGGGTCTAACCGAGAGCATGGGAGTTCCACCTCAGGGTCTGGGACCCAGGTTACAGTTTGTAATGAAATGTCACTTGGTCTTGCTTTCCCCTCTGAGGAGATAGCCCCTCAAGGACCTTATGAGCAGCCGCAATTAATCCGGGGCAACATTCAAGATTTTCCAGGTCCTTAGCCAACATAGCATTACCTCCCAAACACCAAAGACCTTCCTCTGAAGGATATTATTCTGGGAGAATAACCTTCTGCAGCAGTGAGCCTCACCCTACGATGCTGCCATGATTGGTTCTCCTGGATGCACGAGGCTCATTATTCAGGAGGAGTGTCTATGAGTAACAGGCAAAAGATTTATGTAAAATGGATTTATAAGAAGCCATAGAAAGGAAGGATATCTGTCTGCCTAGCAGTGATTGAAAGGGAAGAGAAAAGATCTGAGGCTCCTATTGATGGTATAACATAAATTAAAATGATTTCAAATCCTGTTTTGGAATCTGCCTCATTCCCCACTCATACAGACCCTAATCGAGTTATCTGGCACAGACAATAATCACACATGGATGCTTTCCTTCACATATTTGAGACTTCCTTTCCCTTTCAATACTATCCTTGATGTTCAAGTTTGGGGTGGCAGGAGGCACACAGGGCCACAAATTTAAGCTTGAAGCCAGAAAGGACTTACCTGTGGGGAGGGCCACTAGGCTCTAGAGCACCAATTAGGAAGCCCTCTGGGGAGGGTTTTAGGGACAGGCCAGCAAGGTTTTAGGGACAGGCCAGCCATCCAATTGTCTGCTGTGCCTGGGAAGAAACCTATTTCAAGTGGGGCTGGGACCATTGAGATAGTAATTCCCAATTCTTTTCTTCATCAACCCTTCCCCAATGGCTTCTCCAACGAGGTATACCAATGAACTTGGGAAAACCCCTCAGCAGAGCATCCTCGGTGCTGTAAAGCTTCTGGCCTAGGAACTCAAGTCAGACTTTGCTCTTCGCTCTGCATGGGAATGCCTCGGCATCATGACCTATCGTCAACATCAGGGAGGCCCAAGACACTGTCTTGGCCCTGGCTTGGGAGGTCAGATCACACACAGCTCAGACTGTTCTCAACTTTGCCTCCTCTCCCACCTTCTTAGAGCCTGTACTACCATATCTTAAGTACCTCTCCATCCAACTAGGATGGCATCCCCAGGTTGTGCACCACCCCAAAGAAACACAGCTAAAGGTACAAAGAATACAGAGTCCAGCTTAATATAGTTTTAGTCTGTGAAGTCCAGGAAGGTCCAGAAAACTCTAGGATGTCCATCTGTAGAGGAAGGTTCATATTCACCCCTACATACTTTGAGACTGGGAAAGGAGCCAGAGTTGGCGTGAACTGTGAACTGTGATCCCCGATTCGAGCTGAAAAAGCTACAAGAAGAAAGTTATGTGTCTTGAGGTCTTTTCCTAAGGGCTCTGAGGGAAACTTCTGGAACTCAGAAAGAGGCACACCAAATAGAGTGAGGCTCTGAGTTTCGATGACCCTTCCTTTCAGCTTTGTCAATTCCAGCAGTTCCTCACTCAGCATTATGGAAGAATGTCCTCAAGCCCCATTTGAACTTGTGAGTAAAGGTACTGGGGGCTGGTGATTAAGTGTGTGATGGTCCTGGCTATATGGGTTTTTCTTTGGGGATGTCAGGCACCATTTCCCAGATTCTGTATCAGGTCTAGATATAGATCCAATCTAATGGGCTCCCAAACCCCCATGTGGAATTGATTGTAAGTGACCCTCCTCTAAAAAAGCATGGAACTCTAGTTTATTCTCTTTTTGAAACCAAAAGAAAGCTGAGCTCTCATCTCTGCAAAGATCATGTGTTTCAAGGAAAGTTGTTGGCCTCATTTCTACTACTTTCAAACTCTCAGTCCTGAGTTGTGAATACCCTTTGTATTCAAAAGGATAAATCATAGCTTTGAAATTCTATCAAATCCATACCCAAGACTCTTCCCCTTAAAAAAGCACCACCTCCTTTAAGATAGTCTCAATCCTGGAAACTAGTCTAAAGACAAATGTGTCCTTTGAAATGCTTCTCAATACCAGGACTCTTCTGCCACAACTCAGACCTCCTCCAACTTTAAAGAAAATATGAACTTTACTCCTGGAACTTGATCTCTCTTTTCAGCGATCCTTTCCATCAAAGGGCTCCTCCTTTCCTCCAGTAATCCCTCCCAGAGCCCAGTTATCCTTCCGCCCTCAAATACATTCCTCCAGCCAGGATGAATTCTCCCTATCAACACTGCTAGTTAAATGCTATTCTGTTGGCTTCTCGTCTCCTCTCCTGTCTGTCCCTGAATTTCCAAGAGTGGAAAAATTAACACTCTCTGCAATTCAAAAAAAGAAACAAATGTTGGGTTTCCATTGGATAGAGTACTGAAGATAAATAAATAAGGAAAGCAAATTCAAGGAAGGAAGGAAAAAATAGGTGAAAACCCTAGAGTAGACATTCAACTCCTTTCCATCATCTGAGTCCTGTGTGAGAATCTCTGCCCAGTAGACCCTCTTAGACACAAGCACAACTCACAATGCCAGAACCATAGTCCCAGCCTTCTCCCACAATGTGAGGGACACCTCTGGATGCCACTCCAACCCCAAATCTCATTCTCTTTTACTACCTTCCTACCTGGAATTTAAAATTTCCCAGCCTGGGGACCCTCTTTCCTCATCTACCACAGAGAACCTCCTCATTGGACATCTGTCCTTAAAATCTGGGCCCAGAAGAGTAAGTTGCCTATTCTCAGACACACCTAAAATAGTACTTATTTCCCTCCCCCAAGGGGTTTCTTAACTTAAAATAACCATTTAATATTTATCCATGTCTTAACTTAAAATAACCATTTAATATTTATGCATGCCAGGTCCACTTGTGGTAAAGAACAGTCATCATTCTAATAGTCATTTGTCAGAGAATAATTGGGTATCCACTCTATGCAGGGCACTGAACTGGGTGTTAGGAATATAATGGGGTCCCCACCCTTAGGGAGCAAACCCTTCTGGCAGGAAAGACATCAAATCAAGAAAAAATAATAAAAGATGACCAGGGCTATAACAGGGGACTGGGCTGAGGGTAGTAGCTGGGCAGGGGACAGGGCTCCAAGCTGTGATATCACACAGCAGGAATAACCTAAGCTCTTCTAAACAGTGTCTTGGAAGACTCTCCAAAGGGACACCTAAGCTGAATCAAAGGACAAGAAGCAGTTAGCCTGGAAATGAAGAGGTGGAGGAATGTTCAAATCAGGGGGAACACTGTGTGGGAAGGATAGGAGGTGAGACAGAACCTGGTAGGTGGTTTGAGAAACTTGAATGAATGATACAGTATTTGATAGAATTGTAACACTTATTGTCAGTGGTCCCATTTCCAGCCAATAAAGATACTATAGAGAAGAAGGCTGAAAGGAAAGATGACTCATTTCTTTATACAGCTTCTGTCCAGTAAGCAGTATTAGCTGTGAAATATTCCAGAACTTACCGCCCGGTGCGCTGAAGCTCTGGCCCGCTGTGGCCCCCATGTGGCTCCGGTTCTATGTGGCAAACGTTTCCATTTGGAACTCCAGGCATTTTCCTTTTCTCCTTTTAACAGAGGACCACACATTAGCAAAGTCAACCACCTATTCTGTCTTTCCTACTATGGCGGAGGTAGGTGGGGTGGGAGGGTGGGAGATAGCGGGAGTCAGGGTAGCATGAGAGAATCCAAAAGCAGCCCCCAAAACACCCAAGTGTTTCTTATAGCTTTCGGATGCATTTACTGATTTGGGACAGTTTATTGACTTTCCTAAAAAACACAAAAGACAACAAATAATTTCTCTTCCTCTCCACTGGTACCTGACTCCTCTGTCTTGTCCAGAAACAGAAACATGAAGGCTTTGGCATCAGATATGACCTGAGTTCAAGTTGCAAATCTGTCTTGAAGACAGTATTTTTATTCCTCATTTGTTAAATAAAGAATAACAACACCTACTTGGAGATGTTGCTGAGAGATTTAATTAGCATATGTAAAGCACCTGGCCCAGGGACCAGTGTACTGTAGAAGTTTTCTTCCATCTTTAACCTCTCAAAAAAAAAGCATGGGGAACTCTATTTGCACTCTCTATGCACTGCTGCTGCAGCTGCTAAGTCGCTTCAGTCGTGTCCGACTCTGTGTGACCCCATAGACGGCAGCCCACCAGGCTCCCCCGTCCCTGGGATTCTCCAGGCAAGAACACTGGAGTGGGTTGCCATCTCCTTCTCCAATGCAGGAAAGTGAAAAGTGAAAGTGAAGTCACTCAGTCGTGTCCGACTCTTAACGACCCCATGGACTGCAGCCTACCAGGCTCCTCCGTCCATGGAATTTTCCAGGCAAGGGTACTGGAGTGGGGTGCCATTGCCTTCTCCGCTCTATGCACTGAGCTCTTCTCATTTAGTGGCTTCATTCTTAATAGACTCCCAAGAAATGTCCCCTCCTCTCCTCTCTGCCATTTCACACCAATCCTCCAAAAGTTGGCTTAAAATTCATCCCAGGGTAATCCTGGCCAATCGATGGTACTGCATATTCATATTTTATTACTCTTCTGACATTCTAGGCACCCTGCAACAGAACCACGTCTCAGTTTATTTGGCATACACCAACATGGTCTTTGCTGTGTCCATGGTGGGCCCTCAGTAAGTGACACTAAGCCACCACCGGCTCATGTGCATACATTACCTGGGAAGGGACATTTTTGGGTGGCTCAATTCGAATGGAGGGGTCCCACTCCCCTGGAGGAAGCACCGTCACCTGGTCTAGGAACTCATCAATCCCTGCCAGGAGGTCATCTCGCTCTTTTGCCTTATAAGCCACATCATGAAAAATCTAAGAGAAGAAAAAATCCTCAGGAAAGCTGAAAGTCACTTGACTTAAACAATAACCAATGGATATGGTAAAAGATGGATAAAACCTCTTGGTTTTTATCTTTGTCTAGGGGCTCTGAAATGTAGATAAGTTTAGCACTTAAAGAATTACAGGGATAAAAGAGTTTTAAAAATGAATCTAAAGATGAGTCAAAAAAAACTAAATATATGTCTATTAGTATAGAAAGAGATAAGACATGACTCTAAAGTTTTGTAATTCTGTTATCTCCTCAAAGAATGGAACAAAAGCCAAGATGCATGAGGAATTTTCCTGATCATGATGGGTGGAAAAACTGGATGGAATTACTAATAATGGTCCTCCATGAAATATGTCTTCCAACCATAGACGGCTGATAAAACACAGCCCCATCTCCCTTTGCCTCTAAGACGTATATCTTTTCAAGGCCCTACTTTGCAACTAACTTGAGCAGCACAGTCCTCACCAGGGATGCAGCAGGGGCAGCCGAAATGTCTAGTAACTCTAGTACATTCACATGACAATGCCCAAGAGCATCCCCCTGATGAGCTGGTCTCATTTACAGCTCATTTACGTGAAATGGGAGTGAGGTTTCTTTATGTAAATAGCTTGGGTATACTTCATTAACTATTTTCTCTAGAAAGTTAAGTCAGCCTTAATATCTTTCCCACTTGGTATCCTAGTTGGCAATAGTTTTCCCAGAAAAAGATTTCTCTGCATCCTTGATTATTCCAAAAGGGAGAGATGACAGAGGAAGAAAAATCCAAGAGGCCTTGGTCCTCAAAAACATGACCTGCATTGCTTCTCAGCAATAATTATTTTACCCCCAACAACTAGCACAATGCCTGGCACAGAGTAAACACTCAATAAATATTTATGAGATGAACACTTGAAAAGCAGAAGTGGTGTGCATACCTCATCCGTCATGATGGTGGCCATGGATCTGCCAATCTCATGATACTGCTGACCTTTCCCTACTGGACCCAATAGGATAAACAAAAACCTGGCAACACACAAAAAAGATGAAATTATGTAAGGAAAAGGAAATTATGTAAGGAAATATAAGGAAATTTCTTCTCTAAACAACATAACATTTCTCTTTTCTATCAAACAGAATTTATCATAGTAACTTCAAAAAAAGGAAGCAAACTAATGATGGAGCAATCTGAGTAGCCTTGACCTAACAGCTCTACTATAGTCATTGGAAGCTATCTGTACGACTCCATTCAATAAAGGGGTTATAATTCTCAGGGTTTCCATAGATGCAATTCTTTGTTCTAGAAAGGATGTTTTTTCAAAACATGGCAAATTCAAGATTATCTGAATCTCATTCATTGCTCTAATAAGAAAATGATGGGGAGAGGAGAAGGATAAGGCAATTGAAATGATCAAGCCCTGCAGAGGAGTCTAAATTGTGTCCTGGACATCTGAATATTCCATAATTAATGGGACTCTGAATCACCTATCACCACCTTTGGAGTGCACGAATAGGCTTTGGAACAAATACGGACATATTTGCAAACCATACAAATCCTGCCAGAACTATGGAAAGAGACATCAATACTTTGCTTAGAGATGTCTCCCTGGGATAAAGTTCTGCAGAACGGGGAGATCGAGACAGTAAGTGGCCCTTGCTAGGTCTTCGGAATGCTCTTTGAGTCTCAATTTCCCACGTCATAGAAACTGCACAGTCACAGCCTTAAAAGTCTTACAATTCTTCTGCACAGAGGTTAATCAAATATACCCCAGTTTTCTGAGATCATTGCTGAATTTTAAACAGCAATCCCCAAATTAATTAATCCTATATTTTGGCATTAGCTGGTTTCTTACACTGCTGCTGCTGCTGCTAAATCACTTCAGTTATGTCCGACTCTGTGCGACCCCATAGACAGCCGCCCATCAGGCTCCCCCGTCCCTGGGATTCTCCAGGCAAGAACACTGGAGTGGGTTGCCATTTCCTTCTCTAATGCATGAAAGTGAAAAGTGAAAGTGAAGTCACTCAGTCGTGTCCGACTCTTAGCCACCCCATGGACTGCAGCCTACCAGGCTCCTTCGTCCATGGGATTTTCCAGGCAAGAGTACTGGAGTGGGCTGCTGTTGCCATCTCCGGGTTTCTTCCACTAGAGCTCATATAAACCTGTGCATCAGGCAGAAGGCAGTGTGCTTTGTGGCCCTCATCTTTACCTTGTTGGGATGGGCACTTCTGTCAGGCCTGAGAGAAGGACAGCTGGAGACAGCCTCACAAAGGCGACAATGGGGCGGTCCAGAGAGTCCACCTCTCCAACCAGGACATTCGAGGCCTCTGCCCCAGTGGGAATTTTCTTCATAAAATGAAGGTCCACCTGAAAATTTAAAAGCACCCCGACAGTGTGGGAGCCATCACCTCACACATCCATCACCCTCCTCACAACCTACATTCATGCATCATTTTATGATTTAACATATTTTTCTCAAACTACTTCACTTAATCCTTACAATAACTCTGTATGGTGGATAAGATTGGCCAATCAGACTCATTTTTTATTTAAAAAAATGAAGTCACCAAGACCCAGAGAGATGAAGTTGACTTGCCCATGACAACAGAGTTTTTGAGAGAGAATTTAAATCTAGGGTTCTGATTTGAATTCCATTACACCATGCAACCTCAAAGAAAATGTTTTTGAAACTCCAGGTCAAATTGTTTCCATTTTAAAATACCTGAATGCTTTGTCTAAGGTTTCGGGGAGCCTCATGAGCTGAGAAGTGACATAATACTATCTGTGTTTTGGAAAGACAGTGTCAGGGAGAGACCAGAGCAAGGAAAGGCCTGCAGCCGGGAGATCAAGGATTGAGCCAAGAGCTTCAGGGGGACCCGGATCCTGTGGGAGAGGCCTCAGACACCAAAGTCACAGTCACCAAGAAGAGTTTAACCACAAAGTAGTTGTGAGATAGTAGCAAAAATATTGTTTTCACAAAACCCTTGGAGGTAAATAAATAAGAATAATTGAAAAATAAAACCTTGGAGGTAAGAAGGTGCTCCTAGAGAGCAGGTATCAGAAAATCATTCTGAAACAGCAGGAGGTGTGCATCAGGATGGTTTATCAGTGGCTAGTGGGTTTCAGCAGGTCGAATAGGGTCGGGGTGGGGGTGGGGGACTGATGAGTCAGCCCTCTCTGGGATGGAGAAGGAGGAAGACATGAGCAGATGGGCCTCCTTTTCTGCAGAAAGGGCTCTGGTCCTGGAGAAAGGATATTGAAATGCCAAAGCTTACCCAGCTTCCAGCAACAGGACTCTGGGCTCCACAAGAGATATGCTTAGGCCTGTGAGCCAACTTCCACATCTCTGCTCACCTTGCTTAAATCCACTGGACTGTGTTCACAATTCACTCCATTCTTTACTTCAAGACTTGTGGTTGGAATGGACTGAGGAGACACAGTTTGACCTATTTGGAGAAAAATTAAACAGAATTCTCTGAGTCTTGCCCTTTCCCTCTTTGACACACCCCATTCATTGTCGGCTGGTCATGGCTCTCTCCTGCAAAGCCCACAGAGAGAAGAGGTTCAGGTGACTAGGAAGCGAGGACCCACACATACCTGTCTCCTTACCTACCAGCTAGCAGTAAAGGGGGCACAGAGATCTTACTACCCTGGAGCCCTCTTCCTGAACCATTTGTGATGTTCTTTTCTTCCTTTATTAAAGGCAGTAATCCTCAACCAGGAGTGCACACCATAAATTCCTATGGAGAACTTTTCAAATACATGGATCCCCAGACCTATCTCCTACACATTGTGTTTCGGTAAATGTGGGGACAAGGAGACCCCCAGCCTGGCCACAGAAATGGAAAGCATTCAGCAGCTGAAATTCATCAGATGTTTACAACCCATCACACACGTGGCTCAAGGCTTTACGCAGATTAACTTACTGAAGCCTCACAACAGACTGAGTGGATCTTATCATTATCCTTACTCAACAAAGTGGGCTTAAAGAGGTTTAGGAAGTTGTCCAAAATCTTTGCAAAAGGTGAAGCCAGAATCTCAAGCCTGGAAATCTGACTCAGGAGTCTACACTACTGCACTTTGCCTCCCTAATCTAAGACATTTGTTTACTTCTAAAAAGCTCCAGTTGAACTTCTCTGCAGCCAAATTTTCCCCAGTGTGGATATCTCCCTGTCTCGCTGATCCTGCTGACTCCACCAACTGTCTTGCTGTATCTCACTGTGTACACTCTTCGTTGAGCCCAGGGTAGGCAAGGTGCGAGCAGGGAAACTGGAAGAAAACTCAAGGAGTCATAGGAACTGCAAACACATTTATTCTCTCCTGAATGGCACAGCAGCCATAGCAACATGCTATATTCTCTCCTCTCGTGGTTGACCCAGCAGACACAGCCTTAACGCAGCCTCACCACCATAATGCAGCCATACGTAGCCCCCCAGCAGCACAGCCAGCTCTCTCTCTCTCTCTGGCATGCCAAGTGAAGCTTATATACGCTTACAGAACAAAAGTAGGCTGCAGGCAAGTAAGCATCTCAGAATGTGCAACTACATTGCTATAAGTGATCTCAGCTGATATAGAATCATTATTATAAAACGTGGGGCAAGAGTAAGAGGGCATGGGGTGAGAGAGCCTGACCAGGCCATCTTGGCTAATTTGATCTTTCCCTACACTCCCCAAGTCACATCAGTTCTGAGGCCATTCTGGGGCACAAACCTTTCCCCTGAGGTCCACTGAAATGTATCTGAGGCATGCATCCTTAGTGCCACAAGAGATGATGGTCGCCAGTCCCAGCCACCCATCTTGCCGATCCTCAAAAAGGACTGTGTCTAAGTGAGCATGAAAGCATATTAGAGAAATGCTGTTCCTACCCTCTAGTAACTCAGCATCTCCAACTAGTGCCTAAATGTCTTATTAATCTAAAGAGAAAGCAGTTACTCCTAATAATCTTACCATGTTTATCCATTGAATGTGGATCAGACTGCTTCTTGCCAACCTCAGCAAAGGAGCGAACAATGGGGATGAGGTTATTTCTCTTCTTTTCATTCTGATGATGATGCTTTTTGAGAAGGGCTTCCCGGACTTTAACCCTCATGCTGTCATTCAGGTCACTGAACAGCTCCTGCTGGTCCAGGATCAGGTCTGGAAGGCAGGTGCTAACATGAACACTCAAACTGATGGTCAGTGATTCCAAAGAAGGCAAGGTCAGGTGAGGTGAGGGACACGGAGTAGGGGGAAGCAGTTCTACCAGGGTCACTGAGGTTACAGTCTCTGTATCAGTGCCTGAAAGAGCTGACTGCTGATAGCAGCTGTGACACATTACACGTTATTCGTGTAACAAATCATTACTTTTATAAATGGAAACTATTGAGCACTTAACATGTGCCAGGAACTACATTCTGAACTTATTACATAATGATCTAGTCTGATCCTTATAAAACCTCTGAAAAGTAGGTGGTATTATAACAATTTTTACAGATCAGGAAACTGAGGCCCCAAAATTACAAAATCCCCATGATCTCACATCTAGTGAGTTGCAGAGATGGGATTCAAATCCCAGACTGTCTGACTCAAATGTCCACATGATTGCCATTCTGTTCTATCATTTGCCAAAGTTCCTCTAGGTTCTCTTCCTCTGAGATTTTAATATTGCTGTGATTGTCAAGAGAAACTATAACTGTAGAAGGCCACATGACTGTTTGAAGGTAGAATCCATAAAAATAATTAATTTGTTCTTAATTAAGCCCTCCAGACAATTAATAGCAAGCATCAGTCTTGACCTGCCAAGTCCAGCAGAACTGAGGGGGAGAAAATCCCCACACCTGCTGCTGAAAGACAGCTGGCATAGAAGTCAACAGCATGTATTCTAGAGCTAAACGTCCACATCTCTCCCACCCTCTTCTACCACTTTCTGTGTGATAACCTCTCTGTACCTCAGTTTCCTCATCTGTAACATGAAGCGAATATGATCCTTAGAAGATTGTTGTGAAAAATTAATAAGATATATAAAGTGCTGATTCACTACAAGTGAGACCATTTACCTACCCTTATCACTAACATGAATACCTCAGGTCCCTAATGTGAAGAACCATAGGCGTTTTACTTAAACCCTACATATCCAGCCCCCTTGCCACCGCCTCTCTCAAACTCCAACCTGTTCTCAACTCCAGCTCCATCCATGACTATCCAAGTGTTAGAAGCAATAAATAAAAGAAAATCTATTTCAAATACTCAAGCCAAAGATCCAAGCTTCTCTCTCTTTAACTTTAGATTGATTGGTTCCTTGTCCCACAATATAAACATGCTTCAGGATACTTCATCTTGGGAAAGAAAAAACAGAAGAAGAATGTCCATCCCAGGTCTCCCTTTATCAGTTGCCTTCCCTTTCTCGCACACGCACTCGCTCTCTATTTCTTCTCAAAAGAAAAATTTCTCACCTGCTGCAATGTGGCTGCCTCAATGAAACTGCTTTTGATAAAATCATCAACAACCTTCCAGTTGCTAAATCTGGTGGATGCTTCCAGTTCTTACTTCATCGGGCCTCTCTGCAGCATCCGACACTGATGAACTGAACTCCTCTCTTCTTTTGTTGTAGGTTGAACGGCACCCCTTCAAAAGATGCTGTGTACTATGTACTAACTCCCCAGAACCCATGAGCATGATCTCATTTGTAAAGAGAGTCTTCACAGATGTAACTAAGGTGCTAATGCAAGATCCCATCGGTAAGACCTCTCCCCAGGTCCCCATGTGATCCCAGACAGGCAGAATTACTTGGATACTTGTAATGAAGAAAAGCTGGAAGAAACTTAAAAATCTGTCCAACCAAACAGAGCCAAGCCGAGGAAAAGCCTTACATGCACCCAGGTGTTTCTCAAACTCCATTCCCCAAACATAATAACTTACACTCTCCTGTACTAGGAAACTCCATCAGATATCTCTCCTTCACATCACGCTGAAGAAGTGGGGAGTCCTTTGGCTCAATTTCATACATGTTTTTCCTAGTTGCCATATTGAAAAATCTTTCTTTCACTTGAACCCACTTTTCTCTGCAGAGCTCCCAGTCACACTTATTACCAAACCAGAGCTTGGTTGTTGCACTTATTTTAATTGCCCTATGGCTATTTTCCTCACTGGGGCTTCCCTGATAAAGGAAAGCCCTTTACTTTACTTCCCTGAGTAAAAGCTGCATCTTTACTCAGATGGTAAAGAATCTGCCTGTGATGCAGGAGACGTGGGTGTAGTCCCTGGGTTGGGAAGATCCCCTGGAGAAGGAAATGGCAACCCACTCCAGTATTCTTGCCTGGAGAATTCCATGTACACAGGAGCCTGGCGAGCTACAGTTCATGGGGTTGCAAAGAGTAGGACACGACTGAGAGAATAACACACACACACACACATTTTCCCCACTAGAAGGTGAGCTCCTTGAGGGTAGAAACTGTGTTGTATCCTGTGCCTAGTACATAATCAAGCATAGATAGAAAATAATATTTGCTAAACAAACAGGCAAATGGAAAACCACACTCCATGTCATTTGCATCCCAGAACAAGCCTGTAGAATAGGCAGGGAAGAAATCCATCCCAGAGCTGAAGGTGCTGAGGTCAGGAAGGTAAGTGACTTGCCCAAGCACAAACAGCCACTTTCTTCTTTCTTTCCTCCACACCACACCACAAACGATCCTCTGCTTTCTCTCCCCTAACCTTACCTGAGATTTCTTCTATGCTATTTGCACGCATATCCAGAAGGACCGTCCCATTAATAAGACAGCTTCTTAACTCAAAGAGACTGTGCAGTGAAAGGGTTGCTACATAAGGCTTGCTCCATCGTTCTCCCCCATCCTCGACATCTTCTTCAAACTTCAGCCACCTGAAAGTATGACAAAGAGATGCCAAAAACAGAAAATGAAGAATTTTCAGGAGAGGATTTTTAATGTAGGTCACAAAGAAAGGTACCTAAATAATCACACTGAACCCTGTAATCGAATCTATATGTTCAGCATGCATTGGCAAGTGAAATAAGTAGGTTACAAACCACTACAAAATTGAGTATAGCTTGATTCCATTTTTATGAAAGGAAAATCTTGAAATACAACACATACATATATAAGACACCAAATGTTATATTCATTATCCCTGGGGTATTAATTTTTATTTTCTTTTTGCTTATCCTTATTTTCTCATTTTGTATAGTGAGCATGCATTACTTGTACAACTAAAAAAATAGATCTAATCTATATCATTTGGATACACTGACAAATCACATTAATAAAATGATCATATTTTTCTTTGTTAAAAAGTCTGTGTGACCTTCAGAAGTTTGCAAAGACAGGATGTTAAGGCTAATTGCCTTCTTGTTTGGTATGAGGTTAATTGGTTTGTTTAATGCTCTCTATTCATTGAACACATCAGGTATCCAGGAAGAGCTGTTTCAATGAGACATTGAGCCATGGTTTGCTGGTTATCCCTCATCTTCTTCCCTGAGGCTCAGGCATGCTGGCTTTGTATCACCCAGAAGGCTCACTGGTCAGTTACTAGAGGAACCCTAGACATGGGCTTGGTTCATCTGAGAGTTATTCTTGGGTATGAGCCTTAGACAAGTATATTCACTCTCTAATCAAGGGAAGCCTACCATCAGGCTGGATATTATCCCAGAGGTCTCTATGAAGCTGGATTGTCCCATAGGATGTCTCAAAAATTATGCAATCTCCAGTGAATTAAACCTCAAATGATTGGGATTTCCCTGATGGTCCGGAGGCTAAGACTTCATGCTCCTAATGCAGGCAGCCTGGGTTTGATCCCTGTTTGGGGAACTAGTTCCTATGTGCTGCAACTAAAAGCTCCCATGGTGCAACTAAGACCTGGCACAGCCAAATAAAGTAAAGAATTAAAAAAAAAAATGATGCTATGGCTCACCCATAGGAAAAGGCTATGTCTGTTGGGCTAGGTTTAGGCCAAGGTGGCCCCCTCAGGCATCTTCCAAGTCAGACATACAATATTAAGAGCCCAGGAACAAGTGAGAGAGGACCCCCTGTTCCATGTTTCTGTCACCAATCCCCAGCTCAAGGTCAACTGGAACAGGTGTTACCACAGACATGACAAAGAGGCCAGAGGCCAACATCAAGACTTTCCATGCAAGACCCTAGAACGTCAGTGCCCATGTCAGTCATCACGTCTCCCATGAAGAAATAAAAGGCAGGCAGACCTGTCACTCATGGAAAGGTACACATTTGCCTGCCCCAGCAAACCTTGACCCAGGCTACTCAGGGCCTCACCTGGCTGTCTCCTTCCACTCAGCATCTTCTCCCTCTTTCAGACAGATCTCATCCAGCTCTGTGAAGAGGTCATGAGGCACATGTTCTTCATCCTCCTCAGTGCCAAGAATGAACTGAACACGCTGAGATGGTGTGTCTGGAAAAGCAGCCACAGAGAAAGGTCTGCTCCCAACCTCCACTTGGGACAGAAATAGCATCCTGCCACACTCAGTGCACCTGAGGGGCTTCCAGCTTGTGAAACACATAAAGACAATCCTGCATTCAGATCAAAAAGATTTCTTTATCCCCAGAATTAAAAAAAAAAAAAAAAACCTATTCTTTGGAGTTTCCCTGACAGCTAGTTGGTAAAGAATCCGCCTGCAATACAGGAGACCTTCATTCAATTCCTGGGTCAGGAAGTTTCCCTGGAGAAGGGATAGGCTACCCACTCCAGTATTCTTGGGCTTCCCTGGTGGCTCAGTGGGTAAAGAATCCGCCTGCAATGCAGGAGACCTGGGTTTGATCTCTGGGTTGGGAAGATCCCCTGTAAAAGGGAAAGGCTATCCACTCTAGTATTCTGGCCTGGAGAATTCCATGGACTGTACAGTCCATGGGGTTGCAAAGAGTCGGACACGACTCAGCAACTTCCACTTTCATTCTTTGGAAGCAGTTTCATGAAAAGAAAAAAATTAAGTAAGACCACTTGAAGAAAACCCATAAGAAACTAGAAATCTGATTAATTTGATCAAAAGGAATAGCTAATTCTCCAGCAAATGATTTCACCTTCTATGGTATTGATTTGGGGGCCTGAATGGTGAAGTTTTCAGGCAGATACTTTTGATTCTCAGAGGCATTTCTTCTTCTTTGAAGCAAGTTGGAAAGCCTAGAGAATGAAAACCACTACCTGCTGGATGTCCGTCCCACATGCCCTCAGTCTCAGGGGGACTCCCAGCTGTGGACGCCCACCCGCCCACCCTCCCGAGGTGTTACCGTGGGCCAGGGCCTCTGGGCCTTCCTCCCCCTGGCTGGCTCCCTTGCCCCGCGTTCGTCTCCGGTGCTTCTGACCGTGCGTTCGGTGGTGCCGATGGCTTTGCCGGCCCAGTGGCATCCGGACCCCCACGTACAGGGTCCTATGGCCTGAAAAGAAGCAGGAGGTCTGAAGAGAGAACTCCTTTAAGAAAAGGAGGTTAGTGTATTTAAGAGGGGGGAGGAAGAAGAAAAAGTCACAACTCTGTAATGACAAAACTTCAAAGACCTCCAGGACTGATTCTGTAGAGATGGGCAAGTTGAAGATTTCCATCCTGTTTGTGGCTGCAAACATCACAGGAGGGTTGTGAAGATCCAAGAAAATTATGTGCGTGAACATGATTTGCAAACTATAGGGACAAAAACAAAAGCTAGTAGTTGCCACTACAAGACAATTTGAGCAATTGATAAAACGTTGATATGGTCACACCAGGACACCTACAGCAAGTCTTGGCACAGAGGCCATTTGGGAAAGTGGTTAAGTGCTCAAGTCAACCTGCCCTGAGTCCAAAGCTTGATTTCACCATTCTCTTGCCATGTGACCCTGAACAAATTATCTAATCTCTCTGTGACTGTCTTTAACAAGGAATATTGAAAGCTTATTCTTTAAACTCAGAGAATTTTTGTGAGCAGTAAATAAGATAATGTATGTAATATGCTTAACCCAATGCCTGGAATCAATTTTAGCAGCCAGTACGTTCTAGGATCAGTTTCCATTTTATTTTTTCTGCACTGTAGATTACACCATCTAGAATAGCAGTGAGAGGCTAGTTACAAATTATAAGGGGTATAAGACTGGGAGCATAAAGGAGAGATATTACATATTTTACAAAAAGAGAGGAATACAAGATAATAAGTGATCCCACAGCATTCCTCTCTAGTTCCTCCTTTTTACTCTCTCATCCCATCCATAAACCTTGTTTTGTTCCTGACTTCCAGGCCTGTCTCACCTCCACCTGATTTCCCTGGCCTTCCTGCCCAGCCTGGGGCCCAGAATCAGCAACTGTAAGGATGCTACACCTGACACACAGAGCTGTGACCTTGCCCCGTCTCTGCCCAGTTTTTGCTGCTTGACGCTTGATGTCGGGCTGCCTCTGCACATCTTCCAGCACAGGAGCTTTTGTCACCGTCTTCACATCCACAAGCTTACCCACACTTCCTCCCTCTGAGCAGGTGACCTCACTTCATGTGGTACTGAAAAGACAGGTTCTGTCCTGTGAACTCCCACCTTCTCAGCCTGGCTCACTTTCCTCCCCCAGTTCCCCCTCCTTACAGGCTAATGAGTATCACCTCTCATCCTGCTGGGTCCCACTCCATCAGTTATCCTCACTCTCTTCTTTCCATCCATCCCTTCCCTGGGCTTCTCAAGTCTCTCTTACCTAATAAAGAAATGTTCCTGCCACTATATGATCCAACAATTCTACTCCTGGATATATATATTTAAAAAAAAAAACCACAAAACATTCATTTGAAAAGAAACATATGTCCTAAAGTTCATAGCAGCATTATTTATAATTACCAAGGTATGGAAGCAACCTAAGTGTCCATCATATGATGAATGGATAAAGAAGACATGGTGTATATACATACAATGGAATAATACTCAGCCATAAAAAAGAATGGCATTTTGCCATTTGCAGCAACATGGATGAACCTGGAAAGCATTATGCAAAGTGAAATGAGTCAGACAGAGAAAGACAAATACTGTACAATACTTCTATGTGGAGTCTAAAAAATACAACAAACTAGTGAATAAAACAAAAAAAAAAGAAGCAGACTCACAGATATAAATAACAAACTAGTAGTTACCAGTGGGAGTGTCGGGAGGGAAGCAATATAGGAGTAGGGGGAAAAGGGTTATTATGGGATTATATGAAATCATGTGTGTGAATGTTTTGAAAACTGTAAAGCATTATAGAATTTAAAGATTCTTTCATTCAATAAAAATAAAGTTTTAAAAATAAATTTAAAAAAGAAATGTTCCCAGTGAAGTGCTACTCTTCCAAGTTCCTCCATCAGGTCACATTCAAGAACAGTCTATTGATCTAGCTCCCTTTCCTCACCATCTCCTTGCTCCATAGCCTCTGCATGTGGCTGCTCTCCACTGACTGCCTTCATTAGGGACACTAAAGTCCACTAAACCACTAAGTCTATCATATTATGTCTCTCTCAATTCAAAAGACTTCCTGGAGAGCCCACCAGGCTCCAGACATCCTCCCAATCCCTAATGACTTCCTCCCCTTGGTGGTCTGGGCTCCCCCAACACCTGTGCCACTGCCTTCCCTGGCTCACTTGGACTCCTCTGACTGCTTCTCCAGCCCTTCCACAATCCACCAAAGGATGGTTCTCCAGGTTTCTGCCCCTTTCTTCTCTCTTTTTAGTGATATTTACTCTCATGATTTCAAAGTTTCTATCTACAAATGACCCCCAAATGTTTATCTCTGGAAAGTCAACATGTTCCAAGGCAAACTCACTGTCCTCCATCTCAAATCAGGCTCATACTCATTTCTTATATTTTTATGTCCATGGCATCACCATTTTCTCAACTTTCCAGGCTGGAAACCTCAGTGTTACCTTGTATTTCCACCTTGCCCCTCAGCACTCCCTCCCACAGATTATGACCATCCACAGATTAGATCAAGTCTTTTCTCCTCCCATTTTGAGAACAGTAGGGGCCTCCTTCCTGTCTCCCCTACCGATTCAATCCTACAAACAAGCCTTCCTGAAGCACTGCTCTGATCCTGGTTCACTCCTGCAATCAGGACCCCTCATGCTCTAGCACACAGGGGGCCCAGCCTCCTTTCTAGTCTTTTCTTTCTCTAGAACAAATTATACATTCAGTAGAGAAAGAAAGGGAAAGCTCTCTAAAAGAACTGAGTGATCAGCTCAAGAGAAATCAAAATGGAAATCCCACACATGCCCACACTGAATAAATGTTCTTGGGGAAAAAGTCTAGAGATGTATACCTTCTGCATCTACCCCAACAACAGAACAGCCTGGTTTTGACTCTGTCTCCTTCTCATGGCCTCAGCTGATGCTCCCACCCTCACCTCACACTGGTCTCCACCTAAACCAAACTGCTATTTCAAAAATGTGCCAGTGCCTTCCAGACACTGACTTGGCTCACTCCTTCAAGACTCACTGCAAATGCACCTTCCTTCTTGGTATTTTTGCTGATCCCTTCGATCAGATGTGCTGCCTCCTTCCTGTAAATCCCCAAAGTCCTTGGCTAGCATTCCCTTATGCACTTATTTTCTGCATTGCATTACAGTTAGGTATTTATCAGTTTTCCTCCCACTACTCATCTGCAAGCTCCTCTAAGTCCCAGGGTAGGGCCTCCCTGGTGGCTCAGTGGTAAAAAATCTGCCTACCAATGCAGGGGACATGGCTTCAATCCTAGGTCAGGAAGATCTCGCATGCCTCAGAGTAACTAGATCCATTGCCACAACTATTGAGTCCATGCTCAAGAGCCCAGTAACTGCAACTAGTAAAGCCTGTGCCTATGCTCTGCAACGAGAAGCCACTGCAATGAGAAGCCTGCACACAGCAGCTAGAGAGTAGCCCCTAGTCACCGCTACCAGAGAAAAGCCCACACAGCACAGCCAAAAATCAATCAATCGGCCAATAAAAAAGTCCCACATTATGGGGGTCCCAGGCTTCCCTGGTGGTACTGTAGTAAAGAACATGCCTGCCAATGCAAGAGACATAAGAGACATGGGTTCAGTCCCTGGGTCAGGAAGATCCCCTGGAGGAGGGCATGGCAACCCAGTCTAGTATTCTTGCCTGGAGAACCTCATGGATAGAAGACCCTGGTAGGCTACAGTCTATAAGGTCACAAAGAGTTGGACACAACTGAGCGACTTAGCATGCAGAAAGAGCAGAGAGGGGGAGAAAGGACCAGAGAAAATATCTGAAGAGGTAATAGCTAAAAACTTCCCTGAATGGGAAAGAAAAAGTCAACCAAGTCCAGGAAGTGCAGAGAAGAGTCCCTAAGACACATAGTAATAAAACTGACAAAAATTTAAAACAAAGATAAAATATTAAAAGCAACAAGGGAAAAATGACAAAAAACATACAAGGGAACTCTCATAAGGCTATCAGCTGATATCTCAACAGACACTCTACAAGCCAGAAGGGAATGGCACAACATATTTAAAATGATTAACAACCAAGAATACTCTACCCAGCAAGACTCTCATTCAGATTTGATGGAGAAATCAAAAGCTTTTCAGACAAGCAAAGTGAAGAGAATTCAGCACCACCAAACCAGCTTTACGACATATGCTAAAGGAACTTCTCGAGGCAGGAAACACAAGAGAAAGAAAAGACCTACAGAAAATAAACCCAAAACAATTAAGAAATTGGTAACAGGATCACACATTAATAATTACCTTAAACATAAATGGATTAAATGCACCAACCAAAAGACATAAACTGGCTGGGTGGATGAAAACATGCATGCACTTCCACTTACATCACGCTGCTTAACCCCTCAAATTGTATGTAATTATTTTATATTGCTAGGTTAATCATGTTCCCATTATGACTTGCAATTATAATTATCTTACTATTGTGAAAACTGATAAACATCTTTTACTATTGTGATTATGTAACTATTATTCACTTAATACTGTTTTATCATGACTGGTCAACAGAAAATAATAGAATTCTATATCACTAATACTACCATTTAAAAGAAAAACCTGTAACCACTTTTTAAAATCCAGATGCATATCAGAATTATCTTGGAATTTTTTGAAGAATACAAATACCCAGGTATTGCTTTTTTTCTCCAAAGCTCCAGATGCGTTTCTAATGAGCAGCCATGTTTAAAAACAACCAGGCTCCAAAGTTCATTGCAGGACTGTTTACAATAGCCAGGACATGGAAGCAACCTAGATGTCCATTGGCAGATGAATGGATAAGAAAGCTGTGGTACATATACACAATGGAATATTACTCAGCTATTAAAAAGAATGCACTTGAATCAGTTCTAATGAGGTGGATGAAACGAGCCTATTATACAGAGTGAAGTAAGTCAGAAAGAAAAACACCAATACAGTATATTAACGCATATATATGGAATTTAAAAAGATGGTAACAATGACCCTATGTGTGAGACAGCAAAAGAGACACAGATATGAAAAACAGACTTTTGGACTCTGTGGGAGAAGGCGAGGGTAGGATGATTTGAGAGAACAGCATTGAAACATGTACATTACCATATGTGAAACAGATCACCAGTCCAAGTTCAATGCATGAAATAGGGCACTCAAAGCTGGTGCACTGGGATAACCCTGAGGGATGGGATGGGGAGGGAGGTGGGAGGAGGTTCAGGATGGGGGACTCATGTACACCCATGGCTGATTCATGTCAGTGTATGGCAAAAACCACTACAATATTGTAAAGTAATTAGCCTCCAATTAAAATAAATAAATTTTTAAAAAGAAAAAAAACACAACTGGACTATATGATTATCTTTCATTTTTGTCTAGATTGTTTTACTTTTTCTATTTCATATTCATTCAGTGTCCACACTTCATTTAGTTTGTTTTCCTAGTTCTCCATCTCTTCTTTTTATAATGTTCTCTCTCAAGCCTTTATCAAATGTAATAGAAAATCTTTTGTATATATATGTATATAGTATGTATAATACATATATTTTAGAAAACTCGGGAATTTTTCCCTAGCTAAAAAATTTATGACATTTTGATTCCACTCGTTTGACTTAGTATGAATAGAATGCTAGATTTCTAACTTATATTCACTCAAAACTTTGATATAGTTCCAAGTATTTTGGCATCTAGTATCACTGCTTAAAGTCTAGAAAATTTATTATCTTAGTGATCTTTTTTAAAAAATTTGAATGAAGCTTGAAACTGCTTATCCAATTCTGAGAATATAAAGAAATACTATGTTGTTAAAAAATAGGAAATTAACATGTGATACAGTATTATTAACTAAAATATAGATTTTGTTCAAATTTCAAAAAAATTTATGCTAGTGTCCATTATTTATTTTCATAACTTATTCAGGACTCCACATCATATTTGATTGTATTGAGCAGCTTCAGCAGCATGCAACAAATTCTGGTAAATTCTCTTTTCATTTTTATTCTATTACAAATATTTGCTGTGTCCTTGTTATGGCTCCTTAGATACACTCAACATTTAAAAGTAGACATATAATTTCCAAATACATGGTATTTTAAAACAATCTTTGATGTTAATTTCTCATTTTGATATTAATTTCTCTTTAAAATGCTTTCTTCTCTGCAATCACCCTCGATGTTTTTCCAGTCTTCTAACTGTATTGAACCTTTCAATGACTAAGTCAAAGATCTCTGGTAAAAGTCACATTGAAAATGTGACTTGAAAAGTCACTTGAAAATATGTGGGTTATTTTCTTTTTTTTTTTTTTTTTGCTTTTCCAACATAAACATTTTATTGAAAAAAATATTAAGTAATTTACAAATTCCTCTGTTCCTCTCTGACATGAGAGGAATAGTACATCTCCACTTGCCAAGAATGGTGACACCAGCATAGCAACTGAAACCATCTGTAAACAAGGCTTGTGGTTATTTTCCCTTCTCCAACTGACAATACAGAACTTGCCATAAGGGCACAGGTATTAGTAAAAGCATAAGCAAGCTGGAGAGTGAACAATGGCTCCTACTTATCCCTTTTCCTTGAGATACCATTGGCACGAGTTCCACTGAAGAAAGTTCCCTGTGGCCTGACTTTGGCCAGGGTGCAGGAATCACCACTGGTTGGGGGCAAACACGTATGGTGACCTGGTATCTCATGTTAGGATACTACTTTCAAATATCTTTTGATATTGATCTCTAACATACTTCCACAGTGATAAGAGAACAGACTCTGTATTATTCCATTACCTTTATGCCATCAAATTTTTGCACTTGGTTTTATGTCCCTGGATATGTTCCAGTAGTCTCTCCTAGTTTATAGTCTATGGGAATTTGAATAGAATTTGTATCCTACTGTTGTGTGGAAACTGTATAAATCTTAATTATGTTGAATTGGTTCACAGTGCTTTTCAGGTCTACTCTCTCCTTCTACTTCTCTGTATCTTGATTCTATTAACTTTTGAGAGTTTGATACTGAAACTCCAACTAAAAATCTTAATTTATCTACTAAAAAAATAATTATAATATATAGTGGAACTATAGGTAACCTTGTTCTATATTTTCTAAGTCTACTATAAATGTGTTATCATATTTTCATAATTTAAAAAATTTTTAAAAGAAGCAAAAAAAAAAAAAAAAGTCCCAGATCAGACCTTCTTCCTCTCAGAATTCCTTATATAACAGTATCTGAAAAGGGCCACAAAAGGAACATGCAACCAAAGTGAATGTGCTTAGAGTGGATAAAATACTCACCAGGGCATGAGATGATTGAGCAGGTCCTAACCAACCTAGGAATGGAAACCTCAATCCAGGAAGAGTTCCTATATAAGGGACTTCTGCAAAGAGTTACTAAGGAAGACTTTTCCTTCTCTAAGTAGTATATTTGATCCAATCAGTTCCCATAAATATTAGCCAACCACAGCACGTGCTTTTGAAAACACCAGAGAGACAGGCAAAAATGAAAACAAAACCCAGCAGAGGTCAGAGCTAAGAACAACCAAAACATCAGAAAACCAGACATCAATTTCCAGGCTGGAGACTCAGAAACAGGGACTCATATATTCTGAGTGAAATCAGAAAAGATGACAAACAAATGGACACTGGGAAACGAATGCAGCACCAACAAAGTCCAGTCTATCTAATGGGATTCTGCAGCCCAGGGACTTTACTAAACCTAAACTAATCCTGTGGTCACTTAACTGGCCTCTCAACTGCTCTCCTACCCACACAGTCTTCGTCCCCCTCATCTACGTACTTACTCACCCAAATTCCACTTTTTTCCCAGTCTTTCTTCCAGTTATTGTCAAACCTACTCTCTAGGGACTGTGTGCAAATACAAGTATTCATTTAATAAAACTTACTAGGAGATGTAATTGTAGACTTTACTTTTTAAATAAGTATGCACACACATACAGAGAGCAATCATTAGTGAACTGGAACTGAATCTTGCAGAGCATGATAGGAATCACAGAGCGAGCCCACCCTGCGGATGGAGTCTGGACTTCTGGAAGCTGAACGCATTCTGAGCACGCTAGAGTATGGAGCATGCACACAGAACACAGAACGCCTTCGCACACACTGATGGGTGCCCTACTTCCTGGGCTTCAGGTTGAGTCAAAGTCAATTATGGCAGGGAAAGTAAACATGTGGAGCATTTGCAAGCCACCCCTTTTCCCCTGCAACCTATAACTAAGGCCAAATGGCTCTTACCTCTTTTAAAAACTTATTAGAAGGTACCAAACTCACTCTAGGATTCATTAGTCTAGTAGCTAATCAGGAATAATGATCTGCCAGAAAAGATGGAAAAAGCCATTCCCTCTAAATAAAGCCACTGCTCTATGCTCCTCTGGGACTGGGAGAGTCCACTGAAGAAATCATGCACTATTGCTCTTTTTGAGTTTCTCTTTGGAAATTTGTCCTAATGTTTGCTTTTGACTCTTCAAATATATATATATATATATATATATATATATATATATATAAAGCAAAGGCTTCCCAGGTGGCACAGTGGTTAAAAAAAAAAAAAATCTTCCTGCCAATGCAGGAGACACAAGAGATATGAGTTCCATCCCTGGGTCAGGAAGATCCCCTGGAGGAAGAAATGGCAACCCACTCCAGTATTCTTTTCAGGAATAGTCCATGGACAGAGGAGTCTGGGGGGCTACAGTCCATAGGGTCGCAAAGAGTTGGACACAACTGAGCACACACACAATGAAATGGTTTAGAGCATCTTCTCCTGCTGATGGAGTTAATTTATGCAAAAAAAGAAAAAACAACCCTCACATTTACAAAAGTCTCTAACAATGTCCAGAGATTACATCTCAGTAGTTCTGAACATGGTTTATGTTAGGTGGTGTCAAGGGTGTAGAACAAAGGGGAAGGAGACCCAGAGATTTATCTGCAGCCACAGAACCTTGTAGCATGGCATTCATAGAGAACTGAATACAATTAGAACAGTTTACTTGTCTTCCATCAGAGTGGGACTGATTTTATTCCATGTCTTCTAGAGACAGCACCTGCCTGAGCACAGCCTCACTGAGCTGGGATGCCCTGGGAGACCACAGTATGGTCAATCCTACAGCACATTACAACTTCCTGTTCTCCTCTCCAGAGCTACTCAAGAACCATATCAGGCCTGAGGAGTGGGCGCTATTTGTCCTCCATTTGCCTGTAGTGCTTTTTTCTTAAGTGCCAACATAAATAAGATTCTAGTTTTCAAAACGGTCTCTGTGTAAACGACTGTTTCCTTGTACACTATCCGCTAGCAATGCCATCATCACACATGGCCTTCTTTTACAGGAACATGTGGAGACTGCGTAAGGAATAGATGACGTCATCTTGAGCAGATGCTCCTACTGGCAGCTACTCAGCTCATCTCTGTGATGGAACTCAGTCCTTGGGACCCAAGAGAGTTTGTACAAGCTAATTATTCTACTCCCAAGTAGAGAAGAGTGTTCATAAATGGTTAACTTCTGGCTGAGGGCAAAGGTCTAGTGGGCTCAGACAACTAAACGAAAAGTAACAGTACTCCCAACTACAGTGAGCGGATAGAGAGGTAACAGGATTAACAAGGCAGAAGGGGTGTGGCAATACATAAAAATGTCCACATGATGGAGCAAGATTTTGAGGTTGGGTGGTTAACTCTGGGTAGGTCCTCATTTGCAGGTAGTATGATAGAGTGGAAAGAGCAGAATTCCATCCCAGTCTTACCTGCTTAGATCCTGAGAAGTTTCCCCACCATGTAAAATAGGTATGATACCTACCTGCCTTGATTGCTGTGAAGATTAAAAAGACAAAGAAGTGCCTAATCAAATGCTTATCACACAAGGGGTATTCAACAAATGTTCACCTCCCACCTCCACACCCTTCTTTCTTGCTCTTTCTTCCAACTGCTGAAAGCCACACTGGCTCCTCTTCCATCTGGTCAAAATAACTTGGGAAGCTTGATCTTGATACATCCAAATACCATTGACCTCCACTGAGCCACCCACATAAATTCTCATGGTAACAGACCCAGAGGCTGAGTCAGCCTCTACAGCTTTGACTCTCCCAACCAAAGGACAAGTTTTCTCTGGGGATTGTACAACTTTGATGAAAAAAAAAAAAAAAAAAACCCAGCACAGGAACAAGCAGTACAGAGAGAACATTTCACATGCTGTCTCAATCATTAGAAAGTTGCTGTATCATAGCCTTCAACGTTGCAGGAGATGCTATAGAGATTTCACAAAGGCTTCTGAGCCAAATGTGGGTTCGTGTTAAAGTTATCGAGGACACAAGCCTTTCTTTAATAACACTGAGCATCACCAGCACTATCAGGACACTAGGCTCTGCAGGAAAAAGCAGAAGGACAGCACATGCTGGTCATGTGGGGAGACGGGGGTGGGGAGGGGAGAAGAGCCTCGACAGAGAGACAGATGGACAGAGCAGGTCAATTAAAATGCCTCTTCCTTCCCTTCCACTTCAGTGGATTTTTATACAATTCTGTGCTGTGGACCCTCAGCAAATATGCCACAGGTGTGTGTGTGTTTTCCCTTTTCTTGTTTAGATTGAAAACACCAGACAGAAATGGGTTTTAAGGGGAAAAGCAAACATTACAAATGGGATAAAAATAAGGTTTTATGTTTAAACTGAGTTTTTAAAACTATTTGTATTTTATTTTGTATAGATTTGTGTTTGTATTTTACACAGATCTGTAATTTTTGCTTAATGACTCTAAGCAATCATCAAGAATCGATAAGCTGATCTGAGTGCTTCGCATTCTCAAGGAATAGGTCATTTATTAATACTTACATCGGACTTTACTCAAAGCACTGTCTCACTAGCTGTCTACTAGATTCTAACAGTAAGACAGGTAGTATTACGTCTACTTTTGTTTAAGAGATGAGGAAATTGAGGCTAAGGGAAATGAAGTGATTTTCCCCCAGGGTCTCATAGCTAGTGAGCCAGAGTTAGGACTCTAGCCCAGGTCTCCTGACAGCAAAGCTGCTCCTCCCCCACCAGGCCGCCTCTCACTGATTTCCCTCAGTACATGTAACAGCAGGGCTTACCTTCTAACTCTTCCTTCTCATAGTGGATGTTGAGAATTGTGCTGGTCCCACCCTGATCCACCACAGCTTCTTCATCTGGTCTCTGTTGAAACATAAATTAGTAGCCACAGTAACACTCATACATTCGTTCAAACTTTCATTCAAGTACTGTGTGTGTGCCTTACCCTTTATGCAACACTGAAGGGGAAAACCCAGTGGTTTACAGATATTTTCCATTTGAACCTCACAATAACTCTGAGAGGCAAACATGGCAGCCATTCTTTCTCATTTCATAAATAAATAGCCTGAGTCTTGGAAAACTTTAAGCAATTATTGCCCAAGGTCAGAAACATGGTAAAAGGCAGAAGTAGGATTGAGCCGACCCACTCCAGTGTTCTTGCCTGGAGAATCCCAGGGACGGGGAAGCCTGGTGAGCTACCGTCTATGGGGTCGCACAGAGTCGGATACGACTGAAGCAACTTAGCAGCAGCAGCAGCAGCAGCAGGATTGAGCCGAGGTCTTGTAACTATGGATCCCATGTCTTTTCCACCTCCATACTCTACCCATAAGTCTGGACAATGTATTGGAATTTTGCAAGTGGTGTCAACCACATTGCCTCATTTGGTATAAGCTGGTCTCTTTGAGGGGATTCCCTGGTGGTCCACTGGTTAGGACTCTATACTCTCACTGCCAAGGACCTAGGTTCAATCCCTGGTTGGGGAACTAACATCCCACAAGCTGCATGGCATGGCCAAAAAGAAAGTGTTGGTCTCCTTGACCTCTCTGCAGCATGAAGCCTATTTACCACTCTGTCCTTGAAATACTCCATCCTGCTCCTCTGCCCCATTCTAAGGTTCATCTCCTTCCTGCAACCATAATTCCCAAGGTTTGTTTCCCATGCTTGAGTCTTGCAATTTCAACAGCATACTGAAGCTATGAGGCTCAGTATTTGACAAGCCACTGGGATGCCATGCCTCAAGACCCATGTGTCTAAAACCCAATGACTCTTCCTTCCAAACTAACATCCTGTGCTCATATACTTACTCCTACCCATGGCTCCATGGCTCCATGATTTCTTAGCCCACGTTTGAAATTTCTAACTTATTCATCCATTCCATGTATTGAGTACCCATCGTATACCTTCCAGGAAACAGTTCCCTTTTCTTACCAAGTCCTCCTTTGCAATTCTCTCAGGTCCACTTCCCACTCTCATCCTCTCTATCGCCCACTCTCCCGCCCTTTCAGTCAGAGTGGACATTGTTTTCAGTTCTGGAATCACACTCATATTCTTCCCTGAGCACTGTTCCCTCAGCCTAGAACTATCGCCCTCTCCCTGCTGTGCCCACCTCCACCACCAGCAGCTAACACTTATTCATCATCCCAATCCCAGCCTAAAAGTACTTCCTTAGAAGCCTTTCCTGACTACCCTCCATTTATATGCCCCCAAAGAACACTGTATTTCTCCTTAGAAATGAAATCTCTCTGCTCCTTAGGGAGGGACCATATCTGTCTTCCTCACCATGGTTTCCCCAACACCCGATGGATTTTTCGCATAGGAAGTGCTCAGCAAATCTTTCTTAAAAGAATAAATGTAATGGCATCTACACCTTATCAAGACCCTCACCAGATCCGGAATTATTTCAAAAAATATCATAGCTAATTTCCCTGCCAATCAATTTCTTCTACCAAACATGCAACTCCAGCCAGGCTCTCTGACCCCATGGACAGCACACACATTCCCATCTTCACGCATTTGCTCACACTATCTGGTCATCTAACAGGCTCTTCCCCAACTCTCCAGCACGCCAAATCCTCACCATCCTTCCATCCTGCTCAACATTCCAGCTTTAGGTTCAATTTTACTATTTTATAGTTATCATCGATGCCCCCTATGTTTTAAAAAATAAAAAGAAAGGTGGAGAAAACTATTTAATTTGCTAACTTTTAGCTAAGAAAGGGTGTTGGAAAAAAATATCTGCTTATACTTAAAAACATATAAAGGAAGAACAAGCCATAAGGGATATTTTTAAGTAGTTACCTACAGAGGAGGGAGGCAACGGGGTAGATGCAAGGATAGAAAGACTAAACTTCTTCGAAGATGACTTATATTGAAAATTTTAAAACAAAATTAATTTATTAAAAAAATCAAAATTTTAAAAAACAATTCCCAGAAAATGAAAATAAATGCCAAATCGATCACATAACTATTCTAAGAGAAATTATTCCAAATAAATTTAAAACATAATTAACTCACTGAACATCCTTAGTGACACATGCCCTAAGGACAAAAAGAATTTGAAAAGATCTGAAACTGCTTTTTAGTTGTCATATTGTTGGTTACAGTGTTGTGTTATTTTTCAGAGACTGTTCTGTGCTGTGAAATACAGTAAATGATTACATGAACTTACGCTGGCACTCTCAGTGTGACTGAGACCTGGGGTTCTCAGCAGGGGTGAAAGGAGATACAGTTGTAAGGCAGAAGTTAAGTAAAAACTATATAGTCCTGAATTTGAATTGGAAGTATCAACAAGAATATATATATGACATATTTATAACTTTAAATATTTTAAAATTTATAAATTTATATTTCCTAGCTCTTTCCAGACAAAATGTCTAGAAAAAATTATCAGTCGGTAGCAAGAAGTATCATTAGCACCTAGACTGTGGTCTCTTAAAATATCATTTTCTGCTAAAAGGCACTCAAAGACAACTAGGTATGTCAAAAGGACTCAAGGTCCAACTTAGAGAGGGCCCTTTCTAACACAGGGCAATCTGAGCATCAGGAAAGGTGATAACTGTGACAGACTGAAAACATCAAATACATTTGAATCCATGAGTTCACCATGTCACTTTAAAAATTATTTAACTGGTCAACATTGGAGAATAATACTAGCAAGTGAAAAAGTGAAGTGAAAGTGTTAGTCACTCATTCGTGTCTGACTCTTTGCGACACCATGGACTGTAGCCCGCCAGGCTTCTCTGTCCAAGAGACTCTCCAGGCAAGAATAATGGAGTGGGTTGCCGTTCCCTTCTCCAGGGAATCTTCCCGACCCAGGGATCCAACCCAGGTCTCCTGCACTGCAGGCAGACTCTTTTATCATCTGAGCCACCAGGGAAGCGCAATACTAGTGAGTGAAAGTCGCTCAGTCATGTCCGACTCTTTGAGACCCCATGGACTATGCAGTCCATGGAATTCTCCAGGTCAGAATACTGGAGAGGATAGCCGTTTCCTTCTCCAGGGGATCCTCCCAACCTAGGGATCGAACCCAGGTCTCCTGCATTGCAGGCAGATTCTTTACCAGCTGAGCCATGAGGGAAGTCCCAATACTAGCAAACCAATTCATTATTTTGCAAACTGGTGAAAATTCATCCTGGCTTTCCTATATAAATTGTACCTTACAGTGATACCATCGAGTAGATGAGAGAAGTTTCCTATTGTAGAAAAGAATAAATGAAAAAAGAATGTTAGTATTAGGACATTGCCATTTTACAATCCCTAATGGACTGCATTGATTTTCAAGGCCACTAACACCACAAAAAAAGAGACAACCAGACACTATGCCTCCTAATGGGAGACCTTATCACCACCCATGAGGTAATCTTACCAAATAAATTGTCCCTGAATCTGATCAAGACTCTAAGCCCAGACACCAATTTCCCGAAAATACAAAGAAACACAGTTCCATGGAAAAACAACACCACAGGAATATAATCAGCAAAATCCAGACTGTGGGAAACTCTAAAGCTATAGGATAAATCCTCTCCCCACCATCTTTTTTTAAATAAATAATTGCAAAAAGACAGAGAGACAGAGACAGAGGAACCTAAAACCAATAGGTCAAAAGAGACAACAAACCAATCTCAATGTGTGGACTTAATTTGAATCTTGATTTAAACAAACTAATGAAAATAATTTTTTAGTTATTGATAAAATAATTTTTAAGAATATGACATTTGAGACAACTGGAAGTTTTTCTTTCATGACATTAAAGAAATTGTTATTTTCTCTTTAGGTGGTACTATGCTTATTTTTTAAAGAATCTTTACCTTTTGGGACTTCCCTGGTGGTTCAGACAGTAAAGAATCTTCCTACAATGCAAGAGACCTGGGTTCCATCCCTGGGTCGGGAAGATCCCCTGGAGAAGGAAATGGCAACCCACTCCAGTATTCTTGCCTGGAGAATCCCATGGACAGAGGAGCCTGGCAGACTATAGTCTATACAGTTCACAGGGTTGCAAAGAGTTATTTTAGCAAATTGTTATTTTCTCTTTTAGGTGGCACTATGGTTATTTTTTTACAGAATCTTAATCTTTTAGTACTCATACTGAAATATTTACCAATAAAATTGAGCAATTACATAGATATATAAAATAAGTTAACTTAGAAACACTATTTTTCTCACATTTTATAAACTAATGTTATTCACAACCCTCAATACATCTTTAACATCAATGTCTTCCTCAATATCATAGATGCTTTGAGTCAATTTTCCAGAGCATGTCAGTTTCATTTCCACCTAAGTGGTAAAGGCGCTCATAAAAAGTCAAGTCCTTTCTGAAGAATAACTTCTTGGTGGAAAAAACTCATCTTTATTCTAGACTTACTTATTATTTGTGAATTTCCTGATAGCAGGAGCCATGTATTTTCATCTTTTTATTCTCCCAGAGCCTAACACAGGAGTTACCACTGTAAGTAGCCTGCACTCCTGTAAGTTCCAAGAGGGTGGGTACTGTGTCTTTTGTTGACCACCACGTACCTAGCACCTAGTACCATGTCCAGTATGCGGTAAGTAACCAATACCTTTTTTAAATTTATTTTTAATTGGAGGATACTTGCTGTACAATGTTGTGCTGGTTTCTGCCATACAACATGAATAGCTGTAAGCATACATACATCCCCTCTCTCTTGAACCTCCCTCCCACCCCCTACCCCATTCCACCCCTCTAAGTTGTTATAAAGTACCAGGTTGGGCTCTGTGTGTTATACAGCAACTTCTCATTAGCCATCTATTTTACATATGGTAATGTATATGTTTCACTGCTCCTCTCTCAGTTCATCCCACCCTCTCTCTCCTGCCCCCACTGTGTTCACAAGTCTGTTCTCCATGTCTGCATCTCTATTCCTGCCCTGCAAATAGGCTCATCAGTACCATTTTTCTAGATTGCATAATATGTGTTAATTGTACAATATTCATTTTCCTCTTTCTGACTTACTTCACTGTGTACAACAGGCTTTAGGTTTATCCACTAGAACTGACTCAAGTGGGTTCCTTTTTATGGCTAAGTAATATCCCACCATATATATGTACCACAACTTCTTTATCTACTCATCTGTCAATGGACATCTAAGTTGCTTCCATGTCCTAACTATTGTAAATAGTGCTGCAATGAATATTGGGGTACGTGTGTCTTTTTAATTACAGTATCCAATATATTTTGATGAATGAATATTTGTTAGTTTTCCAAACTTTCTTATATCATCATATGTTTCCTCATAAAACTTCACATATATGTACACCTATATACATATATATGAATAATTTTTCATGTTGGCTTCCCCACAGTTTTGTAATATCCAGAGGACAGGGGCCAACTAATTATAATGCTTAATACTGTCCACAGACATCTGACACAGCACAGAACACAGAATCTGGAGGAAGTGGGGGAGGGAGGGGTGATTGATTTCTTGACTCTAAGACTGTAAAAGCAAACTGTATAGAGCAAGGTCAATCAGCTGAAAAATTCAGGTTGAAAATCAACTTGCTTGCTACTTTAATTTAGCTTAGTTAATCACAGTCTAAAGTCACTGAATAAATGTTCATGCATCTTCTGTGTCTTACCAAAGAAAACAGAACTACTGTCAAACACCATCAGCCAAGCACTGCTGAGATCTATTGCTCAGGAAAAAAGATTCCTTTCAAAATATTACTGCTCACTGACAATGCCCTTGGTCACCCAAGAGCTCCAACAAAAATGTACAATGGCATGTTGCTTTCATGCCTGCTAACAATACAACACCCATTCTGTAGCCAATGGATCAAGGAGTCATTCCAATTTTCAAGTCATATTATTTAAGAATACATTTCATAATGTTTGTAGTGCCTATGGAGAGTGATTTCTCTGATGGGTTAAAGTAAATTGAAAATCTTCTGGAACAGAGTCATCATCCTAGATGCCATTAAGAACATTCATGATTCATGCTAAGTCGCTTCAGTGGTGTCCGACTCTGTGTGACCCCATAGACGGCAGCCCACCAGGCTCCCCCGTCCCTGGGATTCTCCAGGCAAGAACACTGGAGTGGGTTGCCATTTCCTTCTCCAATGCATGAAAGTGAAAAGTGAAAGTGAAGTCGCTCAGTCGTGTCCGACTCTTAGCGACCCATGGACTGCAGCCCACCAGGCTCCTCCGTCCATGGGATTTTCCAGGCAAGAGTACTGGAGTGGGGTGCCATTCATGGGAAGAGGTCAAAATATCAATATGAACAGGAGTTTGGAGGAAGTTAATCCCAACCCTCATGGATGAAGCCTTGAGGAGTTTAAGACCTCAGAGGAGGAAGTAACTGCAGATGTGGTGGAAATAGCAAGAAAACTAGAATCAGAAGTGGAGCCTGAAGATGGGACTGGATTGATAGAACTACACAATGAAATTGAACAGATAAGGAGTTGCTTCTTATGAATTAGCAAAGAAAGTGGCTTCTTGAGATGGAATCTACTCCTGATAAAGATGCTGGGAAGATGCTGTTGAAATGACAACAAAGAATTTAGAATATTACATAAACTTAGTTGATAAAGCAGTAGCAGGGCTTGAGAGGACTGGCTCCAATTCTGAAAGTTCTACTGTGGGTAAAATGCTATCAAACTGCACTGCATGCTACAGAGAAACTGTTCTTGGAAGGAAGAATCAACGGATGCGGCAAACTTCACTGTTGTCTTATTTTAAGTAACTGCAACAGTCATCCTAACCTTCAGCAAGCACTGCCCTGACCCATAAGCAGCCATCCACATCAAGGCAAGACTCTCCGCCAGCAAAAACATTATGACTTGCTAAAGGCTCAGATGACGGATAGCATTTTTCAGCAATAAAGTATTTTTTAATTAAGGTATGTACATTTTTTAGATATAATGCTATTGCACACTTAGAGATTACAGGAGAATATAAACATAGCTTTTATATGCACTGAGAAACCAGAAAATTTGTGCAACTTGCTTTACACTAGTCACTTTATTGTGGTGGTCTGGAATTGAACCAGCAGTATCTCCAAGATATGCCCGTATTCTGATACGGTGGTCATGCCATAAAAGAAGAAAAAGGGTCCTTAATCTTTAGTAATACATACTTAAGTTTTTACTGATGAAATACAGTGTTGAGATACACTGATGAGATACAGTGTCTGGGATTTGGAGACTGGGTAGAGACATAGATGAAATAAGATAGGCTGTCTGTTCATTGTTGAAGCCAGGTCATGGGATACACGATGATTCATTTTTCAAGTCTCTCTACTTTGGAATATCCTTAAAATGTTGGATAAATTTCAAACATATTAAGCTTTGCTTAAAATCATAAAACATGAAAATAAAAGAACATTAAGTCTCAGTTGTCTGTGCTTCTTGCGGATTCCTCACCATTTGATTAGCATGGACAGCTGACACTGTCCTTTATGGCAGCGAGGATTTCTTAATCATGAATTTCCAGGGTTCCTATGAATGGGCTTCAGAGGATTATGTGCAAGTGTGAATTTTTCTTAGGAGAGATTCCATAGCTTTCACCAGATTCTCAGGGGTACTTGTGACTCAGAAAATATCAGCATCATGAGAATCACATGGTATAAGTTTAGGAGAAAAAGGAAAGGAGGAGGGGAGGGAAAGAAAGGTGAACTGGAGAAACGACCCGGTTTCTGTACCTCTTCCTGACTCATGATCATGACTCACAATACAAATGTCAATTGATGTGGGTGCCTACCTGAAGGATTAAGTAAGATAAAAAGAACTAAGAGGGTTAAATACACATTAAAACACTGAAATTGCAAGGCACGTTGTGAGAAAGAAAGCATTGTTATGAGCCTTGAAAAATGAATGAATTACAGCTGAGTAGCAGACCAGCTTCTCACTTACAGTTAATGGACAAATTAAAAGGCAGAGGCGGGGCTGAGTCTTACATGATGGTTCCAGATCCTTGAAGCAACCACAAAGGCTGTAGCAGGCAGTGGAGCCCACCTTGAGCCTCTCCCTGACCCCTCCCTGTGGCTCCACTCTGGTCCAGAGAGGTGGCAGTCCTGCCAAACTCAGCTCTGCTTCCTCTCCTGCAGTCAGCCCCAGACCCTTTCACCTCCAAAGACCCCTTTCATCTTTTATCCAATGTTTTCAGATAACAGCCTCCTACCCCACCCACCCGACAACAATAAGAGTCAAGTGTTGATTGAGTTCTGATACACAACCATTTTTAAATCAAACACAGAAGTGACTTTCAGGGTTTCTAATCAGCAAGCTGAGTTTCTATAATTAATATTGGGAACACATATTTACAGAACACTGACTGCATACCTAGCATTGGGCTTTACATATATCATCTCAACCCTCACAACAGTCCTAAATCAAGGCTAAGTAAGATCTCACAAGGGCTGAGACAGGAGGAACTCCAACTTGAGTCTCCCTGTATTAACATTATATACTATAACGTATCAGCATCATACACTAACATCGCCAAAAGCAAAGAACCTGGTCATTTTAGAGCTCAGGTCACCTAATCATGGATTAATGTCCACAGTGAAAACAGTTCAAGATTGTCACATTGTTACCTTCTTAAGCCCTTGTACTTCACACTGCCTTTACTGACCAGAGTTCCAATATAGTTCTCCATGTCTTCACTCTCGACTTCCTTTTTATCCAGAAAGCTCATGAATTCTGACCCCTTGTAGACACCATCACTGAATCTGACCCAGAGATCCTCAACTCTCTAATGCCCTCAATTTGACTTCCTCACTGGATGCAGACAATGGATAGTAAGAAAAGGGGGTTCCACAAGGTTGTATGCAGCTGTTCTGGCCCTCCATTCAGGGGCCATGAGCTCCTGAGCACCCACAAGTTTCCTAGTCTGACTCTTCAGCAGGCTGCTAGGGACCTAAAATGGCAAAGTGACTCTAGTTTCTCAGTGATTTTTCATTTTTTATTGAACCCCACTTGGAATCACTCCTGTTCAGTACAATTTACTAGTAAGCACATTGCAGTTTGCAGAATAATGCCTCCCAAAGGATTTGCGCATCTTAATCCCTGGAACCCAAGAATACATTGCTTTATACAGCAATAGGGAATTAAGGTTGCAGATGGAAGAAGGGTCGCTAATCAGTGGATCTTAAAATAAGGACATTATCTGGATTATCCATGGGTTCAATGTAATTACAAGGATCCCTAAAAATGGAAGAAGGAGGTAGGAGAGTTGAGCCAGAGAATGAAGTTTGATGATAAAAGCAGGGCCTGAGAGATGCTGTGCCGCTGGTTTTGGCTGCTGAGGGAGGGAACTGTGAGCTAAGGAATGCAGGCAGCCTCACAGAGCTGAAGTTAAAAAGACAGATTCTCCCACAGAGCCTCCAGAAACACAGCCTCGCCAACACTGATTTTAGCCCAGTGAGACTCATGATGGAAATCTGAAGTATAGAACTGTAAGATACTCAGTTTGTGTTGTTCTAAGCCAATAAATGTGTGGTCGTTTGTTAGGGCAGCAATAGACACTAATACATACATCATGGCTTCCTAACTAGCAAGATCAGAGTAAACCTGTTACTACCTTTATGGGAAACAACCAACCTCTCTGTTATCTTGGATTTGTTGCTGTTACCTAGCAGCGATTTAGAATAAACATGTTGCTTTTCTGTGTTCTGATTACCATTGTGATAGGCTTAATTGACAGCCCTGTCCACCCTGCCAAGGCAAACCATGAGCAAAGACAATTATCTACAAGTTCAAAAGGAAGTAAATTTGCAACCTGAATTGTATCCCCAGCCTACCTCAAGTCTGCTTGGCAGGAAAGCCCACACTATTGAAGTTCCCCAGTAGAGCTGATAGCACCAGGTAAAGAGAATGCTCATGTGTCCCTCAATTCCCACACAGGAAAGGAACACCCAGTGTGAGGTGGGAGAGGCTGGAGACGTGCAGACTGTATGTACACTGCAAGGCAGTGAGAGGAGAACCTGCTGTGGTTGATACTTCTGTTCAATAACATTCAGCAGATACATACTGACTGCTTCCCATGAACTGACCATGACACTCAGAAGTCACCAGCTCTCTATAGAGACATGCATGCGTTTCATGCACCAACACGGGCCAGGGCCACCAGGCAGTAGCATCCAGGAGTTTTTCCAGGTCCACTTTAAACGTGAAGTGTGCCTCTCTTCCCATCCACCAAGTTTCCCAATTATCACCCATTCACCAGGATTTGTTATTCTGAAGATTTCTACAAAATTTCCCAGTCTGAGTTGGCCTGATTCACATAAAAGCCTTGGTAATTGCCCTAATTCACTTGCACTTCCCTTTACCATTTCTGCCCTCTCTGAGCCTCCCTGAGGTTCCCAGCACCACTTCAAGTGCTGACAGTTTCAACCTCTGTAGCCTTCTCTTCCTGAAATTCTGCTCGATTCTGAAAGTGCTGATCAGGAGAACTTGAAGCTACAGATGTCCCTTGTTCCAGTCCAAACTAGAGGTTCTCCTTCAAGCTTTCTGATCTTCCACTCTTATCATGCCCTTTAAGAACCCACCACCTTTGGCGATCTCATCAAAATTCAATAATGCAGGCCTTTGTTAACTCATTCTAAATTCCACCAACAGCCACCTAGCTGTCCTCCATCATCCCAGCTCTTCCCACTCTAATATATCCTTTGTACCCCTTGCCACACATATCTTCCCAAACATGTTAAAGTGCTCACTCTGAACCAGGTGCCAGTCTCGGTGCCAGAGGCACAAGTTATGGTCATGTAGACCAAGGGCACATTCTTTGGAGAGGGTCAGCTCTGCCACTTATTAGAAGTTACTTAACCTCTTGGTTTCCTCATTTGGAAAATAAGGATAAGAAGGGCATGTGAATCCCATGGTTATTGAAAGACTTGAGCCAACGCAGGGAAAGCACTAGGCCCAGTACCTGGCACATGGCACTCACTCACGCAAGTTAACTTACAGAGACAGTATCACAAGGAGCTGGCAGGTTAGCAGCAGTGATGAACATGTAGAGTTCACAAGTATGGGGTGGAAGAAGTAATATGACTTCATGAGTGTTTTGAGCAGAAAAGACTAAGTGAAATTCTGATAGTGATACAGTGCCCTTGCGTGCTCAGTTGTGCCAATTCTTTGTGACCCCATGGACTGTAGCCCACCAGGGTTCTCTGGCCATGGGATTCTCCAGGAAAGAATTACTGGAGTGGGTTGCCATGCCCTCCTCCAGAGGATCTTCCTGACCCAGGGATCAAACCCACGTCTCCTGTATCTCCTGCATTACAGGCAGAGTCCTTACCCCCTGAGCCACCTGAGAAGCCCACTGAGCCACCTGGGAAGCCCACTGGTACAGAGCCAGACCTTAAAGATTAGAACGGAATATTCTAGGTAGATAGGAGGGGGAAAGTTTTCCAGCTAGAACACCTGAGCAAAGACACAATAGCAGAAATGGGAGACTTTTAAACAGGGAGTGTAATAAAGCAATGGTCATCTCAGACTCTGGGCTAATACTGACAAGACCATGAGCTCCTTAAGGAGAGGCACACTGGCTGTGGATACAGGAAAGTCATTCACTCACTCAGAACATCAACTTTAAAAAAAAAAAAAAAAAAAGAACATCAACTTTATTCCAGGCACTGTGTAAACAAAAAGATTTTCTGCCCAGTCCATCCCGTCATAATGCTTCTATTTAAAAAGATAATAAACAAGACCATATCATATAAGTCATATATGCTATTAAGAAAGTAAAGCAGAATCAGGGGCTTCCCTGGTGGTCCAGTGGTTAGGACTCCACACTTGCAATGCAGGAGTCATGGGTTCCAATCCCTGGTCAGGAAATTAAGATCCCATATGCTGCATGGTGTGACAAAAATAAATGAATAAAAACTGAAGCAGAATCATATGAAAGAGAGTAACTGTGAGTGGAGACCAAGGACAGCTACTCTGAGGAGATGACACCTGAGTTGAGTCACGAGAAGACTTGGGTAGAATAAAATCCACAGGAACAACAAGAACAAAGCTCTTGTAGAATGAGGAGCTGGTTGCATTGAAGAAACAGATAGAGAGCCAATGCAGGAGTGCATGGTGAGAGAGTTGGAAAGGCTATCAGGGAGGGTGGGCAAGGCCCTGGTCATGATGAAACTTGGGAGGCCATAATAAGATGTTTGGATTTTATTCTAAAATGCACTGGGAAGCCACTGAAGGGTTTCAAGATAGGATATGACATCATCTGATTTGTGTTTTTAAAAGCTCTCTCTAGCTGCCACAGGACAAGTGGACTGTAAAAGGAAAAGCAGGAGAGAAAGCGGAGGGAACTGTCAGGGGTCAGCACAGTCCTCCAAACCAGAGGAAACAGCCTAGGCACACGGTATGTAGATGTGATGCCTGGAATCTCTGTTTACATCAAGTACACAACCAGCTCACTTTGCAAAGTCCATCTCCCCTTCACACAGCCCAGTTGACATACAGGAGATTTTGTTGGTAATTTTCAACTGATTGACTTGTCTCCCTCAAATTACCCCCATTTCCTTTCCTCTTTCTATCCTCATTTCTTTTCCCCCCTGTATCTTATCTCAAGTACCCATTTGCCCATCACCTGACTCAGCCTTTACAAGGTCTTGCTGTTCCCATCCTGTTTTTTTCTCTCCCCTCACCCCGCCACCCCCAAGTTTCATGAACTAGATGTAAAAGATATAATTACTTTCTGTCCTACCCCAGAAGCACTCAGGAATTATCAGTTTCACAGAGCACCAACAGAAGCCTGGGGGTTATTATGATCCTGACAATACAACTGGAACACATTCTGCATATTAAGGACACTGTCTCCCCACATTCGTTCCAGCCTGTTCTCTCCAGTGCAGCCAGAAAATCTTTCAGGAGGAGAATCTGATCATAATCTCATTGGCTCTCATTCTCTCTCTGGCTCCTCTCTCTCCCTCTCTCTGTAAGCTATGACCCTGGAGTACATCTCACATCATTCACCTCTTTGCTCCCTGTGGCTCCAGCCACTCTGGCCTTCTTTCAGATCTTTGAACCCGATGGGCCCCCTCTGCTGTTCTCTTTGTCTCCAAAGCCCTTTGATCTCCCTCTTCCCTCAGTTGACACTTATTCTTTAGATCTTTGCCCAAATTTTCTTCCTTAGCAAAATCTCTGATCTGAGACCAAAGCTGGAACCATTGTGATACACATTCACAGCACCACATATCTTTCTAAGCACTCATCACAGTTTATAATAATACATTTATTTGTGTGACTGATTAAAATGACTATACACACACACACTAAATGCGAAATTCCAGCAGGGCAAGAATATTGCCTATTTTTGCCCATCACTGTATCACAAACATAAGCTGAATATTCTTCGTGGACCTTAGGAAAATTAGATATGGAAGGATTTCCCAAAATCGCAGATGTTGTTTCTTTTTTGATGGAGCAAGCAAAAGGAATTATGGGTCATCTAGTAGCAAACTATTGCCAGAAGAGGAGTGAGTCAGTGATACCCATTTTGCTCCAAACTCAGAAGAGTTCTGTCTCTTTACAAAAACCATCCTGACATCACTGTGGCCCTTGTTTCAAGACCTGTCATCCTTCTGAGTAGGTCCATCATTCTCTTCACAGCCCCCCACTTCATATCTGACCTCCCTTCAGTATCTCTTTGCAGAGCAATGAGCATATCACCTGATGGGCACAGGAAAGGGGGGAGTGAGAATTCAATGAGTTATCTCTCCTATACTGGTTGCCACATCGTTTAACAAAGCCCCTTCCCAAACAGCTGCTCATTTAGTTCTTAAAACCACCCTGTGAAGTAAGCAAAGCAGGTATTCTTATCCCTATTTTACTAGATGGGGAAATGTGATTCAAAGAGGCAAGTGACTTACTCAAGGTCACAAAGCCCATGTGAGGCAGATGTAGATTTGAACCTACAGTCTCTGATGCCCAGTCCAATGCTTTACCTTACACTAGCCACCCCAACAGTTATCAGTTTCTTAAACCTGTTTCTTCATTTCTTTAAGTAAACACCTGTTCCTGACCCCTCAACACTTTTCCAGCCTCTGTCCACTTCGCTATCCAGAACTTGTCAGCCTGTCTGTGCCATGGAATGAAGGGAGTTTTATGCACACAAACAAGGCTGAGCGTTTGGTCCCAGCCTCCAGTCTTTTCCAGCTCTTCCTCTGAGCCAGTAAGGAACCAGAAAGCCCCATTAATAAACACAAAGAGGAACCCTGCCCCACCAGAGCAAGGTCCCTGGCTATCCTTTCTCCCACATTCCAGCAGGACGCGACAAGGCTAGAAGCCAGCCTCTTTCCCAGCAAGGAGGACCTGAGCAGAACAGAGGTCACCGGCCGCGGGCCGTCAGGGCTCCTCAGGGGGCCACGCAAAGGATGCGGCTGCCGGTTTGGCCCAAGGTCACCCTCTCGCAGCCCGGGCCCGATCCCCGACCTCCCGGAGCGCCCCCTGGTGTCGCGGGTTGGCCTCCCCTCGCCCTCAGGGAGTGGCCTGCGAAGACCGGGCTCGGGGGCAGAGAAAGGAGGGTGGGCAGAGGATGAGGAGGCTGAGCCCCTGGGAGGGGCGGGAGGCGGGGCCCTACCTGATAGCTGAGGACGCCATCCGGATCGTTACTCCCGGCCGGCATGGCGGAGCCCAACTAGGTCTCGCGCGCGGGGTCCAGGCCGAACGTCAGCAGGCCACGCACTCCGGTCGGGTTTGAGCAGATCGCCCGAGCGGCGACCCCCTACCCCGGTGCCAACGGTCAACCATCAACCGCCGCCGCCTCCATAGCCACCGGCCCGCGAGGCTTCGCCGCAGCCAATCAGCGCGCGGCCTGTACGGCCAATCAGGGCGCGGAGCACGGGAGGACGCTGTCCGGCGGTACCCTGGGCTACCAGGAGGTGGAGGAGGGAGCCGGGGGAGCCAACCGCTCCGGGGCCCGGTTGCCGTGGAAACCGCCTCCCTCCCTTCAGGGGCCTCTGGGCTTGAAGGTCCTCCCAACTGCTTGCTAGAAATTGAAGATCTCGTGGTTCTATTTGAGGATGCACCTGACCCTTGAAAACTGAGAAAGTGTCAGGTTTGTCTATCATGATTTTATTCCTTGGTAATAATTATTTTTAAATTCTGGGGAACCATCCCTTGAGCTTGCAGAAGGAAGTAACAGAATGAGAGGGAAGGGCCTTCTCAAATTACTTGTTAATCCTCGAGCTAGTGGCCAGATTAATAGTATCAAAGAGAAGCAGGCAGGCAGTGATCCAATCCCCTCCACAGATAGACTACGAACACAGGTCTTCTCCCTGGGCCTCAGGTTGGCAGTGAAAAGCACGGGGTTGAGCTTCGGAAGATGATTGAAACAATTCCACAAAAATGCTTCCAACTTTTCTGAGAAATAATCTAGGGCAAATTATTTAACAAAAGAATAACTACTGATTTAAGGCAAAGTTAGAAACCCATGAGTAACACATTCAATTTGATTTGGGTTTAAAACACGAGAGACTGGCCATAATCTAACCAACCCTCTGTCCCCAAGAGGAGGAAAGGGGTCTTTTCCTTTATGTCCACTATCACATCAGACGGTAGGAGAGTTCACATTATTAAAAGAAAAAGAGCAGGTGCAAATCATTCTCAGCCTCCGAAGAAACTACACTGGGGAGCATAGCCTGGCTGGTGCACATTCAGTGTTCAACCCCTGCATACCATTGCTTGCGCTGGCTCTGAAATCTGAACCAAGTTTGTGCTTCCGTGTCCCTGAGGCAGAACCATATTTCCAGTCTTCAATTTAAGGTCTTGGGCCCATTTCTGAGCCTTAGTGTTCATTTCCCCAGTCTTTGTTGACCTCTTCACTAATTCTGTCCCTTGAATCTGTAATTCAACCCTATTTTTGCCCATCAAAAACTTAATCATAAAGTCAACCTTAAAGGCCACCTCTTCCAAGAAACTTGATTCTACTCTCCTCAATACTCCTAAGAGATGTCATCACTCCCCTTTGAATCTTCATAGCACTTCATACCTTCCTTATACCTTCCATGCTATGGTCAAGTACTTTAATTAAATGTTAACTTTAGCTTACTGTAACACTGTCATTTTTTGAAGGAAATAATTATTTTTCTTATGCCCTTCTGTACAAAGCCTCAAAGAATGCTGGGCACATAGAACATAATTATAAATATGTAAGTTATATAAGTATATATAAATAAATATAACTTATAAATATATAAGTGAATATATGTACTTTTAATTCAGTATAACCAAAAACATATAACAATAACACAAAGTACAAGCCCAAATGGCACTGAAGATGCAGCAAAATCTAAAATAAAATATGTATCTCCAGAGGGCTTATGGTCTAATCAGGGGAACAGGATATATGTTAATATGATGGCAAGATCAGATCAGATCAGATCAGCAGCTCAGTCGTGTCTGACTCTTTGCGACCCCATGAATCGCAGCACACCAGGCCTCCCTGTCCATCACCAACTCCCGGAGTTCACTCAGACTCATGTCCATCGAGTCAGTGATGCCATCCAGCCATCTCATCCTCTGTCGTCCCCTTCTCCTCTTGCCCCCAATCCCTCCCAGCATCAGAGTCTTTTCCAGTGAGTCAACTCTTCACATGAGGTGGCCAAAGTATTGGAGTTTCAGCTTTAGCATCATTCCTTCCAAAGAAATCCCAGGGCTGATCTCCTTCAGAATGGACTGGTTGGATCTCCTTGCAGTCCAAGGGACTCTCAAGAGTCTTCTCCAACACCACAGTTCAAAAGCATCAATTCTTCGGCGCTCCACCTTCTTCATAGTCCAACTCTCACATCCATACATGACCACTGGAAAAACCATAGCCTTGACTAGACAGACCTTTGTTGGCAAAGTAATGTCTTTGCTTTTGAATATGCTATCTAGGTTGGTCATAACTTTCCTTCCAAGGAGTAAGCGTCTTTTAATTTCATGGCTGCAGTCACCATCTGCAGTGATTTTGGAGCCCAGAAAAATAAAGTCTGACACTGTTTCCACTGTTTCCCCATCTATTTCCCATGAAGTGGTGGGACCGGATGCCATGATCTTCGTTTTCTGAATGTTGAGCTTTAAGCCAACTTTTTCACTCTCCTCTTTCACTTTCATCAAGAGGCTTTTTAGTTCCTCTTCACTTTCTGCCATAAGGGTGGTATCATCTGCATATCTGAGGTGATTGATATTTCTCCCAGCAATCTTGATTCCAGCTTGTGTTTCTTCCAGTCCAGCGTTTCTCATGATGTACTCTGCATATAGTTAAATAAACAGGGTGACAATATACAGCCTTGACGAACTCCTTTTCCTATTTGGAACCAGTCTGTTGTTCCATGTCCAGTTCTAACTGTTGCTTCCTGACCTGCATACAAATTTCTGAAGAGGCAGATCAGGTGGTCTGATGGCAAGATAACAGAATATAAAACAAGAGCTATATGAGTGATATAGACAACAAAGGTTATAAAAATTTAGAAGAGAAAATGTTAATATGATGACAAGATAATAGAACATAAAACAAGAGCCATATAAGTTATATAAACCACAAAGATTATAAAAATTTCCAAGAGAAAATAATTTTTTTTTAACTTGGAACATGACACAGAGGACATTGATTTGGGTTAAACCCCAAAACAGTCAAGCCAGAGTAAGAAGAGCAAGCATCTTAGTTCTTAGGGAATGACTTAGCAACCAGGAAAGCATAAGACCCATTCAGGATAGCCACAATTTGGACCAAAGCAGAAAGGTATGGAGAAGAGCAGTAGGAAATAAAAATTGTGGTAAAGAAAAAATGACCAAGTTATAAAGAAACAGCTAATCAGTTCAGACTTTTTTTTTTTCTCATATGATAGAAATATGATACTGTTGAAAATTTTAAAGAATTTGTCCACACACCAGGACCTGGGTTTAGTGGTGTAAATGCACTATGTCATTTAATATTCCTAACACTTCATAGTTTATCCATTTCACTGGTAAGAAAACTGAGGCTGAGAAGTTTAGCAACTTTCTCAAGGTTAAGTAGATATTAGGCTGGGATATGATCACCTCTTGAGCCTTGCAATCTAGTGGAGAAACAGCAAACAAGTAAAAATGAACACAAGTACAGATTATGAGAGCTGCAATGAAGTAAACTGCAAAGTTATGTGATAGAGTATTGGCCAGCGGGGTGGAGAGAGCTACTGTAGATGGGATGGTCAGGGAGGGCTTTTCTGAGGAGGTGAGGAGAGTCTCATTTGATGAGTCAAGGATGGATCTGTCTGAGTTTAGAGTCCCTGGCCACTATATGACACTGTCCTATGTAAGTGGTACCATTGGTGAAATCTGCCATTGGGGGCAAGGTGGGTTAAAGGGGGGAAGCTGAGGCAGGGGGTCATTTAGGCTGACTGGCAACATGGCAATTCTGGAGGGGCCAAGGATGGTGACCAGAAGAAAGATGTGCCCTCCATTTGCCACTCCCTAAAGAGCCAGCTCATGGTGCTCTCATGAGAGTGGGCACGAGTTGTCAGGGCACAGAGAAGAAGCAGGAGGGAGAGGATTACTACTAAGAGCTCTACAAGTCTGATTTGACTCCAGTTCAAATGTAGAAAAAGTCAGAGCCTCTGGCTTTTGACTCCAGGGTCAAGAGCCCCATCTTCTGGTCTATTGTGCAAATTACAAAAAGAATTGGCTGCAGAGGCGGCTGCAAGACTGCCCTGAGGCAGCTGTCTGTCTGCAGAGACAGGCTCTCCCCTCCCAGGGCTGTTTTGTGTTCTCCTTCCCAAAGAAGGCGAGCTCGTTGGCTCCAGGCCCCAGGCACTAGGCCACTGGCACCTTCAGCTCTCTACACAGCTTGGAAAGGAGCAAATATGCCGCTCTCAGCCTGGCCAGCAAAGAGGTGTGGAAGGACCTGGAAGGAGGAAGATATTCAGCCAAGGATACCACCTCACACTGATTATTCTTCTAAATAAAGTGGGAGTTGGGGGGTGGGGGGCGGGCGGAGAACCCAGCAAAACAGAACTCAGAAACTTCTGAGGCCTGCACAGAATTCTTGGAGGAGGAGACATAAAATAGAGAGGAAAATGCAAAACATGGGTAGAGACAGAGACCCCACACGCGCACACACATACACACAAACATACACACACACACATCTCACAGGGAAGCAAGGAGGCTTGCAACAACTCTGTGAGGTAGGTTCTATCTCCTCCATCATTTTACAGATGAGAACACTGAAGACGGAGGCTTAGAAATGTAAGCTACGCCAGTTCACACAGCAAGCACAGTTTATAAATGGAGACCCTCAGTCTGAGCTCAGAAGTACCTCATTACAGAGTATACACACATAACCACTTACTGCCTCCCATGGGGCTGCCTGGACTTCAGTCCTTCCCTGACATTAGAAGCTCCACCCTCCCTTTGTGACTTCCAAATGTGGCTATTTTTCCATCTTTGTCTCTAGATCCTTCCTTTCTCTAATACTAGTGTTCTTAAACTTTGGTGGGGAGAGGTTAGGTCTTGAACCTCTGGGGACATGATAAAATCTGTGGGACTCTCTTTACAGGTAAGTAGACAGAGACCCAAATTTTGCATCTCATTGTAAGGATATGTTCACAGCCTGCCCAGGGAAGCACTAAGCACCTTACCTGTATTATTTTTAAATATTGGCTGGAAAACATTGAGATTCTCTTATTCAGAGACAAAAAGGCACAAAACACAAGTAACTCAAAAGGTCTGAGGAAATGTCCTCACATAATTGCAACCAATGTTTCCATCAAAAGCATCTTAATTTCTCCATCTGCGTACCATGTTTCTTGCCCAGTTTAAACTGTCAAAAGAGCTGCCAGGGCAGAGGTTTTAGTCTTTACTTGCCATTAGGTAGTGGCCCAATCCCAGCTGCATCTTATGCCTGGTTTGGTTTCTCCACATTCCTCTTAATTATACATCAAAAACCAAGGAAAGGTTGGAGGAAAAGACGTCAGGATTCGAGGAAAGACTTAATTAGGGCTTGTTGTGCGGTTGTCTGGGAGCATTTCCTGTGGAGGGAGCAGGGAGCCGGAGAGAGACACTATTCTTTGTCAAGCTGAAAAGGTCATGCAGGTGCATGATACACAGTCGGCCCTTGCCAAGTCACAGCATATCTAGAGAGACTACAGAATGCAGTTTTCTTAGTTCACAGCAGGCTGCCAGCCTGGGACACTACACATCATACAGAAAAACAACAAAATGCTACACAAACTGCCTCTTGCCTGCGAAAATCACTCTCCCACCATTCGTCATCGTCAACATCATCCATAGAAATCGCCTACACTGGGGGATTCCCTGGCGGGTTCAGTGGTTAGGACTTGGCACACTTACCACCATGGACCTGGGGTTCAATCTCTGGTTGGAGAACTAAGATCACGCTAGCTGTGCGGCACGGCCAGAAAAGTTTTTAAAAAGAGGACTGGACTTCCTTGGTGGTACAGCGGCTAAGAATCTGCCTGCCAGCGCAGGGGACACAAGTTTGATCCCTGGTCCAGGAAGATTCCACATGCCGTGGAGCAACTAAGCCCAGGCACCACAACTACTGAGTCAGCGCTCTAGAGCCCGAGTGCCACAGCTACTGAAGGCCGAGCACTTAGAGTCTGTGCTGCACAACAAGAAAAGTCACAGCAGTGGGAAGCCTGAGCGCCACAACAAAGAGTAGTGCCTGCTAGCGATAACTAGAGAAAGCCCACACAAAGCAGGAAGATGCAGAACAACTAAAATTAAAATAAACAAACAATAAAGTATATATTTAAAAAGAGGACTTCCCTGGTAAGAATCTGCCTGCCAAGGCAGGGACACAGGTTCAATCCATGGTTCAGGAAGATCCACATGCCTCAGGGCAAGTAAGCCCAGGTGAACTGCTGGAACCCGAGCACCTAGAGTCCCTGCTCGAAACAAGAGAAGCCACTGAAATGAGAAGCCTGCACACCACAACTACAGAATAGCCCCCACTCGCGGCAAAAGCCCAAGCACCAAAAATAAATAAATATGAAATACAATGAGAGGTGAAAGAAAAGGAATTGCCTATACTGTACTCATTTACACCTTGGGCCTAGATCTTATAGATAGAGTGCCTGATGAACTATGGAATGAGGTTCGTGACACTGTACAGGAGACAGGGATCAAGACCATTCCCATAGAAAAGAAATGCAAAAAAGCAAAATGGCTGTCTGGGGAGGCCTTACAAATAGCTGTGAAAAGAAGAGAAGTGAAAAGCAAAGGAGAAAAGGAAAGATATAAACATCTGAATGCAGAGTTCCAAAGAATAGCAAGAAGAGATAAGAAAGCCTTCTTCAGCAATCAATGCAAAGAAATAGAGGAAAACAACAGAATGAGAAAGACTAGGGATCTCTTCAAGAAAATCAGAGATACCAAAGGAACATTTCATGCAAAGATGAGCTCGATAAAGGACAGAAATGGTATGGACCTAACAGAAGCAGAAGATATTAAGAAGACATGGCAAGAATACACAGAAGAACTGTACAAAAAAGATCTTCACGACCCAGATAATCACGATGGTGTGATCACTCACCTAGAGCCAGACATCCTGGAATGTGAAGTCAAGTGGGCCTTGGAGAGCATCACTACAAACAAAGCAAGTGGAGGTGATGGAATTCCAGTTGAGCTATTCCAAATCCTGAAAGATGATGCTGTGAAAGTGCTGCACTCAATATGCCAGCAAATTTGGAAAACTCAGCAGTGGCCACAGGACTGGAAAAGGGCAGTTTTCATTCCAATCCCAAAGAAAGGCAATGCCAAAGAATGCTCCAACTACCGCACAATTGCACTCATCTCACACGCTAGTAAAGTAATGCTCAAAATTCTCCAAGCCAGGCTTCAGCAATATGTGAACCGTGAGCTTCCAGAGGCTCAAGCTGGTTTTAGAAAAGGCAGAGGAACCAGAGATCAAATTGCCAACATCTGCTGGATCATTGAAAAAGCAAGAGAGTTCCAGAAAAACATCTATTTCTGCTTTATTGACTATGCCAAAGCATTTGACTGTGTGGATCACAATAAACTGTGGAAAATTCTGAAAGAGATGGGAATACCAGACTGCCTGATCTGCCTCTTGAGAAATTTGTATGCAGGTCAGGAAGCAACAGTCAAAACTGGACATGGAAGAACAGACCAGTTCCAAATAGGAAAAGGAGTTTGTCAAGGCTGTATACTGTCACCCTGTTTATTTAGCTTATATGCAGAGTACGTCATGAGAAACACTGGACTGGAAGAAGCACAAGCTGGAATCAAGATTGCCGGGAGAAATATCAATCACCTCAGATATGCAGATGACACCACCCTTATGGCAGAAAGTGAAGAGGAACTAAAAAGCCTCTTGACGAAAGTGAAAGAGGAGAGTGAAAAAGTTGGCTTAAAGCTCAACATTCAGAAAACTAAGATCATGGCATCTGGTCCCATCACTTCATGGGAAATAGATGGGGAAACAGTGGAAACAGTGTCAGACTTTATTTTTCTGGGCTCCAAAATCACTGCAGATGGTGACTGCAGCCATGAAATTAAAAGACGCTTACTCCTTGGAAGGAAAGTTATGACCAACCTAGATAGCATATTCAAAAGCAGAGACATTACTTTGCCAACACAGGTTCGTCTAGTCAAGGCTATGGTTTTTCCTGTGGTCATGTATGGATGTGAGAGTTGGACTGTGAAGAAGGTGGAGCGCCGAAGAATTGATGCTTTTGAACTGTGGTGTTGGAGAAGACTCTTGAGAGTCCCTTGGACTGCAAGGAGATCCAACCAGTCCATTCTGAAGGAGATCAGCCCTGGGATTTCTTTGGAAGGAATGATGCTAAAGCTGAAACTCCAATACTTTGGCCACCTCCTGCGAAGAGTTGACTCACTGGAAAAGACTCTGATGCTGGGAGGGATTGGGGGCAAGAGGAGAAGGGGATGACAGAGGATGAGATGGCTGGATGGCATCACTGACTCGATGGACGTGAGTTTGACTGAACTCCGGGAGTTGGTGATGGACAGGGAGGCCTGGCGTACTGCGATTCATGGGGTCGCAAAGAGTCGGACACGACTGAGTGACTGATCTGATCTGATCCAGACTCTTGCTCCAGAAAGGCTCTGGTAGACAGAACCCATTCAAACTGGCAAAAACCTCCTTCTCCTTTCTCTGGGATCACAACTGAGATATTTGGACAGAGGCAGAAGGAAAGGACTAATAGAGGGATTAGCGCAAAACAGAAACAGATTAGATAAGAAACAGAAAGAGATTAGAATGAAACAGAAAAGTAAGCTTTGAAGAAAGAAGCTTTGGGACTTCCAGATCCACATAGGAAGTCATTCAGGAATTCAGGAGAAGTAGGTGTTAACCAATGACCACTTGCCAAGTACTTGCTATCAGATTTGAACACATTTGTATTCATTAAATACATTTATCTTATCCGTTTCTAACCAAACCTCACCCTGCTTAGAAATCAAGTGTGTTTACAGTGGTTTTACTCCCTGTCTTATCTTCTTGGGGATAAGATCTCTTGAGCCTGTAGAGAAGTTCTTATTTCACGTTTAACCAGTAGGCCTGGGATATCCTTAAGGTTGCTGCAGATTCAGTGCTTCACATCTGTATAATTCTATATACTCAACGTTTTTATCACCTTACCTCATTTCTCTCAAATGGGACTATAAATGTACACAGAATATTTCACAGACTAGAAAGCTGAAATAAGCCTGGAACAGGGACTTGCCCAAGCCAGTTAACAACAGAGCTCAGTGAAAACTACTCATGCTTTTCATGGTTTGTGTGGATTCCTAGAAATACAATTCCATGCAGCCCTTTCCTGCATAAAATTGAATTGGCTTCAATTGAACAGTAAATTGTGAATCTCCTTTAGAAATGACATGAACTCCCCATAGCAGAAACCAAGGGCTTCTCCTCTATTACCTTTTACCATCCGATTACAGTTGCATGTAATTTCTACTTTGGAAAGCTTGTCAGTAATACCGTTCATTACTGAACAAAGTCTCATGAGGTTCTGAAAATAACTATTACTGCTTATCTCTAGAAACACATTATCTGACACAGATACAAATTCAATCCAAGATACTCTTAACCCCACTAAAACACCACTCGGGGCCTTTTATTTTGCAGTTAATTTTTTTTTAAAAAGTGGGAGACCCATTCAGACTCCTGGGCTGGGGCAAAAGGGAATAGACATAGAATCTGAATGTATCTCATGAATTTATCTTTTTCCACCTCTAATCCTTTGCCAAATTGAAACGACCACCCTCCTTTTTTAAAGAAGGTAGAGTTTCTCTGGTCCTTTCTTATAAAATACAAGAAAGACTATTTGCTAGGTTTACCAAGAACAGCTAGGACTGTGAGATGGGCAGTCAATGAATAGCAGAGAAAAAAATTCAGCCCTGAAGCAGATATAGAACCACTCAGCTTTGTTTGGGGTAGGCAAAATGAACAAGGGCCATTACAATTTGATTACAACCTATATATCTGTTGAGATTTCTCTAGAACTTCTTGCCCCTGCCCTCTAAGAATTGTTGGAAGGGACTTAAAAGGCCTATATTCCAACACCATATACAAAAATAAACTCAAAATAGATAAAAGACTTAAGTGTAAGACTGGATACTATTAAACTCCTAGAGGAAAACATAGAACACTCATTGACATAAACCACAGCAATATTTTTTTGATCTCTAGAGTAATGAAAATAAAAGCAAAAATAAATAGGACCTAATTAAACTTTTGCACGACAAAGAAAACCATAAACAAAACGAAAAGACAACCTACAGAATGGGAGAAAATATTTACAAACAATGTGACCAACAAGGGACTGATTTCCAAAACATTACAAAGAGTTCATACAGCTCAACATTAAAAAAATAAATAAATGTGTAGAAGACATAAATCGTTCAGTCGCTCAGTCCTGTCTGACTCTTTGCGACCCCATGGACTGCGGCACACCAGGCTTCCCTGTCCATCACCAATTCCCCAAGCTTCCTCAAACTCATTCCATCCATTGAGTTGCTGATGCCATCCAACCATCTCATCCCCTTCTCCTCCCGCCTTCAATCTTTCCCAGCATCAGGGTCTTTTCCAATGAGTCAGTTCTTCGCATCAGGTGGCCCAAGTATTGGAGTTTCAGCTTCAGCATCAGTCCTTCCAATGAATATTCAGGACTGATTTCCTTTAGGATGGACTGGTTGGATCTCTTTGCAGTCCAAAGGAGTCTCAAGAGTCTTCTCCAACACCACAGTTCAAAAGCATCAATTCTTTGGTGCTCAGCTTTCTTTACAGTCCAACTCTCATATCCATACATGACTACTAGAAAAACCATAGCTTTTACTAGACAGACCTTTGTTGGTGAAGTAATGTCTCTGCTTTTTAATATGCTGTCTAGGTTGGACATAGCTTTTCTTCCAAGGAGCAAACGTCTTTTAATTTCACGGCTGCAGTCACCATCTGCAGTGATTTGGGAGCTCAAGAACATAAAGTCTGTCACTGTTTTCATTGTTCCCCCATCTATTTGCCATGAAGCGATGGGACTAGATGCCATGATCTTAGTTTTCTGAATGTTGAGTTTTAAGCCAACTTTTTCACTCTCCTCTTTCACTTTCATCAAGAGGCTCTTGGGTTCTTCTTCACTTTCTGCCATAAGGGTGGTGTCATCTGCATATAGAGGTTATTGATATTTATCCTGGCAATCTTGATTCCAGCTTGTGCTTCATCCAGCCTGGCATTTCGCCTGATATACTCTGCATATAAGTTAAATAAGCAGGGTGACAATATACAGCTTTGATGTACTCCTTTCCCAATTTGGAACCAGTATGTTGTTCCATGTCCAGTTCTAACTATTGCTTCTTGTCCTGCATACAGATTTCTCAGGAGGCAGGTAATGGGGTCTCTTGAAGAACTTTCCACAGTTTGTTGTGATCCACACAGTCAAAGGCTTTGGCATAGTGAATAAAGCAGAAATAGACTTTTTTATGGAACTCTCTTGCTTTTTTAATGATCCAACGGATGTTGGCAATTTGATTTCTGTTCTCTGCCTTTTCTAAATCCAGTTTGAACATCTGAAAGCTCACGGTTCACGTATTGTTGAAGCCTGGCTTGAAGAATTTTGAGCATTACTTTACTAGTGTGTGAGATGAGTGCAATTGTGCAGTAGTTTGAGCATTCTTTGGCATTGCCTTTCTTTGGGATCGGAATGAAAACTGACTTTTTCCAGTCCTGTGGCCACTGCTGAATATTCCAAATTTGTTGGCATATTGAGTGCAGCACCTTCACAGCATCATCTTTTAGGGTTTGAAATAGTTCAGCTAGAATTCCATCACCTCCACTAGCTTTGTTCATAGTGATGCTTCCTAAGGCCCATTTGACTTCGCATTCCAGGATGTCTGGCTTTAGGTGAGTGATCACACCATCGTGGTTATCTGGGTCATGAAGAGCTTTTTTGTACAGTTCTTCTGTGTATTGTTGCCACCTCTTCTTAATATCTTCTGCTTCTGTTAGGTCCATACCACTTCTGTCCTTTATTGTGCCCATCTTTGCATGAAATGTTCTGTTGGTATCTCTAATTTTCTTGAAAAGATCTCTAATCTTTCCCATTCTGTTGTTTTCTTCTTTTTCTTTGCACGGATCACTGAGGAAGGCTTTCTTATCTCTCCTTGCTATGTTTTGGAACTCTGCATTCAAATGGGTATATCTTTCCTTTTCTCCTTTGCCTTGAGCTTCTCTTCTTTTCTCAGCTATTTGTAAGGCCTCCTCAGACAACCATTTGCCTTTTTGCATTTCTTTTTCTTGGGGATGGTCTTGATCCTTGTCTCTTGTACAATGTCACGAACCTTTGTCCATAGTTCTTCAGGCACTCTATCAGATCTAATCCCTAGAATCTATTTGTCACTTCTACTGTATAATCTTAAGGGATTGATTTAGGTCACACCTGAATGGTCTAGGGGTTTCCCCTACTTTCTTCAAGTTCAGTCTGAATTTGGCAATAAGGAGTTCATGATCTGAGCCACAGTCAGCTCCCAGTCTTGTTTTTGCTGACTGTATAGAGCTTCTCCATCTTTGGCTGCAAAGAATATAATCAATTTGATTTCGGTATTGACCATCTGATGATGTCCATGTGTAGAGTCCTCTCTTGTGTGGTTGAAAGAGGGTGTTTGCTATGACCAGTGCATTCTCTTGGCAAAATTCCGTTAGCCTTTGACCTGCTTCATTTTGTACTCCAAGGCCAAATTTGCCTGTTACTCCAGATATCTCTTGACTTCCTAAATTTGCATTCCAGTCCCCTACAATGAAAAGGACCTCTATTTGGGGTATTAATTCTAGAAGGTCTTATAGTTCTTCATAGAACCGTTCAACTTCAGCTTTTTCAGCATTACTGGTCAGGGCGTGGACTAGGATCACTGTGACACTGTATGGTTTGCCTTGGAAACGAACAGACTTTTCTTCAAAGAAGACAGATGTGAAACGACGCTCAATATTGCTAATTATTGGAGAAATGCAAATCAAGGCTACAATGAGGTATCGGCTCACACCGGTCAGAATGGCCGTCATCTAAAATTCTATGAAGGGCTTCCCTGGTAGTCCAGTGGTTAAGAGTCTGCCTTGCAATTCAAGGGACACCAGTTCAATTCCTGGTCTGGGAAGATCCCACAAGCCATGAAGCAACTAAGCCTGGGCTTCACAACTGAGACCCGGCACAGCCAAATAAATAATTACTTTTTTAAAAGACATCAGAAAAAAAAAATAATAAATAAATAAAAGACACCAGAAATGTGTCTTGGTACAAGATTACCATGCAAAAATCAATACCTTTCCTATAACACTAAGCACAGCTGATTAGGTAACAGAATGAAGAATAGATGCCCATTACAGTAAGAAGTAGAGATGAAAAAACTGAGCGGACAAGTAACATGCAAGAACGACATGGAAACTGCTGCTAAGTGGCATGAAAGGAGTCTGGAGTAAACTGAAAGGCACATCTGCATCTTGCAGAGAAAACTCAATTTTATTAAAACTATTAATCCTCCTTTTTATTCATCTGTAAGTTTCAGGATATCATAATAAAACTACCAACAAGGTTTATTTCTTTAATGGGAAAAATATCCAGGAAAATTCTGGAGGAAAAAAAAACTGGGTCACAATTACATCCGTTCCTCACATCTTAACCTGTTCTGGAAGGGAAAAGGTCTAGACATTACACTGGGAGCCTCTTTCCCTGAAGAATGGCTGTGAACAAGCCCCAAAGTGGCTCCCTTGACAGGGACTCAACTATACAAGCTTCTCCAGACCCAACATCATTGTGGTGTGGCAGAGCCCCAGCTTCCGGGAACCCACACCTGTAGCCACAACCCCAGGCAGCCTTGGGTCTTTAAGCAGAAAGATGTGAACACTGTGTTCCCGGAGTATCACCCCTGAGTGGGAGGCACTTCAGTGCCCTGGGAGCTGGCAGGCCCTCCTCAGGCTTTCCGATGTGTCTGAGAGATGCTGTTACAGATTAAATTATGCCCCCACCCCAAGAGCAATAAAAAGCTATGTTGAAGTCCTAAGCCCTATTACCTCAGAAAGTGACTTCATTTGGAAATAGATGGTCACTACAGGTGTAATTGGAGAAGGCAATGGCACCCCACTCCAGTACTCTTGCCTGGAAAATCCCATGGACGGAGGGGCCTGGTGGGCTGCAGTCCATGGGGTTGCTGGGAGTCGGACACGACTGAGCGACTTCACTTTCACTTTTCACTTTCATGCATTGGAGAAGGAAATGGCAACCCACTCCAGTGTGCTTGCCTGGAGAATCCCAGGGACGGGGGAGCCCAGTGGGCTGCCATCTATGGGGTCGCACAGAGTCAGACACAACTGAAGCGACTTAGCTGCACACGTGTAATGGTGCTACATTGGAGTAGCTGTGTAGTGGCTAAGTCATGTCTGACTCTTTGGCAACCACACAGACTCTAGCCCACCAGGCTCCTCTGTCCATGAGATTTCCCAGGCAAGAATACTGGGATGGGTTGCCATTTCCTTCTCCAGGTGATCTTCCTGACCCAGGGATCAAACCTGTGTCTCCTGCATTGGAGGTGGATTCTTTACCACTGAGCCACCAGGAAAAGCGCTACTGGAGTAGCGCACGTGTCTGGCTAAGTCACTTCAGTCATGTCTGACTCTGTGCAACCCTATGGACTGTAGCCTGCCAGGCTCCTCTGTCCAGGGACTTCTCCAGGCAAGACTACTGGAGTGGGTTGCTATGCCCTCCTCCAGGGGATCTTCCCAACCCAGGGATCGAACCCATGTCTATTACATCTCCTGTATTAGCAGGCAGGTTCTTTACCACTAGAGTCACCTGGGAAGCCCACACTGGAGTAGAGCAGGCACCTAATCCAGTGTGACCAGTGTCCTTATAAAGTGACAGCCAAGACTTCCCTGACAATCCAGTGGTTAAGACTTTGCCTTCCATTGCAGTGGGTGCGGGTTCAATTCCTGCTCAAAGAGCTAAGTTCCCACATGCCTGGTGGCCAAAAAACCAAAACATAAAACAAAAGCAATATTGTAACAAATTTATTAAAGACTTTAAAAAAATAAATAAAGTGACAACCATGTAAAGACAGAGAAGGACACAGGGAGAACTCCATGTGAGGATGGAGGATTGGAGAGGTGTCTCTGGTCCAGGGAATGTCAAAGAAGAATGATAAACCACCAGAAGCTAAGAAGAGGCAAGGAAGGGTCCCCTACAGGTTTTAGAGGGAGCATGGCCCTGCAGATTTCTCCAGAATCATAAGACAATAAATTTCTGTTTTAAGCCACTCAGTGCACGGTAGTTTGTCATAGCAGCTGTAGGAAACAAATACAGACATCTAGGATTAGAATCTGCACTCTACACTACTCGGGCAGGAGGCTGTGCGCCAGCTGGAAGGGGCCAGGTGGAAAAACCAAGAGTTTAAAATGGGAAATTCTGACTGGTCCACCCAGGAGTGCAAGGCTGATGCCTTCTCAGGGCAAGACATCACTCCAGCACCCTTCCTCACGCCTCCGATTTTGCCCTGAGGACCTGGTGGCCTGGGCTAGTTCCTCATTAACTTTGGCCCCCTTTTGCAACAAGCTGGCCGCTGAGCCAGGATCACAATGGCTCTGCTGTTACTCAACATCAGTGACCACAGGGATGCTGGGGAGAGAGAGGAGCCTCAGAGAGCCCCAGGCTAAGCTTCTGAATCTGCTCTGGCAGGATCTGAGCACTAAATTCTGGGGACGAGCTGGGGCGTATTTGCAGTCCAAATTGTGGGGCCACCCAGGTCACATGGATGCCCCTCCCTCTACCTGTGCCTCCCCCCACTTGGCAATCCTCTACTCACTCTTTGCAAACCAGGTCACCTCACCTTCTCCTCCAGCAGGTAAGTTAATCACTCCCTCCTTTGTGCCATCCTGGACCTCCTCCACACATTCCTCTATTACACTACAGCTCATTCTAGAAGATTCGTTCGGTGGACCGTGACCTCCTTACAGACAGGGACTGAGTCTTTCATCTCTAACTCCCTAGGGCCCAGCACTGCAGCCCACACCAGCGACGCTTTATAGCTTCCATGGAGCTTCCGTGTGCATTAACCATGCCAACTGTGGACCAAATGTTAGAACATTACTGCTTATTCCAGGGCAAAATCTCCCTCCTGGGATAATTTGATTTGTAGCTGGTGATCTCTCTCATTAAACAAAGAGCTCCCTGAGAGAGAAATGCTAGTTCTTTGCCCTCCGATGGTCCTAACCCCAATTACACAGAAGTCACCTTCAGTAAATGCAACTTCAGCTTTTGCTGCCCCCACTTCCTCCTCTCAGGGAAGCACACTGATAACCCCATTACATCTGTCTGGTGCTTTCTGACCTGAGTATCTCCAGGGAACCAGGCAGTCCAATTCGTTTAATGCTACGTGATCTGCTGCACTCACACCACATTTTATGATCTAATTCAATTTATTACAGACATTATGATATGGGTCTGTTTCTCTGAAAAACAGGTCACCTCTTATACTAGTTACTTAACCATTAGCTATCTCCTAGCCGACAAGAGTGGGGACTTTTACATCTCTTTTTCTAGTAATGGATAATAGTGCCTCCCGGAATAAGAATCAAAAACCTTAATAATATTCATAGCCTCTGACTCAGCAATTCCACTTCGAGCAGGTAACCCTAGGAAAATGGCCAAAGATTTGCACAAAGGAAGGTTACAGGGGCACTCTTTATATTCAGCAGGGAAGACCTCACTAGGGAATTTGATACAATTTCTCCAAAGCAAACACGGGGGACACAGTTGGCCACAGAGCATCAACAGGCCTGGACCTAAGTTTGTAATGGCGTGGAGAAATGGCGACCTCGCCAACTCACTAAGCACTAACAGGGCCTGAGGCGCGCCGCACCCCGAGGGCCTGGGAGGTGAGCCAGGCTGCAGCAGCCCTTGTCTGTCTAGTCTCGGGGAGGTATCCCAAGCAGGAGCCCTCCAGTTCCCTGGTCTTCCAGCTATCTCCAAGTCCTATCTGGGAAACTGTCTGGTTCAAAGGGTAGCTCACGGGATAAAGCCTAGAGAGTGGTTCATCCCTCACAATCCAATAAATGCCCCCTCACCCTCACCCCATCACCCTACAAGTTACCACTCAGCTTTGTTCCTCTGCTCTTTGGAGACTCAAAAGGGTCATCTCCTAAGCTGTTCTCCGAAGTTCCTCTCTGCCAGGCTTGTGTTTAAACAAACACAGACAGCCCTTTTACTGCTCCCCTGTGGCAGTAAATTAATTCAGTGTGTCATATGGCTTATTGGTCAGCTTCTTTGGGTTGCAAGTAACAAAAACACACTCAAAGAATTTTCAACCAGGGCTTCCCTGGGGCTCAGCAGTAAAGAATCCACCTGCCAATGCAGGAGACATGGATTCAGTCCCTGATTCGGGAGGATCCCACATCCAGCAGAGCAACTAAGCCCATGTGCCACAACTATTGAGCCTGTGCTCTAGAGCCTGGGAGCCGCAACCACTGAGCCCGCGTGCTGCGACTGCTGAAGCCCAAGCACCCCAGAGCCCGAGCTCCACAAGAGGCCACTGCAATGAGAAGCCCGCGCACTGCAACTAGGGAGTAGCCTCAGCTCTCTACAGCTAGAGATAAGCCTGCGCAGCAGCGAAGACAGCACAGCCAAAAATAAATAACATTTTTTTTTAATAAATTTTTCAACCAAAAGAAGGAAGGAAGGAAAGTAGGAAGGAAGGAAGAGAGGGGTGGAGGGAAAGAAAGCAAAAGAAAAACAGAGACGAAAAGGGGAAAAAAAAAAACGTGGAAGGGAGAAATCTAGGAACAAATTGTTTCCTCCGTGCTTTATTTTCACTGCCTGCTTTCTGAGTGTTGGCTCCACGCTCAGTTTGCCTGTCCATCCTCGTGTAACAGCAAAAATGGCCACTAGCTGCTCTGAACTTACATCAACTTCCCAACTAATGATTCCATCAGTGATCATGTGGGGTGGGGGATCAGAAGTGTGGGCCTGGCGCAGCCCATCTCTTTTTTGCTGGTTCCAGGAAATATATCAGGGAAGGCTCTGGGTATCCTGGCTTGGGTAATGTGCTGAACTCTAAACCCATCACAGTGGTCAGAGGACCTCTGCACATGGGTATGACATACAGATACATAAATACGCACATCATTGGTCCACCCTTGGTGCTGGGGAGTGAGGTGGGCCTCATCTGAACTCCATGGGACTAAGAATCAAAGGTGGTTCCCTGAAGACATGCTAGACAAAGAAGAAAGCCGGTCCTTTCCATTTGACCGGCCCTGTCCCGATCACCATCTGTCCCCGTCCACAGTCAGGCTCCCCAGTCTCCCCTGCATTTGGTCAGGAGTCAGCCTCACAGACTGACACGAGCATGTTCAGCAGGTAGCCCCAGTCCAAGGTGGTCATCAGGTTCCTCCACGCTGCCCCCAGCGTCAGATCTGGGTCTACTCTTAGATCCAGCAACGGCTGCTATGGGGGAGATTCTTAGAGTTTGCCCGAGTCTGGCTTCACCCACAGTGAAGTCCCTCTACCTGCCTCTAGGAGCGATCACTGAGGCAGGCTCTGGACAGAGGCAGGAGCTCCATGGCTGCCCAGGTGGCTGTGCAACTCGTGCCCTGATCAACCTTAGCTTGCCAAGTCGTGCCCTGACACAGGTCTGCATCTACCCCGAGGAAGGGGGGCCTGCTCACAACTCATCAGGCTCTTTACAGGCTAACAACTGCCCGCTCAGACGGTAAAGAATCTGCCTGCAATACAGGAGACCCGGGTTCGACCCCTGGTTTGGGAAGATCCCTTGAAGAAGGAAATAGCAACCCACTCCAGTATCCTTGCCTGGAGAACCCCATGGATAGAGGAGCCTGGCGGACTACAGTCCATGGGGTCACAAAGAGTCAGACACGACTGAAGTGACTAACACACACAATATTCCAGTGCTATCTGATAGATTTCAATCCTTTCTAATGACATCTACTGTTTATTCAAATGTCTTAGAAGATAGGAACCTCCTCTGTTTTTTTAGGGATAAATAACAGACGAAGAAACAATGGAAACAGTGAGAAACTTTATTTTCTTGGGCTCCAAAATCACTGCAGATGGTGACTGCAGCCATGAAATTAGAAGACACTTGCTCCTTGGAAAAAAAGCTATGACCAGTCATAGCTTTAACATGTTCTGACAGCATATTAAAAAGCAGAGACATTACTATGCCAACAAAGGTCCATCTAGTCAAAGCTACAGTTTTTCCAGTAGTCATGTATGGATGTGAGAGTTGGACTATAAAGAAAGCCGAGCACAGAAGAATTGATGCTTTTGAACTGTGGTGTTAGAGAAGACTCTTGAGAGTCCCTTGCACTGCAAGGAGATCCAACCAGTCCATCCTAAAGGAAATCAGTCCTGAATATTCATTGGAAGGACTGATGCTGAAGCTGAAACTCCAATACTCTGGCCACCTAATGCAAAGAACTGACTTATTGGAAAAGACCCTGATGCTGGGAAAGATTGAAGGCAGGAGGAGAAGGGGATGACAGAAGATGAGATGGATGGCATCACTGACTCGATGGACATGAATTTGAGCAAGCTCTGAGAGTTGGTGATGGACAGGGAAGCCTGGTGTGCTTCAGTCCATGGGATTGCAAAGAGTTGGACACAACTGGGCGACTGAACTGAACTGGGGGAAAATTTGCTGTGGTGGAGAGTTTATTGCTATATTCTTTTCAGGTTGAGATCTAATTACTTCAGTTTCAGAAGGTTCAATGAGCATATCTCTTTCTTTTTATTCGTTTATATGTTATTTTACTTTTGGCTGTGCCTGGCCTTCGTTCTGCACACAGCCTTTTCTCTAGCTGTGGCGAGCAGGGGCTACTCTAATTGCAGCGTGCAGGTTTCCTGTTGCAGCAGCTTCTCATTTCAGAGCACAGGCTCCAGATGTGTAAGCTTCAGTAGTTGTGGTGCATGGGTTTACTCTGCCACATGTGGGATCTTCCCTGGACTAGGTATTGAATCCATGTCACCTGCATTGCAAGGCAGAGTCTTAATCACTGGACCACCAGGGAAGTCCCTCTTTCTATTTTAAGAAAAAGAATTATTAAATAATAAGATATAATGTGTGGCAGAAAGAGTTCTCATAGCAAAATCTTGCAAGCATTTAGATGTTCTATTCTCCACAATTACTAAATTTCTCTTTTGCAAAAGGTACACAAAGATTTGGGGCATCTCTAGTGCTTTTGAGAAGAAAATCATGTGTGATTTAAGTAGAAGTGTCCTTCGTCATAGTGTGACAACCCCTTGTGTTTCCCAGGGGAAGAAACATTATTCATTGTATAACATAAGGAGGCTTCAGTTATAGAAAAATGGAGGAGTTCCCTGTGGTCCAATGGTTAGGACCCAACAATTTCATTGCTGAGGGCCTGGGTTCAATCCCTGGTCAGAGAACTAAGATCCCAAAAGCCATGCAGCATGGCCAAAAAGAAAAGGAAAAAGAAAAAATGGACCAAGAGTGACTTAGAATAGATAATATTTACAACAGCAACCAAAATAATAATAATAATACCAAGGAATAGTTTTAATAAGAACTGTGCAGATTGGAGGGAAGGAGAGGGAGAAAACCAGAAAACTTTTCTGAGGACTATAAATCAAGGACCTGAACAAATGGAGAGAACCGTAGAAAGTCATGGCAAAGTGCTCAGACCCGGGGGTCACTGTGATCTGGGGATCTGCTATGTTTATAAACTGCTCACATATGAAAATGGGGATAGCACTGACAGCCCCCACTCCAGAAGAGAGCATTAAGGAGATTCCTACTCCTTCCTAGAGAAAGGGGGCTGCTTCCTGTGATACATTATACCTGTCTTCACGAAGGATAAAGAGGCCAGCGTTTTCTGCAGCAAAGGGGGCTAGACAAGCTGCGCCTAAACTTGTGATGAGCTGTGTATCTTCTTATCAAGTCTCCACCTTGAGTACTTGTCCCCTGTCCACAGTCTTATCTCATACATGGCCACTGGACTAGTCAGGGTTCTCTAGAGAAACAGAACCAGACATGCACAGAGAGATTCATTTTAAAGAACTGGCTCACACAACTGTGAAGGCCTGCATGTCTGAAATGTGTAGGGCAGGCCAGGAGGCTGCAAACTCAGGCGGAACTTCGATGCTGCAGTCTTGAGGCAGAACTGATTCTTCCAGGGAAACCTCGGGCTGTGCTGTTAAGGTCTGCGAGTGACTGGATGCAGCCCACTTACATCGTGGAGGGTCATCTCCTTTCATTAAAGTCATTTCACTGAACATCACTATAGAAGATGTTTTCCCAGTGGTGGCTCAGTGGTAAAGAATCCATCTGCCAAAAACAAACAAACAGAAAAGAATCCATCTGCCAATGCAGGAGATGCAAGTTTGATCCCTCCTTCAAGGGGATCCCCTGGAGAAGGAAATGGCAACCCACTCCAGTATTGTTGCCAGGGAAATCCCACGGACAAAGGAGCCTGGTGGGCTATAGTCCATGGGGTTGCACAGAGTCGGACACGACTAAGCGACTAAACAGCAAGAGAATATGTTAGTGACACCTCAAATGCAGACATGAAATTAAAAGATGCTTGCTCCTTGGAAGAAAACCTATGACAAACCTAGACAGTGTACTAAAGAGAAGAGACATTATTTGCCAACAAAGGTCCATATAGTCAAAGCTATGGTTTTTCCAGTAGTCATTTATGGATTTGAGAGTTGGACCATAAAGAAAGTTGAGCACTGAAGAACTGATGCTTTTGAACTGTGGTGTTGGAGAAGACTCTTGAGAGTCCTTTAGACTGCAAGGAGATCAAACCAGTCCATCCTAAAGGAAATCAGTCCTGAATATTCACTGGAAGGACTGATGCTGAAGCTGAAATCCCTTATGACTATACAGTGGTTGTGAGAAATAGATTTAAGGGACTAGATCTGATAGAGTGCCTGATGAACTATGGACTGAGGTTCGTAACATTGTACAGGAGACAGGAATCAAGACCATCCCCATGGAAAAGAAATGCAAAAAAGCAAAATGGCTGTCTGAGGAGGCCTTACAAATAACTGTGAAAAGACGGGAAGTGAAAAGCAAAGGAGAAAAGGAAAGATATACCCATTTGAATTCAGAGTTCCAGAGAATAGCAAGGAGAGATAGGAAAGCCTTCCTCAGCAATCAATGCAAAGAAATAGAGGAAAACAACAGAATGGGAAAGACCAGAGATCTCTTCAAGAAAATTAGAGATACCAAGGGAACATTTCATGAAAAGATGGGCTCAATAAAGGACAGAAATGGTATTGACCTAACAGAAGCAGAAGATATTAAGAAGTGGTGGCAAGAATACACAGAAGAACTGTACAAAAAAGATCTTCACGACCAAGATAATCACGATGGTGTGATCACTCACCTAGAGCCAGACATCCTGGAATGTGAAGTCAAGTGGGCCTTAGAAAGCATCACTACGAACAAAGCTAGTGGAGGTGATGGAATTCCAGTGGAGCTATTTCAAATCCTGAAAGATGATGCTGTGAAAGTGCTGCACTCAATATGCCAGCAAATTTGGAAAACAGCAGTGGCCACAGGATTGGAAAAGGTCAGTTTTCACTCCAATCCCAAAGAAAGGCAATGCCAAAGAATGCTCCAACTACCACATAATTGCACTCATCTCACATGCTAGTAAAGTAATGCTTAAAATTCTCCAAGCCAGGCTTCAGCAATACGTGAACCGTGAACTTCCAGATGTTCAAGCTGGTTTTAGAAAAGGCAGAGGAACCAGAGATCAAATTGCCAACATCCACTGGATCATCAAAAAAGCAAGAGAGTTCCAGAAAAACATCTATTTCTGCTTTATTGACTATGCCAAAGCCTTTGACTGTGTGGATCACAATAAACTGTGGAAATTTTTGAAAGAGATGGGAAATACCAGACCACCTGATCTGCCTCTTGAGAAATCTGTAGGCAGGTCAGGAAGCAACAGTTAGAACTGGACATGGAACAACATACTGGTTCCAAATAGGAAAAGGAGTACATCAAGGCTGTATATTGTCACCCTGCTTATTTAACTTATATGCAGAGTACATCATTAGAAACGCTGAGCTGGAAGAAGCACAAGCTGGAATCAAGATTGCCGGGAGAAATGTCAATAACCTCAGATATGCAGATGACACCACCCTTATGGCAGAAAGTGAAGAGGAACTAAAAAGCTCTTGATGAAAGTGAAAGAGGAGAGTGAAAAAGTTGGCTTAAAGCTCAACATTCAGAAAACTAAGATCATGGCATCTGGTCCCATCACTTCATGGGAAATAGATGGGGAAACAGTGGAAACAGTGGAAACAGTGTCAGACTTTATTTTTTGGGGCTCCAAAATCACTGCAGATGGTGACTGCAGCCATGAAATTAAAAGACGCTTACTCCTTGGAAGGAAAGTTATGACCAACCTAGATAGCATATTCAAAAGCAGAGACATTACTTTGCCAACAAAGGTCCATCTAGTCAAGGCTATGGTTTTTCCTGTGGTCATGTATGGATGTGAGAGTTGGACTGTGAAGAAAGCTGAGCGCCGAAGAATTGATGCTTTTAAACTGTGGTGTTGGAGAAGACTCTTGAGAGTCCCTTGGACTGCAAGGAGATCCAACCAGTACATCCTAAAGGAGATCAGTCCTGGGTGCTCACTGGAAGGACTGATGCTGAAGCTGAAACTCCAATACTTTTGCCACCTGATGCCAAGAGCCGGCTCATTTGAAAAGACCCTGATGCTGGGAAAGATTGAGGGCAGGAGGATAAGGGGATGACAGAGGATGAGATAGTTAGATGGCATCACCGACTCAATGGACATGGGTTTGGGTGGACTCCGGGAGTTGGTGATGGACAGGGAGGCCTGGGCTGCTGAGGTTCGTGGGGTGGCAAAGAGTCGGACACGACTGAGCGACTGATCTGAACTAACTGATGTGTATGATTATATTTACATAGAAAAAAATAGAACATATTATACCAAGTGAATAACAGCAGTTATCTCTAGGTGTCAAATAATGGGTAGTTTATTTTCTTGTGATTTTCTGTGCTTTTTATAAATAGGATATTTGGGAATTAGAAAAACAATAAATAAACATTACTCACCCTCTCGCTCTTCTAACCGCCTCCTTTTTCTTGTTTCCTCTTCTATTCTCTTCAGGTTCTTTGTCCAGAGCCCAGAGCAGCGCCATGCTGAGCCATACTGGAGCCTGAGGAGAAAGGAAATTGGCTTTAATGCAAGCACACCCTTCAGTGATACTTTTCAAATCTAATTCTTCATTTGTTTCATTTTCAGTTGAGACTGCCATGTTTAACAATTTCTCTTGGTCAAGTGATGATCTTAAATACATTTTAATTATCTTAAGCTGAAGTAAAATTAGCATCACCGACTCGATAGACACGTGTTTGAGTAAGCTCCAGAAGTTGATGATGGACAGGCAGGCCTGGCGTGCTGCAGTCCATGGGGTCGCAAAGAGTTGGACACGACTGAGCGACTGAACTGAACTGAAGTAAAATCATAGCAAATTCTGTGTTGGTATAAAGAAAATATTTAATACTAAAATAATATTGTGAGTTTTAATATACTTTTCATTCTTTTAAATATTTTTTCGTTAATTTAATGTGCTAGAAAAAAATAAGCATTTTTAAAATACAGACAAGCGTGGATAGGGAATTACGTAGCAGCCCAGTGGTTAGGACTCAGCACTCTCACTGCCGAGGACCCAGGTTTGATCCCTGGTCAGTGAACTAAGATCTCACAAGCCTAATGGAAAACCAAAAAAATTAATAGAAAAAAAAAAAAACCATGGATATAGAGTGTGCACATTTTTTTCTTTTACCTCAGGCTCCAACATGGCTCAGGCTCAGGCTCCAAGCACTACTCTTTATTTTAAATTGTTCATATTTTGTTCATCATAGATATTTTTTGATTCATTTTGATTCTTTTTTTACTTAAAAAATTTTATTTATTTATTTATTTTGACTGCACTGGGTCTCAGTTGCAGCAGGTGGGATCTTCCATCCTTATTGAGGAATAAGAAGTCTTTAGTTGCAGCATGTGGGATCTAGTTCCCTGACGTGGGATCGAACCCAGGCCCCATGCATTGGGAGGACTGAGTCTTAGCCACTTCACCACCAGGTAAGTCCCTTGATGTTTTAAATACTACATTATATATACCAAGAGAACGCACTGATCGTGGCAAAACCCTCTTCCAACAACACAGGAGATGACTCTACACATGGACATCACCAGATGGTCAACACCAAAATCAGATTGATTCTATTCTTTGCAGCCAAAGATGGAGAAGCTCTATACAGTCAGCAAAAACAAGTCTGGGACCTGACCGTGGTTCAGATCATGAGTTCCTTGTTGCAAAATTCAGACTGAAATTGAATAAAGTAGAGGAAACCTCTAGATCATTCAGATATGACCTAAATCAAATCCCTTGAGATTATACAGTGGAAGTAACAAATAGATTCAAGGAATTAGATCTGATAGAACTATGGATGGAGGTTCATAACATTGTACAGGAGACAGTGACCAAAACCATGCCAAAGAAAAAGAAATGCAAGAAGGCAAAATGGTTGTCTGAAGAGGGCTTACAAATAGCTGAGAAAAAAAGAGAAGCAAAAGCTAAACAAGAAAGGAAAAGATATACCTATTTGAATGCAAAGTTCCAAAGAACAGGAAGGAGAGATAATAAAGCCTTCTTAAGTGAACAATGCAAAGAAACAGAGGAAAACAATGGAATGGGAAAGACTAGAGATCTCGTCAAGAAAATTAGAGACATCAAGGGAATACTTTGTACAAAGATGGGCACAATAAAGGACAGAAATGATAAGGACCTAACAGAAGCAGAAGAGATTAAGAAGAGGTGGATCTTAATGACCCAGATAACCATAATGGTGTAGTCACTTACCTAGAGCCAGACATCCTAGAGTGTGAAGTCAAGTGGGCCTTAGGAAGCATCACTAGGAATAAAGCCAGTGGAAGTGATGGAATTCCAGCTGAGCTACTTCAAGTCCTGAAAGATGATGCTGTTAAAATGTTGCATTCAATATGCCAGCAAATTTGGACAACTCAGCAGTGGCCATAGGACTGGAAAAGGTCAGTTTTCATTACAATCCCAAAGAAGGGCAATGCCAAAGAATGTTCAAAATACCATACAATTGAACTCATTTCACACGCTAGCAAGGTAATGCTCAAAATTCCTCAACCTAGACTTCAACAGTAAGTGACCCCACCTTGCTTCATTTACTACATGAAAGCCTTTGACTATGTGGATCACAACAAACTTGGAAAACTTTTAAAGAGATGGGAATACCAGATCACCTTACCTGCCCCCTGAGAAATCTGTATGCAGTTCAAGAAGCAACAGTTAGAACCAGACATGGAACAATGGACTGGTTTAAAATTGGGAAAGGAGTACATCAAGGCTGTATATTGTCACCCTGCTTTTTATTTGTAGAGTACATCATGCAAAATGCTGGGCTGGATGACTCACAAGCTGGAATTAAAATTGCCAGGGGAAATATCAATAACCTCCTGTATTCAGATGACACCACTTTAATGGCAGAAAGTAAAGAGGAACTAAAGAGCCTCTTAATGAGGGTGAAAGAGGAGAGTGATGGGGCCAGATGCCATGATCTTAGTTTTTGAGTGTTGAGTTTTAAGCCAGCTTTTTCACTCTCCTCTTTCACGTTCATCAAGAGGCTCTTTAGATCCTCTTTGCTTTCTAACATTTATTGAGTGCTTACTGTACACTGGGCACTAGGTTAAACATTTTACTTATTTATTCTAACAATGCAACCATAATTAATACTGTACCTTTTTAGGGATGAGGAAGTTGAAGCCCACAGAGGAGTGAACTATCATGCATGAGTGATTATGGCAGAACTTGGAACAGCTCTGTTTGGGTTCCTAAAACATTTCTTGCTTGTTTTTAAAGTATTTATTTATTCATTGGCTGTGTCAGGTCTTAGTTGCAACAGTTGGGATCTTTCGTTGCCCCTCATGGTCTTCGTCTGCCACAGGTGGTATCTTAGTTCTCCAGCTAGGGACGGAACCCAGGTCTCCTCCATTGGAAAGGGGATTCTTTTTATATATATATATATATAATTTTTTTAATTGAAGGATAATTGCTTTACAGAATTTTGTGGCTTTCTATCATACATCAATAAGAATCAGCCATAGTACACCCATGTCCCCTCCCTCCCAGACCTTTCTCCCATCTCCCTCCCCATCTCACCCTTCATCCTGTCACAGAGCCCCTGTTTAAGTTCCCTGAGTCATACAGAAAATTCCCATTGGCTATCTATTTTACACTGGAGAAGGAATGGTGACCTACTCCAGTACTCTCGCCTGGAAAATCCCATGGACGGAGGAGCCTGGTGGGCTACAGTCCATGGGGTCACTAAGAGTCGGACAAGACTGAGCGACTTTATTTTCACTTTTCCCTTTCATGCATTGGAGAAGGAAATGGCAACCCACTCCAGTGTCTTGCCTGGAGAATCCCAGGGACGGGGGAGCCTGATGGGCTGCCGTCTATGGGGTCGCACAGAGTCGGACACGACTGAAGCGACTTAGCAGCAGCAGCAGCATCTATTTTACACACATATTGTAAATTTCTGTTACATCTCCCCTTCTCCCTCCTCTCTTCCTTCCATGTCCATAGGTCTGTTCTCTATGTCTGTTTCTCCATTGCTGATGATTTCTCTTCAGACCCAGGGGAATGAGATGAAAAAGAGGAAGGCGAAATTGGAAGAGAAAAGAGATAAATGGATGTAAACAGAAGAATCGAAAGACCCTATTTTCATGTCAGTTATCTACTCCACCTGCACAGCCACCTCTAAGGCACCATTAATCCTTACAGATAAGAAACTGAGACAGAAGTTCAGGGGACTGTTAGGTTCCTTCCATGGGGGTACCTGCAGAGGGTGGGGGAAGGGTACAGTCTGCCCTCCCTCCTGCCCTCCCTAGCAGTTTCCCAACAGCTTCTCCACAATCTTTCCCTCCCAAGTGGCGGCAGCACATCCTCCTTGTGAGCAATCTCCCTCATTCTGCCCCACCCAGAAGTGGGCGTCCCCTCGCCAGGGACCACGTGTGCAAGAGACTAGCTAGGGGCCAAGACTGAAGTCAATGGCCTCCCAGAGCTGTTCTTGTCTGCCGGCTTCCTGTCAATGTGCACCACACCATGCTTCCTGCCTTGCTGGGGGGATCCCCCTGAAGCACACTGTTGTGAAAAGTGAAACTTCAGAATACCCCAAAACAGAATCTAAATTGGGGAATCTGAGGGGGAAAAAAAAGAGAGAAGATATTCACAGGGCTTGTTGAGTCTTGCAGAAGAGCTCAATGATGGGACGTTTCTGTCATGAGCAGGCAGAGATGATTTCTGGAGAGAAGTGACGGAAATGAATCTTTCACTGTCTACTTTTCTCTAGTGCTTGAATTTTTTTTTAACCTGGTGGCTTTATAACATTTTCAATTACAGAAAACTATTTTAAAGTGGCCTGCCATGCAGTCACCATCCTGTGTGGCTCACCTTCCTGTGAGAAGAGAACAGCTCAGTCAGAGCATGACACATTGGGGTGGGGTCACACATCCGGTCTACTACATATGCCTCCAAATTATGCAACTCATTGTTCTGAGGACTCAAAGTCACGTTTTAAAATCAGAGTCAGCTAAAGTAAAACTGGAAGAGAAAGTTGCTTCTGGAATGTGGAGCACACAGCACAGATCGATGCTGCTTCCTTGGGCAGCACCCTCTCAGGGGCTCTGGGATGGGGTTAGTGGTCATGACTCTGTCCTGGGGAAGAACTGAGGCAGTGAGTCCAGTCTAGCCCATCACTCTCAGGTCAGGTTGGGTCCTGAATAAGCCTCAACCCCAGAGGGTTACAGAGCAGAGTCAGAGGACGAGCGGAGCAAAGACTACAGGGTCAGACCCGCACAAGAGTGTTGAGCATCCAGAAAGAGAGAAATGAGGGGCAGCATCCCACAGTCTTCAACAGGAAATGTCCTTATTCTGAGAAAGGTAGCTGTGGAATCTGGCAAGTGACAGTGGTTGCAGCTGAAGCAGTGAGGTTAGAATGAACCCTGAGGGTCTGTAAAGGAAACAAAACAGATGATCAAGGCAAACGCTATATAAAGTCTCTTTAGAAATTTAAACCCCAGCGTGTGTGCATACTCAGTCATGTCATTGTGACCCCATGAAGTGTAGCCCGCCAGGCTCCTCTGTCCATGGGGTTATTATCCCAGCAAGAATATTGGAGTGGGTTGTCATTTCTTCTTCCAGGGGATCTTCCTGACCCAGGGATCGAACCCACGTCTCCTGCACTGAGATGATGGATTCTTCACCACTGAGACACCTGTGAAGTCCCTTTAAACCCCAGAGTCTCTAATGTGAAAAGAAGGGAATTGAGGGCAGGGGAATTACTCAGCCACTTGGTTGGTATTAGGGGAGGAGACAGGTGAGCAGGCCAAGACTGAGTGGATACCTCCCTTTTCTACTCCTTTAGGAACATCCATCCTTCACCCACTTCCCGATCTAGTGTAGAGGGGCAAGGTCTTTTCCCTGCTCCACTGGCCTCCTCTCTCCAGAATCCATCACTGGAGAAGCTCTGACCTCCTTCTGAATAGCTCAGTTCTACTGTGGGGTTCCAGATTAGAAAACAAGGTTACTTCTCTCATCCAACTGTTAATCCCCTGCTCTTCCTGGTTCATGTCACAAGTGCCTTCTTGCTCAGATCTACCCACCCACACCCCTGCCCCCGGGGTCTTATGAACTTAGAAATACAAACTCATTTAAACATCAAGACAAAAGAAAAACAGAATTGGTGGTTGAATTTTCTGCCATAGAACATTTCCAAATTATCGGCTATTTGGAGTGGTCCTTCTCTATTACTGAGACAATGACCCAAAAGATTACATCACAGAACCCCGGTGTGCAGCCTGAGGGTGGGGGTGGTAATGAGTCAGAGCGTGGGTTTAGGGACTGAACTTACTTATTTGGATTTTAATTCCAGCTCTGACACTACTCGCTCAGTGATTCTCAAAGTTGAGAATGCACCAGAATTACCTGGAGGGCTTATAAAGATACAAGTTACTGGGCCCCATCCCCCAAGTTTCGTATTATTTAGGTCTGAGGTGGGACCTGAGAATCTACATTTCTAACAGTTTATCAGATGATGCTGAAGCCGCTGGTCTACTTTGAGCCGCACTCTCCAGCAGTGTGGTCAGCCGCCTTCCGTGTATATTCCGGACAATAATCGTAGTTATTTGCTGGGGCTAGTGTTTACCTGAGACCCGGCACATGAAGAGCTTGGCATTGTTCGTAGCCCACAGCAAATTCCCTGCTCTTATTGTTGGATGAAGGGGAGGAATCATTTGGTCAAGACCACTCCTCCCGATGAGAACCAAACCTGGGACGGAGCCCTGGGGTGCCTCTCTGTCCGGCGGCGTTTCTCTGCTCCCGAGCCTCTTCCTCCAGACTCTGAGCGCTGCGGCCACACGGCCACTGAGCCCGCGCGCCGCACGCTGCGGTTCCAAGCACACGCCGGCGGCTCACGCCTGTCGTCTTTGTGGTGGCCAGGACCCTCCAATCTTTATCGACGCCGAGAGCCTGGCCGCGGAGACCGGCCCCCGGAACTTGCTGAGATCTGGAGAAGCCGGAGCAGCCGGGCTCCCAGCCGCGGCGGCGGGGCCGGGGTGCCTGGGCCCGGGGCGGCCCCGCAGCAAGCCGGCGTTCCGCGGCGCCGAGCGACGCTGGGGAGCTCGGCCCCCGGCACCTGACCCGGGAGGGGCGGGGAGGACGCGCCTCAGCGGCCGTGCAGGGCCCGCTCCGGCCCCGCCCTCCAGGACGTCCCGTCGGGAAACCGGTGAGCTGCACGGCCGCGCGGCTGCGGCTCTGCCCGGGCACCACAGGTAAGCGGCAGAAGCAGCCCGCCACCCTTCTCTGGACTTAGAACCCAGAGCCCTCCTGCTTCCTGGGACTTCCTGCCGGTCGAGCTCGCTTCTCCCAAGCCCTTGTGCCCCATCCGCCTCCTGCCTCCGCCGATCTTCTCCTCCTCCTCTTCTTCCTCGCCAACCCCGACAGTGACACGAAGGGGCAGGGCCGGGCTGGGCCATCTGTCGTGGTGGCCTCTAGCTCCTCCCGCGGTAGGACTCCCTAAACCTTCGCGCCGTCCTTAAAGGTTGACAGAAAAGCTGGGGTCTCTGGGTCCTGGAGGGGCGGGGTGGGAGAGGTGCGAGCCCCAGTGCCTCCAGGACTCTGCAACATCTGCCCGTCACCCATGTCCTGGCATCCCTTCTGTGCCCCCATCGCCCCGCTCTGGGCCAGCCCCTGTGCTCAGCTGCAGAAAACTTTTCAGAGAGGTTCCCTCCTGCCCGGGTGGAGCGGCTCCTGAGCAGAAGGGGTGAGCGGGCAAGAGAAATGTCCCTGGTGAGGGCAGGGTCTCAGACATCCTCCCTGTGGAGACTTGGGCCTGTAAGGGGCAGGAACTGTGTGCTCAGTATTGTTGGGAGGGAGTCTGATGGGTGTTCATGACTGTGACTGTCACCAACTTCCTGATTTCCTGTCACTTGTTCCAAACCCCAGGCCAACCGAAAGGAGAAATAGTTTGTTACTTGCCCCCAGAGCCTGTCATCCCAGACACGGACCTCTGCAGAGGCTAGGATAGGGCTCGTCTGTATGTATGGGGATGGTGAGGGGTCAATTTGCCAGCACAGCATAAAACAGACCCCTCTATTAGCCAACCACCCCATTGCAACATTCACAAGGAGGGTTCTAACACTGCACTCTCGGTGCAGTGCCAGACCTGCAAATGCAGTTTGCAGACACTGCAGGAGGTTAACAACTCTGGACACACCAAAGAACCTGGGGCTTGTGCTCATTTTGCCAGAGATATGTGTACACTGCCCACGCCCCATTCTCTCGGTGAATGAGCTGTGTCTCTGCCCATTACAGGAAGAGTGAAAAGGATGAGACAGGCAAATGCATGTGATCAATAGTGCAAGCTAAGGTGAGGGGTTTGAAATTTACTTTAGTTCAAGTTATCCAGCAGAAGCCAGTATCATTGCAGGTACTTCCTGACCTCCTGCTCCTTAACAGCGCCATTCACTTTAGGCACCCAGAGGTAACAAAACAACTTTCAGGGGCACCAGAGCAGTTAGCAGAGCAGGCCTGTCAATGGGAAGGTAGTCTAGAGCTGGTGGAACCACGAAGAATACTGGGCTGCCTGGAAAGCCCTCATCCTTGGTAATCACTGCCTATAGTTAGCAGAACAGCTGACTCCTACCCACATGGAAGAACTCAGGCCTGAAAAGGGAAGCCCTGAGGCATGTCAAAAACTGTCTGAGATCAGAAGCATCTCAGCCCCAAATTCAGCTGGGAGAAACCTGAACAGGAGATACGACCTTGGGCTTAGCCCACATAGCCAATGCCTAGAACAGAAATCAGGAATCAAAGGGACAACTAACCCTAGGGCCAAGGCAGTGGGTATAATAGAGGCGGAGAGCTGGCTCAGCTCTGTCACTAAATTAGCTGTCTGACCTTGGCCAAATCACATAAACACTCCCTGGGTGGGGAACAAATGAGAAGGTGTATATGAAAATGCTTTGTCAAAGCTCCAAGCACCAGCCAAGTGCAAGGCAGCATGGTGCTATGGTTAAGATAGTGGGCTTTGAAGAGATGTGGGCTTGAGAGCAAATTCTGCCTCTGCCATTTCATAGCTGTGTGTCCTTGGTCAGGTTACTAAACCTCTGTAGGCTTCAGTTTCCTTATATGTAAAATGGAAAAAGACAACTGTGTCTTGCTTTGGTATGGTAAGCAGTGATATTAAAAAAAGGCTCTGGTATTGTCCTGAACCTCTTCTGGCTTCATGGACATGTTCTGACATCTCCAGCCCTAGAAATGAAGCTGAGGTCCAAAGTGGGTTTCTCTGTCCTGGGAGCACCCAGTGGCTGTGCCAAAGATTGGGTGAACTCGGCTCATCGTACAGCCCTCTGCCCCTCTCTGGGAAAGCCCAACATACCCTTTCTCATTTGATGGGAATGAGAGTGAGGGTTTGAGTGAATGAGAGGTCAAGTGCAGGGCAGTGCCTGTCTCTGTGTCAAGCTCAAAGCTGTAATTGTGCTGTGTACAAGGCTTGCCCAGCAAACAAGGATGGCCTCAGTCTGGGGAGAAGAAGGACTGTTACAAGACTCTTTTGTGGCACCTGAGAGCCCTGGGAGGTCAGGTTATTCTCCAGTCTCCTGTGCAGGCTGGTCCTCAGCCCTGGGTAGAGATTTGAAGAAAGGAAGAAACTCAATCCTCACCCTCCGCGCTGCGGATAGAAGAAAACAAAGAACAGACAGATCAGGGCGTGGAATTAACAACCAGATACCTCAGGATGGACGGATGCTGCAGGAATAGGAAGGTTAGGTAAACTAGTTGGGGAAAGTATAGTAGAGGCAGAGGATTGGGGACCAGGATTTAAAGATTTGAGGAGATGAAAGAAAAGGGAACCTAGGCAGCCCAATGTCTAGACCTGTTGGTTCTCCCTCCCCCATAAAATCTAGTGGTGAAGTCCTATGTGAAGAAACATGGGCCGTGAAACTTGGAAACAAATATGCCCGATACTAATGGCAGTAAGATGCGCTTTAGTCTGAGAAGGCTTCTTGGAGGAGGGGAGTTTCAGGTAAGAATTCTAGAAAAGAAACATAATTTGCTTTCAGTTCAGTTCAGTCACTTAGTTGTGTCTGACTCTTAGACTGCAGCACTCCAGGCTTCCCTGTCCATCACCAACTTCCCGAGCTTACTCAAACTCAACTCATAAGTTACTCAACTCATGTTGGTGATGCCATCCAACCATCTTATCCTCTGTTGTCCCCTTCTCCTCTAGCCTTCAATCTTTCCCAGCATCAGGGTCTTTTCCAGTGAGTCAATTCTTTGCATCAGGTGGCCAAAGTATTGGAGTTTCAGCTTTAGCATCAGTCCTTCCAATGAATATTTAGGACTGATTTCCTTTAGGATGGACTGGTTGGTTCTCCTTGCAGTCCAAGAGACTCTCAAGAGTCTTCTCCAACACCACAGTTCAAAAGCATCAATTCTTTGGTGCTCAGTTCAGTTCAGTTCAGTTCAGTCGCTCAGTCGTGTCCGACTCTTTGCGACCCCATGAATCGCAGCACGCCAGGCCTCCCTGTCCCTCACCAACTCCCGGAGTTCACTCAGACTCACATCCATCGGGTCATGGATGTGATGCAATCCAGCCATCTCATCTTCTGTCGTCCCCTTCTCCTCCTGCCCCCAATCCCTCCCAGCATCAGAGTCTTTTCCAATGAGTCAACTCTTTGCATGAGGTGGCCAAAGTATTGGAGTTTCAGCTTTAGCATCATTCCTTCCAAAGAAATCCCAGAGCTGATCTCCTTCAGAATGGACTGGTTGGATCTCCTTGCAGTCCAAGGGACTCTCAAGAGTCTTCTCCAAAACCACAGTTCAAAAGCATCAATTCTTCAGCACTCAGCTTTCTTCACAGTCCAACTCTCACATCCATACATGACCACTGGAAAAAAACCATAGCCTTGACTAGATGGACCTTTGTTGGCTTTTTAATATGCAGTCTAGGTTGGTCATAGCTTTTCTTCCAAGAAGCAAGTGTCTTTTGATTTCATGGCTGCAGTCACCATCTGCAGTGATTTTGGAGCCCAAAAAAATAAAGTTTCTCACTGTTTCCATTGTTTCCCCATCTATTTGCCATGAAGTGATGAGACCAGGTGCTATGATCTTAGTTTTCTGAATATTGAGCTTTAAGCCAACTTTTTCACTCTCCTCTTTCACTTTCATCAGAAGGCTCTTTAGTTCTTCAATTTCTGCCATGAGGGTGGTGTCATCTGCATATCAAGGTTATTTCTCCCAGAAATCTTGATTCCAGCTTGTGCTTCATCCACCTGGACATTTTGCATGATGTACTCTGCATATAAGTTAAATAAACAGGGTGACAATATACAACGTTGATGTACTCCTTTCCCGATTTGGAACCAGTCTGTTGTTCCATGTCCCGTTCTAACTGTTGCTTCTTGACCTGCATACAGATTTCTCTGGAGGCAGGTCAGGTGGTCTGGTATTCCCAACTCTTGAAGAATTTTCCACAGTTTGTTGTGATCCACACAGTCAAAGGCTTTGGTGTAGTCAATAAAGCAGAAGTAGGTGTTTTTCTGGAGCTCTCTTGCTTTTTCGATGATCCAGTGGATGTTGGCTATTTGATCTGCTTAGCAAGAACATACGGAAAATGCTTTGAAGAGGAAAAGGTAGCCAGTGAGGGTGAGGAGCAAACAGGAAGCAGACTGCCAAGGCCATGTTTCTGCTACAGTCAAATGGCGCGAAAGGAATATGGCCCTTCTAGATTGTGAAAGGAAGAGAGAGGCCTGAGGCAGAGGAAGCTGGCAGGCAGCTTCTGCTGATCCTCCAGATGCTGGGTCATAAGAGCACAGTCTCAGAGAATGGTTTTGAAAGGGCAGAGGAAGAGGAGGATCCAGGAGGCAGAGAATGAATCAGCAGGACTCAGGAGCGTGCATGGAGTGAACCTGACGTTGAAACCCATTTAGAAACTCCATGCCTGGGAGTAGAGTAGGGGCCAGAGTAGTTTCCAGGGTTTCAACGCTACTGGCCGCAATGGGGAAATTGGGAAGGCTGGCCAGCTTAGGGGGCAGGCCACAGACCCTGAGTTCAGGGTGTGGCACGTCGAGTATCCAGTGGCCCAGGGTAGAAATCCTACAGCCAGGAGCCCACCGTACACTGAAGAGAGAAGGGAAAGCTCCAATTCTGTCCTCTCCCATCACCTGCCCCTCAATCTGAAGATGAGCGCAAGCCTTCAGGAATACCCCTTCTGTTAAACACCCCCATCCATCCCTCTCCCCCTGCCAGGTGATGGATGATAAGACTCAGTTCAAGTTTTTTTTCCCCCCCGCCCCCCACCCCGGCTTTCTCTCAAACCCAACCTAATTGTCACCAGGGTTCCTAAGAGATTAGGGAATCCCAGCCCTTGCCCACCTAGTGTTCTTCTTCATCCCTAGGTTCTGAGGACGCTCAAGGCTCAGTTTGAAACGGTTACATATCCCTGCCCAACCTGGCAGGACCTGGAGATCCTCTAGTAACAAAAACCTATGAGCTGGTGAAATTCCTGCTTGGTCACGTATTATTTTGATTTTTCAGTAACTTGACAAACTTGGACTAGATCAAGAAACCTTCTATGGGCCAAGCCTATTCTAGGTACACAGCGTGAGTCAAGTTCAGTTGGGTTTTTTCCAACAGAAAAAATCTGTGTTTGGGCAACTAGAGCTTAGAATGTTATGCAAACAAAAGATGAACCTACATCAGCCCAGGAGAAAACTTGATAGACTTGCTACTGAAATAACTTTCAGTGACTCTTTCCGGGAAAATAAAGCCAAGTACTGCAGCTCTAGTGTTGAGGGGGAAAGCTGAAGTGTTTTGAAGGTGTAATTATGGGGAAAAGTGAAAACCTACCAGCATTCTGTAATCAAAAAGGTCAGAGGTGGAAGGAGGGGTTTGGAGGAGATAATTTGCTACTTTGTTCACAGCATGAGAACACAGGAAGTGAAATGCAGGTTGGGTTGGTTTTGATAACTGAGAAAGTGCTCCCCGGGAGGAAAAAAGGGAGAATCATTTGTCCAAAACAGCCTCTTGGCCCCCTCCCCACAACCGGTAGCTTGAAATGGACCTGCCCGCTCCCCACCGTGGTGTTAGCTCCGTCACACACCTGCCCCTAGTGAGAGCGGTGACAGCCGTCACTTCTCAAGAAACCTGTAATTGAGCGATAGCCTGACTAACTTGAGCAAACATCCCTGTTGGTGGTGTTGCCACTGCTAACTTCCTGGCTGCCACGTCTCTAGGAGGTGAGCAGCTCCCTAGATAAACAGAAAGAAACTTTGTTATAAATAGGCCACCTGGCCAGCAAGGGTGTGTTCCAGGTAGCTGACCCTGGTTCTCACTAAAGCCAAAACTTTACCTGGGAACTACTTTTGTGGCATCTTTAAAGCATTTGTGGTCCTAGGTGAGAATTGGAGGAGGGCAAGCCTGGGGAAGGTGGTGGGAGGAGAGGGGAGGGGATAGGGGGATCAGTAGAGGTTGGAAGGGGGGCATTTTTCAAGAAAACTTAGTACCTCTTATATGTGACAGGGTATCTCAAAAGTCTCAGAAAAGCTTTGTTGTGTGGGATCTTTGTTCTCCAACCAGGGATTGAACCCTGGCCACAGCAGTGAAAGCACTGAGTCCTAACCACTGGACCACCAGGGAATTCCCTTTAGGAAAATTTTACGCTTTAATCACCTAAGAGGTATGAATTCTACAAACTAACAAAAAACATCATTTGAAAATGTGATTCCTTTCACCTATGTGAATTTTGAATAACAACTTTTCATTTTAATTTTGTATCAGGAAATGTTTATCATCTTCAATGGATGGAGACAGACATTAAAATAATAATTTATTATTCAAAATTCATAGGAACGAGGTGAAAGAAATTTAAACTTTCAAATGATGTTCTTTGTAAGCCTGTGGCATTTATACTTCCAAAGTTATTAAAGCATAAGATTGTACTAGGACTTTTGGTACACTTACTCTATATATGTATGTGTAATAACCAACCAAAATGAAATTTTAACAAAACAATACTTACCCATATTACCTGTGATGTAATTGTTTTTTTTTTCCTCTAGTCTAGTCTGATCTTTTAAATGATTTTTTTCCATGCTGATTTGCAACACTTGAAATGTATTTCACAATCCTGTAATGAGTTGCAATCAACGGTTTGATAGACATTGGACTGGGTGAAGCCTCAGTTCCCTTATGCCAGTGACAAAAGGTAAATTTGTATTCGGACTCATGAGGCCCGGAAAACAGGTCCAGTTTGTTCAGTCTAGGAAATGTTCCCAGAATAAGAGGATTTCTGGTATCATCTCAGCACTAAAATCAAGATGGTCTGATGTTTTGCAATCCCAAGGGTGGCTGGAGGGAAAAGAGTTGGGAATGAAAGTTTAGCAGCAGCAGGAGGGAATGAGTGGTTGAGGGCCTTGGGCACACTTGCCAGTGGACCTCTTGGCCAGTCAGAAGCTGGACCGTGTGAAGCCCTGCTCTTGACAAAGGACTGTGCAATGGGGGCTGTTTCTCCCCCAAGTCTGGTGACCTCCCCGACCTTGCCAGCCACACTTCTGGTAACCGTCTCCTACGCAGAGAGCAGGAATCCTTAAAGCCAAAGTCTTCTGACTTGCACCGGATTTTGTGTCCCTTCGAAGAGACTCTTTCCCATCGCCTGCATGCCAAGCAAACAAACCAGAGTCCCTTACTGCCAAGGCTAATCACAGGTGTCTTGTTTCATTTCAGGATGTGGTTAGTACCTTGAGGAACTGCAAGCACCAGAAAGAAAGCCTTTGACAGCCAGGCTGGATTGAGAGAGCAGATGCCTGGGAAGAGCTCAGTTTAACCCCAAGTCTCTCTTTAGGAGGGAACAAAGGAACAAAGGTGAATCATACCGCAATGCCAAGAAGAGGGAGTTGAAGTGACCTGGGTGATTCTGAGTGAGTCAGTCAGGGAGGCCTTCCTGGAGGAGGTGAGTCTTAAGCACCTGGCAGCATCTGATAACTAAGTTTTGTAGGCATATGTCATTTTATTGTGCTTTACTTCATCTTGCTTCACAGATACAGCGGTTTTTACAAATTGAAGGTTTGCAGTAAGTCTATTGCTGAAATTTTCCCAGAAGTGTTATTTTTCTCATTAATGTACTTTTTTTTTTTTTTTTTTTTTGGACATAATGCTATTGCACACTTAGTAGACTACAGTATGGTATAAACATAACTTATATGTCCTGCTGCTGCTAAGTCACTTCAGTCGTGTCGGACTCTGTGTGACCCCATAGACGGCAGCCCACCAGGCTCCCCCGTCCCTGGGATTCTCCAGGCAAGAACACTGGAGTGGGTTGCCATTTCCTTTTCCAATGAATGAAAGTGAAAAGTGAAAGTGAAGTTGCTCAGTCGTGTCCGACTCTTAGTGACTCCATGCACTGCAGCCTACCAGGCTCCTCTGTCCATGGGATTTTCCAGGCAAGAGTACTGGAGTGGGGTGCCATATATGTCGTGGGAAACCAAAAAATTGTGTGACCCACTTTCTTGCTGTGGCCTGGAACTGACTGCACAGTAACTCCCAGGTTATGCCTGAACCATGCCTTTGTTTCTAACTGTGCTCCCTCTTTCTTGTTGGAGCAGAAGGTAGACAGACAAAGTATCAGGGGAGATGCCATGTTCAGATGGTTCAACACTGTTGTAGCAAACACTTCCCCATTCTGCGGCGCTTGGTCTGTGCTTAGCTGGGGCAGTTGCAGAATTGATGAGATGTCAAGTTTAGGCATCAACCAGCCCAGCAACCCCTAGACAGGACACCGCCTCTACGTTGAATCTCCGTTTCCTCCTTGAAGCCGTCTTCAAGCCAGCGGGGTACTCTCCTTGTCTGTGCTCTTACTCAGTTCGAATTGTATTACTTTTTGAATAGATAATGTTGTCAGTGTTCAAAGTGCAAAAGGGTATTTAGAAATAGATTTTTTTCCTGTTCCTATTTCCTCCTGGGACCGGTGCTCCCTGAACCCAGTGCCACCAGTTCTTGGTAGCACTCCAACTAGATTTTAAAATCTGGTGGGGAAAGAGGTGGTCTCACACCTCTCTGTGTCCCTCTGTGTCCCGGCTAGGATGAACTGTCCCGCCTCATCACTCAAGGAAGTTCCCCTAGCACTACACCCTCCCTCCTCATCCGCACTGCTGCTATCTTGGGTCAGACACCCCTAGTTCCTCTTAACTGGTCATCCAGCTGCCACTCAGGTGCATCTCCTAGACACCCTCCACCAGCTGTCACACTACTCTTCTTGTAATGTTGGGCCACTAATCTTTACTGCTCCCCATACCTCGGGTCAAGGGCAAACTCTTTGCTTTGATGACTTGGTTTCAAGCCACCTCTCCAGACCCATCACCTGCTACTCCCATCAGGCTTCATACTCCCACCAAACCAAATTCCTTGGAGTTCTCTGATGGATCATGCTGTCTCCTGCTTCCAGGGCTTTCTATATATTGTTCCCTCTGCCTGAAATGTGCTCACATCACCAGCCAGCTCCTACTTGTGGGTTAGGGCTCAGCCCAAGTTTCTCTCCAGAGGGACTTCACGAACATCACCCTCCCCTACTCAGTGAGCATCCTCTCTCCCTGTGCCCCCGAGGATGCCTCTCTCAGGCTGGGTGCCTCTCTGCTTAAAATTTGACTCCCCCAATTGACTGAACTCTCCTTGAATGCTGGGCTCTCTGCATAGGAGACGATTACCAGAAGTGTGGCTGGCAAGGTCAGAGAGGTCACCAGATGTGGGGGAGAAACAGCCCCTGTTGCACACAGTCCTCTGTCAAGAGCAGGGCTTCACATGGTCCTCCCCGCAGTGTAGCTTGCTCACCTCCTGGCTGGCCACCGTCTGGCGGAGTACCTGGCATAAAGCAGGAATTCACTCAATACTGTCAGGATCAACAAATCTCTACCTCCCAGGCAATACCTAATATAAAATAGATGCTCAAAAAGATTTAATCTTATTCGATTTTTGATGCTGCTGCAGCATCTTTTTTTTTTGCAAAAAGCACTCAACATGTTTATATACAGCAGGCACTTAAAATGTTTCTCTATACAGTAGATACTCAACATATTTGTGAGAAGTAGGTGCTTAGGTATATTTGCTGTATACAGTAGGCACTCAGCACATGCTTGCTATGTATATGGTAGGCATTCAGTATGTGGCTGTATGCAGGCAGAAATTCAATGTGCTTGCTACACACAAAGGTGCTTGCTTCATGCTTGCTGTTTACCTAGGTGCACAATTTCAGCTTCCTATGCACGGCAGATACTTAGTGTCTGTTTGCTATATGCATGAATCTGAGATTTTAAAAGAGAACATCTCCCCCCCGCCCAAAGTGACCCATGTTCCCACTTGACATCATGACAGCCACATGTGCCCCAAGGATCCAAGTGACTCCAAACACTGGGCTTCTCCATAGGCAGCAGCTTGTGTGTTTAACAACACAGCTCAACTAAAGTTCCTTGTAAGTGAGACAGAGTAATGAGTGTGGCTTTGGCCGAAGACCAGGTGCCTGAGGATAATTGCTGGGAAACTGAGCAGCAATTTATTAACAACAACCATACAAATAATTGAGGGCTCGGTCTGTGCCAGACACTCGGCTGAGTATTTTATATACATTATTTCTGACTTAATCCTCACACCCGCTGTGGGTTAGGTATTAGTTACTCCCACTTTATAGATGAGGAAGTTGAGGCTTAGAGAGATTAAGTCATGTGCCTGAGGGTCACACAGCTACTACTGATAAAAACTAACACTTTGTGAGCATTGACTGGGTGCAGAGACTGCTAAGCTTTTCCGGGAATTATTTTCTTGAACTTAATCCTTACATCAAACAACTCTAGGAGGTAGGTAGGTGCATTACTGTTAGAAGCTGCAGATCTAGAATTTGGGCACAGGTGTGTTGCCACCAGCATCTAGTGCTTACCCCGTGAGCCTTACACTTGCAGAACTGTCTACAGAAAGTTTTGCAAACACTCTTCCTCTGAGCCTGGTACCACATACATGAGGGTAGATGCTCGGGGCCATGGTCCTGCCTGGAACGTGCTGTCATTAGAATCCTAGATTTAAAAATTGTTTTTAATTTTTTTAATTAAATATGAGTAGATACAGAAAACATTGATAAAATATGCATAGGATATAAAGAATAGCAGTGCTCCCAGCCGCCACCATTCACTTTTTTAAAAAAAAGCTTATTTTGAAGTCCCCCCATGTGCCCATGTCTTTCCTCCCTCTTCAGAAACTTCTGTATTTTTTTTTTTTTTCGCTCAACTTTGCATCTGTGTTGTACCATGTAGAAATGGCACATTCTTTGTCACGGTTGTGCAGTCCATGTGCTGTGGATATTTCACACTGTTTATTCATTATAACGCTGAAAATTTCCAGCTATAGACATTTGGATTATTTCTAATTTTTGCCTTTTTTGTGGGTACTACTAGAAATGTTCTTGTGCATGCCTTTGGGCATATGTTTATCTGAGATATAAAACCAGGAGAGGAATTGCAGGGGTCATAGGGTGTGAACATTTCAAATTTTTCTAGAAAATGCCAAATTGTTTCAAAAAGTGTTTACGTTGATTAAATTTCTTCATGTAGCGTTTCAATGTTCCAGTTTTTCTAGGTCCATGAATGTCAGAATCTTAGGGCAGAAAAGAAACAGGGTCCATTTTCCTTATTATCTGGATAGAGACAATGTAGGTGCAGACAAGTAACGTGATTGGACTAAGGTGATGTCACCATTCAGCAGCAGAGCCTGGACAAGAACCCGCAAATCCCCTGACTTTTTTCCTCCACCTGCCTTGGCTCATTTCTCTCTCTCATCCCCCCTTCTCAGGCCGAGGTCCCAGGGTGTGGCCACCACGACACCTCGCGCTGTTTCCAGGGCCAGGCCCAGCAGTCAGAGCTGACTCAGCCGGGGTCCCCGTCGGTTCCAGAGGATGAGGCTGCTCCGCAGACGCCACATGGCCGTGCGCCTGGTCATGGTGGGCAGCGCCTTCGTGCTCTTTCTCTTCATCCTGCAGAGGGACGTAAGTGGCAGGGAGCAGGCCACAGAGAAGCCATGGCTGAGGTCCTTGGTGAGCCAGAAGGACCACGTCCTGGACCTCATGCTGGGGGCTGTGCACAACCTCAGGGACTCGATGCCCAAGTTCCAGATCAGGGCTCCGGAGCCCCAGCAGACACTGGCCTCCACCAACCAGTCCTGCCTCCCAGGTTTCTACACCCCAGCTGAGCTGAAGCCATTCTGGGAACGGCCGCCACAGGACCCCAATGGCCCTGGGGCAGATGGGAAGGCGTTTCAGAAGAAAGACTGGACGCCCCAGGAGACCCAGGAAAAGGAAGAGGGCTATAAGAAGCACTGCTTCAATGCCTTTGCCAGTGACCGCATCTCCCTGCAGAGGGCCCTGGGGCCGGACACCCGACCCCCTGAGTAAGTAGCACCGCATCCCGGGGTGAGGCCAGGATTCTGCCAAAGGCGTGCCTGGTATGTCCACAGCCAATGGAAAGGGCCGACAGGGATTTTATTTTATATCAATATTTATTTATTTATTTGGCTGCGTCGGGTCTTTGTCGCGGCGCTCCAGCTCAGCAGTTGTGGCACACAGGCTTGGTTGCCCCAAGGCATGTGGGATCTTAGTTCCCCAACCAGGGATCAAACCTGCATCCCCTGCACTGCAAGGTAAATTCTTAACCACTGGACCACCAGGGATGTCCCTGACAGGGATTTTAGAATGTGGGCAAGGGTTTCCTCTAGGCCCTCATTTCTTTTCCTGAGCCACTTTCGTTATCCCAGGGGTTGGGATTCAAGGGCATCATGGTCAGGCCAGAGTCTCAGGGAGACCTGTGAGAGTGACAAACGATTGCGAAGGTGACAGGATCCAGAAAAAGGAACTCCTGACGGGGACCACAGCGGGCCGAGGGGTGACTAGGAGTGCCTGACTGCAGCCCACAGATGTGGGGGCCTCACCCTCTGTCGAGAGGCTGGAGACCACAGGACTGTGCCGCTGAGCTCCTAACCAAGGACATTTCCCGAAAGCGGGCCTGGTAGTCAGGATTGCTGCTCACCTCCTGGTTTCTTTCAGTGAAGACTCATAGGGCCATGAACTCATTCCAACCAATTATTTGAACCTGTTTGTACTTTCAGTCCTGAGCAGTGAACCAGCTCTTAGATCTTTGAGCTGTAGCCACTTCAGTCTGTGCTCTTACTGGCCTCCCATCAAAGGTTTTGCGTCTTTCTCGTGTAGGCATTGTCATTCCTGACTCAAGAGGAATACTGTTTTTTGGCCTTTTCTCACATGGCAGTTAGGGACTTCCTCAGTGGCTCAGCCACAAAGGATCTGCCTGCAGTGCAAGAGATGCAGGAGGCCTGGGTTCCATCCTTGGGTCACGGAGATCTGCTGGAGGAGGAAATGGAAACCCACTCCAGTATTCTTCCCTGGAGAATCCCATCAACAGAGGTGGGCTGCAGTCCATGGGGTCGCAATGACTGGGATGCAACTGAGCCTTCATGCCCACACATGGCAGTTTCCATTGTCAGGTTCTTGATTCTTTAGGGCTGGGAACCTGGAGTTCCTCAGATTTGGACCAAGTATTAGAGGCCTAGAACATGGAGCCACCCTGAGTTACCAGGACTCTTCACAGGGAAGGGCAGTGGGCCTGAGGGCAGCCAGTGGAGGAGGTCCGGGAGTCTTCTCTGGAGGGCCCCTGAGAAATCTCTCTGACCAGCAGAGGGAGTTTAAAAAGGGCCTTTAGAGACTTCCCTGACAGTCTAGGGCTGAGACTCCCCACTCCCAGTGTAGGGGGACCAGGTTCAATCCCTGGTCAGGGAACTGGATCCCATATTCTGCAACTAAGATTAAAGATCCTGCATGTTGCACCTTAGACCCAGTGCAGCCAAATAAATAAATAAGTACTTTTTTAAAAGAAAGAAAGGGCGTTAGGCTGCACAATTCCTTGAGATCCAGCATTGACACATTCCCAGCCCCACCTGAGATGGTGTGTCGGGGAGGGGGCAGTGCCGCCTAGTGCCCCAGAGTGGTTGGAGTGGATGAGGATAGAGAAAAGTCACAGGAAAGTGTTTGTGATAATAGTATCAGATTACAGGGAATTCATGAGGAAATGGGTTCGAGTGGAACCGTTCATAGTAAAGAGTAAAGCCTTTCTTTCCCTCTCACTGAATATGGAATTCGTAGTCACTTTTTCCAGATGTCAGAGTTGCCCTTTGTTACTTTCCCTCTGGGACCTCAGCGGGGGGGAATAGGTTTTGGGGTTTTTTGGGGGGGATCGTCTGTTTTTTGCCATGCTGGGTCTTCGTTGCTGTACACAGGATCTTTGATCTTAGTTGTGGCATGAGGCATATTTCAGTTATGGCATGCAAACTCCTAGCTGCAGCACGTGCAATCTAGTTCCCCGACAAGGGACCGAACCCAAGCCCCCTGCATTGGGAGTGCAGAGTCTTAGCCACCAGACCACCAGGGAAGTCCAGAAAGAGAGGTTTTGGAGTGGGTTGGTTAGCACCTGTGCAGAGGCTTAGAGTAGGTGGCAAATAGTGGATAAACTGGAAAAAGCATGCAGCTACTCCCAGCTCCAAAGGGGAACATAGGCTGGGGTTTCCGAGGAGCAGAGGAATCTGTGGACAGAGCCGTCCTGCCCCCGGGACTACCGGGGACCCGGAGAACTGTATCTGCACTTTCGCCCTTGCAGGTGTGTTGACCAGAAGTTCCGGCGCTGCCCCCCACTGCCTGCCACCAGCGTCATCATTGTGTTCCACAACGAGGCCTGGTCCACTCTGCTGCGGACGGTGTACAGCGTCCTGCACACCACCCCTGCCATCCTGCTGAAGGAGATCATTCTGGTAGATGATGCCAGCACGGACGGTGAGGCTAGGGGGCCCCCGAGGAGGGGCCTGGGGTCTCCCCTGGTACTCTGGGAAAGAGGGCCTGCCGGTGTTCCCAAGGGAGCAGACACTGCCTCGTGGCCTGTTGTGTGGCATTCCAGCTCATCATAAAGGTCAGGAGCAGGAAGAAGGCAGGTGGGTGCTAGGGGGCAGGTAAGCCACATTCCTGAACTTGATTTGCATTTGACCCCTGAAGCTCCAAAAGCTTAGCTGTTTTGGCCTCAAGGCTTCCCTTAGAGCTGCCAAGCCCAACCCCAATTCAGAAATGCAGAAAGTAGGGACGGGCCTTCCCCTCTGTTTCCCACCTACTGGACCATTCTTTTGCTCTTGAAGATTCCATCTCAGAAGCCCTTCGTTGTAGTTGGTAATAGGCAAGTGAGTTTGCTCACCAAACTTCCACAGTTCAAAGCATTTCCACAAACATCTGCTGAGTTATTTGCGCCTGGTGCTGCCTTAGGCGTAGGAGATGACATGACAAATGACAAATTAGACAGATCTCGTCTTGAGTAGGCTAACAGCCCTCATAGTCAGATGACTGCTTACAGCACCAGCCGTGGTGGTGTGACCTGGAACACACCCTAGCGGGCATGAGAGGACACGGACTTGAGAGTCCAACACCCAGGAACTCAAATCCTAGCTCTGACTTTTCCTAGCTCTGTGACCTTGGGCAAGATACTTAGCCTCTCTGAACTTCCATCCTCACATTTTTTTTGTTTTTTCAAATATTTATTTATTTGCCTGTGCCAGCTCTTAGTTGAGGCGTGCAGATCTTTAGTTGCAGCATGTGGGATCTAGTTCCCTGATCAGGGATCAAACCTAGGACCCCTGCCTTTGGAGTGTGGAGTCTTAACCACTGGACCACCATGGAAGTCCTTCAGTCCCTTCTAAAAATGAAGATAATTGACTCCCTTGCAAGGTGGACAAGGGATCAGAGATAGATGGTAAATGAGATTGTTCATGTGCTGTGGAGTACTTAGTTTCCAGTAAGAGTTCCATATGCATTCAGTTCAGTTTAGTTCAGTTGCTCAGTCATGTCTGACTCTTTGTGACCCCATGAATCGCAGCACGCCAGGCCTCCCTGTCCATCACCAACTCCCGGAGTTCACTCAAACTCATGTCCATCGAGTCGGTGATGCCATCCAGCCATCTCATCCTCTGTCGTCCCCTTCTCCTCCTGCCCCCAATCCCTCCCAGCATCAGAGTCTTTTCCAGTGAGTCAACTCTTCGCATGAGGTGGCCAAAGTACTGGAGTTTCAGCTTTAGCATCATCCCTTCCAAAGAACACCCAGGACTGATCTCCTTTAGAATGGACTGGTTGGATCTCCTTGCAGTCCAAGGGACTCTCAAGAGTCTTCTCCAACACCACAGTTCAAAAGCATCAATTCCTCGGCGCTCAGCCTTCTTCACAGTCCAACTCTCACATCATACATGACCACTGGAAAAACCATAGCCTTGACTAGACGGACCTTTGTTGGCAAAGTAATGTCTCTGCTTTTGAATATGCTATCTAGGTTGGTCATAACTTTCCTTCCAAGGAGTAAGCATCTTTTAATTTCATGGCTGCAGTCACCATCTGCAGTGATTTTGGAGCCCAAAAAAATAAAGTCTGACACTGTTTCCACTGTTTCCGCATCTATTTCCCATGAAGTGATGGGACCAGATGCCATGATCTTAGTTTTCTGAATGCTGAGCTTTAAGCCAACTTTTTCACTCTCCTCTTTCACTTTCATCAAGAGGCTTTTTAGTTCCTCTTCACTTTCTGCCATAAGGGTGGTGTCATCTGCATATCTGAGGTGATTGATATTTCTCCCGGCAATCTTGATTCCAGCCTATGCTTCTTCCAGCCCAGCGTTTCTCATGATGTACTCTGCATAGAAGTTAAATAAGCAGGGTGACAATATACAGCCTTGACATTCTCCTTTCCCGATTTGGAACCAGTCTGTTGTTCCATGTCCAGTTCTAACTGTTGCTTCCTGACCTGCGTACAGGTTTATCAAGAGGCAGGTCAGGTGGTCTGGTATTCCCATCTGTTTCAGAATTCTCCACAGTTTATTGTGATCCACACAGTCAAAGGCTTTGGCATAGTCAATACAGCAGAAATAGATGTTTTTCTGGAACTCTCTTGCTTTTTCAATGAATCAGCGGATGTTGGCAATTTGATCTCTGGTTCCTCTGCCTTTTCTAAAACCAGCTTGAACATCTGGAAGTTCACGGTTCACATATTGCTGAAGCCTGGCTTGGAGAATTTTGAGCTTATTTTATTCTTTGTATGGGAGCAGTGCACTGTGGGAGATGTTATTTCTGTGTGGCCTGGCTGAGACATCCACATTGGATTAGAGCTTCACCTGGAAGCCCGAGTGTCCAGGGAGAGAAGAGATGTTTCAGGGCAGCCCCAGAAGAGAAAACAGCATCAGCAGAGCTCAAGAGACATTGGTATTTGTTCTGTGGGAAATGACGCTAAAAAGATGTTGAGTGAAATCCTTGCATGCATGCTAAGTCACTTCAGTCATGTCCGACTCTTTTCGACCTCATGGACTGTGGCCCACCAGGCTCCTCTGTCCATGGGATTCTCCAGGCAAGAATACTGGAGTGGGTTGCCATGCCCTCCTCAAGGGGATCTTCCCAACCCAGGGATCGAACCTGTGTCTCTTATGTCTCTGGCATTGGCAGGCAGGTTCTTTACCACTAGCACCTCCTGGAAAGCCTGAATGAAATCCACACCGTGCTGAAAATATTTATTTGGGGGGAAGAAAATGAATCACTGAAGGTGCTTAAGCTGGAGAGTGACCTCGTCTCAGAAAGGTGGCAGCTTTGGGGAGGGTGATTGTCAGGAAGAGAAACAGAGGACCTGAGTCCAGAGAGGAAGTCCTGACAGTCACTCAAGCATGAGATGCCGGGGCCAGAACTAGAAAAGCACTGTAGGACCCCTGCAGCAGTAGGCTGGGGTCCTCTAGGAGCTGCACCTTCCTCCCAGGTGGCAAGTGGGGTCTGGGCCCTCCCAGTTTGGCTCCCTATACCCGTGCTCCCATATTGAGGGCAGGAACCACAGGGGTTCCTCCGGCAGCCCAGCTGCTGATACACCCTTTCCCTTCCCAGCCCCCTCCTGCCCCCTGGGAAAGAGGACTAGAGCCAGGGAGGACAGAGGGAGGAGGCGCTGAGTAGGGGTCTGTGAGCCCGTTTCCTCTGGGAGCTCCCACTTTCCTGGGAAGGGCAGACAAGTATCAGAGATGCGTGAAAGGGTCTGGTGGACAGGGAGCAGAGAGATGAGCTTGTGGAAAGGGAGGGGCAGAGAGTCTGGCAGAGAGGGTTGGGACTTGGGAGCGGCCTCTGGGGAATCTTAGGAGCAGTAGAATGGTTGTAAGGAACAGGAACCAGTGTATCCATTGCCCTCCAGCTCAAACTGGGCTGTCTTGTAACCCTTATTCCCACAACCCTGAGTGGCCCATCCCTCAGAAGTTTCTCGCCTTGAAACACATGTGGTGGAGTTTTCTAAACTGTCTCAGCCTGTCACTCAGAATTGTGTAAGTAAAAGGCACACTGCCCAGCTGGGTGACTCCTCGGACCAGGCCAGCCAATGACATAGTGCCAGGCTGGCATGGGCAGTTTCAAAAAGGCAGAGTGGCCTGTGCCTGTTAGGGGGACTTGGCAGTAGCTACTCCAAAGAGCCTGCCGCTCTCGGGCCACCAGACATGTTCCCATTCCTTCCGGTGGCCTCTCCCTTGTTGCCCTGGACTGTCTCAAAGAGCCGAGTCCAGCATCTCAGAATCTCCTGTCTGAAAAACCAGAACCAGCCGTTCTTACTTTCTTGGGTCCTGGCCTCCTGTGACAATCTGTTAAAAGCTATGCCCTTCTCTCTAGAGGGCTTCCCAGGTGGCTCAGTAGGTAAGGAATCTTCCTGCCATGCAAGAGTCACAGGGGATGTGGGTTTGATCCCTGGGTTGGGAAAATCCTCTGGAGGAGGGCATGGCAGCTGACTCCAGTATTCTTGCTTGGTAAATCCCATGAACAGTGGAGCCCGAAGGGCTGCAGTCCATGGGGTCCCAAAGAGTCAGACACGACTGAAGCGCCTAAGGACACAGGCAGTCCCTAGAATAGCGCACAGCTGCTACAAGGGTGCACACACCCACATTTGTGATTTCAGGGAGTTTGTGGACCCCAGGATAAACCATCCTACCTTGAGGGCTTTGAGACTTTAGAGAGACTTTCAGCAAAGAAAGAAAAATATCCTCAGATCCACGGTAATCTCTGCAGCCATAGCGGGATAAAGTTCCCCCACAACTGACCGTTTGATCAGATTAACTGGCTCTCATTACACACTTGAGGGCTGTGTCTGTGCTGAAATTCAATGTCCAGGCTCTCTGTCCTCCTGTCCAGGTGCCCAGCAGCATGGTTTGAGCACAAGCGTACAGGCATTTGATACTGGGGGGCAGGTATCAGAAAGAGGTCTGGAGCCAGGCTGAAGAGCTTTTTCTTTTCCTACCTCACAGTCCTTTCCCAGGCTCAGGCTTCCCTCCTGCATGGCCAGGTCAGCACCTGAGGCCCACCCTTGATCTGGCATGTTTCACAAGCTCCCCAAAACTGGCCTTTCCAAGCCTGTCAATCTACCATGCTCCCAACAGGGCTTCCCTTGTCCAAAGCCCCCCTCTGCCCCAGGTGGGGAGGCTGAGGCAGGGAACCTATGCTGCCCTCCTGTGGGAATTCACTAAATGAGGGGGAGGAATTCAGACACTTACCAGGGACCCAGAGAGCTGAGCAGAAATAAGAGCAGGGTGACTGCAGAGATGTGAGCAAGGAGGCAGAAACAGCACTGGTGCAAACTGAGTTTACAGAGGTGAACAGCGCTGAATCGCAAGACCTTTGCGAGCAGCAGTCAGTGTTTGGACTTTTAGGGGGTATGTGGTAACATATACATAAAATTTACCATCTTCACCATTTTTAAGTGTGCCATGCAGTGGCATTAAATACATTCTCATTGTTGTAAAACCATCGCCAGAACTCTTTCAGCTTCCCAAACTGAAACTCTGCGCCCATTAAACAATAACTCCCTATTCCCAGCACCCCAGCCCCTGGCAACCCCCATTCCACTTCCGGTCTAGGAACTTGACTACTCTCGATACCTCGTATAAGTGGAATCATGCAGTGTGTGACCTTTTGTGTCTGGCTTATTTCACTAAGCATAACATCTTCCAGATTCATCCATGTTGTGATGTGTCAGAATTTATTTCCTTTTTAAGACTGGAAAAGGGCACGACCAATCCACTCCAGTATTCTTGCCTGGAGAATCCTATGGACAGAGGAGCCTGGTGGGCTACAGTCCCTGGGGTCTCAAAGAGTCAGACACGACTAAAGTGGCTGAGCACACACAGAGCACACATGCATGTCATTGTTAGTATAGTTCACATTTTTTATTCATTCATTCACCCATGGAGATTTGGGATTGTTGCCACATTTTTGGCTATTGTGAATAATAGCCATAATATTGCTAACCACATGGGTATACAAATACTTGTTTGAGTCCTGATCTCTATTATTTTATTAAATACCCAGAAATGGAATTGCTGTATTATATGGTAGTTCTTTGTTTAACTTTTTGAAGAGCTATCATACTGTTTAGATTTTTTTTCTTAATTTTTGGTGGCACCCTGAAGCATGTGGGACCTTAGTTCCCCGACCAGGGGTTGAACCCATGACCCCTGCATTGGGAGATGCAGTCTTAACCACTGGACCAGCAGGGAAGTCTCTGGAGTCTTTTTTTTTTTTTAATGGCTGAGCTGGGTCTTCATTGCTGCACAGGCTTTTCTCTGCTCGTGGAGAGTAGGAGGCTACACTCTGGTTCTGGTGCGCAGGTTTCTCATTGCCGTGGCTTCTCTTGCTGCAGAGCACAGGCTCTAGGGCACTCGGGCTTCAGTAGCTGCAGCACATGGACTCAGTAGTTGCAGTTCCCAGGGTCTAAAGCACAGGCTCAATCGTTGTGGCCCATGGGCTTAGTTGCTTCAGGGCATGTGGGATCTTCTGGGATCAGGGATCGAACCTGTCTCGGCTGCATTGGCTGGTGGTTTCTTTACCACTGAATCACCAGTGAAGTCTTGGATTCACTTTTTTAAGTGAAATTTTAAACCATTATAGTGACATGATCTGATGCGTGGTTTTGAGAATTCACTGTGGGTGCTGTGTCAAGAGGAGACTGGGGGCGCTTCCCTGGTGGTCCAGCGGTTAAGACTATGTGCTTCCACTGCAGGAGGCATGGGTTCAATCCCTGATTGGGGAACTAAGATACCACATGCCTCACAGCATGGCCAAAAAATAAATAAAAATAAAAACTGACGCAAAAAAAAAAAATCTGTGATGAACAAAAAAATCAAAATTGAAAAAAACAAAAAAGAGTAGATTGGGAAGCGGCGGGGTATAGAATAGAGGTCAGGAGATGTTAAGACATTATTGCTGAGGTACAGTGAGGATGGAATACTGGCCTTACTTGCTGATGGACATTGTGGGGAGTGGGAAGAGGAGGAGAGTTTAGCACAATTCCTAGGTTAGAGCAGCTGTTGGGATAATGGTACACAGGGGAGGCTGGGAGGGCAGGTGGGGAAGAAATCTGGGGTTCATTTCAGGCGTGTTAGGTTTCTGGGTTTTTTGTTTTGTTTTGTTTTTATTTGGCCACAAGGCATGCAGGATCTTCCCCAACCAGGGATCAAACCTGTGTCCCTTTCAGTGGAAGCGCGGAGTCTTAACCACTGGACCGCCAGAGAAATCCAGTTTTGTGGTTTGTTAGACATCCAAGTGAAGATTTAAAGCCAGGAAAAAAGGCCCAGGGGCATCTGCATATAGATGGTATTCCACACAAGGGACTGAGTAAGGCGTATATAGGGGAGCTCACAGGAGTCTTGTAGACTTTGATTGTGAGGAATGAACCTAAATGAGGAGGCTGCTCACCTGGGGACTGTAAGAGAGAATGGATGGGCCCATCTGTCCTCCATGCTCAGCTTTGCTGCACTCCGCTCTGGGGTGGCTGTCCAGTGGGTCCAAAGAGGGACATTACTCAGGGGTGTTGTCTCACCCCCTTCAGAGAGCCTGAGGCTCAAGCCCAGAATTCCCAGGTCCCGCCTAGCCGCCGGGATTGAAGAGAAGGGGTGGGAGAAGGGCTCTGTAGAGCTCAGGCGCCCCTGACGTTCACGGCTCAGTGTGTGGCGGGCCATTACCACAAAACCCACTTCCTCTGATGTTCTGTCTCCGGGTTCTCTCCATCACATGAACTTCCTGTGAGCACAGCTGTGTTCTCAGGGGAAACGTCAGCCATGCTGAGAAGGCAAGGCTGCCATGCAGAGTTCCTCCCACCTCCCTGTTAGAGCCCACGCTGGGGCCTGTACCTGGAGGATGAGCCTAGGAGCTCTGAGCAGGCAGGACCCAGACCTGCCCGGGACAGTGGCTGGCACCTGGAAGCGTGTTTGCAGGTATACGCTAAGTGAGTGCTGGGCTGAAGCTGCCAAATGAGGCTAATTTTGACTCATAAACCCCAGGGACAATACTTCCTATTTCGTAACATTTTAATCTTCACGTGGGTGCTCAGTCGTTCAGTCATGTCAGACTCTTGGTGACCCCATGGACTATAGCCCAGCAGGCTTCTCTATCCATGGGGATTCTCCAGGCACGAATACTGGAGTGAGTTGTCATTTCCTTCTCCAGAGGATCTTCCCAATCCAGGGGTCAAACCTGTGTCTCTTGGGGCTCCTGCGTTGGCAGGTGAATTCTTTACCACTGAGCTCCGTGGCAAGCTCTTTAATCTTCACAGAGAAGATTAAATAAGAAAGTCAGCATGGAAGCATCTGGTCCCATGACTGGCATGTAGTAGATGCTCCAGTATTTGGACACAATGTGTGTGTGTGTGTGTGTGTGTGTGTTTCAAAGTGGAGAGAGGGACTTCCCAGGTGGTCCAGTGGTTAAGACTTTATGCTTCCACTGCCAAGGACCCTGGTTCAGTCCCTGGTCAGAGAACCAAGATCCCACATGCCACATGGCATGGCCAAAAATAAGAAGTAGAGAGGGAGAGATCAACCTGCACAAAAACAGCCCCCAGTTTGTGCAATATGACGCTGGGAGCAAGGCCTAAGCACTGGGCTGACCCCATACCCTCGAGAGAGGAAGGATGCAGTCAGCCTTCACTCCTGCCCCACACCACCACTTCTGAAACCACAGGCCATCCATTCTGCACAGTGGGGAACAGAGCAGCTGCACAGATAAACCAAAACAGCACTTAATGAATCATCACTACGATTTGGACTGTTCCAAGATGGATTGCTTCAGAATAGGGTTATTTTTTAAAACTATGTATATATTTTAAATCTTGAGTAAGTGTATTTTATTTTTTATTATTTGTTTATTTGGCTGCACGAGGTCTTAGTTGTGGCACACAAGATCGATCTTCTTGCGGCATGTGGGGTCTAGTTCCCTGACCAGGAATCGAACCTGGGCTCCCTGCATTGGGAGTGCAGAGTCTTAGCCATTGGACCACCAAGGAAGTCCTTAGGGCTATTTTTAATGCCCTGAGGGTTTCTGACTGATTTACAAGGGTCCTGAAGTGAGCCCTCTCTCAGAATGAACTGGAAATCTCATCAGATACCCCGCCCTTCAAAGAGCCTTCCACACCCCCTCTCCAATTCGGCCGTTGGCCCCTCCTGCAGTCTCCCCCAGCCCTGCGCCACCTCTGGCTGTTCCTTCATCACCTACCCTGCAGTCACCCGCTCCCTGGGCAGACAAGCTCACTGCTGTGCCTGGCTATGCAGGCACTGGGTATCTGGTTTTTAAATTTAATTTAAAAGCTGTTCTGCATCATTTCATCTTCCTAAGAATTCCACGTGCAGAGGAGGTAATAAAGAGGATTAGAGTAAGACTTCTTGCTGCTGTCCCAGAAGCCAGAAATGAACACTTGTGTATGCTCTACCTGTCAGGCTTGCTCTGAAGAGCCTGGGAGACAGGGACTTGGACACAGAGAAATGACTGCCAAACCCTCCGTGTGGAAAGGAGGGGAGGCCTGAGACACAGCTCTGCAAATCTGGAGCTGAGAGGGAGCTGAGGCCAAAAGAGGCATCCGAGAGCCGTCAACAGAAGTTTATACTTGATTTGAAACCAAAGAAACATAGCTCTGAGGTCCTGTCTCTGACATCAGAGAAGTCGCCCCGGTACACAGACACAGGGTGGGCACTGCGGAGCCAGTGGAGTGTCCTGGCAAGGTGGCCATGTGCTGTGGGAACCTCCTCCATCCCCCGACGCCCACCTTGGGCTTCGGTGAAGTTGTTCAGCACAGTAGGTGCGAGAGAGGGTTAAAATGCAGGCCTGCTGGAGGCCTGAGAGTGCCCGGACCTGGCACCCGCAGAAGATTATGTGTGCTTCCCTTGTAGCTCAGTCAGTAAAGAGTCTGCCTGCAGTGCAGGAGACCGGTTCAGTTTCTGGGTCGGGATGATCCTCTGGAGAAGGAAATGGCAACCCACTCCAGTATTCTTGCCTGGAGAATCCCATGGACAGAGGAGCCTGGCAGGCTGCAGTCCATGGGGTTGCAAAAGTCGGACACGACTGAGCAACTAAACCACCACCAAGTTGCTTCTGTTGTGTCCGATTCTGTCCGATTCTCCAGGCAAGAGTACTGGAGTGGGTTTCCATGCTCTCCTCCAGGGGATCTTTCCAACCCAGGGATCGAACCCATGTCTTTTACGTCTCCTGCATTGGCAGGCGAGTTCTTTACCACTCGGGCCACCTGGGAAGTGCAATGGGGGGTTAGGTTTGTGACAAAGTGTTGAGGGGGTGGCAATGACCCTGTGCCTTCCAGAGTACTTGAAGGAGCCCCTGGAGCAGTACGTGAAGCAGCTGCAGGTGGTGCAGGTGGTGCGGCAGCAGGAGAGGAAGGGGCTGATCACTGCCCGGCTGCTGGGGGCCAGCGTGGCCCAGGCGGAGGTGCTCACCTTCCTGGATGCCCACTGTGAGTAAAGGGGCCGGCCCGGCTCGGCCCCCCTTCCCTCCCTGGCAGAAGGAAAAGCTGGGACCCCCGCATCACCCAGGCCCCTGCCTGCTCTGCTGTCCCAGGAGCGAAGCAGGCTTGGGACTTCCCCAGATTCTTCTACCCTTCTCTCACCCCATTCCCTAGGATGGTTATCAGGAGGCACGCACAGCCCTAAAACCACTAAAACTAAAACCTAAAACTGTGGTGACCCCTCAGTTGCTGGGAGGATGCTCTAGAACCCAGACACTCCTCTCCCCACTCCCCTGATCTGTACCTCATTCTGAGCTCAGCCCCTCGGACAGGCTCCTATTACCTCTGGGCGCTGTTCGGTGTGGCCCTTTCCACATGGAACGGAAGGCCTGCTTTTTGCCCCCAAACAATACACTTCCCTTGCTGTTGTCAGGGGGGGGAAAGTGTCCCCTGAAAGCAGTGATACGTATTCTGAGAAGCTGTAGACTTGGAGTCAGAAGACCTGGATTTGTGTTCTGACCCTGCCATTAACTGAGCCTCAGTCTTCTCCTTTATCAAGTGGGATAAGGATGCCAGCCATACTCACCAACAAAATCATCACTCCAGGGGCCAAATCATCTCTGCGGTTCATCAGAAATCCCCAAGGGGTGATTATTCTGCAGCTAGAGCTGAAGCATGAGGTGCAGAGACCCCAGGGAGAGGGGCACCCCCTCATGAGACCCTCACTCGGGTGGGGAGAGTCAGCTGAGTGGCTAGCCTGCAGACCCTGAAGACAGCCCTCTACGGCCTCCCTGTGCCTTTGAAGCCTCCATGTTACTCCCCTGATACCTCTGTTCTCCCCTCCAAAGCCACTTCCACCTCTCTGGGAGGAGGGGCAGGGATAGGCGGGTCCTGGGAGATCTCTGTCCACTCTCTGTGGCTGTGGAGCTTGCACGTGTTTTCCTGCCTACCACTGGGGAGCGGGCACTTGTCTTCCTGGGGCTCCCCACTGGCTGGGGGGTGCAGGCTGGCCGGGGGGCAGCACCTTGACTGCTGTCTCCTGGCCCCGGCCTGCAGGTGAGTGCTTCCACGGCTGGCTGGAACCCCTCCTGGCTCGCATCGCCGAGGACGAGACGGTGGTGGTGAGTCCGAACATCGTCACCATTGACCTGAACACTTTTGAGTTCTCCAAGCCCGTCCAGAGGGGCCGAGTCCAGAGTCGGGGCAACTTTGACTGGAGCCTGACCTTCGGCTGGGAGGTTTTACCGGCACGAGAGAAGCAGAGGCGCAAGGATGAGACCTACCCCATCAAGTAAGTACCGTAGCCTTGTGCGCCCCCAGCCTGGCCTCTGCAGTCACAGGGACCCGGGCCATCTCAGGTCAGCGTTTATTAGGTGTTGTGTGAAGAGCTTAGCATATTTAATCATCATCCCCTTGAGGTAGCTACTATGATTAGCCTGTTTTGCAGATGAGAACACTGAGGTTCCTGGTAGTTAACAGTTGGCCCCAGACTATACCACCCTGGAAACTGGGGGAGCAAGAATGCCCATCCCACTAGTTGGCCACAAGCCTGTGTCCCCACCATGGTGCTGTCCTGCCCAGTACATAACAGTTGGCCCTCACTCTCCATCTTCCTTGTGCCAGGCCCTGGGTTCAGGGCTTTCTGTACTTTGTCTCATTATTTCTTCCCTACAGGTAGAAAGGACATGACTGCTGCTTGCAGAGAGATAGTGGGTAGAGACCATTGTAAAACAGCCATTATAATAAGAGTGGGTGATGTGTGCAGCCAAGTGGCCATCTTTGAAAAGACTGAGAACGTCTTAAAGGAAGATAGACAGATGTCCTGCAATTGGCAATGTGTTGCAGTTGTCCTGAACTTTTTCAGGAAAGGGCCAGATAGCAGATATTTTAGGTTTGGCCAGGCTAGGGCGTCCCAGGTGGCGCAGTGGTAAAGAATCTGCCTGCCAGTGCAGGAGATGCAAGAAATGCAGGTTCAATCCCCTGGGGTAGGAAATGGCAACTTACTCCAGAATTCTTGCCTGGAAAATCCCAGGGAGAGAAGAGCCTGGTGGGCTGCAGTCTGTGGGGTTGCAAAGAGTTGGACACAACTGAGCACGTACACACATACATACATGCAGCTACAAAAAAGAATCTTTCCAAAATGTAAAAACTATTCTATGCCAGAACCTTAGAAAGTCAGGCCAGCTTTGACCCACAGGCCACAGTCTGCCAGCCCCTGAGCTAGAAGGCAGGTGCTTGAAAGCTTATCCATCGTTTGATGCCCAGCTGGGTTTGCCTTCTCCCAACACACCCACCCTGCTCCTCCCTCTCAGACTGCCGTGTGGGTGCTGTTGGAGACCACAGACGTCTCAACCAGACTGAGTTGAGGAGTGAGTTTTAGAGTATCCATTGCTTCTGGATTATCTGTACCACTGTTTTTCTATACTGGCCAGGAAACTGAAGGTTCAACCAAACATATACCAGGGGTGGTGGGAAGCAGAGGTTGGGGATATAGTGAGCAGAGTTGGGAGGGAAGCCTTTTTCCCCTTCCATGTCCCTAGATCCTAAGAAATGCTGCCCAGAGCCTCAGTAGAGAGGCTGCAGGAAGGAATCCCATGGATCTGGAACAGCCAGCTGCTCTGTCTCCTTTGGAAGGAAGAGAAGCAGCAGCAGAAGGGGCAGAAAGGAAAGGAGAAGACAGGAGAGAGAAAAGAAATTGGAACTCCCTATTGATTCTCTGCTTGATTCATAGATGTCTTTTGTTTGGGATGCACAGCAACAAAGTCCCCTCCCCCCAGGCTAGGGACCAGGCACACAGTGGCACAGTCAGGGACAGGGCACCTGGCCCCCACCCATCACTGACGTCCCCTGCTCTGATGTCCAAGGACCATGCAGCAGGAAGACAAAGCTCCAGTGTTTGAGGAATGAGTCTGCCCCCTGGTCCGAATGCCCTGGTGCTGTGCTTGCTTGCCTCAGGCACTTTGCTGGGTACCCGCCAGGAGACCTGCAGGCAGCACCCTCCCTTCCTCCACTCCCAAAGTTAACAGGAGACTAAGGAGAGGTGAGGACCCAGGGGACCTCAGGAAGCAGGTCCTGGCAAATACAGAAGGTTTTCTCTGAAAATACAGAGAGTTTCCAGAGGTTGCCTATTGGTTGTGGGTCTGTAGTGACATTCCCCGTGTAATTTATCCTCAGAGATAATTTGTCAGTGACTTCTTAGTCAGAGGGACCTCCCAAAACCAAGAGACAGGGACTTCCCTGGTGGTCCAGTGGTTAATATTCTGAGCTCCAAATGCAGGGATCTGTGTTTGATCCCTGGTGAGGGACCTAGCTCCCATATGCCACACTAAAGATCCTGAGTGCTGCAAATAAGACCTGGTGCAGCCTAAATAAGTAAATAAATACTAAAAAGAAAAAAGCCAAGAGACGGGCTTAGGTCCAGGAGACCCTCAAGAAGCAGCCAGTTAGTTCCAAAATGCTCATCTAGGGTCCAGGACTCTCTGAGCCTTACTTGGGCTGGCTTAGAACCCCCTAGGAGAAGCCAAAGCCAGGAACAAAAAGCCTGCCTGAGCTTGAGGGTTTCCCAACCGAAATTCCTTCCAGAAGGTGCTACATGAGCCAACCTCAGGGCAACGAGAACAGCGGTAGGGTAACACCAACTTCAGGCTCCTGTGTGGTTGCCTTGACTAGTCAGCCAGTGAATACGGATTGAGGCCCTGCTGTGTCTGAAACACCTTGACTGATCCTGGGCTTACACAGAGGGTTTCTGCTTGGCTGTGCCACATGGAGCCGCCCACTGAGGGCAGCAAAGCCCCATCGAAGCCAGCCTGGCCTGCCACAGAGACCAACTGTGACTGATATGTGTGCACTCCTGTCTCCCCAGCTCCCACCCCTGCCTTCAATCCTTAGCTCAGCCCCTGTTGTGAGCAACGTGGTATCTAAGTTCTTGATGTTTTGTCAGTTTATCTAAATGTGGGTCTGTGCCTCCCTGCCTTTGTCCGAAAGCCAGAATCTTTTTGTAATCTTCAAATGCTCCCTTTAGTCCAAATTGAGTTTAATTTCACCTCACTTCCTACCTTGTTTCCGGGAGCACCTACGTCCAAAACCATTTTCACAGAGCTTCTGATGACTGAGTATCTATTGTGCTTTATGAACTTTGCTGCCAGAAAGCAAAAGATGGTGACTTTTCTCTCAGCTACTACCCTCTCTCTCTACTGATCTCTTTACTCTGTATGACTAATACATAGCACAACCGCAGGTAGCCTGTGTGTAATATATCCAGTTGAATGAGTAAATAAGTGCCTTTTATTATTATTTATTTACTTACTTACTGTTGGCTGTGCTGAGTTTTCATTGTTGCGCGTGGGCTTCTCATTGTGGTGGCTTGTCTTGTTGCAAACAACCGGCTCTAGGTACGCCGGCTCTCCGAGGCCTATAGAATCTTCCTAGACCAGGGATCGAACCCATGTCCCCTACATTGCAAGGCAGATTCTTAACCACTGGACCACCAGGGAAGTCCATGAGTACCTTTCAGAAGACAGTCGTGATCTTTACATCTCTCTTGGACCCAGTCCTAGAAGGCAAAGAATAAAAGCTCAATAAACATTTGCTAAGTGAATGAGGTAGTGGCTTCATATCCCAGACGAGAAGAAAGGAGGAGGGAGGGAGTCTTAGAAGATCTGCGGTGAGTCCGCCCCTTTCCAGGCTGGGCTCCGCCCCCCCTTTACCCCCAGAAGATGCACATGCTTTTCCCTCTGTCTCTCCAGATCCCCGACGTTTGCTGGTGGCCTCTTCTCCATCTCCAAGTCCTACTTTGAGCACATCGGTACCTATGATAATCAGATGGAGATCTGGGGAGGGGAGAACGTGGAAATGTCCTTCCGGGTGAGAGCGAAGAGGGCTTCGTGGGGGAACCACAACGTCCCGGGGTACGGATGACCCAAGACCCTGTCTCTTAGGCAGCAGCAGGGTTGGCATATCTGGAGCTGAACTTAGAAGGGTGGCTCTTCCCCGTCATGGCTCCACCTTTCCTCTGCCCCCCACCCCAACCCCCCGTCCATGGCAGTAGGGCCATGGGACTCAGATTGGACATATGGGAAGAGATGACTGGGCAGAACCCCTCAGAGGGAAGGGATAGTTGGGTAACAGGGAACGGACATCTGGGGACCAGTGACATCTTTCATGACGTCTGTGGGAACAGAATTAGGGTGAAGGTGGGACAGGTCAGTAAGCAGTCATTATCCTTTTACTGGAAAAACCAGGCTCCACTTTCCAGGTCAGAGTACACATGCCTTGGTAGCTTTGGAGCTACCCTCCCCTATGCTCAGTATGCTCTTCATAACTGTAAGAGAAGATGATGGCCCAAATTCTGGTGGACCCCAGAACTCTGAGAGATTCCAGGAATAAAGCAAATCAGGATTAGGTTAGCAAGAAAGGCTTCCTTGTGGTGAAATCGACAAAAATCTCTGACCAGGGGAAAGTAATTAACAAGGAAATGAGCTTGCTTATGAAGTCATTTGGATGGCATCTTCGACTCAATGGACACGAGTTTGAGCAAACTATGGGAGCTAGTGAAGGACAGGGAAGCCGGGTGTGCTGCAGTCCATGGGGTTGCAGGGAGTTGGGCACAACTGAGGGATTGAGTAACAACAGTGAAGTCACTTATCACAATGCCTGGCATGTATAAGCACTTCATTGACATCATTGCTGTTACTATGGCTATGATTATGCATTTCTGTTGCTGCTGTATGAATAGCACTGAAACATGTATATTACCATATGTGAAACAGATTACCAGTCCAGGTTCGATGCATGAGACAGGGTGCTCAGGGCTGGTGCACTGGGATGACCCTGAGGGATGGGATGGGGAGGGAGGTGGGAGGGGGGTTCAGGACGGGGAACACATGTACACCCATGGCTGATTCATGTCAATGTATGGCAAAACCACTACAATATTGTAAAGTAATTAGCCTCCAATTAAATAAATAATTAATTAATTAATTAATAAAATTAATAACAACATACCTCCCAGTATAAAACCTAAAAAAAGAGAAGAAGCAAGCAGAAAGGGTGTCCTAAACCAGCCCTCTGACAGAGAACGGTCACCAGCTTAGCACCATAATTCCCAGGGTCCTGATTCTGGGCTAGTTCATGAGCCTCTGACCTCTGTTCAGTCTTTCTGTAAGGAGGCTACTGTACTAAAGGTCAGGTGATTGCCATAAACCACCTGATGGTGGCTTTTGATCAGTGCATTGATGCTTTGATTGGGTCACAAGTCCATCTCCATTTGAAGGAGCTTGAGTTCCTGAGTTTCCAGTAACACTTGAGTGAGCTGATAAAATCACCTTTCTGGGTCAAAAAGCCAGGTGGCACCAGAGCTCAGAGTAGGTAGATGGATGTAAACTTGGCCATCTGTCTCTTCTCCAAAGTGGGCCCTGGTAACCCTCAGGACCCTGCAAATTTCCACTTGCTTAAATCAAAAGTGAACCACATCAGAGAGCCAGGGATTGTGTAGTTATGGCCTGTGATGAAGCCTGCTGCCGCTGCTGTTAAGTCGCTTCAGTCGTGTCTGACTCTGTGCGACCTCATAGACGGCAGCCCACCAGGCTCCTCCATCCCTGGGATTCTCCAGGCAAGAACACTGGAGTGGGTTGCCATTTCCTTCTCCAATGCATGAAAGAGAAAAGTGAAAGTGAAGTCGCTCAGTCGTGTCCGACTCTTAGCGACCCCATGGACTGCAGCCCACCAGGCTCCTCTGTCCATGGGATTTTCCAGACAAGAGTACTGGAGTGGGGTGTCATTGCCTTCTCCAGTGATGAAGCCTAGTCAGTGTCTTTTTTTCCAGGGGGAGAGAGGGGCATTTCCCTGATTTCATGGACCTGGGGTCTGGCACCCTGGGAATGGAACAGAGTTGCTTGGGGTAGGTTGTCCCACCCACCTGCTGAAAACCCCATCCCATCTCATCTTACGGCAGGTGTGGCAGTGCGGCGGCCAGCTAGAGATTATCCCCTGCTCTGTGGTCGGCCACGTGTTCCGTACCAAGAGCCCCCACACCTTCCCCAAGGGCATCAATGTCATTGCTCGCAACCAAGTGCGCCTGGCTGAGGTCTGGATGGATGGCTACAAGGAGATTTTCTACAGGAGAAATCTGCAGGCAGCACAGATGGCCCGAGAGGTGAGAGGGGGGGATGCTCAGGAGATGTTAAGATGAAGAGAAGGGCATAATCACAGACCCTGATCCAGGGCTTCATGAGGCCCACTCAGCTCCGCCACCCGGTGCCTTTACCCCTCAGGCCTTGGGAGCTAGAGCCCAGGCTCTATTTTGGAGGCTAGAGAATGAGGAAGGGCAGGCTTTGTTGTCCCTGCCTGGAGAGCCCTAGCAACTTTAGAAGGGGAGGGAGATGAGATTTGGAAGAAGAACCTCTTACAGGAAGAATGACTTTGCTCTGAGAAACTAGGAATTGAAGACTGGAGTAAAACTGAGAGTTCACAGGAGATGGGGAGTGCTATGGGTGGGGATCCCAAAGCCAAGGCAAGGGGTTTGGGATTAGATGTGGAGCCGAGCCAGGGACCCCAACTGACTGGGAATGAGCATGAGACGCATTCTGGGAGAAAGTGGTCCCAGAAACCCTAGGCTACATCTGCCCAGACAGGAAGGCCAAGACAAGTGAAACTGACCCTTTGGGGGCTGCCTTAATTGACAGAAATCCTTTGGCGACATTTCGGAACGACTGCAGCTGAGGGAACGACTAAACTGTCGCAACTTTTCCTGGTTCCTGGACAACGTTTACCCGGAGATGTTTGTCCCTGACCTGAAGCCCACCTTCTTTGGAGCTGTGAGTGTTGAGAACAAATATGCCTACCCATCATCCCAGAAGCCCCTGGAGAAGTTTCAGGACCACTGAGCCCATAGCTGGATGAGAAACAATCGATTTTTACTCTCTACACTCGTTTATCCAGGAAGGGGACCTGGAGGCCACCCGGGCTTCTAGAGCTAGCTGAAAACTTCATAAGGAGGAAACCACCTGTAAGCAGTGATTCTCACCCACTCACTTGCATCAGTCACCAGAAAGGCTTGTTAAGACACTGCGTGTTGATTCAGGAGGACTGGGATGGGGCCTGACAATTTGCATTTTTAACAGCCCTCAGGCGATGCTGAGGGTCGGGGGATCACACTTTGAGAACCACTGCTCAGAAGGACATTCCTACAGGCTGAGGGCTTCTCCCAGAGACCTGACTGGTTGCCCACCCTGCCCTTGCCCAGCCCCTGGGTTCTGCACCTCATTTGCTATTCACTCCAGGCATCTGGGTTAATAAGCGAGGGAGGAAGGTCACAGAGGGGGAATGCAGCCATTTAGATTTATTCCAAATGGACCCCACACTACAAACCTAAAAACCCCCTCACTGTGTTCCCCTGGGCTCCCTCTCTGCTCACCATCCTGCAGCTCAAGAACCTCGGCGTGGATCACTGTCTGGACGTGGGAGAGAACAACAACGGGGGAAAGCCCCTCATCCTGTACACCTGCCACGGCCTCGGTGGCAACCAGGTACACAGCCCAGCCCCTGACTGGCCTGTCTCCCGGGCACCTCCTCTCTGCACACACCCCCTTTCTCCACACAGAGTAGTCTTTCCTGAGGACTAGGGCACGAGAGATCCAGAAAAAGGAGGAGATACCAGTCCTGCCCTCAGGAAGCCCCCAGTCTGAGGGGAAACGCATGATACAGACAGATAAGGTCCTAAGTGTGGATCAAGGGCATCCAGAGAGGAGTGAGCGGCAGTGCTGGCTGGTAGAGAGGGGCTGGCGGGGAGGATTGTTTATCACAGGAAGCGTGCTGGAGGATGTGAGCTGCTGAGTGATGTTTTAGGGTGACTGTGAAAATTTTTTGAGCCCGTTCCCTCACCTACACTCAACCTTTTTTTTTTTTTTTTTTTTGCTATTTCCAGGAGGCCCATTTATTATATTTTTTAAGTGATGAACTTTTGACTTGACTTTTGAAATTTATTTATTTTTGGCTGATCTGGGTCTTCATTGCTGCACACAGTCTTTCTTTAGTTACAGTGCTTGGGCTTCTCATTTCAGTGGCTTCTCTTACTGCAGAGCACAGGCTCTAGGGTGCTCAGGCTTCAATAGTTGTGACACCTGGGCTCAATAATTGTGACTCAGAGGCTCTAGAATCCAGGCTCAGGAGCTGCGGCACAGGGGCTTAGTGTCCCAAGGCATGTGGGATCTTTCCAGATCAAACATCGAACCGGTGTCCCCTGCATTGCAAAGTGTATTCTTAATCACTGGACCACCAGGGAAGCCCTTACATTCAACTATCTTCAATGCGTCCCCTGCCCAGAAGCTACCACTCTGATCCTACCACCCATCAGTGACCCCAAAACAACTCCCTACTGACACCTCACAGTTACCTGCACCCACTGTAAGGGCCTATTTTCCCCGGGCTACAATGTCCAGCTCTTTCCTGAGGAATAACTAGTAACCTCCCCGGCCCCAGTTCTTCAATCTACCCTGAAGGCCCAGTGTTTGATAAGTAAGAGGCACTTGAAGCAGAGCTGAAGGAAGGAAAAAGTGGCAGGGGACACTGAATAGGATGCCAATGTGTGCAAGTGAAGACAGAGTCATTCTGAAGCCATTTCCTGTACCACTGGCCTGCACAGTGATTTTAGGTGGTATACTGGTGAGCATTTTTTCTATAAAGAAAGCTGAGTGCCAAAGAATTGATGCTTTCGAACTGTGGTGTTGGAGAAGACTCTTGAGAGTCCCTTGGACTGCAAGGAGATCCAACCAGTCCATCCTAAAGGAGACAGTTCTGGGTGTTCATTGGAAGGACTGATGTTGAAGCTGAAACTCCAATACTTTGGCTACCTGATGCCAAGAGATGACTCATTGGAAAAGACCCTGACGCTGGGAAAGATTGAGGGCAGGAGGAGAAGGGGATGACAGAGGATGAGATGGCTGGATGGCATCACTGACTCGATGGACGTGAGTCTGAGTGAACTCCGAGAGTTGGTGATGGACAGGGAGGCCTGGCGTGCTGTGATTCATGGGGTTGCAAAGAGACACGACTGAGCGACTGAACTGAACTGAACCTATTAACAAAAAAAGAACCAGCATATCAAACACATGTTTTCACAGATAACGCTTTAAATGAGGCAAAGTTCATTTTTTTTTACTTTTTTTTTTTTGGTCGAGCCTGGCAGCTTGCAAGATCTTAGTTCTCTGACCAGGGATCGAACCCATACCCACTGCAGTGGAAGTTCCCTGGACTGCCAGGGAATTCCCTAAGTTAAATTTTTACCTAAAGAAAAAATATTTAGTAACTATTATCTACTATTCCAGTATAACCCAGATACGGTGGCACATGAATTACTGAAATCTTGGCACCCACTCACTTCCTCCCCAAGAGGCCATCTGTGATTGGTATCTCTGGGCTGTTGGCTTTGGGAGGTGGCGGGCAAACTCTCCACCTGTCCCTCAGAACCTTCTCTTGCCTTGTGTTCTAGTACTTTGAGTACACAACCCAGAGAGACCTTCGCCACAACATCGCAAAGCAGCTGTGTCTACATGCCAGTGCTGGTACTCTGGGCCTTAGGAGCTGTCACTTCACCGGCAAGAATAGCCAAGTGCCCAAGGACGAGGAATGGGAATTCACCCAGGTGAGTCAGCTGTCCCAAAAGCTCAGAATCAAGAACCTGAGACCACAACTGCCCCCTCCCTTCCTTCTGCATCTTCTTCCTGAGATACTATGAGATGGATCCAGACAATGTAGAAAGTATAGAGAATGTAAGCTTGGTCACAGGCAGGGTTCACAGGACTTAAGTAATGTTTGGTGATGGCTGATTCTGGTTGATATAAAGATGGTGGTGGGGTCATGGTCTAGGGCCAGCTCATAGTTCAAGTATTTTTAGGCTGAACTCCAGTAGATGAAGAGTCACTCATGGTTCCCGCCTGGCCTCTGTGTGCTAAGCACAAGGCTGTACACTCATGTACTTTGGTTTGGTTAATCTTCCAGAGGCTCTTCCCAAGTAGGTGGTGTCCCCATGACTAGAGATGGGCCAGAAGCAGCTCAGCAAGTTTGTGTCTGGCCCAAGATCCTTCACTAGTAAATGATAGACCTGGGGTTCGGACCTAGATAGATCAGATCAGATCAGATCAGTCGCTCAGTTGTGTCTGACTCTTTGCGACCCCATGAATTGCAGCACACCAGGCCCCCCTGTCCATCACCAACTCCCTGAGTTCACTCAGACTCACATCCATCGAGTCAGTGATGCCATCCAGCCATCTCATCCTCTGTCGTCCCCTTCTCCTCCTGCCCCCAATCCCTCCCAGCATCAGAGTCTTTTCCAATGAATCAACTCTTCACATGAGGTGGCCAAAGTACTGGAGTTTCAGCTTTAGCATCATTCCTTCCAAGGAAATCCCAGGGCTGATCTCCTTCAGAATGGACTGGTTGGATCTCCTTGCAGTCCAAGGGACTCTCAAGAGTCTTCTCCAACACCACAGTTTAAAAGCATCAATTCTTCAGTGCTCAGCCTTCTTCACAGTCCAACTCTCACATCATACATGACCACAGGAAAAACCATAGCCTTGACCAGACGAACCTTTGTTGGCAAAGTAATGTCTCTGCTTTTCAATATGCTATCTAGGTTGGTCATAACTTTCCTTCCAAGGAGTAAGCATCTTTTAATTTCATGGCTGCAGTCACCATCTGCAGTGATTTTGGAGCCCAAAAAAATAAAGCCTGACACTGTTTCCACTGTTTCCCCATCTATTTCCCATGAAGTGGTGGGACCTAGATAAGTCTGACTCAAAAGCAGTGGTTCTTTCCATTACACTGCCCTGCCTCGGGATGAATGATGTAACTTCTACAGGATTGGGCTCAAACTAGCAGCCTCCGATGAGCCTCCACACCCACTCCACCCCAATCCCTAGTCCTGGGCTTAGGAAAAGAGGAGCCTAACCTTGGGGCTACAGCGAAGGGAGTAGTCTGAATATGATCAAAGGCAGAAAGTGCGGGTAGACCACAGTGGCCCAGGTCTTTGAGATTGGCCATCTGGAGGCAGTTTTCATTTTCATTTCGTCCTGAAAGCATTTTTCAGTTAGCCCGTGGTCCTGCCTTCCTGTGTTGCAGTTATTCATGCTAAAGCTGGAGGTGGGGAATTGGCACCCAGCACAGGAATGCATCTCATCAGAGTATCTGGCATCCAAGGAAAGGAATGCGGAAGTACCCCCCCCCCCCCCGTGCCTTTCTGGATTTCCCTTCCCTTTGGTTCACGGTCCTCATCTCATTCCCCCTAGCAGTACTATCAGAAGTCTGAGGCCTAAACTGACCCTTTGTTTTGCTGTGTCATCTTTTAGGATCAACTCATCAGGAACTCAGGATCTGGTACCTGCCTGACATCCAAAGACAAAAAGCCAGTCATGGGCACCTGCAACCCCAGTGATCCCCACCAGCACTGGCTCTTCATTTAGGCCCTGGGTCGCCCCCGTGGGAGTTCCCACAAGCTTCTCAGGAAACAGAACCTGGGGGAACCTGACCAGCAGCTTCCCTGCCAGCCTTAAAGATGGATCTCAAACCCAGTGGAAGTCAAGGCAGAACCTTCCTACTCCTTGCAACAACATTGGGCCTGTTTTCTTTCCTCCACATTGGTAGGCAAGACCATTAGAACACATAAGACGGGGCCTAGAGCTTTCCTTCTGTCCTAGAAACAGACCTCCAAAGCAGAGGACGCAGCTGGGGAAGGACCCAGGGCAGCAATGACAAACTCAAGAAAAGCGCCTCTGCAGCCACGTCCTGGACCCCTGGTCATCTAGGACACCTGCAGCTTCCACTGAACTATAGAATCTATCAGAGGAATTGGAGGTCTAAGGCTCCCTTGCTGTTTTTACCTGAAGCACCCTGACAGTGCTTGACAGGTACACAACAGTCCTGTGAGAAAGACAGGAATCACCGTGCCCATTTTATAGACAAGAAAACTGAGGCAGAGAGAAGTAAAGGAGCTGGTCTGTATTCCACAGCTGGTGCGTGGCTGGAGCTGAAACTGAGGCTCAAATTTGAACCTTGAACTCAGGCTCCTCCCACCATGAGAACACTAAGCAACTAGCCATCAACTCTCCACTCTTTTTTCACTCCAGTCTGATCCTTTCTGGCTGACTGGTCTCCATAAAGCCTAGAACAGTGGAGCCAGGTAACCATGAGGGAGACCACATTTGGGAATCCTGTGATGTTCATTTTGAAAGAAACCTTGTGGAGCTAGCTAGTGATTCTCAGGTTTAGGCCCCAGAGCCTTTTTTTCAATGCTCCTCGTATAATGTAGTTCCAAAGCAAATTAGCCATGGATGAAAATGAAGGCGGGATGAGAGCAGTGCCCACCAGGCCCTGATTTTCCAAAGGTCTGCAAGCACAATTTAAAAATCCTTGTTTTAATCCAAGCCTATCATTTTCATATTATGAAACCAAAGCCAGATAAGAGAAGTTACTTGCCCTAGGCCACACAAGGAGGTAATGGCAACCCAGAAGCTAGGACCCAGATAAGGCTAACAGAATCCCTGGGAAGTCTGAGGAAGCAGGGCTCACGGGTAGCCTGGAGCATGACTTTGTGACTGGCCTGGTCTGCTGTTCTCGCATGAACTCCCCACGTGGAGCAGGCCTGCTGTGCATGTCGGCTCTTCTCCAAGCAAGTTGGACCCTACCACACACGGCCGCTTTGCCTGAAGTAGAGAACCCCAGCTGCCTGAAAGAGGACTCATTGCTTCTAGGAGGGATTCCTACTTTGAGTAGCGAGCTGTTATCTTGGGGATCACCACATGAGGGTGCCATGGGACCACAGCTGCCTCTCCTTCCCACTCAGGAAGTCTAGGTCCCATGGTGTAGCCCAGCCGAAGAGAAAGAAGAGTGGCCAGCAGCGGGGAAAGGGGAAAGTTCTTTCCCAGCAAGAGAAGAGAATGGCGCATAGATCCCAATGGAAATAAAGGTTTTATGGCATGGGTGAAGGAAGTTGGCATTGGGTTCCTCTTCTTCTGGCTTGTCCCTTAGCTGATCTGTTTGGAGGATCTGCTGCTTCGAGTTGTGAAGAACCACGCACATCTGAAAAGTTCTCTCACAGCCACTGTCTCTTGTCTCTAGATATCCTCTAGCTTTCAATCTGGCCTACACAACTGTGTCAAGCACGAGCAGACATGAGGAGATATGAGGCTTCCCCCTGTGGAACTCCCACTCGAGCTGGGAAAAAAGCTGTGAACAAGTCATACCAAAACTAGAGATTTTCAGAGCTGGACTAGGTGAGTTAGAGCAGTTCCTTTCCTTTAGGGAAATCAAGGAAGCCTCACAAAGAGGCTTCACATTTGACCTTAGACCTCAAAGGATGAATCCTCAGGTAGGAAGAGCTCAGTAAGGAAAGATCTCACATGTCAGAAAAGTTGCAGAGGGACAGCAGAACAAGTGGACGTGGGAACCAGGAAGACCTCAGGGTGAGGGTGCAGTGGATGGTAGAAGCCAGAAGGTCAGGACCACACTTTGGCTTTCATGAGCCCTAGGCACTTGAGCCATCATTAAAAAATATTAAATTATATTTCTTACAACTGCATTGGTATTAAGATGAACATAGTCCAGAGTGATTGTAAAGACTGAGACACATTTGTGGGCCTAAGAAGTATTACGGGCCTCGGGCACTGTGCCTGCTGCGTTTACTGGGGGAGTCAGCCATGTAGGACAATGGGTGGGGTCCCCATTGAGAAGACTTTGACCGCCATGCTAATAAGTTTGGTGAGCTCTAGGGAGTCTTAGTCCTTAACTCCAATCTTAGCCCTACTCTCGGTTGCATTAAGCATCCAGACATTTATCAGACACTGATTGTCTGCCGTTTATCTTGATATCCTTCATATTCTCTATAGCATCGGCCAACAGCTCTGCAGCCCCATCTTATGATGCATGCCCAACCGAGGTGCCCTGTCATGGCACTCAGTTTCCTCACCCCGACCCCACAGCAGGAGAGCCTCACCCAGGAGCAGTCAGCTAAGGATAACCCACAGGAGTGAGAGATGCAGCAGGTTTGGGGGTGAAGGGAGGACCAAGGAAGAGAGGTGCTCAAGAAGAGAGAAAGGGACTAATGGGGTGGTGGAAGGGCTCAGAAACCAGCGTCGTGGCCTGCCCTTAGCCCAGGCTGGCCTTGACCTCTCCCCACATCTGTGTTATTAAAATCCACCCCCTGACCATTCTCAGTTCAGTTCAGTCTCCCAGTCGTGTCCGACTCTTTGCGACCCCATGGACTGCAGCATGCCAGGCCTCCCTGTCCATCACCAACTCCCAGAGTTCACCCAAACTCATGTCCAGTGAGTCGGTGATGCCATCCAACCATCTCATCCTCTGTCGTCCTCTTCTCCTTCTGCCCCCAATCTTTCCCAGCATCAGGGTCTTTTCAAATGAGTCAGCTCTCTGCATCAGGTGGCCAAAGTATTGGAGTTTCAGCTTCAACATCAGTCCTTCCAATGAACACCCAGGACTGATCTTCTTCAGGATGGACTGGTTGGATCTCCTTGCAGTCCAAGGGACTCTCAAGAGTCTTCTCCAACACTACAGTTCAAAAGCATCAATTCTTTAGCGCTCAGCTTTCTTTACAGTCCAACTCTCACATCCATACATGACCAATGGAAAAACCATAGCCTTGACTAGACGGACCTTTGTTGGCAAAAGTGCCATTCTCAGGGCTAAACTAAAACCGTAAATCCTGCTTAAAATCTTGATGCTGGTTAGCCCTGTGCTACTGTCCCCTGGCTGCAGAAACCTCTCACCTTAGCACTGAGTGGCTGGTCCCCTGTAGGGATCTATTTCCCACTTGAAGAGAATGTGTGCCATTGTCAAAAATGAATAAGTGTCCTAGAATATATTTCTTAGTTTTAATTACAAAAATAAGGGACTTCCCTGGTAGTCCAATGGTTAAGATTCCAAGCTTCCAATGCAGGGGACATGGGTTTGATCCCTGGTTGGGGAACTAAGATCTGGCAGGCTGCCAGGAGCAGCCAAAAATAATAATACTGTAGATAAGTCAAATAACACAGAAAAAATGTGTTTTAAAAGTGAAACTGGGGAGTTCCCTGGTAGTCTACTGGTTAGGATTCCAGGCTTTCACTATCATGGCTGGGGATCAATCCCTGGTCAGGGAACTGAGATCTCGCAAGCCAAGGTGTACAGCCAAAAAAAGTACACACACAAAAAAGGGAAATAGATCATCACAGTGCTCCCATACCTATTGATTGATTGTCTAGAAGTAATATTTTCTATAAAAATTATTTAAATAATTTCTAGGCATAAACCTTCTGTACCCTGTTTCTCTCTCTCTCTCTATATATATATATATATATTTTATAAATATATATGTGGGTAGCCATTCCTTTTCTCCAGGGGCTCCTCCTAACCCAGGGATTGAACCTGGATCTCCTGCATTGCAGGCAGATTCTTCACCATCTGAGACACCAAGGAAGCCCACTATATAAAGCAAATATATATAAATAATATATGTATGTATTTTAAAAAGAAGGGGGCAGCAGAGGATGAGATGGTTAGATAGCATCACGAACTCAATGGACATGAATCTGAGCAAGCCCTGGGAGACAGTGAAGCACAAAGGAGCCTGGTGTGCTGCATTCCATGGGGTTTCAAAGAGTAGGATACAACTTAGCAAAAAACAACAACAACAATGAATATATACGCACACAGAGTACCATTTTGTTTGAAACTTATCTTCATTTAATATACCAAGGGCATTTTTTCATATCATGTCATTTAAGTCTAACTCACTCTTTTTATTTCATTTTTTAAAATATTTATGTATTTGGCTGTGCTGGGTCTTAGTTGTAGCACAACGGATCTGCCATCTTCCTCGCAGCATGCAGGATCTTTAGTTGTGGCATGTGGGATCTAGTTCCCCAACCAGGGATCAAGCCCAGGCCCTCTCCACTGGGAGCATGGAGTCTTAGACACTGGACCACCAGCAAGTCCCTAACTCATTCTTTGTAAAAGTTGGATAGTATTCCTTAATATGATTAAACCCAATTTATCTAACCTTCCTCTATTGATGAATATTTAGGTTTTCCCCAATTTTGTGACAATTTATGACAAACTACACAAAATTTGGTGACAGCTGTACTCGACCCCAGGCTTCCTTGATGGGCTCAGACGGTAAATAATCTGCCTGCAGCGCAGGAGGCCTGCGTTCCATCTCTGGGTTGGGAAGATCCCCTGGAGGAGGGCATGGCAGTCCACACCAGTATTCTTATCTGGAGAATCCCTGTGGACAGAGGAACCTGGTGGGCTACAGTCCATGGGGTCACAAAGAGTTGGACACGACTGAGCAACTAAGTACAGCACTTACTAGAACCCAAATCTTTATACATGTATTTATGTGGCTCTGTTTATTTCAAAAGGAACTAGCATTGCTCAGAAAAAAATGCAGAGCCTCAGAATGAAAGCCAAGCCTTCCTCCACACTTCACCCTCAGAATCAGGATGAAGAGTCTGACCCGCGTGAGAGAGGAGGCTCAGTGTGAGATTAGGCAACAGTATTGAGGGTATTAAGTGCAATGCTCAACAGTCTAATCTTTAAACAAATACATATTAGGCTTTCCCAAAGAATACAAAGATGGATGTGATGTTGACCCTGCCCTCAAAGACTCACTTTGGAGTTTGTAACCTTCAGGAGGCTCGAGCCTCCTCTTGGACTCCTCATCCTGAGGCTAGAGCCATCTCCCTACTCTCCAGAGGAGGCACAGAGGTGGAAGGAGAATGACAAAAGAGGGCAGGGTTCCCCAGCCAGCTCAGCCCTCTTCCCCAGGTCCAGGTCTGCTTTAGGTTAGAATCCTGGAGGATCGGGCTGGAGAGGCAGCCCTTAGTGCAATACCCCCTCCCCTTCCTGGCTTCAGTTCAGTTCAGTTCAGTTCAATCTCTCAGTCATGTCCAACTCTTTGCGACCCCATGGACTGCAGCACACCAGACTTCCCTGTCCATCACCAACTTTCGGAGCTTGCTCAAACTCAGGTCCATTGAGTCAGTGATGCCATCCAGCCATCTCATCCTCTGTCGTCCCCTTCTCCTCCCACCTTCAATCTTTCCCAGCATCAGGGTCTTTTCAAATGAGTCAGCTCTTTGCATCAGGTGGCCAAAGTAATGGAGTTTCAGCTTCAGCATCAGTCCTTCCAATGAATATTCAGGACCGATTTCCTTTAGGATGGGCTGGTCGGATCTCCTTGCAGTCCAAGGGACTCTGAAGAGTCTTATCCCAACACCACAGTTCAAAAGCATCGATTCTTCAGTACTCAGCTTTCTTTATGGTCCAACTCTCACATCCATACCTGACTACTGGAAAAACCATAGCCTTGACTAGACGGACCTTTTTTGGCAAAGTAATGTCTCTGCTTTTTAATATGCTGTCTAGGTTTGTCATAGCTTTTCTTCCAAGGAGCAAGTGTCTTAATTTCATGGCTGCAGTGATTTTGGAGCCCCCAAAAATAAAGTCTCTCACTGTTTCCATTGTTTCCCCATCTATCTGCCACAGAGTTATGGGACCAGATGCCATGATCTTAGTTTTCTGAATGTTGAGTTTTAAACCAACTTTTTCACTCTCCTCTTTCACTTTCATCAAGAGGCTCTTTCGCTCTTCTTCAATTTCTGCCATAACGGTGGTGTCATCTGCGTATCTGAGGTTATTGATGTTTCTCCTGGCAATCTTGATTCCAGCTTGTGCTTCATCCAGCCCAGGATTTCGCATGATGTACTCTGCATATAAGTTAAATAAGCAGGGTAACAATATACAGCCTTGACGTACTCCTTTCCCGATTTGGAATCAGTCTGTTGTTCCATGTCCAGTTCTAACTGTTGCTTCCTGACCTGCATACAGATTTCTCAGGAGGCAGGTCAGGTGGTCTGGTATTCCCATCTCTTGAAGAATTTTCCACAGTTTCTTGTGATCCACACAGTCAAAGGCTTTGGCATAGTCAATAAAGCAGAAATAGATGTTTTTCTGGAACTCTCTTGCTTTTTCGATGATCCAGTGGATGTTGACAATTTGATCTCTGGTTCCTCTGCCTTTTCTAAATCCAGCTTGAACATTTGGAAGTTCAGGGTTCATGTACTGTTGAAGCCTGGCTTGGAGAATTTTGAGGATTACTTTGCTAGTGTGTGAGATGAGTGCAATTGTGCGATAGTTTGAACATTCTTTGGCATTGCTGTTCCTTGGGATTGTAATGAAAACTGACCTTTCTCAGTCTTGTGGCCGCTACTGAGTTTTCCAAATTTGCTGGCATATTGAGTGCAGCACTTTCACAGCATCATCTTTTAGAGTTTGAAATAGCTCAACTGGAATTCCATCATCTCCACTAGCTTTGTTAGTGATGCTTAGTTAGCTTAGTGATGCTTCCTAAGGCCCACCTGACTTCACATTCCAGGATGTCTGGCTCTAGGTGAGTGATCACACCATTGTGGCTTCCTCTGTGCCACATCACTGTGGCAACATTCCTGGCTTCTCTCTGCCTAAATCACAGTTCCACCCACAGTGCTCATTCAGGGACCTCCCAACCCAGAGTTTGCCACCCACCACCAGGCACTCTGCACCTCCCTCCTTCTTCCTCTCCTGACTCTGATGGGCAGAGCCTCTCATCTCCTGCAGGATACACCTGCCCCGAAACTCCCAATCCTCTGCCCTCCACCCTCATAGCTGGAAGACTAGCTTCCTATCCTGAAGGCTTTCTCTTCTCACCCACCCCATACTCTCCTTCTCTGAGAGTTATTTCATCTGCTATCCATATGAGTTTCCCCTAACCTGCTTCCTAATACCATCCTCCATCAGAAGTCTCTCCACTGAACTTCCCTGGTGGTCCCGTGGTTAAGACGCCTTGCTCCGTTGGAGCAGGCACAGATTCCATCACTGGTTGAGAAAGTTCCATATGCCAAGGGGCAGCCAGAGAGAAAAATAAATGCATAAAGTAAAATACACCCCATGGAAACTAAATACCATTAGCAATTTGATACCATCACCACCATAATCACACCTTTAAAAAAAAGAGTAATAAACATTTGGAAGTATACCTTGTTCTTGAAAAAATAATAATTATCTCCACTGCATCTACTCTGCTTTTGTCTCCCTGCATTTACACCTCTGTGTCCTGGGGGAATGACCCATCTCCTTCCCTGGGCAGGGAGATGCTCTGTCTCTTCCTTCTTTCTGCTGACCCTCCAGCCCTGTTTGCCTCCACCTTCTGGCGCACGGGGTAGGTCTCTGCACTTACAGTGCCCCAGCGGGCAATGAGGCAGTGGCAGGTTAGGAGGGGAGCACCCCAAAGGAAAAGCCAGTCCTGTTTTTCCATCTTATTTCTGGTAAAGAGTTTGTTGGATGCTTTTCAACTGAAAGGAGATGATTAACTCAGCCCTGGCCTTGTTCTGTCTTTGATCATAGATAAATTAGTTTACCTGAAAAGAAATCTTTTCATTTGTGTTTCCATGTCACCTGTGATTTTCCCTGCCTTTCACCCACAGCCCTGCCAGTTGGCAGGAAGAAGGTCAGCAAAGCTGCTGATAAAAGGAGTATAAAGAGGGCTTGGTTCATGGCAAGGGGGCAGTGGTCTACTCGCTGGCAACATGCTGCGCTTGTTGGTGTTCGCCTCTCTCGTCCTTTATGGTAAGTGGGTCATCTGGCCGGAGATCTGTAGGGAGGGAGATAGAGCAGGAGGGTCTGAAAGCTTTCACTAAGCCCAGGTCTTATCCTGGGGCAGGCAGGAGACTCTGCCTGTGTGTCTAGCAAAAACTTTACTCTCCTGGAGCTCGTGATAGAAAATGTCAGGAACCCCTGGCTGACAGGTTCCTGAAGCAGAGAGGAGCCTCTTCCAGGCCCCAGGCTTCCCCATCATCCCTGATGACAGGAAGACATCCTCAGCAGGTGCCTCATGGCATGTGTACTGCTGTCCCCGCCCCCTGGGGAATCCAGCTAAAGCTCTGTGTGCGGGCAGGTGGGGGCGAGGCGAGGGGTAGAGACCCTGAGCGAGGCTGAGACCACTGGGTCCTGGCGGCTGTGTGAAATGGGCCAGAGTTCTGGGGACACGTAGGGAAAGCAGAAGGCACTTGGACTTCCCTGCTTTCAAAAGGGACCCAGAGAACTCACAGCTGGGCCCCTCATTTGCTAGGGAGGAACTGTGAGTTTGCAGACAAAGCACAAATGCCACCCGCCCTCCCACCCTGAGCTGACCCCACGCTTAGTCATCACTCACTTTTCTTCTGCTCCACAAAGGACACAGCACCCAGGACTTTCCAGAAACCAACGCCCGGGTAGTTGGAGGGACTGCGGTCTCGAAGAATTCTTGGCCCTCTCAGGTGGGTGTTCCTTCACAGCCCCAGACTGCCAAGGAAATAAGAGTTGCTTGTGCCCTGATATACACTGTTATGTATATGTGTGCATATCCTTATCTACAGGAAGTTCTCCAGCTGCTTGGATTCTAGATGTTGAAGATGAATGGGAACAAGCTTAGGAGTTTTTTTCTAAATGCAAAAGGAGTTTTTCTCTAAATGCAAAAACACTAACCACACTCACTTTCCCAGGCACACACACAAACACAAACCTCATGTACACTCCCAGAGATACCACTTGGACCACACTAGCAAGACTGTATGCCAGACTCACATAGATGCAACACACTTTCACACACACACACACAGCCCTCTCCATGCAGTGTGTGTCACATTTGAACACACCCTGCCCCCAAATAAAGCACCTTGTTCATGTGGCTATTTAAAGAGTTTCCACTTTCAAAATAGGGCTAGGCTTTGATTTAAGCAATTCTAATTGTGTAAAACTGGCAAATTGGTGAATAGCCATACTTTGAGAGGAATCACTGCAATTAATTCTGAATTAAACCCAATTTACAAAAGTTTGAGCCTCCATTTTCAGGAGTAGAGTTAATGTGTGATAAGAGCCACCGAAGGAGGGGGCGTGAACTGATTAAAACGAATGTTCCAGTGGCATTTCTAAGTATCTGCTGAATGAAGGGCCAGGGTGTATCTTGAAAACAATGGAGGGGAGTTCTGGGAACCTTGGCTTGTGAATTAGGTGATAGAGCAATTCCATGGCTACATTTCCTTCCCAAGAGGCAATGGAGGTAGAAGGACCTGGGTTCTTGGCCCTTTGCAACAACCTAGTGTAACGATGCCAAATGCACTGTATGTGTAGCGCAGATAGTTGGCGGATATTTTGAGGGACGGCAGGAATTTAAGGAGATCTTGGTTTGGGACGAAGTTTTTTTAAAAGACGCCAACCTATCCGTCTTTTCTTCTGTCCCCATCTAGATTTCCCTCCAGTACCAGTCTGGAAGTTCGTGGTATCACACCTGTGGAGGCACCCTCATCAAACAGAACTGGGTGATGACAGCGGCTCACTGTGTGGATAGGTGCGAAAGGCGAACCCGCTTTCCTGAGCCCTGGGAGGGCGAGAGTCTGCTCCTTCTAGAGCCACATGCATCCTGGAGCACTCAGGACAGGACTTAAGAAGGTGTTTGGGGGACTGCAGGGAGCTAGTGAGATGAAAACTACAAACTATGCACTTTTCAAAGCCTGGCATCAGACAAGTTCACGTTCAAATCCAGTCCCACCTTCTTCTAGCTAAGTGAACTTGAATGGCTTACTTAGCTCCCTAAGCTCTTACTCTCTTATCTCTAAAATGGGGTAATAATACCTACTTTGTAGAATTATTGTGAGGATTAAGTAGATAAATATTTAAGTACCTAGTCAATGCCTGATCGGTAACCGTTTTTTCATATTTATCTTGAGCAATGGTTCTTAAATTTGAGCATATATCAGAATCACCTACAAGGCACAGATTGCTGGGCCCCACCCAATAGAGTTTCTGATAGAGAACTCCAGGCTGAGTCCTGATAATCGGCATTTCTAGCAAGTTTCCAGGTTCTGGTGCTGCTGGTCCAGGGACCATGTTTTAAGAACTCTTGGTCTAGAAGCTTATATACCTCTCAACATCCCTCTGTGGTCTGAGAGACATTCTTTCATTTATGCCCACCAAACTTCTCCCAAGTTATGAGATATTCAGCCTCTGATGTTTAACTTAGTATATTGGGGAAATGAAGCTGATGGTATTTTTTGTCACTTCCACAAGTTAGCAACTTGGGGATGAGAGGGCTGGTTATTTCTTCATCTCCCAGGGTCTTCCATATTCCTTCTGCCTGGGCCAGAAAAGATGAGTTCCTGTCCTAAAAATGAGATGGAAGATGCCTTACCAACTTTTCTCTGAGAGGAGAAAGAAAAGGCTCACTCAGGGGTTCCCTCTCTCCCTTCAGGCAAATGACCTTCCGTGTGGTGCTGGGAGACCACAACCTGAGCCAGAACGATGGCACCGAGCAGTACATCAGCGTGCAGAAGATCGTGGTGCATCCGTCCTGGAACAGCAACAACGTGGCTGCAGGGTAGGGCAAGGTGGCACTGGCCCAGGGCTGGGAGGTGGAGGGCTGGCTGCCCAGCCACAGGATCTGGGCTTTTTTCACATTCATCCAAGAGGACTTTGAGAATTAAGATGTTGGCGGGCTTTCCCAATGTCTCAAGTGGTAGAGAATCTGCCTGCAATACAGGAGACACAGGAGATGTGGGTTCGATCCCTGGGTCAGCAAAATCCCCTGGAAGAGAAAATGGCAACCCACTCCAGTATTCTTGCCTGGAAAATCCCATGGACAGAGGAGCCTGATGAGCTACAGTCCATGGGGTTGCAAAGAGTTGGACATGACTGAGCACACACTAGGGCTTGAGAACATTTGAAGGTCTTTGGGATTTGTTTGATCTGGGCTGGTCTGCATTATTGGATCCCCTGAAGCTCCTTCTCTGCAGAGTTTAATGTTCCTGTTTCTATTGTTATTTATTATTCATTTTATGGCACAGACTCCATTAGCAAAGGGCTTTCCTTGTAGCTCAGTTGGTAAAAAATCTGCCTGCAATGCAGGAAACCTGGGTTCCATCCCAGGTCACGAAGATCCCCTGGAGGAGGAAATGGCAACCCACTCCAGTATTCTTGCCTGGAGAATCCCATGGACAGAGGAGCCTGGCAAGCTACAGTCCATGGGGTCGTGAGAGTCAGACACGACTTAGCCACTATACCACCACCATTAGCAAAAAACGGACTTCCTAAAAATGAATCTTACAGTAAGAAAACTTCTGCAAGACTAAGCTGTAAACTTTTGGAAAGGAAGTAGTTAAAAGGGTGGCCAGTCTATAGAGTGTGGGAGTGGGGATGGGCTCCAGTAACTGGGGTATATCTGCAAAGCATTTTATGTCTTTCTCATTTGAGAACTCTTCTCCACTACCAAGATCACAGCCCTTCACTCTTTTCTAAGCTTCACTCCCCAGGGCTGCAAATAAGAACTAGCGACCATGCCAAGACCTCACCAGCAGGGGCTGCTGTTACACACAGAATATCCTAGACTCCAAATGCGCAATTCCTCAAGTTTGAAGCTTGGCGAGTCCCCTCCTTCTTTGAAGTCACTGGTTTCCGATCCTGTGGGGTACAAGGCTTAGGGAGGGCTTGTCCCTATGCTGAGCTGAAGGAAGTTCCGGTCCCGCGAGCAAGCAGTCTCCTTTCCACCCGCAGTTACGACATCGCCGTGCTGCGCCTGGCCCAGAAAGCTACCCTCAACAGCTATGTCCAGCTGGGTGTTCTGCCACAGTCGGGAACCATCCTGGCTAACAACACGCCCTGCTACATCACAGGCTGGGGCAGGACTAAGAGTAAGTCGCCTGCACTGGCACCATCCATCCCCGACATGGATACTGATTAGGTAGCTGAGCTTCTGCAGCCCTAGTTTTGTGGTCCTAAGTGTTCAGAGCCGGAGGCCAGGAACCAGAGGAACCACCAGAGATAAAATAACTGGTGCATGAAATCAACCTAAGAACAAGCCATTCAACAGTCAATTCAGAGATTCACAGACTCTTAGCAACAACAAAAATAAGGCCTTATCTCAGAGAGTATTTTTTACTAGCCTCTCATTTTATATATGAGGAAACTGAGGCCCAAAGAAAGTAAAGACTTTGTTCAAGATCACATGACTAGTTAGTGACTAGTTAGTACCTGGTTAGCTGGGGCCAGAACGCAGGTATCTTGGCTCCCACTTTGGTGGTCACTACAGCATCATGCTACCTCCATAGTCAAATCACCGGGCTGTGGGTTGGAGTGAAAGAGCCACGGGTGGTTGCAGGTCCAAAGAAGTCAAGGCAGGGGAGGCCTCAGCCCTCTTCTGGTCAATCATGGGAGGATTACTGGAAGGGAAAGTCACTGGATGACACGGAAAGGTGGGAGGGGCTATGAGCAGAGATGGTTAACAAGGGTAGAGACAGCAGGCCTGGTGCAGAAGGCTGAGAGCCACCGGGCAGGATCTGAGCTCTGCAGGAGAGGTGAGGTCTTGCTGTGAGCAACAGTCTACTGGGAAAACCTGGGGCTGAGACAGACATGCTTCTAAGCCAGCTTTGCTCTCGGTTCACTTAATGTCATTGTGGTTCAATTTTCTGATCTGTATATAACATGAAAGTGTTGTTGTAAGGATCCAAAAAGAAAAAAAAAAATCAGATAAAGGAAAACTGCACTAAGCTCTTAAGAAATGGAAAGAAGGCTGCACAGTTCCAGTTCTACTCCATGGGGTTTATGGTGTAAGGAAGCAGGACAGATAGATGAGTTATTAACAATAAGACCATTCTAGTTACTTAACTAAAGTATTCATGAGTTAGTGGTTTGGAATCTGGGACTACTAGTCAAGGAAGGCACCTGTACCTTTCACCTAAAGAGAAACAAGAGGACAGTCTATGACATGGCAGAGAAAAGGAGCTTACCGTGACTTCAGCTTTCATGAGAGCTTGGGAAAGTTTGGCCAGGTGTGGAAGGTTTTCCCTGCACAGCATCTGGGGCTGACCTCTAAAGTTGTGTGTGCTGTTCAGCCAATGGGCAGCTGGCCCAGACCCTGCAGCAGGCTTACCTGCCCTCCGTGGACTACGCCACCTGCTCCAGCTCCTCCTACTGGGGCTCCACCGTGAAGACCACCATGGTGTGCGCTGGAGGAGACGGAGTTCGTGCTGGATGCCAGGTGAACACAGGCTCAGAGTGTCAGAAGTCTCACCCCAGCTCCCTCTCTTCTCTGCCTCTCACCCCCTACCTTTTCCCCACCTCCTATTCCACACCTACTCCCACCCATATACAGAGACTCAACTTTCCAGTCTAGTGTCTGGATGAGAATTATTCTGTGCTGGTAAGTCTGTATTCCAGGAATCTCAAAGTTGAAAGGAACCTTAAAATTCATCTTGCCTGCCTGATGCCCCCACCTCAAAAGTTTGCATGTGGCCTAACATTTGTGTTGGTATATGTGAGTGTTCTTTAGAAGTTATTTGTGCCTTAGATTTTTAATGGCTGCAGAATGGCTAGGCCTGGATTGGTGGTTGTGACTGTATATAAGGTTGCTTCCCTCCCATCAACCCCAATTTTTCTTTCTTTCTTTTTTTTTTAATATTCTGTTTATTTATTTGACTGAGCCAGGTCTTAGTTGTAACACGTGAGATCTTCTGTCTGGGCTCTTTAGTTGTGGCATGTGAACTCCCAGTTGCAGTATGTGGGATCTAGTTCCCTGAGCAGGGATCAAACCCAGGCCCCCTATATTGGGAGCACAGAGTCTTAGCCATTGGACCACCAGGGAAGTCCCCTAATTTTTCTTATAGCTCCTCTACCACCACCCTTTTGACCCAGTAGTATTGATAGCAATATATATACAGGTGAATACGGTAGGGGAAAGTACACTAAATAGCTTTATAATAGAATATATATAAACTATTATAAAATTATATATATGTATGAATCATCTTCTAGTTACACAAGATCAATCAGCAATACACCATCTTACAGATTTGGTACTGCAGTCCAATAAAAGTTCTTGATTATCTGCTAAATGCTAGGCACTGTGTTTGATTCATCTTTGTATCAAAAATACTAAAGATACAAAGATGAATATAAACACAGTCTAGTGGAGGAATGGAGAGACATAGGACAGAACGTCTACAATGTGGCTAAGTGTTATAATAAAGACATGCCTAAAGGTGATACAGGAATCCAAAAACCAGATACTCCCCTCTCTACCTGTTGGTGTCAGAAAAGACTTGCCCTCCCTGAGAAGCTAGAGTTCGTAGTGAGTCATGAAGGTTAAACAGAAAGCCAGGCAAGAAAAAAAAGAGGAAAAAATATTCAGAGAGAGAGAACATGAAGAGAGACATAGGCTAAGAATCTAGAACACAGAGAGAATTATAAGGCATTCCCTACAGCTAGAGCAGCGGTCAGGGCTCACAGCCTCCAGCACCCAACTTGCTGCCTCTGTTTTTTGTGTGGCCCGTAAGCTAAGAATGTTTTTTATATATTTTTTTAATGGTTGGGAAAAAATTTAAAAAGGAAGAATATGTTATGACACATGAAAAATATAAAATTTCAATGTTTGTTTTAAAAAGAAGGTTTCCTTGGAATGCAGTTATACTTGTTCATGACATTGTTTATGGCTGCATTCATGGGGTTGAACAGTTGGGAGAGAGACTGTAGGACCTGCAAAGCCTGAGATACTTACTTTTTGGCTCTTTACAAAAAAAAATGTGCTGACCTCTGGGCTACAACTTAAACTATTACCATTCTAGGGAATGTCAGGAGATGACACTAGAGACAGGTAGGAGCCACAGGACTTGGAAAGTGAAAGAAAGTGAAAGTGAAGTCGCTCAGTTGTGTCCAACTCTGCGACCCCATGGACTGTAGCCTACCAGGCTCCTCTGTCCATGGGATTTTCCAGGCAATAGTACTGGAGTGGATTGCCATTTCCTTCTCCAGGGGATCTTCCCAACCCCAGGGACTGAACCCGGGTCTCCTGCACTGTAGACAGACGCTTTAACGTCTGAGCCACCAGGGAAGTCCACAGGACTTGGGCCTTCATTCAAATAGCATGCTTGGGACATGCACTTTATCTTAGGCACTGGGAAACCCTTCAAGAGTTTTAAACAGGAGAACAGCGTGAGCAGATTTGCCTTTTAAAAGCACTCTCTGATGACAAGGTAAGCATGTATTTGAAGAGGGCAAAATTAGCAGGGAGACTGCTTAGGAGACTGTTTCAATTATCTAGGCAAGAAATCTGAGGGTCGGAGTTAGCGCAGTGGAAAGGAGGGAGGTGGAGGAGCAGGAGTGACTTCCAGGCATCTCAGTTAAGTGATTTGGGGGAGGGGTTTGCAGCGTCCAATGAGACAAGATTTCTAGGATTTGGGAGGGAAAGTGATGAATATGGTTCTGGACAAATTGAGTCTGAGATCTCAGTAGGACATTCAGCTATGGTTTAACTGGTAAGAAACCAGATATAAAGAAAGTAGAGCCTGGAAGAGAAAACTGGGCTAGAGATAAGCTCAACAGGAAATGAGATTCCTCAAACTCTCCCACCCTCTACTCCCCATTTCCCTCAGGGAAAAGTGGTAGAAGGAGGAAAAAAACAAAATAAAACAGTGAGTTGGGGAAGAACTGTGATAACAGGAATATTTGAGTGCTTCAGGGCTAGGTGGAGGACAAAGGATCCATAAGGATCTAACAAGTAAGAGAAAACCATAGTAATAAAGGGTTTACAAACTCTCAGGAAATACTGACAGGTCATCACATAGCCTACAGTGAAGCCAGGAGCCACAGAGCATAACTGAAAGTAGCTTCTTCGGCAGTTGACAGATCACTGGTAACTATGGCCAGAACAGTTTCAGTGGAGTGATGAGGACGGAAGCTTGATTGAAAGGTAAGGCATGAAGAGGCACTAAGAAATAGCAAGAAACATAGGATACTCTTTCAAGAATCTTGGATGAAAGAGGAATTTAAAAGTCTGGTGGCTTTCAGGAGGATGAAAGTCATGGAGCGGGTGCATCTTTTAAGATCAAAGAAAATTGAGTGTTATTTCTGGGCAGAGAGGAAAGGATCCTGTAGTGTCAGAGAGAGCGAATAAATGGATGATGCAAGACCCCAGGGGCTCCCCTAGGGGTAGCTCAGCTGATAAAGAATCTGCCTACAATGCAGGAGACATGGATTCGATCCCTGGGTTGGGAAGATACCCTGGAGGAGGGCATGGCAACCCACTCTAGTATTCGTGTCTAGAGAATCCCAATGGACAGAGGAGCCTGGCAGGCTACAGTCCATGGAGTTGCAAAGAGTTGGACACGACTGAGCGAATAAGCACAGCACAGCACAGCAAGATCCCAGAGGGGAAGGAAGAAATGAACCAAGAACACAGGTGGAGCTGGCTTTGAATAGAAGAGGGACACAGAAACATGCGTGGATATGAAAGAATGTGCAGGCTGAGTAGCAGAAATTTGGTGGGTGTTCTGTAATTGCTTCTATTTACTCATGAACTAGGAGTCAAATGCAGAAAAATGAAGGGGTAAAAGGGTTGGATGGATTTGGATTAAGATGAATGGAGAAAGACTGGCCTCCATGATGTTGCTGACAGGCTGAGGTTAGAGACCATGCAATAATCATATGGGTAAATTATTTACTCCATTCAAGGATCTAGTTGTAGAGAATGGATTAGTTCAGGGCTGGGTTTTCATGCATTATTGAAACATAAAGACAGTATTGCAGATCAAATGCAAGCTCTAAGCTAGGTGGAGGAGGAAGAGAAGCCAGAAGGAGACTGGTAGGCTGGCTGAAATAGTAGAATCAAAAATTAAAGGTTTTTTTGGTGAGCACTTAGTACTATGAAAGGAAGGTGACCAACTCATCCCAGTTTTCCCAGGACTTCCCCAAGGTCAGCTGAAAAAAAGCCCGAAACCACACAACTTACAAGTTAAGAGTTTTGTTTTGGTCGATGAACTTACTGAGGACTATAGCCTGGAAGACACCCTTTCAGACAGCTCAGAGGAACAGTTTCAAAGAGGTAAGGAAGGAGCCAGGGGATGTTAGAATTTTTGCTGGGGAAAAACAAAAAAAAAAAAACAAAAAAAAAACAACAGTTAGCCATCAAAGATTACTGCTAATAACAAGAAACAGATATCTCAAGTGAATGGTTTCAGTGCTTTTCTCTGTTTGGGAAGATGCAAGAGTCTGGGCTCACAGAAACCAGCCCTTTGATATTCATTGTAACTATCTAGGGTCAGTATCATTTTTCTCCATCTTGAAATCCCTTCAGGATGTGGAGAGCAGCTGCAGGGGCAGGTGGTTTGATAGTGGGCAACATTCATTGTTTCCCAGAATAGCAGGCAACACTTCATTTACTGACACAGCAGGCAACATTTTTTGTGTCCACATCTAAAAGTCCTGTATCCTGGGAACCCTACCTGCAAGTTAGGGCAAAAAAAAGATGTGGGATTTCCCTGGTGGTTTAGTGGCTAAGGCTCAGCGCTCTGAATACAGGGGGCTCTGGGTTCAATCCTTGGTCAGAGAACTAGATTCCACATGTCACAACTAAGACCCAGTGCAGCCAAATGAATAAATAAATAAATGAAGACAAACACATAAGTCAAATTCTTCCAGTTCCTCACCAGCCAGCTTCACCAATAACCTCTTAAGGTTTAACCTTTCTGAGTTTAATTCACTTTCCCCTGTTCGCTCTCAAAGTCTTGAACTCTGAAAAACTAGAGTACTTTCCTTCTGGCCGACACTGCAAATCAGTCTCTGAGGCCATTGTGTCTCCACAGTCTTTTCCCACTGGAACTTCCCAAATATTGTGTCTTGGTTTTGGGGCTTTCAGATTTCTGTGTCCCCAGCCAATCTCCTCAGAGGGGATTCACTAAACACCTCTCACCTCAATCCACCCACTCCCACTGAGCTCTCTCCCAGCTCTTCCTTCTGCCCTAAAATCCTCAGCCATACCCTCCTTCACTACAGAGCTTTTGTTTTTTTTCAGGTCAATTAGCATAAGACAGTAATACGGTACACAATTCAATTACCTTCCATTCCTCTAGTTTAGAAATACTCTCAAATCCCTATTAGAATTTAGGTGGAAGATATTTAAACTGTTTTGTATTGAGTACAATAACCTAAAGGAATATACATCTTTCTTTTCATAAAAAGAATAACCATCTTCTTTTCCCAAACATAGTGAGGGTGGGGTACAGCTACTTCCTTAAAAAAAAAAAATTAGCCCCAATTTGAACTTTTGGTCTCTTTCCCTAGTTCTTCTTTTTTTTTTCATTGAATGATTACCTTGTTTAAGGTGGCAAATAAAACTCTGAGGCTTGATAGTGGGAAAGAACAGTCATGTGTTTCTTCTACAAGTTCTCCCTCCCTAGAGGGGACTACTTTTAACTCTTGAGTTGATTTCTTTTATGTCTACCTCCAGCTCTCTAAAAGCATATACTTATATTGCTACTTAATTTTTCACTTCAGGCATTATGCAAGATATGGAACTTCTCTTCCTTTACACATTTATACTTGCCCTTCAAGCATGAATTTTTCTGATCCCCACCCCAAGCTCCTTAAATAATTTCTGTTAAATTAACATTTAGTATTTATTATAATTATGTAAAATGCTATTCCCTGAATAATTTTGTTTTCCCTAGAGTTAATAATTGTCTTTTAAAATTTGCATAATATATACTCATGGCAAATAGATGGGGAAAAAATGGAAACTGGCAGATTTTATTTTCTTGTGCTTAAAAATCACTGCAGACAGTGACTGCAGCCATGAAATCAAAAGACGCTTGCTCCTTGGAAGAAAAGCTCTGACAAACCTAGATGGCATATTAAAAAGCAGAGGCATTACTTTGCTGACAAAGGTCCATATAGTCAAAGCTGTGGCTTTTGCCATAGTCACACAGATGTGAAAATTGGACAATAAAGAAGGCTGAGCACCGAAGAAATGATGCTTTTGAATTGTGGTGCTGGAGAAGACTTGAGAGTCCCTTGGACAGCAAAGAGATCAAACCAGTCAGTCCTAAAGGAAACCAACCCTGAATATTCATTGGAAGGACTGATGCTGAAGCTGAAACTCCTATACTTTGGCCACCTGATGAGAAGAGCTGACTCAATGGAAAAGACCCTGATGCTGGGAAAGACTGAGGGCAGAAGGAGAAGGAGACGACAGAGGAGGAGATGGTTGGATGGCATCACTAACTCAATTGACATGAGTTTGAGCAAACTTTGGGAGATAGTGAAGGACAGGGAAGTCTGGAGTGCTGCAGTCCATAGGGTCACAAAGAGTTGGATGAGACTTATTGACCAAACAACAACCAACAACATACTCAACTCATCACCAGTTCAGCCTTAAACTCTCCACTAATTTATAACTGACTTATTTTATCTTCTCTTGACCTAGTGTTCTGTATCTTGGTATGGGTCTATTTGCATTCATTTTGAGGGATAGTTAGTGAGTTTTTTCATCCTGGAAACTCCGGACCTTTGGTTCTGAAAATGTTTATTTATTGATGATTTCCTCCCCTCTGTTTTCATTTTTTTGTTTCTAGAATTCCTGTTACTCACAATCCACCTCCTAAACTGGTTCTCCTATTTTCTTATTTTCTCTCTACATAGTTTGTCTACTTTATCTCCTAGCCTAATATTTCATTTCTACTATCATATTCATGTTTCCAAAGGCTTTTTGTTTTCTGAATGCTCTAATAGCTTGCTCTTCTTATATCATGGATATAATACTTATATAGTTTTATTGTTTATAGTCTTCTCCCTGCATAATCTTGGTTGTCTTCATTTTTTATTTCTTTCTCTTTATTTTGATCTTTATTTTTTAAATTAAAAAAAAATTTTATTGGAGTATAAGTAATATACAATGTTGTGTGAGTTTTAGGTATACACAAAGTAGAATCAGTTATACATATATTCACTTTTTTTTTCATTCTTTTCCCACATGGGCCATTACAGAATATTGAGTAGAAGTTCCCTGTGCTGTACAGTAGGTTCTTATTAATTACCTATTTTACATATAGTACTGTATACACATCAATCCCAATCTTCCTATTTTTCCCTCCCCGCCCATTTCTCTCTCCCCTAATAATCATAAGTTTGTTTTCTACATCTGTGATTCTACTTCTGTTTTAGATTCCACATATAAGTGATATCATATGATATTCGTCTTTCTGTGTCTGACTTACTTCACTCAGGATCTTTATTTTTATATTGAGGCTTTCTTCCCTGGTGACTCAGATGGTAAAGAGCCTGCCTGCAATGCAGGAGACCCGGGTTCAATGCCTGGGTCGGGAAGATCCCCTGGAAAAGGAAATGGCAACCCACTCTAGTATTCTTGCCTGAAGAATCTCATGAACAGAGGAGCCTGGAGGGCTACAGTCCATGGGGTCGCAAAGAGTCAGACATGACTGAGCAACTAACACTTCTTCAGATGTTTGGTCATCCCTGACCATCTGCTCTTATTTCAGAGTAGGACAGTGGCAAGCTGATAGGTACCTCTGAGCCATAGGTGGGGTTCATCTATAGGGAACTGCTTTGTCAGGTGATCTGGCTAGGCCGTTTCATTGGAGGACTTCTAATGATGTACCTCAAAGTCTTCCCTCTTGTGCTGGTCAGATTCTTCAATGAAATAGCTTCCAATTTTATGTCTGGAATCACAGAACTGACATCTGGGAACTGAGTAAGGAAAAGAGTATCAAGGTCATAACCTGTAAACTCAGATTCTTCTGATTCTGAGCCCAAGCACGTAACCACTATCCAATACATCACTTTCTCTTCTCTTTACCTCAGTTTAGTTTAACATGTTTTGACTACCTACCCTGTTATCTAAATGCTGTCTAATTAGACCCATTGGCCTGAATGCTGGGGATAGATAAATCATTAGAACACCCTATTTCCCCCACCGTAGGTTCAATTTAATTCAGTAATAGCTATTGAACTTAAGACATTCAAAGTTCTAGGCTAGCATTGTAGAGTGGAAAATATCAGCAAGATGTAGTTCCTGTCTCAAGAAGCTCACAGATAAGCGTGGGAGTTAGAAACAAATTATGAAACCAAAACACAAGGCAGAACATGACATATGGGCTGCAGAAGAAAGGAAGAAGTACTATAATTGTTTAGAAAGTGGGGATGCGAAGGAAGTAGGGATTTCAACTGGAGCTTTTATACAGTATGAGATTTATAAACAGATGTGGGTGGGTAGGGTGTAAGCAGAAACAAAGGCCCAAAGATCCAAAGATCTGGAGTTTTACGACTCTGCTTCTCTTCCCCACAGGGTGATTCTGGGGGCCCCCTTCACTGCTTGGTGAATGGCCAGTATGCTGTCCACGGTGTGACCAGCTTTGTATCCAGCCTGGGCTGTAATGTCTCCAAGAAGCCCACAGTCTTCACCCGGGTCTCTGCTTACATCTCTTGGATAAATAATGTGAGTCCTCTCACATGATGGTATGAAATACAGTCACCTGGAGATTCACATATTGACTGGGGTGGGGAGCAAAAGTTGGGCAGGAGAAGCCATCATCTTCCTCATCACCTTCAAATAGTTATTTACCCCTTTCCCTTCCCCTCTAGTGAACTTACCCCTGATAGTGTTGCCATCCTGAGCTCCTCTTCACATACCTACTAAGTAGGCTTCACCATCTTGTTTACATAGAGTAAGGTGGTGGCAACAGCAGACCTGAACCAGGTGCCTATCAGGGCTGTCCAAGTCAAGGCCAAGGGGAAAATGGCTTCAGAAAGGCCTGCACACTCCAGGCAAGAGAATAGGCACTAACATTCTCCCCCACCAGTTCTTTCTAAGGCATCATGAGAATTTGCTCTACCGTTTGGCAAGAGGTTTTACCACCTTAAACAATGCTTGAGGGCTAGGTGAGAATGTACCTACACTGACCTGGTGGTGGAGCCTCACACCATCCCACCTGTGCCCTCCAGCCTCCAAACACATTCTGGAGTCTTGTGGCATGAACCTTGACTTACAACCAGTTCAAGGTCTGCCACTAAGTTCCGAGTATGTGCTTATAGCATTGAATTGTCCTGGACCAGTTAAAAACTTCTTCCTGCCTCCCACCCCCACAACTCCCCATAAACCCAGTACAGGGCCATACTCAACTAGGAGCCCTGAAGAAAAAAGAAAGGAGGTGAGCAGAAGTTGCTGACTGGATATAACCGGTTTTTCCTTCAGGCCATTGCCAGCAACTGAACATCTTCCTGAGTCCAGTGGTCTTCCCAAGATGGTTCTGGGATTGACAGCAGAACTTGAGGCCATCAAGTAAAAAACCAGTCTAAGAGACTATTGAGCCAGATGTGGAAAAGCAAATAAAATCGAATATATGTAATACCCTGTGTCTTTTTATTTGTAATTAAGCCTTCTAGGGGAAAGGCAGTTATAGGGCCTGAGTTGGATTTCACCAGATTTCTGGGCTGGTTCTTCCATTTGCTGCCATCCCTATCAGTTCACAAACTAAGCCAATTGAAAATGGCCTTACATTATCCTTTTTGGATTATGTTAGGATCTACCCATCTGTTAATCTGCCTGTCTGCCCCTTCTCCCACACATATTTGCTATATTCAGAGGCACAGAGGGCTTTAAAAATGTTCCAGAATGACAAAATGTGCCCTGACTCTCCCAGGTAGATTGGGGGCTCAGCCTTCTTTTGGTTCTCCCATCAGTGCCTAGAACAGGGCTCACCCCAAAGTTCTGAGTCATGGCAACTGTGGGGATACATTAGAGATAGGAGTATAAGATTAGGTGGTAGGTCAGGTGCCAGCAGACAGTGAAAGTGACAAATCAGAAAGGAGATAGAGAGGAAAGAACTGAAAAAATGAGAAAAGAAGATGCGGAACAAAGAAAGGAAAGGACTGAAGGGAAAAGAATATGGGGCCTCAAGCTACGTATGAGTCAGCACTTCAAGTTTGGACTAAAACAGGCAACTGGATCCGGGGTTCTATAAAAAACACAGAACTGGGAAGCTGATAAATCTTCCCTATCCTGGCCAGGGCTCAGTCTGTTAAAGTGGTGTATGATAAAGCCAAGAGGGAACTGAAAGGAGAAAGCTAAGGGGATCAGAAACAGTTTTTCATAGCAACTGCTGAGGATCAGACAAGAGGGATCTGGAGAGTTAACATTACATTAGAGGAAACTGTCTAAGACTGGTCTCACAATTTATAGGCTACTTTGTCAGCAGAGTCTTCTAGAACAGTTTGTACAGCAAAAGAAGCTGGACAAGGGATTTCCCTGGTGGTCCAGTGGCTAAGACGTTATGCTCCCAATGCAGGGGGCCTGGGTTCAGTCTTTGGACAGGGAACTAGATCCCACATACCACTATTAACAAGAGTTCACACGAAAAAGAAAAAAAAGAGTTCACATGCAGCAACTAAAAGATCCTGTATGCCACAACTAAGACCTCTTGCAGCCAGATAAATCAATTACTTAAGTGTTTGTTTTTTTTTTAAACAAGCTGTGCTTGACAGGACACCTGTATTCCCATCTCTTTTCTACTACTGACAAACTGGGTGTGTGTGCTTGTGCCAAGTCGCTTCAGTTGTGTCTGACTCTGTGCGACCCTATGCACTGTAGCCTGCCAGAGGAACTGGATAACCTTGGGCAAGTCATCCTTTCTGTTACTCAGATTCCCAACCTAGGTACTTTCCAAAGATTTGTCCTGCTCTAATACTTCATGATTTGGTGACTATCAATTTCAGTTCCCAAGGGTTTGGCACTGAAGAGGGTTTTTTAGGAAGCAGTGGCTGGGCTGCATTACTGAGGATGCCGTGAATTCCAGAGAATGACCCAGGTATTGGCCTCCTTCTGCTACTGACACATCTGTGGTGATCACCATCTCTCTCAGTGCTCCCACAGCACCATTGTCCTCCCACTTCCCCCCACTTCGTCCTTCCATTTCTTCACTCTGCCCCTTCTAGATCATCCCCACAGCTAGCATTATAACAGAATAAACCCTAATGACCTATTACCCGAAATTTTTGTATCCATCTCTAAAATCATCTGATTAACAACCTGTCTCCACTTCCAGACTTTAAGCATTTTTAAGTCAAGAATCACTTTTAAAAAATTCATTCTTCGCTTCCCAACACCCAGCAATGCCTGTCACATGGTTGATTCTGAGTGCAATATGACTGTTTGGGGGAGTGATCTGGAAAATGATAGTAAAGAAGGCCTTCTGATTTTGTCTCAGGTGTTCAGCTTCCTTCCCCAGTCCTTAGGAAGTTTATCTTGACCTCCTTTCCTCCTTTTGGGGAATTTTACTTGCAAAATCCTTGAGTAAATGGTTCCTCCAAACCTAGTGTCCTAATTTCCAGCTATCTTCTCAATCAGGTCAGGAAGCAACTTCCATTTGGAAACCGACCTAGAAAGCAACTGTTATAATCTCAGCAGTCCCATCCCAATTTACACAATGTATTTTCTGCCTCCATCTAGTACACTATACTAGTTCCTCCAGCTAGAAAAATTTGCTCCCCATGCCCAGCACAGGCTTCCATATCCAACTCTTTGGCCTTTTTTCTATAAGGTCCTCTCCCTTTCTAAGCATCTTCATTTCTACTTCTAGCTCAGCTGCTCCTCTCTTTCAAGTCCAGATTTGGAGTCCTGTCCTCTGCTCAGCCTACCCCTCCTACCAGTTTAGGTTTAGAGTCATGAGTGAAAAAATGTTGCCTGACATATCAGTAAACAAAGGATGTTGCAGCCATCAAGTCATCACATTACAGCCCCATCCTCCCCATGGTGAGCCCTGAGAGCTCAGGAGAGAGATAGGATGCTGGCCCTCAGGCCATCAGCCACTGCAGCCACCACGCATTGTTGTACCCTGAAGAGACTCGGGATGAGAAAGTGCAGGATACTGGCTCCACATAGTTGAGGTACATATCCAAGGAATGATTTCAGTGAGCCCAGACTCTGGCATCTTCCCCCAAATAGAAAAGTGCCAAATTCATTAACTTGCTAAGTTGCTTCAGTCGTGTTCAGACGGCAGCCCACCAGGCTCCGTCATCCCTGGGATTCTCCAGCCAAGAACACTGGAGTGGTCCTTAACTTGAGATACCTGGTTTTCTTTAATTAACTATAATCTTTTGATGATTACCTGTTGGCTCTTCCCTTACCTCTTCTGAGCAGTTTCTCAGAGCTGAGAGGCTGCGTCCCAGGCTTAAGTCCTCAGTTTTGTCTGCTAAATAAAACATAATTCTCAACTTTTAGATTGTGCTTTTTTTTTGGCCCGGTTGACAGAGCCAACCTCTCCAGTAGAGGGCTTCCATCTTTAAAAACTCCACCCTGAAGCAGAAAGTCCATTTTATTTGGTCATCCAGTTGTTGTTTAGTCACTAAGTCCTGTCTCTGTCTCTCCATGAACCATATCCCACCAGGCTCCTCTGTCCATGGGATTTCCCAGGCAAGAATACTGGAGTACACTGCTCCTGCACACTTATCCATAAACACCCCATTCAACACTCTCACTGAGTGGAAATAACAAAATTTTCTATCCTCCTGTTCCGGTTATCTGATCGTTACAGCTGGTTAGCTCTCAGGGAACATTGTCTTGGCCCAGATTTGAAAACTCTTTGCGGCTGGTGTTCCTCTACCTCAGGGGTAGAGGCGGCTGGTGTTCCTCTACCTCAGGGGTAGAGGGTTTAAAGCTGGCCTGGAGGAAGCACCGCCGGAAGGCAGACCTGCGTCTCCGGCCTCCTGGGAACAGACCCAACAAGCCTGAGCCCCACAAGTGTCCGAGGGCCCCTCGCCCACGCCCTGGGCCATGTCCCGGGCCGAACAGCCGTGGGCCTCCAGGGAGAGCGCCGGGGCCTCGCGCGGGCTATGCCGCCGCCCTGGGCCTGTGTTACGCATGTTTCCAGCTGCGTCCTACCGGGGCCCGGGGCCTCAGGCGGTCCAGGGTGATTCCCAGGCGGCAACGGGGCGGGGTGACCTGCGCGAGGCCCGCCTGGCCGGATGCGAGGCATGACGGGAACGCACTTCCTCCTCTGGGGGCCTCGAGAAAACCACAGGGCGCCGGGCCAGGGCAGGCCGCCCCCGGGGGAGTTGGCAGGATGGCCGAGGGCCGGGCGGGCGGCGCTGCCGGCCTCTTCGCCAAGCAGGTGCAGAAGAAGTTCAGCAGAGCCCAAGAAAAGGTAGGAGGCTGGGAGCCGAGGCTGAGGCCCGACGCAGCCGCAGGGTGTGCGGGGTGCTCGGGGCGGGAGACCTGGCTGGACACAAAGGCTGACCTCGGGAAAGGCGAGCAGGGGTTCCCATGAAAACAGCAGATTTGAGAGAAGGCAGAGAGCCTCGCCCAGTCTCGGACAGGGATGGGGGAAGCTGAGAGACAGTTCCCACCGTCTGTCTCTCTTGGAACCTAAACAACGCCCAAGCTGACCGAGAAAAGGGAAAAGAGAGGAACTAAACGTTGGTGACTGCTCTGTAGCAAATTTTGTCCTCGCCACCCAGCGAGAGTGGTATTTTTCACAGATGATGAAACTGGAGGTTCAAAGAGGGTCATTTCCCACATAAGACAGCACTCACCAGCTGGGCTGGCAACGAGTACCACCCGTTAGGTGGGACCTGGAGTCCACGAGGACTAGAGTAATTTTGACGGATTCTCTCCATGCCTGAATCGGCCTGGCCGCAGGCTATTGCTTTAGCTGATACAAGCAGAAACTCATATCTGCTTCCTGTGCCTCCGTTTGGCGTTGGAGAGTACTTGGTTCAGGGTGCGCAAGGAGCACCTCTTTTTGCACTGTGTCCTGAATTAGCTTTGGGTGGCCCTGCTCCGTTGGGCTTCCCTGATGGCTCAGACAGTAAAGAATCCCTCTGCTGAGCGGGAGACCTGGGTTGAATCCCTGGGTTGGGAAGATCCCCTGGAGGGAGGGCATGGCAACCCACTCCAATATTCTTGCCTGGAAAATCCCCATGGACAGAGGAGCCTGGCGGGCTGCAGTCCATGGGGTCGCAAAGAGTCGGACAGGACTGAGACTGAGTGACTAAGCACAGCACGGCTCCCTCGAGGTCGACTATCTGTACCTTGCCCACTTACCTAGATGGTGTGACCATTTCTCCACACATTGCACTGGCATTTTTGTTTCTATGTGTCCAGAATATTTTCTTTGCTTCTGATCTGAATCCCTGCTCTCCACCCATCAACACCCTGGTAGGTAAGATGGTAAGGAGAAATGAATAGGCTAGAAGGAGAATGGGAAGGAGAGAGAGAACCAGGACCTGAGTGAGAATCGTGGTTTTCTAAGACTTCATGGTCTTAGAAGTATTTGAATGAACACCATATGCTTAAGAATTTAAATCAAAGCAGAGCACTAGCTTGGGTGCTGGGAAGATTAAAGGCAACCAGCTCTCCAAAGTGGGATTATTAACAGAGAATTGATGGAATACAGATTTAGTCTTTATCTTTAAGAGGCTCACAATGGAAGGGTAGGGGGAATATGTGTGTGTGGTTCCCCTGTCTTTGTCTGAGGAAGCTGGGTCATGTTAAAGAGCAGAGGAAAAGGGAAAGATTTTTGTGTGGCTAGATTTTGTTACTTCATCTTAACCTAACTTCACCTTGATCATGGTTTCAATCTCTCCAAAGGTTACAAAGCCTATGGAAAGGTCTAGTTAGAAGTCATTGTGGAGGAAAAGGAGGTTCTAGAGAAGAGAAGGCTGGTTACTCTTATGGATTGGAAAAACAAAAAGAAATCACCAAAGGCCAAATATTTGTGGACAATAGTTATGTTTTACCTCCTTCTCTCACTTTCTGTCATCATCCAACCTATCAACACTATGTATGCATGCGTGCTAAGCCACTTTAGTCATGTCTTTGCAACCCTATGAACGTAGCCTGCCGGACTCCTCTGGGATTCTCCAGGCAAGAGTACTGGAGTGGGTTGCCAAGCCCTCCTCTAGCAGGTCTTCCTGATCCAGGGATCGAACTCGCATCTCTTACGTCTCCTGCGTTGGCAGGTGGGTTCTTTACCACTAGTGCCACCTAGGAAGCCCGATCACTATGCCCTTGCTTTAAGATTTCTCTCTCTTTTTTTTTTTTTAAAAGCATGAACTTGAAGCCTCAGGTAAATAACAGCTCTGCTCTAGGCTTCAGATTCGGCATCTGTAAAATGCAGTTGATGTTCAGTGATTTGGAGACTCAATTTGGTAAGGACACTGAAGTGAGAAGGGGAGAGGGCTCCTTGAACCTCAGAGTCAAATATTTCCCAACTGCCCAGATACACCCTGTTCTTAATCTGAGCCCCTAGAAGGCAGAGAGAGAAACAAACTTGAATCTGCCCTGAGAAAGTCCCAGGCTGTTGCAGAAAACAAGGAGATACTCTGAACCCAGATTTAGACACAAAGGCAAGCAGACATTGAATTTCAAGCAGTACAGCTGGTACCCTAGAGGCAGTGGGTGTTGTCTGGATAGGATGGAAATGACCTGGGTTAGGAGAAAGAGTTCAGCTCAGCCTGTCAGAGTTTTTGAGTCTTGGAAAGTTACTGAAGGTAAAATAAAGACGGAGAAATTTGCAGTCAAAAGAAAGGATTCCCTGGGACACTGCAGTTTTACTATATGTGGTTGACTGTAATATGTAACAACTAATGTATCAAATATCAAGTGCCTGCTCTAGACAAAGCACAGGAATATAAGAAGGACATGATCTCTCCCTTTATGGAGCCCACATTCTCGTGATATGATCTCACTTCATCTTTTCAACGCTTTAAGCTTTGTGTTAGTATCCCAAATTTAGAAATGAGGAAATAAGGCTCAAAAGAGATTGGCAAGTGGCAGAATTATCACCAAAACTCAGGTGTCCTGCCTTAGGATCCCAATCTCAGGCTGCTGTCTATAAGGTTCCTGAAAAACCGCTCTAACATCTGTGTCTCCCCACTTCCTGCTGTGCTGGCCCACTTCCTGCTGATCTTCTTGCAGGAGTAAAGCTGCGAGTGAAGGTCTGGTGACTGTTAAACCGGTGGAGATGAAGCATCATCTTGTTTTATTTTCCAGTTCCTTCTCAGATTCAAGATGAGTCTGGCTTTATTGTGTTTTTACAGTACACTACATCTTCACATTTCACACGGATGCTTTCACCATCTGTTGGTGATTTCTCTGTGGCAAGCCTCTCAGATCTCCCCCCGAGAAAGGGCATTCACTGTTTACCACTCCTCTGTTGGTCTTTTTCTCTGTTGACTTTCAGGCAACTTGTGAGGGTTCAGTCAGCAATATTCACAGAAAAATCCCTTTGTCCACGATATGGGCTGGACAGCTCATCTCTGGAACTTAGAGATGAGTTGAGTAAGAAGCATTCTTGCCTGCTAGAAGCTTACAATCTAGGTGTTTTGGTTTTGTTTTTTTTGGTTTTTTTTTTTTTTTTAAGTAAAATAAGTGACCTGAGAGATAAATCCATGGGAATTCAGAAGACTTGAGAACAGAGCGGGGTTTTGTAGTGAAGGCTGAATTGAGATAGGAGTATGTCTGATTAATAGTTCCTCAGGCAAGTGGTGAGAGAGCATTCCAGCTGAGGAATGCCAGCATTAGCAAAGGATAGAATCTGGAAATCCTTTTAGGCAAACTAGGGAGAAATGCCACTGAGCTGGAGCTCAGGGATTGGTGGGAGAAAAAGCTGGAAAATATATGAGGGGATAAAGGAGAGCCTACTTTAGAATATATCTTGACAATAATGATTCCATAATCTAACATCCAAGGCCTCTTCAAATTACTCCAATTGACAGAATTAACTAAAATATAATAAATGATTATAGGGAGGGGTCATAGTGAGGAACTACAGCTACCAAACATGTCTGCAGTGGCTTTTTTTTTTTAAGCTTTATACTTGTAACTCAACTTACATAAAAGGTAAAATAGGTGAATGAACATTGCAATATTCTTCACCTATTTCACCAAGTGTTAACATTTTGCCACGTTTACTTTTTTTCTTGTCCCTGCTCTTTTCTCTTTAAATATCTGTATTCCAACTTCTCAGCTGCTAGGCCAGCAAATTTGGGCAGAATTCTCAGTGCAGGACTTTAGGGATTAGCATTATATGGGCTTTCATTAGTAAGTGACCCAAAGGTAAAATTATTAATTCTTTCAACAAACATTTTTGGAGCACCATACATCACCCTTCCTCAAGGAACTCATGTTGAGGAGGAACATCTACAGCGTAGTTTAAGTGCCCTGAGACACGGCCCTATTGCTTAAGACAATAAATACTTTGGCCCCAAGACACTGGGTTATGTTTTCATGATCATGCTCATCTTTTCAGTTTCAGAATTGAAGGTGGGCGTATTCCTTCAACAAACACACTCCCACACCCTCCAAGCTTTTTTGCCCTGAGCCTTTTGAGGTTTGGGGATGTTGGTCTGCTCCTAGGCGTGTCACATAGACTCTAGACTGAATCGACTCCTCTCTCCTTTCAGCCCCCACCCCCTCCCCCCCAAGAACCAAGCCCCAGGCAGAGGAAGGGAGAGCTGGCAGGAAGGAAGTGAGACCTGTGATTACCACTAAGCAAGGTGGTTTTGCAACTTTCTGGTAGAGGACAGTGTTTGGTTGAGGGGAGAGGGTGGAGCTTGGGAAGATGAGTGACTCTGCACACCCAGGGCCCTGTGTTAAGTGAGGCAGAATAAAGACACAAACACAGATGGCTGCCCTGAAAAGGAAGTAAAGACAGGTTATTTATAGGGAATAGAGTGGAACTCAGCACGATGATAGTGGATTTGTATTAACTGCTCACCATAAGGCACCACTGTGAAAGCAATTTATGTGTATAATATCATTTAATTCTCCCAACAACTTAAGGAGATATTATTATCTTAATGGAGGAAAGGGAGTTCTACAAACTGAGGCTCTAGAGTTTAAGTGATTTGCCCAAAGGCTTGTAGCCAGTAAGTAGAAAAGCCAAGATACGGGCATATATCAGTTCGGCTCCAGAGACCTTGGTCTTAACTGCCATAGAGAAAGCTCCAGAACCCCAGGATTAAGAATGGAGACAGCTGAGTCAGAGCCTGCATAGAGCTGGCCTCACACCCAAGACCTGGGCACTCCTTCATGTGATTCAGAGTTCTTCACAATGAGACTCCAATCTCTAGTTTCCTTACACATCACTCCTTGTAGCACACTCTAAACCAGTCATGCTGAACCATTTCATGAAAACTGCTGTGAATCTGCATACTTCTGTTACTTTGCTGATGTTGTCTTTGCCTGAAATCCTTTTTCTACCCTCACCCTTTTTACTTTATTCCAGTCTAGCAAAATCTTAAATTCAAGGCCCTACCTTTTGGTCCCCTCCTGTATCAGTCTCACTCTCCTTCCTGTTGTAAGTATTAAGTATCTATTTGCTGGATACTGAGAAATATAAATAAGTAAGGCAAGTGTCCAATCCTCAAGGAGCTCACAGTTTAGAAAGAGACAAAGATAAATGCAAATAACAAAACAGTAAGAGAGGAATTCCCTGGTGATCCAGGGAAAACTGACAACCAAAGATGAACGGTTTGAACAGAGTGCCAATAACTTCCATAAACAACAGGTAGTCTGGAGGGTGGGAAAGGGAAGCTTGTAGAAAGAAAGAAGGCATGAGGGCTGAATGGTAGAACAACAGCAGGTTCTGCAAATCAGCAGGCAAGTTAAGCAAGTTAAGTCTCCATGCTTCCACTGAAACGAGCTTGGGTTCGATCCCTGGTTGGGGAACTAAGATCCCACAAGCCACACAGTGTGACAAAAAAAGAACAACAGTAATAGAAATGTATACAGGTGCAGAAGTTGTAAGTGCTTAGGAGGGACTGATTTACCTTGATTAATGAGATGCAATAGATATGATTAAGTGTCACAAAGAATATAGAGTATGAATTTGGTCATTTTAGATAGTTGCCTGATGATAAGGTAAGAAAGAACATTCCAGAAAGAGGGAATAGCATTTACAACAAGAACAGTACAGCTTATTAGAAAACTAAAAACATGAGTGAGAGAGAGACCTGTAGGAAAAAGGAATAGTGAGAGCTGAGGCTTAATGAAGGGTCAGATCCTAGAGACCCATATGTATGCTAGAGTACAACTATAACTTGTAGATATATAATGGACATTTAACTAAAACATTTGTTGAGCAGATGAATGGAGAATCATTAGAAGGTTTTAAGCAGCAACAAGATAGGCCTGTTGTCACAGGCCAAAAAAAACAGTGAGGCCCTGGACTAAAGCCATGGCAGTGAAACTAGAAAACACAGGATGGTTTCCAGAGGTGGACATGGTGAGGGATTCCGTGAAGGAAGTGAGACAGAAGCAGTTGAGGGAAGCTCCTGATTCTGACTTGGGCCTGGGGGATAGTGGTGCCTCTTTCCAAACTGGGGGTTACAGGTAGAAGAGTCAGGGCTTTCTTACTTGTTATAAGTTAGTGTCCTCTAGGAGAAGAGAAACTGTATCTTTCTCATTTCTGTGTCCTTTGCATCATTACTGAGACCACTATGATGCCTGGTTCTCTGGGTCCTAGGGGAGAGGAGGTAGCTATCGATAGCATTCACTTCTAGCTAGGTTTCAAATGCATAATATCAGAGCTTCTCAGTTTTCCTACAAGGGTCTTCAGAGAAAAGAGTCTCCTACCCACCTCTCTGACTTTATCTATCTAAAGGAATCTGCTGCTATGGCTGGCAGAGGGTGTCCCATGTGAAAAAATGTCTTCAAAGCTCATGTTTTTAGCCATGCACATTTGCATTCTTCTAATTAATCCTTATTTTAATATAATAGTCTCCCCCCATCCCCACAGAAAACCACTCTAACAATTTCATAGCTTATTTATTCTGGGCTTTATATATACTCTAGCACATTGCTGAATACCCCAAATTGAGAAGAACCATAAAACATAATTGACTTTTCAGCAACATGCTGTATTGCTAATTCTGTTGGGCTAATATATGTACTTCCCTTTAGTTGAATCTGAGACTCAGAAGCCAGGGTCAAATGAGGCCAGCAGATAAGAGAGACTTGACTATAATAGTGTGGACCTCTCTGATTTATATTCCCAGGTACTGCAGAAGTTGGGGAAAACTGTGGAGACCAAAGATGAACGGTTTGAACAAAGTGCCAGTAATTTCCACCAACAACAGGTAATCTGGATGGGAAAGGGAAGCTTGGAGGAAGAACAAAGACGTGAGGGCTGAGTGGCAGAACAACAGCAGGTTCTGCAGATCAGCAAGCATCTCTTCTAACCCATCTAGCCCTAGGACTCAGGGCCACAGGGTGACCTACCTGCTGCTTATTCTTCCCCTGGGAACCACAGAAAATTACCTTTCCTGTTCCTGCTCACCCTGGTTCATAAGGGACAGAGAATGTTTTTTTCTCATGGTGATGGGTATAGTGACATCACCAGGTCCTTGGACAAAAATCAAAACAAGTGCCTTCCACTTCAGTTTCTGGCATATTCTTTTCCTCAGGCTGCCTCTCTTCTACCCTAGCATCTTCTCATCACAGAAGCCCTGTGTCTTATTGCCTCTTTGTCCATTACATCTACCTCACCAAAGCCTTTTATTCTAAAATAATACCTCTGTGTTTTACCTGTCATTCTCATCAGCAAAACTCCTGCTCTCACTGTTGCATCTGTCTTCACTGGATGCTATGGGTAATTTTATGTAGAAAACTTACATTAAAAAAAAAAAGAAGAAAACTTACATTAAGAAGTGGAAAAGAAAGCACTGCAACCAACTCTGAAAATTCTATAGTGCATATGTGATTAGAACAAGAAAAAATATAATTCGTATATAGTAACGTTAAAAAAAAGAAGAGAAAGTGGGTAACACTTGGTGGCCTATGGATGGGGAGAGGCACCTGGCCAGTCATCAAGCCTTGGGGAGCCGTGCTTCCAGAGCTGCTGGATGTGACACCTTCTCCAGACCCAGCATGTGAGTGCCAGGTGACTGAAGAGCCATAGCAATTCACATTTCCAGGGTGGAGTCCAGGTCAAAAATGAAAAAATAGAACAACCATTTTTGAATTCTCTGAAAACTGATAACAAACCAGAAAAGTGGGGAAAAGGATTTTACACTGACTTACCGTCTGTCACTATATCTGAAGAATTGCAAAAGGACAAGATCTGGGAGAGTGAGTTGAAGAATTTCTCAGTAAAGATTTCAGCTACCTAACTTCAAAGAAAAAGTACAGATTTCTCCTTTCAGTAGTTGAAAAAACTAGTAATGACTGATTTTATTCCTTCAAATAGATTACCAAATATTATGGGGAGTAAAAATTCTTCATACTGATGACATAAGATACTACATGGAACAAAAGGAAAAAAACAAAGTATTTACTCAAGAAATCAAGAACTTCTGTAAGAGATGTAGGGAAAAGAATAGGAGCTAGCCCACAAAAAGCAAGAACAAGGAGACTCAAAAAGCCTTTTATAGAGGTAAATGACATGAGGCACATCTTGTAAGTGAACAACACAGAAACTTGGCACAGAGTAATCACTATCAAGTTGTTGATGATACTGCATCTAAGTTAGTTTTTGACTATAAAAACTGTGCAAATGTCCCCAAAAAGTCTGAATATAAAGAAAAGCTGGAACTGCAACATAGGCGTCAGAAAGACATCAGGGAAAATAATGTACAGGTGCTTGACCAGAGTTTCCTATGTAAAGAAACCCAATAAGGGAACAAAACTTTGGATTTTTTTCAGAATGTGTTTCTCTACCCTTCTTCTATTGAATTGAAAGGACTTGATGAGAAAACAACTAATAAAGGTTCCATTTATGAAAATGACATAAAATTTTACATATCTACTGTTACATAAAAATGAACAAAAATGCATTCTGGCATTTCTGAATGGAAATTAATTATGCATGAAAATGAAGAACTAAGGGTAGATCACTGTCTGTATAGGATACACACATGTATACAAGTTTCTAATTCAATATGGAAAAAACTGCATCTCAACCAAAACAAAAGTTAGATGCTGTTTACTTCCCAGCGTAGAATCTGAAGGAAAAGGACCTTCATTCTGTATTTGGTCGAGATTCTTATTTGTTATCAGTAAATAGTTCAGGGATATGTGCTCAGTTGTGTCTGACTCTTTGCGACCCTATGGACATAGCCCACCAGGCTCCTTTGTCCATGGGATTCTCCAGACAAGAATACTGTAGTGAGTTGCCATTTACTTCTCTAGGAGAGCTTCTTGACCCAGGGATTGAACCTACATCTCTTAGGTCTCCTGCATTATCAAGTAGGTTCGGGTTTGATTCCTGAGTCAGGAAGATCCCCTGGAGAAGGAAATAGCAACCCACTCCAGTACTACTCTTGTCTGGAAAATTTCATGGATGGAGGAGCCTGGTAGGCTACAGTCCATGGGATTGCAAAGAGTCAGACAAAACTGAGTGACTTCACTTTCTCTCTTTCTTTCTTTTCTTTACCACCAGCGACACCTTAGTTCAGAGGAGCACCTAATAATTCAGGCAAAGGCTCCATCCCAAAGTTCTAGGAATCCAGTGAATGTGATGTCAAGAATACAGAGAGCTTACCATCTGGTAAAATCCACTGGAGAGTGAAAATATTCTAAGGAAGAAATTTTTTAAAAAATCTGGAACCAAATGCAGAGTTTTATAAGAATACTAAACTTCTTACTGTGCAAGAAGAAAACAGAATTTGTAGTTCACAAATACAATCTCATGAATTTGAGCAAGCTCTGGGAGATAGTGAAGGACAGAGGAGCCTGGCTTGCTGCAGTCCATGGGGTCGCAACAAATCAAGACACGATTTAGTGACTGAACAACAACAGTACAATCTCTACTGAACTTATTTGAGGCTAGTGAAGAGAAGTCAGAATTTTTAGGTTACACAGGTTACACTGAAAACAATGGTATATGTGATGTTTTAGATATTTGGGAAGAGGGAAATTCAAATAATCTGTTGTTGGTGTTTTTCTCTTCTCTTTCAACCTCTATATTTAGTGGCTTTTAGACTTAAATAAATAGCTTTCAGAAGTGATAAAAACCAAATTCTTGAAATTTTTATAAATTTGTATAAAATTTCTTAAGGTTTTCTTTCTCCCCCCCAAGTTTGTTTATAGACCCAAATGTAAATAGTAACAATATTTTGTTTGCATTTTTTGCAGAACTGAATACCTATTATAGAAAAATTATAGAATACATTTGTGGTTCATCTTATTAAAAGGGAGAGAGAGAGAGAGAAGTGTGTACAGAGATTTATTCTTCTATGAGATACTGACTTTCTAGCTCTGTGTACCAGGCCTCAAATTTATCTCATTTAATTCTGACATCAGTCCTGGAGCGTGTGATTGTCTCTTTATAATAGAAGGGAATTATTAACTTAAATGAATATCCAATTGCAATGCAATTCTGACACTAAATACCCAGAGTTAGTCCAAACATTACAGATTGAGGGCATAGTTCTTCACCAAACTACCTCATTTCAGACACCAGCCACAAAGCTCCAGAGTTCCCAGGCCACTTGAATTTTTGACCAACTGGTTACAAATTTGGTGGTACTTACTGGCCACTCTGTTCGTTTCCAAGGCAAACCATTCAGTATTACAGTAATCCAAGTCTATGCCCCAACAAGTGATACTGAAGAAGCTGAAGTTGAACAGTTCTGTGAAGAACTACAAGACCTCCTAGAACTAACACCGAAAAAAAGATATCCTTTTCATTATAGGGGACTGCAGTGCAAAAGTAGAAAGTCAAGAAATACCTGGAGTAACAGGCAAATTTGGCCTTGGAGTACAAAATGAAGCGGGGCAAAGGCTAACAGAGTTTTGCCAAGAGAACGCACTGGTCATAGCAAACACCCTCTTCCAACATAAGAACAGAAGACTCTACACATGTACATTACCAGATGGTCAATACCAAAATTGGACTGATTATATTCTTTGCAGCCAAAGATGGAGATCTATACAGTCAGCAAAAACAAGACTGGGAGCTGACTGTGCCTCAAATCATGAACTCCTTATTGCCAAATTCAGACTGAAATTGAAGAAAGTAGGGAAAACCACTAGACATTCAGGTATGAGCTAAATCCCTTACTATTATACAGTGGAAGTGACAAATAGATTCTAGGGATTAGATCTGATAAACAGAGTGCCTGAAGAATTATGGATGGAGGTTCGTGACACTGTACAGGAGGCAGTGATCAAGACCATCCCCAAGAAAAAGAAATGCAAAAAAGCAAAATGGTGGTCTGAGGAGGCCTTAAAAATAGCTGAGAAAAGAGAAGCTCAAGGCAAAGGAGAAAAGGAAAGAGACACCCATTTGAATGCAGAATTCCAAAGAATAGCAAGGAGAGATAAGAAGGCCTTCCTCAGTAATCAATGCAAAGAAATAGAGGAAAGCAATAGAATGGGAAAGACTAGAGATCTCTTCAAGAAAATTAGAGATACCAAGGGAACATTTCATGCAAAGATAGGCACAATTAAGGACAGAAATGGTATGGACCTAACAGAGGCAGAAGATATTAAGAAAAGGTGGCAACAATACACAGAAGAACTGTACAAAAAAGATCTTCATGACCCAGATAACCATGAGGGTGTGATCACTCACCTAAAGCCAGACATCCTGGAATGCGAAGTCAAGTGGGCCTTAGGAAGCATCACTATGAACAAAGCTAGTGGAGGTGATGGAATTCCAGTTGAGCTATTTCAAACCCTAAAAGATAATGCTCTGAAAGTGCTGCACTCAATATACCAGCAAATTTGGAAAACTCAGCAGTGTCCACAAGACTGGAAAAGGTCAGTTTTCATTCCAATCCCAAAGAAAGGCAATGCCAAAGAATATTCAAACTACTGCACAGTTGCACTCATCTCACACGCTAGCACGGAGAAGGCAATGGTACCCCACTCCAGTACTCTTGCCTGGAAAATCCCATGGACGGAGGAGCCTGGTGGGCTGCAGTCCATGGGGTCGCTAAGAGTCAGACACAACTGAGCGACTTCACTTTCACTTTTCACTTTCATGCATTGGAGAAGGAAATGGCAATCCACTCCATGTTCTTGCCTGGAGAATCCCAGGGACGGGGGAGCCTGGTGGGCTGCCGTCTATGGGGTCGCACAGAGTCGGACACGACTGAAGTGACTTAGCAGCAGCAGCACACGCTAGCAACGTAATGCTTGAAATTCTCCAAGCCAGGCTTCAACAGTACATAACCATAAACTTACAGATGTTCAAGCTGAATTTAGAAAAGGCAGAGGAATCAGAGATCAAATTGCCGACATCCATTGGATCCTTGAAAAAAGCAAGAGAGTTCCAGAAAAACATCTACTTCTGCTTTATTGACTATGCCAAAGCCTTTGACTGTGTGGATCATAACAAACTATGGAAAATTCTTGAAGAGATGAGAACTCCAGACCACCTGACCTGCCTCCTGAGAAATCGGTATGCAGGTCAAGAAGCAACAGTTAGAACTGGACATTAAACAACAGACTGATTCCAAATCAGGAAAGGAGTACGTCAAGGCTATATATTGTCACCCTGCTTATGTAATTTATATGCAGAGTATATTATGCAGAATGCCATGCTGGATGAAGCACAAGCTGGAATCAAGATTGCTGGGAGAAATATCAAAAACGTCAGATATGCAGATGACACCACCCTTTTGGCAGAAAGTGAAGAAGAACTAAAGAGCCTCTTGATGAAAGTGAAAGAGGAGAGTGAAAAAGTTGGCTTAAAACTCAACGTTCAGTAAACTAAGATCATGGCATCCAGTCCCATCACTTCATGGCAGATAGATGGGGAAATAATGGAAACAGTAGCTGACTTTATTTTTCTGGGCTCCAAAATCACTGCAGATGGTGACTGCAGCCATGAAATTAAAAGATGCTTACTCCTTGGAAGGAAAGTTATGACCAACCTAGATAGCATATTCAAAAGCAGAGACATTACTTTGCCAACAAAGGTCCATCTGGTCAAGGCTATGGTTTTTCCAGTGGTCATGTATGGATGTGAGAGTTGGACTATAAAGAAAGCTGAGTGCTGAAGAATTGAAGCTTTTGAACTGTGGTGTTGGAGAAGACTCTTGAGAGTCCCTTGGACTTCAAGGAGATCCAACCAGTTTATCCTAAAGGAAATCAGTCCTGGGTGTTCATTGGAAGGACTGATGCTGAAACTGAAACTCCAGTACTTTGGCCACCTGGTGGGAAGAGCTGATTCATTTGAAAAGACCCTGATACTGGGAAAGATTGAAGGCAGGAGGAGAAGGGGGCGACAGAGGATGAGATGGTTGGATGGCATCACCGACTCAATGCACATGAGTTTGAGTAAGCTCCAGTAGTTGGCAAAGGACAGGGAAGCCTGGTATGCTACAGTCCATGGGGTCAAAGAGTTGGACATGACTGAGCGACTGAACTGACTGGCCACTCAGCTTCCATAATTCACTAGAATGACTCACAGAACTCAGGAAAGTGCTCTACTTACAGTTTTATTATAAAGGGTACAAACCAGGATCAGCCAAATGAAGAGATACACAAGGGGAGGTCTGGGATGGTCCCAAGCATGAAGTTTCTATGTTCTCAAGACATGTTACTTTCCCAGCATGTTGATACTGGATTACCAACCAGGGAAAGTGAAGTCACTCAGTCGTGTCCGACTCTTTGTGACTCCAATAACTGTAGCCTATCAGGCTCCTCTGTCCATGGGATTTTCCAGGCAAGAGTGCTGGAGTAGAATTGCCATTTCCTTCTCCAGGGGATCTTCCCGACCCAGGAATCGAACCTGGGTCTCCCGCATTGCAGCAGACGCTTTACTGTCTGAGCCACCAGGGAAGCCACTAACCAGGGAAGCTTACCTAAACTTCAGATGTCTAGATTTTTTATTCTGATTTCATTACATAGTGAATCATAGGCCATGTGATTGAACTTGATCTTTAACTTCCCTCCTCTCCTTGCCCCAGGAGGTCATGCTGATATCACCTATCTGAAAGTCACAACCCCCTAATCACATGGTTCACATTTCTGGCCCGACCAGCCACCATCCTGAGTCATTTATTTAGCATAAACTCAGGTATGATCTGAGAGATCCACTGTGAATATCTTGTAAGTAACTTGGAAAATCCCAAGAATTTAGAAGTTACTTCTCAGAAACCAGCACCAAAGACCAAATTCTTTATTGTCCTATATCAGTTAACTGAATTATATGGAAAATAATTCTTTAAAATTAATTTAAAAGCATATTAGCTATAATCTAATTCAGTAGTTGACTGTGTCAGAATCATTTGAGAAATGTTTTTAAATACAACATCTTCAGTAGTAGAGCTTGGGAATTTGTATTTTCAAACTTTTTTTAATGGAAGATTTCAGATATATACTAAGAAAAAACTGTTTCTTGTTTCATCTTGATACAGATAAAATCTTGTTTCATCTGTATCTCCACCCACTTTCCCTATCCTTGATCATAATGAAGCAAATTCTAGATATTTTATCTATAAAAATTTTATTATTAGTCTCTAAAGATAAAGGTTCTTAAAATTTCACCACAAAATCATTATCACACCTAAAAATATTTTTTATAAAACATTTACTTATTACAGCAATGAGTTTTTAAAATTTTTTTTGAGATTTTAAATTATAAATATCAAGAGGAAATCCCCTGATGGTCCAGGGTTCTCAGAGTCAAAGGCCCAAGTTCAAACCCTAGTTGGGGAACTAAAATCCCACAACCCACATGGCCAAAAAAAAAGTATATTAAGAAAAATAAAGAATTAATAATGGTTTCACACCATCCCATGCTACAACTACTGTTTTTTTATACTTACAATTACTTTGCTGTGTATGTGTATGATCTCTAAATATATCCACAACAAATAATAGGTTTACAAAAGTGTTATTATTCAATTCATATGGTTTTATAACTTGCCTTTTTCACTTTACAATACAAATACCTTTCAAGATATTTTGGGTTAAGTATCTGGCTTAAAACATATTTTATCAGTATCTTAAATATATCTAAAAAAATAGCAGTAATTTCTTAATATCATAAAATATACAGTGTTCACACTCCTCGATTTGTGTCACGTTTTAAAACTATACCCGTGGCCGATTCATGTTGATGTATGGCAAAACCAATACAGTATTGTAAAGTAATTAACCTCCAATTAAAATAAATAAATTTATATTAAAATAAATAAATAATTTGTTTAAATCAGCAATTTGTTAACATATTTTATAAATCTCTTAATCTGTAGGTTTCTTATCTCTCCTTTTTGCAGTTTATTTATGGATGATACTAGGTTGTTTTTCCTGCAGTTTCTAAATTTTGCTGATTGAATCTGATACTGTTTAGCATATTACTCTCTCTCTTGTATTTTCTGTAAATTAATAGATTTAGAGACTTGATGAGATTCAGATTTTTGTTTTTGTTTGTTTTGGAAGCAAGAATACTTGTTATTATAGGTGTTACATTCTTCCATGGGAGACACATGGTGTGTGATTGTCTCCTTTTTTGTGTAATATTAACAGCCATAGGTGATCATTAACTAGAGTATCTGTTTTACATTAAGCTTCCTAAGTGATTATGACGTAGCAGTGGCAGAACAGCTGTTGGCCACCACCAATCTAGTCACAGGACTAGATTTTGGCCACAGGACTGGAAACAGTCAGTTTTCATTTCAATCCCAAGGAATGGCAATGCCAAAGAATGTTCAAACTATCACACAATTGCACTCATCTCACACGCTAGTAAAGTAATGCTCAAAATTCTCCAAGCCAGGCTTCAGCAGTACATGAACCGTGAACTTGCAGATGTTCAAGCTGGTTTTAGAAAAGACAGAGGAACCAGAGATCAAATTGCCAACATCCACTGGATCATCGAAAAAGCAAGAGAGTTCCAGAAAAACATCTATTTCTGCTTTATTGACTATGCCAAAGCCTTTGACTGTGTGGATCACAAGAAACTGTGGAAAATTCTGAAAGAGATGGGAATACCAGACCACCTGACCTGCCTCTTGAGAAACGTGTATGCAGGTCAGGAAGCAACAGTTAGAACTGGACATGGAACAACAGACTGGTTCCAAATAGGAAAAGGAGTCCATCAAGGCTGTATATTGTCACCCTGCTTATTTAACTTATATGCAGGGTACATCATGAGAAACGCTGGGCTGGAAGAAGCACAAGCTGGAATCAAGATTGCCAGAAGAAATATCAATAACCTCAGATATGCAGATGACACCACCCTTATGGCAGAAAGTGAAGAGGAACTCAAAAGCCTCTTGATGAAAGTGAAAATGGAGAGTGAAAAAGTTGGCTTAAAGCTCAGCATTCAGAAAACTAAGATCATGGCATCTGGTCCCATCACTTCATGGGAAATAGATGGGGAAACAGTGGAAACAGTGACAGACTTTATTTTGGGGGGCTCCAAAATTACTGCAGATGGTGACTGCAGCCATGAAATTAAAAGACACTTACTCCTTGGAAGAAAAGTTATGACCAACCTAGATAGCATATTGAAAAGCAGAAACATTACTTTGCCAACTAAGGTCCGTCTAGTCAAGGCAATGGTTTTTCCAGTGGTCATGTATGGATGTGAGAGATGGACTATGAAGAAAGCTGAGCACCGAAGAATTGATGCTTTTGAACTGTGGTGTTGGAGAAGACTCTTGAGAGTCCCTTGGACTGCAAGGAGATCCAACCAGTCCATTCTGAAGGAGATCAGCCCTGGGATTTCTTTGGAAGGAATGATGCGGAAGCTGAAACTCCAGTACTTTGGCCACCTCATGCGAAGAGTTGACTCACTGGAAAAGACTCTGATGCTGGGAGGGATTGGGGGCAGGAGGGGAAGGGGACGACAGAGGATGAGATGGTTGGATGGCATCACTGACTCGATGGACGTGAGTCTGAGTGAACTCCGGGAGTTGGTGATGGACAGGTAGGCCTGGCGTGCTGTGATTCATGGGGTCGCAAAGAGTCAGACACGACTGAGCGACTGAACTGAACCAAACTGAACTGAATCTAGTCTAACTCCATCAAGGGGAAATAGAATCTGATTGAGAGGGAAGTAGTTTAATCAAGGTAACATAACTAAGAACTGCAGAGCTAGGATTCAAACTTAAAACCTTTGCTTTTTTCCCCCGTACCTCACATGGAGGCCTCCCTGGGCCTCTTCTCAACTCCAGCTGCTGTTCTGCTTCCAACTCCAAGTTTGGAAGCATACTTTGAAAGGTTTCTGGCTCTTGGCCCATATGGCCCTCAGTTCTTTCTCTGCCTTTTAGGGTGGACCTGGAATGGCAGGTGTGTGGCTAGAAAAGGTAGGAGATGAAGGAAGAGCCATCAAGAAGAATAAGAGGATCAGAAGGGACAACCCCCTCAGTATTCCCTGTGTGAGCCCACCAACTAACTGTCACTTGAGCGAGGAAATACATTTGAGAGATGAAATGGAGTTAGGTTAGAAATAAGGGAAAACGTTTCTCCTGAGAGAATGATGCACCTACAGTAACTGGTGTTTGAATATGCTTGAAAAGTTTAATTAACAACCATTTCATAGGTACTTGCTTCATACAAACAATACAGCACCCCTGTTCTCAAGGCTTTCACAGTTTAGGGAGAAAAACAGTGAATATACAGTTGGGTCTGAAGCTGGACTTGGGTGTCTAAAATGAACAGGAAGAAAAAGGACAAAGTTAAGGCAGTTGGGCTTCCCTGATAGCTCAGCTGGTAAAGAATCTGCCTGCAATGCGGGAGACCTGGGTTCAGTCCCTGGGTTGGGAAGATGCCCTGCAGAAGGGAAAGGCTACCTACTCCAGTATTCTGGCCTGGAGAATTCCATGGAGTGTATAGTCCATGGGGTCTCAAAGAGTCGGACACAACTGAGCGACTTTCACTTTCATGGAAATTGAAAGTGAGTGACGTTTTCCAGAAGTTGGACCAGCTGGTCATGTGCCCTACCTTTCACCTACAACCAGTTTATAGGTGAACTTAATAAATAAATATTACTCCCAAACTACCCAGCCAGATTTCAAGGCTTTGACACTTGCCAAGGTGCTTAATCAAATTTTCATAAGTAATTTTTCTTTGCGGATTCTGCTTATTTCCCCTTTTCCCTTTCCTCAAAACGTATTATATAGGAAGAATTATTTTCCTCAAGCAGCATTTTCATCTCTTATTTCTGGTAGTGACAGCTGCTTCCAATTCATTGCCTTTAAAATCACATCTAGGGAGGGATGGAATGGGGAGGGAGGAGGGAGGAGGGTTCAGGATGGGGAACACATGTATACCTGTGGCGGACTCATTTTGATATTTGGCAAAACTAATACAATTTTGTAAAGTTTAAAAATAAAATTAAAAACAAATAAAATAAAATCACATCTAGGGACTTCCCTGGTGGTCCAATAATTAAGAATCCACCTGCCAATGCAGGGGACACAGGTTTGATTCCTGATCCAGGAAGATCCCACATGCCGCCGGGCAACTAAGCCCGTGCACCACAACTACTGAGCCCACATGCCTAGAGCCCATGTTCCACAAGAAGAGAAGCCACGGCGTTGAGAAGCCTGAGCAACACAAGCAGAGAGTAGTCCCTCCTCATCACAACTAGAGGAAGCCCACACAGCAGCGAAGACCCAGCCAAAAATAAGTAAATTTTAAAATCACATCTCACAATCTAGCTTCATCTTCCCCTCCTGGACCTCTATTAGATCAAGAACTGTCAACACTTGCTCAGGATTGGTCATGCTCTTATTTTGCTGAGTGTTTGTGTTTCTCTGAGTCTGTTTTTCTCTAGCAAGTTGGGAACCCCAGGATGGACTTCTCCATCCTCAGAACCCCAGTCTGTTAGGACACAGCTCTGTCTACCTGAGTGCTTAGCACAAACTTCCAGAGTGAGTGATTCATTAACTAGGGCAGGGACTGTTTGTTTAAGGGATGGAAAGGGTGAACTCAGACTCTTTATGATGCCATCAAGAATTTTGCAAAGATTTAGAGGCTGGGAAAGATTGAAGGCAGGAGGAGAAGGGGACGACAGAGGATGAGATGGTTGGATGGCATCACCAACTCAATGGACATGAATTTGAGTAAACTCCGGGAGTTGGTGATGGACAGGGAGGCCTGGCATGCTGCAGTCCATGGGGTCGCAAAGAGTCGGACATGACTGAGCAATTGAACTGAACTGAGAGAGAAGAAGTGATAAAATTGTAATATTTAGAGCCAGAATTAACATTTGGAGCTAGGCTTAGTTGATATTTATAGATGAGGAAATTAAAGAGAAGTAGAATAACTTGCTAGTTGGTGGCAGAAACAAGTTTTTGACTTCCAGACAAGTGGGAGGCTAAGACTGTCAGAGCCCCATCTGTCCGGAGAGAAAAAGATGCTGGGATTATTCACCCTGCAGATATTATTTCAGGTCAAAGAAATAAAATGACGTTGGTCCTGTCCCACGTCTCTAGCACCCACCACCACCACCACACACACTCACTCTGTCTATCTGTCTCTCTCTTCATCTCCCCAAAGGAAAGAGCAGGAACATACAGGAAGAACTTTGACCAAGACACTTGATCTAAAACACAGAAATGGAGTTGGGCTTTTGTGAGGTGCAGTGGAGGGTAGAAGTCTTCCCGTCTTAAGGACAATGGTATAAATAGTACCCTTAGTTTTGAATAGTGTACATATAACCTGCATTATCATACATGGTAGCCTTGATTACTGATCTGGTTTTTCAGGCCATATAATATCTAATGGGATAAAAAATTAAGAATTTCATTTGTAGAAATTATGCAAGATAGTTTAACAGTTTTTATTACTCAAATTTGTATTCTGGAGACCAAATCTTCATGGTGAAGGAAAAAGTTGAGTCCCTGTTGTTTCCTTTCAAAAAAGAAATTAAAATCCTTGTGAACTTATATAATCCCCCAAACTCTTTCAAAGCATGGTTATCATATTTTCAAAACTCTCAAAAGTTATACCCACCTACCATATCCATGTTTAAAACATATTATGTACATCTTAGACTGTTTAAACTTTTTTTCTATGAATGACAAAGCAAAGAGGAAGTGAGAAATCTTTCCTGGTGAATGCTGTTTCTGAACTTTGTTAACTGAATCTGTCTCTATCGCGCTATTAAAAGCGCTTTCTCAAGGTCACCTGTGACCTCCAGTTACCAGGTTCAATGATTTACTGATTCTTCATGTGTTTTAACCTCCCTGTTGCATCTTACCCTTCTTCTGTCAGGATGTTCCCTTGATCCTTGTTTGCTGTGCCACGCATACGATCCCAGTTCTTCGCCCACCCGTCTGATGGCGCCTCAGATTCTCTTGAGACTATCTGTGTCTTTGTGTCCCTTGAGCCCTGGCATGCAGCCCCTTGAAAAAGACTTTTAGCCTGAGGTATGGTCAGGAGTTTGAACTGGCTTAGAGGTGAGCTCTGGAGGCAGGAAGATGGATGATAATCGTCTAGCTTCCTTTGTTTACTTGACCAAGTGGACCTAGTTTTTCTGTGGCTGAAATTAAGTAATAATGATTTTTCCTACAAACAGTTCCACAGTTTAAACTTTTAAATTATGAGATAGAATTTTGTGAGTTTTCAGCTTTTTTTCTCATAAATTTCTTATACTCTTGGTATACTCAACAGCCTACTTATAATGAACATAAGCGAATAAAACAAGCAAACATGTTCACAAGTATTTTTATGATGTATGGCAAAATGCCTCTTAGCTCAGATCATCTGAACGGAGGATCACTGCACGGGTCTGCAGGCCTGGCCCCATTGGATACCCTTGATGTGGGCTGTCCATCCAGTCCCACACTCCAAACGTTGGGAGTGTCAGTCTCCAAGAGGCTGATGGCCTGGGGTCAAAACTCCTCCTCACTCGACTCCTAGAAACTAGAATTCACACAGAGGAAGGAGTCCAGATGTAATGGGTCTTAGACAACACCATGAGGAACAGTTGAGGAGGCCTATGAAAAAGAAGACCTTGTGAAATATGTCTTCAAAGCTGTGTGCAAGAGAGACTAGTCTGCTCTGAATACAGAAGGCCAGCCAAGGACCAGTGGGCAGAAGTTCTACGAGGGCTATTAAAAAATGAAGTGCAAACACAACCTTGCAAATCAACCTTACTCCAATAAAAATTAATTAAAAAAAAAAAACTATACATTGGTCAGTGGTAAACAGTCTGCCTGCCAGTGCAGAGATGTACGAGATGTGAGTTTGATCTCTGGGTAGGGAAGATCCCCTGGAGAAGGAAATGGCAACCCACTCCAATATTCTTGCCTGGGAAATCCCATGGACAGAGGAGCCTGCTGGGCTACAGTCCATGAGGTCGCAAAGAGTCGGACATGACTGAGCGACTGAGCACACACGCATGTACATTGGTCAAAGTCTTCCTGGAGATGACACAATTTAGTCTCATGACAGTGAACCTAAATTTTCATAAGACTTACATATAATTATACCTGGTAAAGAGTGTTGTTGATTAAAACATAAATACCAAAAGAAAAAAGGAAGTGCAGGGAAGGACAGCAATGGCCTGTGTCAGAGTACAAAGAAAGAAGGGAGCGTGGTGTCTGCAGAAAATGGTAGCAGCTTCTCTACCCAGAGAGGACGGAGTCAGCCAGAGGGTCACATAGATAGCGTCACACAGGACCCTTAAAATCCAGGGGTCTATTGGGCAGGGGGTCTCGTTCACTGGGGAGATCAAATGGAGGAAAAAACACATGCCAGCGCAGTGGGAGCAGTTTTGCAACTTCAGATTTGTCCCAAAGGAGACAACCTACACCTTGGTAAAGAGAATAGAAGCTGATATATAACATTTGCAAACGTTTGAAGAAATTCCAGGACTGATTTCTGCTTTTAACCTACTTTTCAACCTTGACCCCTAGAGCATCTTTCCAGATGTATCTCTTTAGTCATCAGAGGCACTTCTCCCTTTCAGGCAGAAGGTCATAAGCTATACAAGGACCTGAAGAACTTCCTCAGTGCCGTCAAAGGTGAGTATCAGGGAGCACAGAGGGATCCAGATGGTGTTTATGCAGCTACTAAGAGGTCTGGGGGATGGAAAAAAAACCACCCATACTCAGGCTTTTCATCACTTGCCTGTGCCTGACCCCTGGAACTTTGTGGACCAAGGAAGAGTAGCTTTTCCTATCCAACGCCACCCAGCTTCCCTCACTGATAGCCCAAACCTACGGAGTTTGCCCTTTTTGGATTAGCCCCATTGATTCACCTGTCACCTATATCATTATGTCAGACTACTTTATGATAGCACTGAGTTCTCTCCTTTCAGTGATGCATGAAAGTTCAAAGAGAGTGTCAGAAACCCTGCAGGAGATCTACAGCAGCAAGTGGGACGGTCATGAGGAGCTGAAGGCCATCGTGGCGGTAAGAGTATGCTGGGCTTTACAGTCTTCCACACCCTACCCTCATCTCAGCCTCATCCCAGCTTCTCTGTCCAAGCAAACAGGAGAACAAAGGAGCCAATTCACACTGTTCATTTGTATAGCCGTGGTCACAGGTGGTAGGAAGGAGCTGTAACTATGAAGGTAAAAGCAAGTTTTCCCTAATCTGTGGATTCCTCTCTTTTTTATCCTCTTCCTCTCTTGAAAACCTTAGAAAGTTTTACCTACACAAAACCCAGTTGGTTATTTTTGAAAACTAACTTTATGCAGTCATTTGCTCCCAAACTTCCCTATCCTTCAAACTTTAGAGTCCAAGACTGTTCTTGATCCCTAGAATGTATGTCCAGTCTCTTACAAGGCAGTTCCCTGAGAAAGAGCTGTTTCTTCATCTGACTTTTCTCCAGAGTTCAAAATGCTCTTCTAAAAATATTGGTGCTCTCAAAGGAAGTTTGTTGCAGGAAGAATTGGGATATTTCCCTGGAATGAAGTTGCTGTTGAGAAGCAGGGCCCTTACCACTGCCCTCTGCCTCTATCCTACAGAATAATGATCTCCTTTGGGAAGACTATGAAGAAAAACTAGCTGACCAGGTTTTGCGGACCATGGAAAACTATGTGGCCCAGTTCAGTGAGATTAAGGTAATCAGTTTACAGCATCAAGGATGGATTATGGGTGGCCCATGTAAGTTAGAAGACACGATCTCCAGGGAAGACGCCCTGGAGAAGAGAATGGCAATCCACTCCAGTATTCTTGCCTGGAGAATTTTGTGGACAGAGGAGCCTGGTAGGCTCCGGTCCAGGGAGTCACCAAGAGTCGGACATGACTGAGGGACTGTCTCTTTCACTTTCACTTGGGTAAAAGTACAAGTAGAGTTAGAGCCCATGGTTAGGAATGAAGTTGGGTAGGTTAGGAAAAAGATGGAAAGTTGAGGGTTTACACAAGAGGTTAGCGTGAAGGGTTAGAGACAGTGTAAAGGTTACGTTTGGGTTTCAGTGAACTAGATTTGGGCTGGTTTTGAATTAGATCCAGGTCAGAGCATCCCTTTTTGTTGTGAGAAACAGCTAGTGAGACTAAAGATATTTATTGTAGAGAAGAGAAAACTTAGAGGAGTCATAATAATTATCTTCAAATATTTGAAAGCCTGTTAGGTAAAAGAGGACTTCAGCCTGTTCTAAACTGTTCCAGAAAGTAGAATTAGAATTCATTAATTCATTCAACTCATATTTATTAAACATCTACTCTGTTGAACACTGTGCTGGTTTTAGATTCATATAGGAAGAAATTAAAGGAAGCCTCACTTAAATTTCTCATAGCTAAAGCTTTCCAAAAAAAATGAAATCTACTGAGAGATAGTGAGTTGTCTATTCTCTGTTCAAGCAGAAGTCTAACTACTTCTTATCTTGGATATTGTAGATAAGCTTTGTGAATTGAATAGGAAGTTGGGTCAGATCATTAACAAGATCCTTTCAAGTTCTGTGGTTGAGAGAACAAGACAAAGCCATTACCATGGTTTGTCTCTCCCTGGTGTAATTTGTAGTTGGTATGAGATTGAGTAGATGTTCTCTCAGAGCTCATAATAGTTTGCCATTTTTATTATTATACTTTAGGATTTTCAAACTACTTTATATTCAGTATTTGATCTTTAAAATAACACTATGGGGCAGCTGGGCTTCCCTGGTGTCTAAGTTCAGTTCAGTTCAGTCGCTCAGTCATGTCTGACTCTGCAACCCCATGGACAGGCCTCCCTGTCCATCACCAACTCCTGGAGTTTACCCAAACTCATGTCCATTGAATTTGGTGATGCCATCCAACCATCTCATCCTCTGTTGTCCCCTTTTCCACCCACCTTCAGTCTTTCCCAGCATCAGGGTCTTTTCAAATGAGTCAGTTCTTCACATCAGGTGACCAAAGTATTGGAGTTTCAGCTTCAGCATCAGTCCTTCCAATGAATATTCAGTACTGATATCCTTTAGGATTCTTAAAGAAATGGGAATACCAGACCACCTGACCTGCCTCCTGAGAAATCTGTATGCAGGTCAGGAAGTAACAGTGAGAACCAGACATGGAACAGCAGACTGGTTCCAAATCAGGAAAGGAGACTGTATATTGTCACCCTGCTTATTTAACTTATATGCAGAGTACATCATGAGAAACGCTGGGCTGGATAAAGTACAAGCTGGAATCAAGATTGCTGGGAGAAATGTCAATAACCTCACATATGCATATGACATCACTCTTATGGCAGAAAGTGAAGAAGAACTAAAGAGCCTCTTGATGAAAGAGGAGAGTGAAAAAGTTGGTTTAAAACTCAACATTCAGAAAACTAAGATCATGGCATCCAGCCCCATCACTTCATGGCAAATAGATGGGGAAACAGTGGAAACAGTGACAGACTTTATTTTTGGGGGCTCCAAAATCACTGCAGATGGTGATTGCAGCCATGAAATTAAAAGACACTTGCTCCTGGGAAGAAACAGCATATTCAAAAGCAGAGACATTACTTTGCGAACAAAGGGCCATCTAGTCAAAGTATGGTTTTTCCAGTAGTCATGTATGGATGTGAGAGTTGGACTATAAAGAAAGCTGAGCACTAAATAATTGATACTTTTGAATTGTGGTGTTGAAGGAGACTCTTGAGAATCCCTTGGACCCCAAGGAGATCCAACCAGTCCATCCTAAAGGAAATCAGTCTTTGGTGGCTCAGCGGTAAAGAATTCACCTGCCAGTGCAGGAGACATGAGTTGGATCCCTGGGTCAGGAGGATCCCCTGAAAGAGGAAACAGCAACCTACTCCAGAATTCTTGCCTGAGAAGTCCTATGGACAGAGGAGCCTGGCAGGCTACAGTCCATGGGGTCACAAAAGTCAGACACAACTGAGCAACTAAAGAACAACACAGGGCAGATGAGGCTACTGAGGCTCCAAAAGAGGCATGCCTTGCCCTGGGTGACAAGGCTAATAAATAGTAGTGTTGGGAGTAAAACCCCAAAACTCCTGACTTTCAATTGAGTAGGTTTCTCAAGGCCATTTCTTCTGGGTGCTGAACCAGTTTCTAATAGGGTCGTAGGATATGTTGCAGTTGAGTGCAGGCTTCCAGGTGCTCTGGGGGATTGCCCTCTACTCTCTCCCCCTGAGAATTCTCCATTCTTTCCAGATAATGAGGGACATCCCTGAGCACAAAACCCTGTTAGAAAGTACAATAAAATTTGATAATAGGACAGAAATGCTGCTTCTCTGATGCTGTGTTACCAACATCCTGGACACTTAAAAGTGAGTATCAAGGTCATCTCTCTTGACTCTGGGTTAGGAAAGAATCGCCAAGCGGGGCCGGAAGCTCGTGGACTACGACAGTGCCCGACATCACCTGGAGGCGGTACAGAATGCCAAGAAGAAAGATGAGGCCAAGACAGCCAAGGTAAAAAACAAACAAACCCTGGTAAAACCTTCCTGCCCTCCCTTTCCCCACAGTGGTGGCAGGTGGTTGAGCCAAGTTCGATTTAGGAAATGATAAATTCAGCCTCCAGTGTCTTGAAGGAAATCCTGTTTCCTCTGACACCAATGCTCTGAGGATAGTCAGACTCAAGGCTGGGGAGGACACAGGTCTGGGGAAGGAGAGGCATGTTTCCTAGTAAGCCTAGTCCCTGAAAAACTGCAAAAGAGAGAGGAAGCAATCTCTAGCTTTGGGTTCAGGAATAATGGGAATTGGTCTGTCTTTGTTACTACCTAGGCAGAGGAAGAGTTCAACAAAGCCCAGGTTGTGTTTGAAGATCTGAACCAGGAACTACTAGAGGAGCTGCCTGTCCTTTATAACAGGTAATGACTGAGTTTCAGAAGAGGGCTGGATCCCAGGCCCTGGGCAGCCCAAACATGTTGCCTCCTGAAAAGAGCCCTGGTCCAAGAATGGAATGTAGCCTCAGCCCTGCTCCTAACTTGCTGGGGGTTATTAGGCTCACCACCTTATCTCTGGACCTTAATTTCTTCATCTGCAATTCAGAGATTCTTTGCCCTACCAGCTTTTCTGGGTTTAAAGACAAGATGTCTCTTAGGTAGGAGAGATCTTGGCAAGTAAAGTGCTGTCATCAGGCCTGCTAGGAGGATCTGGTTTTATGCTTGAGTGTGTATTGTTTTAAACAAGCTTGGTTCATGAGCATCTAGATTCATATACAAGATAAACCATGGGATGAGTGTTTCCATTCAAGAAGATGTTTTTGCTTCACAGTAGGTAAAAATGTTTTAGATATAAATTTCCCACATTGGAAGAGGAATCTGATCAGAAGTTCTATTTGTATCCTATTTTCTTTTCATTGTACAAGATATACTTCAATGCAGTTGTAGTCAGAGTATTTTATATTGTCACTTTATATTAGTCTATGAATGAGGGATCCTTTATAATGACTACATGTATTCTAAAATATTAATTATATGATTCCTAATTTAAACAGAATTGAAATTTAATAGTTTCTTTAAATGTAAACTTCCACAGTTCATTTATAGTAGAATTTCATTAATGTACATACAGCTGCATAGACATCCAAGTACCACATACTGAGAAAGAATACTTATTATAATTATAGCTGTATGGCCTTATACATCACTTCTAAAATTCTTAAAAGCACTTTCATGTCTACTTCAGTATCTGAAGAGCCTGAATCGGATAACTTCATTCACGCGTGCTAAGTCACTTTAGTCATGTCCAACTCTTTGCAACCCACCAGGCTCCTCTGTCCATGGGATTCTCCAGGCAAGGATACTGGAGTGGATTGCCATGCCCTTCCCAGGGGCTCTTCCCAACCCAGGGATTGAACCCATGTCTCCTGTGGCTCCAGTGTTGCAGACAGATTCTTTACCTCTGAGCCACCGGGAAACTTCATTCATAGAAATCTGTTATACTTTGGTGTCATGTCTCCCCTGCCTTCCCACTCCTGAGAGTCTAGTGTACTCCTGTCCTGGCTCTGATGAATCCAGAACCCAACATCCTGAGTCTAGGCCATGGAGTGCTTTTCTGTGAGGAGCCCGGCAATGGCTGGCTTTGGCTTATGCATCTACCCTATACTTCCAACAGAGACTTCCTTTACCAGCACTTACCTGTATGTGTTTGTTCTTTTGCTTGCTGATAGTCGTATTGGCTGTTATGTGACCATCTTCCAAAACATTTCCAACCTGAGGGACGTCTTCTACAGGGAAATGAGCAAGGTGAGAAACATCTGGCCAATTTAGACACCTCAAAGTGTTAGTTGCTAGGTCCTGTCCAACTCTTTGCAACTCCATGGGCTGTAGCTTGCCAGGCTCTTCTGTCCATGGAATTCTCCAGGCAAGAATACTGGAGTGGGTTGCCATTCTCTTCTCCCAAGGATCTTCCCGACCCAGAGACTAAACTTGGGTCTCCTGCACTGCAGCCAGATTCTTTACCATCTGAGCCACCAGAGAATCCCGTTTAGACACCTAGGAGGGTTTTTCTAACAAATATGAAGGTTGCTTTAATTTACATAACCTCATTAAATATCCATATTGGCATCACAGATGTTTACTTTTTTCTCATGGTGAAATAACAGCACTTGATGGACTGTGCTGCTCCATTAACAACTGAATGGTCTCCAAATGAGTTTCAGGTACACCAAGGAGATTTGGACTATAGAAGGAACAGCTGAAATGGGGAACTAAGTTGTGCAATCTTTGTCTTCTGTTGCTGGGGAGTGGAGGCGGTGGTTAAACAAAGCTCAGTTTCTCAGGTCATTGGTCTTGGAAAGGACCGGTCCTATTTAGTGATGGGCAGCCATGGAACATGACCTCATGGGCTCTTTTCTAGTCCTGAAATTCCAAGAAACCTTGCTGTTAAAGTATTATGTTCACATCCATATCCACACATGTTCCTCTCCACAGTTTATTGGCTAAATTATGGTTTGTTTAGTTGATATTACAATGACTTTTTGTTCCCTGGGTCACCTGAGAGAAGCTAGAACTTCAAATCAACATCAGATATCAAGGACCTAGCCTTGAAAGAACTGCCAGTCTGATGGAAAAGACAAAAATTAAGACACAACTGAGACACTAATGCAAAAGAGATGAGGAATTTTATCATTTAGGGTAGGAAGGTTTTATTTTGGGGAGAGAAGGAATTTGTTGGTCCCAGGTTCCCACGTGGCTAATATCTTTTCTCTTGCTTGTTCCAGCTGAACCACAATCTCTACGAGGTGATGAGCAAACTGGAGAAGCAACATTCCGACAAAGTCTTTGTGGTGAAGGGACTCTCAAGGTGAGCTGCTTCTGAGACTCATTTCTGTTTGTTTTATCCTGTGTGTGAACACATTCAGCACTCTCATCTCTGATCCCAAATCCTGACCTTTCCTTTGTGTCCAAGTACATAATATTGTTTTTTGTTTGTGCTACACCCCTAAATAAATTATTTTTCTTTTATGAAATACTTGGCAATGATAACTAAAAATATAAAAAAAAAATAGTACAACAAATAGCCATATACCCATCACCAAATTTAAGAAATCACTTAATGAATTCCCTGGTGGCTCAGTGAATCCGCCTGCCAATGAAGGGGACACAGGTTCGATCCCTGGTCCAGGAAGATCCCACATGCTGCAGAGCAAGTAAGCCCACGTGCCACAACTACTGAAGCCCACAAACCACAACGGAGGGTAGACCCCACTTCTCCACAACTAGAGAAAGCCTGTGTGCAGCAGCAAAGACTGAGTGCAACCAGAACTAAATAGATCAATAAGTAAAAACTTTTTAAAGGAAAAAAAGAATATATAATTAAATCTCCCAGTGTCCCTTCCCCACTCACTTTCTCTTCCTGTCCCCCACCAAGGATAACCACTGTCTTAAATTTTAGTATTCATTATCCACATGTTTTTTTACTTTAATCATACACATATATGAATACACAAAAATACTATTTTGCATGTTTTAAAATTTTATTTAAATATAATTATACTGTATATATTCTTTTGTTCTCTTAGTATTGTTTTTGAGATTTACTTATCCTTGTTGCTACATGTTGTTAGCTCTGATCTTTCCTTTTCATAACTGTTAAGATATTACTATATGGCTAGTTCACAATATATTTATCTGAACTGCTCGTGGACATTGACATTGCCTTCCAGTTTTATGCTATTACAAATAATGGTGCGATGAATGTGTTTTACATTTCTCCTTGTATGAATATTATTAAGAGTTTCTTTAGGCTGTACTGGGAGTACTCATAGAATCTGACTCATAGAATCTGTACATTTGGGTTCCTTCAGCCTTACGAGACATTACCATTGCCAAATTGCTCTCCAAAGCCATTGTCCCCGTTTACAGCCCGCCAGAGTGAATTGAAGCCCCCATTGCTCCATATTCTTGCTACATGTGACATTGTCAGACTTCTTAATTTTTCCAAGGAAATGGGTATGAAATTGAATTTTTTGCAGTTTTAATTATGTCTCCACAATGGCTGGTTAGCTTGAATATCTGTTCATGTTATTGACCCTTTAAGGTTCCTGTCATGTTTATCCTTTATTCACATTTTTCATGTAGATTGTTTACTTTTAAAAAAAAATTGATTTCTATGAGGTGGGTTTTTTTTTTTATATTCTGGATATTAGTCCTTTAGTGATATGCATTACAAATACCTTTTATTAACCTGTCATGACTTGCTTTCCTGTGTGTGTCAATGTGGTATGTCTGTTACCTTCATAATGTGATCACTTTCTTATTCTAAAGCCTTTTAAGTTTTAGTAAGTTCTTTCTATGCACAAGGTTTTATGCTGAGAGTTAGGGATCCAGAGACATAGGTGACTTGTCTTTTCCCTGAAGTGACTTACAAAAGTTGGAGGGACACAAAATGTGCCTAAGAAAACAAGGAACAATATAAAATTGCACATACTAAGCACCTAAGAGACCAGTTAGGAATTCCAAGAGTTAAGTGATTGCAATATGCAGATAGATGGTCAGGGAAGACTTCGAGGAGGTGCTGAAACTGAGTTTAAGATTTGAAGAAAGAATGGGGCTCAGTATGTTGTTTGTATTTGATATTTGTACTACTCATTTAGCAGTCAGTTACAGACTATTAAAAGGAATCACTAACGGGCCAATATAGACTTCCCTTTTCCAAAAACTCTATTTCTTCTCTTCCCAGCATTGAAAACCAGAGTTCTTTCTAAGTGTCCATTCATCTGAAATTAACCATCACTTACACCAAGATGTCCTAGAACCTTGCAGAGAAATCTGATCTTTTCTTGCTATATCCTGGGCCTTCTAAACCTGCTGACCCATAAGATGCTAGTGCTAGAAAGAACCTTATGTCACTTAGCTTATCTTACATCAGAAACTCCCACAGGGCTGGAACTAAATTATTACCTTTCTCTTCCTATCACTCTTCCTATCACTCTCTCCCATCCTTGAACCCAGGATACAGCACGTAGTTGCTATACGTCAAGCAAATATTTGTGGGTTGATTAATCAGGTAGTGGCTGGTACCCACTTAAGGAGGTGAGTAGGAATTAAGCTGATGTTGCCTGCAGAAGCACTCAGCACAGTATCCAGAATACTCAATGACTGTTGTAGTCAGTTTTCATTGTTCATGGTAGTTTTGTTCTAGAAATCACCACAAGCACTGAATTAGTGAATACTGACCCACTGCTTCTAGGCGAAACATGGGGTTAGGTTCCTAGGAGCCCCTGGTCCCAACATTTTCATCAAGCGATCCATACAGAACCTTTCTTGTATATTTGTTTAAAGACATTTACTATATATTGTTGATTCATTCATATTGGGAGAAGGCAATGGCATCCCACTCCAGTACTCTTGCCTGGAAGATCCCATGGACGGAGGAGCCTGGTAGGCTGCAGTCCATGGGGTCACTAGGAGTCAGACACGACTGAGCGACTTCACTTTCACTTTTCCCTTTCATGCATTGGAGAAGGCAATGGCACCCCACTCCAGTGTTCTTGCCTGGAGAATCCCAGGGACGGGGGAGCCTGGTGGGCTGCCGTCTCTGGGGTCACACAGAGTCGGACACGACTGAAGCGACTTAGCAGCAGCAGCAGCAGCAGCATTCATATTGAACCCACAGCCACCAGCGCTATAATGCATTCCTGAATGAGGCTTATCTAACATATGTATTTTCTCTGGAGGGCACATCACAAACTTTCTGCTCTCAAACAGCACTTTGGCACTGCACTTGGAGGCCATTTTAAGCAGCAAAATCACCAAAGAAAAGCACAACAATGTGTAAAAACTTGGCAAACAGGACATATTTACAGTAAGAGAGCTAAAACAGGAAGGCAGAGGCTTGCCTTGTTAGAGCTCAGCTGGGAGAGTACCGGTCAGGCAATCGTTCTTCATAGCTGGCATGTGTCCAAGAGTGATTCTGAAAGTATCACAAATGTTGATCTTGAGGTTTAAATACATTTCAGAGGGTAGAAGAATTTGCAAATACAGAATCTATGAGGATCAACTGTATTTCATTCATGAACTGTTTTTCCCCAAGGAAAATACTTTGTTAATATATTGCTGAGTTTTTTTCCAATCACTTTTTCTTTATATATTTTTAGATAATCAAGATTGTGATATGGATAAAAATTCTATAGCCTTTTTCCACTTTACTTTTTAATTTAAGCACTATTGCAAATTATACAAACTTTCTGATGCCATTTAAAATTGCTTTTTCTGTTTTATTATTATATGAATGTATCATTATATATTTGGGGTATTGGGGTTACTTCCAGGTTTTCACTCTTCTGAATCTAAATGCCCTTCCTTTTTTTAGCAGCAACAGACGCTCTTTAGTCATCTCTCCCCCAGTTCGAACATCTACAGTCTCCAGCCCTGTAACCTCACCTACCAGTCCTTCTGCACTTTCCTTGAAGAGTGAGAAGGACTCCAGCTCAGCAAGTGAAGAAGAGCTGGCATCTGATTCATCCCAGGGAGAAGACAACTCTGAGATTAAAGAAGAGCCCTTAAAAGACAAGGAAACAGAGGAAGAGGCCGAGACAAGCTCCTCTGAGGAAGAAGAGCCTCTGCCAGCCTGCAATGGCCCCACCCAGTCCCAGCCCTCACCCCTCACTGAGGACAGAGAGTCCCAGGAGGAAGTTTTCCCTTGCCCCCCAGCTCCATCACCAGCCAGAGCTCTGACCCCTTCAGAGCAGGCTTCATCTTCCTCAGTAGTAGTCCTCCGAACTCGTACGTCAAGCGAAGGATCTGAAGAGCTAAAGAAGAGAGTCTCTGTGCAGAGGGCTTCAGCACCACCTAGCAGGCCTCCGCCACCCAGAGCCACTCCCAGTCCCAGGGGCTCCTTAGGGAACATGCCCTCCAGCCCTCCAGCCTCACCCACTGGCCCTCGGGCCTCCTCAGAGGCCTCTCCTGACCTGCAGCCACCGGAGAAGCCAGTAAGAGAAAAGGAAAACACCGACAATCTGAACCCAGAAGAACTTTGTACTTCCCCTACTTTGATGAACTCTCAGGTGAGAATAGATCTGGCTGAGTCTTTATTCCCTTTTATAATCTCCATGTGGATCATTTTTGCTATGCTCAGGTTGCCCCACAGTAGATAGGATTTTACGTCATTATATTACAGTTTCAAGGATAGTCTTGGACACCTTTTTTAGTTCTGAGATTTCTGTCACATCATCATAGCAACTAATTTAGTGATCTGTACTGCTAGTGTAGACTTCCCTTGTGGCTCAGATGGTAATGCGTCTGCCTGCAATGCAGGAGACCCAGGTTCAATCCCTGGGTTGGGAAGATCCTCTGGAGAAGGAAATGGCAGCCCACTCCAGTATTCTTGCCTGGAAAATTCCATGGACTAAGGAGCCTGGTAGGCTACAGTCCATGGGGTCGCAAAGAATCGGACACGACTGAGCGACTTCACTTTCACTGCTCGGGTAATTGACTTTTGCAAAGGGCTTATCTCTAATATTACTATAACCAGATTGCTACTAATTCTTACTTTCTTTCTTTTGCTCCAAGTTCTGGGAGTTCCCAATATAAAATACCTACAACTGACATCCTGATCATTACCTTTTTTAATGTGGGGTAGGGAGGAAGGTCTCATTTCACTTTGTCATACTTGTAACTATGGTAAATAGACCCCAAGCAAAATGGCATCAGCAAATTTCCAAGGCATTGTCTTTGATGAGAGAGGCCTAGAAGGAACTCACAGAGGACAGTAAAGCAAAAGGATGGTCTTTTGAAAAGTGAAAATTTTGATGAGAAAAGGATTGTGTTAAAATAGAGACGCAGACCCTCTGTGAAAGATGTGGAAATCAAGTCATATTCTATTCAAATTACATGGAAAGTCTGTCATATAGAAGAGAGATTTGACTTGTTCTTCAAGACTCCTGAGGACAGAAAAAGGCCCTATGTGTGAAGTAGTTTTTTTTTTTTTTTTTTTAAGGTACAGTTTGAATCAGTGTAGAGGAACTTTCAGCGATTAGCTCTGTTAAAAAATGGCATGGGAAAAATCTTTTTTTAATACAGGGAAAGGGGGCACCAGGGGCATCCAAAAACCAAAGGATGAGCCACCTTGAAAAATAGTTCCCCTCCCTTGATGTTAGAAGCTCAGGCTGTGTGGTCACCTACCTGTCAGGTGCGCTGTGCAGAGTGTTATGGTGCAGCATCTGACTGGATGGCATCCAGAGTCATTCATTCAGTCCACATGCATTAAACCCCTTCTATGTGCCAAACACTTTTCTAGGATGTGGGGTTATTAGAGTGAAGCCAAACACAAAATTCTCTGCCTTCCTGCATCTTACCTTTTAGTGAAGGGGAAAGAGACAAGAAACAGAATAAGTAAGTAAAATTATAGTTTAGTGCTAGTAAGAGTTACAGAGAAAAACTAAGTAGGGGAAGGCACCAGGAGGGGATGCTGAATTGCAGCTTTAAACAGTGGTCAGAAAAGGTGACACTTGGGCAGTGAAGGAAGCCAGGGCATGAACCATGTGGATACCTGGGAGTGTGCGATGTCTGGTACACCTCAGATCGTAGCACCCTACTATGAGTATGCCTACCTGAAGGTTGACCCGGCTATCTTGGGAGCTCCCTGCTGTCTGAGAGGAGCTGGCATGGACAAAGGGCACAAGGCTGTGATGCCTGGCAAGACAAGGAAGATAGAAAACATGAGGACAATAAGCTTATCTCAGCTGACTCCCCTGAGGTACTAAAATCTGAGTCATCAAGGGTGTTATATCCTTGCCTGGGAAGGACATTCACACGACTCACGTGAGATATTGAGATATTGAAAATTCTAATACACAGGACATAAAACTTGCCCTTGGCTGGTTTCCGGTCTGAGGTTGCCATTCTGTGTGAGAGAGATATGCGGGACATGTGGATAGTGAATAAGCACAAGGTCAGTGTGGGGTTTTGTGTAGTGAAGAGTAGAGTCGCTTTTCTGCACTGAAAACAACTCAACCTATGGAAAATCCAAAATTAAATTTGACTTTGTAATGTATGATTTTAGTATAGAGGCAGCAATAGAATGAGCTGTTTGGCTCAGGTGAATAAGTTTGCATTCTTGGAGTAATTTTACTGAAGGGGAAATTCTGGGGGCCATGATGCTGTTTGATTATTTTGAGGAACAGGCTAGGTAGGGAAAGAGGTACAGGACACAACCTCCTTACCTTTGAGATTTATATAGTCTTTCCTTACTCCCAGCCTCTCCTGTGGGATTGCTTTAGTCAGTGGCTAAGGAGACATATTTTTCCTGTGGAAGTAAGCAATAGAGCGTCTTAGATCCTGGCCTGTCAGTATCATCAGTCCTCTGAAGCTTGTGTCCCTATAAAATTTGTTCACCTCCCTCACAGATACATAATAAATCATATGTTCTCTCAAGCAGAACTGTGGACCTATCATATATAAAAGTGTGTAAATAAAAAGATAACTGTGAGAAAATGTGTTCTTGCCCAGCATTTGAATTACCTGAGAGAACACGAAAATTTTGATAACTTCCTTGGAGGTAGCACTTACTTACTTGGAGGTAGTACTGTTGTTGTTTAGTCACTAAGTCATGTCCAATTCTTTGCGACCTCATGAACTGCAGCCTGCCAGGGTCCTCTGTCCATGGGATTCTCCAAGCACGAATACTGGAGTGGGTTGCCATTTCCTTCTCCAGGGGATCTTCCCAGCCCAGGGATTGAACCCGCGTCACCTGCCTTGCAGGCAGATTCTTTACCAATGAGCCACCATGGAAGCCCAGAGTTAATATTACCTTTGAGGTAATTCATGGCCTAGAATCAGCAGAGGGACTAAGAATAAAGAAATTTTCCTGAAAGGAAAAATCACAGAATTTCACACGACTATCATACTGTTAGGTTTTACTTTAAAAGGATGACTTTTATAGTGTGTAAATTAAATTTCAATTTTTAAAAATTCTTTTTAAACCTTAGAGTGCCAAGGTCTTCCCCTGTCTTAGCAGTTCCACGCCTCAGGCTCCCATCTCAGAACCTAGACCTTTTCCCAAAGAAGACATCATGCCACTTGGCTCTCCTAACTGCCAGGGGTTAGGATCATCTTAGTGTGTGCATTCTTGAGGAGAATTAGTCTAAAAGTGGTAGCTAGTGGTTTTAAGACCTATATTTGTATCCTTACAGACCATCACATAAATACATCTATACATATGCATGTCATACAAGTCATGGAAACAATTCTGGAATTCAAAGGCCTGGTTGCCTGTCCCAACAAGTCATTTCAGCCTTTGAATCTTGTTTTCCTAATCCGAGAGGGGATGACATAAAGCCTTCCCTGATGCTTTCAGGCGGCGGTGAAACAACTGTATATGTTTGCCCTTAGTATTACCTGTGACCCTTATAAAGTGTAAGGCACAAAAGACTCTTCTAAGCCGACAGGCTGGGAGGTTGAGCCACACCTCACCAGTAGAACTCTTCTTTTTGTAGAACCAAAGTCTTCAGCTTCATGGCTCTGCAGTTCCAGAAGAGAGCAATGTCATAGCACCTGAGCCCGAAGAAGAGGTAAGGAGGCCAGATGCTCAGAGAACATGGGAGTGGTGAGACTGGGATTGGGGATGGACCAAGGCTTGGCTGCAGGCTGGGATCCTCACTGTGGGCTGCGAGGGGGACCCAGCAGTGAACAGATTCCTTAGGGCAAAGTCAAGCAGGTGGGAGCCAGAAGAATCAAGAGTAAATGAGGCTTCCTTTGTGCCCATTTCCCAGCTGGCCTTGGATCTCCTGATCCCTTCTCATAGCCGTCTCCTAAGAATGTATTTACTTATGCCTAAACTTATTTCAAAAAGGAGTTAAGAGACACAAAAGGCGTACAAAAGATAAGCACACACACACAAAATGTAGCAAAGTAATGCAGAATTCTGTACATTAGTGATAGTGACATAAAATGGAGCCATGAATTAGGCGAGTACGAAAATGCATTCTGTAAAATAGACTTACTAATGATAGACCACAAAATTGGTTCCAGACTTTCTAACATCCAAGAAGAGGGAAAACCTGATCAGTTCACCCACTTTATGATGCCCATTCCTTAAGAGAACAACTCCTGCTACTAAGATGAAAAGAAATCTCTTCTGGGACTTCCCTGGTGGTCCATTGGTTAAAAATTTGCTTTCTATTGCTGGGGACATGGGTTCAATCCCTGGTCAGGGAACTAAGATCCCACATGCTGAGGGTCAGCTAAGCCCGAGCACCACAACCAAGACCCAGCACAGCTAGAAATAAGTAATTTTTTAAAAAAGAAAGAACTCTCCTCTGCAAATCCTCATAAAGAGATGGTGAATGAAATAGTGGAGTCTCTGCAATAAGGCTTTACAATCATCCCAATAGCCAGTTTCACATCCTCCCCCCGCCCCCACCCCCATAAAGGCCAGTATGTTACACTAAATATATTCAGGAGAGGAAGATTGATTTTTTACTTCCCTTGAGTGGTTGGTGGGAGGGCAGGTCCACATCTAATACAATCATGTTTACTTCTAGGTGTCTATCATTGAAAGTGCGCAACTCTGAAGAGGAACTGCCAGGACCTCCCCACACACCTCCCCAGAGAAACTCCTCAGCTAGAGGATGTAGGTCAGAGGGACTAACAATCCAGTATTCATTTCTGGTTTCTCAAACTGAACCCTGGCTGTCCCTTAAGACCTAGCATTAATGGAGGCTGAGGAGCAGACTTAGGGGAGGGAGGGAGGCAGGCTTGGGAGAAGAGACTGTTGGACTTGGAATATTTAATTCAGGTTTTAGCATTTTTAGAGTACTAAGACCTTATATACTAATTAAGTGGGGCTAAAATTATAGTGAGACTATAAAAAGCAAAAACATCTGTAGACATAGACATCTGTCTTCATACAGACATATAACCACATATACTCAGAGACTCATATACAGATCTTTGATTTACCACTCATTTTGCAGGACTTAAAACCAAAAGAACAGATTTTCAGATTGATAAATAAAGTATTATTCTGATGTGTGTGGGGTTTTTTTTTTTTGGACACAGGAAGTTGTTCCAGGCCAGCACACTGTTCTCCACTTAGGAAGGTTATTGACTGTACCCCAGGTTCAGAAAGCTTTAGTCACATCCCTGACCTCCAGCTCCCCCTACCTCCTGGCTGTAACACTTTGCTGATGCCTGGGGCCACAGGCTCCTCTCCTCAGTCTAGATGCATTGTTGCCCACCTCCTCTGCCCTTTGGTTAATAAGCAAATATCCTTGGAAAGGGGTTTTATTTTAGAGCTGTGTCTAGTGTCTACAGATTGGGACTTGATTTAAGTAAGGCTCTGACCAGGATGGAAGAAGAAACAGAACTCCAAGTGAAGGGGAAGAATTCATGGTATAGATACAAAGTGTAATGGAAATGGTATGGAATTTGGAATCAGAAGTCTTGGATTCAAGTCCTATCATTTGCTTCTGTGAAAACATTAAAAACTAACTTTGAGCAGCTTCCCAGATGGCCCACTGGTTGAGAATATGCCTGCCAATGCTTGGGACATGGGTTTGATCCCTGGTCTGGGAAGATGCCACATGCCAAGGGGCAACTAAGCCCTCATGCCGCAACTGCTGAGCCCAAGCACCCTAGCCCATGCTCTGCAACGAGAGAAGCCACCGCAATGAGAAGCCTGCATACCACAACTAGAGAAAACCCAGCGCAGCTAAAAGTAAATAAATAAATAATAAAATTATTTTAAAATTTCACTTTGAAGTCCTGCTACCCTGATAAATATGCATACATATACAAGCACTCATCCATTTTTGCTTTTGTTTCTGGGGGTGATGGATGATGTCACTATTCATTCAGTTACTCAGCAAGAATTTATTGAGTAGTCTGCCAAGCACTGCACTGAGTACTAGAGAAACAATGATGGGGGAGGGGGTAAGAACTTTATAGAGACAGAATACTCAGCAGGGAGCAGAATAGGCAGGATTTAGCAATGAGTGAGAGGAGACATGTGATGAAGACTGAAGTTTTAAGGAATTATTTTAGGTTAGGCTTGGTGGTAACATTTCCTGAAATGGCGACTACAGGAGGAAGTGCATTATATATGAGTTTTCTAGTTTCAGGCAACAAACTGACACAGTTCAGCACTAAAGGATATGATGGAAGGATATTACGCAGCTCACAGAACTGAAAGACAACCAGGCTGCAGAAAGAACCAGTCTACGGATGTCTCTAGCAGGAATGCATGGACTGCCCCTCCTGGCTGCTGTCATTGGAAGACTCGGCCTCAGCTGCCTCCTGCCACTGTGTTCCTTCCCTGGAGAAAGACTGACTGGCCCAGTTTGGGAGGAGGCGTGTTAGTGTCTACAGGAATGACAGGAAGACCGTGGTGGTGGTGGTAGATTACAAAGGTGGTGGATTACAAAGAAGGGCAAAGAAGCTTTGGGGTGATTTGACTGGGATAGTGGTGATAATGTGTATCCATTTGTCAAAACTGATCAAATTGTACCCTTTATGTGCAGTTTATTGGGTGTCCCATACAAACATTAATACAAAGAGCTTGAGAACTTGCAGGACTTTTCAGTAGACATGTCACTTAGGGAGCTGGAAATGCATATTCGTACTTAGGAATCATTTTTCTAAGATCTAATCCTGTTATTCTTCCATTTAAAAAACTTCAACGGATCTCTAATGAAGTGGAGGTTGCATATCCCCCTATCAAAGTCCTCCTGCCTGTATTTTAATTCCTCTCTTAGAAGGCATCCCGCTCCCCTGGCACTCAGTCACTGCTGTGGGTGATACTCCAGGACTAATGGAAGGGGTTGGGGAATGCAAGGAATACAGGCTTTCTGGCTGTCCACGGCCCTCCAGGACCTGCTTAGAATGCTCCTCCAAAGGCAAAACCCCAGTTCAAGCCTTTTCTCTTCTGGGCTTTCCCTGACCCCCATCTCCTAGGAAACTGATCCTCTTTGGAAAGTGTGCCAGAGAGGACTCCTGGGGTCCTTGGTCTATGGTGGGGAGATAAGCACTCAAGGTAACTTCCACAAAAAAGGCACAAATGAAGTGGAAAACTTTACTGTGTGAGACTGACACTCTATTAGCATATGCCACCCCCACCCGAGGCTCTGGGAAGATTAGGGGGAGGGCTAGTAAGCTGGGCATGAGTAATCATTTTGCTTATCTAAGGCAGATGGTCCCAGTTCGGAATCAAATTGTTTACCCTAATTTGAAAAATGGTGAAGTCGTGGCTGGTCCAATGGTAGTGGGTTGACAGAACTTACTAGACTAGGACTTAGAAGACTGCCATCCTGGCAGCACCACAAGAAGGAGCTGAAAGCTGGGCAGAGATGAATATGTCTTACCCTCTACCCTGAGGCCCGTGGAGGTCTGTTGCCATAAGGATGGCTGCTCCAGCTTCTGAAGTCTGACATTTAATACTTGGAGAACACTGGTAGCTCACCACCACCTGAGGCATCATTCATCACCTATCTGTATGCATCTAGAATTAATTGCAAGACCATCACCCAATCCCTGACTTCCAACAATGTGAAGGAGACTATTGACAGACCAGGTAAAATATCCAGAGAATACTAGAAACAAGACACATCCAGGATACACGATACACCAGAGAGCAGAAGACACACTGATTACAGTATTGGTTATTTCATGCTGAAGTGGGTGCCGAGCATTGCATGCATGTTGTTCAGTCACTCAATTGTGTCCAACTTTTTGAGACCCCAAACACTGCAGCACACCAGGCTTTCATGTTCTTCACCATCTCCTGGAGTCTTCTCAAATTCGTGTCCATTGAGTTGGTGATGCCGTCCAACCATCTCATCCTCTGTCGTCCCCTTCTCCTCCTGCTTTCAGTCTTTCTCAGCATCAGGGTCTCTTCCAATGACTCAGCTCTTCCCACCAGCTGGCCAAAGTATTGGAGCTTCAGCTTCAGCATCAGTCCTTCCAATGAATATTCAGGGTTGATTTCCTTTAGGACTGACTGGTTTGATCTCCTTGCTGTCCATGGGACTCTCAAGAGTCTTCTCCAACACCACAGTTTGAAGGCATCAGTTCTTCAGTGTTCAGCCTTTTTTATTGTCCAGCTCTCATATCCATACATGATGACAACTGGAAAAACCATAGCTTTTAGCTAGATGGACATTTGTAGGCAAAGTAATGTCTCTGCTTTTTAATATGCTGTCTAAGCTTGTCATAGCTTTTCTTTCAAGGAGCAAGCTTCTTTTAATTTCATGGTTGCAATCACCTTCCACAGTGATTTTGGAGTCCAAGAAAATAAAGTCTGTCACTGTTTCCATTGTTTCTCCATCTGTTTGCTGTGAAATGATGGAACCAGATGCCCTGATCTTAGTTTTCTGAACGTTGAGTTTTAAGCCAACTTTTTCACTCTCCTCTTTCACCTTCATCAAGAGGCTCTTTAATTCCTTAAATTCTTCTTTGCTTTCTCTGCCATAAGGGTGGTGTTATCTGCATATCTGAGGTTATTGATATTTCTCCCCTCAATCTTGATTCCAGCTTGTGCTTCATCCAGCCCTGCATTTTGCACGATGTACTCTCTATATAAGTTAAATAAGCAGGGTGACAATATACAGCCTTGACATACTCCTTTCCCAATTTGGAACCAGTCCGTGCATGCATATGGACCCTATTTTTCTGCATGTTTACACTTTCAAAATGAATGGCATGTGCCTACATGGATAAAATCATGTACCAGCAAAACTTTTAAGGTCACATTTTAAACAAAAAAAGATGCTTCTGAGAGACTATGAACCTTCACATTAAATTGTAAAAGTAACAGCAAATCAGTAGTCAGTTGGACTGGATGGCTTCTGAGAGTCTGTGGTTCTAACAATCTTGAAACATAGTGGAGGGACTTCCTTGGTGGTCCAGTGGTTAAGAAACCGCCTGCCACCATGGGTTCAATCCCTGGTCTAGGAAGATTCACGTGCTTTGAGGCAACTAAGTCCATGTCCTCAACTACTGAGCCCGTGCCCCACAAGAGAAGCCCCGCAACGAGAAGCCCGCACAGCACAAGAAAGGGTAGTCCCCACTTGCCGCAATTAGAGAAAGACCATGCTAAGCCATGAAGACATAGCACAGCCAAAAATAAATGAATAAAAAAATAAAAATAATTTTTTAAAGTATTAGGAAAAAACAATATGTCATGGGGGAGACTGACCCAGATACAAGAAAAATCTCAACTTTCCCTGGAATGCATGGTCAATTTGTCAATAAATGCAAGCAGTTGTCCACCTCTGCAATTTAACCCTTAGGATTTGAGTTTCCTTTTCTCTTCTATTCTTTTATCTGAGGACTGGCCAGGCTTGCCTTTTTATTAACTTACATACATTTTGCCTACGTGTTAACTTTCTTTGCCTTTCTTGGTTGGATTGGTAGTTTTCTCACACGTGGACTTTCTTCTTCTTCACTGACAACTGCTATATCGTTGAATATATATTTAAGTGAATGAATTCAATCAACTTATTTTGTTTTTTCCTTTTTTTAACCAATCAAATAGTATCTTTAGGAATAAAAGCAACTATCTTTGCTTACTTAATATTTTATTTATTCTTTGCTTTTTTCCCCCCAAACTTATTTAGTTTTAACTGAAGGAAAATTGCTTCACAATATCTTGTTGGCCTCTGCCACACATCAACATGAATCAGCCATAGGTATACATGTGTCCCCGCCCTCTTTAACCAATCCCCCCACCCGTTCCCACCCCTCTAGATGCATTCTTTGCTTTTTTCCCCTTATTCTATGCCCCTATTCTCTGAGACTCTGTCTTTCAGTCCTTGTTTCCCAAATGAGCAAGTACAATTCCTGTCTCTATCTGATTTATATAAATATTGATTCCCAAAGCTAGAGAACTCCTTCCAGGAATAAGAAGCAAGCATAGAAGTCTGTAACACTTAGAGGGAAGACGAGCAACGTAAAGAGTTCTAACTGGTAAGTAAGAAGCCAAGATAACATGTACTGAGCACTCACTATTGTGCCAGGTAAGCCTCTAATGCTTTAAATATATGAACTCGTTCCATCCCTACAGTAATTCTGTGAGACAGGTACTGCTCCAGATAAGAGAAATGAAACAGAACTGTCCAAGATCAAACGGGGGCAGATTCCAGAGCCTGTGTTAACACTGACATTACAGCCTTACTCATCGAGCACATTAATTGGGAGCATTTCCTGCCACAAAGAAGTGAGTCAAGAGGTGACTAAAGTCTAGCATTAATTAGTCTCAAATGGAGGTGTTTCCCAGGTGCTAGAACCACACTGAAACGGCATGATTTTTCAGTCCCCCATTTCAGGGATGAGGGATCAGATTTTAGACATGTTAACTAATCTGCCCAAAGTCACACGGCTAAGAAGCAGCGGAGCTGGAACTGTTTGAGTCCCAAGTCCACGAGTCTCTTAACCTCTGCACTACATCTCTTCAGAAGAATTCGGGCATCGTTCCTCTCCCCACAGCACCCCCATGCTCCCCGGCCCGAGGTGTGCCCACTACGTTAGCCTTAAGGTTCCAAGCTTCTGCACACAGACCTATTTACGTAAATGACATGCAAACGCAAGTGAAATGTAACTTTTCATTTGCTGAAAATTCAAATAATGTCGGTGGCGGGGAAAGCGGATGGATCGCACTAACCCGGGGCTCATCAGATCCCGGGCCCTCTGAAGCCTCGAGGCAGGCGGGGGAGGAAGCGACTCCGGATGGAGAGTAAAGTGACAATCGGAGAAGGAAAAGCAGCCTTTCCTCCCGGGGGAGCAAGAGGCGGCCCGGCGGGCAGAGGGAACCTGCAGAGGGCGGTTTCTCTCCTCTTTTCCTGTCCCACCCAGTCGGCCGCCCCCACCCCACCCCCACCCCTACTCCCGCCGGCCTCGGCAGCTAACTCTGCCCGTCCCTGCGCGCTTCCTCAGCTCCGAGTCCCCGGCGGGTCCCCGCGCTGCCTGCGGTGCCCGCCCCCGTCGAGTTGAGAGGGACGCGCGGCGCCCGGCCGTCCCCGCCGCCTGTCCGACTGGTAAGGTGAGCACGCAGGGGAGGGGACTGCGCAGGGCGGGAGGGCCGGGCTCGCCGGGCGCCCACACTCACACCGCAGCCACCGCGGCCGCGGAGGAACTGAAACCCAGAGCTGCCGAACTTGGGCCTCTGCTGGAGCCTCCCGTCGCGGCGGCTCGGAACCGGTGCCCAGGACGGGCCGCCCTCGGAGCGCAGCAAGCCCTGCCTGGCGCGGTACAGGGGGCCGGGGCGGGGTCGGGTCGGGCCGGGGCGGGGGCCGCGAGCCCCGACGATCGTGGACGCGGCGTGGGCCCCAGGGTGTCCCAGTCTCGGCAGGGCCAGGTGGGGGGCGGGCCCGGGGGCCCGGCCAGCGGGGGTCGGTAGACCGCGTGGACGGCGCAGCGGACGACCGAGGGGCGCTGGGGGGCGGCGAGCCGGGCCCCGACAACCGGCCGTCTCGGACGGGCCGGCGGACGATTGAGGACCCTCCCTCCGGTTCCCCGCTCCTGGCTCCCCCAGCGGGGCCAGGTCCCTGCCCCCGCGCCGCCACAGAGCCTGGGCCGGGGGCCTGCCCTCCCTGCGCTCTCCTGACACCTAGTGGACGGCTCCCCCAACTCGCGGGCTGGGAGAGAGCCGGTGGTAGGGGGGGAACCTATTACCGCGCCTGGGCGATCCCGGGTCCGTTGCTAATTTGCAGACTCTACCTAACTTTCTCAGGCCTTGATAAACTTCCTAGGTAAACGTGGTGACCCAGTGAAGGGATCTCGGGATTGACGCTTAAAGGGGAAAGGGTGGATGGGGGGAGGCGAAGGGATTCAGGAAAACCTGGCACCAGAGGCTTTCTTGGGATTTCCGGTCGATTTCAGCCCCAGGCACGGGCCCACCCACCTCATGCTGGGCTCTGTCCCTTTTCCTACAGACCCGCACCTCCCTGCCGGTGCCCGATCACCTACCGCGATGACTAGCTTCCCAACCACGCCTCCTCCAGCAGGTAGGTGAGCGCCTCTCCCAGTTCAAGTCCCTCACCCCCAGCCCAGTTCCGAAATTCCCTGAGGCCTCAGCCCAAAAGGGAAGACTCTTCCACCACTCTCCACCTGCCTGACACCACAAAACCCGGGAGGAAGCCAAAGGCAACCTGACTGCACACGAGTACAGTTTGAATCTGGAGTTTCATGGACCTGGGCCCATTCCTGGTACCACGTAGAGCTTTGTGACCTTGAGTGAATTATCTACCTTCTTAGCGCCAGTCTCCTCATTTGTAAAATGGGGGAAATAGTACCTTAGGAGATTATCTGTGAGGGTGAAATGAGATAATCCATGTAAAACACTGAACACAGTGTCTGGTATCTAGTAAGCACTCAAAAACATGGGTTATTATTACTGGGTGCTTGTAAGACAAGTCCATCTATTCCTGGGAAGGAATTCTGCTTGTTTTTTTTCCCTCTGGCCCCCCGTTGTGTGGGATTCCCCAAATCTCTGCCATGTGGCGTTTTAGTTCCCTCACCAGGGACTGAACCTGGCCCCCTACAGTGGAGGCGCAGATTCTTAACCACAGGACCGCCAGGGAAGTCCCTCCGCCTGCTTTCTAATTCCACTCCTCTGATGATTCACTCCAGCATCAAAAACCCCTTGTTCCTGAAACTATTGTTAACCCTTGTTCCTCAAGCCAGTATCCCCTCTTCTTCTGCTTCACATTGAGAATGGAGTCCCGCCTTTCATTTCATAAACAAACTTAGCTGGACAAACTAAGCTTGTTTTCATTGCATGTTAATTAGGATGAGGGAAGAATGAAACCTTGGTTAGTCTGTATACTTTTGTTTTCATATATGGTCTCATCTGTCATTAGGATAGACATTCTCTGCTTTCTGTTGTGGAAACAAGTGAGTGAGAACCCCAGGGGAAGTTGAAGGCGCTGTCCTGTATGACTGGTGATGAACACAATGCAGATCTTTAGTTGTCTGCTGAGAGATAAGAAAAGGGAGAAATGGGTAACCAGCTAGATTAGTCAGTACAGGCTTCATGAGTGGGGAAGGGGATGAAGCACTGACGCTTGAAGGATGGGTGAGGTTTATACAGGCCAAGAGGGGTGCAGCAGGGATTCCAGACAAAGGCAGTGGCACCTCTTGTGAGCTGCAGAGCCTGTGCTTACCCTGGAGGGTATCCTGAGGGAGAAGACAGGGCCTCCAGAGTATACCTGCCTGTAGGGAAGAGAAGTGACGCTTGGCTGGCAGCTCAGGAATTAGAACTTGGGCAAAAGGAGAACTATATACATTCCTTTTTTTTTGAAGCTGCTGGTAAGATAAACATAATATAAATGCTAGCATTTTGATTATTTTTTGGCGTGTTGTTCAGTGCTGTCAAATATTGATTGACATTCACGTTGCTCTGCAATTATCACCACCATCCATCTCCAGAACTTTTCTCCTTCCCGAACAGAACCTCTGTATCTATTAAATAATAACTCTTCATTCCACTTGCCCCACAGCCCCTGGCTTCCACCATTATACTTTCGATCTGTTTGTATTTGACTAAGTGCCTAGTGTAAGTGGACTCATACAAAATTTGCCCTTTTGTGTCTGGCTTATTTCAGTTAGCATAACATTTCCGAGGCACAGCCAGATTGTAGCATTTGTCAGAATTTCCTTCCTTTTTAAGGCTGAGTAATATTATATACATATATATGTGTATAAGTACATCATTTTTTTATTCATTCATTCATCAGTAGATACTTGGCTTGCTTGGCTGTTGTGAATACTGCTGCTGTGAGCATGGTTTTACAAATCTCTCTCTGAGTCCCTGCTTTCAATTCTTTTGGATTTATACCCAGAAGTAGAATTGCAAAAATGTGTGGTAATTCTGTTTAACTTTTTGAAGACCTGTCATACTGTTTCCCAGCTGTACACTTCACATTCTTACCAGCAATGCGTAGGGTTCCAATTTCTCTACATCTCTACAACACTTGTTATTTTTTGATTTTTGATAGTGGCTATCTGAATGGGTGTGAATGGTATCTCACTGTGGTTTTGATTTACATTTCCCTAATGACTAGTGGTGTTGAACCTCTTTTCATGTGTTTATTGGCATCTGTATATCTTCTTTGGAGAAATGTCTGTTCAAGTCCTTGCCCATTTTTTAATTGTCGGGTTTTTTTTGTTGTTGAGTTGTATATTTACATTTTTGACCCACCAAATGACTTGAGTAGAGTGGTATTTTAGAACATACCATATAGTCCCCTACCCAGTGGGTCCAAGCAAATGTATTAATAAAGTTCCTAGGACAGAAATGGAAAAAATTCCACAGGGTGAGAGCTTGCACTGGGAAGAATGTGATCATTGAGGGCCTTGCATGTCTCTTCCTCACCTCCCTACCTATGCCCTCTCACATCCCTTTTCCTCAGTCAATCTGTAAAGTCCTCCCCAAGGAGGACTTTAAGAGGGTTGAAAGTGAGGGTCATATTGTAGCGTTCATGGGCCCTTAGCCCTTAGTGTGCCTTTATGGGCCCATTCCTCCATTTGAAAAAGGGAATATATTAAAAATTGTATTTTACAACTGTGTTGCTGTAAGGAAGAATATAATATCAATATAATAAAATCACTAATGATTATAATTAATTGATTGATATAACAATATTACAATGTCCTAGACATAAACATTCATCAATTTTTTCTTCTGATTTAAAAGAAGTTAAGATCATTAAAAAACATTTTCATGGGCCCCTAGAAGTATTGTGGATCCTAGCACGTTGCCTGTTGTACGTAGTGTGTAAGTTTCCCTCTTGGAAGGAGAGTGGAGTGGAACTTGGCATTGTGGGCTCGGCCCACCCCACCGGGTACAGCCCAATCCCTTGCCACCTAGTCACACTAGGTTGTCCTCACTCTAGATTAGACATTCAGGGTTTTTCATCATGCTTATTCTTCATCACAATCCTGTGAGCACTTATTAAAAATTTATTTTATCTATTTATTTTTGGCTACACTGGGTGCTCATTGCTGTGCACAGGCTTTTTCTACTTGCAGCAAGTGGGTGCCACTCTTTGTTGCCATGCACAGGCTTCTCTTTGCAATGACTTCTCTTGTTGCAGAGCATGGGCTCTAGTGTGAATGGGCTTCATTAACTGGCACACGGACTTAGTAGCCCTGAGGCATGTGAGATCTTCCCAGACTAGGGATCAATCCTGTGTCCCCTGCATTGACAGGCAGATTCTCAACCACTGGACCATCAAGAAAGTCCTGTGAGAATGTTTCATTCTCATTTTAAAGAAGCAAAAACTGAGGTTCAGAGAAGTTAAATGTTCAGAGGTTAAGAAACTCTCCCAAGATTAAGCAACTGATAATGGCTGCTGCTGCTAAGTCGCGTCAGTTGTGTCCGATTCTGTGCGACCCCAGAGATGGCAACCCACCAGGCTCCCCTGTCCCTGGGATTCTCCAGGCAAGAACACTGGAGTGGATTGCCATTTCCTTCTCCAATGCATGAAAGTGAAAAGTGAACGTGAAGTCGCTCAGTCGTGTCCAACTCCTAGCGACCCCGTGGACTGCAAATCAGGCTTCCCCGTCTATGGGATTTTCCAGGCAAGAGTACTGGAGTGGGGTGCCATTGCCTTCTCTGACTGATAATGGCAGAGGCAGGATATTGTGCCAAGTCTGATTTATTCTAAAGCCTGTATTCTTTCCATCATAGTGTGCTGTTCTCAGTCACTCCACCCCGTGGCCGGGGCACATGAAAAAGAAGGAAGAAGAAAGGAAGCAGAATTTCAGGGTGGGTTCCCATGGAAAGGCGAACTGGGGGAGCCGCCCTGTGCTGGGCAGGGCTAGAGCAAATAAGTAGGTTGGCAGACTCAGGTGGCAAAGGATCTGATGTCTCAGTGATAAGAGATTTAGCCCAGGAACAAGGACCACAAAGAAACCAACCAGTATCTAGGTTAACATTAACAAAAAAAAAAAAAAGGGTAGGTGAGCCAAATAGATCTTGAAGTTCATTTACTGTAGGTTAGGATTTGGGTTAGCCTCAAATCTCAAATCTTGTGGTCCTCAGCCCCAGGCCTCCCTCCTTAAAGAAAATCAGTGCTACAGTCTTTCCATGTCTAAGAAGGGAAGGAACAAAGAAGCATTCTTATTCCTTTGTTTGGAAGAGGAGACAGGAGAGAAATGGGATAAGAAAAGGACATCATGGAAGTAAACCATTCCTTCCACTTAATGCCAGGTTTCCTGAACTTAGTTTATTTCATTGTTGTTTTTTCATTACAAAGCTATTACATCCCCCTCAGGGAATAACCTTCTAGACTTCTCTCTCTGTGTGTATATATATGTGTGTGTGTTTATAGTTTTATTTTAACTTACTTTTTCTTTACAAACATGTAATCATATTGCACATACTGCCCTAGCAATGTGCTTTTTTTGTCTAACCATATATTCTGTTCCAGTAATTGCAGCTCTACCGCATTCTTTTTAACAACTGTGTACTATTTCCAGAATGAATGGCCTGTCATTTATTCAATCATTCCTCTGCTGATAGACGTTCAGATATGTGTCACTCTTGCAAACGGTGCTTCAGTGAACACCCTTCCATCCTGCAGTCAAGCTCTGAGAACCAAACCCAGTGGACAGTTCAACAAACTGTTCAGGCTGGAGTGAACAGGGATGGTTCCAGACTTTGGACAGAACCTTGAAGTGAGGAGACAAATTTGTAGCCTGGCCCAGCCAACCGCTGAGTGACGGGGGGCTGGTGGATGAAGCTTGCTGAGCTGCCTCAGTTTTTTGGCTTGTACGTAGTGATAACACCAACCCTAGTTACATCACATTCTTGGAGTGGAGATAAAATAGCGTATGTTTTGTGAGCTCTAAGTCACAAATATAGATTACCATTGTGATACTTGGGCTTCCCAAGTAGCGCTAGTGGTAAAGAACCCGACTGCCCATGCAGGAGGCATAAGAGACACGGGTTCAAGTCTTGTGTCGGCCCAAAGGCCCCAGCTCTATCACTCGAACATCCTGTGACCGTAGTCTGAGAAAAATTCTTCTGCATAGAATTGAGCTCATATTCTTCTTCTTGCCTTTTTTTTTTTTTTTTTGGCTACTCCAGGAGTTGGTGATGGACAGGGAGGCCTGGCGTGCTGCGATTCATGGGGTCGCAAAGAGTCGGACATGACTGAGCGACTGATCTGATCTGATCTGATACCACATGATGTGTAGAATCTTAGTTCCCTCACAAGGGATCCAACCTCTGCCCCATGTAGTGGAAGCTCAAAAGTTTTAACCACTGAACCACCAGGCAAGACCCTGATTTTTTTTTTAATTGAAGTATAGTTGATTTACAATGTTGTGTTTTGTTTCTGCTGTAAAGTGAACCAGTTCTATACACAAACGTATACCCAGTCTTTTTTTTTAGATTCTTTAAAATTTGTTATGTTTTTAATAGACATTTTATTTTGGAATAATGTTAAGTTTATAGAAAGGTTGAAAAAATAGTACAGTACCCTTTCAGTTCAGTTCAGTTCAGTCGCTCAGTCGTGTCCAACTCTTTGCGACCCCATGAATCGCAGCATGCCAGGCCTCCCTGTCCATCACCAACTCCCGGAGTTCACTCAGACTCACGTCCATCGAGTCAGTGATGCCATCCAGCCATCTCATCCTGTCATCCCCTTCTCCTCCTGCCCCCAATCCCTCCCAGCATCAGAGTCTTTTCCAATGAGTCAACTCTTCACATGAGGTGGCCAAAGTATTGGAGTTTCAGTTTTAGCATCAGTCCTTCCAAAGAACACCCAGGACTGATCTCCTTTAGAATGGACTGGTTGGATCTCCTTGCCCTAGTCAATCTAATTACATGGACCACAGCCTTGTCTAACTCAATGAAACTAAGCCATGCCATGTGGGGCCACCCAAGATGGGCGGGTCATGGTGGAAGAAGTCTGACAGAATGTGGTCCACTGGAGAAGGGAATGGCAAACCACTTCAGTATTCTTGCCTTGAGAACCCCATGAACACTATGAAAAGGCAAAATGATAGGATACTGAAAGAGGAACTCCCCAGGTCGGTAGGTGCCCAGTATGCTACTGGAGATCAGTGAAGAAATAACTTCAGAAAGAATGAAGGGATGGAGCCAAAGCAAAAACAACACCCAGTTGTGGGTGGGACTGGTGATAGAAACAAGGTCTGATGCTGTAAAGAGCAATATTGCATAGGAACCTGGAATGTCAAGTCCATGAATCAAGGCAAATTGGAAGTGGTCAAACAGGAGATGGCAAGAGTGAATGTCGACATTCTAGGAATCAGCAAACTAAAATGGACTGGAATGGGTGAATTTAACTCAGATGACCATTATATCTACTACTGTGGGCAGGAATCCCTTAGAAGAAATGGAGTAGCCATCATGGTCAACAAAAGAGTCCAAAATGCAGTACTTGGATGCCATCTCAAAAACAACAGAATGATCTCTTCGTTTCCAAGGCAAACCATTGAATATCATAGTAATCCAAGTCTATGCCCCAACCAATGACGCTGAAGAAGCTGAAGTTGAATGCTTCTATGAAGACCTCCAAGACCTTTTAGAACTAACACCCAAAAAAGATGTCCTTTTCATTATAGGGAATATATAATGCAATTTATATTCTGGACTGGAATGCAAAAGTAGGAAGGAAGTCAAGAAACACCTGGGGTAACAGGCAAATTTGGCCTTGGAATACAGAATGAAGCAGGGCAAAGGCTAATAGAGTTTTGCTGAGAGAACGCACTGGTCATAGCAAACACCCTCTTCCAACAACACAAGAGAAGACTCTACACATGGACATCACCAGATGGTGAACACCGAAATCAGATTGATTATATTCTTTGCAGCCAAAGATGGAGAAGCTCTATACAGTCAACAAAAACAAGACCAGGAGCTGACTGTGGCTCAGATCATGAACTCCTTATTGCCAAATTCAGACTGAAATTGAAGAAAGTAGGGAAAAGCACTAGACCATTCAGGTATGACCTAAATCAAATCCCCTATGATTATACAGTGGAAGTGAGAAATAGATTTAAGGGACTAGATCTGATAGACAGAGTGCCTGATGAACTATGGATGGAGGTTCGTGACATTGTGCAGGAGACAGGGATCAAGACCATCCCCATGGAAAAGAAATGCAAAAAAGCAAAGTGGATGTCTGGGAAGGCCTTACAAATAGCTGTGAAAAGAAGAGAAGCGAAAAGCAAAAGAGAAAAGGAAAAACATAAGCATCTGAATGCAGAGTTCCAAAGAATAGCAAGAAGAGATAAGAAAGCCTTCCTCAGCGATCAATGCAAAGAAATAGAGGAAAACAACAGAATGGGAAAGACTAGAGATCTCTTCAAGAAAATTAGAGATACCAAGGGAGCATTTCATGCAAAGATGGGCTGGATAAAGGACAGAAACAGTGCCCTCTAGTTACCTCAAATGTCATTCGGTACATTTGGCATCGATACAGAGAACCACAGTACATCTGTGAAGACCAACAAATTAACACTGGCACGATACTGTTAACAAACTACAGATTTCACTGAGATGTCACCAGTTTGAAAATTTGAATTTGAAGAGAATTCTGATAAAAGACTTCATATTTTCAAAAATTCTAACATTAAGACTGAGAAAAGTCTTGGAGGGTCAGCTAGTTCAGCTACCCTTTCTGAGCTGGAATTCTCTTTCCCGTTCCCCATGAAGCATCTCTCCCACTTTGCCCTTCATTCTCTGGGGGAGACACCCAACTCCCATTAGTTTATGCCAGTAGTCCTCTTGTACAAGTTGAGGTATTTGAAGACAGCACTCAAGTCCTAGTCCTTGCTTCCTGACCAGGTTTTCACTCTGAGCTTTCTCTTGCAAGCTTTCCTTATGTGATATGGTTTCCAAGTCATTCACTGTGTTGCCTGCTCAACTCAAAAACACCCAGACTCAACTCAGCAGCCTAGGAGTAGCACAGAGTGGGACTGCACTGCTGATACCATTATTAGAGGCCATATTTATATTCATGCTGCAAATTGCCAACACCCTCTGGATCATCAAAAAAGGAAGAGAGTTCCAGAAAAGCATCTATTTCTGCTTTATTGACTATGCCAAAGCCTTTGACTGTGTGGATCACAAGAAACTGTGGAGAATTCTGAAACAGATGGGAATACCAGACCACCTGACCTGCCTCTTGAGAAACCTATATTCAGGTCAGGAAGCAACAGTTAGAACTGGACATGGAACAACAGACTGGTTCCAAATAGGAAAAGGAGTGCGTCCAGGCTATATATTGTCACCCTGCTTATTAAACTTATATGCAGAGTACATCATGAGAAATGCTGGGCTGGAAGAAGCACAAGCTGGAATCAAGATTGCCGGGAGAAATATCAATCACCTCAGATATGCAGATGACACCACCCTTATGGCAGAAAGTGAAGAGGAACTCAAAAGCCTCTTGATGAAGGTGAAAGTGGCTTAAAGCTCAACATTCAGAAAACAAAGATCATGGCATCCGGTCCTATCAATTCATGGCAAATAGATGGGGAAACAGTGGCTGACTTTATTTTTCTGGGCTCCAAAATCACTGCAGATGGTGATTGCAGCCATGAAATTAAAAGACGCTTGCTCCTTGGAAGGAAAGTTATGACCAACCTAGACAGCATATTAAAAAGCAGAGACCTTACTTTGCCAACAAAGGTTGGTCTAGTTAAGGCTATGGTTTTTCCAGTAGTCATGTATGGATGCGAGAGATGGACTATAAAGAAAGCTGAGCAGAGAAAAATTGATGCTTTTGAACTGTGGTGTTGGAGAAGACTCTTGAGAGTCCCTTGGACTGCAAGGAGATGCAACCAGTCCATCCTAAAGGAGATCAATCCTGGGTGTTCATTGGCGGGACTGATGTTGAAGCTGAAACGCCAATATTTTGGCCACCTGATGTGAAGAGCTGACTCACTTGAAAAGACCCTGATGCTGGGAAGGACTAAGGGCCGGAGGAGAAGGGGACGACAGAGGATGAGATGGTTGGATGGCATCACGGACACAATGGACATGGGTTTGGGTGGACTCCGGGAGTTGGTGATGGACAGGGAGGCCTGGCATGCTGTAGTTCATGGGGTCACAAAGAGTCGGACACGACTGAGTGACTGAACTGAACTGAAAATAAGAGCAAGTTTTTAATATTTTAGGATTATAAAAGTCATTATCATTGTAAGAGATTTGAAAGATAAAGGAAAAGATATAGAAGAAACTAAAAGGCGTCCGAAATCCTGCCACCTCCCCGTTGCTTTCACTGCTTTGAGGTCTGTGCTTCCAGCGTCAGTGAGTTTCTACTGATCCCACTGTAAGTCTTTTATAGGTGCTGCCACTAAGCTGTGGCTCCCCCCTGCTTTATTTGTGAGTAGTTGATTTCCTGGACCTAAGAGCAAGGAGTCTGTTGAATTCTCATCTTGTTAAATGTGGCCCATTTCTCCAGTCATTTTTAATCTCTGTTTATCAACTTAGCAGTGGCTCCTCTGACTGTGTCTTTCACAAATTTGCCAAAACTTCCCTGGGTCTACTGGGGTCTGTATTTACCCGAAGGACACTAAACCCTTCCACACTAGGCCTGTGTGGAAGCCACCAATAAGGCAGAACACCAAAACAAAAGCTCTTGCAAAGAATTTGATATTTACTTTTTGGGAGGCCGTGCTCCCCGACTTGTGGGCTCTTAATTCCCTGAGCAGGGATTGCACCTGGGCCCTCAGCAGCACAGAGTCCTAGCCACTGAACTACCAGGGAGTTCCCTCATTTATGTATATTTTTAAAATATTTATTTTTATTTATTTAGCTGTGCTGGGTCTTAGTTGCGGCATGTGGGAATCTAGTTCCCTGACCAAGGATCAAACCCAGGCCCCCTGCATTGGGAGCGTGGAGTCCCAGCCACTGGACCACCAGGGAAGTCCCCCTCACTATTTTTAAAACATTAGCCAAAAAGCTAAGAGTTGTTACCATAAGGGGAAAATGTATTATTGGACTTTGTTATATCTGTCTTGTAATTTAACATTTTTATTTTGAATTACATAAAGGCCTTAATTTGGCCCTGGCATGGTCTGTCATAATAATATCAATTTAAAAAGAACTAAGGTCAAGTCCCAGCGGAAGAAGCTCTGTTTAGACTGGCATCACGCCATTCCTTGATGGCCAATTACTACCCCACTTAGCCCTTAATAAAGCCAGGCTGTGTTAGTCCACAGAGATATTATAAACACTCAATCATGTGTTTTCGGATGAGACGCTAGCTATTCAGGCAGCACCTTCAACTCCCCTAACCAACCCCCTCCCCATCCTTACTCTTAAGTTGATGACATGACCTTCTATTTTCTGGAGCAAATTAGAGTTCTCAGAACTACCGAAGGCTCCCCTGCCCCCATCTACATACTACCCGCCTCTGTGCCCATGTGCAGATTAATCACGAGTGATCTCTGCTGTCTGCAGCCAGTCCCTCCATCTGTGCACTGGATCCCATCCCTTCAAGGACCGTGGCTCCAGCCGTCAATTGTTCCCTCTCATCTGGGTCATTTGTATCCATACATAAACATACTGTCATTTCTCCCATCCAAAAAGCAAAAACAAAAAACTTGAACTCTCTTCCCCCCTCCAGCTATAGCTCTATTTCCCTGCTCACCTTTGCAAAAAATAAGAGAGTTTATATACTGCCATCAGTGCCTTTCCTTCCCTTTTTTTCTTTTTTCTAAAGTGCAATTGTAATTATTGACTTACACATTGTGTTAGTTTCAGGTGTACAGCAAAGTGGTTCAGTGATTTATTTATTCAGTAGATACTTATGTATCCTTTTTCAGGTTCTTTTCCCTTATAGGTTATTAAAAAATATTGAATATAGTTCCCTGTGTTATACAGTAGGTCCTTGTTGGTTAATTATTTTATAGATAGTAGCATGTATATGTCAGAGAAGGCAATGGCACCCCACTCCAGTACTCTTGGCTGGAAAATCCCATAGATGGAAGAGCCTGGTAGGCTGCAGTCCATGAGGTCACTAAGAGTCAGACATGACTGAGCAACTTCACTTTCACTTTTCACTTTCATACATTGGAGAAGGAAATGGCAACCCACTCCAGTGTTCTTGCCTGGAGAATCCCAGGGACGGGGGAGCCTGGTGGGCTGCCGTCTCTGGGGTCGCATAGAGTCGGACACGACTGACGTGACTTAGCAGCAGCAGCAGCAGCATGTATATGTTAATCCCAAGCTCCTAATTTCCCCCTTTACCCTTTGGTGACCATAAATTTGTTTTCTGTGTCTGGGTTTATTTCTGTTTTATAAATAAGTTCATTTTTTTTTTTAGATTCTACATATAAGTGATATCATATCATGTTTGTCTTTGTCTGGCTTACTTAGTGTGACAGTCTCTAGGTCCATCCGTGTTGCTGCAAATGGCATTATTTCATTCTTTTTATGGCTGAGTAATATCCTCTGTGTGTGTGTGTGTGTACGTGTGCACGCACCACATCTTCTGATCCATTCATCTGTCAGGTGACATTTAGGTTGCCTTTTCTTTTTTTCCTGGACCCACTGTAAACCAGGGATTTATACTCAGCACTTCACCCAACTTCTCTTGTCAAAGTTACTCATGACCTCTGCATGGCAAATCCTGGTAGTCCTTCTACTTGGTCTGTTTGGCTGCTACTCCTCAGCCTCCTAACCCTCCCTGGGCTCAGTCCGTGGTCCTCTTTGTCTGTACTTACTCTCTTGGTGATCTCATTCAGTCTCATGTTTGTAAATATGCTGGCTTTTTATTTATTTTTTAAAAACTATTTCTTCATGGCTGTGCTGGGTCTTTGCTGCTCTGACAGCTTTTCTCGCGTCGTGCCAAGTGGGCACTACTCTTGGCTGCAGTGCAGGGGCTTCTTGTTGCGGTGGCTTCTCTTGTTGCAGAGCATGGGCTCGAGGGTATGCAGGCTTCAGTAGCTGTGACTCCTGGGCTCTAGAGCACAGATTCTGAGTTGTTTTCTGCAGCATGCGGGATTTTTTCGGGCCAGGGATCGAACCTGTATCTCCTGCATTGGCAGGCAGATTATTTATTACTAAGCCACCAAGGAAGCCCTGTGCTGACTTTTTAAATCTCTAGTCCAGACCTCCTCCCCAGATTCTAGTTTTTCGTTTATTTATGGTTGTCCTAGGTCTTCGTTGCTTTGCTTGGGCTTTCTCTAGTCGCAGTGAGCGGGCGCCGCTCTTTAGTTGGGGTTCTTGGGCTTCTCACTGTGGTGGCCCCTCTTGTTGCAGAGCCCAGGCTGTAGAGCGTGGGGTCAGTAGCTGTGGAGTTGTCCCAAGGCATGTGGAATCCTCCCAGACCAGGGATTGAACCCATGTCCCCTGCACTGGCAGGTGGACTCCCAGGCACTGGACCATGGGGAAATCTCAGTTGTGGTTTTTGGGTTTTTTTTGGTACACCATGCAGCCTGTGGGATCTTGGTTCCCTGACCAGGGATTGAACCTGCACCCTCAGCAGTGAAAACTGTGGACTGCCAGGGAATTCCCCCCTCACCTTCTATAGGTGTTTATTTTACTCAAGTCACCTCCCTGGCCACCCCATTCACAGTCCAACTCCTGATTCCCCTTTCCTGCTTCTATTTGCTACATAGCACTAACCAAAGTCTAATGTGGTACAACCTTTACTTCTTTATCTGTTCATAGTCCATCTTCCCCCAATCAGGATGTAAATTGTATGACAAAATGGCTTTTTTTTTTTAATTGTGGTAAAATTAGACACAACATAAAATTTACCATTTTAAAGGATACAGTTTAATGGCATTATGTACATTCACATTGTTCTGCAGCTATCACCATTATCCATCTCTAGAACTTTCTTGTCATCCCAAACTGAAACTCGGTACCTGTTAAACAGTATCCCCTCATTCTCCTCTCCTCCCAGCTGCTGATAACCACTTTCTGTATCTATGAATTTGACTATTCTGGGTACCTCAAATAAGTAGAATCATGTGATATTTGTCCTTTTGTGACTGGCTTACTTCAGTTAGCATATCTTCAAAGTTCATCCATGTTGTAGCATGTGTCAGAACATCCTTCCTTTTTAATGCTTCATAATATTCCGTTGTGTGTGTGTGTATACACATACACATGTATGTGTGTATGTCGTGTCTGACTCATTGCAACTCCATGGACTGTAGCCCACCAGGCTCCTCTGTCCTTGGAATTCTCCAGGCAAGAATATGGGAATGGATAGCCATTCTCTTCTCCAGGGGATCTTCCCAATGCAGAGATCAAACCCAGGTCTCTTGCATTGTAGGCAGACTCTTTACCATTTGAGGCACCAGTTCAGTTCAGTCACTCAGTCGTGTCCAACTCTTTGCGACCCCATGAATTGCAGCATGCCAGGCCTCCCTGTCCATCACCAACTCCCGGAGTTCACTCAAACTCATGTCCATCGAGTCGGTGATGCCATCCAGCCGTCTCATCCTCTGTCGTTCCCTTCTCCTCCTGCCCCCAATCTCTCCCAGCATCAGGGTCTTTTCCAATGAGTCAACTCTTCACATGAGGTGGCCAAAGTACTGGAGTTTCAGCTTTAGCATCATTCCTTCCAAAGAACACCCAGGGCTGATCTCCTTTAGAATGGACTGGTTGGATCTCCTTGCAGTCCAAGGGACTCTCAAGAGGCTTCTCCAACACCACAGTTCAAAAGCATCAATTCTTCGGTGCTCAGCTTTCTTCACAGTCCAACTCTCACATCCATACATGACTACTGGAAAAACCATAGCCAGGGAAGCCCATATACATAACACACACACACACACATATAATTATGCCATCTTGTGTTTATCTGTTCATCTGTTGATGGACACTTGAGTTGTTTCACTCTTTAGTTATTAATGTGAATAATGCTGCTGTGAACATTGGTGTACAAAAAGCAGTCCCAATTCCTGCCTTCATTTCTTTTGGATAAATACCCAGAAGTGGAATTGCTGGATCATGTGATAATTCTATTTAATTTTTTTAAGGAACTATGAACGCATGAGATTTTGCCTGTTGTGTTCACTAATCTATAACCAAACTAATCTATAATCGAACAGAGGCTGGTCCAAAGTACACACTCCATAAATACTTGTTGAATTAACTTCTTAATTTCTCATTCTCTGGACAGTCTAAAAAGGCTGTGTGACTTGTCTGACCTAGCTTACTCCTAGTGGTCTCACACTAACTCTTAATGCTTGTGGTTTCAAGTTCCAAGACCCCCAAAGCAGTCCCTTATAACTTGTACTAGAATTTTGCTGGGAATGATATCAGTTTCCACCAGTTGTTTATAGAACCCACCCCATTCTGTGGCCCTTCGGGCTTCTGGCCCCTCTGTCTTTCTCAGAAGCTCCTGTGTCACCGATAGCTGTCCCATTTACATACCCTCTCAGTGCCCTTGACTGTCACTTAACTGAATCCCTTTTAGATTAGCCTGGTGCTTTTTGCTTCACTTCTCTTGAGCTCACTTCCCCATGTCACCAAGGCTCCTGCTACTCTTTTAGTGCAGAAATCATTCACTTTGACAGAAGACAGAGGCAAAAGGGGCTAAGAGAGTTCTAGTCTCTCTGTTACCTCCAATCTCTTAGCTTCAGTGCCAGACAGCAGACTTGTCCCATTTCCTTGTTTTTGCTCCAAATATAACACTTTTAAAATTGTCCTTCCAGTGTCCTTTGCCAGCTGGAGCTGTGTAGAGTTTCCTGACATGGTTCTCTAAGTTTCTGCTATTAGCTTTTATGTGCATTTTTTTTAAAGACTCACCTTCTGAAATCACGTTACTGGAAATGGGCTTACAGGAAATACAGAATTGGGACAGAACACTCAAAACTTATGTAACTTTGTAACAAGAACCCTAGAACTACAACAACAATCTGAATTAAAATATTAGCAGTCAAATCTCTGCTAACAGTTGAACCTCGAATCCTTGTCCGTCCTAGACCCCTGTGCCCTGGGGAGTGTGCTTCCAGCTAGATTAGAGGTAGGTTCCAGAGAGATGTCACTTCCAAGAAAGACTGTTTTCATCAAAATTAAAAATCTGATGTAGGATCTGCCTTCTTCTGGTGTTTTTTGCATAGAGATAAATAAAGGCAATGGCACCCCACTCCAGTGCTCTTGCCTGGAGAATCCCATGGATGGAGGAGCCTGGTAGACTGCAGTCCATGGGGTCGCTGGGGGTCGGACACGACTGAGCGACTTCACTTTCACTTTTCACTTTCGTGCATTGGAGAAGGAAATGGCAACCCACTCCAGTATTCTTGCCTGGAGAATCCCAGGGACGGGGGAGCCTGGTGGGCTGCCGTCTATGGGGTCGCATAGTGTCGGACACGACTGAAGCAACTTAGCAAATTTCGTATAGGGGTCTCCCTTCATCTGATGTGTTGTATAGAGGGAAAATTTTTTTACCACCTTCATTTCCATTTATTGCTTCACCAGATGGCTTAATATAAGTGGAAACCAACTGATACCTGCATCCAAGGAAGGTACTTATACTGAATTTTATGTTTCTTAAGGTCTTTCTCTATTGCTAAAACGTACTCTTTAGTTCATGGTACTAGTGGAAAAGAACCTGCCTGCCAATGCAGGAGCTACAGGAGACTCGGGTTTGATCCCTGAGTCAGGAAGATCCCCTGGAAGAGGCCATGACAACCCACTCCAGTATTCTTGCCTGGAGAATCCCATGAACAGAGGAACCTACCAGGCTACAGTCTGTGGGTTACAAAGAGTCGAACACGACTGAGCAACCAACACTTTCGGTTTTCACTCTTTAGTTGTAGAAAGCTTGAAGTTGTACATGAACCAGCATGACAGGTATCATTCTGATATCATTCCCTGTTCACCAGTCGCCTGTGAGCAAGGGCACATTAAAAGAGCAATCTTTGTCGAACAACAGTCTGTATTTGGTTGTGGTCCTCTGTTTCTGTTTTATTTTTCCTGTATTTGTCCATATCTTTTAAAGCTTTGCACTTTTGGAAATCTTGTTGTGCTACCTCATAGTTATCTTTCGCTACTTTTTCCTTTTTTTCCCTGTTGGAAAAAAGATGTTCCCTAGTGGTAGGAAGGTTTAGTATAAATAGCTTGCTTGGGGGACTTACCAGCTGTCCAGTGGGTAAGACTCTGTACTTCCAATACAGGGGGTGTGGGTTCAGCCCCTGGTCAGGGAACTAAGATCCCACATGCTGTGTGCTGTGGCCAAAAAAGTATTAAAAAAAAAAAATACCTTGCTTGGGCTTTGAGAGGGGTAGTCCTGGATTCAGATAGTGACTCCTTCCACTGTTCCTTCATGAGTAATACAGGACATGTCACAACTCTCCTTGGAGCTTTGGAGTCCGCATTAGCAAATAAAAACACCTCCTGTCAAATGACTGGTATTCTAAGGATTAATAATTATATGTAGGAAGTACCCAGCACTGAGTAGGGACTTAGTAAATGGCAGCTGTTAAAAATGGGATCATCTGCAGAATTTCCCACTATCCTGGGTGGAATCCCAAAGGTGTCAGACAAGATAGGAATCAGGCTCACTCCCTGTGCTCCAGTCACAATGGCCTTCACGTCCTCTCGTCTCAGAGCTTTGAGCAGGCTCTTCTCTCTGCCTAGGATGTACTCCATATCGCGCCCCTATCACCCTGGAAACTCTTACCCCAGCTTCAGCTTGCAGCTCAAATCCTGCTTCCTGAGGAGGCTGTTCTTGCCAGAAGACTATCTCAGCCCCTCTGCCACATGCTCACCTGCATGTTGCCTTTGCCACCTGTATCGCAGTTCTTAACTGTGAACTTGGTGTGGTGGAGGCTGAGCTCCGTGAAGGTAGATGGTGTCTCTTTGGCTCACCCCCAGTGTACCTGGCCAGAGAAGGCAATGGCAACCCACTCCAGTACTCTTGCCTTGGAAAATCCCATGAACGGAGGAGCCTGTTGGGCTGCAGTCCATGGGGTCGCTAAGAGTCGGAGACGACTGAACGACTTCACTTTCACTTTTCACTTTCATGCATTGGAGAAGGAAATGGCAACCCACTCCAGTGTTCTTGCCTGGAGAATCCCAGGGATGGGGTAGCCTGGTGGGCTGCCGTCTGTGGGGTCGCACAGAGTCGGACACTACTGAAGCGACTTAGCGGCAGCAGCAGCAGTGTACCTGGCACTTACCTGGCAGAAGGTGAGACTTAATGAGTGCTACTATTCCTATTTGGGCTTCCCTGGTGGCTCAGCAGTAAAGAATCAGCCTGCCAATGCAGGAGACCCAGGTTCAATTCCTGGGTCAGAAAGACCCCCTGGAGGAGGAAATGGCAACCCACTCCAGTATTCTTGGGGAACTCCATGGACAGAGGAGTCTGGTGAGCTGCAGTCCATGGGGTGGGAAAGAGTCAGACACAACGTAGCAACTAAACAACAACTATTATCCAGTGCATGTTGAGATGCCTCTTATGGGTGCTTCCAGGGTCAGTCAGACTATTTTCCCTGGGATATCTCTGTTCCACAGTAACGTTTCGTTTTTGTTTTTTTTTTTCTTTTAAATAGACATTGAAAGAAATGTCTTGTCAGCAGGAATGGAAATTTTTGTTTACTTTTTACTGCATTTATATATTTATTTTGGCTGCGGTGGGTCTTCACTGCAGTGTGCAGGCTTTCCCCAGTTGCAGTAAGTGGGGACTCCTCTCTAGTTGCAGTGCAGTGGCTTCTCCTATGGAGCACGGGCTCTAAGGCCTGCGGGCTTCAGTAATTACAGCACAAAGGCTTAGTGGCCCCAGGGCATGTGGAATCTTCTGGGACCAGGGATCAAGCCCCTGTCTCCTGCATTGGCAGGTGGATTCCTAAGCACTGGACCACCAGGGGAGTCCCCAGTAATACTTCCTTAACTGTTACCTTTCAAACCCCTATGTGCTAAGCCACTTCAGTCATGTCCAACTGCTTGCAACCCCATGGACTATATAGCCCACGAGGCTCCTCTGTCCATGGGATTCTCCAGGCAAGAATACTGGAGTGGGTTGCCATGTCCTCCTCCAGAGGATCTTCCCAACCCACTTCAGTTCAGTCACTCATTCGTGTCCAACTCTTTGCAACCCCATGAATCGCAGCACACCAGGCCTCCCTGTCCATCACCAACTCCCAGAGTTCACCCAAACTCATGTCCATCAAGTCGGTGATGCCATCCAGCCATCTCATCCTCTGTTGTCCCCTTCTCCTCCTGCCCCCAATCCCTCCCAGCATCAGAGTCTTTTCCAGGGAGTCAACTCTTCACATGAGGTGGCCAAAGTACTGGAGTTTCAGCTTTAGCATCATTCCTTCCAAAGTACCCCCAGGACTGATCTCCTTTAGGATGGACTGGTTGGAACTCCTTGCAGTCCAAGGGACTCTCAAGAGTCTTCTCCAACACCACAGTTCAAAAGCATCAATTCTTCGGCACTCAGCTTTCTTCACAGTCCAACTCTCACATCCATACATGACCACAGGAAAAACCATAGCCTTGACTAGACGGACCTTTGTTGGCAAAGTACTGTCTCTGCTTTTGAATATGCTATCTATGTTGGTCATAACTTTCCTTCCAAGGAGTAAGCGTCGTTTAATTTCATGGCTGCAGTCACCATCTGTAGTGATTTTGGAGCCCAAGGAAACAGTCTGACACTGTTTCCGCTGTTTCCGCATCTATTTCCCATGAAGTGATGGGACCAGATGCCGTGATCTTAGTTTTCTGAATGTTGAGCTTTCAGCCAACTGTTTCACTCTCCTCTTTCACTTTCATCAAGAGACTTTTTAGTTCCTCTTCACTTTCTGCCATAAGGGTGGTGTCATCTGCATATCTGAGGTGATTGATATTTCTCCCGGCAATCTTGATTCCAGCTTGTGCTTCTTCCAGCCCAGCGTTTCTCATGATGTACTCTGCATATAAGTTAAATAAGCAGGGTGACAATATACAGCCTTGACGTACTCCTTTTCCTATTTGGAACCAGTCTGTTGTTCCATGTCCAGTTCTAACTGTTGCTTCCTGACCTGCATATAGGTTTCTCAAGAGGCAGGTCAGGTAGTCTGGTATTCCCATCTGTTTCAGAATTCTCCACAGTTTCTTGTGATCCACACAGTCAAAGGCTTTGGCATAGTCAATAAAGCAGAAATAGATGTTTTTCTGGAACTCTCTTGCTTTTTCCATGATCCAGTGGCTGTTGGCAATTTGATCTCTAGTTCCTCTGCCTTTTCTAAAACCAGTTTGAACATCAGGAAGTTCATGGTTCACATATTGCTGAAGCCTGGCTTGGAGAATTTTGAGCATTACTTTACTAGCGTGTGAGATGAGCACAATTGTGCGGTGGTTTGAGCATTCTTTGGCATTGCCTTTCTTTGGGATTGGAATGAAAACTGCCCTTTTCCAGTCCTGTGGCCACTGCTGAGTTTTCCAAATTTGCTGGCATATTGAGTGCAGCACTTTCACAGCATCATATTCAAGGATTTGAAATAGCTTCACTGGAATTCCATCACCTCCACTAGCTTTGTTTGTAGTAATGCTTTCTAAGGCCCACTTGACTTCACATTCCAGGATGTCTGGCTCTATCTAGGTCAGCAATTACACTATCGTGATTATCTTTGTGGTGAAGATCTTTTTTGTAGCGTTCTTCTGTGTATTCTTGCCACCACTTCTTAATATCTTCTGCTTCTATTAGGTCCATACCATTTCTGTCCTTTATCGAGCCCATCTTTGCATGAAATGTTCCCTTGGTATCTCTAATTTTCTTGAAGAGATCTCTAGTTTTTCCCATTCTGTTGTTTTCCTCTGTTTCTTTGTATTGATCGCTGAGGAAGGCTTTCTTATCTCTCCTTGCTTTCTTTGGAACTCTGCATTCAGATGGTTATGTCTTGCCTTTTCTCTTTTGCTTTTCGCTTCTCTTCTTTTCACAGCTGTTTGTAAGGCCTCCTCAGACAGCTATTTTGCTTTATTGCACTTCTTTTCCATGGGGTTGGTCTTGATCCCTGTCTCCTGTACAATGTCACGAACCTTCGTCCATAGTTCATCAAGCACTCTATCTATAAGATCTAGTCCTTTAAATCTATTTCTCACTTCCACTGTATAATCATAAGGGATTTGATCTAGGTCATACCTGAATGGTCTAGTGCTTTTCCCTACTTTCTTCAATTTAAGTCTGAATTTGACAATAAGGAGTTCATGATCTGAGCCACAGTCAGCTCCCGGTCTTGTTTTTGCTGACTGTATAGAGCTTCTCCATCTTTGGCTGCAAAGAATATAATCAATCTGATTTCAGTGTTGACCATCTGGTGATGTCCATGTGTAGAGTCTTTTGTGTTGTTGGAAGAGGGTGTTTGCTATGACCAGTGCGTTCTCTCGGCAAAACTCTATTAGCCTTTGCTTCATTCCATATTCTAAGGCCAAATTTGCCTGTTACCCCAGGTGTTTCTTGACTTCCTTCCTACTTTTGCATTCCAGTCCCCTATAATGAAAAGGACATCTTTTTTGGGTGTTAGTTCTAAAAGATCTTGGAGGTCTTCATAGAACCGTTCAACTTCAGCTTCTTCAGCGTTACCAGTTGGGGCATAGACTTGGATTACTGTGATATTAAATGGTTTGCCTTGGAAATGAACAGAGATCATTCTGTCATTTTTGAGATTGCATCCAAGTACTACATTTTGGACTCTTTTGTTGACCGTGATGGCTACTCCATTTCTTCTAAGGGATTCCTGCCCACAGTAGTAGATATAATGGTCATCTGAGTTAAATTCACCCATTCCAGTCCATTTTAGTTTGTTGATTCCTAGAATGTCAATGTTCACTCTTGCCATCTCCTGTTTGACCACTTCCAATTTGCCTTGATTCATGGACCTGACATTCCAGGTTCCTATGCAATATTGCTCTTTACAGCATCGGACCTTGCTTCTATCACCAGTCACATCCACAACTGCGTGGTGTTTTTGCTTTGGCTCCATCCCTTCATTCTTTCTGGAGTCATTTCTCCACTGATCTCCAGTAGCATATTGGGCACCTACTGACCTGGGGAGTTCCTCTTTCAGTATCCTATCACTTTGCCTTTTCATAGTGTTCATGGGGTTCTCAAGGCAAGAATACTGAAGTGGTTTGCCATTCCCTTCTCCAGTGGACCACATTCTGTCAGACCTCTCCACCATGACCCGCCCATCTTGGATGGCCCCACACGGCATGGCTTAGTTTCATTGAGTTAGACAAGGCTGTGGTCTGTGTGATCAGATTGACTAGTTTTCTGTGATTATGGTTTCAGTGTGTCTGCCCTCTGATGCCTCTCGCAACACCTAACCGTCTTACTTGGGTTTCTCTTACCTTGGATGTGGGGTATCTCTTCATTGCTGCTCCAGCAAAGCGCAGCCACTGCTCCTTACCTTGGAGGAGGGGTATCTCCTCATAGCCACCCCTCCTGACGTTGAACGTGGAGTAGCCCTCCAGCGCCTGCACAGCCACTGCTTCTTGAACCCTGGGATCAAGCCAGTCTCTTAAGTCTCTTGCATTGGCAGGCGAGTTCTTTAGCACTAGCGCCACCTGGGGAGCCCCTATAGTAAAATGCTGACTAGGAGAAAACTGAAAGGCTTCCTGACTTCTTATGGAAACGGAAGCCTGGGTAGTGACTTTTTAGAAGTGGGACTTCCAGGCTCTGAAGGACAGATAGACCAATATAGCAGGAGGAGGTATGGGATATATTTTAGGATAGGAGAGGCCTTATTTCAAAAACTTTGAAATTGCAAGGCCTACTCTGAAAGTGAAGAAAAGGGTTTTAATGAGGGAAGGAGAAATGTTTCATTATTTTAAAAAAATGTTTACAAAGAGTTTGTAAGAACATTAAAGAAATGCATGTGCTGTATAATATAAATACACGTACACATATATGCATTCATTATTTGATCTCATTTATGTAAACATGTATATTCCTAACAATAACATACCCTATTGAATTACTACATGTCACAACAATCCTATAAAGTAGGTACTGTTATCACCAGTTTGCAAATGCACAGATGGGTTAGGTAATTTTCCAAAAATGACACAGCTAGTGAAAGACAGAGGTCAGATTTGAGCCTTGCGGGTATATATGTATATATGTTTGTATGTGTGTATTTTTTTTTTTTTGCCAGGCAGTGCAATTTATAGAATCTTAGTTCCCTGACCAGGGATCAAACCCCAGGCCCTCAGCAGTGCAAATGCAGAGTCCTAACCACTGTACCACTAGGAGATTCTAGAGCCCATACTCTTAACTACTATGTTAGACAGAGAGGAATCTATCAAAATGTTCATTGTGGTGGTTTGTTTTCTCCTTTGTTCTCCAAGTTTTTCTATACAGATATCCTATAAGAGTTAAATGATGAAAGTTTGAATAGGGAAGAAGGGGGGGTGGTGAAATTGAAGGATAAATATGTTTTAGAACAAAAGAATCCACCCTATTTCCTTTTCCACTTTGTTAAATTTTCCAGAACTGATGGCTACCACAATTCTACAGGCCACTGAGGCCCTGTCTCCGGAAGCTGAAGCCAGCACAGCTCTCATTGCAGGTAACAAAGACTCTGAGTCAAATCCAAGGGGCCTTCTGAGCTCAGGGGCCCTCTTGCTCCAAAGACAGCCAAGAAACCAATGTGATGGATTAAGATTCTCCCTATACAGAACAGCACCACAAACTAGAGACTGAATCTATTAGTTGGTTCACTTTGGCATGTAAGTTATGTTACACAGACATAGAGGCTTCACATCAGAGGCACTGCCAGTAATTGAGAGGTTGGGAGGTGGCCACAAATAGATGCGCTGCCTATGGGTGCTGCAGTCGGGTGTGGGGGTAGGGATGAAGACGTGTGTGGTTTGTTGAGTGGTGAGAAAGAGGATGGGAGGGATCAGAAACCCCTACAGGAGGCTATGGATTTAAAGACTCTTCCTGTTGGGATAAGCGATTTCCTGTTTCCCTCCTTCCTGTTTCTATCATAATCATCAGGAACTAGTTGAGCAGGAGTACATTTTGACAGAAATCAAAAGTCCTTAAGCCCAAGAAGACTCCGGATATCATGTGCTGAGGAAGTTGGGCTTGGTGGGAGAATATGGACTTAGACGCTAGTTAACAGCATGAGGCTCCTCATTACGAGTGAGGGAATCGTCTAAAGCAGGGGACCCCGTGAGTTACTGAGACGCCCGAATCCTGAAACATGTCTGCATTTTCCCTCTCCTTTCCAAGTTGTTATCACCGTGGTCTTCCTCACCCTGCTCTCAGTCGTGATCTTGATCTTCTTTTACCTGTACAAGAACAAAGGCAGCTACGTCACCTACGAACCCGCAGATGGCGAGCCCGGCGCCGTTGTCCTGATGGAGAATGACTCAGCCAAGGGCAGAGAAAAGGAAGAATATTTCATCTAATGGTTCCCAGGCCCCCAGGAGCTTATCCAGGTTCCAGTGCTATCACACTATTTATTAGGTTAAAGTTTTACCTGAAACCGGTGAGAAGCATCAATTGATATGGGTAGACCTGAGCTCCTTTCAGGACATGGGCCTAAATGCCAGCATCACCAACACCATGGACCGGGGACACAAAGCTAGCTGCTCACGTCTCTAGCCAGGCCTCTGTCACACAGCTTCTGACTGATGAGTGAGATGGCGCTGGGCTGGCAACACTGGAGTATATGCCCAGGCATCTTCACTTTTTCACAGGTTGAAGGGAAGAAGAGAGTTGGGGGTCACTGGATGCTCCTCTGTCCCTTACCTGGTCACCTAGTAACAAGCCAAGTGGAAGTAGTATCCTCAGTTCTTCCCAGAGGCAGACCACAAGGAAAGGCCGGGCCAGGAACTGTGGAGACCTCCCTCCTGATGAACATGCCACATCCCTTAATCTGAGCCCTTCCTTTCCTTATCCCCCAACGATCCAGACATATGCTATTTTTATTGGAATTAAAATCGTTTATTGATACAGAAATCAGGTTCTCATGTGCAAAAAAATCACCATCTTTATACTTTGACTTATCTTTGCTGGAACTTTTGTGACAGTTTGCTCTGTCGTTTTTGTTCAGTCTCTCAATCTTGTCCGACCCTTTGCGACCCCATGAACTGCAGCATGCCAGGCTTCCCTGTCCTCTATCGCCTAGAGTTTGCTCAAATTCATGTCCATTTTTTGCTTACTCAACTCTTACCTGTGTTCTCTCCCAAGCAAAGGGGGCCCCAGGGAAGTTTCAGAAGTTCCCAGAACAGTCTCAGGTTTGCAACAGAGATGGTCCTGGGAAGTTTGTCCTAGAAGAGGGTCACTAGAAATAGACCCTGGGAGATGAGTTGTTTAGCCTCCATCCTGGCAAGGGCCAGTATGTCCCTGATCCGTTCTGTGTACACACAGAGGGAACCAGGAACAACCCGTGACTTTTCCCACCAGTGCCCTTTCTATCTCATTTCATCCATCTCAAAATGAGGCATATTTAAAAGGTACAGCGTTTTGGTAGAAATCATTAACTCTCCATGCATTGTTTACTTTGGAATTAAACTAAACCTCCTTCAAGGTCTTAACTATACTGCGTTCATTTTTCAAGCTCAAGTCCACCCAAGGTAAGACCCAAGAGTTGAGAAATTCATCTTAGCAACTTATATTCCAGTTTTCAGCATTTCTCCAAACAGAATTTTGGAAAAACCGAAGATCACGCTCAACTTACAACTTAACAAGTTGTCAAACTAAAAAAACATTTTCCTCAAGTCAAACTTAAGGACAGGAGGAGACTCCTCCAAATGAGGAGACTCAATTGTTCCCTTATTTCTAAGTTTATGTTCTGAATTCCTCTGGCCTAATAGGCTTTTAAGAATCTGAAAGTGCTTAGTAAATAAAATGAAAAAAATCTAAACATCTAGAATGGATCTCATGAAAATGGTCAAATCTTAGCCTTGTACTCCTGCATTTATTTCAAAGACTTCATTAAAAGAAAAAAACAAAACAATGACAGCAACACTTATCTGAATTCTAGGTGAGATATAAAAAACGTTATATACAGAAGAGATCTAAAAAGTTAAGTAAAGAATCCTTGAAGTGAGGTGTAATGCAACTTCATCACTTTATTCAAATCTTCAAAATAGTCTTTATTCTACATTTTTAGTATAAAAAATCCACAAGTTAAGTGCACCACAGTGTAGAGAGAGACATACAACGCTGAACTTCCATAACAGTCAATGGTACAGTCAAACATCACATGTACAGAACACAAATTTAGATGAACTGAAATTATAAGATAAAATAAAATAAAATCCAATTTTAGAAAACAAAAATCAAAATATTAAGGATCCCTGAAATATTCTTAACCCTAATGAGATTTCACTGGACTCAAGTCATTTAGTAGTGAGGCATTCACAATATGACCCCATTAACCCAGCTGAGGAATTCTTGGGAGCCATAGTGGCTACATCAGACACTGACAAGAAATGGTAACCAATTTCTGATCGGCAAACTCCCCTTAATTTGGCTCCAGAGTCATCAGGCTTTTAAATGCATCCTCCTCCTTGCCCCTCAAAGTTATAAACAGACTGCTGTTTACGGTAGTTTGCACTGATATCCTTTGTTAAAACAAGGTTCAGTTTTTCTGGCACCAAAATAAATTTGGGCTTGGTTCATGTCTGAAGAGAAAACCTATGAGGAGGGTCCAAAAGGCACCCTCCGCTTTTGCCTGAGGAGATGCAAAAGCAGAAGCAATGGGTCCTGTGCCTGGGGCACAGAGGGGGTTTCAGAGGATCCTTTGTGAAAGACTAGTTAAAAGATGACAAGTGGGGGGAAGTGCAAGGAGAGAAGGAAATTAGTCTGACTGGCTTTCTGTCCTGCACCATTGATTCAATGGAGATCGGTGGGAAGGAGTGGAAGACAAGGGTTGAGGGTAGGACCAGGGGCAAAGGATGGAAAGGAAAAGGCAGACAACTAATGCAGTTCGTTTATAACAAGTAATATAAATCAAAGACTTAAAGGAGATTAAAGACCAATCAGAATAATTTGGCAACTTTAATTCTTAGGAAGATCAAAGTTCCCTCCAAACCTAATTTGATGTTTTATTACTAAAAGCAAAGACCAGTATGGTACAGTATTACTCCAGAGGAATTAAAGGAAGATCCTTAGGGCTGCTTCACCCACATTCATTTTATGAATGGATACCTCCCCTACCTCAAAATGCTTTAGGGAGGTACTGCTACCATTACATGGTTCCTTATTAAGTTTGAAAAGTGCCTGAAAGTTTGGGCACCAGAAAGACACCCCAACAACATGTGTCTAAACTGCAACTTCAGGTTAATATGACTAAAGCAGTTACATTGTGAGAAGTGCTGAAGGTATGTGATGTCTTTCCCGGCATAGAGATGGCCTTGGTTCTTCACCAGATGGTGTAGCCACCATCTGAACCACCCATGAAGAAGTTTCCCTTCCGCTGAGTTACGAGGACATTGGCTCCCTGCATGACTGCCAGCTGAGCAGCATTGGGAGGGCATCCCGGGGGAGGAGGCTGAAAGGAAAAGACAAGGTTGATTGGGCAGAGGGCAGCTATAGGAGGGAAGTGGACAAAGGTGACAAAGGACCAATCAGGAAGACGGCAGTGTGCTAACCCGTGGCATCTCAAAGAGCTATCTGGGCCACCAATCTGAGTCCAGCAGGTCTACATTCTTTGTGAGCCCAAAGATATAAACAGGAAACCCACTCATTTAAAGGGTTCTGGATCCAAAATAAAGCCTATGGATACCTTCTGAGTGTGTGTGCCTACGAAGTCCAGACTCGTAGGCATTCAGTGCAGAAAATCACTCCTATTCACATCCCAAAACATGGAGTGGGTACCAGGTCCAGGGACCTATATCATAGGGTCTGACAGTTTTCAAATGGCCCTGGATAATCTGAAGGCTCTACCTGATGACAGCGTTTTCACTTCATCCCTAGCCTATGGTTACTGAGTAGATGGTCCTAGTAAGGACCATCTGGGCTCTAATTCTCATACAAAGGGGAACTGATTAATCAAGAGACATAGCTAAAATCTCTAGTATCTCTCTAAATGCAATTTAATAGGGATTATGCATTGTTTTTTTAATCATCATGGTTCCTAATACAATGCCATGCTGATGGCACATATTAAATAAATGCTTATGGAATGAATGAGGAGTGTTACTAGACTAGTATCAAAGTGAACTGGAGAAGCAGCAGGCAGGACTCCTAAGACAGGAAAACAAAGGAATCTGATAAATTCTGACATCGGTGAGTACGCCAGATGTTACTGACTGGCCATGGTTCTCCTGCCCCCTTGAGTGCTTTCTGCCTTACCACTGGACGTCAGTGATTATTACACCAATATCAGCAACTATTACCCAGGGATGATGAGAGGATGACCAGTCATTTCAGAAAGTTGAAATACACAAGGGTTGAGCTTTTTTGTGACCAAGTCATACTCACAGGAATGTTTCCAGCAGTAGCGCCAGCTCCAAATCTGGCCCCTGCATCATACCCTCCTTCCACCAGCACTGTTGAACCAGGTGGATAGATGGGACCAACTGGATAATAAGCCATGGGGATTGTGGAACCTAAAGGTCCAACAGCCACAGACTGGGCCATGGGAAGATACAGTGAGGCGCCAGGAAATGCAGCTGACATGGTGGGGACGGTGGCAGCCCCTGGGTGCACAAAGCTCGGACGATAGAGCTAGAAGAGGCAGAAGAGAAGGCAACAAGTTACTTTATGACATTCCTATTTCAGATCTCAATTTAATGAGTCAAGTCTTAATTCTCCTTGTGCAGATTACACTCTTGAGTTACACAAGTTGCCTTTCCACTGCCACTCAATATTCTCCTGGATCACTTCCTGCTATAGCTAATGTTAGGCTCAGGGAATGCAAACTCATCTTCTTAACTTCAGCCAGTGCCAAATAACATAAAACAATCAGATAATGCCTTCTCCAACCCAACAGAAATGGCTGAACTATGTCACGTTTTAAGATGATTCATGTGAGCACTCTCTCCTGTTTGTGGAAAGTAAATAAATGTGTGGAGCCAGACTTGGCCAAGGACTGAAAACATGATCCAAGAGTATTCCATTATTTAAGTCTAGTTAACTGGAAGCACCTCTGAGTAGGCAGGTGGAGCATCAGTATAGGGTGGAGCCTGAGGAAGATGCAAGGTCTGAGGGTACACAGGGTTCCCAGGAGGCTGCACGGGGTAAGTTGGCTGCGTTGGATATTGACCTGGAAGACAAGGGGGGGGTAAAAAAGCATGTTGTCTACCATACAGAGTCACCAAAACAAAGCAGGGCATATTGGGTAGCTAACCTAGCCGGGATAAGCAAAAAGAATTTCCAAACAGACTGCCATAGAGGGCCTGATTCCTGGAGCCAAAAAAATAAGCATTCTCTTTGCACCCTTAAAGCTGAAGAAGCTGGATCCCAACTGGACATCCAGTAGCGGACTGCTGTAAGGGTAAAGTCTAGCTGGGCCCAAGATCTTTTCAGAATGCAGGGCAATTCTGGGCACCCCCTCTAGCCGGTATTTCAACGGTGTGTCCCGTTTCCCTTTTGCGTGGTCTCCAAAGGTCTGGTTGTAACTGACCAAGACCTCGTGAGTAACGGTGGTTGTGGTCATCGACCTCACAGGTTCCTACTCAAGGTCGACTTCCAAATGAAAAGAGTGAGTGGTGGAAGTGAACACTGAGATCGGGGAGGGGGCTGAGGGGAATGTTCTGACACAGAAACCGGGAGACTTTCTGGCCGTCAGCGAAGGTAAGGGGAAAGAGACCCCCTTCGGGCCCGACTGGCCCGCCCACCAGAGCGGCACTTGACTAGTTAAGCCCGGAGGCCTGCCTGTGGTTCCGGAGCGCGGCGCCCCGCCTCTGCCAGTTCTCCATTGGCCTACCCAAATCTCGCCTCCAGCTCCCCATTTGCTCCTACAGACGCCTATCACGACAAACCTTCCCCCCCCCCCCCCCACCAACAACCCACCCACCCAACAGCACCCCCCACCCCCAACCCGACTCTGCAGCTCCAAACTGCGCCACAGAGTTTAAGGGAGAAAGGGCCGTGAGGGAGCGAACGGCCGTAGTTCGGGGATGACGAAGGTGTCTGGCGCAGCCCCGGGCACTGCAGCTGGCTCAGGAGCGCGGCGCACCTCGCCCCAGGCCTGGCGTTCGGTGACCCTGGGCTCCGGGCCCGCTTGTTCCGGGCCAGCACTACTCCCCCCGGCGGCCTCAGCCACCCCCTGTCCTTGCCTTTGCTGTTCATGGTGGATGCGGGTCCGGCTCGGCTCGGCGTCGCGGACGGTTATTTTTTTCGTCCTCTTCCTGTTCGTAGTCACTTCCGTGTCACGTGACGATCTGTCCGCTAGCGTCACCCGACGCCCGAGTGCCGCTGCCACCGGAAACCCCGCCCCTTCGCCCGGCCTCCGGTTGCTGGAGGGATGGCCCGCGTGATCCCGTCCTCTCCCGTAGGCCCCGCCCACCGGGGCTTGTCCTCCAACCCCTACCCTTGTCCCTCGGCTGAAGGAAAACCAAATACAGGTATTGTCTCAAAACGGGATCTTTTCTCTCTTGAACGCTCGGAGGCAGTAACATTGAACTATTCTCTGGAACCTTTTCCCACCTACGTTCAGCACCTCAAGGTCACCTCATCTTGACAGCCTTTCTACAAGGGGCATGCATGCTTGCTAAGTCTCTTCGGTCGAGTCTGACTCTGTGCGACTCTGTGGACTCTGTCCATGAGATTCTCGCCAGGCTTCCTCTGTCCGTGAGATTCTCCAGGCGAGAATACTGGAGTAGGTTGCCATTTCCCATGGATTGAACCGGAGACTAACACACATACCCAAGGGACATAGATTCCCTACAATCTTATCTAACTGCCTGAGATGCTTCGCAGCCCTTGATCTATCACTGGTTCCCCTCACTCAAGTCTTCGCTGCCTTTCTATTCTACCGATAGGCTGTCGGTATTTTATTTCTGTGTCGCTTTCTCACCGACAGGAACGGCATGCTGTGCTGTGCCCCGCCCCACCCCCCCGCAACAGCTAGCACTAAAACGCATGTTCTTGGTACCCAAGGAGTACCCATGCCCTGGCCCTTACTTTGATACCTGTCACAAACACCTGTATGGTACCTGATATGTATTTTCTCTGTGTATCACTTCTCTTCTAACTTAATCGTTCTTAAGAGCAAAGATGCCATCCTTTAAGGCAACAATTGCTTCCATTCTTTAAGATACCTGCTGAACGCTTGCTGTGTTCAGGTACAGAGATGGAGCTGAACAAGACAGCCCAAGGCTATTTTCTCATGGTTTACATTTTGTAGTGTAGGAAGAACATTAGAAAAGCATCTGAAAAGAAAGCTTTGAAAAGAAAAACCCTCGGTAAACATTAGAAACCTGATAAATATTTGCTGTTGAATGACTTAAACCACTGAAAAGACCAGTACTCACTTCATCAGCAATCCGTTGTTTTTCTCTCCAGTATCATATTACAGTTTGCAGAACACCATTAATATGCATGATTTTATGGAGTCATCACAGATCTTCACAACAGCCCTGTGTGGCAGGCAGGGCTTGTTTAAGCATTTCTGTTTTTCAAATGAGAGAATTGATTAAAGAGAACTGCCCTAAGTCACACAGTGAGCAGGTTACAAAGTCAGGTGTGTTACCTTGGTCCCCACCCCCACCCCAGTTCCCAAATCAGTGTTTTTGTTTTGTTTTCTTCTTATCCCTTCACTCTGCCTATCACAACTAAAATGCCCTAAAAGCGCAGTATCCAAGACCGTATTTGGAGTTCTTTCAGGTTTTTTCCCTTTCTTTAAATTCATATTATTTATTTGGTTCAGGCTGGTATTAGTATGATAAAGCCTCTGATATTTACCTTTTCCTGTATTTCTGACTAATCTACTTGAAGGCAGGCACAGTGTTAGATATTTACTCATTCAACAGTTCTTTGGAGAACACTTATAAATGCCAAGCACTGTTCTAAAAGAAAACAAAGCTCTTGCTCTCCTGAATTCACCTTCTGGTAAAGGGGCTTGCAAAGTTTTTTGAGCAAAATGCACAGAAATTTAAAGTAATATACTTTAAATCATGACCCAGTACACACACATATATAAATATGTGTTTAACTATATGTAACTGGAAATTTTATGACCTGATACCTATCCTTCTGTGTACAATGCACTGTCATATTTTCTAATCTCTCTCGTTTCCTTTTTTCAATTCTGGTTGTGATTTCACATCCTACTAACAAGTGAGGACTCACACTTTTAAAAACACTGTTTTGGGGTTTGTTTGTTTAAGTGGACTTTTACTCTCAGGGTCTTGCATGTTTCTTAGCATGAAATTTGCAGTCACTAATTGGTAAATTTGAAAGAGTAAGTCCTTGGAGGTCAGATCAGTCAATCTTCTCCCTTGTAACCTAACTTTTACAAGTTAGACCCTAAACCATCCAAAAGCCTGAAACTGGAGAGGTCACTAATCTATACCCATCCTACCCTGTGCCCAGGGCTTCAGACAGTACAGGAATGAACTTGAGAAAGGAACTGCCCTTATTTCTCTTTCTGGACCCTCAGTTAGGAACCCTGAAATTGTGTTGACTATAGCAACCCATGTCGGGCTTCCCTGGTGGCTCAGAAGGTAAAGCGTCTGCCTGCAATGCAGGAAACTGGGGTTCGATCCCTGGGTCAGGAAGAGCCCCTGGAGAAGGAAATGGCAACCCACTCCGGTACTCTTGCCTGGAAAATCCCATGGACGGAGAAGACTGGTAGGCTTCATGGGGTCTCAAAGAGTCGGACGCGACTGAGCAACTTCACTTTCATAGCAACCCATGTCAATGAGAATGTAGGAGAGGGATGCTAGTTCTGGTCATCACTGCGTCACCAGCTGACTTTGGTCCTCGTCTTCTCTGCTGCCACTTGTTCCTTGTTGTATAGGAATCAGAATCTACACCAGTGTCCTTGCAGACGCTATGCACTTTGTGTCCATAACAGACAGAGGAAACGTTCAGGCAAGGGGACTGTATTTCAGAGGGGTTAAATAGCTGAACTAAGTTACACTGCTACAGAGCCAGTGTTCAGTCTCAGCTTTGCTTGATTTACAAGCCTTGTTTCTAATGTTTATTAATACATTGTTTAATCTGTTTACCTTCTTTTTAATCTGTTGCCTCCCAAGGGTCTCAGTTTCATCATCTGCTCAAAAATTCACATGATTCTTGTGTCACCTCCTGCTCTAAATCTAAACCCTATTTTGGGGAAGGAAAAAAGCAAAGAGGAGCCTGAGAAGGCAGAGGGGAAGTGGGCCAAGCTGATAATCAGATTGTAAATTCTGGTCAGGCTCTGTGTGTGTTAATCGCTCAGTCGTGTCCAACGCTTTGCAACTCTATGGATTGTAGCCTGGCAGGCTCCTCCGTCCATGGAATTCTCTAGGCAAGAATACTGGGGTGGATAGCCATTCCCTTTTCCAGGAGATCTTTGTAACCCAGGGATCGAACCCAGGTCTCCTGCAGTGCAGGCAGATTCTTTATCATCTGAGCCACCAGGGAAGCCCAGTCAGGCCCTATCAGGTGTTACAAGGATAAATACAAATACTTCTACTGGATGATAATCAGCCACTGCCCCAAGCCTTCTGCCCAAATACCCTCCTCTACTCCAGCCCTTCACTGAAACCCCTCCTCCGCAGACCTTTCCATAGTCTAGTGATTAAAGGGTTAACTCTTGACATCCAGGAAGCCTGCAGGATCTAGCTCCAGCTAAGGCTAACTGCCTTCAGACTGGTCAGTCTTCATCCTCCTCTACAGGATGTTAGGTATTTTTTTTGCTTTACGCTTTCAGGGACCTGGGTCTCCTGAAAGCCAGGGCAGAGCCAAATGAGGTTACCACCGAAAAGGAGGAGCTGCAAACCCTTGTTTTCTCTGGCACGTGGGATTAAGGGGCATATGGCTACTTTCTTGGACAGGTATCAAAAGCTTTTTTATTTCTTCATTCTCCTGGGTCCCCCAATGAGACAAAGATACCATTCAGTCATCAAACATCCTTTCCTGAATTAATTTAACAACTGTTTATTGATGGACTTCCCTAATGGTTCAGTAGATAGGAGTCTGCCTGCCAATGCAGGGGACACAGGTTCGATCACTGGTCTGGGAGGATTCCACATGCTGTGGGACAGCTGGGCCCATGCACCACAGCTACTGAAGCCCACACGCCTAGAGCCTGTGCTCTGCAACAGGAGAGGCCACCACAGTGAGGGCCCACGCACATAGGCAGGAGAGTGGCTCCCACTCACTGCAGCTGGAGGAGGGTGTGAGCAGCAACAAAGACCCAGCCCAGCCAAAAATAAATAAATTTTAAAAATTAAAAAAAATAATAAAAAAGCCTATTTATCAAGCATCTGTTATGTGCCGGGCCCTGTAATAGACTCCAGGGAAACAGTAATGAAGAAGCACACTTAGTCCCTGTCTCATGGAACTTGTCTACCTAATGAGAGAGAGAAAAGTAAACAGAAAGTCAAAGTATAGAGTGATTAGTGCTGTCATAAGGATGGTATGGGGCCTCCCCTTGTGGCTCTGCCTGCAATACCGGAGACACAGGTTCAATCGGTGATCCAGAAGATCCATGTGCTGCAGAGCAACTAAGCCCATGTGCCACAACTAGTGACCTGTGCTCTAGAGCCCAGGAGCCACAACTACTGAAGCCCTTGTGCCCTAGAGCCCGTGCTCAGCAAGAAGAGAGCCACTGCACTGAGAAGCCTGAGCACTCCAGCTAGAGAGCAGCCCTCGCTTGCAGCAACGAGAGAAGCCCATGCAGCAACAAAGACCCAGCACAGCCATAAATAAATAAATAAAATTATATATAAAAAACCAACTGGACTAATACTGAGATTAATGTCCTGGATTAATTAACAGGATTAATGTCAGGGATAAAAACTCCATAAAGTCAAAAGAAAAATGACAAATTAGGAAAAAAAAATCACAATTTCCATCACAAAGGGCTAATCCCCCTAAATATTAATAACTCCTAGAGATCAAAAAGTATATGACCAACCATTAGAAAAAGTATCTGGGAGCAGAAGGAGTTAGATGAAGGTAGTCAAAATGTACAAGGATGTAAACATACAACACGATACAGATAATTAACACTGCTGTAATTGTAAATGAAAGTTCTTAAGATAGTAAATCCTTAGTTCTCATCACAATTAAAATTTTTTTTCTATTTTATATCTACGTGAGCTGGATTTCACTAACTAAACCTATTGTGATCATTTCATGATGTCTGTAAGTCGAATCATTTTGTTGTACACCTTAAATTTACATAGTTGTTGTTGTTTAGTCACTAAGTCATGTCTGACTCATTGTGACCCTATGGATGTAGCCCACCAGGTTCCTCTGTCCATGGGATTTCCCAGGAAAGAATACTGAAGAGGGTTGCCATTTCCTTCTCCAGAGGATCTTCCCGGTCCAGAGACTGAACTCAAATCTCCTTCATTGGCAGGCGGATTCTTTACCACTGAGCCACCAGAAAAGCCCAAACTTACATAGTGCTGTATGTCAGTTATGTCTCCATAAAACTGGAAAAAAATTTTAAACAAATTTAAAAATTTTTTAAATAGCAAGTGATATTTACAGACAGTCCACAGAAAAGGAAATATGAATGGCTTCTCAGTTCAGTTCAGTCACTCAGTCGTGTGCAACTCTTTGTGACCCCATGGACTGCAGCATGCCAGGCCTCCCTGTTCATCACCAACTCCCGGAGTTTACTGAAACTCAGGTCCATTGAGTTGGTGATGCCATCCAACCATCTCATCCTCTGTTGTCCCTTTCTCCTCCTACCTTCAATCTTTCCCAGCATCAGGGTCTTTTCAAATGAGTCAGCTCTTCAAATCAGATAGCCAAAGTATGGGAGCTTCAGCATCAGTCCTTCCAATGAATATTCAGGACTGATTTCCTTTAGGTTAGACCGTTTGGATCCCCTTGAAGTCCAAGAGACTCTCAAGAGTCTTCTCCAACACCACAGTCCAAAAGCATCAATTCTCAGTTTTCTTTATAGTCCAACTCTTACATCCATACATGACTACAGGAAAAACCGTAGCCTTGAGTAGATTGACCTTTGTTGGCAAAGTAACATCTCTGCTTTTTAATATGCTGTCTAGGTTGGTCATAACTTTCCTTCCAAAGAGTAAGCATCTTTTAATTTCATAGCTGCAGTCACCATCTGCAGTGATTTTGGAGCCCCAAAAAATGAAGTCAGCCAGTTTCCACTGTTTCCCCATCTATTTGCATGAAGTGATGGGACCGGATGCCATGATCTTCATTTTCTGAATGTTGAGCTTTAAGCCAACTTTTTCACTCTCTACTTTCACTTTCATCAAGAGGCTTTTTAGTTCTTCTTCACTTTCTGCCATAAGGGTGGCATCATCTGCATATCTGAGGTTATTGATATTTCTCCTGGCAATCTTGATTCCAGTTTGTGCTTCCTCCATCACAGCATTTCTCATGATGTACTCTGCATATAAGTTAAATAAGCAGGGTGACAATATACAGCCTTGATGTACTCCTTTTCCTATTTGGAACTAGTCTGTTGTTGCATGTCCAGTTCTAACTGTTGCTTCCTGACCTGCCTACAGATTTCTCAAGAGGCAGGTCATGTGGTCTGGTATACCCATCTCTTTCAGAATTTTCCACAGTTTATTGTGATCCACAAAGTCAAAGGCTTTGGCATAGTCAATAAAGCAGAAATAGATGTTTTTCTGGAAATCTCTTGCTTTTTCGATGAATGGCTTCTAAATATATGAAAAGATGTTCAGCCTCATTCTTAAAAAGGCAGATTAAAACCACACAGATACTACCATCAGACTGGCAAAAATCCAGACATTTACAAACTTTAATTGTGAGGCTGTGGATAGGCAGACACTCTTTAATTTATTGATGGTGGGAGTACAATTCCTATAGGGTCAATTTGGCAAATGTCAAATTTTATAATCCCCACTTCTAAGAATGGTTCCTACAGATACATTTGCATTCATGAGAAACACTGTGTATATAAGGCTGTTTACTGCAGCATTGTTTGTAAAGCAAAAGATTAGAAATGACCTATATATGTCCATCAGTAGGGAAATGGTAAATTAAATCTTAGTACATCCATATAATTAAACACTGCATGGCTGTAACAAAGAATGAGAAAGCTCTCCAAAATATTTTTAAAATGAAAATAAGGCTAGGTTCAGAATCATGTGCTTAGAATGGAGTCTTCTGTGTAAAAGAGCGGGAAAACAATATTCGTTAGTATTTGAGTAAAGAAATTCTGGAAGATTACACATGATACCTATAAAGGTAGTTACTGAGTCAGGTTGGGGACACAGACAGGAGTGACTTTTCACTGTATACCTTAAAAAGCATTTTTAAAAATTTTGAAAGATGTTTACCAGTTCAAAAACTTAAAACAATGTTGGCAAGCCTATTAAAATGGTTAACATTAAAAAGACTGACTGGACTTCCCTGATGGTACAGTGGATAAGAAGCTGCCTGCCAATGCAAGGGACACAGGTTCAATCCCTGGTTCCCACATGCCACAGAGCAGCTAAGCCCGTGTGCCACAGATACTGAAGCCTGCATGCTCTAGGTTCCTGGAGCCACAACTACTGAGCTCTCGTGCTGCAACTACTGAAACCCGTGCCCCTACAGCCTTTGCTCCGCAGCAAGGGCAGCCACTGCAATGAGAAGCCCAGGCACCACGACTAGAAAGTAGCCGCCACTGTCCATAACTAGAGAAAGCCTTTGCACAGCAATGAAGATCCATCATAACCAAAAATAAAGTAACTTAATAATAATCAAAAAAGACTGACTATTTCAAGTCTTGGAGAGTATGTGGAGCTACTAGAATTCTCATACACTGCTGATAAGAGTGTAAAATGGTACAACCACTTTGAAAACAGTATGGCAGGATTTTAAAAGTTACACTTACTGGGTGATCAGTCCTTTCACTCCTGTTAACCCAAGAGAAATGAAAGAATATGGGCACACAAAGGCTTGCCCATGACTATTACAGTTTTATTTGTAACAGCCATAAACTGGAAACAACACAAATATCCATCAACAGGTCAATGGATAAATACATTGTGGTATTAAGGAATGAACTGGGTATCCATGAAACATCAGTTCAGCTCAGTTCAGTTGCTCAGTTGTGTCCGACTCTTTGTGACCCCATGAATCGCAGCACACCAGGCCTCCCTGTCCATCACCAACTCCTGGAGTTCACCCAAACCCACGTCCATTGAGTCAGTGATGCCATCCAACCATCTCATCCTCTGTCGTCCCCTTCTCCTCCTGCCCTCAATCTTTCCCAGCATCAGGGTCTTTTCGAATGAGTCAGCTCTTCACATCAGGTGGCCAAAGTATTGGAGTTTCAGCTTCAACATCAGTCCTTCCAATGAATACCCAGGACTGATCTCCTCTAGGATGGACTGGTTGGACCTCCTTGCGGTCCAAGGGACTCTCAAGAGTCTTCTCCAACACTACAGTTCAAAAGTATCAACTCTTCAATGCTCAGCTTTCTTTATAGTCCAACTCTCACATCCATACATGACCACTGGAAAAACCATATAACCTCAATTATGTTGAAGGAAAGAAACCAGACAAGAGTGCACACTAAAGGATGCCATTTATATAAAATTTTGGAGAATGCAAACCATAGTGATAAAAAACAGATCAATGATTGCCAGTATAAAGGGAAAGGGGGGGACAGGAGAGAAGAGGTGGACTTTGGGAAGCTGAGGGGTGATGGATATGTTCACTATTTAGATTGTGGTGATAGTCTTCTTGGGTGTGTCACAATTTATCAGCTTGTACATTTTAGGCATATGCAGTTTATTGTAAGTCGTGTGTGCATGCTCAGTCACTCACCTGTCCAACTCTTTGTGACCCCATGGACTACAGCCTGCCAGGCTCCTCTGCTCGTGGGATTCTCCAGGTAAGAATACTGGAGTTGGTTGCCATTTCCTACTCCAAGGGATCTTCCCAACCCAGGGATCGAACCCAAGTCTCTTGCATTGGCAGGCAGATTTTTTTTTTTTTTAACCACTGAGCCACCTGGGAAGCCCTTATTGTATGTCAATTATGCCTTAATAAAGGTGTTTTTAATTTTTTTTGGTGCTTACCCCCCTTTTAATTTTTTTTTTTTTTTTTTTGGCCACAGTGTGTGGCCTGTGGTCTTAATTCCCTGACCAGGGATTGAACCCATGCCCCTGCAGTGGAAGATAGAGTCTTAACCACTGGACCACAGGGGAATTCCCAATAAAGGTGTTTAAGAAAAAAATGTTAATGTTGGGAGGATTTCCTTGGTGGTCCGGTAGTTAAGGATCTGCCTTCCAATGCAGAGGATGTGGGTTTGATCCTTTGTCAGGGAACTAAGATCCCACATGCTGTGGCACAGCTAAGCCTGTGCACCACAACTACAGAGAAGCCTGAGCACCACAAGGAAAGGTCCCGTGAGCCACAACTAAGACTCAACACTGCCAAATAAATCATTTTTCAACTATTTATTTTTGGCTGCACTGGGTCTTCCTTGCTGTCTGTGGGCTTTGTCTTGTTGCAGAGAGTAGGGGCTTCTCTCAAGTCGTGCTTAGTCTTCTCATTGTGCTGTCTTCTCTTGTTGAGTCACACAGGCTCTAGAGTGTGGGCTCAGTAGTTGTGGTGCAGGGGCTCAGTTGCCTTAGAGCATGTGGAATCTTCCTGGACCAGGATGGAACCCATGTCCTCTGCTTTGGCAGGCGGATTCTTAGCCACTGGACCTGGACGTCATTGCTTTTGCTCAGGCTTTCTCTAGTTGCAGCAAGCAGGTGCTGCTCTTCCTGTGATGTGTGGGTTTCTCATCGCAGAAGCTTCTCTTGTGGAGCACAGGCTCCAGGCATGCAGGTTTCAGTAGTTGCAGCACATGGGCTCTAGAATGTGGGCTCAGTAGTTGTGGTGCAAAGGCTTAGCTGCTCCAAGACATGTGGAATCTTCCTGGACCAGAGATCGAACCAGTTTCCCCTGCACCTTCAGGCGGATTCTTATCCTCTGTGTCACCAGGGAAGTCCCTGATTAGAGCTTTTTAATGTACCTTTATTGAACACCTACTTTGTGTTGGACTCTTCACTTCTATTAACAGAAAACAAAAACACCTCCTATTTCCCAGCACAAAGAGAGAGGGTGGAGGTTTGTGGAAGAATCCAGTCAGGCTCTGAAGCAACCTTTTCAAAGCTTTGGCTGGTCTTTGTGTAACTAAGGGAACAAAGATTACAAGATATATGACTCAGAAATGGATCCTCTTTTCTTATTGCTGGCAAGCCTTTGTAGGAGAGGCAATAACACTGCTCTGCATAATAATGTCAAGGCCTAACTCCACTGTAGCTGGGGAGCCTAGTAAATCCTGGGACAGCTTCTCTTCTTTTGGGGTTCTGACCAATTTTTATCCCTGTGAAATCCCAAACCACTTGTATCAGAATCACTTAGTGTTTATTAAAAATGCAGTGTAGTAGGGTGATTCTACCACATGACATTTGCTGGTTTGAGGGTTAAGCTTTCATTTTATTCTTCAAGGTGTGAGTGTGTTGTGTATGTGTGCTCCAAAAGTTATTTTCCAAAGGGCACTCAGAAGAATAGAGCCTCATCTCCATCTCCATCTGGCCAAGGGACTGGAAGGGGTCTGAACTTGGGGTGCCAACCTTTCTTGGACAAATTTTCTGGGTGGATTTTGTACTAGAGCTCATAGCACCCACTCCATCCCTCACCCTGTGCCACATACTCACCTCTTCCAGACTGAATATGTCAGATTTAGGGAAATGTACTTCTGAATACGGGGCTCCCAGGTGGTGCTAGTGGTAAAGAATCCACCTGTAACGCAGGAGACCCAGGTTCAATCCCTGGGTTGGGAAGATCCCCTGGAGGAGGAAATGGCAACCCACTCCAGTATTCTTATTTAGGAAATCCCATGAATAGAGGAGCCCGACGGGCTACTGTCCATGGGGTCGAACAGAGTTGGACACCACTAAGCGACTGCACACGCACACAATTCTGAGTCAAAGTGAGGAAGCAGAGGGAGGAAGGGCCTGGGCCCTCCCAGAAGTGGAGGTGTGAAGGAGGAGTTACTAGGGAGGAAAACTGACCTGATGACAGGGAGTCAGATTAGGGTTTGGGGTCCAGGCATGCAAAATCTGACCTGCTCATAAAAACTGAACTGCTTACCTGGTTTTCATTTGAATTACATAGAAAGTTAAAATAAAAAATTTAATGCTTTCTCTTATTCATTGGAATTCTCTTTAGTTTTTTCCCCAACTCTTCAATAAAAACAACCTTGAGGGACTTCCCTGGTGATCCAGTGGCTAATACTCTGCACTCCCAATGCAGGGGGGCCAGGTTCGATTCCTGGTCAGGGAACTAGATACCACATTCCCCCAACTAAAGATCCCTCGTGCTGCAACTAAGATCTGACACAGCCAAATAAATAATTTTCTTTAAAAAAAGAGCAACCGTATTTAGTCATGCTGGGGAGAACTCACAGCTGTGCCCACTGTGACTACAGCTGCATTTCATCCAGAGGAACCACACCAGACAATAGCAGCCAGGCGAGTGACGCAGGATAGATGGAAACAGAGGGTCAAGCGAGAGACGGGGGCACAGGCAAGCGAGAAGCCTTGCCTTCCATTCCATTTCCCCAAATAAATATACAGTTCCCACAGGGCATTTTGTTCTAGGATCCACCCCACCTTCACAGATACCAAAGTCCAAGGCTGCTCAGATCCCTTATATAAAATGGTATTTGCCTAAAACCTCCGCACATTCTCCTGTATAACTTGAAATCATCTCTAGATTACTTATAACACCTCAGTTCAGTTGCTTAGTTGTGTCCAGCTCTTTGCGACCCTGTGGACTGTAGCCCACCAGGCTCCTCCAGCCATGGGATTTTCCAGGCAAGAATACTGGAGTTGGTTGCCATTTCTTTCTCCATACAATGTAAATGCTATGTAAATTGCATAGTTTTAAATACTATGTAGTTGTAGATACTATGTACAAAGTTTGACTTGCAGCATATTCACCTTTTGCTTTTGGGGACTTTCTAGGATTTATTTTCCAGATATTTTCAATCCTTGGTGGATTGAATCCTCTGATGCAATACCCGTGGATAGTGGATGGCCAGCTGTGCTAGAGAGACTGCTACTGCTGCTGCTAAGTCGCATCAGTCGTGTCCGACTCTGTGCGATCCCATAGATGGAAGCCCACCAGGCTCCTCTGTCCCTGGAATTCTCCAGGCAAGAACACTGGAATGGGTTACCATTTCCTTCTCCAATGCATGAAAGTGAAAAATGAAAGTGAAGTCGCTCAGCCGTGTCCAACTCTTAGCGACCCCATGGACTGCAGCCCACCAGACTCCTCTGTCCATGGGATTTCCCAGGCAAGAGTACTGGAGTGGGGTGCCATTGCCTTCTCCGTGCTAGAGAGAGGGGGCCTTTAAAATAGAGGAAAGTGATGACACTTGGGTTTCATATACATCATCTCATTTAATACTTAAAAAACTCTAGAAGTGTAATTCCCATTTTACAAATGAGAAACTACAGCCTAAAGAGGCTATCTTGCCCCCAAATGAAACAGCTAGTCAGTGACCATGATCAGATCTGAACCCAGATCTGTAGATCTGGCTGAATTATAATATCTCCTCCTGGATCCTGTGGCAGAGGAGTTTGGCAATCGTGGCAGTTAACTGCCTGTCCATTTGTTATTCTTTATTCTATAGAACTTTGGGTTATTTGATGCTTTCAAGCCTGTATTGCTTCTGATGTTCACAGAAATAATAAAGATACTAAAAAGAGAAAATAATACAATCAGTGGTTCTTGGAAAACAATGTGAAATGCCTCTGGGAGTGGTAGGTTTCATTATTCCAGAGGATTTAGGAAGACAGAGTATAAAGAACATGGAATATGGAAGAAAATGTAGATCCCAGTCCTGCTCTGCTCACCAGCTGTTTGGCTTTAGACAAATCACTTAACCTCTCTGAGCCTGAGTTGTCTCATCTTGAAATTATTCCTATCTCACAGACATGGCATGAAGGTCAAATAATAACATAAATGGTAACACTTCTTGGGCTGCAGAATGCAATCTGTATCTTAATGTAAGTATGAAGTCTTAAAAAAAAATCTATCATTTGCTAAAGCTGCTCCTTTGTTGCAAGAAAGGGGACTCCTTTTGGACACTTTTGGACACAGTTTCTGTGGAAGCAGGAGTCAGAGGCCTTAGCCAAGTTAAATGAATGATGGTTGATTCTGCCAACTTATTTCCTACTCCAAGTTTTCTTTTCCTCTTATCTACACATCTGCATGTCAGGAATAAAATTTTTCCCCTGTGATATGATTTTTTTGATGGAAACTTCCAGACTTAGATGGGAGAGAGAAGGCGGGAACAAAAAGCCCACGTTTCTTCAGCATTTCAATCAACAACCTCATTTTCTTCTAACAGTTGAAGTGAACTTCTTATGAATAATGGATGATAACCTGATGAATATGCACACAGCCTATTATGCCTGTGAGGTTTGGTGAATAATTTATGAGCTAAAATGTTCCTCACCTTGTTACTGTACAAAAATTATGGGGAAAAAAATCCATATTTACCCTTTGAGCTGGTAAGGTGATCTGTCAGAGTGACAGCAGCCCAGCAATAATTTTACATCATTGCTAAAATTAAAGTAAATAGATAAAATATATGCATTTCAGGGTGGGAAGTCTATAAAAAAGGGAGCATGCCCAACCACACTCCTTGCCAAGCAAGTATTCCAGAACTCTGACTTCTCACCTTTAAATAGCCCTGCATTGTTACCAGCACTCAGGGATCTTCTCTTTGATGGTCCTTTTCCCCTCACAAGGACTTCAATATAACCAGTCAAGGTGAACAATAGCTTCCTTGTTTTATGAAAGCTGGTCAACTACAAGCCATGATGTAAAATTTAAGACATCAGAGATTTTTTAAAAAGAAAGTCCTAAAAGCTTTCAGAGAACAAGCAGGTAAACACAGTGGGGGGTGGGGGCAGGGCAGAAACCTGGCCCAGAAGCACTTGAAAAATGTATTTGCATTGCTGTCTTCCCTCACAGCTGAAAGATTTTTTCCCCTGCTGACCAGCCTGACTCCCTGCTGTATCATCCTTCAACTCACTCCCACCTGCCTAAGCCTTCTTCTCTTAGCAACAGCAAAGATGCCTTTAACCTGGTGATTGGCAGGAGGAGGGGCAAGATTAACTTGGCAGTTAAGGAAGGTGTCTGGGAAAATATATGTGGATCCTGGGGAAATTTGGTTGCTCCAGGGCAACTTTTGAAGATCTGAAACTGAGTCAGTCCTCAAACCAGGCAAAACAGGATTCTAGGGATTATCTACTTAGATCCCCAGAGCTTTCTAGGAATAGAGTGCAGGGCCAAGGAAGGCTCTTACTGTCAACAGAGCATCCCTGATGCTTGGAGGAGACTCGGGTGAAAGAGGAAACGCAAGGCCCGGTCCTACATCTGTTGGGTAAACCAATATATTCTCAGGAAACAGAAAGAAAGGGCTATTTACTACAAATTATGAGGTTTTTGAAACAATGATATAATTAAAATAATAATATTAATTTGAACAGTTCAGTATTATTCAAGAAGACTACTTAGAGGGGGTAAATCCTGAGGAGAGCTTGCAAGGAAAGAACAGCCCCAGCTGAATGGGAAGATTAGAGGTACATATGGCCAGGCCTTCCTGATTTGGGCCCTGCCTATCTTTCCAAGTTTATTTTGTGAAGTTCTTCCCATCACTTGCTGTGCTCCAGTTTCTTGAACACCAGGTTCTTTCCTGTCTTATCACCTCTGCTGTTCCTTTGGTCTCCTGCCTATTTCACTTTTAAAAAAATATTTATTTTTATTTATTTATTTGACTGCACCAGGTCTAAGTTGCAGCATGCAGAATCTTTAGTTGTGGCATGTAGGATCTAGTTCCCTGACCAGGAATTGAACTCAGGCCCCCTGCAATGGGAGTGCCGTCTTAGCCACTGGAAAATCAGGAAAGTCCCTATTCCATCTTTTAAACTTTGCCTTATATGTGACTTCCTTAGGGAGGCCTTCCCTGCCCCTCAGTGTGATTCTTTCTCATATCACCTTCTGGTTTCCTTCACCGTCACATGTAATGATATATTTGTGTGCTTATTTTTTTGTTTAACATGTGTTTCCCCAGAAGACTGTAAATTTCAAGAAAGCTGTTTTGTTTTCCACTGGACATTAACATCCAATCTAGTAGACAATAATATTTTTTGAATAAATGTAGGCTCAGAGGCACAGGAAGTGGGAGCAAAGGAGGAAAAAAAAATGTACTGGGCTGAGGATACTATTGATGAGTTTTCTTTGGCACAGCATGTCACTGGTGACAGCTTCTCCCTACTTACTCATGGAAATATTTGTATTGTTGGCTTTTTCTCTGACTATAAAATGTATACTTCTTCCAACAATCATATATTGCAATATTTTTTTTTAAAAAAAGACTATTTCAAGCATCAGTGAGGATGAAACAACTAGAACTCTCATACATTACTAGTAAGGATATAAATTGGTTCAAACATTTTGGGAAAGTATTTAGCTGTATCCGTGTTGAAAGTGTTAGTGGCTCAGTTGTGTCTATTCTTTGTCACCCCAGGGACTGTAGCCTGCCAGACTCCTCTGTCCATGGAATTTCTCAAGGCAAGCATACTGGAGTGGATAGTCATTTCTTTCTCCAGGGGATCTTCCCAGCCCAGGGATCAAACCCAGGTCTCCTGCATTGCAGGCAGACTCTTTAATGTCTGAGCCACTAGGGGAGCAGATACATGGGGTTAGCCAAAAAGTTCATTCGAGTTTCTGTAAGATGTTACGGAAAACCCAAACCCAAAGTTTTTTCTTGGCCAACCCAATAAAAAGTTGAACATATACCCCAAACTTAGCAATTCCACTTCTCAATATTCACCTAGGAAAAATAAGTGCACATATTCATTAAGAGACTTATACAAGCATGTTTAGAGCAGCTTTTATGCATAAAAGACAAAAAGAGAAATTACTCAAATGCCCATCAATAGTAGAATGGATAAAATGTGGTATACAATGGAATGTATACAGCAGTATAAAAGAATAAGTAATACTGTTAAACACAACAACATGGGTGAATCTCAAAAACGTGTTGAGTAACAGAAACCAGACACAAAAGAATACACATCCTGTCTGACTCCATTTAGATGAAGTTCAAGAACCAGTAAAATTAATCTATAGTGATAATTGGAAGTTTACCTATCAAGAACACAGAGGAGTCTTCTCAGGTGTTGGAAATGCTCTATATCATATTGTGGGTGGTGATTTTATATATATTTATAAAAAATATATATGTGATATATATTAAAATGTAATTATTATAATTATGCCCAGGGTTCCCTCATTGCAAGCAGATTCATTACCATTTGAGCTACCAGGGAAGCCCAAATTGTTATAAAAAATATTATATGTAAATAATGTATAATCTATTTTATATGTAAATAATATGTATAAATAATGTGTAGATAAAATAAATATTTTATGTATGTATAAATAATCCATCAATATGTACATTTAAGGTTTGTGTACTTTACTGTGTGCATGTTATAACCAATAAATAAAAAATTTAGACCAACAAAAAAGTAATATATGTTCAGCATCAAAAATTTAGGCAGAAGAGTATACAATATAAATTTAAGGCTTCCTTTTTCCAAAGGAAACCACAATTACCATTCTCATGTATGTTTCCCTGAACCCCTTTGATCACATCTGTTTCTTTCTTCATACTGTCCCTGATATCATGAATTTGATTTATCTGTGTGTAGCACCAAACCATGTCACATAGACTAAGAGTTTTTGTCCTCATGTGGCAACATTCAATAGCAATACTGAGCCTCTTCTTCACATAAACAGCAGTAGGAAATACAAAAATGAGTTGTCACCATCTGTGCTCTCAAGAAATTTACAGCCTAAGAGGAGGGACCATAGGGACAAAAGACCAAACAAAACCTCCAAGAACTGTAATACTGTCATGTATCAGTTTCACAAGCCCAGTTAAAACTACTGCACAGGTAATGATACCTTACAATTATGTATCAGTTAGAATTTTTCAAGGTTCTTTCACATACAAGCTCACACAGTTAAACTTCTTGATCCCGTGAAGTAATGATAATAGAAAAGTAAGTAATGAAGTTAAATTACCTGCCTGAACTGTTAGTGGAAGGGTAGGGGCTACACCCTAAATATCCTAACTTGGAATCCATGGGTTACTCATAGATCTGCCAAGTGCAGGTAAGGTTCTGGAAAAGTGTGTAGAGATGATCTACCACCTGGTGCTGCTCCCCTCTCCTCTTCTCCCCTGCCTTTCAGTGTCCATCCATGGAGCGGGGGCGGGGGGCGGTGAACAGTCTCCGGTGGGCTGAGGGCTCCACTTCCATTCTCCTCACATTACCTCTAACTCGTTTATGCTTACCTCATCAAAAGATAAGCCACCAAATCGGGAGCGGGGGGCGGGGGGCGGGCAGCGGGCAGTAGATGGCGGGACAGAGGGCAAGCAGCCCAGGCTGAGGGCAAGCAGCCCAGGCTGACGGCAGGCTGTCTCTAGGTCTCAAAGCTGGGACCCACAGTCGCTGGATTTACAAAGCCTCCCTCCTCCCCAATTCTTCCCTCATTCTTTCTCTTCCCCTTTGTTCTTCCAACTCCTTCCTCTTTTATTTGCCAACAACGTCTCGGTCCGTTTTCCCTCAGCCTCAAACAGTGCCTCTTTCTATCCCTTCCCCTTTCCCCACCTTCAGGAGCCTCTTAAACCAAACCCTTCCCGACATCACCACCACCAAAGCACAACGCTGGTTTTTGTTTTTTGTTTTTTGTTTTTTTTGCTCCATGCCACAGAACTTTGTCTATTTTTTTACATTTCCCCATCTACTTGGTCAAGAAAGCAGGCAAGCTAGTCTCTAGACAGCTGCTATTGAGGTGTGTATATGGGGGCTTTCGGGTCCAGGCCCCCACGCCTCCCACCTCCCCACCCCGCTACCCCCGGGTGAGATGGAGCTCGGCCACAGCTGCTCCGGAGGTTGGTTGGGCGGTGGTTTTGGTCTGGCTGAGTTCCCTCCCTTTTCTCACAGTGGGGGCCCGGCCTGGGACTTGGGAATGGACACGAACTTGACTTTCAACGTTGAGCAGGGCAACTGACCAAGCTAGAGAGGACAGGGCGGCCGCTGGGAGTTACCGCCCCAACCCTAGGCTGACGGGAATGTGGCATAGGGTCCCCAGTTTGGACTTCTGTGCTCTCCACTCTCGCACCTTCCAAAATGAAACGACCTCAGGATGCTCCTCGGAGCGGGGCTGCGTGACCCGCCCCATCGACTTTCCACTCCAGTCCGGGGAGCTAGTCTGTGGGGCCTCTGAGAGCGGGGGTGGCAAGGGTCTGGGGTGCCCCCACCATCGCTCGTTCTCGGTTCCCCAGATCCCCTCCCTTCCCTGCCGGCCCGCCCAGCCCGCCGCCCCCGGCGGCTGGCGCGCGCGGTGCAGCATGCGGCAAAGCTCTTTGCATAAATTATGCTCATGACGCAGCAGCTAAAAAAATCCAAGTAGCAGAAGGAGGGAAAAAAACGAGGGGGGGGGGGGGGGAAAAGGGGGGGCCGTGGAAGGGGGGAAGGAAGAAAAAATATATATTTATACCTGACCGCCCCCCCCACCCACCCTGCTTCCCCTTCTCGCTTCCCAGCCGTCCCCCCTCCGCCCAGCGCAGCCCGCCGAGTCCTTTTCGGCTCTGGCCAGCCCGGGCTGGGGGCCCGGGGGCGGCGGCGGGTCCCGACCGGCTCCCGGGCCGAGCCGAGCCCAGCCAAGCCGCACTGGCTTCTTTGTCTGCGGGTGGCGGCTGCCCCGGCCCCCGGCCCCCTGGCCCGAGCTGTGAGATGAATCTCTAATCGGTGGCCGCCGGGCACCCGGGGCGAAGGCAGCTCGGGCTCGGGCTCCGGTAAGTAGCGGGGTCCGGGGCGGGGAGGGGTTTGCACAGAGGGGGAGGGGGCCGGGCAGGGGAGGTTTCGGGTTTGGTTAATATGCAATGCCCGTAATTAGCATAATTTATATATTTATGATAAAGAGAAAAAAAATGCCGCGGGGCCGGGGCGCCGGGATGTTGGGCCGGGGCGGCGAGGAGCTCCGGGAGCTGAATGGCGTGTGGCCGCTCGCGGGAGGCCGGAGACCCCGGGGGCCGCGCCCTAGCCTTCCTGCCGGCCCGCGGGGACCGAGGGGAGGAGGGGGCGGCCGCCAGGTGGACCCCGTGGGGAGCTTGGACCTGGCCCCTCCCCATTTCTGCTCCGGGAGTCCAGGTTGGGTACGGACCACGGGGACGTTCTCTACCCAGCCCCCGTGGCGACCGCGAAAGGATTGTCGCCCCACTGGAGAACCCGGACGCCTGGGTTCCCAGCAGTCAAGGTCAAATGAGGCGGCCAGAGCCACCTGTCACAATTCTCTCCAACCACCATACACAGGGAGGACTGGTGGGACTCGGGGTTAGGGACCTGGTGCTGCTGGAAGGATGGGAGAGTGATGGGAGGGTCACCGTCTAGCCGAGCACAAGCACTTCATAAATATTTAATAACAATATTATTATTAATAAATAGTCATCATAATGCACCCGCTATGTGCTCCCTGGACATCCTCACCTGTCAAGGCCAAGGGAGCCGCAGGGCGCCTTGCAACCTCCACTTTCGCGTTGAGGTCCCCTACTCATTTGTCATTGGAACCCCCAAATCTTCGCAAGCCTCCGCAGCCGGCTGTGGGGAAAAATAAAACGCGGTTGTGAAGCCTGCCTGGACTAGTGGAAAGAAGCTCTTTGCGGAGAGCTGGGATCTGGTCTTTCAAATTCCTTGATCCCAAAGTAGAAGGCTGGTCTTCAATTGTTCATAAACATACTTCCCACCTCCGTTTTCTTGGTAAGCCAAGGCAGCCACCGTTGACCAGCAGGGCCTTCTGAGGAATAATTCCATGTATTTTGTTTTGATTGAAGTCCAGCTTCTCAGAGTGTTATTTCTGTGATCTTGTATTTCTTTGCATATCTGCTGTAGACCTTCATTTATTTGTTCATTAGGGCGACAAAAAAATCCACCCTGTGCCAACTCTGAACAATACAGACAGAATTTGCCCTGTCTTGGAGTTTTAATTTCAGTCTGATGGGTGGGATGGAGATGGGGATAGGCAGATCATAAATATGAAAAAAAAACAAGATAATATAGAGTGATTTGTGTGTGTGTGTGTGTGAGAGAGAGAGAGAGCGCGCACGAGAGAGAGGAGATGGGTTATTCTCTTCTTGGAAGTACTACCTAGCAATTAAGAGATGACTCAGAAGAAATTTGCTTTTCTAAGGAGTCTTTGCATTATGAAGGAACATGGGACAAGATCATATCTCCCCTCCCCAAGATTTGCTCACTGTAAAGTTGTAGTAGTAATCTTACAGGTTTTTCATAACACTTTACAATTAAGAACAGTGCTTTACTTCAACTTAAAGCAATTACGTGTGCCAGGCCCTGTTCCAAAAGCTTTACATAAATGTTAATGATTTAACAATAGCCCATGAAGTGGGCACTGGGATTTAGCCCCATTTCACAGATAAGGAAACAGGCTGTGAGGTGTTACCTTAAACAGAAGCGATATTCAATCTGAGTCTTCTGCCTTTAAACCCCAAGCTCTTTCTGTGTCAAAATGAGGGTCAGTGAGGCCACAGAGAGAATGGGACTCGGGAGAAACTGGCCAAATGAAGGAAGACTTGGGAATGAGGAGCTGAACTGGCACATTAGGAAGGGGTGAGTGTGACCAGGTTTCTTAAGAACTTAATACTACTTCTTTGAAATTATTTTTAAGTAGCCCTAGTATTGAAAATGAGGGCATGAAATTTGAAATAGGCTATGTATTTTGAGGAAAAGGTAGGAAATATGAGGAGACTAAAGGGTATGATCTGATATCATAATTTATGTTTTCAGCTCATATTCATTAACCTCTGTTGTGTACCAGGAATTTTATGAGGCTCTGGGATATAATGGTAAGTGAATATGCTTTCTTGGTCCTTAAAGTCTAGCAGGGGAACATACTTTTTGTTATTTTTCACATTTATCCCTTCTATTCACCCTGCCAGGGATGAATCAAGTTTGGGTACAAGGGGATGGGGGGGGTGGGTGCAGGAGGAGAAAATAAATCTAAATGTGTCTTTATAAAACAAGTCTTTACTGTTTGAGTATATATGTCTAAAATTTACAAGTGGTTGGTTGGGAAAGAAGTAAGTTTGTTCACTACTGTCCTGTCTTTTGCCCTTTTCTCTCCTTCTGGCCCATGTGTGTGGCTAGCTAGTCTACCAATAGCTTGGCAAGTCATTTATCTCTGTCCATGAATTGGGGTTGAGGGAAGTAAATTGATTAGTGTTAGTCGCTCAGTCATGTCCAACTCTTTGTGACCCCATGGATTGTAGCCCACGAGGCTCCTCTGTCCATAAAGGATTTCCCAAGCAAGGATACTGGAGTGGGTTGCCATTCCCTTCTCCAGGGGATCTTCCCAACCCAGGAATCAAATCTGGGTCTCCTACATTGCAAGCAGATTCTTTACCGTCTGAGCCACCAGGGAAGCCCCAAAGTGAAAGTGTTAGTTGCTCAGTCATGTCCGACTCTTTGTAACCCCATGGACTGCAGCCCACCAGGCTTCTCTGTCCATGGAGTTCTGCAGGCAAGAATACTGGAGTGGGTAGCCATTCCCTTCTCCAGGGGACCTTCCTGACCCAGGGATCAAACCCAGGTCTCCTACATTGCAGTCAGATTCTTTACCATCTGAGCCACCAAGGAAGCCTGTTTTTATTTCTTGGCCACACCGCAAGGCATGTGGGATCTTAGTTCCCTGAACAGGGATTGAACCCACACTCCCTGTGATGGAAGCTCGGAATTCTTAACCACTGAAACAATTTGGAGCAGAATTGAGAGCTTCCGCTTTCCAGTGTGTCCTGATCCTTGGGGGCCAGAGCAACCCCCATCAGCCTTCTTCCCATTTCCTGAATGAAGGCTTAGTGTGGTGTCAGGAGAATAGAAATCTGGGGCAGGTGATGTGACCTTGAAGTTTAAAGGTCATGGACTGTGCCCTTGGGCAAATCACCTGACCTCTCTCCACCGCCATTTTCCTATAGATAAAGATGGGGATCATCGTAAGAATACAATGTTAAGCATTTTACTTGCACGATCTCATGAAAAAGTGAAAGTGTTAGTCGCTCAGTCGTGTCCTACTCTTTGCTACCCCATGGACTGCAGTCCACTAGGCTCCTCTGTCCATAGAATTCTCCAGGCAAGAATACTGGAGTGGGTTGCCATGCCCTTCTCCAGGGGATCTTCCTGATCCAGAGATTGAACCTGGGTCTCCCGCATTGCTGGCTGATTCTTCACTGTCTGAGCCACCAGGGAAGCCCTAATCTCCTATCACCATTATAACAACCCCATAAAGCTTGCCCATTTAATCAGCATTTTAAAGATAAGGAACTTAAACTTCAAAGAGATTCAGTCATTTGCCCAGGATGGCACAGCTATTTCATGACCAAGCTGGGATTTAATTTAGGTTTTTCTCCTAAGCCTATTCCATTATCTCTCTTTGATCATCAACTTACTCTTCAATAAAAATGGGGATTGTAATAGCTAATTGTTATTTGTGCTTTATACAGTAATTCAAAGATAAGCTCTCTTATTATTTATCCCTGAAAAAAACGGAAGCAATCTGCCCACTTGTCACACAGGTGGTCAAGCTTTACTATGTGTTTACTCTGTGGCCTCATGGGGCTGGTGTCAAAATTGAATAATAGTTAACAGTTCATATTTATTGAACCCTGACACAATTTGCTACAATGCCTAGTTATTCCCGTTTCAAATATGGTAACTGAGGCACCACCTAGGTTCCTAACTGCTGTACTAAATTTAAATGAGATAATATATGTAAGGGCTTCCTTGGTGGCTGAGATGGTAAAGAATCTGCCTGCAGTGTAGGAGACCCAGATTCAATATCCGAGTCAGGAAGATACCCTGGAGAAGGGAATGGCTACCCACTCCAGTGTTCTTGCCTGGAGAATATGTAAATTTTTATAATAGCTACCATCCTCTGAGCACTTACTATGTGCCAGTCGTTGATCTACACTTTTTAATGTGCATTAACGTATTCAGTCTTCACAATAGCCCTATGAAGTAGGTGCTATTACTCTCATTTTACAGATGAGGAAACTGAGGCGGAGAGGTTAAATAATTTGCCTGAAGTCCCACAGCTAGGGAATATCAAAGCTGAGATTGTGAACCCTAAAGTCTGTCTCCAAAGAATGCTCAGTGTAGTACTATGCATAAAGGGGCTGGGTCCCAATAAACTATTTTTTAAATTTATTTTTAATTTGAAGTATAGTTGATTTATAATGTTGTATTAATTTCCACTGTACAGCAAAGTGACTCAATTATACACACACATACTTTTTTTAAATCTTCTGTTCCATTATCATTTATCCCAGGACCAACAAACTATTAATAATGATTAACAGTTTTTTATTAATCATTAATAGTATTTTTATTAATCATTAATAATGATTACTTTTCAGCAGATGGGAAGGGAAATCTATGTCCTGGGGCCAGAAATGGAGAAGGGTGGGAGAACATACAGAAAATCCATCAAGCAAATGAAAACTTGAAAGCTGTAGCAACCCACCTGAAGATTGATGGTTTAAGAACAGAGCAGATGATGCTTGCATGCGAGAGGGGATGTCATCTTGTGTTCCTTTGCATCAGGTACAACTGCATGGACCATGATGGAAGTCATAAGAAGTGGAGGGATTCTGGGTGCACTGGAAGGGAGAGCCAACAGGATTTGAAGAAATCAATATAGATGGAAATATAAAAGCAAAGGCAAGGATGACAGCAAGGTTTTCAACCTGAGCATCTATGGAAGGATGAAGCTGCCATTTGCTGAGATGGGGAAGGCTGCAGGCAGGTGGAGCTGGTTTGGGGTGCAAATCAGGAGTTTGATTTTGAATATGTTAAGTATAAGATCTTGTAAGCAATCAGTAGGTAGTTGGATTATATGAGTCTGAAGTTCCCAGGTGAGGTCTCAGCTGGTGGCTGACAGGCTGGGTGAGACCACCTCAGGAAACCATCCTTGTCTGGATGATCTGGCTCAACTCCAACTACCAGTCTGTACTAATCTCCTGCTTCCTGCTTCCTGTCCTTGTGACCTTTTTAGATGGCAGCCCTGCAGGAGGTAAGTTGGTGCACAATTTAAATATAGAAGTGATGTAGAGCTGGAGATGCTGATGTCAACAAACAATCTCATGTGAGAGGATTATGTCAAAAATTTGAAAGGTAATTTCCCATAACAAATGTGACTTTCAGTTAAATACCAGTGAAACTCATTCCATTCATTCCTTTAATCCATGCAGAATACTCTCCACCCCCCCAAATGACTATAGTGAGAGGTACTTTACCTCTTGGAAACCTCAACCACATTAAGTATATATAAAGTGATTAAAATCACAGAGATAAGTCTGCATTAAAAGTCTGAATCTCATACAACAAATTCCATTTTCCTCTACATGTCACAAGATGCTTCATGTACTATCAAATTTTATGTCTGAAACACATGCCGCCCTGGAACAAGGGGCAAAGGACCATATAAAAGTGCATTAGATATCCCTTCAGTGTATCTTCTGCCACCCTCTATTCATCCACCATAACACTTAAACACACTATATTGTCGTTATCTTTTTATTTCCTCGATGCCCATATTAGACTGTTGACTCCTTAATAAAGCTGGAGAACGTGCTTTTCCCCCCACTGTATCCCAGTGCCCAGCACATAGTGGCCACTGAAGTATTTGTTGAATAAACAAAGGACAAAGCATTTCAGGATTTTTCTTATAGGATCTCAGGCTATTCTAGGGGGTTCTGATTTGTTTTAGACTTCATTGGTCCTCCTGGGTGTCTTGGAAGATTACCTTAAGCCCAATGCAGTTCCCAAAGGAGAATGATAAATAGAACCAGGTCCTCTAACTCAGTATTTCTGCCACTGAGAGTCCTGGATGATCCTGGACCTCTGGATTTTTGGGTTGGAGACAAATGCCTCAGGACCTGCTGTTTATCCTCCTGAGGCTGCCTGTGTTTTTAGATGCAGGCACAGGAAAGCCAGGGACAAGTGAGCCATCTGTTAGCCTTGCCAGGTTTGATTCAGGTATTTTTCAAACTCAACTCACTGAAGAAATAAGGCAAAGGGGCATGCTGTGGCTGGGCACTGGCTCCTGTCCCAGCTTTAACCAAAGCAGCTCTGCTGTGATCTATGTATGCACCGGGGTTCTACTCCTGGGGTAGTCATAGGAGCCCCTTCTCTCAAAACTGACAGGTGATCGTCTCTCTTCATTGCTGTCAGACTGTGGACACTGCATGACATCATGAGCTCAAAGGAGGCAGGCCATCCAGATGTGCTATTTACTACAGTCACTGGAGTGAAACCCCTAAAACCCCTGGGGTCAGCCAGCAGTTGCACTCCTAGGTATATACCCCCAAATTGAAAACAGGTGTTCCAACAAAAACTCGTATACAAAGATTCATAGATGCAATATTCGCAGTAGCAGAAAGGTAGAAACAACCAAAATATCCAACAGCGGATGATTGAATAAACAAAATATGGCATATCCATACCGTGGGATTTTTTTTTTTTTACATATGAGTTTAATTATGTGCTAGACTATCCAGATGGAAATATGTGATAAGTGGATGGAAACAAGAGTCATAAAATAAGAGAGGCCGGCATTTTTAGACCCATTTAAGTTTAGACATTTATAAGGTTGGACCGCTTTTTAACATTTACAGTAAAAAAAATTTTTTTTACCACAATTAACAGAACAATGTATTAAAACTGACTTCCAAAATTGTCCAAATTATTTTTTAATCGCTATTTAAATTTTTCACATATTTATTTAAATGTTTCCTTTGGCAGATTTCTCCAAAATACTGAAACCTTGTTTTAGAACTTGTTTTATATTTGGATAATAACAAGCTTCATTAATTGGTGTTCATCAGGATACCTTTCTCTAAGCTCTAGTGGCTTATACCTTCTCTTTAAAATGCACAAGTATCTTTTTTATTATGTTGTCATTCTCAGAGATTCTCTGGAGAAAGAATTATGAATGAAACTCTTATGAATTCATCTTCATTTCTGTTACACTGGAGCAATTTATCATCTTACCCACAGTGATCTATCAACTGGGTGAGGTTCAGTTTCTTGTCCTTTGGGGACTTGTTTGATTGCCCCTCACAAAGCAACATCTAGCTACAGTGTCTTTGCTTCCTTATTAACATTTGTAACTGGGACAGGTCGTTCTTTGAGTGATACATTTTGACTAGTTTTACCCTCTGAAGTTCTCTGGAATCTCCTTCACGGATTTGGCGGATTTGGCTTTTTCTTCATTTAATCCTTGTTTGGAAATATTCTCATTCACAAAATCATTTTGGAGGACCTTGCATAACCCAATATCCAGTGATTTAGATTCACATGCAACCCACTCCAGTACTCTTGCCTGGAAAATCCCATGGACAGAAGAGCCTGGTAGGCTGCAGTCCACGGGGTCGCTAAGAGTCGGAGACGACTGAGCGACTTCTCTTTCACTTTTCGCTTTCATGCATTGGAGAAGAAAATGGCAACCCACTCCAGTGTTCTTGCCTGGAGAATCCCAGGGACGGGGGAGCCTGGTGGGCTGCCGTCTCTAGGGTTGCACAGAGTCGGACACGACTGACGCGAGTTAGCAGCACCATTTTTTGTTTTTGGTCGCACCGTGTGGCATGTGGGATCTTAGTTCCTTGACCAGGGATCCAACCTGCACCTGTCTCTCCCTGCAACCCCAGACTGGAAGTGCAGAGTCTTAATCAATGGATCACCAGGGAAGTCCTGCATCAATATTCTTTAAAGTATTTTTCAAATATAAACTTTCTTCTAACTCACTGTGTGTTTAAAATTTTCTTGAAATTCCAAACAGTTTTTCTTTTGCTAAGGATCCTGTCTTCTCTGAAAAGATCTGATTGTTTTTTTCATTCTCGACTTTGAGATGCTTTACCACTCCATTTATCTATGAGAATTAAATGAAGATCTTGTTTTCCTTAATCGCCCTTTAAGTGTTGCACTCATAGGTTGTGTTCTTGAACTATTCGTATGGGGAAGTGGTGGATTGGCACAGACATGCAGAGTGCTGGGTAAAGTCACAGCTGAGTCTGATGGACTTTCCATCTTGGAAATGAAGTCTTGGTTTACCTGTGCCTCTGTCTTCCCTGGAGAGTGAAAGAGTCTATACGATGAAATTTTATCCAGCTGTGTAAAGAAATGCAGTGCCGATACATGCTACAGATAAACCTTGAAAATATTCTGCAAAGTAAAAGAAACCAGACACAAAAAAGACTCCATATCAAATGATTCCATTTATTAATATATGAAATATTAGTGTTAGTCTCTCAGTTGTGTCTGAGTCATTATGACCATGGACTGTAGCCCGCTAGGCTCCTCTGTCCATAGAATTCTCCAGGGAAGAATACTGGAGTGGGTGGGTAGCCATTCCCTTCTCCAGGGAATCTTCCCAACCCAGGAACTGAACCCAGGTCTCTGCACTGTAGGCAGATTCTTTACCATCTGAGTCATCAGGAAAGCCCATATGAAATACTGAGAACAGGCAAATCCAAAGAGAGAAAGCAGATTCATGGTTGCCACGGGCAAGAAAAGGGAGTAACCGCTAATGGGCATGGAATTTCCTTTTGGAGGATGAAAATGCTCCGGAGCCAACACTGTAAGGGTACTATAAATGTACTGAAGTCCATCGAGTGGTACATTTAATTTGATGTCATGTGAATTTTACCTCAATTAATCAAATGACAACAACAAAAGGAAGCCCAATGAAACAAACCCAGAGGTAGAAAAGGAGGAGGAAGAGAAAGGTGAGGAATCTAGAACACTTCTCCTAGCTGAGTGTCCTCATGTATAACATGGTGATGCTAATGTTCGCATACCCCAGCTGGCATGAGTAGTACGTGAATTAGTATTCCATAAAATGCTTAGCACAGTGGGCACTCGGAATAAAAATGTTAGTTGCTTCTTCTCTGTTTCAGTGCCTAAAACTGGTCGTCCTAGTCATTACCTTTATTTCTTGTGACTGGTTCGTGGCTCCAGCCAGACCGTTTGTTCTTGTGAGGTCTTCTCTCCTCACTGCATGCGGCAGCTGCTCCATCTGGTATGTTGTCCTGCCTCCCACGTTAAAGGCCGGCGTGCTTCTTGGGCCACTGCCACAGAAACCCCTGAGGGACCCACCTACTGAATCAGACTCCCTGGAGATGTTTGGTCTGGAAAATCGGGGTGGGGGAGTCTGCAGTTTTAATGTGTTCCAGGCGCATTAAAGTCTGAGACAACTGTTTCAATTTATTCCTATCTTTGCCATCTCTTCCGGGGGACGTCTGCTCAGACCCCTCCCCTGAGAATTGCTCTGATACCCAGAGTGCTCCTTACTTGTGTCTGGTTCTGAGTGTCTGGGTCAAAGTCACTTTGGGCTCTGCTGGCTCTGCTCTTTCCCACTGGACTGGGGAACTCCCAGGGATAGACGTCTGGCCCCCCCATTCCTCCTGTTACCCTGGCTCCTCCTGAGTGTAGGTTGTCCTAGGGTGCCGCAGGAAGTCAGACGTTTTAATTTTAAAATCCTTAGAATCCTATTTCCTTCACTTCTACACATACCTGAGAGAACTTAGCTTCTCTCTCTTCCTACCATTCTACTTCTGACTTTCTGAGATGATATGGAAATTGTCTTAACATTGTCACATCAGCCTTTGCTTTTCCCATCTCATCTCACCCTGCAGAATGTGTAGGTGTGGGCCAGCCCCCACCCCATCCTGACAAGTGACCATGGATCCTGGAGCCGGGCCAGACTCATCTCTGACTGTCAATGAGCAGGTATCTTTTGGAGCAGGAAGAGGTGGGGGTGGGGAGGGGGAGGGTGATGGACGGAGGGGTGTGGGCAAGGAGGAAAACTCCATAAAGCGCCTTGTTGTCTGTTCCTTACCAATGTTCATGGTCACTTGACCCATCCAGATGTGGTTGCCAGCTAGGATTTTTCAGGGGCTGGGTTTGGGGACTTTAGTGGTGACTTTAAAAAGTGAGATATGTATAAGTTAATATGGGGAAAGATTTGGATATCAGGGAACTTATTTATTTTTCTTGGTTATATATCATTTTCTAATTTTTCCTTCAATGACCTTTTATTACTTACGTAAATTTTTTTAAAAATTGGCCATACCTGTAGCTTGCAGAATCTTAATCTCCCAACCAGGAATCCAACCCAGGCCCCTGGCCATGAGAGTACCAAGTCCTAACAACTGGACCACCAGGGAATTCCCTTATGTATTTTTTATGCATTTTTAAAAGGAGAAAAAAAGATTAACATCTCTTAAAATGTAATTGGAGTAAAGTTTCTCATAGTCAGGTTTGAGTCAGAAAGGAAACTACTCGGGAAGGTTATTTCACCCATACTCCCCTGATGGGTCACATAGCTGCTTTTTTCCAACAGAGTCTCTGGCTGGATCCAGTTTTCAGTCCCAAGGAGTGTGTTGTGGGAGTGGCTTTGGCCCCAGGAGAATCGCAGGGAAGGCCTGATACAGAGCTTTTTAATGTACAGGGTGTCTCTGATTCTTGAAAGACCCAAGTGGAAGCATGTCAGTGCTGGAGGTAAAGCACTAAGCTGGCTGAGCAGGAAGGAAGACCCAGTGTTCCAAGGAGGCCCAGGGGCCACCCGCATCGCTGGGCACAGGGGCTCCTCTCGAGGAGGTGCAAGGTTAGAGCATGCACACACCAGATGGCACGCTGGAGCCGCAGGTCTACAGGGTACAAAGCTCCAGTCCAGGAGGGCCAGCGACAGGCTGTGCCTTCAGAATTCCTGACCCTCTTGCTTCAAGAAGTTAGCTTGCAAGGAAATCATGACCTCTAACCTCAGGGTTTTGGACATTAAGCAACCATGAACTTCAGAAGTTCCTCAGCATCCTGGAGCATTCATTTTCCATTCCTGTAATGTTTAGAGGGACATGCAGAGGGATTCCTGTCTTGTCCCAGCTGAAGCTGTGGGTCCTGTGTTAGGGGTCATCGAAACTACACTCCAGTATCCTAGCAGCCAAGAAGACATCCTGGCAAGGTTGTGAGTGAGGCCATTTACCAGTCCCTGAACTGAGAGCAAGAGAGAGAGCAAATAGAAATGTCTTCAAGTGGTTTCACTCAGTGGGACTTTTTCTAGCTTGTGTTAGACCCTTCCCCCTGTCACCAGGGCCTGCTCTCTCCTAGCACTTCCTTCCCTGGAATCAGGGAGCTCCAGGCTCTGGGGGTTCTCACAGAGCACACAGTCCTCAGGACAGGAGGTCTGCAATCTGAGATACTCCGTCCTCTTTGCCTCAGTCACACCTAGAGCTCTGGCTCCCCGGAGGCTCTATCAGCCTCTTCCCCTCTCCTCTGTTCACAGGTCATCGTGATGTCAGGCCATGAGACCATCCGAGTTCTGGAGGTTGGAGTGGATGCCCAGATCCCTGCTGAGGAGGAGGGCAAAGCGCTGGAGGCTGTGGGCACGGAGGGCTCCCAGAGTGGAGGCCCTGCTGAAGCTGGTGAAGCTGCTGGTGAAGCTGGCCCAGACAACCCAGACTCCTCCGTGGAGGCAACTGGTACGAGGCCACTGCTCCCAGGGGCCATTGCTCCACCTGAATCCCTTCCCGTGTTCCCCCTGGGGAGCCAGCATGAATCCCAGGGGGCTAGGTGGCTTTAGGTGGGTGTTGTCTTCCTATCCACTGGGCAGGCCTCTGGTCACAGCCTGTGCTGCTGTTCAGCTCCTAGGCCACTCCTCAATTTTTGGAATGAGGGACCATTTTCAGTTATTTACAGACCTAAACTGGGATGGGTCAGGGTGAGGTGGGAGGAGAGTGGTGGGGCTCAGCTGAGGGGATTGCATTTTCTTTACTTTCAGACAAGGCTTTCCTGGGGCCCCTGCTACAAGCAGAGGGAAGCGAGAACAAGTAACAGGTTCCCTTGCTTGCTCGCTCCCTGAGGGAGGACCAGCTTGTTCCTTACATGGGGTGAAGGTAGGGATGTGTCCAGGGGTCAGGCTGAAGGGGTGGCTTAGGTATTTTGCCCATCCCTTAGGTGGTGTGTGCAGGGGGCATGCACAGTCCTCTGCTTTTGCTCTAAGCTCTTCAAAAGTGGCAGTTGGGTTTTTTGATCTCTTTGTATTTTTTGTTCAGAATTTGCCGTAACTTCACATCCACACCAAGGGGATTGAGTAAACCTCGGAGAAGACTCCCAGGTCTAAACCAGACCCTCAGGCTCAAGGCAGAGAGGACTTAACCTTTAGGGTACTACCAGCCCTTGCAAATCAGTACCTTTTATGGTAGAGCTGGGAGGTGCCAGGAGCTGGGGATGGAATGGCATCTTACCCACATTGGGCTAAGAATGTGGGTTAGGGAGGGCCTTGTAGAATCACAGCTTCTCACTCCTGGCTAGACTGACACATGTCTAGCCTGGTGGGCTTATCTGGGCTGTTTTTCTCCAAAGGTGACTTTAGGGCATGAGTTTGATTCTCCTGCATGGGGAATGGATGTGGCTGATTGACTCACACTGTGTCCCCTAATGACCCTGCAGTACAGCTGTGAGACGGCCAGGCTGTTCTAAAAGCTGGCACTGGATGTAGGCACTGCTTTCTGGGCACAGGGTACCCTTTCATTGACTTTCCTCATTAACACCTTGCAGAATAGACATCTCTTTTTGCAGAAAGCCTGGGGCCTCCTTTGCCAGTTCCCCCAGAAAGCCATGGTTCATCTCTCCTTGCCTTCTGCTGAACTTCACCGCTTCCCTAGATTGGTGATCTGGTTAGGGGAGGTGGGGTGGGCAAAGAGGAAGAGCCATGAAGAGAGCAAAAATAACAGAAAACAGGCAAAAACACTTCAAGATCTCACCTCCCTTGCTGTACTTGCAAATCAGTATATAGATCCATTTGGGACCCTGGTATTTTATTTTTTCTCCTTTTGAGTAAGGGAATGATAAGACACATGACCATTTTCCCTAGCCTGGCAATGTTCTGCTTCCTTGTTGAGGAAGTGTCCTGGGCCAGTGTCCTGGTGAGCAGGCAGGAAAAACAAGGATTCTCCATCTCGGCTACCCTTTCCATTCCTTTCCATTGTGGGGTTGGAGCCCCTTTTCAGGAAATCTGGGAGGTTTTCCAGGTTTGTCCACAGTTCTTGTGTGTGTGTGTGTGTGTGTGTGTGTGTGTGTGTGTGAAGTTGCTTTAGTCATGTCCAACTCTTTGTGACCCTATGGACTGTAGCCTACCAGGCTCCTCTGTCCATGGGATTCTCCAGGCAAGAATACTGGAGTGGGTTGCCATGCCCTCCTCCAGGGGATCTTCCCGACCCAGGGATTAAACACGGGGTCTCCTGTGGCTCCTGCACTGCAGGTAGATTCTTTACCACTGAACCGCCAGGGAAGCCCCCCACAGCACTTCCCTTTCTTTTTAACCTTTTTACCCATCTTCTGTATCTCATTTCCTCTAGTGCCTTAATTCTATTCCTTACCCAAAACGTACTCTCAGAAATGGAACCAAAACCAGTAATTTACATCTTGGCATGAGTGTTCATGGTAGTGTGCATCTTCTTCCAGAAGTTTATCTAATTAAGCCTTTCATTAAAGTCCTCTTTGTAAAGGAATTTTAGTCATGGTCAAGCAGGTAGGGGAGGTATGTTGGTAGTAATTCCTAAGAAGTTGCCAGCTTAAATTGTAGCTTTGATAGAATGTTTCTGCATATTAAATATTGAGAAGGGTTTCCTCTTAAAACTAAGTAATAGGAAACTTTTTCCAGATGAAAAAAGAATCTAGTGATTCGTGCTACTCCATTCCCCAGACCTTGTCACACATACATATTTTTATACGTGTGGTCCCTGAGGACAGGCTAGGTAGTATGACACCTACCACCATATTATTTCATATTCTGTGTCCTTTATTAACAGATTCACTCACTGATTTTGGCTTTGGCTATTATCAAACTCCCTGGTTTTTTCATTGTCATAAACAGCTGCTTTGAATGGCCCTTTAATTCTATTTTTCTTTGAGGTGTAGTCCACTCAAATTCCTTTTGAAGAGAAATGAATTGTTTACACAGTAGGACATCATTACATGGAAAAACACACAAAACCTCGCTATCAATGAGAGGAAAAGTAGTCGGCCAAGAGGTACCATCTGTGCCTCTGAAGCCAGAAAAAGAAATCATGATAAAATCCAAACAGGCTGGTGCTGTGGAGAAACAGGTACCTTGTTGATGGTTCCGCAGACTGGTTCCGTCTTCCTGAAAAGCAGTCTAGCAGGAAGCAAAAACCAAAAACCTAAATGTAGGTGAATCCTAGGCCCCATAGTCCCACTCTGGAAACGTATCCTAATGAAATGACTGACTTCTTCAGGTGGTAAGCTTTCTTCACTCATGCTTGTTACATGTCCATTTCCTCAGTTTCCTTTATAGGTTTCATCACACTTAAAAATAAACGATAGCTGGTATTGTTGCTTGTTTTTATTTATTTATTTGGTTGTGTTGGGTCTCAGTTGCAGGACGTTGGAGCTTTGTTTTCCTTCACTGTGGTGCATGGAGTCTCTAGTTATGGCACACGGGTTCAGTAACTGCAGTGCCTGGGCTTAGTGTCTCCACAACACTTGGAATCTTAGTTTCCCAACCAGGGGTTGAGCCCGCATCCTCTGCATTGCAATGACACTTTGTCAAGTGAAATATTTTTTGAATTCTCAGAGGTCCAGATTATCCTTATCTTCTCTGATTTTTTTTTCAACAGTTAGAAATATATTTCCCCTTCACAGTGGACATAAATCTGCCCTTTGGTTTTCTTTGGTATTTTATATGGTTTTTGTGGTTGCTTGTCTCTTTCATCCTTGAAGCAATCTGGATTTTTAAATTGTATACTGTGAATAGTCCTGGCTTAGGTTGGTGCCTTTCCAGATTAAAACAAGAGCTGGGAATGCAGGCTTGGAAGGTTCTGTAGTTCAGTGGTTCCCATTTTGTCCGTGTGTATCACAAGGGAGCTTAAAAGAAAGAGAGAGAGAGGTGAGGTTCCCGGGCTCCACTCCTGGACATTCTGACTCAGTTGGCCTAGAATAGGGTGTGGAAACCTATGCCCAGCCAGCATTAAGAAGCCACTCATCTGGTCTAACACCCAACACCTAGACTCCCTGTAATGTCTCACTATATATTAAATAACCCTTCTCCATATTGTTATGTGACTTTGAAGAATTTTTCTGCTAGGGGTCCCTACCTAACTAACTCCAGGTAGTGAGAGGAAGCTCTCACTTGGTTGAAAAGCTACAATTCATGGGAAGCTCCTTTGCTACTGCTGCTGCTGCTAAGTCACTTCAGTCGTGTCCAACTCTGTGCGACCCCATAGATGGCAGCCCACCAGGCTCCCTTGTCCCTGGGATTCTCCAGGCAAGAACACTGGAGTGGGTTGCCATTGCCTTCTCCAATGCATGAAAGTGAAAAGTGAAAGTGAAGTCACTCAGTTGTGTCCGACTCTTAGCGACCCCCATGGACTGCAGCCCACCAGACTCCTCCGTCCATGAGGTTTTCCAGGCAAGAGTAGTGGAATGGAGTGCCATTGCCTTCTCCAGGGAAGCTCCTTTAGAACCTCCTAAAAGCTGCTCATCAGACTTCAGACCTCAAGGAATGGCAGAGAAAAGTTATCTGGCCTGGAGAGCCCCAGGATCCTGAGTGTGGCCCTGACATGTCACTTCCTAGGCTTCACCCTGCAGAAATCCTGCCCCTTCCCTGAGCCAACACTGCATCCCCAAAGTAGCCTGGGGGTAGAGTGACCATTGATCCAGTTGCTGGATGAGCCAATCAATCCCATTGATTTTGGCACCTTCTCTCCCTGACACATGTTCATTTCTACTGCTGGTTATGTGATAGGTCCTACCATCCTACCAAGCCAGATGACAGGCTGATACCCAGCTGTGCCTGGGTCTGCATTTTCTTCATCTGCATGTGTGATGAGGGTGGTGTACCTTCCAGGTCTGGCATAGGGCTTTGCAGCCTCCCATGCTCACTACCAGTAACTTTGGGGAAACTCCCTCTTTGGGCCAGGCAAGACCAGAGATCGGCCTCGGGTTGTGCAGAAATGCAGTGCGGCCCTGAGAGTCGTCCCACTCTGCCAGGTTCACTCCTTGTCCCTCTCTCTCCCAATGCTGCATGAAGTGAAGTCACTTCCGGGGATGCCTTCGAGCCCTGCCCCTGCCGTTGCCACCTTCAGCCAAGCTCCATGCCAGCCTCAGGCATCACAGACCCTGACGCCACTGGCTGTACAAGCTGCCCCCCAGGTAAGGGCCACCCCAGGGAGCTAGACAGAGGGCAGTGGGCAAGAGCAAGGCATGGGATAGCCAACATGGGCTGGCCATGGTATCTGGGAACTTCATGAGGCAGGACAGGGAAGGGGCTGTGGCTTGAGGGAGGGAATCTCCTACTAGGGACCCCTGGCCTTTCCCCTATCCCAGATCAGGCCCCCTGGGAAAAGTAAATCTACATTTGTCAGGTAATCCCCTCAGGTCCAGCAAGGATTATAAGATTACAGTAACTCTTCAAGTCATCTAATGATTGAATGAGTGAATACCCTTGTCAGTCCCTCTAGGGGGTGCCTGGAAGAGTTAATGGCTCCTCATTTAGAGCAGAGGGCAGCCCCAGCACAGCGAGAAGCTGCTCCAGGGGCCTCCAGGCAGACTGAGCACCCTGTGACATCTTTCACTGCACACACACATATCCAAGGTGTCCATCAGGAGTGTCCTCTGTCATAGCTTCCCAGAGGCCTCTGTGGGCCTTGATGACTCAGTTCCACCAGCCCCTGCCCCTGCTTCCTGGTCACAAAGCATCGGTCCCGTGGGCAAAGACCCAGGGAAGGCTTGGGAGACAGCCGAACATGGTGGGAGAGACCTGTGACCCTTTCTGATCCTTGGGCAGGGCTGGGCCCTGACCCTGATGTGGGCTGCTTCTCCAAGGATGGGATAGTCCAGTTCAGGTCCCTCCTCAGGGATGGGCCTCCAGCTAGGGCTCATCCCTTCCCCGCCCTCATGCAGCCTTTTCTCCCCTCCCCTCAGAATGCTTTGTGTGTGGTCAGCTGGGTCTAAAAGACCCAGCATTTGCGCTGTTGATGTTGATTTTTTATTTTTTCTTTTCTTTTTTGAAATCTTGTTTGCTTTTGCAGGTCTTGACTCAGGAAAACTTAGCCACAGTTCTGACAGGAGTTATGGTTCCAGCAGGGGCAGTTACTCAACCTCTTCTTATCCCCATCAGTATTGCAGGTCAAGTGGCTGGTCAACAGGGGCTGGCCGTGTGGACAATTCCTACTGCAACCGTGGCTGCCCTCCCAGGACTGACCGCTGCTTCTCCCACGGGGGGACTTTTCAAGCCACCTTTAGCCGGTCTCCAAGGTAACGGCAACTCTCCCCAGGACTGCACCAGGCCCCCGCCACCTTCCACTACCTTCCCTGCTTGTGTGTTTGCCATGTTGGACTCCGAACCCGCGGCCCTCCCAGGTCAAGAGCCCTGGAGTCTGGATCTGGTGCCCCAGGCCCCCAGCCACAGAGCTGCTGCACCACATCAGGACTCTAGGCCAAGACACCACGCTGGCCCAGCAGGCCTGTCTTCATTCAGCCAACTGTCTGGGACTGCCCTCCCCCCTACGCCAGACCTCACCCTGTGACCAGCCTCCTGAGAAGGACTGCAAGAAGATTCCACTTCTGGTTCTGAACCTACACATCTCCAGGCCCTAGGGAGGGGGGATGAGAGATGTTGGCATGTGCCACCCCTGCAAGGATCAAGGGAATCACAGCAGCCTGTGCCCCCACCCCAATGCCCGACCCCCGTCTCGTTCTTGTACCAGATCCCTTGGGATTGGAGCTGCTCTGGCCCACAGCTAGGCATTTGAGCGCCTCTGTCTCTGCCTTGCTCCATAGCAGCTGCCGTGCTGAACACCGCTCTCCCGGCGCCTGTACAAGCCGCCCCACCGGCCCAGCCCTCCTCGCCTGCCCAGCCCCGACCACCGGCCCAGCCCCAGACGCTGTTCCAGCCCCAGCCACTGCTGCAGACCACACCAGCCATTCTACCGCAGCCCACTGCTGCCACCGCCACTGCCCCCACCCCCAAGTCTGTGGACACCCCCACACAGATCACCGTTCAGCCTGCAGGCTTCGCATTCAGCCCGGGAATCGTAAGCTGCTGCCCTCACCCAAGGCTCACCGGGGATGGACTGGATCTCTGGCCAAGGGTGAACCTGACCCTTCCCACGGGGCAGTATGGAGGTGGAGGACCAGCCCCCTGAATGCGGCTCTTTTCCAACACTTCGGCAGAGATGGGCTCCTTCCGAGGCAGCTGCCAGCCCATGCATCCCAGCCAAGAGCAGACAACCTCTGCCAAGAGGGCTGGCCCAACCTTCCAGAACCTGGACCATGGACCAGCCTTGGAGGGTGGGATGATGTCTGGGGATGCAAACTTGTGAGCTGTCACTAACGTGGCGCTAGAGGCTCACGGCCCCCAGTGTCCATCCAGCGTGGCTCCTGGCTTGGTAGTGGAGCTGTTAGGCATGAGTAGATGGCCTCTAGTTAGATGTGGCTGGAGTCACATCAGCCTCTCCAGCCTGGCCCTTCTACTGTCCCAGGGCTGGCCTGAAAGATTAGCCAGAGGTACTCCTCCATGACTGTGGCCCCGCCCTTCCCTGCTCACCTTCTGCAGCCCCTGGCCCTGGATACCATTCAGTTGGTGGACTTGGGCTTGCAGCCCACACTCACATCTGCCCAGCATCGGTTACCCCCACCCCTGTCCCAATACCCTCAGCATCGGTTACCCCCACCCCTGTCCCAATACCCTCAGCCCTCTTCCCTCTGCCTTGGGCTCTTTCTTGCCCGGTTGCCTCTGAGCAAGGCTCTTCCTCCACCCACAGATCAGTGCTGCCTCCCTCGGGGGACAGACTCAGATCCTGGGCTCCCTCACCACAACTCCGGTCATTGCCAACGCCATTCCCAGTATGCCAGGGATCAGCAGTCAGATTCTCACCAACGCTCAGGGTCAGGCAAGTGGTCAAAGCCAGGCGGAGGGGTGGGGACCGTGGAGATGCTGGATGTTGGGGAGGGGCAGGACTGGGTCATAGAAACTCAACCAGGGTGAGAAGCTGCTATTCATTACTGCTTGTGTGACAGCTCTCTGCTGACACTGAGGCCAGGCAGGGGCATCGCCCCCACCCCGACCCTGGCGGTACTCACTCTAGTTGGGGGTTTTCATTTAGGGAGCCCTCGCTTTGTGGCCATGTTCTGTGGTAGGTGCTTTCTCATACACTGTGCCACTTCATTCTGAGTACAACCCATTGGGTGGAGATTTTTGTTCCCATTTTACAGGAGAGAAGGCTGAGGTTTGGAGAAATTAAGCTAGTTAAAGTGTGGCAGAGCAGGGCTTCACATGTAGGCCCCTCCTGCTCTCTCACGGCTCTGGAGAGAGAATAGAGAAGCAGCCCCCAGAGTGTGAATCCTTCACTTTACTGAGAGGACACGGAGGCCCAGAAGGGTTAGGTGATTTGTCTAAATCCCTTCCTGCCAGCGTAGGGGTTTGGGTTGGGGGTGGAGCTGGACGCTGCCCTCACACTTGGGGTCCCTGTGTTTCCTCCCAGGTTATTGGAACACTTCCTTGGGTAGTGAACTCGGCTAGCGTGGCGGCCCCAGCACCGGCCCAAAGCCTGCAGGTCCAGGCTGTGACCCCCCAGCTGTTGTTGAACGCCCAGGGCCAGGTGATCGCGACCCTGGCCAGCAGCCCCCTGCCTCCTCCTGTGGCTGTCCGGAAGCCAGGCACTCCTGAGTCCCCTGCTAAGAGTGAGGTACAAGGGCTGGGTTGGGGGAGGGTGGCAGGCAGTGCTGTCAGGCATGAGCGGCCTCCCTCCAGAGGCTGGGCAGGACAACATTATTTTCCAAAGCCCCTGGGAAAGCAGGACACCTCCCCAAAGTGGAGGGAGGCTGAAGGTAGAAGGTCCCTTTGGTTCACACGTGCTATGCCCGGAAAAACACCACCACCACCCCGCTCCTTACCCCCACACACCAAACATGTGTATATGTGCCCTCAGAGGCCAGTGCCACTCTGAGAAGGCCAGGGAAGGGTGGTCAAAGTAAACTGGGCCTTGGGACTTCCCTGGTGGTTCAGTGCTTAAGACTCTGTACTTCCAATGCAGGGCATGCAGGTTCAATCCTTGGTAGGAGAACTAAGATCCCACATGCTGCAGGGTGAAGCCAAAAAAAAAAAAAAAAAGTTAATTGGGGCTCAATCAACTCCAGGGTGAACAAATTGATGGAAAGGCCCTGGGAGGTTTGTTCTGCACCCTCCTCCTCTTCACCTCTTCATCCCTCCACCCCTCCTCCACTCTGCACTGTGGCATCGATTATTCACTCACATGTTCATTCTAGGAGCAGTTTTGAGTGCCTACTATATTCCAGTGCTGAAGATATGGAGATGAATAAGAGCCCTTCCTTGCCTTAGGTAGCCCAGCGTCAGAGACTATTAATGTCAGTGTGGCAAAGGCTTGGGTAGGGGCAGTATAAGGTTTTTTAGGAACCCACTCTGCTGACTGAGGAGTTTGACAAGGCTTCACAGAGTGCGACGTTGAACTAATCTAAACGAATGGGTTGGATGGGAGATTCTTCTACTTCCACAGAACTGCAGGAAGTACAGTGTGCCAGAGCAGGGGTTCTCAAACTTGAGTGTGCTGAAGAACCACCTGGAGGGCGTGCTAGGATGCACATTTCCAGGCCCCACCTTGAGTCTCATACAGTAGGTCTGGAGTAGGGCTGAAGGATTCACATCTCTAACAAGTTCCTAGGTGATGTTGAGGCTTGTGATTCTCAAATGTGACATGCTGCTTCCCAGCTTCATTGAATAACCTCAGCCTCATCTATAGAAGGAGAAGGCAATGGCAACCTACTCCAGTACTCTCACCTGGAAAATCCCATGGACGGAGGAGCCTGGTAGGCTGCAGTCCATGGGGTCGCTAAGAGTCGGACACGACTGAGCAACTTCACTTTCACTTTTCCTTTCATGTATTGGAGAAGGAAATGGCAACCCACTCCAGTGTTCTTGCCTGGAGAATCCCAGGGACGGGGGATCCTGGTGGGCTGCTGTCTATGGGGTCACACAGAGTCGGACACGACTGAAGCGACTTAGCAGCAGCAGTAGCATCTATAGAATGAGAATGATAAGATACCAATTTAAGTTATGAATGTTAAAGGATACATTACACGGAAGGTTGGTACACAAAGTGAAATGTGTGTAACATGTATAAAAAATGGTGCTCTTATTGTTATACTAGGGAATGGGGAGTCACCGAAAGGTTTTTAGCAGGGAAGTGGCTAGTTAGATGTGTATTTTTAAAATTCCCTTTATTATCCAGGTGGAGCCAAGAATTGGACTGTGCTGAGACTTGAGTCCTATTTGTTGTTGTTCAGTCGCTCAGTCGGGTCCAACTCTTTGCGACCCCATGGACAGCAGCACGCCAGGCTTCCCTGTCCTTCACCATCTCCCAGAGTTTGCTCAAACTCATGTCCATTGAGTCGGTGATGTCATCCAACCATCTCATCCTCTGTCGCCCCCTTCTCCTCCTGCCCTCAATCTTTCCCAGCATCAGAGTCTTTTCCAATGAGTCGACTCTTCCCATTAGGGAGCCAAAATATCAGGGCTTCAGCTCCAGCATCAGTCCTTCCAGTGAATATTCAGGGTCAATTTCCTTTAAGATTGACTGGTTTGATCTCCTTGCTGTCCGGGGGACTCTCAAGAGTCTTCTCCAGCACCACAATTCAAAGGCATCAATTCTTCAGCCCTCAGCTATTAGGAGACAGCTTAAAGAATTCTAGCCAGAGACAAGGAGCTCCAAACAAGGCCCTGGGGATGACGAGGGAATGAATTTTTAAGCTACTAGGAGGCAGAATGCAGGGGGAACAAGGCCCATCCTAGAGAAATCTGCACTTTCAGGAAGCTTAAAAAAAATCACACTACAAATACTGATTTCATATATTTATAGTTTATCCTGATTGTAAATATAAGTTGTTTATTAAAATTCCAACATTATGTATGATGTCAAAAAGTAAAAATCCTTTCTAACTCCACTTCCAGAGATGACTTCTGTTGACACTTTGCTTTATATGACTCCAGAATTTTTTTTCTTGGAAATTTGTATTTTTTTAAAGGAATTATTCCATAAAAATTGTTTTTCACCTTACTTTTTTTTTTCTTTCACTTAGCACTGTGACTCAGAGGTCTTTCCATGGCAGTTACTAAGAGATATTCTTTTTCATGGCTGCACAGTGTCTTACTGTAGCGAGGTCCCAAAAGTCATTTGCTAGTTACCTATTAATGGGTATGGGGTTTTCCCAGTGGCTCAGAGGTAAAGAATCCACCTGCAATGCAGGTGATGCAGGAGACGCTGGTTCAGTCCCCAGGTAAGGTAGATCCCCTGGAGGAGGGCATGGCAAGCCACTCCAGTATTCTTGCCTGGAGTGTCCCATGGACAGAGGAGCCTGATGGGCTACAGTCTATATGGTTGCACAGATTTGGAAACGACTGAAGCGACTTAGCACACATGCTTGCATGCATTAATGGACATTTGGGGTGTGGTGGCTCTAGAATCAGGTTTAGGTTTCTCCTTTGAGGGCAGAGACTTGAAAGCAGTTATCTCAAGGGCGGATACTTGGAGCTTTGACCAAGTACGCTGAACCTTTCTGAGCCTCTGACTGCCCGGGTCATAGACACCTGCAAGGCCTCAGCTCGGTGGGGCACATCCTATGCTTGTTTTGGAGGTCATCATCATTCAGTTCAGTTCAGTTCAGTTGCTCAGTCGTGTCCGACTCTTTGCAACCCCATGAATCACAGCACGCCAGGCCTCCCTGTCCATTACCAACTCCCGGAGTTTACCCAAACTCATGTGCATTGAGTCGGTGATGCCATCCAGCCATCTCATCCTCTGTCGTCCCCTTCTCCTCCTGCCCCCAATCCCTCCCAGCATCAGGGTCTTTTCTAATGAGTCAACTCTTCATGTGAGGTGGCCAAAGTATTGGAGTTTCAGCCTCAGCATCAGTCCTTCCAATGAACACCCAGGACTGGTCTCCTTTAGGATGGACTGGTTGGATCTCCTTGCCTGGGTTGATGCTAATGCATAGCTTCTAGTCTTGCCTTTTGATGGGGCACAGGTAAAAGTGTGCTGGGTGAGGAAGGATTCCATGCCCGCTTTTGCCCTGCCTCTGGACTGCCCACCCCGCTGAGCCAAGCAGGTGGGCAGTGGGGGTTTGTTGGCTCTTCTTCTCACAGGTGCAGCCCATCCAGCCCACACCAGCCATGCCCCAGCCGGCTGTGGTCATCGCCAGCCCAGCCCCAGTGTCCAAGCCTGCTGCCTCTGCTCCCATCCCGATCACCTGCTCAGAGACCCCTACGGTCAGCCAGCTGGTGTCCAGTAAGTGGCTCCAAGGGAAGGGTATGGCGAAGGGGTGAGGCATTTATTCAGACACCCTGACCACATTAGATGATTCTCCCCTTAGTAAACTTTCTGGAGTCCAAAAGGGAAGAGCACAGGCCCATTGCCAGGAACTGACTTTCTTATTCTCATTCTATGGAGCTGGATCCTGTGCATGACCGTGGTGGAGGCTGCTTAGCCGGCTGTCTGGCTGCTTCTCTGAGAAGCCAAATCATTGGCTGTCTCTCCTATGGTCTCTCACCAGTATTTGAAGAATGTGGGTAGCTAACAGGTGTGCGTGGGGCCAGCCTGGGGAGAATCAGGGAGGGTCAACAGTTAGAGCTGGAAGAACTTAAAATAGACCTCTATCTACAGGCACCTTGGTCCTGGCCCATTGCTCCCGTCTTATTTGTCTTGGAGACAGGAATGATGACGGTCTTAAGGGTACACAGGCTTTTTGTCAAACGTCCTGATCCCTCACTACTCACCAGGGCTAGGCCAATGGGTGGGGTAAGCAGTGATGATTGTCTGTCTTACACACTCACCCCTGCCCCCTTCCTCTGGCCTAGAGCCACATACCCCAAGTCTGGATGAGGACGGGATCAACTTAGAAGAGATCCGGGAGTTTGCCAAGAACTTTAAGATCCGGCGGCTATCCCTGGGCCTCACACAGACCCAGGTGGGTCAGGCTCTGACTGCAACGGAAGGCCCAGCCTACAGCCAGTCAGCCATCTGCCGGTGAGTAAGACTGCCTGGACAAGAGCAGGGCACTCACAGGAGCTCAGGTATCTGGCACTTAGACATGAACACCTGGAGTAGTCAAAAGTCTTTATGGGGCCCTCTGAAGTTTATCCTCCAATCCTGAGCATTTATATTATCTATTTAGGAGGAATCCAAGATCCTGATCCAGTTAGGAATCCTAGAGGGACAGGAGTACAGCTTATGAAATTAATCACAAGAGTGGGAACTCCAGTTCTGGCTTGGTTCTCAACTATAACCGACCATCACCTCTATCATGCTTCCACCCCCTCATCTTGTGAGACATGACTCTGAAGTGATGTAACTGACTTTTCTGTATGCAGTGTACAGACTGGTTCCGGTGCCTGTATTATAGTTGATTGTAAAGTGTAAATCAACTATACTTCAATTTTTTTTTAATGGTGAAAGAAAGATAAAATAAAAAGCACATCCCTAAGCCATGTGCTTTTTCTAAAAAGTAGGTATGGCCAAGAGGTTTTATCTGTTTGCCAACTCTATATATTAGACTAGAGTGACTATTAAGCTACAATGTCATGTTGGGAATTCTGTAGTCTCATCTGGGCTCAGTCAGAAAGAGTATTCTGACTTAGTGATGTTGCAGTTGGAGGAAGACAGCACTTAGGACATCTATTTGCCATCTTTGGAGGCCTCTCAACATGATTCCTCAAAGGACCTCACCCATTTGGGTGTGAAAGTTTTGGAATGGTGTTCATAAAGCAGCTGCCCTGTTATCATTGCACTGTAAACAGGCCATGGGAATGGCCTCCCTGTTATGACCTGGGAGACAGGACAATCTGAGGAGTCTGGGCTGGGCCGAGCCAGGGGATCTTAGTAGGGGTTGTGAGGGGAGCACAGGTCTGCCAGCCCCAGGAGGAGCAGCCCCCTGAAGCCAGCACTCACCCCTGGGGTGGGGAGTAGGACACTGTCACTGTCCCTTCCTGGGCCTGGGTCACCCACAGGTTTGAGAAGCTGGACATCACGCCCAAGAGCGCCCAGAAGCTGAAGCCGGTGCTGGAGAAGTGGCTGCATGAAGCTGAACTCCGGAACCAGGAAGGCCAGCAGAACCTGATGGAGTTTGTGGGAGGTGAGCCCTCCAAGAAACGTAAGCGCCGCACCTCCTTCACCCCCCAGGCCATAGAGGCTCTCAATGCCTACTTCGAGAAGAACCCGCTGCCCACAGGCCAGGAGATCACCGAGATTGCAAAGGAGCTCAACTATGACCGGGAGGTCGTGCGGGTCTGGTTCTGCAACCGGCGCCAGACGCTCAAGAACACCAGCAAGCTGAACGTCTTTCAGATCCCTTAGGGCTCAGCCCCCAGCCCTGTGTTCCAGCACTTTGTACCTCCCTTGGCATCCGGCTCCGGCTGCCACCCTGTGGCATCCGTCATTCTGCTGCCTGTGGCTGTGTTTGTCCTGGGTTGTGAGACTCCACCGTGCACCTGTGTGTCAGCTGCCTCTCTCCTCTTCCCCGTGTCATCCGCATCCCAGGGAGGGCAGTGAGGCCCACCTGAGACCTCCAGGTTTGGGTCTGGTCATGCCGAAGGAGGGGATTTGTCGTGTCACTTAAAGAAGCACTTTGCTGATGTGGGTTTTAAAGGGTGAATTCTGGTTGGGAACCAGAGGCTCCCCATCTTTGGGATGGGGCTGTAGTAGCCTCTAGGACCACTGGCCATTAGCTCTTGTTTTCGATGGCACTCTCTCCACTGTCTCTTCTCTGTTCCTCTGTGTGACCGTGGCAGGTACAGCGGCTCGTCCAGTGGAACCACAGCCTCACCCACCTACCCTCTGCCTGCAGGCACACTGTCCCCCAACAAAATCCAAGAGATCTTGTTCTGAAAAGTGTGATGTGCAGCTCAGAAAGTCAGATTCCATGTATGCCTTGACCTCAAGGTCAGAAGGTTTCCATAGACCTGGGGCCAGAACACATGATCACTCCCATCTCTCCTTGGCTCCTATGTAGGGGAAATTGCACTAAAGCAGAATTTTTTCTTTTATACATCATGTCGGAAGAAATCAGCAGTGAACTCGAGCTGTCCTGGAGTTGACCTGGGTCTATAGCAGGTTGTGAAGTGAAAGTCACTCAGTTGTGTCCGACTCTTTGCGACCCATGGACTGTATAGTCCATGGGATTCTCCAGGCCAGAATACTGGAGTGGGTAGCCTTTCCCTTCTTCAGGGAATCTTTGACCCAGGGGTCAAACCCAGGTCTCCTGCATTGCAGACAGATTCTTTACCAGCTAAGCCAGCAGGTTGGGAACTTGATAAATAAGGCATCTCTCCCAGATTTTAATCTGATCTCTGTCCGTGACCATCTCCGCATCAGAATGATGTGGTTAAGAGAACTTGCAGCCTGGAAACCCCCCTTGCCCAGATAAGCAGGCACTTGGCGGGGCAGGGGGAGAATGAAGATAGGAATGCTGAGTCTCTCTTGCCCTCACACTCACCTCCCACCCAGTCCTGGGGTCTTCTCATAAGCAGCAAATGAAATGACACCAGACGGGAAGGTCCTGGGAAAAGTCCACATCCAGAAAGAGCGGACAGCAGCCTGGGAAGGTCCTCTGTGGAAGGTGACTTAACTAATTTTCTTTGTAACTTGCAGTCTTGGATACCAGAGAAGAAATCTAATTTTGTCCAGAGTCTTAGACCATGTGTTTGTGTGAACAAGCCCCCCAGAGTGCTTCTGAGTTAAGAATACCCCAAGAGCAGGCTGGGTTTTGCCTTTAGAGAGGATATCTGTGGTACACTGGAGCTTGGCATCTCCTGCAAGATGTTCAGTGAGTTTCCCAGCCTCCCTGCAGCTGGGCGTCCCCTGGAACTCAGTATGTGACTCCGGGAGGTCAGGAGGGCACTGGGAGGTTTGCTAGAGGAGCCTAGACCTGCTATGTAGACTAGACTTAAAGATCACGCACAAGTCACAGGGGTCAGCCGCCCTCTCCTTTCACAACTCCTGTCCTTACAGAACCTGGTCTCTAGCAGCTGCCCTCACACAATAAACCCTGAAGAAGTGACTGCCAGGTGAGGGCATGTCACCACCTCCATGGGACACTGGTGCAGAGCCCAGCCTTGCTTCCTCTGGAAGACTGGGTTTCCTTTCCTCCCTGAAGCTGGTGCGTCCCAGGCCTTTCAGGGCCACTGTGGCTGTCGTCTTGGTGGCCCTGCCAGTGAGAGGGCACTTGTGTGTCAAATTGCCACGTACACACACACACCCACCCCACACCACTGGATTCTGACCAACCAGACTTGCTTAGGTGTGGTGGGGAACGAGGAAGCAGGTGTGCACCTCGCTTGCCACAGCCTCCCAGCAGAGAATACGTCTCCAAGGGTAAGGCTGCACACTCAAGTTCAAGGTTATCCACCCGACCCAATGAAGTGACAGGCTCACTTGAGAGGGGCACTTGAGAGGGGTGTCGTAAACAAGTTTTCAGGGAGAATCAAGTACCAGATTTTGTGAAGGATTCAGTGATTTACAGTTCAATTAATTAGAGAGATACAGGTTTTTACCCTCAAGCCTTTGCATTCAGATATGCTTTCTTTCTTGCGAGAGACAAGTGGGTCCTGGCTGGTGCACACAGGAGTAGCATGCGATCCAGGGCGTGTCCATGGCAGTGGATATGCCGGAGGACACCATCTGTCCTGAGTCACGGCAGGAAAAAGCTGCTCTAAATTAGGCCTGGCCATGCTTTCTTAGCTCCTCCCACATCTAAATCTGTCTTCCCAAGACTGGGTAGAACGAAAGCTTTTCTTCTGCTGGAATGATGGGTTGGTCTTTCAGAGAAACAAGCCCAGGGGGAGGGGGGCCAGAGTGTTTGCAAGCTGAATTCCCCAGGCAGGGGCTACAGGGTGTCCCTGAAGTACGCACACAGCGGAGCTCACCAACTTGATCTCTGCTCTTACTGCCCCACCGTAGGGCCCCCGGAAGCAGCTATGGCCCTCAGGTGGGGTTTTGTTTTGTTTCTATCCTTGTTAAGAGCAGCATCAGACTCTGAAGGGAGTTGATACTGATTTTGTTTTAAAAGCACCTTTCTGGTTACCAGCCAGAGCTCAGTGGCTCCTTTGCCATGGAAAGGCAGGCGAAAGGGCAGAAAAAGCTTCACCGTTTGCATGTGGTTTTGTTTTTGTTTCAAAGACCAAAATGTTTTATGGCTTAATGAATTGGCTGGGGCCTTTGACCCTGCACTAATCATGACATTTTATCCAAGTGGGGTTCAGGGAGAGAACTCAGCCAAGTGGATTAAAGAACCTGTTTGAATTTGGAATGAGAGGCCCTGGCATTTTTGTATGTCCTTGGAAATGCAATCACCTTCCTATGCCTAGATTCCCTTCCTGTCTCACAGGCCAGGCTCTGACACTGAGGTTCTAACTGTTCCTGGACATGGACAAAGTCTGCTGAGAGCTGGAGTGAGGGGTGGGGTGGCGAGAATGGGGGGAGGGGGCAAGCACTTGGTGTAGTTGTGCGGAATAAACAGTATTTTTTCTTTTGTACTGGTCTGCTTGTTTCTCTCTTACCTCTCAGATGTAAGAAAATCAGGGTCAGAGACCAGGGGATGAGCTAGCTGCCTTTGCTGGCAGAGCTTGTGGCCTGGAAAATCCCATTGCAAGAGGAGGAGGATCAGTGCCCTGGACTCCTGCTTCCCAGCCATGATCTCCCTGTGGGGTACAGGGTCAAGTGGGTGTGACCTTTCTCTTTCTAGACCACCCCTGATACCTAGGACCCCAGAATTCCCTGCCAGGGGGCAGCTGTTGTCAGAAAGCTGGGTGGACAGAGCTTGGCCGTGCAGGCTGGATGCATATGCTCAAAGCCCTTTACAGTGTGAGGTGGAGCTGCGACGGGGTTCAGAGGAGGCAGGCTGGGGGCCAGGACTGAGGCACATTCTAGCACAGAACTGGAGGGAGCCCTAGAAGTCCAAATTCAAACCTGGCCTTCCGGGCCATTATGCAGTCATGCTTATCGTGATGAGAGGCTAGAATAGTCACAGTTAGGTTGATTTACACTTTCCCTGGAGAAGGGCATGGCAACCCACTCCAGTATTCATGCCTGGAGAATCCTGTGGACAGAGAGCCCAGCAGGCTACATTCCATAGGGTCACACAGAATCAGGCCTGACTGAAGCAACTTAGCATGCACCCACATGCTCTATAAACATTTAGATATAGGTAAGAGGATCTTCCTTTGTACTGTTTCCCAGGCCAGCAGATAGTATGAGCAGGCCCACCACTCAAGCTCAGAACTGGGAAAGTATGGCTGTAAAAAGGGTCTCCATCCTAGGAGTAGGGTTCGTGCCATACCTCCGTGGAACTTGCCCTCTCCCCAGGCCCTGCCCCATCTTCTTGGTATTGATAAGGTCTGGGCGACATAATCTAAACTGGTGAGAACAAGGCCTCACCTTTGATTCCACCCAACCAGAATTCCTGATTCAGGCACTGTGCCGGGTTCTAAATCATGCTCTCCCATCCCTTCCCCACCCAAGGGACAAGAGATGTCTAAGATACTGATGTTAGGTTTGGGGATCAGAGGCGCTTTACAGGACTTTGAAATAATGAGGCCAAAATGACACAGAAGCCAGCACTTGTCTCTGCATAGATCTCACGATCCTAATATTGACTGTCCACACTAGGCTGTATATTGTCATCCTGCTTATTTAACTTCTATGCAGAGTACATCATGAGAAACGCTGGACTGGAAGAAACACAAGCTGGAATCAAGATTGCCGGGAGAAATATCAATAACCTCAGATATGCAGATGACACTACCCTTATGGCAGAAAGTGAAGAGGAACTCAAAAGCCTCTTGATGAAAGTGAAAGTGGAGAGTGAAAAAGTTGGCTTAAAGCTCAACATTCAGAAAACAAAGATCATGGCATCCGGTCCCATCACTTCATGGGAAATAGATGGGGAAACAGTGGAAACAGTGTCAGACTTTATTTTTTGGGCTCCAAAATCACTGCAGACGGTGACTGCAGCCATGAAATGAAAAGATGCTTACTTCTTGGAAGGAAAGTTATGTCCAACCTAGATAGCATATTCAAAAGCAGAGACATTACTTTGCCAACAAAGGTTCGTCTAGTCAAGGCTATGGTTTTTCCTGTGCTCATGTATGGATGTGAGAGTTGGACTGTGAAGAAAGCTGAGCACCGAAGAATTGATGCTTTTGAACTGTGGTGTTGGAGAAGACTCTTGAGAGTCCCTTGGACTGCAAGGCGATCCAACCAGTCCATTCTGAAGGAGATCAGCCCTGGGATTTCTTTGGAAGGAATGATGCTGAGGCTGAAACTCCAGGACTTTGGCCACCTCATGCAAAGGGTTGACTCATTGGAAAAGACTCTGATGCTGGGAGGGATTGGGTGCAGGAGGAGAAGGGGACGACAGAGGATGAGATGGCTGGATGGCATCACTGACTCGATAGACCTGAGTCTGAGTGAACTCCGGGAGTTGGTGATGGACAGAGAGGCCTGGCGTGCTGCAATTCATGGGGTCGCAAAGAGTGGGACACGACTGAGCGACTGAACTGAACTGAACACAACTGAACTCAGGACCCAGGCCAAGGGCACAAAACAGGTGCTTGATAAATAGCAGACAGATGATTGAATGCATTTTCTACCCACTTTTTCAAGGAAATCCTAAGAGCTGAGTCCCCGACTTCAAGCTACTGGGAGAAAGCAGGTTCAGAGGCTTTGGCAGTAGCACTGCAAGGTTTAGACTGTGACACAGGGGAGTGAATGGAACCTGGACAGCGACTGGCCCTGAATGCAGACAGGCATCTCCCAACAGGTCCCGGCAGAAGCATCAGCGGAACCTGTTATCTCCGGCTCAGACCAGTTGAGGATATTTCCTGGCAACTGGCCCCAGAAGGCTTTAAAGGAAGAGGGGTGGGTGTATGGAGGGACTGGAGTTTCTACTGTCGAGTCAGGAATGTTCCTCTGGGTTCCTGAACCTGTGTGTGTGTGTGTGTGTGTGTAGGCTTCCCCACATCAGCAAGCAATTCTCGGATACTAGCAGTGTCCAAAAACTCAACTCAATTCTGACATTATCTACCTAGAGATGGCATCAGATTCCGTAAGTAAAGGGCTCTGTCCCAAAAGACCATCCTTCACTTCAGATGCCTTTTCTCTCAACTGCAGGGTCCATCAAAGCAGCCAGACTGGGCCTCAAAGGTTCTTCGTCTGGAATGTATGGAAGACATGAAGAGTTAAAACTAGATAGTCCCTGAAAAAGGCCTGCCTGGATAATGATCTCTTCCTGTGCCTGGAGGAAAATGCCTGGTGATTGACTCGGGACCTCAGCAACAGTGACTGACTCTTAAATGAATGAGAAAGCAAGCCCAGGGGATGGATAGGTGCGGATCCTCCAGAGAGTTTGAGCCCTCAAGCCTCTGACCCCTGGTAGCTCAGATCGTAAAGAATCTGCCTGCAGTGTGGGAGACCTGTGTTCAATTCCTGGGTCGGGAGGATCCCCTGGCGAAGGAAATGGCAACCCACTCCAGTATTCTTGCCTGGAGAATTCCATGGACAGAGGAGCCTGGCGAGCTACAGTCAATGGGGTCCCAGAGTCAGACACAACTAAGCAACTAACACAGACAAGGAATTGAGGCGCAGAGAATACAAGGAATCTACTCCGGGTTGCTTTGTTTGTGAGCAACAGAACTAGGCCTTAAATCAAGATGTGCTGTCTCTAAAGCCTGTGTGGTTAACTTTGTCCCATACAGGGTGGGATCTGGGGAGTGCTTGCTATCTGTCCCAATCTTTTGGGTAGGATTTCCACATTTCCACCTTCCAGGGTAGGTCTTGCTGTGTTCCATCTAAACAGTGTCTAGTTTCAGGACCTAGCCTAGGGAAATGAATGCTTTACAATGAGACCAATGTTTCAGAATACTAAATTTGGAGCTCTGAGCCACAGGTGTTCTGGCTAATCACTCAAATGTATTATGAGTAATGGTATAATAGGAACCATGATTTTTGTTATAGGTACAAAATTTTGATTTCTTGATGGATGCTGCTGGATGTCCAGGGGAACACCTGATGATCTTTTCTTGGGAGGCAGAGCTCCCAGGACTGCTCCCGGAATTCCTGTTTCCAGGCCTGGCATTCCAACTTCATTAGTAGCTACACTGGAGAAGGAGAAAATGGGGAAAGTCCACTTCCTGGGGTAAAAGTGTTTACCCCTGAAATGTGGCTCAGCTGGTAAAGAATCCACCTGCAATGTGGGAGACCTGGGTTTGATCCCTGGGTTGGGAAGACTCCCTGGAGAAAGGAAAGGCTTACCCACTCCAGTTTTCTGGCCTGGAGAATTCCATGGACTGTGTAGACTGTGTGACTCTTTGTGGAGTCACAAAGAGTTGGACACGACTGAGCGACTTCCACAGGACTGGAAAAGGTCAGTTTTCATTCCAATCCCAAAGAAAGGCAATGCCAAAGAATGCTCAAACTATTGCACAATTACACTCATCTCACACGCTAGTAAAGTAATGCTCAAAATTCTCCAAGCCAGGCTTCAGCAATATGTGAACCGTGACCTTCCTGATGTTCAAGCTGGTTTTAGAAAAGGCAGAGGAACCAGAGATCAAATTGCCAACATCTGCTGGATCATCGAAAAAGCAAGAGAGTTCCAGAAAAACATCTATTTCTGCTTTACTGACTATGTCAAAGCCTTTGACTGTGTGGATCACAATAAACTGTGGGAAATTCTGAAAGAGATGGGAATACCAGACCACCTGACCTGCCTCTTGAGAAATCTGTATGCAGGTCAGGAAGCAACAGTTAGAACTGGACATGGAACAACAGACTGGTTCCAAATAGGAAAAGGAGTACGTCAAGGCTGTATATTGTCACCCTGTTTATTTAACTTCTATGCAGAGAACATCATGAGAAACGCTGGACTGGAAGAAACACAAGCTGGAATCAAGATTGCCAGGAGAAATATCAATAACTTCAGATATGCAGATGACACCACCCTTATGGCACAAAGTGAAGAGGAACTCAAAAGCCTCTTGATGAAGGTGAAAGTGGAGAGTGAAAAAGTTGGCTTAAAGCTCAACATTCAGAAAACAGAGATCATGGCATCCGGTCCCATCACTTCATGGGAAATAGATGGGGAAACAGTGGAAACAGTGTCAGACTTTATTTTTGGGGGCTCCAAAATCACTGCAGATGGTGACTGCAGCCATGAAATTAAAAGACGCTTACTCCTTGGAAGGAAAGTTATGGCCAATCTAGATAGTATATTAAAAAGCAGAGACATTACTTTGCCAACAAAGGTTCATCTAGTCAAGGCCATGGTTTTTCCTGTGGTCATGTATGGATGTGAGAGTTGGACTGTAAAGAAGGCTGAGCGCCAAAGAATTGATGCTTTTGAACTGTGGTGTTGGAGAAGACTCTTGAGAGTCCCTTGGACTGCAAGGCGATCCAACCAGTCCATTCTGAAGGAGATCAGCCCTGGGATTTCTTTGGAAGGAATGATGCTGAAGCTGAAACTCCAGGACTTTGGCCACCTCATGCAAAGAGTTGCCTCATTGGAAAAGACTCTGATGCTGGGAGGGATTGGGGGCAGGAGGAGAAGGGGACAACAGAGGATGAGATGGCTGGATGGCATCACTGACTCGATGGACTTGAGTCTGAGTGAACTCTGGGAGTCGGTGATGGACAGGGAGGCCTGCCGTGCTGTGATTCATGGGGTCTTGAAGAGTCGGACATGACTGAGCGACTGAACTGAACTGAACTGAGCGACTTTCAATTTATTTCACTTTCTGAAAGTCACAGAATTCCAGGGGTAAACACTGTCTGACATCTTCTCCCCTCAGGTGGACCTGGGCTCAAGCACCTAAGTCTCAATGCTAATCTGTTCTCCAGCTGATAGGGGGCCAAGCTTTAGGACTCACTTTTCATTTCATCTCTGTTTTAGAATGGCAAGGAGGACCTTTGTGAAGTCTTTGTTTTGGTTCAGAATTAAAACTTAACCTCAAACCTTTCCAAGAAATATATGTCTTTCTTTTTTCTAAGTATTTCCCAGAGGACAGGGCTCCATGGGATTTCTGGATATGGCTATGTCTTCCAAATATCTAATATGGTTCTCTTCCAAATATTAATATAAATATCTCTTGTTTTATTTTCTTTTAATATTTATGCATTTAGGCATTTTTATTTATTTATTTGGCTGCACTGGGTCTTCATTGCTGTGCCAGGCTTTCTCTAGTTATGGCGAGTGGGGACTACTTTTCATTTCAGTGCACAGGCTTCTCATTACAGTGGCTTCTCTTGCTCTGGAGCACAGGCTTTAGGCATACAGGCTTCAGTAGTTGGAGCTTGAGGGCCCAAGAGCACTGGATTGGTAGCTGTGGAGCACAGGCTTAGTTGCTGCATGTCATGTGGAATCTTCTCAGACCAGGGATTGAACCCATGTCCCCTGCATTGGCAGGCGGATTCTAATCCACTGATCCACCAAGGAGGTCCCTCTGTTTTATTTTTCAATCTATTCCCTTTGAGCTATTTTACGTTGATGAAAAATCATACTTCATCCAATGTTCCTTCATGGGAACAATTTTTTGAAAACTCGATATTCTCGTCTCCACAGATTCAAACTTCAAGTCTGCAAGGAAGAAAGGATGGAGAGTTGTTGTTGTTGTTGTTGTTTTTAGGTTATAACCATCCACAGGGGTGTGGCACCATGGTTAGATGCTCAGAGTGTGTAAGGTCAGTCAGTCAGACTTTACCACTGGGTGATCCTGGACAAGTCAGTTAGTTTTTCTAAGCCTCAGTTTCCTTATCTATGAAATGAATCTAAAAGTAGTGCCTTCCTTACAGGGGTGATGTTGGGAGGATGAAATGAGATATCTACACAAAGCATCTAGTCAGGGCTTGGTACCTAGCAAGGGCTCAGGAAATAGTAGCCTGTCATTATTATTAGCTGTTATTTGCTCTGTATCTGTACAGTCCCCAGCACTGTACCACCAGCTATTAGGCAAAGGCCAGCTAAGAGAACTAGGGACCTGGACTGTAGTTCCTGGCTCAGATGCTAATTTATGTAATATTTGTTACATATTCAAGAATACATTTTTTGTAAGTTATGAAAAATAATGATGAAACAATAACCCATGGATCTACCATTCAACTTGAGTAAACTACTGCTGCTGCTGCTGCTAAGTCGCTTCAGTCGTGTCCGACTCTGTGCGACCCCAGAGACGGCAGCCCACCAGGCTCCCTTGTCCCTGGAATTCTCCAGGCAAAAACACTGGAGTGGGTTGCCATTTCCTTCTCCAATGCATGAAAGTGAAAAGTCAAAGTGAAGTCGCTCAGTCGTGTCCGACTCTTAGCGACCCCATGGACTGCAGCCTACCAGGCTCCTCTGTCCATGGGGTTTTCCAGGCAAGAGTACTGGAGTGGGGTGCCATTGCCTTCTCCAGAGTAATCTACTACCATGGGTTAAAGCTACTTTTGAGTTCCTCCCCAGCCCACCTCATTGCCTTTTCTTAGATGTGACCATCTATTAATAGAAAGAAAGCTGAGCACTGAAGAATTGATGCTTTTGAACTCTGGTGTTGGAGAAGACTCTTGAGAGTCCCTTGGACTACAAGGAGATCCAACCAGTCCATCCTAAAGGAAATCAGTCCTGAATATTCATTGGAAGGACTGATGCTGAAGCTGAAACTCCAATACACTGGCCACCTGATGGGAAGAACTGACTCATTGGAAAAGACCCTGATGCAGGGAAAGACTGAAGGCGGGAGGTGAAGGGGACAACAGAGGATGAGATGGTTGGATGGTATCACCCACATGATGGACATGAATTTGAGTAGGCTCCGGGAGTTGGTAATGGACAGAGAAGCGTGGCGTGCTGCAGCCCATGAGGTGGCAAAGAGTCAGACATGACTGAACGACTCAACTGGTGATCTGAAAATGAGGGTTTGTGCTGGCATCTTCATTTACTGGCTTGGTGACCAGAATAGTCAGTCGTTTAATCTTACCGAGATATAGCTTTTTTGTATTTGAAAAATGGGGATAAAACCATACGTGCTCCACCTTCTTCCACGTACTCCATCTTCCTCCTTTGAGGTTTAAATAATGCCCATTCTTTATTGAGCATCAACTATATACAAGGAACTTTTTTACATTATCAATAATCCTGAAAACAGTTGTAACTAGATTTGCAATTCTAAATATAAGTATTAATGACCTTCATTTTTCCAATAAGGAGAGGAGGCTGAAGCCTTAATTTCGCCAGAACTAAATTGGGGTGCCAATCTCAGAGAACACAGGTTCCATCCCTAGTGGGGAAACTAAGATCCCACACACCACACAGCCAAAAAAATTATAAAGCCCTGTTTATAAAAGATTTTGACTACGACACCTCTCTTTTGGTCTCTGAGTTCAATAATAGAGTTGTGTTTATCATTTCATTCCTTTTAAAATGAACATGTATGTATATATAATCCCCTAAATGATATATTATTTAATTTTGCTGGGTTTTGAGCTTTATAAAGTGATGTTATACTGTATGAGCATTTCTGCATTTCCCCCACCATTCTAAGACTAATTTATTCCTGTATTTGCATATAGCTGTATTCATGTTCACTGCTGTATAATAATCTATTACACTCCAACTCATCCTTTCTCTTGTTGGCACACATTTGTTCTGTTTTGCTGCTGTAAATAGTGCTGCCATGAACATTCTCATACAAGATTCCTGGTATGTGTGTGGAAGAGTTCTCTAGTGTATATATGAAGAGTGGAGTTGCTGAAGCACAGAATAATTTTCAGGACAATTTCTAAAGAGGTTGTAGTCTGCAGAGAACACAGGTTCCATCCCTAGTGGGGAAACTAAGATCCCACACACCACACGGCCAAAAAAATTATAAAGACCTGTTTATAAAGGATTTTGACTATGACACCTCTCTTTTGGTCTCTGAGTTCAAGACCCCTTCCTTTACACACAAACACATAAAACTGGCTCAAGGGAAGAAAAAAAATGTCTTGAAGAGATATTAAATGTCTTGAGAATGAACCAAGACTTGGATGCCAGGCTTACTAAAGTAAGAAGATGGATAAGACAGAGCCCTCAAAGATAGAAGACTCTAGGTGAAACTGGGAGCATACTGTTAACTTCATGTCAACCTCTTTTCTTTCTATTTTTCCTTTTTTAAATTCAATAAGCATTTAAAAAAAAATCTATGAATGTAGGAACTATATTAGGAGATATTTAGAACAGAAACCTGAAAAATATGTATTCTCTTTTCTTTAGGAGGTCATAGTCTAGTGATAAAGGCATCTATCTACTTGTATCTATCTTAAGACATTGTACAAATTAAATAACTGAATACAGTAATGAACCAATACTTCCATACAGGCAATGTCTTGAGTGAAATTATCCTTATAACTTTATAATAAAATTATCACATAATTCTATAATCCACTCTGAGATTGGCACCTCAATTTAGTTCTGGCGAAATTAAGGCTTCAGCCTCCTCTCCTTATTGGAAAAATGAAGGTCATTAATACTTATATTTAGAATTGCAAATCTAGTTACAACTGTTTTCAGGATTATTGATAATGTAAAAAAGTTCCTTGTATATAGTTGATGCTCAATAAAGAATGGGCATTATTTAAACCTCAGAGGAGGAAGATGGAGTACGTGGAAGAAGGTGGAGCACGTATGGTTTTATCCCCATTTTTCAAATATAAAAAAGCTATATCTCGGTAAGATTAAACGACTGACTATTCTGGTCACCAAGCCAGTAAATGAAGATGCCAGCACAAACCCTCATTTTCAGATCACCACCTTTTAAAAACCACAACACTCTTACCTATCTCATGCTTTCCTGTTGAAAAGCATTAGAGAATTCGGAAGATAAAAAGACTATCCAGGTAAGTGGAACTTAAGTAGGTTCTTGACCCCAGGAGAGGTGAGTTTAAGGAGAGAGTATTTATAAGCATACAAGCACTTGTTAAGTTAACAACCACGAGTCAGCCAGGGATGGGTGTAGGTTCAGCAAGACTAGAGTTAGAGCTCCACCCACGTCTTAGGGTTTTGATTAGCTACTGAGCGGACGCCAGAAGCCTGGGAACAACTAGGAAAGACGTTTAAACCCGGCCACCTGACGCACTCCAGTCCTCTCCCAGATCCCCCAGTCCATCTCAGGAGGCGGAGAGTCGTGGCGTCGCTAGCCTATCATCATTGCCAAGCTCACCGGAGTCGATTCTTAATTGGCCAATGTTAGGGTGACGTCACACTAGCCGCTCCGGCGAAGGAAGAGGACGCCATGATTGGTTGGCGCTGGGACGGCGGGCGGTGGAGGAGCCTGGCTAGTCTGGGTTTCAAACCGGTGCTGGGCTGTCTCCGTCCATGTTTTGAGGCCGTTGGGGGCTGCGGAGGGCGGGGAGTCGGCTCAGTGGAAACCTGGATTTGGTTCTAAGAGCCGTGGAATTGAGAAGAAGTGACCGGAAGTGATCTTGGGACTGACCGGAAGCGAGGCCTGGAGAGGAAAAGGAGAGTGGTTCCCGGGAGGGAGGGGATTTTCAGCGGAAAGGGGCGGGGGAAAGGTGCTAAAGCGGCGTGGGAGTGCCGGCTAGGCAGCGGGTCGCTGCTGCTGATTTGTTTGGAAAACAGCGAGTGACCACCGCGAGCTCAAGGGGAGATCTCAAAAAGAGTGCAAGGAGTCCAGGGTTACCTCTGGACAGTCTGGAAGAGTTAAGCCAAAGGGCCCTCGTGCTCTAGAGACCTGGGTGCGGGGGAGGGATTTTGGAAGTCGGGGCAGCCGAGAGCCAGGAGCCAAGGGTACGGGAGATTAGTTGTGTGGGCAGTGTGGGTGGGGCTTGGGGGTGGCTTGGTGGGTGCTGCGTGGGAGATCTTGGTTTGGAGTTTTCCACAGTCTTGCAGTCTTGCCCCGGTTGGGTAGAATCACGCTACTCGCCTTTGTACAAGAAACTGTCTCCTGGGGCAAGGAAGGAGCCAGAATGGCCTGGGCTCTGAAGCTGCCTCTGGCCGATGAGGTGATTGAATCCGGGCTGGTGCAGGACTTTGATGCTAGTCTATCCGGGATCGGCCAGGAACTGGGTGCTGGTGCCTATAGCATGAGGTGAGTGAGATTTTCCCAGACCCTGCACCTTCTGAGTAACAAAGGCAGGATAGAGAATAACGGGGGAGGAAAGAGGTGTGTTGAGTTAGAGAAGCTCTCCGCGGTTAGAGAAAAGGAACTTGTTTCTTTTTTGAGTGGTGAGCATTGTGGTAGAAATGGAAAAAGAGATTATGGACAGTGTCAAGAAGAATGGCTCTTGATTAGCAACCAAGTGAATATTGAGAGGCTGTTGTGCCAGTGTGGGTGATTTGGAGACTGTTGGGGGGTGTGTGTGTGTGTGTGTGTACGTACGTGTGGGTAGGTTGCGCTGGACTTGTGTGATTAAGAGGCCACATTGAACATGTGAGGTGTTTAGGGAGTTGGGACTTAAATGATAAATATTGGTTGACTGCTTTTGGGGAAGAAATGTGAGATCCTAAGTCCACACGTCTGTATCTTAACCAACTTTCAGGCTTTACTCAATTCTGGGGTTTCTGACTTTTGAAACATAAGCTGTGAAATGAAAAAGTGTCAACAAGAACTTTTAGATGCTTCTAGACCTTCGTGTATCAAGTTAAATGTTTATAATAAATAAAAATCTCCTGTGAAAGCAACATAACCTGCCATGTAATTTATTTGCATGCCTTAGCAACTTCGTTCCCCCAATACAGTTTGTTTCATTTAAAAGATGTGCAAGAGCCATGTCTGGAAATGTTGAAACATCTGCATCTTAATGTTTGATGGAATATAACTGGGTTTCCAAATGGATAATAAGCTTAATCTAAATAAGTGAGTCAAAGAAACTTTAGAATTTAGCACTTTTAATTAGGTTTATGAGTTTATAATGGGAGGATGCCTTTTATGGTGAAAAGTGGGCAAATTTTGTATTCTGTTAGTGAGCATCTTTGAAAGTTATAAAAGTGAACTTCCTTTCTTTAACCCTGCTAAGTCAAAGTGAACTTTACTCATTGAAGTAAAATTATGAGTTAGAACTTAATACTTCATTTTCAGAAATCTTTGCTTACAGTTAGAATAATAAAGGCCATCCTTGAATACATATTTTAGTTTTTTACAGGGAAATTTGAGTTCTATCATGTAGTGCTCTTAGCCTTGAGAAATTTAATTTTGTCTGTTCTTGTTAAAGTAAGTCTTACCATAAAAAGAGAGATTAACCTGGTCTGAAAGTTAAATGTCCTGACCCTGAGCTTGTGCGTCAGTACTGACATAATATTTGACAATTTATGGTGGTGTTTGTATAAAGATTACTACCACAAAAAGTTAAGTTTTGTCTAGGTTATCACAGTTAAGGATGGAGATAATTGAATATAGCTGTACTTGGTATAAAAATAGTTTAACATCATTAGCAAACATTTGGGTATCAGCTATGTGCTCTCTCTACCATGTGACCTTACCTTACATTTATGAATGCTTTCCTATTCATACCCTGAGTGCTCCTCACATGTATTAGTAGAATGCCTTGTATATTTACATGTTTGGAATTTTTTCCAACATTAAATCCACAATAGTTTTCAAACATCACTTTATTTTTTCTCAATAGCACAATGTGTAAAAAATGTTTTTCAAGTATTTTTTTCTTTGTTCTCTTTCACCTTCCTCTTTTTCATGCACTTTGCTATTGTCTTGATTCTCTTGTCTCTTACACACATTTAATCATTTGCATTAATTTGTGTTAAATAGATATTAGTTCTCAAACTGTAGTATTAGAGTCATCTGGAAACTTATAAAAAATAGTTTCCAGCATCCCATCTTTGGTGATTGTATGGGGCACAGACTAAAAATCTGATTTTTTAAAAGCAAGTTCTTTGGTGATTTTGATTCACATAGTCCATGGACCACATTTTGAGAAACACTGGAGGAGGTTTTATTCTCAAAGACAATGATTCTTTGCTCTCCCTTTTTCTTCTTTTAAGTAAACCTGAGATTACTTTTCCTAAATCTTTGTTAGGGAAATGTTCTCACTGACAGCAATTTTTAAAAGAATTTTTATGTGTTTATTTATTTTGACTGCTCTGGGTCTTTGTTGCTGTGTGAGGGCTTTTTGTATTATAGTTGGGGTGAGCGGGACCTACTCTCTAGTAGCAGTGTGCTGGCATCTGTTTACCGTGGCTTCTCTTGATGCAGAACTTGGGCCCTAGGGCGTTGCAGGCCTCAGTAGTTTAGAGGGCAGGCCCGAGCAGTTGTGGCCCACGGTCCCTGCTACCCCACGGCATGTGGGATTCTCCCGGACCAGGAATCGAATCTGTGTCCCCTGCACTGCCAGGTGGACTGCCAACCACTGGACCACCAGGGAAGCCCCAACAGCAGTTTGTTTTATAAAATATTTTCCTAACATATTTGTTTTACTCTGACTTGCTTATTTCTACTGCATCTTAAAATGGTTTCATTTATACATCTGTTGGTTTATACTTTATAAATGATTTACCTTAGTTGGATGTTTTGATTCTTCATCTGCCATTGCATTCATTAACTGTATTATTTTCATAAGTGGTCCTTTAATAGTCTCCATATTTTTTCCTTACATCTTAATACATGGCACACACTTTATAATTAAAATAAAGGAAGTTCCCTGAAAACATGCTGAATAAAAGAAGCCAATCACAAAAGACTACATATGATTCTCTTTCTTGGGAATGTCCAGAATTGGCAAATCTATAGGGACAGAAAGTAGATTAGTGGTTGACTAGATAGTTAAGGACAGGGTAGCCTGGTGTCCAGGAGGTTGCACTGAATAATATATCTTTGTGTCAGTTTCCTTATCCATTCAACTACTGAAGGGCATCTTGGTTGCTTCCAAGCTTAGGCATTATAAATAAAGCTGTTATAAACATCTGTGTGCAGATTTTTGTGTGCAGATGGTTTTCATCTTTGAGCAGATACCAAGGAATGCCATTACTGGATCATATGGTATGAGTATGTTTAGTTTCATAAAAAACTGCCAAACCATCCTCCAAAGTGGCTGTACCATTTCAATTCCTACCAGCCATGAGAGAGTTCTGGTATTACTCCACACCTTGTCAGAATTTGGTGGTGTCATTGTTCTGGATTTTGGCCATCCTAAAAGGTGTGTAGTGTATACTTAACTTTTTCAAGATCTGCCAAGCTGTTTTACACAACAGCTGAACTATTTTGCATTCTCACCTGCAATGTTAGAAGGGGTCATATTTCTCTGCATCCTCATCAATACTTGTTTTCTGTGTTTTAAATTAAAGTCATCCCAGTGAGTGTGAACTAGGATCTGATATTATTTGTTTTGTGTTCCCTTGATGACCATGATGTTGAACATCTTTTCATGTGCTTGTTGGCCATTCATGTGTCTTCTTTGGAAAAGGGTCCTTTGTGAAAGTGAAAGTTGCTTAGTCGTGTCCGACTCTTGCAACCCCATGTGCTATACAGTCTATGGAATTCTCCAGGCCAGAATACTGGAGTGGGTAGCCTTTCCCTTCTTCAGGGAATCTTCTCAACTCAGGGATCAAACCCAGGTCTCCTGCATTGCAGGCAGATTCTTTACCAACTGAGTCACAAGGGAAGCCCATTTGAGTCCTTTGCCCAATTTTAAATTGGGTTGTTTTCACATTGTTGGGTTGAAGAGTTCTTTGTGTATTCTGATTACTAGATCATTAGGCTTCCCGGGTGGCTCAGTGGTAAAGAATCCGCCTCCTGTTGCAGGAGATGTGGATTTGATCCCTGGGTGGACAAGATGCCTGGGAGAAGGAAATGGCAACCCAGTCCAGTATTCTTGTCTGGAAAATCCTGTGGGCAGAAGAACCTTGCAGGTTACACTCGAAGGGGTCACAGGAGAGTTGGGCATGACTTATGGACTAAACAGCAGCTACAACAAGATTATTATCAGGTGTGTGGTTTGTAGGTACTTTCTCTAATTCTGCATGCTGTCTTTCACATTCTTGACAGTGTTCTTTGATTCACAAAAGTGTTTAATTTTTAAAAAATATTTATTTTTATTTATTATTTTATTTGACTGTGCTTGGTCTTACCTGCAGTATGCAAACTCTTAGTTGTAGGAAGTGGGATCTAGTTCCCTGACCAGGGATTGAACCCGGAACCCTGCATTGGAAATCCAGATTCTTAGTCATTGGACCACCAGGAACGTCCCCAGCTGTGTTTACTTTTTATGAAGTCCAATTTATTCACTTTGTTGCTTTATGCTTTTGATGTCAGCTCTTAAGAATGTGTTGCTAAATTCAAGTTATGGCCATTTACCCTGTGGTTTCTTCTAAGAGTTTATAGTTTATGCTCTTATGTTTAGGTCATTGATCTATTTTGAGTTAATCTTTTAATTTAAAGTGAGATAGGGGTCCAGCTTCATTTGTTTGTATTTGGATAGCCAGTTGTCCCACCTATTTGTTCATTTCCATGGAATGTTTTTGTAGTCCCATTGAAAATCAAGTGGCCATACTTGTAAGGATTTATTTGTGGACTCGATTCTGTTCCATTGGTTGATATGTCTTTTTGCCAGTACCACACTATTTTGATTACTGTAGCTTTGTAAAAAAGCTCTGAAGTTGGGAAGTGTGATTCCTCTTATTTTGTTTTTCTTTTCCATTATTGTGTTTTTGCTCTTCAGGGCGCCTTGTAGTGCCATACAAATTTGAAGGTAAGCCTTTCTGTTTCTGCAAAACAGGCCATTGGAATTTTGATAGGGATTTCATTAAATCTGTAGATAGCTTTGGGAGTATTGCCATCTTAATAGTACCAGGTTTATCAGTTCATGAACATGGGGTGTCTTTCCATTTATTTAGGTCATCTTTAATTTCTTTAAGCAGTGTTTTGTGGTTTTTAGTGTACAAGTCTTTCACATCCTTGGTTAAATTTATTCCTACATATTTTATTCTTTTAGAGGTTATTATGTGCTTAGTTGCTCAGCAGTGTCTGACTCTCTGTGGCCCTATGGACTGTAGCCCACCAGACTCCTCTGTCCATGGAATTTTCCAGGCAAGAATACTGGAGCATTCCCTACTCTGGGGGATCTCCCTGACTCAGGGAATCGAACCCGCATCCCTTGCATCTCCTACAAATGGCAGGCAGATTCTTTACCACTAGTGCCACCTGGGAAGCACTGGAGGTTATTGGGACTGCTATTTTTTCACTTAGCATAGTGACTTCAAGGTCATTTTCAATGTTTCATGAAAGGATGTTGAATTTTGTCCTGTGCCTTTTCTATCAAAATGATCATATGGGGTATTACATTGTGATTTCCTTACCTGAACTATCCTTAAACTTCTAAGATAAACCTCACTTAGTCATAGTTTAGAATCATTTTAATGTACTATTGGATTCAGTTTGGTAGTATTTTGTTGGGGATTTTTGTGTCTTTATTCATAAGGGATATTGGTCTGTACTGTTGTTTCCTTTTCTGGCTTTTGGTATCATAGACTGTTAGGAAGTGTTCCTCCCCCTTTTTGGGAAGAGTTTGAGTTAGAATGGTGTTAGGGACTTTCCTGTTGGTACAGTGGATAAAAATCGCCTGCCAGTGCAGGATTCATGGGTCCGATCCCTGGTCTGGAAAGGTTTCACAAGCCATGGAGCAACTAAGCCCATGCGCCACATCTACTGAGCCCATGTTCTAGAGCTCACAAGCTGCAACGATCATATCAATACTGAAGCCTGCACGCCTAGAGTCTGTGCTGCACAGCAAGAGGAGCCACTGCAGTGAGGAGGCTATTCGTCTCTAGAAAGAGTAGCCCCTACTCACTGCAACTGTGTCTTTGTATGCTTTGTAATTTAAAACAGTGGAAGTGCAGTTGATTTATAATATTGTGTTTGTTTCTGGTGTGAATCAAAATGATTCAGTTATATATATATATTTCAGATTATTTTCTATTATAGGTTATTATATGTATTAAATATAGTTCCCTGTGTAATACAGTAAATCTTTGTTGCTTATCTATTTTATGTATAGTTTGTATCTGTTAATTGCATACTCCTGATTTACCCCTCCTTCCTCCCTTTCCCCTTTGCTACCTAAAGTTTGTTTTCTTAGTGAGTCTATTTTGTATATAGATATATTTGTATTATTTTTTAGATTCCACATATAAGTGATATCATATAATATTTGTCTTTGACTTATTTCACTTAGTATAATATTCTACAGGTTCATCCGTGTTGCTGCAAATGGCAGTATTTCATTCTTTTTTATGGCTGGGTAATATTCCATTATAATATATATGTATATATATAATATTCCATTAATTTATATATATTTTTTGATATATATATATGTGTGTGATATATATATATCACATCCTCTCAAACCAATCAATCATCTGTTGATTGGTACCTGAGTTCTTACCATGTCTTGGCTTTTGTAAACAGTGCTGCTATGAAAATTGAGGTACATGTGCTTTTTTGAATTAAAGGTTTTTTCTTTTCTGGATATATGTCCAGGAGTGGGATTTCTGGGTCTTATGATAGTTCTATTTTTAGTTTTTTGAGAAATCTCCATTATCTTTTCCATAGGGGCTGCACCAATTTATATTCCCACCAACAGTGTAGGAGGGTTCCTTTTTCTCCGTACCCTCTCCAGCATTTATTGTTTATAGACTTTTTGATGACAGCCATTCTGACTGGTGTGTGGTGATGCCTCGTTGTAGTTTTGATTTTCGTATTTCTCATAACTAGCAATGTTGAGCATTTTTTTCATGTGCCTATATGCTTTGTAATTTTTTGTTGAGAACTGGACATTTTGAGTATTATAATATGGTAACTCTGGAAATCAGATTCTGCTCCCTCCCTAGAGATTACTGTTGTTACTGAATGAAAGCTGAAATTGTCTATTTGTTTAGTGACTTTTCTAAACTTTTTTTGTAGAGAGTATATTCATTGCTCTATATAGTCAGTGAAGTCTCTTCTGTTATGTCATTATGTCCATCCACCCTGTCAGTGACTTGACAAAGATTTCCTTAAATGCCTGGATCCAATAAGAAGAGAAAAGGGGGGGAAAAGAGTGTTCTTTCTTTAAATCTCTTAGTCTCATTTTGCTAGGGAAGCTACTTCAGCCGTGGGGGCTGAGACAGTGGTGAGCCTCTTTGTCAGCTCCTCAGCAATCAAAAACAGTGATCAAGACACAAAACTCTGGGAGTTCCCTCGTGGCCTAGTAGTTAGGATTCTGAGGTTTCTCTGCCATGGCCCAGGTTCAATCCCTGACTGGTGAAATAAGATCTTGCAAGCTGAGCAGGGTGGCAAAAAGGGAAAAAAAAGACACATAACCTTGATTTTTGGAGACAAGATCCATATCGCACATCCTAGCACCAGCAAGCTACAGTAGGATCTTGGGCTATTTATTGTTCCCACTGCTTCCTGCCATGGGACTGGGAGCTGAAAAATGATAGGTGCCATGCCAAGTGCTGAAATTAACTAAAACTTACCAGCCTCTTTCTTCATCAAGCGCTCCCTTGGATGCTGAAAGTGTTGACTAGATTCCAGAGTTTCAAAATAATTGCTTCAGGCATTTCTTGCCAGCTCAGTTCTTTTGGTGAAAGACCAATTCCTAGAGCTTCCTACTCTGCTATCTTCCATGACCCCTGTCCTTAATCTACAATAGCCTTTTAATTGGTTCAACTCTGTTTCTAACTCTGCACTCACCACCATCCCCCCACCTAATCTGTTCTCTACACTGAAACCTTTGTAAGTGTGTGGGTATTTTGTTCATTTAAATAAAAAATAATTTCAGACTTGTGAAAGATTTGCAAAAACAGGCCAAGAATTTGTACATAGCCTTCACCCAGATTTCTTAAATGTTAATATTTACTAAATTTGCTTTTGTTTTTCCCCATCTCTCTTCACACACCTGCAGTTATTTTTTTCTGAACTGTTTCAGTTCAGTTCAGTTCAGTTGCTCAGTCGTGTCCGACTCTTTGAGACCCCATGAATCGCAGCACGCCAGGCCTCCCTGTCCATCACCAACTCCTGGAGTTCACTCAGACTCAGGTCTATGGAGTCAGTGATGCCATCCAGCCATCTCACCCTCTGTTGTCCCCTTCTCCTCCTGCCCCCAATCCCTTCCAGCATCAGTCTTTTCCAATGAGTCAACTCTTCGCATGAGGTGGCCAAAGTACTGGAGTTTCAGCTTTAGCATCATTCCTTCCAAAGAAATCCCAGGGCTGATCTCCTTCAGAATGGACTGGTTGGATCTCCTTGCAGTCCAAGGGACTCTCAAGAGTCTTCTCCAACACCACAGTTCAAAAGCATCAATTCTTCAGCTTTCTTCACAGTCCAGCTCTCACATCCATACATGACCACAGGAAAAACCATAGCCTTGACTAGATGGACCTTTGTTGGCAAAGTAATGTCTCTGCTTTTGAATATGCTATCTAGGTTGGTCATAACTTTCCTTCCAAGGATTTCATGTCTGCAGTCACCATCTGCAGTGATTTTGGAGCCCCCAAAAATAAAGTCTGACACTGTTTCCACTGTTTCCCCATCTATTTCCCATGAAGTGATGGGACCGGATGCTATGATCTTCATTTTCTGAATGTTGAGCTTTAAGCCAGCTTTTTCACTCTCCACTTTCACTTTCATCAAGAGGCTTTTGAGTTCCTCTTCACTTTCTGCCATAAGGGTGGTGTCATCTGCATATCTGAAGTTATTGATATTTCTCCTGGCAATCTTGATTCCAGCTTGTGTTTCTTCCAGTTCAGCATTTCTCATAATGTACTCTGCATAGACGTTAAATAAGCAGGGTGACAATATAGAGCCTTGACGTACTCCTTTTCCTATTTGGAACCAGTCTGTTGTTCCATGTCCAGTTCTAACTGTTGCTTCCTGACCTGCATACAGATTTCTCAAGAGGCAGGTCAGGTGGTCTGGTATTCCCATCTCTTTCAGAATTTTCCACAGTTTATTGTGATCCACACAGTCAAAGGCTTTGACATAGTCAATAAAGCAGAAATAGATGTTTTTCTGGAAGTCTCTTGCTTTTTCCATGATGCAGTGGATGTTGGCAATTTGATCTCTGGTTCCTCTGCCTTTTCCAAAACCAGCCTGAACATCAGGAAGTTCACGGTTCACGTATTGCTGAAGCCTGGCTTGGAGAATTTTGAGCATTACTTTACTAGCATGTGAGATGAGTGCAATTGTGCGGTAGTTTGAGCATTCTTTGGCATTGCCTTTCTTTGGGATTGGAATGAAAACTGACCTTTTCCAGTCCTGTGGCCACTGCTGAGTTTTCCAAATTTGCTGGCATAATGAGTGCAGCACTTTCACAGCATCATCTTTCAGGATTTGAAATAGCTCAACTGGAATTCCATCACCTCCACTAGCTTTGTTCATAGTGATGCTTTCTAAGGCCCACTTGACTTCACATTCCAGGATGTCTGGCTCTAGGTGAGTGATCACACCATCGTGATTATCTGGGACATGAAGATCTTTTTTGTGCAGTTCTGTGTATTCTTGCCACCTCTTCTTGAACTGTTTAAGTTGCAGATATGCCCCTTAACAACCGAAATACTTCAATGTGTCATCTTTTGAAACAAGAAATTCTCTTACATAACCACAGTACAATGATCAAAATCAGGAACCTGACTCTGACACAATGCTATTATCTACCTATGAAACTTTTTCACATTTTGCCAATTGTCTCAGTAATGTCCTTTATAACAGAGCAATATCCAAGATTATATGTTGATTCAGTTGACTTGTCTTTCTTGTCTTGTTTAATCTAGAATGGCTCCAGAGTCTTTCATTGTATTTTCATGGCACTGACAATTTGATGAGTACAAGCCAATTATTTTGTAGAATATTCCTCAATTTAGGTTTGTTGTTTCCTTATGATTAAATTCAGTTTATACACTTTGTTGTTTAGGTGCTGAGTCATGTCTGACTCTTCTGTAAGCCCGTGGACTGTAGCCCGCCAGGCTACTCTGTCCATAGGATTTTACAGGCAAGAATACTGGAGTGAGTTGCCATTTCCTCCGCCAGGGGATCTTCTGCATCCAGGGTTCGAACCTGAGTCTCCTGCATTGGCAAGCAGATTGTTTACCACTGAGCCGCCAGGGAAGCCCTCAGTTTATGCACTTTGGGTAGTAATACCTAAGAAGAGTTGACTCATTGTAAAAGACCCTGACGCTGGGAGGGATTGGGGGCAGGAGGAGAAGGGGACGACAGAGGATGAGATGGCTGGATGGCATCACCGACTCGATGCACAAAAGTTTGGGTGTACTCCGGGAATTGGTGATGGACAGGGAGGCCTGTGGTCGCAAAGAGTTGGTGACTGAGCGACTGAACTGAACTGAACTGAACCTAAGTAGTGATGCTGAGTTCTCTGTGTATCATGTTACATTGTTGTTTTTTAGTTGCTAAGTTGTGTTTGACTCTTTTATGACCCGTGGGCTATAGCCTTCCAGGCTTCTCTGTCCATGGAATTTCCCAGGCAAGAATACTAGAGTGGGTTGTCATTTCCTTCTCCAGGGGATCTTCCCAGGGATCAAATCCATATCTCCTGCATTGGCAGGCGGATTCTTTACCACTGAGCTCCACCTGGGAAACCCCATCATATTACATAGGACATGCTTGATTGATTCTATTCCTGGTAGTGTCAACTTTGGCCATCTCGTGAAGGTGACGTATACCAATTTTCTTTTTTGGATATTTATTGTCTTTTGTAATTGATAAATATCTTGTGGGGAGATACATTGAGACTATGTAAATATCCTATTACTTTTCAAACTTTTATCTATCAATTTTAGTGTTTGCTGCTAAGTCACTTCAGTCGTGTCCGACTCTGTGTGACCCCATAGACGGCAGCCCACCAGGCTCCCCCCGTCCCTGGGCTTCTCCAGGCAAGAACACTGGAGTGGGTTGCCATGTTTATTCTTGCCTTAATCAGCTATCGTTATGATGGTTGCTAATAGATGATTTTCTAACTGTGCCTTTCCTTCTAAATATGTTCATTGGTTTTGTATGAAAGAGCTTTTCCACATACACGTACCCCTGTGTTCATAGAAGCACTATTTACAATAGCCAAGACATGGACACAACTTAAGAATGTCTGACAGGTGAACAGATAAAGAAGATATGGTATGTGTGTGCACAATGGAATATTACTCAGCCATAAAAATGAAATAATGTCATTTGTGGCAACGTGGATGGACCTAGAGATTATCATACTAAGCAATGTAAGTCAGAGAGAGACAAATACCACAGGATACCATTTATATGTAGAATCCAAAATATGACACAGATGACCGTAGCTACAAAACAGAGGCAGACTCACAGAGAGCAAACTTGTGGTTGCCAAGGGGGAAGAGGCAGGGGGAGGGGAGTGTTAGGAGTTTGGGATTAGCAGATGCAAACTGTTCTATATGATGGGTAAGCAGCAAGGTCCTATAGTATATGTAGCACAGGGAACTGTAGTCAGTATCCTATGATAAACCAGAATAGAAAAGAATATGAAATATATAAATATATCTGGATCACTTTTTAAAAAAAATAACCTTTTCTTATTTTTATCAATGTAGCCTCGTTACTTGATAGATTGTAATCGTTTATTAATACTATCACAGTATATTTTGATCAGTTCCAGATTTGGCTGGAGGAACCCCTTCAAGTTGGCTCCACATAGCAGCCTTTTAAAATGCAAGTCTTGTAACAAGCCTTTTGTCCTGACGTAACTATTGATAGCACCCTCCTTCACTCACCCAAGTGTCCCTGTGTGAATGATAAATTATATGATTGGCTTCCTTGAAATGTAGATCAGATTGTGCTACTTTTCTCCTAAAAACTCTCCAGTGATTCTGCATCTCACTTTGAATAGAACGTTCAGTTCTGGCATTGTTCCACACGTGGTGCCTCTGTACCTTGTCCATATCGACTCTTCCCCTTGCTGCTGACCTCAGCCACATCTAGCCATCTTACAGTCCCTCAAATGCTATGCACACTCCCACCTCAGGGCCTTTTGTATCTGCTGTAACTCCTCCTGAGATAAGACTTATACATTCCTCACTTCCTTTAGGTTTCTGCCTACATGTCACTTTATCAGAGAGGCCATCTCTTACTACCTTCAAAGAACATAGCAGCCACCTCCTTCCTCTCACCAGCACTCTGCCTTCACTAGTCGTTTTTGTCTTTTCCCCAATACCTGATGAGTTATTCATTTGCTTACCTCTTTCCCGAACTAGAATAAATGCTCCTTGAAGGCAGAGACTTTGTTCTGATTTCTGCTGTATCCCTAGTACCTTAGCTGCTAAGTCACTTCAGTCGTGTCCGACTCTGTGCAACCCCATATACGGCAGCCCACCAGGCTCCCCGGTCCCTAGGATTCTCAAGGCAAGAACACTGGAACACTGGAGTGGAGTACCTTAGAAGAGTGTCTAAAAAATAGCTGCTGATCTGTTGAGTGAATGTACTGAACTCACTCTCACTCTTTTTTGTTTCAAAGGCAAGTTCAGTTGCTCAGTTGTGTCTGACTCTTTGCGACCCCGTGAACTACAGCACGCCAGGCCTCCCTGTCCATCACCAACTCCCGGAGTTTACTCAAACTCACGTCCATTGAGTCGGTGATGCCATCCAACCATTTCATCCTCTGTCATCCCCTTCTCTTCCCGCCTTCAATCTTTCCCAGCATCAGGGTCTTTTCAAATGAGTCAGCTCTTTGCATCAGGTGGCCAAAGTATTGGAGTTTCAGCTTCAACATCAGTCCTTCCAATGAAAACCCAGGACTGATTTCCTTTAGGATGAACTGGTTGGATCTCCTTGCAGTCCAAGGGACTCTCAAGAGTCTTCTCCAACACCACAGTTCAAAAGCATCAATTCTTCGGTGCTCAGCTTTCTTCACAGTCCAACTCTCACATCCATACACGACCACTGGAAAAACCATAGCCTTGACTAGATGGACCTTTGTTGGCAAAGTAATGTCTCTGCTTTTTAATATGCTGTCTAGGTTGGTCATAACTTTCCTTCCAAGGAGCAAGCGTCTTCAAATTTCATGGCTGCAGTCACCATCTGCAGTGATTTTGGAGCCCCAAAAAATAAAGTCAGCTGCTGTTTCCCCATCTATTTGCCATGAAGTGATGGGACTGGATGCCATGATCTTAGTTTTCTCAATGTTTAGCTTTAAGCCAATTTTTTCACTCTCCTGTTTCATTTTCATCAAGAGGCTCTTTATTTCTTCACTTTCTGCCGTAAGGGTGGTGTCATCTGCGTATCTGAGGTTATTGATATTATCTGAGGCCACTGTTTCTCTCCATTGACACTAATTTTTGTTCTTTTTTGTTGTGCTGCTTTCACTTTTTCCCCCTTCAGCTGTCTTCTAAATCTTCATCTCTTTGTCTTAAGAGTTGATCCCGCTCCTTTCCTTTCCCCTTCATTCTGAGTCTCCTATGATGGACAGTGTATTTCGATGAAATCCCTCTATTTGTCACAAAATTTATCCACTACTTTTTAAAAAATGACCTCACTGTAAAAATACAAAGAAATGACTAAGCATGTTTATCTTCAAGTTTGGGATACTCTTGCCTCTGGGAGTTGACTGAGGGATATAACTGAGGAATAAACAGAGGGCTTTAACTATAAATACTCTATTTCTGAAGCTAAGTGGTGTATACACAGGTATTTGTTGTACTTTTTTTTTTTTTTAACCTTTTTATATGTCTGAAGTATTGCATAATTTGGGGGGAAAAGTCTCTACTGCATAATCTGTTGCTGGCTAACTTCCCACATCTTTTAAAATTGTCCTATCCCATTTGTTGGTTTTGTTCCTAAAGGTCTGTAGATGTTTCTTTGCTGTCTTAGTTTTCTTGCCCTCTTATAATTCTAATGGAAGTTGACCTACAACCCAATAATGTTGCCATTCCTCACTTATCCCACTTGTTATATTCCTTTTCTTTCTTCCACCTCCTCTTATCTCCTGCCTTTATCTACCTTGTTGGCAGTAGTTTCCAACTGTAGCCAGAGGTTGACTCCTACTGTGTATCATCTGGCTAGAATCTGGGAGAAAAATTGATTTTGGACTTTTTTTTTTTAATCTTTATTGAATTTGTTACAATATTGTTTCTGTTTTATATTTTGGTTTTTTGATGTTGAGGTATGTGGGATCTTAGTGCCCTGACCAGAAATGAACCTGCATCCTTTGTAGTGGAACGCGAAGTCTTAACCACTGACCACCAGGGAAGTCCCCTTTTGGGACTTTTTAAGAGTTATTTTAAAAACTAATTTTATTTACTTAATTTTAATTTTGGCTGCTCTGGTTGGTGCATGCAGGCTTTCTCTAGTTGTAGCTAGCGGTGGCTACTCTGTGTTGCCGTGCGCCGACTTCTCACTGTGGTGGCTTCTTTTGCTGTGGAGCACGGACTCCAGAAGAGCGGGCTTCAGTAGTTGCAGCATGTGGGCAGTTACCCCGCAGCATGTGGAATCTGCCCAGACCAGGGATCAAACCCGTGTCCCCTGTGTTGGCAGGTGGAGTCTTAACCACTGGACCACCAGGGAAATCCTCACTTGGGACTTTGGATACACAAATCGGTGTTCTGATTTTCCTTTCATCACTAGTCTTTAATTTATAGTAATTTAAAATATATTTTGATCATTATCTTTTGTCTTTATTTGTATAGCTGGTATCTTCTCCCAATGTATGGCTTGTAATGTCATTTTATGTGTCACTGGTTCCAAAGTTTTTAATTTGGTGCATTATAGTTTATCAATCCTTTTCTTTATGGTGTATGATTTTAATGTCTAAGAAATTGTTCCCTAGTCTAAGGCCATGGAGTTATTGTTTTTTTTTCTGGCTGTGCTGGGTCTTCGTTGCTACGTGAACTTTTCTCTAGTTTTGGAGAGCAGTGGCTACTCTCTGGTTGCAGTGCATCAGCTTCTCATTGGCTGGGCTTCTCTTATTGTGGAGCACAGGCTCTTGGGCATGCGGGCTTTAGTAGTTACAGTCCCATGGCTTGAAAGCACAGGCTCAGTAGTTGAGGCACATGAGCTTAATTGTCCCAAGGCATGTGGGATCTTCCCGGACCAGGAATCAAACCCATGTCTTCTGAATTGGCAGGCAGATTCTCTGCCACTGAGCCATAGTGTTATTCTTTTTTATTGTTTTCTAAACGTTTTACATTTTTGCTTTTTACACTTAAACCTTTAATCCATTTAGATAATTTTTTTTTTTTTTTTTTGCCACACCACGTGGCTTGCAGGATCTAGGTTCCCCAACCAGGGATTGAATGCAGTCCATAGTAGTGAAAATGCCAACTCCTAACCACTGCACTGCCAGGGAACTCCCAGAATTGGTTTTTTAAAAATTGAATTTTGTATTGGGTGTTGATCCAATTTCATTTTTTCCCATGTAGATATCCAGTTTTTCCAACATTGTTTGTTAAAAAGTTCATCCTTTCTTCACTGAGCAGTGATACCAGTTCTGTCATAAAGTAGATTTTTGTATATGTGGAGTCAGTTAATGGGTTCTGTATTCCGTTAGTTAGGTTAATTTGTCCATCTGAATCAACACCATGCTATCTTAATTACTAAAGCTTTGAAATAATATTTGATATCTGAGAGGGTAAATCTCTTTTATGTTTTTTCTCCTTAAGGAGTATCTTGGCTATTCTTGGTTTCGCTAATTGATACAAATTTTAGAATCAGTTTGTCAAGTTGAATCTGTTGGGATATTGACTGGGATTGAATCTGTAGATCAGTTTGGGAAAAATTGCCATCTTTTTTTTTTTTTTTTTTTTTTTTTTTTTTTTTTAATTTTATTTTATTTTTAAACTTTACATAACTGTATTAGATTTGCCAAATATCAAAATGAATCCGCCACAGGTTTACATGTGTTCCCCATCCTGAACCCTCCTCCCTCCTCCCTCCCCATTCCATCCCTCTGGGTCGTCCCAGTGCACCAGCCCCAAGCATCCAGTATCGTGCATCGAACCTGGACTGGCAACTCATTTCATACATGATATTTTACATGTTTCAATGCCATTCTCCCAAATCTTCCCACCCTCTCCCTCTCCCACAGAGTCCATAAGACTGTTCTATACATCAGTGTCTCTTTTGCTGTCTCGTACACAGGGTTATTGTTACCATCTTTCTAAATTCCATATATATGCGTTAGTATACTGTATTGGTGTTTTTCTTTCTGGCTTACTTCACTCTGTATAATAGGCTCCAGTTTCATCCACCTCATTAGAACTGATTCAAATGTATTCTTTTTAATGGCTGAATAATACTCCATTGTGTATATGTACCACAGCTTTCTTATCCATTCATCTGCTGATGGACATCTAGGTTGCTTCCATGTCCTGGCTATTATAAACAGTGCTGCGATGAACATTGGGGTACTCGTGTCTCTTTCCCTTCTGGTTTTTTCAGTGTGTATGCCCAGCAGTGGGATTGCTGGATCATAAGGCATGTCTATTTCCAGTTTTTTAAGGAATCTCCACACTGTTCTCCATAGTGGCTGTACTAGTTTGCATTCCCACCAACAGTGTAAGAGGGTTCCCTTTTCTCCACACCCTCTCCAGCATTTATTACTTGTAGACTTTTGGATTGCAGCCATTCTGACTGGCGTGAAATGGTACCTCATAGTGGTTTTGATTTGCATTTCTCTGATAATGAGTGATGCTGAGCATCTTCTCATGTGTTTGTTAGCCATCTGTATGTCTTCTTTGGAGAAATGTCTATGTAGTTCTTTGGCCCATTTTTTGATTGGGTCATTTATTTTTCTGGAGTTGAGCTGTAGGAGTTGCTTGTATATTCTCGAGATTAGTTGTTTGTCAGTTGCTTCATTTGCTATTATCTTCTCCCATTCTGAAGGCTGTCTTTTCACCTTGCTAATAGTTTCCTTTGATGTGCAGAAGCTTTTAAGGTTAATTAGGTCCCATTTGTTTATTTTTGCTTTTATTTCCAATATTCTGGGAGGGGGGTCATAGAGGATCCTGCTGTGATGTATGTCAGAGAGTGTTTTGCCTATGTTCTCCTCTAGGAGTTTTATAGTTTCTGGTCTTACGTTTAGATCTTTAATCCATTTTGAGTTTATTTTTGTGTATGGTGTTAGAAAGTGTTCTAGTTTCATTCTTTTACAAGTGGTTGATCAGAGTTCCCAGCACCACTTGTTAAAGAGATTGTCTTTAATCCATTGTATATTCTTGCCTCCTTTGTCGAAGATAAGGTGTCCATATGTGCGTGGATTTATCTCTGGGCTTTCTATTTTGTTCCATTGATCTATATTTCTGTCTTTGTGCCAGTACCATACTGTCTTGATAACTGTGGCTTTGTAGTAAAGCCTGAAGTCAGGTAGGTTGATTCCTCCCGTTCCATTCTTCTTTCTCAAGATCGCTTTGGCTATTCGAGGTTTTTTGTTTTTCCATACAAATTGTGAAATTATTTGTTCTAGCTCTGTGAAGAATGCTGTTGGTAGCTTGATAGGGATTGCATTGAATCTATAGATTGCTTTGGGTAGTATACTCATTTTCACTACATTGATTCTTCCAATCCATGAACATGGTATATTTCTCCATCTGTTAGTGTCCTCTTTGATTTCTTTCACCAGTGTTTTATAGTTTTCTATATAGGTCTTTAGTTTCTTTAGGTAGATATATTCCTAAGTATTTTATTCTTTCCGTTGCAATGGTGAATGGAATTGTTTCCTTAATTTCTCTTTCTGTTTTCTCATTATTAGTGTATAGGAATGCAAGGGATTTCTGTGTGTTGATTTTATATCCTGCAACTTTACTATAGTCATTGATTAGTTCTAGTAATTTTCTGGTGGAGTCTTTAGGGTTTTCTATGTAGAGGATCATGTCATCTGCAAACAGTGAGAGCTTTACTTCTTCTTTTCCAATTTGGATTCCTTTTATTTCTTTTTCTGCTCTGATTGCTGTGGCCAAAACTTCCAAAACTATGTTGAATAGTAATGGTGAAAGTGGGCACCCTTGTCTTGTTCCTGACTTTAGAGGAAATGCTTTCAATTTTTCACCATTGAGGATAATGTTTGCTGTGGGTTTGTCATATATAGCTTTGATTATGTTGAGGTATGTTCCTTCTATTCCTGCTTTCTGGAGAGTTTTTATCATAAATGGATGTTGAATTTTGTCAAAGGCTTTCTCTGCATCTATTGAGATAATCATATGGTTTTTATTTTTCAATTTGTTAATGTGGTGTATTACATTGATTGATTTGCGGATATTGAAGAATCCTTGCATGAAAAATTGCCATCTTTAAAATATTCAGTCTTTCAGTCCTTGAACATGCTGTAACTCTCTGTTTAGGTCTTACCTGAAGATTTCATAAATTTGAAATGTTTCTAATTTCATTACTGATTTAGACTTTCATTATTATTTACCGAGACAGTTGCCTTAGCTTTGAACTGATCTCCCTTTTTTTTTTTTTTTTTTTTTTTTTTTTGGCCATGCTGTGTGGCATGCAGGATCTTAGTTACTCAACCAGGGAGCAAAACTAAGCCACTTGTAGGAGAAGCTCGGAGTCTTAACCACTGGACCTCCAGGGAAGTCCTCCTGATCTCCTTATCTCTAGTCTCTTTTTACCAAGAGACAGTCTACCACAGTGAGATCTGGAACTAGATTTAGGAGTTTGAATTCTGGGTCTCTCAGGATTGGACAAGTTACTTAACCTCTGTTGCTATGATTTAAAATAGAAATAATGATAATAATAATAGTACCTACCTCATGAGGTTCTTATGAACATTAAAATAATTAATACATGTAAAATAATTAAGACAATGTTAGACAAGCAGTAAATGCTCAATAAATGCTAACTTATTATTGCTTTGATTTAAATTCTAGTGTCTAACTTCAGAGCCTATCTTCTTAATTCTTGTACTCTATTGAAGAGAAGATGAACGTAAGATACGTTTTACAGAGAAAAACTCATAGGACTTGTTAATGGGCATGAAGATAAGAGGAAAAGTATCAATCTAGGATGCCTTCAAGTGTTCTAGTTTGAGCATTTTGATGAATCATTTGCCATCTGGTACAAGGAGGAATAGGGGGTGGAGTGGTAGGCTGGAAAGGTTTGGAGGAAGATCAAAAGTTCACATTTGGACCTGATTCATTTGATATCCCAGAGAGACATCAAAGAGGCAATATTAGATAGGTATTTAAATATGGGATCTGGAGTTCAAAACAGAAGTCTGGACCTAGGTGTGTTTGGGAGTCATCAGATTACTGTGATATTTAAATATATGGGAATTAATGAGATCATCTGGGAGTGTAGAAAGAGAAGAGCCAAAATCACATCCTGAAGTTTTATGGAGGAAGAGGGGTTGCTACAAGGCAGTTGAGGAGGCATTGCTGGTGAAGTAGGAAGAAAATTAGGAGAGGATTTAGGAGGCCAGAGAGGAGAGTAGCCACTGTAGGAGTTAGAGCTCTGTTGAATGCTGCTGAAGGTTGAAGTAAAATGAGCCCAGAGAAGTGACAGTTGAGTTTGGCTACATGAAAGTCATTGGTGACCACGACAATCACTTTTTATGAGGAGTGAAAGCCTAACTGTCGTGGTTTGAGGAAAGAATCAGAGATGAGAAAATGGACACAATATATATAGATAATTTTAGTTGTGAAAGGTACAAAGAAGCATAGTAGTAGTTGAAGGGAGATGTGGGAAAATTTTTTTTATGAATAAGAGCTAGTCAAACCTGAATATATGCTAATGGTTATAATCCAATAAAAGGAGATTGATGGTACATGCATGGGGACAGTCAAGGGAATAAAGTTCTTAGGAATTAAGAACACATGGATTCTAACTCCATGGGTAAGGATTAGCCTTTCCCAGCAGAAAGAATTTTGCCTTCATTGTATCAGGAATAAAAAAAAAGATGGTTTCAAGAGTAAGTAGGTTTGTAGGTTTGGTTGTTAAAGATGCTTAGAAATATTGCATGAAAGATTTAATTAGTAAAATTGTGTGTGGAGAGGCAATTGTAAGTAACATGGAAATACTCAGAAACTCTGCAGGAGTGATAGATAGCCAAGTGCTCGATAGATTTTTTTTTTTTTAATTTGTATGTATTTATCGGCTGTGCTGGGTCTTTGTTGCTGTGCGGGCTTTTCTCTAGTTGCCAAGAGTGGGCACTGCTCTCTAGTTGCAGTACACGGGCTTCTCATTCCCGTGGCTGCTTCTCTTGTTGCCGAGCACAGGCCCTAGGACACGTGGGCTTCAGTGGTTGTGGCTCGAGGGCTCGGTATTTGCAGTTCCAGAGCTCTAGAGCACAGACTCGATAGTTGTGGTTTCGTTTACTCTGCAGCATGAGGGATCTTCCTGGACCTGGGATCAAACCTGTGTCTTCTGCATTGGCAGCTGGATTCTTATGCTGAGCCACCAGGGAAGCCTGTCAATAGAGATTTGATAATAAGTGATAGAAGCACTTTCTGGACTATTCATCCACAAGTATAACCCAGTTGTGTTTGCTGAGTAGCCTAAATTATAAAGACCTGGATTTTCTAATGGGATTATTACTATTCCTATTATTATTGTTGTGGTACTCATTTAAACAATATTTATTGAGTACCTACTATGGCCAGGCCTTGTTAAGGTTTTTGTCACTAGGGTGACAAAACAAATGAGGTCTTTGCACTCTTGGAGCTTGCATTCTTATGGGAGGAGTAGTAAATAGGTAGGTATATAGTGGGTTAAGTAGATAGACAGACAGACAAGGTAGCGTCTTGATGAAAATGCATAGAATCTAGGTAGAGTGACCAGGAATGTTTCCCTGTAGACGTGACATTATAGCAGAGACCTGAATGGTGCAAAACAATCTGGAAGTTGAGTTTGTGGATAGAGGAATCAACTGTTGCAAAAGCCCTGAGTCCTTTTAGTGAAATCAGTTCATTGATACTATCATTCTGTTAGTAGGACTTGCACAAATAGCCGTGTGTAGAGAGCTGGTGTGCATCACCTTAAGAAATATCTTTGGAGCACTGAATAGGAGCTCTTGATTACATTTTCCTCAGGAATGTTTTAAACAAATGCAACTTTATGCCGGGCATTGAGTAATAATACAAAAGGATAAAACTTGGATAAAATTTGTTTACTGTTTCTTTGCTGCCTGAAATGGTGCCAAGCCTAAAAGGCTCACAAAATATTGAATGAATGGATGAATAGACTTAGATTTATATTTGCTATTTTCTAGCCATTTAACCATGGGCAAATGTTTTTAACATTTCAAATTACTTCGTCAGTTTCTTCAACTGGCAAATAAGGAGAGGGACACAGTTGCTCCTTGTGTGGATTGAATGCTAATTGACATGTAAAAAATCAGTGGTGGTAGTGGAATTAGAGCAAGGGAAAGGAGCTATATTTTGTCAGCTGGAATTGTTAGAAGAGGGAAAAGAGAGATGAGAAGTATAATGGGAGATGAAACTGAACAAGTAAGCTGGATCCAGTTTGGAAGGGCCTTGAGTGCCCTGTTGAGGAGCTAGTGTTTTATCAACATTTCAGTGGGAAGCCTCTGAAGCATTGTAAACAGAGTAGTGACATTTTAGATCTACATTTTTAAAGGTTACTCTTGACTGTAGATTGGGGGATAATGATAAAAAGCTAGGTATCGTTCCTGAAAAGGATTGAGGCTTAGTGAACTGGGTGTCTTCTGTATATCCTTAGAACTGCAGTTTAATTCTCTATCTATCATGTGTGTATCCATCTATCTACATACCTACCTATCTACTGTCTATCTATAAAAGGGAGCAAAAGCAGTTCTGCCTTGATTGCATCATCAGGCCTAACTTGGGACATTTCCAGGGAATATGTGGCCTTTTTAGAAGAAAAGACCTTCATCAAAGGTGTGGTCTGAAGGAGAAGGCAGAAATTTTTCATAAGCCCTGCCACTGGAAGCATAAAGGGGAGAGAGGTAGCTAAAGTCTTTTGGCCATTTCGTAGGATAAGTATTCTGATACTTTTAGGATTTCCCCAAAAGTTACTAGTGGTTAAAGCGTTAACAAACAGGAAAATGTCTGTCTTTCACTGCAGAGAGGAATGGGGGACTAGCTAGGCTTGGTAGTGGGAATGGAATGGGCAAGGAATAAGAACCCCAGAAGTGGTGAGTGATGCTTGCTAATGAAAAGGGAGGGAAGTCTAACTGCAAACAAACAAAGAAAATCAAAAGAACTGGGAGACATTTGGGACCTGAAAAGAAGCTTTGAAGTTTGGCAATATAAGGGGCTCAGTGTGGTTTCCCTTAGTCACAGGAAAACAAACAAAAATGTCTTCACAGATAGGTCATAATGTAATGCTAGATATCAGATCTTTGAGTACTGAAAGTGGAGCTGTATTTTTTATGTCAAAACTGCCAGATTCTCTGGAATATATAACCCATGGTTGTCATTCATCTCCTAAATGGGAAGAGTCAGTGATTTCAGAAATTTAATAAAAGAGCCTGGTACTAATGATGCCACAGGTGATGTTTTCAATTAGCAGTGTTTTAATGAGATTTGTAGGCTGTAAGAGCTAATCCTGTAATGTAGGAAAAAAACTGAGAAAGCAGGGCTATATCTGGCAAATCTCTTGAGGTAGGGCTTTGCTGATTCTGATTTCTTTGATTAAACTTTTAATATCTTACAAGCTCCCTGGAAGTAAATTTGATTCTGATATTGGTCAGATTCTTTTCAGCTTCTAAAAATAAGTAAAGCTTCTAGACAGATTTGAAGTGAGAAGTTTTTAGTGACTTTCTAAGTTAAAGGAAGATAACACATTGCTTATAGAAGGAAATAAGTGGTAATTGGCAAATTATTCAGCCAAGTAGAAATGAGGGAAATTCAAAGATTTGGAGGGAGAAAAGAAATTAGCTTCATTTGGAGGGAAATTTTGAGATGTACTTGATAAATGACATCAATTCAAACCTCTGATCTCCCCTAACTGTGCTGAAGAATGGTCTATTCCCAGAAGCAATTCTTAAAGTGCTTAAAGAACCTTAAGCCCAGTACTGAGATCTGGGAAAAAAGTTCTAGGAACACTGTTCCTAAAGAAAGACTGTCGGATGATCAATCTCTCTTTCACAGATAGCATCAGCATAAAATCCACTTGTGGTGGATTTATCTAGCTCACTTGTGTTTTGAGGTCACACCGAACAGTCTCTGTTCCAGGTTTGAAGTTCAGATTTGAAGTTCCAGAGGCGTAGAGTTAAGCTACTGAGGGCAAAATTGTATATAAAACACCTACTGTAAACATAGTAGGCCCTTTTGAGTTACATAATCTTTATTTTTAAATAATTCATTTATGCTTCCTCAAGTATTAGTCATACTTTAAGGGCAATGAACTGGAATGTAGAAAAACAGTAGGTGTTTGTAGAATAGTAAGATTTGTTGATGTGCAGAAAGAGAAATTTAGATGATAATGATGCTTTTTGCTCTGTAAGAGGATCTTATCTATACCGTGTTTATTACTATCTCTTCCACCTGAAAGAGGGCCCAGAACATAGTAGGTGCTCAAAGACTAGTGAAAGTTGCTCAGTCGTGTCCGACTCTTTGTGACCCCATGGACTATACAGTCTGTGGGATTCTCCTGGCCAGAATACAGGAGTCAGTAGCCTTTCCCTTCTCCAGGGGATCTTCTCAACCCAGGGTTCAAACCCAGGTCTCCCGCATTGCAGGCAGATTCTTTACCAGCTGAGTCAAAGACTATTGGATGAATAAATGAAGGGAAAAAAAAAAGTTTTAAAGAAATTTACTAATTCAGTGTCAAGGTGAGTGGTTTCTCTCCAGTAGTGGTGATGGAGTTGCACAAGTCTGAACAAACTCCCTTACCCTTAGTGCTGATGTTTCAAGATGGCTTGCTGAGGTCCTCTGTAAAGTCAAATCTTGGTGCAGAAAGTTGGTCATCCTAGATGACACTGAGATCAAACCCTTTACTTTGGCTTAGACTGGGCACTAAGAAGTTAAACTCACCAAACTCTCCCCCACCAGTTCAGATTTAGCTGGCATGGGATATGGCCTGGAAGGGAGTTTTAAAAGCTCCCCAGGAGATTCTTAATATTCAGCTAAGGTTGAGAGCTAGTGATGTTCATATGCCTTCTGTACAGACCTTTGATTTAGTAATGCAGTCTACAAATGTGACAGAAGATGACTTGAAAACTATCTTATATTTCCAGTATTTGGACTACAATTTTTAAGATATCTTCAGTGTGAATATGTTGGCTGTTAGATTTAGCAGCATCCTTAGTTGCTTTATATTGGAGAGTTATGTACTATATGAGTTAAAAAATGAGAGAGAGTGAGAGAGCCAAAAGTGACCCAATAAAGATGAGTTGAAAGAAGAATGATTTTTCTGTTGAGTACGATCTGTTTACTCTCTGGGTATTTGTTTAACTAAACAAATTTAATTTAATTTGTTTATTAAAGTAGATAATATAGTATTTTTGGTTTACTCCCAAGCAGTTAGATGAAAGTTGTTTTTTAAATAGCGCTATTCTAAGAAAGGTTGATTTAATATCTTCCTGTATATAACCACCACTACTATTAAGTTTTATTGTAAAGAATTCTTTAGAAACATTGGAACAAGGGCATTTTCCTTTCTTTATCTTATTGGCTTAACAAAAGAAAAAAGAAAGTGAAAGTGAAGTCGCTCAGTCATGTCTGACTCTTTGAGACCCTGGGGACTGCAGCCCACCAGGCTCCTCTGTCCATGGGATTCTCCAGGCAAGAATACTGGAGTGGGTTGCCATTTCCTTCTCCAGGGGATCTTCCCGACTCAGGAATCGAACCCAGGTCTCCTGCATTGCAGGCAGACACAGGCAGACACTTTAACCTCTGAGCCACCAGACTTCTCGTGGATCTGAGGATTGATTGTGCAGATCTGCCTCGTGTGGTGTCAGCTGAGGTTCTGTGGTCATCTAGGGGCCTGGGCTGGAACATCACAGTCTAATGCTAGGTTCTTTGGGACCCTGGGATGGCTGCGTTACCACCACCACTACCACATCGTACATCCCTACCCCTACACCCTGCCCCATAGCCTCGGCCTCTCTCTCCACTAGCCACTCCCTGTGATCTCTCCAGCAGGATGGTGGTGATGGTTTAGTCACTAAGTTGTGTCTCTTGTGACCCAGTGGACTATAGCCAGCCAGGTACCTCTGTCCATGGGATTCTCCAGGCAAGAATACTGGAGTAGGTTGCCATTTCCTCCTCCAGGGGATCTTTCCGACCCAGGAATTGAACCTGGTTCTCCTGCATTGGAGGTAGATTCTTTACTCACTGAGCTACAAGGGAAGTCCAGCAGGGTAGGCAGACTTCTTATGTAGACCAAGTATAACCAATAAACAAAAGCAAGGAAGGCAGACTTCTGATTTATTTATTGGTTGTGCTAGGTCTACCATGCTGCGGGCTTTCTCTGGTCGTGGTGAATGGGGACCACTCTCCGTTGTCATAAACGGGCTTCTCTGTGGCAGCACAGGCTCTCAGGTAGGTGTGCTCAGTAGTTGAGGCTCCAGGGCTCTAGAGCACGGGCTCAGTAGTTGTGGCATGTGGGCTTATTAATAGTTGTTCCATGGCGTGTGGAATCCCTGGACCAGGGATTGAACCTGTGTCTCCTCCATTGGCAGGCAGATTCTTACCCACTGTACCACCAGGGAAATCTGGTAGACTTCTTACCTGGCGATTCAGGGTTCCCCAAAGCACAAAAATGAAAGCTGACAGTCTTTCTTAAAGATTGGCTCCTAAGCCAGAGCTGGCACACAGCTATTTCCTGTACATTGCCTATGTTAGAGCAAATTACTAGCCCAGATTCAAGGGGTAAGGGAGCCACTGAAGGGTGTGAATACCAAGAGATACCCGTCATCAGAGACCATTTCAGGAGATTAGTTACCAAAGGGACATTTAGCAGCCGAATTAAGAGATCTCATGCAATTTTACTGATTTATAAAACTTAAGGCTATACTTGGGTTATTTAGATTTTACTTATTTTCATTTTTTTCACCAAACTGTTTCAGGAATTGCCTTGTTACAGTTAGATAGAAACTGTCTGGCCACTGTTTAGCTAAAAGTGAGATATAAATGAAAAGAACTTAGTAAGTTGTAGACTGATTAGGGGAAAGTGAGTACAGAATGGGGAATAATGTCATAAATTTTATGTTAGAAAAATTAATAGTTTTCCAGCAAATCTGGAAAACTCAGCAGTGGCCATAGGACTGGAAAAGGTCAGTTTTCATTCCAATCCTAAAGAAAGTTCAAATTATTGTACAATTGCACTCATTTCACATGCTAGCAAGATTTAGCTCAAAATCCTTCAAGCTAGGCTTCAGCAGTACTTGAACTGAGAACTTCCAAATGTACAAGCTGGATTTAGCAAAGGTAGAGGAACCAGAGATCAACTTGCCAACATCTACTGGGTCATAGAAAAAGCAAAGCAATTCCAAAAAAAAATCTGCTTCTGCTTCATTGACTACGCTGAAGATTTTGACTATGTGGATCACAAAAAACTGTGAAATATTCTTGAAGAGATGGGAATGCCAGACCACCTTACCTGCCTCCTGAGAAACCTGTATGCAGGACTAGAAGCAATGTTAGAACTGGACATGGAACAACAGACTGGTTCAAAATTGGGAAAGGAGTATTACTCGTCAAGGTTGTATGTTGTCATCCTGTGTATTTAACTTATTTGCAGAGTACATCATACAAAATGCTGGGCTGGATGACTCACAAGCTAGAATCAAGGTTGTCAGGGGAAATATCAACAACCTCAGATAAGCAGATACCACTTTAATGGCAGAAAGTGCAGAGGAACTAAAGAGCTTCTTGATGAAGGTGAAAGAGGAGAGTGAAAAAGCTGGCTTAAAACTCAACATTGAAAAAACTAAGATCATGGCATCCGGTCCTGTCACTTCATGGCAAAGAGATGGGGAAAAATGGAAACTGTAAGATTTCATTTTCTTGGGCTCCAAAATCACTGCCGATGGTGACTGCAGTCAGGGAAATTAAAAGGCCCTTCCTTCTGAGCTTCCCTGGTGGCTCAGATGGTAAAGAATCTGCCTGTAGTGTGGGAGACCCAGGTTTGATCCTTGGGTTGGGAAGATCCCCTGGAGAAGGGAATGGCAGCCCACTCCAGTATGCTTGCCTGGAAAATCCCATGGACAGATGAGCCTGGCAAGCTACAGTCCATGGGGTCACAAAGACTTGGACACGACTGAGCAACTAACACTTTTGTTTTCTCTTTCCTCCTGGGAAGAAAAGCGATGACAAACCTAGATAGCATATTAAAAAGCAGAGATATCACTTTATCGAGAAAGGTCCATATAGTCAAAACTATAGTTTTTCCATTAGTGATGTATGGATGTGAGAGTTGTACCATAAAGAAGGCTGAGTGCTGAAGAATTGCTGCTTTCGAACTGTGGTGCTGGAGAAGACTCTTGAGAGTCCCTTGGACTGCAAGGAGATGAAATTAGTCAGTCCTAAAGGAAGTCAGTCTTGAATATTCACTGGAAGGACTGATGCTAAAGCTGAAGCTCCAATACTTTGGCCACCTGATGTGAAGAACCAGCTCATTGGAAAAGACCCTGATTATGGGAAAGATTGAGGGCAAGAGGAGAGAGGAGGCAACAGAGGATGAGATGGTTGGATGGCATGGACATGAGTTTGTGCAAACTCAGGGAGATAGTGAAGGACAAGGAAGCCTGGCATGCTGTAGATCATGAGGTGGCAAAGAATTGGACACGACTTAACGTCTGTACAACAACAGCAAAAGAGACACCATTTATTGACTGCTCTTGGGCTTCCCAGGTGGCACTAGTGGTAAAGAGCCCACCTGCCAATGCAAGAGACAAAAGAGAAATATGTTTGACCCCTGGGTCGGGAAGATCCCCCAGAGGAGGGCATGGCAACCCACTCCAGTTTGCTTGCCTGGAGAATCCCATGGACAGAGGAGCCTGGCGGGCTACACTCCACAGGGCTGCAGAGTCAGACTGAAGCGACTTAGCACTGAAACATAAAAGTCCAAAAGAAAGAAAAATATAGGAAAGAAGAAAAATAATTTTATTTTAAAAGTTGATATGTAGTTTTTAGTACTTAGAATAGTCTGTCTGACACTGCTGCTGCTAAGTCACTTCAGTCGTGTCTGACTCTGCGACCCCATAGGCGGCAGCCCACCAGGCTCCCCCATCCCTGAGATTCTCCAGGCAAGAACACTGGAGTGGGTTGCCATTTCCCTCTCCAATGCATGAAAGTGAAAAGTGAAAGTGAAGTCGCTCAGTCATGTCCGACTCTAGCGACCCCATGGACTACAGCCCACCAGGCTTCTCCGTCCATGGGATTTTCCAGGCAAGAGTACTGGAGTGGGGTGCCATCGACACTAGTAGATACTTAATAAACATTTGAATGAATGATTGAAGTTTTCTTTTTAAAGAGGGAGTTATCAATACGTCAGGAAACACGTTCTACTTGCTAGCTAGTTCATACATGTTTAGCAGTAGAAGAGTGTGTTCCAAGTAGAATTCATTAGAATCATCTTTGGCCAAAAGAAAGTGTAGATTCTGTTTAAGAATTGAAACTCTTTTTATGTCTTTTGCCAAGAATATAATTTTTAGGAATCATCTATGTTAGGGAAAACTATACTGATGAGTTTTTGGATTTGTTATAAAGAAAATTTAGCGTACCTTGATTTTATCTGTGCCTTTATTATGATTTGTGTAGTACTTGTTTTGTCATGGCAAGTACACAAAGGTAAAAATGAAAAATATGCAAAGGTAAAAATGAAAAATTGTAAAAATATGTAGGATGGTTTATAAGCCAGTTGGTCTAGCCAGCATACAGGCTTTATAGTTATCATTTGGTCATTGCTTTCTGTAGCAGATGACACAGAGTAATATGCTTTGGACTCTAATAGCAGTGAACTTGTGATATTTCTTCTTCTCGAGGGCACTATATGCTGTATAGCCTTTTCTAATAACACATAGCCTTTCTAGGCCTAACCCAATCAGCTTCTAAAACTTGAGCAGGCTTAAGACATTTCATCCTTTTAGAATAATAAAACCATTTAATTGATCTTGTGATTTATTTTTGATTGGCTTAATTTAATGTTTAAAATGAGGCCAACTCTGAACTGATCAGTCCTAAACTCTTGAATCTCTTAGTAAACCTACAAGACTTCTTTGCTTCAAACATCATTGCCTTGACTTACTCTTCAAACAACATGATGTTTGATCCCCTCATTTATTCTCATCTATTTCCTTAGATTTTTAAAGTCTTTTTAAAGTTCTGCATTCAGAGCTAAGCACAGTTATCAAGTGTAGGCAGTTTGCATAGAGAAGAAGGCCATTTCCCTCCTCAGCCTTTACTTTTAATGAAACATGATTATCAGCATTTGGGGCAGCCATAGCACATTTTGTCTCACTGAAATAGATTTTTTTAAGTCCTAGTGTTTCTCACATATATTGGGCCATTTTGTTGATGTTAATTCTAAGTGCATGACTTTATATTTATCCTTATTCAAGTTTATCCTGTTCGATTTAGCCTTCTATTCCAGCCACTTAGGATTACTTTAAAAGTTGATTTTTATCATATATGATATTGCTTTCCCATCCTAGTTCCGTCATTTGCATATTTGATCATCATCCAAGTCATTTATTTATAAAAAGCGTCGCAGAGGACAGTTTCCCTGGGGTCCTGTGGAGCATCACTAACCTTCTTCCAGACTTACTCACCATAGGTGCACTTGCATATAGTAGTCATCTTAACCACTTAACTTACAGAATTCATATTTTTCACCTTCAACAAAGATCTCAAGAGAGACTATTTTATACATTGCTGAAATCCAGAAGTATTTATGTTTATAGCATTCCTTTGTCCAACCACATTTTAAAAGGAAACTGAGATAGTTTGGTTCTGGTTTCTAGCGATCCTTGATGCCTTGCCTGAATACTCATAAACTATTCTTTTAACGGGCTTCCCTGGTGACTCAGTGGCAAACAATCCTACTTGCAGTACAGGAGACGCAGGTTCAATTCCTGGGTTTGAAAGATCTCCTGGACAAGGAAATGGCAACCCACTCCAGTATTCTTGCCAGGCAAATCTCATGGATAGAGGAGCCTGGCAGGCTGCAGTCCCTGGGGTCTCAAAGAGTCAGACACGACTGAACAGTTGGGCATTCTTTTAATAACTGTTTCTGCAGGCTTGCCTTGGATTTCATATCAGATCACTGTGGTGTAAGGTGTGAAGAATATACTCTTTTCATGTTGAAAATTGCTACTACAGACATAAAAAGCTAATGTGATGTTTGGCATTATCAGAACCAGGAGATTTGTCTGAGTTCACATACTGAGTGTCACCTACAGATCTCATCTTCTCATTCTCTAATTTTCCTGGTATACAGTTTCATCCAGGTATATAATTTCATTCCTGGCACTTTTTGATAGTCTCCTTATGTATTGTGAGCCATTAATCCCATGTTTGGTCTTCTTTTTCTATTCTTAAGGTGGTGTTTCTTTACAGAAAAGATAGAAGAAAAACCAGGGATCGAGATGTTCTCCTGTCTCTTTTTTATATTAATTATGTGTCATATACAACAAAAAGTGGACCTGTGCTTTCCCTTAGCTTTTTTTGCAGGTCTCAGCACAGTCTGGGCTTCAACTCAAGCTTGTTCCTTTTATATATTGCCACTTTTTAAAAAATAGTTTTTTCCTTTTATATATATATATTTTTTTTTCTTGTGCGTGTCCTTCTAATTCTGTGTTGATTGGTGAGCTTTCCACCCACTCTGTGTAGATACCACCCTTCTTTTTCCCCTCCATCTCAGACAGCATGGGATTGGCAGATTTCATTTTTGAGGACTTTTTTTTCATCTCAGACCATGAGCTTGGATCCCATCTTCTTCCCTGTTTGAACCCTGCTCTTAACTGTGTTCCTTATTCTTCTTCCAGCTTACCTGGCTTGGTTGCTTTCATTTGAGGCTCCCAGCACTTCCTCTTTTGCAATCCATTTCTCTTTCTTGGTCAGCTTAGATTCAGAATTATAGTTCTTATCTCTTCTGCTGTCTGGATGATAAACAACTAGCCAGGCAGGTTTTTTTTTTTTTTTTTAACCATGTATGCTGCTTTTTAGTTGAAAAATTTTCACCAGTTGTTCAGGTAGCAAACATCTTTTATCACTTGTGACAGAGGGCTCTTACCAAGAAAGTTAGCTGATTTCATCATTACTCGGTAGTTAGGGCATCTCACTGGCTTCATAGTAAAACTTTCAGGGCCATCTCTCCTTGCCAGGTGTCCTCCCTTATCTGCCCTTCCATCCTTCCCATACATCCAAGGAAATCATTCTGCTGTCCTCTCCTCTTTAAAAGTGTCATAGCCAGTTATTTCGGAGAAGGCAATGGCAGCCCACTCCAGTGCTCTTGCCTGGAAAATCCCATGGACGGAGGAGCCTGGTAGGCTGCAGTCTTTGGGGTCGCTGAGAGTCGGACACGACTGAGCGACTTCACTTTCACTTTTCACTTTCCTGCGTTGGAGAAGGAAATGGCAGCCCACTCCAGTGTTCTTGCCTGGAGAATCCCAGGGACAGGGGAGCCTGGTGGGCTGACATCTATAGGGTCACACAGAGTCGGACACGACTAAAGCGACTTAGCAGCAGCAGCAGCCAGTTATTTACTGGATGGTTTTTTTCTTTTTATTTATTTATTTTTACTTTTTTTCTTTTGAAGCTGACCTCAGGGTGTATAGTCTTTTCAGTTCTTGTCCTTTCATGCTGTAACTAACATAGGAATACTGGCATGTTTTCTTTCATATTTTCTTTTCATCATGATGGAGTCTAAAGTATTATAAATAGGGAAGTTAGCCGTTCATGGCATCTTATTGTCCCAAGTTAGTTTCTAATTTCCTTAGTTGCTATGGACACCTTTCTGTTTACCTTTCTTAACCAAAGTTAAGCTCACCAAATCTCTTCCTCTCTTTGCTCCAGGCTCTCTAGAAGAGGGTTCAGGAACTGGCAGGGCTGATGGAGAAGGTTAAACTGTAGGTGTGCGCTAGTAGAGACCATTCAGAGGCTGCCTTATCTCAAAAGGGTAATTTATACTTCAGGGGACCATGAAGCAGCTCTTCATGGAATCCCAGTTACAAACAGGAAAGATCATACCTGATACCGTTTCTGTTCCTCAGTGACTTCCAATCAGATGCTTTCTGCTAGGCCTCTACACTCAGGGGTGGTTTTCTACTTAGTGGCACACATTTTTAACATGCAATCAACTTTAACAGGTAAGGTTTCTGTATCCTTACATTTAATCAGAGATACTGTGAAATGTTGAGAATTCAAAAATGATCAAAATATATTAGGACTGGAATATTCTGGAGAATGCAGGCAAATAAACAAAAATATAAATCATGTCAACAAGTATTTCAACACACCAAGGAGAAGTTATTCCCTTTAAACAGCTCATGTTTCACTGGAATGAATTAAGTATGAGGCAGAGACTACAATAAAATGCTAAATTGGTAACAACCACTTAGAGTTCACTAGAGTTAGTTTTCCAAAGCTGCACTCAGTCAGAGAAGGAACAGACTTCTGTATTTCAAAATTGTTTCCTGCTGAATTGTTATTGTTGTGGGATAAGTGGGGGCCTAGAGCTGTGTTTATCAGTGACCTTTAGCCTTCACTTCTAAGAATGTGGAGCTGAATGGATTCTTGCTCCCACAGCAGAGTAAAAGCAGCTCAGTGTGGCAAGAACATGAGTGATTATATTCAAGGATTTTAGATTTTAAAATCTCTAATGAGAGAGTACTTGGGTTGGCTGTACTGTTTTGAGTTGATTTTAGGGGTAGTAGTTTTAGAATTCTAGCCTCAATTGACAGCCCTTTGCTTAGTCACGAGGGGCTAATGTGTAATGTATAATGTGTAATGCCACATTATACTGAGAAGACTAGAAACTGTTGTTATATATTAACCTTACTAGGCACTGATAACTTGAGAGGAACAAAACAACACAATCACCCTATGTTCATAGTGTTTCAGCTGTTGCTATGTTGCAAAATCTGATTGGCCTTGATTCTTGGTAATCATCAGTCATCTTTCAAGAAATCATCAGGTATGATGCATTTGGGGATGATAAGGCAGCTAAGTTTTCTGAAGACTGACATCATGTTTCTTAATTTTGCTTTATTTTCCATGCTGTTTGCTGTGGGAGCTTCCTCATTTTCCCGAGAAGAAGAACTGGGACAGAGTACTTTTCTAGAAACCCCAGTGCTTCTACGTTTTAAATGATCATCTCAAGGGTACCATAGTACATCTCACCTGACAAATTAATATGGACAGAAACGATTCCCTGCCTTCTCCACCTTTAACACCATGGTGTAAACAAGGCACCCACACCTCCAGACTAGAGGAAAAGGAAAGCACACTTTGTTTTTCTTGCCTTTGAAATTCTTTTTAGCTGTAAGAAACCTGTGTTTCATGAATACTGGTTTGCATCTCGGCTTCCTGGATTCAACTCATAATGCATATAGCCTTGCTAAACATTAGATGTCAGTTGAAAGAGAAATTTCCTTCTTTTCTAACCCTCCTTTTTTTTCTTTAGCATTTATACCATCAAATTTCTATTATACTATGTGTATTCTTGGATCTTGCTTGTTTTATATTCCAATAAGACTTATGATGTTTATGTGATTTGCATGATTATAGTCATTTTTCTATAAATGATTGTTTTTGCCTGAATATAATAATTTTATAATCTAATGTTTGGGAATAATGTAGGCTGTTGAGGGATATAGGTACACATAAGGAATTGCCTTTCCGTCTGTGGTTAGTGAAGTTGATATTGATCTCTTTTTTATAATATAAGCATAATATTAAATTATAGGTAAAAGTTTGAGTGTATTTCATTTTGAATGTGGAGAATGTTGATAAGTCACTCCATCCCTGACCTCTAACCTTTTAGTTTCAAGGGTTTACGTCATGTGTCTTTTTACCTGTCTTTTATATGTGCAAGTACACTGTGGCCTATACATATTTTTTCTATTAAAAAAACTTTATTATAGAAAATTTCAAACATACATTAAGAAAATAATGATTTTGTACATATCCTCTTGTACGCACCCCCCAGCTTTAAATATTTCATATTATGACTCTTTTATAGATTCTTTACTACCAGCACCACCTGGGAAGCCCCTACCATTTCTCATCCTCCACTTAACTAATTTTTTTTTTTTTTTAGTAAAATTTATATATGTTAAAATGAATTTCATCTGTACTTTACAACTATGTAATCCATATACCTAACATAATATAGAACACTTTTATATTCTAGAAAGTTCCCTGATATACCTTCATAGTTGATCCCTACCGTGGTAGAAAGTCACTGTACTTTTAAATTTTGCTTGTTTTAGAGCATCATATATCATGCATTATATTGATATATTCTTTTTTCTGATTTCTTTTGTTCAATATCACATCTGTGAGATTGAACCATTTTGTTGAATTCCTTGTTTTGCTGAGTAGTAGTATTGTATGAGCATACTGCAGTTTGTATTAATATATCCATTTTCTTAGTTATGAATATTTGGATTCTTTCCAGTTTTTGCTTGTATGCTATGGATATCTATGTGTAAGTCTTTGGCTGTTCTTATACTTTCATTTCTCTTGGATAAATACCTATGAGTAGAATTGCTAGATCAAGGGGCCAATGCATGTTTACTCTTGTAAGAGACTGCCTACCATTTTTCTAAAGTGGTTGCATCATTTTACATTCCTACTGGCAAAGGATGAGAGTTCTAGTTGCTCCACATCCTTGCCAACACTTGGGTTCTCCTTCCTCTTCATTTTAGCTGTCCTAGTGAGTATATGTACATAGTCTTTAAATTAAAATACATTTTATTTTGATAACTTTGCGGCATGTCTTGAGATAATAGAAAATGCTTTTTAATTTGATTCAGCTCTTAAAATCCTTTTAAAGTTTGATCTGTACTGAATGCTGATCACAGTAGTTGGTCTCCAGGGCCCAGGATATTCTTTCTCACTAACCATGGCTAGAGGTTCTGAGGGAAAATTATTGGTAATCTTTTACACCCATTTTAGCCCCTTATTATTTCTGAAAGACTTTCTCATATATTTATCTTTGACAGCAGATGTGGTTCCCATTTTATAGATGAAGTGATGAACACTCAAAAGAACTTGCCTAAGATTTGCCCAAGGGTTTTAGAGACTGAAACCCAGGACTTCTAACTTGGTCCCATACTGTTTAGGACATCAGAAGGAGTTCAGTTCAGTTCAGTCGCGTCCGACTCTTTGCCACCCCATGAATCGCAGCACGCCAGGCCTCCTTGTCCATCACCAACTCCCAGAGTATACCCAAACTCCTGTCCATCGAGTTGGTGATGCCATCCAGCCATCTCATCCTCTGTCATCCCCTTCTCCTCCTGCCCCCAATCCCTCCCAGTATCAGGGTCTTTTCCGATGAGTCAGCTCTTCACATGAGGTGGCCAAAGTATTGGAGTTTCAGCTTCAGCATCATTCCTTCCAATGAACACCCAGAACTGATCTCCTTTAGGATGGACTGGTTGGATCTCCTTGCAGTCCAAGGGACTCTCAAGAGTCTTCTCCAACACCACAGTTCAAAAGCATCAATTCTTCAGCGCTCAGCTTTCTTCACAGTCCAACTCTCACATCCATACATGACCACAGGAAAAACCATAGCCTTGACTAGACGGACCTTTGTTGACAAAGTAAAGGAGTAACATACTAGAATTAGTCAGATATGTGTGTTTGCATATAACAAGCTTTTTCTTGGAGGAGTTTGCTGGTAGGGATATCTCCATGTTAGTTGTATTCCATGGAGTGTGAGCTGACCTTGAAATATGTACTGGTCATTGATTGCTGCTTTTCATTTGGTTTCTTGGAATTTTGATTCTTGTTTAAATCCTTACAGTAGATGAGCTGATGTACTTATAAAAATACTTTAGTTTGCCTTTCTGAGAACAAATACATCACTGAGAGTCCTAAATTGACATTTTGGAACCCTGCATACAGTTTTCAGAGCCGTTTTAGGAACCCCTGTCTGTGATTCTTAGAAACGCTCTTTGGACACTTAAGTGATTTTTAGCAATGAATGTCTGTCACTGCCCACATTGTTGGGGTCAGAGGGATATCCCAGCAGGTCACCTGAGCTGGATGGTTAGAAAGAAACTTCATGGTGAGTAATGTTTATGGTTTTTGAAAGCAAACTGCAGTTAAAGGTTTCAGTATAAATCTGCTCTTACACCATTGTCAGATGTTAAAGTAAGGCATTTGCTTTATTTTAGTGATGTCCTTGCACTGCCCATTTTCAAGCAAGAAGAATCAAGTTTGCCTCCAGATAATGAGAATAAAATCCTCCCTTTTCAATACGTGCTTTGTGCTGCCACTTCTCCAGCGGTGAAACTCCATGATGAAACTCTGACATATCTCAATCAAGGTTAGATGTGGTCTTACTCATTAGTATTATTTATAGACCTACTGGATTTGTGATATTTAATTAGGTACACTTACGTGTTTAAAAAAACTATACCTTTCTAGTGTGACCTATTTAAGTCAAAAACTTACTTTAGAAATTTGAGTTTCAGTGTTGTATTTGATAAATATTACTGGTTTCTTTCTTCTACCTGCCCATTTTTAGTTCTAATCTCCCCTTTCAATCCCTGTTCCCTGAACATCCCTGTTTGTTACTGTCTGAGAAGTATTACTGTATCCAGCTCTTTTATATACCAGTTGTGTGACCTTGGACAAGTTGATTAGACTCTACATTTCAGTTTCCTTATATGTGAAACTGAAATTGATAATACCTTAGAGAGTTGTATCAATTAAATGATATAATTTATGAAAAACATTTAGCATTGTGCTTAGCATATAGTAAAGGATTATAGTTGTTACTAATAATGTTACACTCTTGTGTATTCAGACAACTGAATTTTATTCTTTTTGAATCTTGGGAAGTTAACCTATGATAAATATAATATATAGTTACTTTTTCCTTCTAGGACAGTCTTATGAAATCCGAATGCTAGACAATAGGAAACTTGGAGAACTTCCAGAAATTAATGGCAAGTTGGTGAAGGTAAAAGAAAACAAGTACTGACCCTTTTTGGATTAATATTTTTCCTTTCCTAAGGGGCTTGGTGGTAATCTCTCATCTACTATAGTTTGTTGGCAGAGTGGTAAACTGCTGTGTTATTTCTTAGGGGCCAGAATGAACCCACCTATTCACCTGGATTTTTCAGAGCTGCCGAAAGAGAAAACTTAGCGTACCAGGCCTGGAGAGTCTCATGACTCAGTGACGTTCTTTTTGGGTGGAATAAAGTAGCCTCCTTGAGATCTTTAGAGAAGTTCCAGTGTGTCTTTGGATACTTGGTCTAGTAGCAAGGAAACCAGGAGCTACTGTTGATGAATAGCAGTTTTCTTAGTCTGGACTGATAGTAAGGAACACAATATAATTGAGATGGAGGAGTTTGGTCAGCTGCTGTAGAAGATGATATAAGAGAGATGTCAACAGGCATGTCCACAGAGTTAAGAGTAACAAAAGGAAAGCTGATGGAAGCAGCCCCTGCCTACCCTCAATGTTTACAGGTTTTATGGTGAGTTAGCAAGCAAGGACTTGGTAAGGATTTCATATACATCTAAAGAACTGAGCCAGACATTGCATGGTAACAGTGGACACATGTATTAATGCTTCCAGTGGGAGTTGTTTATGCCTAGTTAGCAATCAGGGCTGATGTTTAAGCCAAGTTTTAATTATGGTACTAGTTAACTAGGAGGATTATATTTGAGCAGTTATAAAGTTTGCCTGGAAATATAGAATGGTACGGGTTTTAAAGTAAAACAGGTCTCAAGAAAAATAATTTTAGGTTGTGTCTGGAAGCCAGCTGAGGGTGACTCCTGCTAGTTTTCTTTGTCAGCACTGATTTTTAAGGGATCCTGTTATCATTTGATTTTGTTGCTTCCTTTTAGAGTATATTCCGGGTTGTGTTCCACGACAGACGGCTACAGTACACCGAACATCAGCAGCTAGAGGGCTGGAGGTGGAACCGACCTGGAGATAGAATTCTTGACATAGGTAAGTTAAGAGAATCCATTGCTTAGAAATGCCTTTAACTATGGTCTGTGAATTGGTTTTCTTTACTTGACATTTGCCTTGACTTAAAATGCTCCAGGGGCTCAATTAACGTGAACTAAGCATAAAATATTACTGGTGTAATGATTTCAAAATTCAAGTTGAAAGTGTAGACACTTAGTTCTGTAACAACTGCATCCATTACTAAAGAGTGCTTTTTGTTTTTGTTTTTTAATTTAGTTGTGGTAAAATATACATAACATAAAATTTACCGTTTTAACCATTTTTAAGTATACAGTTCAGTTGCATTAAGTACATGCCCATTGTTGCACAAGCCATCACTACCATCCATCTCTACAATTTTTTTCATCTCGCAAAACTGAAACTCTGTACCCATGAAACAACCATTTCCCATTCCTTCCTCTCCCCAGCCCCTGGCAACCACCATTCTACTTTTTATCTGTATGAATTTAACTGCTGTAGGTGCCTCATATAAATGAAATCATTATTTGTCTTTTTGTGCCTGGGTTATTTCAGTCAGCATAACCCTCAAGATTCATACATACAGTAGCAAGTGTTACAGTTTCCTTCTCTTTGGGAACACTTATACACTGTTGTGGAAATTAAGTTGGTATAGCCACTGTGGAAAACAGTATGGAGGTTTCTCTGAAAGCTAAAAATAGAACTATCACATGACCTAATATTTCCACTCCTGGGTATATAGCCAAAAGAACCAAAAACACCAATTCAAAAAGATACATGCACCACAGCGTTCATAGAAGCATTGTTTACAGTTGCCAAGATGTGTGCACAACCTGAGTGTCCATCAACAGTTAAATGGATAAAGAAGATGTGATACACACACACACACACACACACATATCCAAGCTCTACAGTGTTAGCCTCTCTTCGTGAATATACTTTTAGTTCTGGCATCTGTCCTTGATCTCTTATTGGTTATTATCTCCTATTGGTAAACATAGTTGCTAAACAGACATAAGTATTACTAATTTTATCTGAGAAAACACTGGTTCTCCTACAGGTATCTTGATACCCATTTGATAAACTGACTTTAGGATAAATCCAACACAGCTAATAGTGTGGAGTGGGACCCGTGTAATGCTTTCTTGTTTGAATCATTGATATTAAAACAGTAGAGAAGTTATAGCACAGTTATAATAACAAATATTAGCTGGCCTTATCCCTCAATTTGAATTATTAATAGCAGTCAGGGAATAATATTTAAATACATGCCATATGGAACAGAAAGTTCTAAAGGCCGTTCATTTTCCTCCCCTCTTGAATATAAGTTGTGTCATCCTATTATAGGATTCTTTGATGACTTCATGAGTCAACTGTTATGTTAAATTTACCCACTTATCTTTGTGATGCAGTGATTTCTGTCTTTATTCGGACACTCTGCTTTATCCTTCTATAACAATCCTCTTAGTTTTTCTCTAGCAGTAACACTGCCCTTAAAACTGTAAGTGAAGCAGATTGTAAATTAAATTTTTCATGACACTAGACTCAGTGTGTAAACTAAATTTGTCTTTAAGTAGAATTCTGGCAAATTAAAAGGAAACTACTTGTAAATTGTCTTATTTTAAAAACTTTTTAAAGTGGAAAAAAGATGCTCAGAAGGAAAGTATTTAGGTCAATTTTAGCTCTAATTGAACTCTTTTTTGGCAAAAAAAAAAGTTTACGGTATGATACACAAAAATCTTGGTAATTCAGGACCAATGATAGAAGAATCGGTGCTTTCTTATTTAAACCCAGCAGCACCCAGAATTGTTCATTGATCACCATTTATTTCTCAGATATCCCAATGTCTGTGGGTATAATCGATCCTAGGGCTAACCCAAACCAACTAAACACAGTGGAGTTCCTGTGGGACCCTGCGAAAAGGACGTCTGTGTTTATTCAGGTAAGACGCTGTGGACAGGGCTCCAGTTTTGCAAAGGATTCAGGTAGGACACTGTGGACAGGGCTCCAGTTTTGAAAAGGATACCTTACCACCAGTTTGGTCCTTAAAGGATAAAAACGTATTGAATTTGAAATCTTTCCAGGGTTGCAACCTGTAAACCCCTGAAAAAATGCAGACTTCTCAACATGTGAAAGCAAAGAGGAGTTTCTGAGTTGCTCTTCTAATTTCTCCAATTTATTTATTTGTTTCTCTCAAAAATACTTGCTAATGCATGCATAATATTTTATTCTTGAGATAAACTTACCTAACAGTTGTCTAGCATTGAGATTATCCTCATTTTTCAGTACTACCAAAGAAGTTATTTTGAACATCTTCATAATTAGAATCTGATTTGCATATCTGATTATGTCCTTTGGGTAGACTGCCTGAAAACTCATATTTGTAATAATGATAGCCAGTAGTTTATTGAGTGATTCTCATCAGAGAGTCACTGTGTTAACGCTTTTTACCCATGATTTTAAGACTTTCAACAAGAATCCTGTGGAGTAAGAATATTCCTTTAGTCTTAGATAAGTTAATAACTTACCCAGGCTAGTATTTGGTCAACCAGGGCTCCACTATGAAGATGTGTCAAGATCTTGGACTTTATGCAGTAGCCTAGCAAACAGTTTTCTTCCCATTGCTCATGAGCTTTCATATTTACTATTCTCCCAGCATGGATGGTGCCTCTGTTTTCTAAAATCTACCATAAATTTCAGGAAAGTTTCATTAACAGAAACCATTTCTCTTCTATGTTAACTCTGTCTTTTCTGAAATAATTAATGAATTCCTCAGAGCAGCTTTTTGTTAACATTAGACCTGTACAATTACTTTGTTTGCATTTGTAAATCATTGAAGTTTTCCTCATTTCCTCATGACAGTATAAATTCTTCATGATCAGAAAGAGAGTGTAAGGTTTTTTTGTAGGTGTTTAAAGGTTTTGCTGTTGCCCTAAAATGTTGCTGACTGGTTTGGCTCCTAATAGTACTGAAACCTGGCTGGATGGTATATTCTTTTCAGGTGCATTGTATTAGCACAGAGTTCACCATGAGGAAACATGGTGGTGAGAAGGGAGTGCCATTTCGAGTACAAATTGATACCTTCAAGGAGAATGAGAACGGGGAGTATACTGAGCACTTACACTCAGCCAGCTGCCAGATCAAAGTCTTCAAGGTATTCCTGGGCTTTGCGCTGGTCCTTGGACTTTTTTTCCTTGTCTTTCATTTGCAACATTAGTCACCAAGTGAGAAAGTCAGCTTGTCTCTTTTCAAAAACTATGAAAGCCCAGCCTAAATTAGAGTTACTGAAATAAGTACTGAGCTGCCCAGTAAAGAAGTTTAAATAGGGATGGTGGGAGAAGGGGAACTTGGAAAAGGGATCGTAGGGATATCATATGGATAAATACCTTCTCATTGCAAGATTCATTAACATGAAAGTATTTGGAGCATGACATGAAGTCCCCCTGTACCACTCTTACCCTGATCCCCCAACCTCTCCCCAGAGGTAACCAGTGTCAATAATTTCATATGTATTCTAATTCACTTCTGTGCTCTTATGTACACATATACATAGATACACACGTATTTTCCTTTCTTTGAAACATAAACAGAATTGTATTGTATGAATTGTTTTGAAGCTTGCTGTTTTCGTAACTATGTGCTTTAGAGATTTTTCCATGTCTGAAGCTATAGATCTCGTACTTGCCTTCAATTCCATTACACATTTAAATATCCCATTTTCAGACTTAGATTTAATGATGGATCTTGTCTTTACCTCATTGTGTATACCTTTTTGTCTCACAAGTGATTATTCTAAGTTTGTAGAAGTAATGTTGAATCGAAGGGTGAGTACTTGAATTTAAAATGGAGCATTTCTCCTTTCAGCCCAAAGGTGCAGACCGAAAACAAAAAACAGATAGGGAGAAAATGGAGAAACGAACACCTCATGAGAAGGAGAAATACCAACCTTCCTATGAGACGACTATACTCACAGAGGTAAAAGGATTTCTTTGAGTGACAGTTTCAATCAGTACTTTTTACTCTTAAAAGAAATAGCCAATTATTTTGTAATATACTATTAACCCTTGAATAACACAGGTTTGAACTGCATGGGTCTATTTATACATAGATTTTTTTTCCCCTGCTAAATATGTATTAATACTAAGGGTTCCCTGGTGACACAGTAGTAAAGAATCTGCCTGCTGACGCAAGAGACTTGGGTTCGATCCCTGGGTCGGGAAGATTCCCCTGGAGGAGGAAATGACTACCCACTCCAGTATTCTTGCCTAGAAAATTCCATGGACAGAGGAGCCTGGCGGGCTACAGTCCATCGGGTTGTGAAGAGTCAAACGTGACAGCACATAGCTGTGGACTATCGTACTGCATGGTTTGCAGTTGAATACAGGGGTGCAGATACAGAGGACTATCAAGTTACACCCAGGTTTTTGACTGTCGAAAAGGAGATGGTGCCCCTAACACCTATATTGCTCAAGGGTCAACTGTATACATATTATCATTATGTTGTATACCTAAAACTAATATTATAGATATGTCAGTTATATTTCAATTAAAAAAAAAAATAGAAGAAACATCACCTCTAGTCTGATCAAAACTTATTTGTCCTCTTAGTTGTGAGGACTTATGAGGAATTAAGATTTACTAATCAAGATGTGCTTTTTGAGGGACTTCTCTGCCAGTTCAGCGGTTAAGACTCCATGCTCCCGATTCAGGGGGACAGGTTCAATACCTGATTAGAGAACTAAGATCCTACATGCCGCACGGTATGGCCAAAAATAACAAAAGGTGTGCTATTCGACAAATGAACTTATCTACAAAACAGAAATAGTTACAGATGTAGAAAACAAACTTATGTTACCAGGGGATCAGGATCAGGAAGGGAAGGATAAATTGGGAGACTGGGATTGACATATACACACTGTGCTGTGCTATACTTAGTCGCTCAGCCGTGTCTGACTCTTTGTGACCCATGGACTGTAGCCCACCAGTCTCCTCTGTCCATGGGGATTCTCCAGGAAAGAACACCAGAGTGGGTTGCCATGCCCTTCTCCAGACATATACATACTACTATATATAAAATAGATAACTGATAAGGACCTACTGTATAGCACAGAGAACTTACTCAGTACTCTTTAATGGCCTATATGGGAAAAGAATCTAAAAAAAGAGTAGATATATGGTATATGTATAACTGATTCACTTTGCTGTATACCTGAAACTAATATCACATTGTAAATCAACTCTGTGTGTGTGTGTATGTGTGTGACCGTGCTTAGTCTCATCCAACTCTTTTCAACCCCATAGACTATAGCCCGCCAGGCTCATCTGTCCATGGAATTTTCCAGGCAAGAATACTGGAGTGTATGGAAAAACCAATACAATATTGTAAAGTAATTAGCCTCCAATTAAAATAAATAAATTTTAAAAAACGTGTAGTTGAATTAAAAAAAAAAAAGAATACTGGAGTGGGTTGCCGTTTCCTCCTCCAGAGTATCTTCCCAACCCAGGAATTGAACCTGCGCTCTCTTGCGTCTCCTGCATTGATAGGTGGATTCTTTACCACTGTACCACCTGGGAATCCAAAAAAAAAAAAAAGATGGGCTTTTTAAGTAACAGTGTTTTGGTGGAACTCTAGAGTCATGTACTTTCTGCATCTAAATTGCCTTTGTTTTTAGTGTTCTCCGTGGCCTGAGATCACATATGTCAATAATTCCCCATCACCTGGCTTCAACAGTTCCCATAGCAGTTTTTCTCTTGGTGAAGGGTAAGTCTAGAAAGTGCAATTAGCTTGTGTTTGTCCTAAAAATATATTATTTCATTATGTCTCCATAAGCAAAATCTTTGCAAATCAGTAAGAACGTCTATTCGGTCAGTCTTTGATGGACTTATATATTAACTGAGGTTTGGATTATCTTCAAAAGAGACTAAGTTTTATGTAGCCTTCCCCCCCGCAACACCATTATTTTATTTATTTATTGGTCATGCCACAAGACTTACAGGATTTAAGTTCCTCAACCAGAGGTTGAACCCAGGCCTCTGGACCTCCAGGGAATTCCCTTCTCTCCACTCTTAGAAAATAGCATTATGGTCAGTGTTTAGTGATTTGCGGACTGATTTTCTGGACTTTTCCCTTCTTCCTCTTACTGTTTATCTTGAGGTTATTTCACTTCCTGATTATAGCATGGTCATTGGGAACTGAAACACAGTTGTACAGACACTAAAATCTGTTTTGTTACTTATTTAAAAAATGGTCCTGCTGCTGTTGCTAAATCGCTTCAGTCATGTCCAACTCTGTGCGACCCCATAGACGGCAGCCCACCAGGCTTCCCCATCCCTGGGATTCTCCAGGCAAGAACACTGGAGTGGGTTGCCATTTCCTTCTCCAATGCGTGAAAGTGAAAAGTGAAAGTGAAGTTGCTCAGTCGTGTTTGACTCCTAGCGACCCCATGGACTGCAGCCCACCAGACTCCTCCGTCCATGGGATTTTCCAGGCAAAAGTACTGCAGTGGGTTGCCATTGCCTTCTCAACACCTAATTTATTATAAATCTTTGATAATTGGGGGAAGAAGGTAAAGGTGAGAGCTCAAATGAAGTTTTGGAATTATCTATGGGATTTATTTAGTCTTGCCTTATTGTCTTTATTATCACAGATAATTGAAAGTTGGCATAGATGCCTACTCCAGTTAAAAAAAAGTTGTCTTATAGTCCCAGCATTCAACACATTTTCTACATAGGCCATATTGAAATTTGAAATAGGTTGTGAAATGTGTGACTAGCTTGATTGTAATGTTTGCTTTTGAGTTTATTTAGGCTCTATGTTCATGCTGCTTCTGAAAGTATTTAATTAAGGTAGCTTAGAGAATTCCCTGGTGGTCCAGTGGTCGGGACGCCACACTTGCACTGCAGGGGGCACGGGTTCAGTCCCTGGCAGGGAACTAGGATCCCCAGGCTGTGCAGCACAGCCAAAAAAAGGGGGGAGAGTTAGCTAAAACATTCAAAATGCAACTAACAATTAAGAATAAAACTAGACAGCAGTTGCAGAAGGAGTAGATAGATAACTAAGGCCCTAAGATAAGTTGATTACTAAATTTGAATTTTGCAGCAAAGGCCAAAATTTTAAAATAGAGAAAGTTATTTTTTGAAAGAAAAATCTGTTACCACCCTATGGATTATACTTATAGAGAATTTAAAATATTATGCAAAACTTAAGAGTTCTAAAATTTTCTCTTTGTCATATAGTTCAATATTAGGCTCTAATTTTTCTCCCATAAAAGAAGTAAGCATTAGGGAAGAGGGACAAACTACTGAGAAAAAGAAGCATAGGGAAAACTCAAGGGTGTGGAGATAGCCCTTGGATAACAAATTAGCACTAATTTTTGAAGCTTTTAAAAAAATAATTATTAAGTGTTTATTACTTAATAAACTTACTTAAAATATATATGTACTTTAAAATATACTTATTATTAAGTATAAAAGTATGTGATCACATTTTATTGTATACTTTTTATTCTAATTTTTCTTGTATCTATTTGTGTATATTTATATGTTTCACATAGTAGTAATATATTGATTACTTTTATATTTTGATATTTTTAGTTTATAGTCTAATAAGCTTATGTTAGTATTGTTTATGTCATAATTTAATCAGTCCCAACTTACTGGATTTTTTTTTCAATTTCTTCAATAATAAAAAATGACATAGTTTCTACTGCTCCCCACCCCAAAGTCTTTATGCTAAAATAATAGATAATAGAAATGTTGGATCCAAGAGCTAAGAATGTTTTATGAGATAGTACAAATTCCTGTAAATCTCTAGCTTTAAGACTTACAATGATGCAGAGTGAGGCAACAAACCCTACTACGTTTCATGGACTCATCCTTTCATTTTAAATGTTTCTTTAGAAATGGTTCACCAAACCACCAGCCAGAGCCACCCCCTCCAGTCACAGATGTAAGTCCAAAGTTAAATGTCAGTTACTGGCCATGTCTAATAATACTTTGGTGACTGTGTGATTCAGTAGAAATTCTCAACTTTTAGAGAGTATTATTCATTCTTTCACTAAGAAAACTAAGCAAACATTAAATTTTGACTAAGAACCAGATACTGTGCTGTATTTAAGGAACTTTCGGTCTAGTGGGGAGGATAAAGATGGAATTTCATGGATATATTGCATGGTTAGAGAAAGAAGACCTGACGTATAAACAGCTTCTGAGCAAACTCCGTCTGAATGTGGGTGTATTTGGCTGTTGTAATGTTTACCTTTTTAAAGGTGAGTCTGTTTAGTTACCAAAAAAAATACTTTCCCTTTTTCAGAACCTCTTGCCAACAACCACACCTCAGGAGGCTCAGCAGTGGTTGCATCGAAACCGTTTCTCCACGTTCACGAGGCTTTTTACAAACTTCTCAGGTTAAATTTGCTTGTCCTTTGTTTTGCCAGCATGGGATTTCTTTTATACTCTAGGAACTCCTGATATTCCTGTGTTATTTCGTGTGTGTGTATTGGGGGAGGAAGGGGCAGCTCTTAATGCATTTTTCTGATTAAATGAATTCCATTGAACTCTTCAGATTTTCTCACCAGCTGCAACTGTGCTGTGAAATACTCAAAAAGAAAATACCTCTTAAACTCATTTAAAAATATTTATTCTATACAATACCTTTAAAATATATTATCCATACAGTATTTTATCAAGGAGCATTGCAGGTAGTCTGAAATTTCCCCCCTGATATTACTATATTTTCTTTGCACATTTCACTTTTATTTAGCATCATCTCCATAGTACCACGTATGGTAGGAATATATAAATAGATAAGGCATAGTTCCTGTTCAGTCACCATCTAGTATCAAAGAAAATCCAAATCAAAATAAAACCTTGAAATAAGGAAAACAAATGGTTGTGATGCATTAGATAAATGTAGACAAAGTGAAGCATTTGGAGAAGCGTCTGGAGTTAGGGAACATGTGTGATGCGTGAGGTAAATTTTGAGGGCTGAGAAGGAGTCTGTTAGTCAGACAGCAGAAGAATATTTTAGGCAGGAGGAACAACTTACTTATTAGGCATGGTCAGTATGATGAAAGCATAGGGTTGAATGAGTAAGTTAATTGGGTCGGAATTGAGAAGGGAGAGGATGCAGAGGCCAGGTCATGGAAGGCTTTATATACCATGCAAGAGATTATGACTATAGCTTACTGGTAATGAGGTGTCCTTGTAAGAGTCCATTTTAAAAGTCATTAACGAAGAGAATCTTTGCCTTTATCACCCATTTGCTTATATTTATTCCAGGAGCAGATTTATTGAAACTAACTAGAGATGATGTGATTCAAATCTGTGGCCCTGCAGATGGAATCAGACTTTTTAATGCATTAAAAGGCCGGTATGTAATTAGTGTTAAAATATCAGTGGGGTTGGATTCCAAATGGATTTGGATTCAGGGACTCTTCACAGTACTCTTTGTGCAGCTAAATACATCTTATCAAAACATTCTATTTGAATGCCAGCTGTGTGCCAAATAAAGATGGAAATTATCTTTTCCTGTACTTGATCCAAGAAATTCCTCACGATATTTCATTTTTCATTTCCAGGTAGTTTTTTTCATTTAATTAAATATTCATTGTCCCTATTATGAGCCATTAGGCTTTGGTGATACATCGATGAGCTTTCTGGAGAGAGAGAGATAAAGAGGATATACAATAAGTATTTTGAATAGTAATAAGTGTTTTAAAGAAAAATAAACAAATAAAAACAAAGTTGTAGCTTGTAGAGTACTCAGAATATAGTCAGGGAAGACCTTTCTTCAGAGGGGATATTTAAACTGAGTTATGAGAAGGATGGAAGCTTTGGAGTCATAAGGGAAGAGGGTTCTATGCAGAAGAAACAGCAGGTACAAAGGTCCTGAACTCAGTTTTACTAGAGAAGAGATCATTCTTAGGTTTTGGCAGGAATTCATGGAATGTCTGCTTAATACAGAGTAAGAGTAATGCCTGAGAGTAATTAAGCAGAGTAATTAATGTCTGCTTAATTTCAAGTCTCTGTTTGGGATTTACAATTTAAAGTAGGTAGTAGTAATATTGGCACCCCACTCCAGTACTCTTGCCTGGGAAATCCCATGGATGGAGGAGCCTGGTAGGCTGCAGTCCATGGGGTCGCGAAGGGTCAGACACGACTGAGCGACTTCACTATCACTTTTCACTTTCATGCATTGGAGAAGGAAATGGCAACCCACTCCAGTGTTCTTGCCTGGAGAATCCCAGGGACAGGGCAGCCTGGTGGGCTGCCATCTATGGGGTCGCACAGAGTCAGACATGACTGAAGTTACTTAGCAGCAGCAGTAGTAATATTGGTGGGAAAAAAATACAGGTCAGTGCCATAGAACCAAATCAGTGACTAAATAATGAAATAAGATTATGAAGTATTTTTGTTTATTATTAAAGATATTAAATCAAGTTGGAAACTTTTAAGCAAAGAGGTGAAATTCAAGGTTTGATTACTAGGCAAAAAAGAATGGATCATTCATTTTTAAATGTATTATCTTCAGAGCATTTAGAAATAGGAAGGAATAAGGTGATCAGAGCAAGAGGTGATTCAGTATGGTTGTCTATGAAGAAAGAACAGAAAGGCTAAAGCTGACTAGGAGACAGTCATGAGGGAAATGAGATTTTCTAGTCTGTGCCTGGAGAATCCCAGGGACGGTGGAGCCTGGTGGGCTGCCGTCTATGGGGTCGCACAGAGTCGGACACGACTGAAGCGACTTAGCAGCAGCAGCAGCAGTCTGTGGCATTGGTGCTCTTAAGTAAAAGGTATATCTTTGAACCTTAAAAAACAGTGGCTCACACATACTGAATCCTTCTAACCTTTATATCAGAGGTTACAAACTCAATGACTACAGAGGCCACGTGTAAATGAGTGACAGTCAACCCTAGGGTGTACTGAAGAATGCATGTGCACCATGCCTGTGGGACAGCTGATTGGGTTTTGTTTTGTAGAATGAGGACCTTGGATTTTTCAAGGAAAACCAAAGATTCAGAGGTTGATGATGCCTTCTGTAGGAATGAATTCAGTTAGACACACACATACCCCCCAGTGAGGAGTAATAATTCATAGCAAATGAGCTAACTGGTCCAAGGGCTGCCAGTTTTCAACCTGTGCTGTATAGTATTAATGTAGACACAAAGGTTCTTCCGTAAAATGTGCTCACCATGAGAAATGTGACTAATAGTTTTTTTTTTTCTCCTCCTTAGGATGGTGCGCCCAAGGCTAACCATTTATGTTTGTCAGGAATCCTTGCAGCTAAGGGAGCAGCAGCAACAGCAGCAGAATCAGCAGAAGCATGAGGATGGAGACTCAAATGGTACTTTCTTCGGTAGGTCGTTCTGGACAGGCCAGGACAGATATGAAGAAAAACGAAGAGATGACTTATGAACATGTGTGATGGGAATTTATCAGGCAGCAGAGTCAGTATTTGCTAAAAGTAATGGTAATTGCTCTAATGTTTATTGAGTTCCTAATGTACACCAGGCACTATTCTCAGCACTTTTACAGGTTTTAATTTTTACGACTGGTGTCTCCTCATTGCAATAGATTTTATTGTTCTTCCCCAACATTTAGGTGAGGAAAATGAGGCTTAGGGATGTTAAGTAACTTGCCCCAGGTCGCACAGCTAGCAAGTGATTGAGCTGGGATTTCTATTCAGGCAGTCTGCTTCTGCATCCTTTAGAAAAAGTGGGCCTTCGTAGTGATCAGATTGCCTTTAAGAGCAGAGAAACTGTGCTGACTGTCTTTGCTTTCTCCCTTTTGCAGTTTACCATGCCATCTACCTAGAAGAACTGACAGCTGTTGAACTGACAGAAAAAATTGCTCAGCTTTTCAGCATTTCCCCTTGCCAGATCAGCCAGATCTACAAGCAGGGGCCAACAGGCATCCATGTGCTCATTAGCGATGAGGTAGATTGCTAGCACAGCTGAATCACCAGATGACAGTGATCTGTCTGGGCATATGATGGGAGCAGGAGCTGTTCCATGGGGGCAGCATGCTCTGTTTTCCAAGACAAGACGTTTTCAAACATTTTTGTTTGTTTACCTCCTAAGATAATTTTTTAAAAACTATGTATCCCCTTGCACATTTTTGGGTTGACTTAAAAGTTTTTGTTTTAAGTTTAAATAGTGGCAAAAAATGTGCCCACTTTGGGGCGTATTATAGGACATATAAAAATGAAATGATTGCTTCACTTTTCTAACTATGTTTCATGTAACCTGAATGTAAGAGTAATTTAATACCACTGTCATCTGTTAAAAAAAATACATGAATATACTTTTTAACAGACTATTTATATCATTTCTTTGTTTTCTTAAGCTGATATTTTCATTCACTTCCCCCATAGAATTTCATCTTACCATAGTCTACTTTTATGCTTGAATGTCTTTTATTAGTTTTTCCTACTATATTTCTTTGAAACAAAAACTTGTTTCAGTAAAAATTTAAAATTATTTGTTCTGGATAGAATTATCACCATAATTGTACAATTGATTAAAACAACATAAATGTATTATATATTTTGATAAGTAATTGTTAAACATTAAGAAAAAATTTATTAAAAGTACATCTGGGTAGTTCCCTGGTGACCTCATGGTTAGGATTCCAGGCTTTCACTGCCAAGGCCTGGTTCAATCCCTGGTCCAGGGACCACAAGTCATGTAACTTGGCCAAAAATAAATAAATAAACACAATGAAAGTGCATATATTAATGAGATGGATGAGATTAACTGATTCCTTACCCTTTCTCCCAGACACAATTAATTCATAGATACATACTGCCTATTGATTGCTAGAATGAAATAGAGTTCAACATCAATTCCATCCTGTTTTTTCCCCCTAGATAAGAAATACTATGGAATCTGATTCACATAAATTGATAGATAGGAATGGATGAAGTTTGCTATAATAGCATTGCTGGGTTGTTTTTTTTTTTAACTTCTGGGTTATGTGCCAAAAATTACATAGTGATGGTATCAAAAATTATTTTCAATCATCTGTCACTTGACAATTTGTGGTTAGGTCACTCTTCAAGGCTGGTGAAAGAAATGAACACTTCATGGCTCCAGGACTATATCACCCAGACGTTCTAGTTCTCATTTGCAATTACACTTTTGCATGCTGAAGGCTTTTATAGCCTAGGGCAGTGCACCTCCATAAGATTTCAGGAGGGTGAAACTCTTGCCTTTACTTTATAAAATGGGAAAAGGCGTTTGAAAAGGGAAGTGAGAAAGGAAAACAAGAGGTTCTCAGGTGGTTTTAGGAGAGAACAGATATAGATGTTTAATTCCTCCCATATGGGCCTGTCTGGATCTATGTGCCCCTTGGAAAGTCCCGGGGTTAACCCAGGAACATGCATTCTTGAACTTTAAGAAAGCTGTTTCAGAGTGTTTAGCTTTTAAAGCTTTTGAAAACTAAACAGGAGAGAAAACAAAGCACAGGATTGTTTTTCATTTATATCTAGTATAATAAAAATCCACATAGGCAAAATAAATACAGCAAACCAAGGTTTTTAATAACCAGCAAAATTTCCTGTTTTTTTCAGATGATACAGAACTTTCAGGAAGAAGCCTGTTTTATTCTGGACACAATGAAAGGTAATAAAAAGTGAGATAAATGCCTTTTTTGAAGGAGTCTGAGCGTTTTTTTAAAATAGTAATTCTTTGGGGAGAGAGGGAAAATATTAACCACCATATTTGAGATAAAGAATGTGACATTATTGGAGATTATTTCTTAATATGAATTGGCTTCTTGCCATTGTCAGAGTAGACAAAGTGTGACTTTCTGCCATCAACTTTTACCTTCCATGGACAAGTGGTGAAATTGAGGCAAAATATTGTTTTTCTAGTGTATATTTATTACATGTATTCTGTGATAATTAATAAGTATACTACACTTTGTCCTCCTGTTTTTTCTTTCTCTAAAGAACCTTCAGTTCAGTTCAGTCAGTTCAGTCACTCAGTCGTGTCTGACTCTTTGGGACCCCAAGAATCGCAGCACACCAGGCCTCCCTGTCCATCACCAACTCCCGGAGTTCACTCAGACTCACATCCATCGAGTCAGTGATGCCATCCAGCCATCTCATCCTCTGTCATCCCCTTCTCCTCCTGCCCCCAATCCCTCCCAGCATCAGAGTCTTTTCCAATGAGTCAACTCTTCACATGAGGTGGCCAAAGTACTGGAGTTTCAGCTTTAGCATCATTCCCTCCAAAGAAACCCCAGGGCTGATCTCCTTCAGAATGGACTGGTTGGATCTCCTTGCAGTCCAAGGGACTCTCAAGAGTCTTCTCCAACACCACAGTTCAAAAGCGTCAATTCTTTGGCGCTCAGCCTTCTTCACAGTCCAACTCTCACATCCGTACATGACCACTGGAAAAACCATAGTGTTTTGGAGGTGACTAAAGATGATTCTTTTTTCTTTTTCTTACAGCAGAAACCAATGATAGCTATCATATCATACTGAAGTAGATGTGGCTGCTGCTTCGTTCACCTATGGGAAATTCTCCTCTTGGAGGGGATCACAAATGGAGATTTGAACGGCTGTAGCAACCTGACCTGTCTGACTATGTGGGGGAGTCAGAGGCAGAGGCAGAACCCCAGCCATCTATGTTGGGGCACACATGGATTTCTGCCTGACATGCATTTCTACAACTGTTTCTTAGTTAACATTTCTGGATTCTATTGTTGTTGAATATCAATAGAAACTCCACATCATTTAGGGTGTGTGTGTAGGGCATAATGATGATGAGAATTGTGTGATGTTTAATGGAAAGATGTTAAATTTTGTGGTATGCAGCCCATGTAATTTTTTTTCCTAACATAAAAGCAAACATCTATATTCCATAAGACTAGATCCTCAATCTTTTATGCCTGTGAAAACTTCATCAAAGAAGAGAAATGTGGAGAAAGAACAAAATTCTTCTTTTAATTACCCCATCATTCGATGACAAATAGTAATTTTGGCTAACATTTATTGCACATTTAGTTGTGCCAGGCAGTGTGATAAGTTCTTTAAATGGATTATCTTGTTTAAATCCTCTTAATAACCCCGTATGAAGTAGGTAATGATGATCCCTAATTGAAGATAAGGAAATGGAGACACAGAGTGGCTGAGGAGCTTGCTGAGTAACAGGCAGCTGGTAGATAGTGACATGAAGGGCAGACCCAGGCGGGCTGGCTCGTGTTCACTGCTGTCCATGACTGCCCCCTCACAGTCCTCTGTGCATGCCATCATTTCTTACTGTGGCTCCCCTGGTGAATCACATGTAACAGTGAGCAAGAACTGACGGATTAACACCCAAAGGGACAAACCACACTTAAATAATGATGAACCAATCAAGAGCTACAAAAAATGAAAACACAGACACTTTCAAAGCATCATTAGTTGTCAGATTCACAGAATTTAAGGCAGTGAAAACCAGGGATTATCTGTTATTCCCCACATTCACTATTCTTGAATGACCTCAAACTATTTATTAATGAGTTAGACTAACCCCTGCTTTCTCTTTCCCCTCTGCCTCTTGTCTTGGGATAGGAAGTTCTCTTACTCATGTAGCGTTCTTTTATATAAGCTTTACAATTCATTCCCACCCTATTCCCATTCTTCCCATATACTTTAGTTCTTCTGATTGTAATTGTGTGCGCTTGTGTGTGTGCATGTGTAAGACTGTGGGTCATTTTTTCACATGTAAAGTTTTATCCAGAAACCCCTCTACATGTTATGCTGAGGTGAAAAACAATAATGTTCAAAAGATTCTGTATTGGATTTGGATCTGTGTGTGTGTGTGTGTATTTTTAAGCATTTGATAAAGTTTAAATGTTTTTATACAGAGATTTTTGTTGTTGTTCATTAAAATCAACCTGCCAAATGGTCTTGATTTCTTTTGATTTGAAAGAAATTGAAAATTTTGAACCTGGAAAATTAAAGTCAAATGACCTTATTTAAAATTGACCTGGACAGCTTGACATATTAGGCCGAAATACTTTTTTAGTGACTGATTACTGGATGTCTCTATTTTTCTTTGGGGGGGGGACATTTCTAATTGTATTATGTTCCTAAGACTGGTTCTCAGCCTCAAGGGAGTCAGCTGTCTCCCCAGCAGGCTAATTTTTATTTTTATTTATTTATTTATTCCAATCCTCTGAATGTTAGGCTGGGAGGATTGGACTTTTAAGGTCCTTTCTAAATCTGAATCTGTGACTCTTGTTTACTGTAAATGATACATAGAATTCTATTAATATATTTACTATAAATTTTATACTTGCTAATTTTTACTTGGAGTTAGAGGATTTTTTAAGAGTAGTTCTCAGATTTATATAGAGATGAATTTATATGTTTGTAATCATAGGTCTTCAAATTAACCAGAACATCTCTTAGGCTTTCTTTAGCTCCAAAAAAAATATTTATAGTGCCAATGCTGTATAATTGGTAAGAATTAGTACAGTGATAGAACATTGTAATTATTCAGTTTCCTTTAAAAAATTTCATTTCTTCACTATCGATCTTTTCAATTAAATGAAAAATTTAAACTAGCTTTTTCATAATGAAAGTAATACACAAATTGATAAATTCAACAATAAAGAAATAACTTTCTACTTATAATAACTATTATAACTTATAATAAAATATAACTTTTTCTACTTATGTCCTAGTCCCACTCTATAGAGGTAGTCATTGCAAAAAGTTCCTCTCTCAAACACACAAACACACACACATATGCTGATGGGCTCATGTAGTATTAATGGTCTGCACTTTTCTTTTTTGTGTTTAACATGTCTTGAACATCTTTCTATATTAAAATTTATAGTTTGACATCATTCTTTTGAAAAATGGCCATTCCCTATGAATGGCATTTAGGCTAAGTCCATTTAAGCATATATTCTAATAATTTTTTGCATTTATTTCTAAGATACTTTCCAAGAAATAAAGTTGGCTGGATTTTACCTCTTTAACCATGTGATAGTAGGTATTTAAAATAAAGAAGATGGTTTAATATTTCCAGTAGAGTGAGGCTATATAAGAAGGAGAAGGGTTAGACTTTAGACCCTCCTGAGAACTGTAATAGCATCCTATTTGACTTAGCATTGTCTGTTCTGTTCCCTTGAAGTGTAATAGGTTCCATCTAGAAGAATCTATAGTATAAAGACTTTGATAGTTAAAAGGGAGACATTGGAAAGTAAAAGGATCATTGCAGAATTCTTAAGGACTGAATACCAGTCACGACATAAAATGTGACTACTAAGTAATGAGGTCCCATATTATGCCCCAAGGATAAGAACATTTGCCCACATAAATGATTTAAGAAGCCATTTAAAAGGAGTGGAAATGGAGGTTGTCATTTTGTCTGGAGAGAGATTACAATGTGACAAATACAAGACAACTAGAGTCTGAGAGACCTGAGCAAGTGAGGTCCTCATGACGGGGTGGACGTGATTCCTGGAAGTCTGGCACCATCAGGCACTGGATACGCTGTGAGGGGCAGAGCACGATCTGACCACTGTGAGTTGGAGGAGCAAGGGGAAGCTTGGCAAGTGGAGAAGGCTTGGCATAATGGAACTAGCCATGTCTCATTTAGGCCTAATGAAAGAATGTTCTGAAAACCCTTTGTATCCCCAAGTGTTCTGAGAAAGTCTTTTGTATAGGGTTGCTGCAGAGATTTGGGCTGTCTTCAAACTTCCATGAAGTACTGGCTGAAGCTTCAGCATTTAGTTTTGAAAGGAACACAAATTTCAGATGCAGATATTTTAAGTCAGGACTGAGTTTTTTCTTCTCCACTGAAGCTTTTTTCTCTGGCCAATACCTAATAATTCCAGGTAACTTGAGATCCAAGAGCTCAAACTGAACCTTTGTATCATTTTTCTGGATTTTTAGTTGGCTTTCTTGGCTACGGATGGTTCCTCTATGGCAATCTGATCTGTTATGGCCTCTGCTGGTCTGTTATGAAAACTCCAGCCTCACCAGGAATGGCACAAATGCTCCCATCTAGCTGTATCTTTTTACTGATATATAAAATAGTCCTATTTCATTCTTCTGCTTCTCCTGCTCATATTTTCTCAGTTGTGAGCTAAGGTTTTTCCTGCTAAAATATATTTATTTTTATTTGTGATTAAATTTTTGTTTCTTTATACAAACTCCAAGACTTAAATGAGGAAGAAAGATGCTCTCACTGTGATGTGAGGTTAATGGCATCAGTACTTGTTTTCTGTTCTATTAATACCTTATTTCTCCTCCTTGCTTCTTTTAATGACCTTTTATTTTACCTTTGACCTTAAACTCCCATCTATTTCTACTTCCTCCCCTTTTCCTCATCTTTCCTCTTCACTTCCAGATTTCTTCTATATTTTTCTTTATGAATACTGGCCTGTTCAACAAATTAATTTGGAAATTACAACTAAATCTAAATCTAAGCATTTGCATTCTCAAATTCAGACATGTAAAAGTTGTTTATGGGCTTCCCTGGTGGCCCAGTGGTATAGAATCTGCCTACCAATGTAGGAGATGTGGGTTCAATCCCTAATCTAGGAAGATCCCACATGCTGTGGAGCAACTAAGCCCTTGCACCACAACTAAAGCCTGTGCTCCAGAGCTGGGGAGACGCAACTGCTGAGCCCACTCGCCCTAGAGCTTGTGCTCCATAGCACGAGAAGCCACGATGAGAGGCCTGTGCACTGCAACTAGAGAGTAACCTCCCGTCACCACAATTAGAGAAAAGCCAGAGCAGTGCTTAAGACCCAGCACAGCCAACTTAAAAAAAAAGTTGCATATGAATTTACAATTTTCAGTTGGATTAATATCAATTATAAGAGAACTTGGTATTTAAGAAATACTAATGTGTTACTTACTATGTGCTATGCTGTGCTTAGTTGCTCAGTCACGTCCAACTGTTTGCAACCCCATGGACTATAGCCTGCCAGGCTCCTCTGTCCCTGGGATTCTCCAGGCAAGAATACTGGTGTGGGTTGCCATATGCCCTCTAGGGGCTCTTCCCAACCTAGGGATCAAATCCAGGTCTCCTGCATTGCAGGCAGATTCTGTACCGTCTGAGCCACCAGGGAAGCCCTCAGGAGGTAAACAGCAATCTGCAGTGATTAAAATGAGGAATGTGTACCTCACCCAAACAGTACTGTTTTGTATTATGTGGAATCTTTGGGGACATGAGTAATAACCTAGGTTTATTCTGTTCTGTGGATCTGTGTTTTTGTGTATTTGCGTAAGGTGAGGTACACATTCCTCATTTTAATCACTGCAGACTGCTGTTTTCTTTGAGTTCTTTTTTTTTAAATCACTGAATTGCCAGTGAATTCTCTCTTTCTGAATTCTAATGTCTAGTTTTTCATTTAAGGGTTTAATTAATATCTTTCCTTAGACATCTGTATAACTTTGCTTGAACCTTTCATTCACCTTTTTTACGTTTATTAAGCTTGACTTCTCTAAATTCATCCTTGCACTGTAGCTCCTCAAAAATGGTTGTTATTTTGCTTTATTAATAGATTTTTGTGTGTCTTACACACTTATGTACATCAATTTGTGAGTGTCTTTTTTGAAACTTTCCTTGGTAAAACATACAGCTTCTTCTTGTTTGTGCTTTTCAATTGCTATGGCCCTGTCTTTCTCCCAGATTTGCTCTACTGATCTCTTTTGGTTAGTGTGGAATTAGTCACAAAGGTGCCTGTCTCTCTAGATCTGGATTCTAATTAAATGTAAATTAGTAAAGTAACATACAGCCTCAGGGCTAAATCTACAGATTCCCTATTGAAAAACAAATAACAGTGGCTTGGATTTTTATCTTAACTCTTTTTCTCTAAGCATCTCATTACATAGTATCCTCTGATCTATTCATTTTCAGCCTCCTAGGAGAGTGTACTCTTTTATCTTTTGTTTGGTAAAGAGTGGTTGATAAAATGTATACTTTGGTGTCAGATGAACTCTTGTTTAAATCTCAAATCTTGGGCTTCCTGGATGTGTCCTTGGACAAAACAATCTCTTAAACCCCAACGTTCTCATCTTAAAAAGGAGATAACTCTTAATTCATAGGGTTGTTAAGGAGATTACAAAGGATAATAAGTATAAAACAGTTATATCTTGTTGCAGTTTTATTCCCTTGCTTAATAAATTTAGGATACTATTGAAGGCAAGATCACCTCTACAACCAAAAGACAGAGGTATAAACACTGACCAGGATATAAAATTTGACCTTTGGTTTTTGTCTTTGTTGTTCTTGATCATCTGTCTTTCCTTCCTACTTGAATTTTTTGCCCCTAAAACTCACCCAGCTATGAATTATGCATGGTCTGGAACAAAACAGTCACATTTAGAATTAGATGTCATGTCCACTGCTATAATTTACATATTAATATTAGCATTTCTTTTTTACTTTTCCTTATAACTTCTACTCTACTGCACTCCTAGTCATTTGACCTCCACTGGTCCTGCTTGGGCTGTAAGCAGAATCACAATTATTATGAGTGAACTGGCACCATTGTAATAACTTACCTAGTGATTCTATCAAGACAATGAAATATGGTGAATAAGCGGCTCTGTGAGAAGTGGTTGTGATGTTTGTTCTAACAATCCAGATGATCTTTTTGACTGATCTACAGCTTACTGGCAAACTGGATTCTGCTGTCTTCTCAAAGGATGTGCTAACTTTGCTTTGGCTGTCTTCTAATTTGGTGTCATTAACCAAGAAAGCTTGGGTATTGAGGCTGATGGTACTCTGACAAATTCCCTCACTGACTGCTCAGATTCTAGATGTGTTGGTATATGAAACACTTTTAGCCTACCCAACATGGCCTTCGGGCTACTTTTTGTTACTCATCCCACTGACTCTAAACATTCTGGGGTCTTCTCTTCCTTTTTGATTCCTGTCTGTCCAGGAAAAACAGAATCATCAGATCAGATCAGATCAGTCACTCAGTTGTGTCCGACTCTTTGCGACCCCATGAATCGCAGCACACCAGGCCTCCCTGTCCATCACCAACTCCTGGAGTTCACTCAGACTCATGTCCATCGAGTCAGTGATGCCATCCAGCCATCTCATCCTCTGTCGTCCCCTTCTCCTCCTGCCCCCAATCCCTCCCAGCATCAGTCTTTTCCAATGAGTCAACTCTTCGCATGAGGTGGCCAAAGTACTGGAGTTTCAGCTTTAGCATCATTCCTTCCAAAGAAATCCCAGGGCTGATCTCCTTCAGAATGGACTGGTTGGATCTCCTTGCAGTCCAAGGGACTCTCAAGAGTCTTCACCAACACCACAGTTCAAAAGCATCAATTCTTCAGTGCTCAGCCTTCTTCACAGTCCAACTCTCACATCCATACATGACCACTGGAGAAACCATAGCCTTGACTAGACGAACCTTTGTTGGCAAAGTAATGTCTCTGCTTTTGAATATGCTATCTAGGTTGGTCATAACTTTCCTTCCAAGGAAGCGTCTTTTAATTTCATGGTTGCAGTCACCATCTGCAGTGATTTTGGAGCCCAGAAAAATAAAGTCTGTCACTGTTTCCACTGTTTCCCCATCTATTTCCCATGAAGTGGTGGGACCGGATGCCATGATCTTTGTTTTCTGAATGTTGAGCTTTAAGCCAACTTTTTCACTCTCCACTTTCACTTTCATCAAGAGGCTTTTGAGTTCCTCTTCACTTTCTGCCATAAGGGTGGTGTCATCTGCATATCTGAGGTTATTGAGGTTTCTCCCGGCAATCTTGATTCCAGCTTGTGTTTCTTCCAGTCCAGTGTTTCTCATGATGTACTCTGCATATAAGTTAAATAAACAGGGTGACAATATACAGCCTTGATGAACTCCTTTTCCTATTTGGAACCAGTCTGTTGTTCCATGTCCAGTTCTAACTGTTGCTTCCTGACCTGCATACAAATTTCTCAAGAGGCAGGTCAGGTGGTCTGGTATTCCCATCTCTTTCAGAATTCTCCACAGTTTATTGTGATCCACACAGTCAAAGGCTTTGGCCATAGTCAATAAAGCAGAAATAGATGTTTTTCTGGAACTCTCTTGCTTTTTCTATGATCTAGCAGATGTTGGCAATTTGATCTCTGGTTCCTCTGCCTTTCTAAAACCAGCTTGAACATCAGGAAGTTCACAGTTCACATATTGCTGAAGCATATGAACATTTATATCACACTGTGTTGTCAATAGTTAATACCACTATTTAACATCCACAGAATCCTATGAGATACATACTTTTATCCCCATTTTGCAGATGAGGAAGCCAAGGCACAGGGAAGTTACCTTGCCAAGGGTCACACCATTAGTAAGAGGAGTTGGGGCTTGTAGTCAGGCCATCTGTCTCCAGATCTCATGCTCTTGGTTACATGTTATATCATGCCTAACTTTAGCAGATAGGTGGATGATCACTACTCTAAGGATTGTTTTTTTTTTGTGATCTGCTTTTTTTCATTTTGCAGTATTGTATCTTGGTCTCTCTGAGTCTCTTATATCACTTAGGGGAGAGAACTGGAATTCTTGGCATTTTTCCAAGTCACTTAACCTCTCAGTTCTAAAACTGAGATGGCTTGGTACCCGGTAGATCTGGCTCATAGTTCTTGGTGGCAATGTAAGTGCACCATGCTGTGGAACCAGCCTAACCAGAGTTTAAATCCTGCCATCCATCCGTTTGATAAATAAAAACTCCTAAATGCCAAATACCATGCTTTGTACTTGGTGCTGAGGATACAGTAAACAAAACAACTTCTTACTCTCATGAAATTTACTCAATTGATAAAAGACTGAAGGATAAATATATGTCAAATGGTAAATGCTTAAGAAATATAGGGCAAGGGGCTAGATACTTAGGGGAAGCCCCAATTTAGAAATATGGTTAAGGAAGTGTCTCTGATAAGGGGACGTTTGAGCAAATATTAAGTGAAGAAGTATGGGTCTAGCTGGTGAAAGAGTGTTCCAAGGGAAAAGGCCCTGAGATGAGAGCATGATTGTCCTATTGCAAGGAATCTAGTGGGCCAGGGCAGTTAAAACAGAGAAAGGCAGGGGAAATGTAAGAGACAAGCTGACATACAGGATGGTGGCTGGTGAGGCGAGAGGATTCACCTATATCTTACAGGGCCTTACAGGTCAAAGGAGAGACCTGTTCTTCCATTCTGAGTGAGACAAGACCAAGACTGGTGTCCTTGGCAAATGACGTACAACATTCCGATTTCTGAGTCTTCGTTCTCGGTTTTAAAAATGAGTTGCAAAATTGTGAAGATCAGAAATCACGTAAGAAAATTTGGAAAGAAAACAATCCATCAATACACACTGACGATTACTCTGCATTGCTTCTATTTTCTTTATACTCTGGGCAGGCTGCAGCACGTCGCGCTGCTTAAGACTTAGATCCCCTGAGCGAGGATAAGGGGGATTACGTTCCTTAGACCTGGAAGTGCGGGCCTGATGAAAGGAAAAGGGGAATTTTAGACGAGAATCTGTTTAGTCATCGAAGATCTGGAGCTGAGGGTCTCCCCTCATCCTCTTCAAAAGGCTGCAGCGACGTCAAACTCGCTTTCCCAGGCTGCAGCGGAATCACCACCTCCTGAGTCTGTTTGTCGGAGAGTTTCGGCTCTGCGCAGGTAACCGCCTCCAACTCCCGGCATGCCGCTGGGCGTAGGGCTAGTACGTAGACTCCATTTCCCAGCCTGCCCCGGGGCTCAGTCCGGACGTGCCGGCGCCTATAAGAGCCAGAGCGCTGCGGCCGGAGCCTATTGTTAGCCGGAGCCGGGGCGGTTCTGGGCGGCTGTTGCCGGGGGGCGCCCGAGTCGTCGGAGCCGCCCGCCTTCTGCCGCCTGCCGGCCGACCTGCCCACCCATCGTCCCTCCCCGCCCTGCCGCCCTGGGAACTCCCAGACCGTCTCTGCGGCCCCGGGACTCGCTTTCTCCTCCCTCCTTCCACTTGGGCTAGGGCGGCGGCAGCGGGGGCGGCAGAGACCATCACGGGAGGAGGCAGCTGCGGCGGAGCCGGTAATGGGCCTAGGGGTGGGGGGCGGAGGGTGCCTCCTCGTCCTTTCTCGGGATCGGCCCCCGGGCGACTGTGGAGGAGTGGTCAACCCAGAGCCGCGCGGATGGAGGGGTCAGAAATGAGGGAGGCACGGACGGCAGCGGTCGGGGGGCGGGGAGCTAGAGCGCCGCCGGGAAGGGAAAGAGTCGGGAGAGGCGTGGGAGCCAGGGGCACGGAGGACGCGGGCCCGAACTGCGGGGGCAGCTTGAGGGAGACCGACCAGCGGCTTAGAAGCCGGCAGGAATTCGGATTGCGGGTTGAGTTCGGAATGGAGTGGAGATGATGTAGGATGGAGGGAAGTGAAGGAAGGGGAGGGGGGAAATAGAAGAAAATGTGGGAGGAGTGGTTGGGAATTTGTGGGTAGCAGGCAGGAAAGGATGGGAAGCTGGGTAGGGGCTGCAGACGCTTGGAGTGAGCAGGAAGGTTCGCAGGAGTCAGAGTGAAAAGGTACCCCAGCGCTGAAGGATTCAGCGGGGGTGTCTTATGAAGGGGAACTGGTGACTGGACACGTCCTTTCAACCCAGGTTCCTGAGGTCTCCCATTTTTTTTTGCGGCGTTGTGTGGGAAAACGAAAGCATCAGTTGCCCTAGTTGCTAGTTGGATCTTTTTTCACAGGCCCAAACACGCAGCCGACTGCCATCCATTCCTTTTAGTACGGTCTTGATTCATCCTTTTAAAGGGAGCTAGAGTGGCAATGTGACACATACACGGTTCTTAAGTATGAAACGTTAGAAGTTATCCCCGAGAGACACAGTGTCCTCATGTCTTGCAGTTTTCAGTTCAAGGTAAATCCATCGTTAATTCAGATTTTCCTTTTCTTTTACCGACTTTCCAATTTGCAAATGTCCAGAGCCAGGAGGATGTTGATGTGTGCCAGAGTTATAAACGACTGGAGATTCTTGAGAGTTCATGGGTCCTGCAGCACCATGTTCCAGGTCTCCCACAAAGATCTTGTGCCCTTCATAGGATGGGAGTTCAGACATGGAAAGCCAGAACCTAACCTTGTGTCAGTGACGGGATGAAACCAGAGAGGGAGGGTTGGCGGGGAAAAGCTTCCTTGAAATTCTTAGTTTAAACAAAATGTTTTCACTTCAGCACCTTGTGAGTTCATGATCCTGGTTATCACAAGGACACATGGAGCCACAAAATTCATAGTATTTGAGGAGCAGCTCACAATATTTTGTAAAAGGAGAAGCAGGACTGCTCATCTTATTTAGGTTGATCCTAACACTTAGCAACAAGCTTTCCTTCCTCTAATCCAGCTACACATGGTAGCGCTGACATCTTACTAGAGATTTTCGGCCCTTGACCTTTAGCAGAAGATTGGGTTCCAGTCGAGTAGAAGTGGGCTGTGAGAGGTACCTCGTCTTATTTTGGACTCATTTAGGAGAGAGATTTCATTACCTAAACTCTGTCAATACATTCTGCATCCACAGAATTAGGGGAGGGGCAGTTCCTTTCTTGCTAGTCTCACATATGCTGGGTTTTGGGGTTTGAGGGTGGTTATAGGAATCCTCATAGGCCTGAAAAGGCTTAAGCTTAGTACTAAAATACATACATGCTGTAAATCTGTTTTATTTGGTGCTAGCCTAATCTCTTCTATATACTATGGATCTGAATTATTTTGTATACCTTTGGGAAATGTTCAACTAGCAGAAATACTTAAAAGGCAGTAAGGCATGCAGCTAGAAAGTGTCAGCTGACCTTTCATTTTAATGGCACAAAAGCTTTTATAGAGGTTTGCATTATTTTCTCCAAAAGCATTTATTCTTTGAGTTGGTCATTTTGACAGTTAACTGTCAGTTATGACCTGCATTTCCAATCTCATCTTATTTCGGTATGGGTTAAGTGCTTGGAGTATAAGTTAAAAGTGTTTTTCTTGAACCTAGGCATTGATCCTCTGCCAAAGAATAAATAGTTGAGAGAGGTGGGGATGACTGATTTCTAACTGTGGTTGGAAAGGAAGTTGAATTGATAAATTGAAAAGTGGAACCCATTGTTGTTATTGCTATTTCAGAGAAGGATTTCTTCAGGCCACAGTGGAAGTGGATGGGAGGTTTCTTGGTGCCCAGTGGGCATCTTTATCTCACAAGTCAAGTTCATTCCAGAGAGCTGGACAAGGAAAGCTGGGTTGAAATTTTAAGTTATACTGGTTCTCAGGACAGAATTTTGGGGTTTTTTTTTTTCTTTTTTTTTTTTATAAGAATGGGTTAATGGCAGAAAAAGTGATGCTAACATCTTGGATAGGGTGAAAAGAGCTCAGTCAGTATGCACATTACGTAGGTATATAGCCATTCAGATGATTCTCAGACATTTTAAGGAAAATATTTTTCTCCCAGGTTTTGCATCTTTTCTTCTTCTTTCTTACTAGCCTCCTCCTATCATTGCCCAGAAACCTCTTTTCCAGAAATGGGAGTGAGAAAGACGTAGGGAAAAAAAGAATAGAGAAAGCAGCCAGCAATTCTGGGCGCCCAGAGTGCACAAAAAGTGACCTGAAGAGAAAAGATAGCCTGGGGGCACCTGGGTTAAGACAGTGGAGGATTATATTAAAACACCATCTTGGACCAGACTCAATCACATGCAGGGCTTAAGGAGAAACATTCAGAAGGAACCCACACTACTGGAAGCAAAGGGACACCAGAACAGAGGACAAGAAAGGACAAGGAAGCACATTTGCTTCCCTGGTGGTCCGGTGGCTAAGACTGCCTTCCAACGCAGGGGGCATTGGTTCAATCCCTGGTTGGGGAACTAAGATCCCACATGCCACAGGATGCCGCCAAAAAAATATAAATAAGTAAGACTTGTTTAAAAACTTGATTTAAAAACAAATCTATTACTCAGTGGACATGAGTTTGAGTAAACTCCGGGAGTTGGTGATGGACAGGGAGGCCTGGCATGCTGCAGTCCATGGGGTTGCAAAGAGTTGGACATGACTGAGCGACTGAACTGAACTGATGAGTACCTTCAGGCTTAGGAACAAGGCACTTCCCTAGTGGCAGTATTAACTGGTTCTCAGTTAAAACTGAAGCTGGACTTCAGTCCTTTCTAAGAAGGATTTTGAGCTCAAATCAGCTTTTTTATATGGTCAATAAGATTTTTTGGTGGGGAGGAAATGTTGAGTTCAGTGGTCAACATTGTTTTTCTTTTTTTATTTCTCCCCCATAAGTACTCCATAGCAAGGGTCTCACCTCCTCCAATAATAGAATGAAATGAGATTTGTTAGTTAATAGGCATCTTTAAGCCCAGCTGAAATCTTAACCTTAAATGAAAGTCCATGGCTGTCTCCATTCTTACCCACGTCCTAGGAATGTCGTGACCCAAGATCATGTCCTAAGAATGTGATCTCCTAAGATGGGTAACCTGAAGAACAAAATTGATACTTTGGGCTCATTTTTAAATTTAATTACAGTTTGTATCTAGTACTTGATGTTTTTTATCTTTCTGGCCAGTTTATTTCAGGAGTGTGCTGGTCTGAGACCTATGAAGACAGGTTTCTTAGGTGCATCTTGTGACTTGAATTTTTATGAGATCTGGCTAGGTAAATTAAGAAATACCTACTTATTAGGTCTGGTTGACTGTGGAGCTGAACCAAGAGCAGGCAAATTGCTTCCAAAACACAGTCTAGAAAATCAGCACTGTAGCAGGCACCTCTTAACACCACCACAGTATATTCTGGGGAGTTGCTCTGCAGTCATGCAGCCCTGGCTTTCTGGGCAGTGTTGTTATTCCTGCTGCATAATTAGCAACTAGTGAGATCATAGTCTGGGGAGATTCTGGCATTACTGAGGCAGAGCAGGGAGCTTTCGCATCATCATATGTGGCCCCGGCTCTGACAGCGTTTCTGTTGAGCAGATTCATATCCTCGGGAACTCAAGTCCAAAGATGGAGGAGAAAGATCTGTCCTTGGGAAATGGACTATCCCAGACTCCTTGGTTGTGTGGCAGCATGTTGAAAACACTGCCTGCTGTAATAATGTAACCAGAGTAAATCGTCACTTCTTTGCTATTTGTCATGCCCTTGCCAGTTTCTTTATAGAGGGCAAGGTTTGTAAAGGGAAGCCTTGCAGAGAGGATGATGGTAGGTCAACCGAGCCCAGGTTTATGGAGCAGTAGGCAATTGGGAAAGAGTCTGGGTTTCTAATCTTCAGTCCATTCCTTCCCCCCATACCAACCCAACCCCCCCTTCAGTCCATTCTTTAGAATCTAATTTGTCCTTTTCAGGAGCCTGGTGAGACACTTTACATTTGTGAAGATCTGAGTAAAGCATTTCCCTGTCAGTGTACTTTGAAATTGAAAGCCTACAGCAGTGTTTCCCAAAATGTGTTCCAAATCCTTTGCCCTGTAAGATACTCTAGAAACAAAGGATTACAGATGTGTGGAAGCCCTGCCTTCTGTTTCCTCTTACCCTTCGCCAGGTTCTTTAACATATTAAAAGTCTCTAAAAGGTCTTCGTAAAAGAGTTTTCTTAAGTATTTTGACACAGCAGTCTTATTTCCATGTAAAAGCTATTAATATATTAATATCGTGTTGGGGGGTGGGGATGTGTGTGTATGTGTGTGTGTGTGTGTGTGTGTGTGTGTGTGTGTGTGTTAGTCGCTCAGTTGTGATGGACTGTAGCCCACCAGGGGCTTCTATGTCCACGGAATTCTCCCGGCAAGAGTACTGGAGTGGGTTGCCATTCCCTTCTCCAGAGGATCTTTCTGACCCAGGAACTGAACCTGGGCATTACAAGCGAATTCTTTACCATCTGAAATTCTTTACCTGGGGGCATCAGGGAAGCCCCCCACCCCACCCCTGTCTCCAATTTTCAGATACTATAAAAATTCAGTTGTTGTAGGAGGAAACTGAGGCACGCTGACACACGCCCCCTGCCCCCCCCCCCCCCAGGCCTCTATTAATTAATATGTGTGGAACTAGTTTATTTAGTGGATACACTTTGGGAAATGCCAGGCTATATTTCCAGAAAAATAATTGGATCTAGTATAGGTTGAGGCATAGCCTAATTCTGCCTTTGATCCCCAGTCCCTCCTGCGGGCCCTGTGGAGAGCTCTCCTGGGCGAGCAGAAGAGCACTACTGTTAACCCAGGGCTAATGAAGCCTTGAGCCCAGCTGGCTTGGAACCAAAGGCCTTCACTCCACTGGGAAAGGTGCTGCTGTTACTCATCTCATTATTCGAAGAGTGATTGAGGCTGGAGGGGCTAGGGAGAAACAGGAGGAGGAGAGTGCTGACTGGAAGAAGTACAGATATGACCTTGTCTCAAGAGAGCAGATGTCCATGCTAGTGACTCGGGCCTGCTTTCTGCACTTGGAGAGCTGTGTGCATAGACTTGGGAGTGGTCTGTCTCAGGACTGGAGTGCTGATTCCTCTTCTCCCTTGGGCAGAATCCTAATGCACCTGGCTACCTGCTGGTGAGCAGGGGCTTTGGGGCCGACGTGGTGGGCTCCCCCAAGGAAACCCCTTTGAAACCAATGGATGCATTCACGGGCTCGGGTCTCAAGAGGAAGTTTGATGACGTGGATGTGGGCTCCTCAGTTTCCAACTCCGATGATGAGATCTCCAGCAGTGACAGTGCCGACAGCTGCGACAGCCTGAATCCTCCTACAGCTGCCGGCTTCACACGTGAGTGAGCCGCCCCCTCCCAGCTGCACCCAAGTCCCCCAGGCACTGGAGCCCTTTGCAGCTCTCACACCAGCTTCTGTCCAGCTTGGGGATTTGTCCTTAGTTGTAATCTCTCCCACTCTTGGCTCAGTCGTGCTCTTTGGAGGATCTCATTGCTCTAATATCATAGACTTAAGTGGGATTTATTCTGGCTGATTTTACTTGGGCTGTGGTTTTTGGGTCCCCAGAATGGGTCGAATTAAACTGAAAAAGGAGGAGTCCAGGAGTTGACCCTTTCCCACCAGAATCCCATATAGTTCCACAAAATTGTAGCTCTAGCAAGAAGTGAATGCTTACTGCCTGTTAAGGCAACTGGGGCATCTCAAGGCTTCTTAATTCTTACAGCTCAGTTAGTTTCTTGGAAGGAACTTCTGATTCTATAAATCAGGGCTTATCTGTGGGGTAAATCTGGCCCACTGCCCATTTTTGTAAATAAAGTTTTATTGGAACACAGCCACAATACCCAGTGTCTACAGTGGCTTTCATGCTATAACAGCAGAGTTGAGTAGTTACAACAGAGACCTTGTGGCCCACAAAACCTAAAATATTTATTACCTGGACCTTTACAGAAGAAGTTTGCCATTTACTGCTATAGATCAGCACTGTCCAGGGAGGGTTCCCTGCTGATCTAGTGGTTAGGATTTGGCACTTTGATTGCTGTGACCCAGACTCAATCCCTGGTCAGGAAGCTGACCTACAACCCGTGTAGGCCAAACATACTACATAACCTGTGTGGTATGGCCAAAACAAAAAAATGCGGTCCCAAAGAATTTTCTGCTATGACAGAGTGTTCTGTATCTGTATTGTCCAGTATGGTAGGCATTAGCCATATGTGGCTATTGAGTGCTTAAAGTGTGATTAGTGTTTAACTGAGGACCTGAATTTTAAGTTTTTATTTCATTTTAATTACATTGTCACATGTGGCTAGCAGCTGCTGTATTGGACAGTGAAGTTGTGTAGATTGTTAAATCCCGAAAAGATTACCTACAGTTCTCTTCCTAACTGATCTCTAAAAATAGATTTTGTGGTCATCTGTTGGGCAGAAGTCAGCCAGGAGACAGTGGTATGGACCTGGTGATGGTCAAGGTCCTTTCCAACTGTGCATTTAAGGTTTGAAGATTTGGAAGGTCTCAAGGTACAAGGAGCACCTTTGGAGAAGAGTTGAGAGCCTAGATGGATGAGAAAGAATGAGGTCCTCCAACAGGCCCTCTCTGGGTTAATAAAACTTTCTGTGCTCCCTTCTCAGCCACATCCATCTTGAAGCGGCAGAAGCAGCTGCGGAGGAAAAATGTGCGATTTGACCAGGTGACTGTGTACTACTTTGCTCGGCGCCAGGGTTTTACCAGCGTGCCCAGCCAGGGCGGCAGCTCTCTGGGCATGGCCCAGCGCCATAACTCTGTACGCAGCTACACGCTCTGTGAGTTTGCTCAGGAGCAGGAGGTGAACCATCGGGAGATTCTTCGTGAACACTTGAAGGAGGAGAAACTCCATGCCAAGAAAATGAAGGTGCCTAAGGGGTCTGGGGTCTGATACTTGGCCTGTGTCAAGAAAAAGCAGAAAACCATCTAGGTCTATTGTGTTTTTCTTGTTTGTTTGTTTGGTTTGGTTTGGTTTGGTTTTGGACTGTTGCCTTTGGTATGTAGAGATTCCACATCTTTCTAATGAAGAATCTCAGATTTGGAATCAAATCTCAGTCTGAGACACTATTCTTGTCTGTGGTGGGGAGTCTAGCAGAGACTCCCTAGACTTCCCTACTCTTCCCCCATCTATCAGTGTTTAAAATTTGAATGCCTACCTGAAGACATTCCGGTCTGCCACCCCTGGGCCCTTAGGAAGCTCAGTGTTTCCGTTTCTCATCAAATGATTGTCCATTGGCTTGATGCACAGAACAGGTGTTGGATCTTTTGGATCTTTTGAAAGGATGCTGCCAATTCTGTACCCAGTTGCTTCTAGATGATAGATTTTCAGGTATAAACAATAGCCTTACCAAATAGTTATTTTTGATTTGTATAGTACTGGGCCTGCAGTCTGATGCTGCTCTTCAAGTTTAGGAGGAGAGTAGGGCTGGAAGACCCACCTCAGATTTCTCTTTAATAGCTCCACATTTGCTCTTTGCACCATCTGGCACGCCACAGCTGTGGTTTCCACCAGTCTGCAAAATATTGTCCCTCGAGTTCCTAATTCTGAGCTTGGAGAACACTGGTTCAGGCCTGGCCGACTTTTTTGTGGGCTCAAAGTATGCAGACCCATGTTAAAACAGGTGGCTGCATTATTTCCAGGGTCATGGGTGAAATCCTGATGATACACACAACGCAGGAAAGTGGGAGAACCAGTGACAGAGGTTGTGTATGAACTAGACCTCAGTGCTCTGTCCCTTTGAGAGCTCTGTGTCTGCTGCCTGCAGTCCACGCCTCAAACCTTACACCTGTTTTTCTAACTACAGTGACATTCAGGCTTCCCTGTCTTCTGTCTGAGGAATTCCATCACTGACCTATCACCTTTCTGCTGCTATAGCAACAGCTGAGCAAATAAACTTGTCATTTGCCATGAAGGCTTTCTTCCCTTTCCTTCTGTGTCAAGAGAACACCCTTACTTTGGACCAGTTTACTCTTTTCTTAGAAATCTTTCCTATCTTTAGCACTTTATACTATAAAGAGGCAGTTGTTCTCAAAAATAATACATTTTGCATCTCCCATATGCCATCTAATATTTGTTTTCCCTTTGGACTTCCATCCAGAAAAACAAAAACACTGCTGCTTTGCATCAGTATTAGTACCTATAATTTTTTAACAGTTTTATTACTTTCTTTGGCCTTTCATCCATATGGAATTCATTATTAACAAATAGTATGAATTGGGAATCTAACTTAATTTTTTCTTCCTCTAAAAGAATAGACAGTTGTCCCAATACCATTTAATGACTAGAATCTTTCTCACTGATTTGAAGTGTTCTTCTATTAGGCTATATTAAATTCTCCTATCTGTCTACATGGTTTCTTTCTACTGCATTTCTAATCTCTTTCCTTTGATAGGATATCAAGGAGGGGAGGGAGGTGCTTTGGAGGAGGCCAACCCTGGTGAAATGGGCAGGAGCAATGCTCAGGTCTGCAGGAAGGCCCCTCGTAGTTGGCCTGCCTGCAACAGAAATAATAGATGTGGGGTTCCCCAGAAGCACCACTTTCTCTCATTCTTCTTCTCACCTCCCCACAAACAAACAAACAGGACAGGTTTGTAGCTTATTAGCCAGGTCTGTTGCATCACATCTCTCCCAGGAGTTATTCCTTTACCAGCATTCTTCTGACTGGCTGATGAAATGAGCCAAACCCACCAGTAGCTTGGCTTTCATCCTGCCAGTAGCTTCCAGAGCCCTGGGGATCGTGAGGCCTCATTTTCTTTACCTGAACTCTCTAGTGGGTTTTCAGAACTCATTCAGCCACAAATTGTCTTCAGCCTGTCCTTCCACTCAGATCGCCCTTCCTGCCTCTTTGTCCTTAGCCAGAGAACCCAGATTCCTTCCTGCAGAGAGTACACGCAGTATTATATTTGCCACCCTACCTCACATGCAGCTTTCCTTTGAAACCAAATAAAAAGGATTAGAAGGGAGAAAGAGGAAGTTCCCTGGTGGTCCACTGGTTAGGACCTCAGTGCTTTCACTGCTGAGGGCCCAGGTTCAATCCCTGGTCCAGGAACTAAGATTCCTGAAGCCACGCAGCATGGCCAAAAAAAAGAAAAAAGAATATTTCTTTTAGGCCATGGGAAGTGAGGGCTTTCTTGATAGCCATTGATAACTTGCTCACTTTTTTCTCCTCCCCATAAAATGAAGCTCTTCTGTGTATGCTCAGATTATTACTCAGACTGTGAGGATTCAGGTTCATTGACAAAGACATGATAGGTAGCCTTGTACTACACTTTAACGTACTCTTCCCAGAATTGTGGTTTAGGGTCCTTCAGAGTACAAGCTAACAGGTGTTTTGCAAGGCTGTTTACAGCCAAGGAATATCCATCCATTGAAGTGCCTTCTCTTCGTCCATGTATTAGATGGCAGGTTGGCTGAAGCTAAGGGGTAGAAGGCTGCAAATGAAGGGTATAACTGTGGGGGGAAATTATCTTCTGGGGGGGAATGTGAGACAGATTGGGAGAAACTCTGAGCCAGAAAGCTGATGTCCCTTGTGTTGATGGGCTGGTGTTGGTGCTACATAGGCTTCCTGTCCTCCTGCTCTAGATTATTCTCTGGACTGACTCTATCCAGTATGGTAGGCACTTGCCATACTAGTGGCTATTTATACTTAATTAAAATGAGATAAGGGTTAAAGTTCAGTGTGTTTACCATGCTCAGGAGCCACATGTGCGCCGGGACAGGCTGCGTGGACGTCTGCATCATGGCAGCAGGTTCACTTGGCCTGACCTGCTCTAGTTGTGCCCGGTGAGGAGGCTCCTGCTGATCCTGCTCTGGCACCTGACCTTCCTTCCTGTCTCTTGGCAGCTGACCAAGAACGGAACGGTGGAGTCGGTGGAGGCCGACGGCCTGACACTGGATGATGTTTCAGATGAAGATATTGATGTGGAAAATGTGGAGGTGGATGATTACTTCTTCCTGCAGCCTCTGCCCACCAAGCGGCGACGCGCCCTGTTGCGGGCTTCTGGGGTCCACCGCATCGATGCTGAAGAGAAGCAAGAACTTCGAGCCATCCGCCTGTCACGGGAAGAGTGTGGCTGTGACTGTCGACTGTATTGTGATCCAGAAGCGTGTGCCTGCAGCCAGGCTGGGATTAAATGCCAGGTAAGTCCTCCCTGACCTGTGGTGGCATAGTGACCATGGTGTGGTCACCTGACCACAGGTGACCTGTGACCCCTGGCATCCCAGAGTCAGCGGTGTTGTCTGGTGTGGGTGCCAGTGAATGTGGCGGGTCCCTGTGTAGGGGGTAGCACTCACCATTCTATAGCCCTCCTCCACCAACCAAGAAAACAAGTATGGCAGGATTCTCAGGCTGTGGAGATAGGGATGATTTTTTTTTCCCTGTGTCTCTCACCTCAGAGATGATAAGAAGCAGTTGTCAGCACCTGGAGGAACGGGGTTAGTAAGTTTCACATTTAGTAGCTATCCTTAAATACTGATTCCTTGTAAACAGAAGCAAAGAACTGAGGTAGGCTTTAGATAAAAGTGTTTAGATAAACACTTCCTCATGGTACCTCTAGTCCATTTTTGTAAAAATCAGAATAGTCCTCAGAATCTGTAACTCAGGATCAGATTTGGGCTGAAATCCACCGCATCCTTAAAGACAGCATCGTTTCCCAGAGAGCCTCTGACAAGAGACAGTTTGGAAGACAAATCTCAACTGGAAAATGGCAAAGAATATTTATCTGGAACCTGTATACTGAGTCTATCAGTCCTTGGGGTAGAATGTATCCTAAGCTTTTCTTATTTTTGGGTTGGTATCAGATAACTATAACAGGTCTGACCAGATAATGCTTTTCAGACTAAGTGCCATAACGAATTGGTCTGTTACACACAGAGCTGAGGTTAGTTCTAAGAAATGGACTTTTCCCAAAAACTGGAATGGAGAGTTCTAGAAGTTTGATATCATAGGAAGACCCTGTGTATTTGTCCATACTTATTGTCTATTCGCATTTTTATTTTTGGTATGGGTGGGGTTTTTTCATCTGGAGAATTCAAAGGGGAGAGGAGGAGGTAGAAAGCATGTCTTTTCCAGATATCCCTGGTGTGTAAGTTAATTGTCTTGATGACTGCTTGCAAACCAAGCTGGCCAACCATCAGGGGAAAATGAAGCAAGGAGGGAAAATGGGCCATTATTTTGTTTGAATCATCACTCTAACATCTTAGCCAACAGAGGCACTTTTGCCTTGTTTCCCAAGAATGTATTGCCTTAGACTGGCTAGGTCTTCTACATCCTTTTCCATCCCTGTCGTCAAAGAACAGGCTTGGGCCCTGGCCTTTTGTTTTCTTAATAAAGTAGGTAAGTTATGGAAGAGTCTCAGGGGTCCCTGCATTTCGTTTTCTCTGAGAATTGTCAGCTTTCAGAGAGTTCTCTCTGGACTTGTAACTGGAAGGGCTCTTTGACATGATCTTTGTCTATTTTTTGTTCAGAAGAAACAAAGCCCTAGGAGAGAGATGACTTTTCTTGAGGTCACACTTACTAATTAGTAAGTGTGACCTCAAGAAAAGTGGCTGAGCTGGAATTAAAAGGCAGGTGGTGTGGTAGCTCACAGGGCAGGTTATTTATTTTTTTTAAGGTTTTTAAACTTTGTATTTTGTATTGGGGTATAGCCAATTAGCAATGTTGTGATAGTTTCAGGTTAACAACTAAGAAACTCAGCCATACATATACATGTATTCATTCTACCCCAAGAGGTTATGTTTTGAATCTGCTGTTTCTCTTCTAAGAAGATCTCAAACTCTGACTCCCTGTGTCCGCCAGCTAACGTCTCCTATCTCATCTGGCCTCAACCACCTTGTCTTCTCAGGTGGATCGCATGTCCTTTCCATGTGGCTGCTCCCGGGATGGCTGTGGCAACATGGCTGGGCGCATTGAATTCAATCCAATCCGGGTCCGGACTCATTACCTCCACACCATCATGAAGCTGGAGCTGGAGAGCAAGCGGCAGGTGAACCGCCCGCCAGCCCCAGACGAGGAGCCCTCTCCCACCACCAGCTGCAGCCTGGCAGCAGCACAGGGTGCGGAAACACAGGACTTCCAGGAGTTCATTGCCGAGAACGAGACGGCGGTGATGCACCTGCAGAGCGCGGAGGAACTGGAGCGGCTCAAGGCGGAGGAGGACTCCAGCGGCTCCAGTGCCAGCCTGGACTCTGGCATCGAGAGCCTGGGTGTGTGCATCCTGGAGGAGCCCCTGGCTGTCCCGGAAGAGCTGTGCCCGGGCCTCACTGCCCCCATTCTCATCCAGGCTCAGCTGCCCCCAGGCTCCTCCGTGCTGTGTTTTGCCGAGAACTCGGACCACCCGACCGCCTCGGCCGTGAACAACCCATCCTACTTGAACAGTGGGCCCCTGGTCTACTACCAGGTGGAGCAGAGGCCAGTCCTGGGGGTGAAAGGAGAGCCTGGGACGGAAGAAGGCCCACCCTCCTTCCCCAAGGAGAAGGATCTGAATGTCTTCTCTCTCCCTGTTACCTCACTGGTGGCTTGTGGCCCCACAGACCCAACTGCCCTCTGTAAATCAGAGGTGGGGAAAACATCCACTCTAGAAGCGCTAGTGCCCGAAGATTGTAACCCCGAGGAGCCTGGGACCGAAGACTGTCGCCCCTCCTGGTCCCCCTCGAGCCTCCCCATGTGCACGGACAGGGAAGAGGGCTGTGCAGTGGAGAAGACCGCACCGCAGAGTGCGGACAGGCCCCCGGAGGAGCCTGCCCTGGAGCTGCCTCTGGCAGTGTGACGCAGGGGCGGAGACTGCCTCGCACCCGTTCTCTATTTATTCCCTTATTTTATCTAACACCATTTCAAAAACAAAACTGTAGAAGCAGCTGCTGCTCCTATGTTATTTTATTGGGGTCACTGGGGAAAGGGTGGGAAAGGATTGTTTGTACAAGTATTTTTTAAAGGGCCAACAGAACCAAGGAGACCAGCCCCAGCTCGATCAGGGGACAGTCTTGGGGCAGAGGAGGCTGCATCCTGAGCTTTCTGGGCGTTCGGAACAAAGAACTAGGATCTCATAGGAGGAGCTGGGTAATTCAAGCAGCTATTCACGTAGGGACCAGAACATGACAGTTTGAACAGCATGACAAAGCCCCTTCTTCTCTTCTGAGCTCCAGGCAGGGTTAAGCTCACCTTCCTCAGCAGTTACTCTGATACCCCACTTTGGTGTATCATAGTAATACAGTTGGAATCGTCAGCTGGTTGAGTCTAGAGAGGGGCTGAGAGTGTCTCTGCTTCTGTACAAAACCCCTAAGATCTATAAAAATTGAACCTACCTTCCCTGACCCCCCCTTATTTGGTAAATAAGTTAATATTTGACATTTTTGTTCTCTGACCTGTTCCCCACACTGGGGATTCCTGGTCTTAACTTGAAGTGTTTCTTTCACACGTTTTTAGGTACTAGAGTTAAACTTGTCTTTCCCCCGCCCCCGCTTTGTCCTTTTTCCTTTGAAGGGAAAGAGCTAGATTGGCTGGGATGTGGCATCAAGAGCTAGTCTTCCCTTCGTGTCTAACCGCAGCTCCATCAGGCAGCTTTAATCTGGGGCTCACACATCCCATAGGAGGCCTATATGGAGCACTAACCTATGTCCAGAGGAGGCAGCAGGAACGGGCGGCTGTCTGGAAAGATGACTTTCTTTGTGCCGTGCTTGCTTTTTCACCTAGGTTCTTCCCCACCCTGTTCCCCCCCCCCCCTTCTCCCAAATTAAGCTTTAAAGGAATGTAGGATGTGGCAAGTTCACCAACTAGTGTTTTTGTGTTACCTTTCTTGTTTTTTCCTTTTGATCTACCCTCCTGATCCCTCTTGGATATACAGGGTTAGAGTTCTTATATTCACATACTGTTCCCACGAGCTGCAAATGCTTATTGGCTTCCTCCATCTTGATATATAAAGACTGGAAGCCAAACCAGTTCCTAAATGCTTCCTGCAGCTCCCAGGTTCTAAGAAGTCAAGTTCTAACTGTAACTTTTGAGGTCTATAGCGTGGAACTCAGATTCTGTTTGTACCTTTATTAGGGGGGACATGGTTCCTGTTCTCTTATGTCTAGTTTATGTTCCAGGATGTGCTCTGCTGAAATTCTTTTCACTAGCAAAGTTACCACTGCCTCTGTTTTCTTTTTTTTTTTTTTTTTTTTTTTTAATGGCTCTTTGCCTCTGTTTGAAAAGGGAGGCAGTAGGGAGCAAAATACTCTAGCATCCTTCACACCATGCTTCATTACTGGTATGGTTTATTAACCAGGAAAAGACAAAGTACAAACCTTTTTTTTTTTTTTGGTGGAGGAGGTAACTGTTCCTACTTATTTTGCTTATAAAGCCTTGTGGTATGTTAAGGCCCCGGTGTCTGAAAGCAGTCTTTATGTATGTATATCACAGTAGCATTTCACTTATCAAACCTAAACTGAGCCTGAAAGGCCTTATATTCAACACGGATACATCCTTTTAACTTATTCTGCCTCTCCTGTTCATTCCTGTTTTTGCTGGTTTTACATTTGGAGGTGAATTAATAAGCCATAGGCCCTTATCTCTCTCCTCTAGGCTCACAAAAGAGTCGAGAGTCCGAAGCACCTGTGAAATAGGTGCTATCCTCAACTGAGCTACACTCCGCCACCTTAGACTGGTCCCCTCAGATATAAGATTGAAGTTTAGTTGGGAATTTGACTCTCGAGATGAATCTTGCTAGAAGTTTGTGTCAGAAGGGGAGGGTGAGTGCTGTATCTTCCCTCCTTAGGAGGGCTCCAGCCTAAGCTAGGAAGTGGATTCACCTGTTAATAAGACATTTGGGATCAGACCAAGAAGCTCAAACTAATTAAACTCATTGCCAACCCCCAAGATAATAAATCCCTCCCTTCATTAACTACAGTTCTGACTCACCTGTCCCAACGTCTTAAATGCTAAATATTAACATTAACAATCTTGTCAAGCAAAGGGCCTTTTATGCAACCTAGTCCATCTCATTTCTGGTGCTACCTGAGCTGGACAGACAGATTTACAGCGCATGGTTGCTAGAAAGGCTAGGCTGCTGACCACAAAAGCAGAGCTTCAGTCCTGCTTAGACTAGGTGGGATAAAAGAAATCCAGATAAATCACTCATTACAAGTCGTAATATTTTCCAATTTCCTTTCTCACATACTGTACACAGGTAGTATTTTCAATGTGAATCCAAAGCTTGTCTGGTTCTCTGAAAAAAAAATTTTTTTTTTTTTTGGCTTTTAGGTCCTTTACATTGTGATAATGCTGTATTTAAAGAAAATATTTAAATGTAATATTAAAGAAATATTCAAAAGAATGGTGTTCTCTTTATCTTGGCAGACCACAATTCAGTTACTTGTTAGAGAAAAGATGCTTCTCTAGTACTATATATAAAACCAATTAGGTCAGTTAAGGATTAATGTTAACAATAGGTATGTTTTACAGTGGAAAAACAGAACATTCTATGGAGCATCAAGAGCTTCACTTGCATCATGTGCCCTTAGGCGCCTCTTCAGCTGAAGCAAGTCTTGATCTGCCCTGTTGGAGCTTTTCTGACTCAGTCCCTACTCTTGGGGCCCACTTTTCAATTCCATGACTTTATATGTGTGTGTGTGTGTGTATTCCTATTCACTGTCTAAAAATCCAGCAAGAGCATCAACTTCATATCAGTTTCTTTGTTATTTCCATCCCTTTAGAAGGTTCTATTCCAACCAATTATCTCTCCATTAGGTTATGTCAATCAGTCCTGTAAAGAGCATTAGTAACTGGGGGACGTGTAAGTAATTTCCAGCAACTGGTTTCAGGCAGTCTTTACTTGAGTTTAAAAACGGTGCTTCATGCATTTACAATAAGTTACTACAGGTCACTGAAATACACAGAGAAAAGCTGAACCCAGTTACTCTCTCAGTGTAGACCTCGGGCTGGGCAGTGATGAGTGCCTTAGCGGGACTGATCATGGACCAAAGAAGGCAGCCACTGTCAGTTACAGGTGGATCGCTGCGACACAGTGGAGGTAGCAAAGAGTTTAAGATCCACAGGGGCTGTAGTGCAGCCCAGAAATTAAGACAAGGGAAGTGAAGGCTGTAAACACTTGGGGAGAAAGTCAAGAAGCACTTGCATTTCCTTTTATCTTTTCCATTAGAATGTTCCCGTAAGTTATTCACTTACAGAAAAAAAAAAAAGTGCTCAAAGGATTTGAAAAAAACAGGAAGTGGTTATTCCAGTCCCAGTGAGGGGAACTACAGAAGCAGCAAATCCCTATTTTTGGTCATATCAAAGTGTTGAGGGGGCACCCAAGTACATGAGTGGATGTAAAGGCTCCAGTATAAGCAGTGCTCCTCCCCTCACCAGCCGGGAACTGTCTGGAACAAAAACAGCTGTGAAGATTAGAGCAGCGAGTAAGTCCAAGGCCAAATGAGAATTCCCTCCTGGGGCAAAAGCTCAGCCTCCTAGGATCTGAACTTAAAACACCACAGTTAAGACCAGTAGAGAGGCTATTGCCAGTTCCAGTGAATTCTGAGGAAGTTGGGATGGCACCTCTCATGGGCCACCCCACTAGGAGGGCTTCTTTCAGTTCCAGCTCCCACGTGGGCACTACGCCGTGAAGCCCATGGCACGGGTTCCTCCGTCTCCCACACCTAACAGTGCATGCAGACTTCGCTGACAGGTGCTGTTTGGTCCCACGCTGCTGGGCTGTGACTGCAGGACGCCGCCAGCCACTTCATGTCCACTCAGCGCCTTGACCCGACGTAGTTGATGGAAAGCAGGACCACGTTGTGTAGCAAGAGGGACAGCTCAGTTTCTGAAAGCACCATCAACGTTAAAGGTTTGGCCAGGGAACAGTTCGCCTTCCAGCTACCCTGTAGTGCAGAGCATGATAGCAGAGGCGGGAAGCCAAGTGCAGGGAGGTACTAAGAGGCCCTTGTCCTCGAAGCCCCACTGCTTGGTTCCAGTCCCTGCAGTTTGCTTGCTTTCAGGTATATCTGTATTTACTTGATTCTCATGTGATGGCAGCAGAAAATGCATTAATGGTAACGGCACTTAACAGCACCGTCACCCTTAGGGTTTTTCTGGGAGAAGCTGGTCCTCAAGGGACATTTCTCAGCCACAAGATTAGGAGGCCTACCCTGACGTTCAGAGGCTTAGAAAATAACTAGGCAAGGGTTCCAAACAGGAGACCCACAGGCCTAACACCCATCCGTGGATACTTTTCATTTAGCTAGGTGAGTGTTTTGAATTTGAATGCCTTTGGACTAGTACTTCTGTCCTGGAACAATTCTGTTCTGTACTCCCTCCCCAGGTCACGTGGCAATGTCGGGAGACATTTTTAGTTGTCAGCACTGGGTCGGGGGATGCTACTGGCATCTAGTGGACAGAGGCCAGGGATATTGCTATGTTGTCCTAGAGTGCACAGCACAGCCCCCCACAACAAAGCCATTAACAGCGCCAGGGTTGAGAAAGCCTGCTTCATGCCCAGACTCCCACAGTGCCCAGTCCTCCCTGTCTTGCACAGTCTACTTCATTAGCTGCCTGTAGGCAAGTGACTGCGCCCTTTCAATTAGACACACAAGTTAGATAAGGGTCTCACACTATTTAATAATTAGCTCCCAAATTACCTTAGAATAGAATTCAAAAATGACTTGGCTTTTTGTTGCATTAACCGTAGGGATTTGTCTTACCTTTCAGGCTACAGGAAATCTGTAGCCATTCTCCCAGCCAAGTTCGACACCTCTCTTCAGCAATATGGGTGGAATTCAGGCCACGAAGATAACAAGCCTATAGCACTCAGAAGAGAAAACAATCCTTAACTATCACAGGGCGAGTATGCCAAGGAAGCGTGAACCCACAAAGAATCCCAAATCCCCTCTAAATAAGTTAAAACCTCAACCCTACAAGAAACCTTTCACCACAGCGATATGAACTCTGATGGACAAGAGGAGAAGTGGAAAGGCCTATATAATCTAAATCAGTACATCTAAAATGTAGCATTCTTGATTTTTGAAGGACCAGAAGACACATCAACCAAAATTACTGTGGGGAGTTCCTTCCCACGAGTTAAGTTCAGCCAAGAAAAAAGATGTAGAAATGAAATGAGAAAATGAAGAGCCTGGACTCCGATGTAACCAGAGACAGGAGCTCCCTGGAAACTCCCAGCCCCTGAGAGCCCACCAAGGACTGCCGGTTGATACTGCAATGAAGCACTTACCGACTTCACCTCCTGAGCGGTCAGCTGGCCAACCCCCAGCTTTGCCAAAGCCTTGTCCAGTTGGTGGATTACAGTGGTGTGAGTCTTTAAACGGTGTCTCAATAAGACAGAAGGCAGATAAGGTGTGAGAAGCATGGCTCGACACAAGGCTTTCTGTGACACAACAATATAGGGGGAGAAAGTCAACTCGGTGTTACTGTAAAACCTAGAGCGAGGTGAGGCCGTGGAAGAGAGAAAGCCTCAAAGTGCTCACCATCTGCAAAGCACGGAGCTGGTCCATGCCCAGAGGATGGTTAGCGAAACACTCTCTCAGAGCCAGGATATCATGTACTGCTGGATGGGTACCACGTTGCATCTTGGGAGAGTAAGAGATGGGAAGATGTTAGGAAGGTCCTGACTAGCCCTTTTACCTAGTTTTAGTGCACATTGCATCTAACAAGATTCTTGGTTTGCAGGAAGGCTTAACTGGAGGAATACCTTGGTGCACAACTCTGTCATATGCCACTGGAGTCCTGCATCAGAAATGAGAGGGACAACTTTTTCTAAATAACAAAGGATTTCTGGGTGGGACTGCTTTCGGAGAGCATGATAGATATCTAAGAAATCAATTTGTTGCTTTGGGGTCCAGAAATGTTGGATCAGCAGTTGCCTAGGAAATAGGTACCTGAAAAGAAAAGGAATCACAAAGTCACTTGCTGAAACTAGCATCTTTCAAAGTGAGCTAAGAGCATTTAGCAGACATGAATGCTAGGAGGAAGAGATGGAAACACTTTTTTCCCTACCTTACTGTTCTTTCCTGAGAATGAGAGTCAGATCAAGGTTTAAAGATACACTGAAGCCCGATTTCAAGCAATATTACTGAGGTTTATGTAAAAGGAAACAGTGTAAGAGACGAGCCTTGCACACAGCAATCAGACAAATGACTCCTTTTGAGCCAAAGCATGTGAAGAACATATTTTGGACAGAGCTTCAGAGCTGGAGGGCATCACTGTTTGTGACGCTGCAAACTGTTCACTGTCCCTATGTGCATACAAAATGGAATTTCTTTAATTCATTTCTCTACACATGTGGGGGTTTTAAAACATGGTCACAAATTCCCTGGCACTCTCCTCATTGAGAAGTGAAGTCTAATGTCCCTGGCTTTTAAAATACAAATGACTGCATCAACCAAGAGAATAGAGCAGAAGTCAGTCTTTGTGACTTTCAAGGCTAGGTTATAAAAGGTCGTGCAGATTCTTATTTGCTGAAACAGTCATTCTTGGCGCCCTGAGCTGCCATGTCAGAAGTCCCACTATCCTGAAGCCACCCACACTACAGAGGCCACAGGTAGGCACCTGAGTTGACAGTCCCAGTCTTCCAAAGCCATCTCTGCTAAAGCACCAGGCCTAAGAGTGACCTTAGACTGTCCTGACTAGTCCATTCACCAGTTAGGTGTTATTGAGGGACCTCTGTCAACACCACACGGGAGAAAAATCATTTACCCACCTGAGCCCTGCCCAAATTCCTGCCCCATAAAATCATGAAAATGCTGACTGTTTCAAGCTTTTAAGCTTTGAGGTTGTTATATAGCAATAACTATAGATAACTAGCACAGCATGTAAGGTCATAGTTTAAAAGTATCATCTTTGGATATAAGGTAAAGTAATAAAGATGGATATTATCAGCATAAGAAATGCATTTTTCTCCAGAAGGGAAAAAAAAAAATGTTCTAAGTTGCTATGCCTCTCAGGGAGTGGGCTGTGCCTCTAGGGATGATGGAAAAGATCTTATTTCACATCACACAGGAACAGCTAAGAGGCCAGGACACCTACTCCTACAGCCGTTCCAGTAACCCAAGTGGCTTTTATGAACTTTAGCCTAATGAGAAAACTGGAGCAGAAGTTTGATAACCTCTGCCTAGATTCTGAAATGGACAGCTCTTAATTTCTAATTTTAAAAAAATCTACATATCTTCAACATGCTAGGGAGACAGAACTCTGTACTCACATTAGCAAGAAGACCAGGTAGTTGGCAAAGGGTGGAATGGAAAGAATACCTAGGAAAAGACACTTGGTGACGTCTCGACGAAACTAAGCAGAAATAAACACAGATGCAGTTTTAACCCAAGTGTTTGATACAACGGACAATCCCTCCACCCCACTATGCAGTAAACTTCTATTTTAGCCCAGATAAAGATCAAAGTTATTTCTATCTGCCTCTGGTTGGTAAGTTCCTTAAGGACAGAAGCCCTGATCTGCCTGTTCACTTTTGTATTCCAAACACTGTCTAGTACAGGGCCTGACATTAGACCAAATCCCTCAGTAAATTCTTCCTGATCTATAGAATGGGTCCTAGATTATTCTCAGCTTCAAATCTACCAACAAGTCATCACCAAATACTACTTCCTGCTGTCTTTTGGATCCTTCCGTGCAGATTTTTGTATGCTCAGAAACAAACTGGATTTTACTGTTTACAACTTTTATCCAGAAAGTGTGCCCAAAACTCTATGGACCTGTGTTTGGAGGGTGGGGGTGGGGGGTGGTGGCGCAGCAGCGCGGTGGTCACAAACGAACTGATTCTGCCAAATGATCTGATCTTCTGGCAAGGGGCAACAGCTTGGTCAGTAGTGAAGAAAATAGGAAAGAAAAAACTTGAGATCTGGGTTAACTTTAGTTATCTCACCATGAACTTCTGGATATCTGTCCCTGGTGCATACCTGTCTCAAATGCTCCATCTCCCGGTATGAAAGTTGATGAAACTTTATATTATGCTTCCACATGTTTGTCTTTATTCTTCTAGCCTTTTTGGCATCTGCCCATAACATCTGCAATCCTGCCTCATTAAAGGAGAGGAGAGAGTGTGACGTTATCCCAATTTGATTACCACAGACTTTTGCTCCACGTTCATCTACAAGACACACTTGTCCCTCCCTCCCTAACACTACTCTAAATCAAAGCTTTAAACTAGGTCACCTGAAACTCTTGTGAGGCTGACCTATATTTCATTTCTTATCCTTTTCCCTTCTGCTTCATACCAACCTCTGCCCCCAGAGTATCACCTCTCTTCCTGCCAAGCTGGTGTTCTGTGATCTACCAGGGAATGGTCTCCCTCTTCTGGTTCATTACTCACTCCCTTTTTAAAATAAAAATTCAATGACCTTTAATCTCAGTAAGTGTTGCCTAATTTATCCTGTGTATTTCTCAACCAGATATTAACTTATTTCCTTTCTAGAACACTTTTATAATTACTAGAATTCAACACACTTCTAAGATTGCATTTTCTCTCCATTCCAAGATAATCCTTACACTGATCTAGGACTTTAGTTTTTAAAAATGCTTTCCTATTTATGAATGAAATGGTATAATATCTAGGTTAGCTTCAAAGTAATACAGGAGAAAGCCAATGTATAAATGAAATAAGACTGGTGGCCAGGAGTCAATAATTGTGGAAGTGAGGTTGAGAATATGAAAGTTCATTATATTACTCTACTTCTGTGTATGTTTAAAAATTTCCAGAATATAAGGCTTAAAAACAAACAACCAAAATGCTTTCAGACTTTTTTTTTGTTTGATTCTAGTATAAACTGGGGAGCAGACAAAGCAGCCACTCTTATCTCCACTGTACAGCTTTTACAAGTCCATGAAGCTAGTAGCAATTATGATAATATTCAGGGCTGACAATGTGAAGTTAACTATAATTGGTACTACAATAGAAGTACAGAGTTAATAGTCATAGCTACACTTACTGAGTGCTTACTATGTATTAGGTCCTAAGGAGCTTACATGTAAGAATTTATTTAATCTTCATAACTATGCGGTCGATGGGTAGGTTCTATTACTACCCTCATTTTACAAATGAGAAAACCAAAGAACAGAGAGGTTAGGTAACAAGTCCAATCACACAGCTAGCGTGACAAGCTGGGATTTGAACCCAGGCAGTCTGGCTTCAGAGTGGATGCTTGACATTGTACCATCTCTTAGTAACTAGCAGAGCTCTGATTTTAACTGAAACATTCAGAAACCAAGTACATACAGTGCTCTTTTCACAACATGCCACCGAGGAGAGATCTGTGACAAATATTAAACCATATTTTCTTACAAGCCAGGTGAACTGATAAATCACAGGGCAGGTCTGTGCAGCTATGGATCTCTGCCTTGTGTATGACAAAGAATTTCTACTATAGGCAGATGTGTGGTTAAGCAAAGTGCAAAAATACCTATATTCCTCCTAGGTGTTGTGAGAAGTTGTTTCTCGTATTACCCTTCTAGAAACATCCTCAAGAAGCTCTACCTTGTAAGAAGCAGCTCAAGCATTTATGAAACACAAGACACACCAGCTCACACCCCCCATGCAGAGCTGGAAATGATCTTATTTATTCTCTCTGACACTGCCCAAGAGCTGATCCAATGGATTTTCATTTTAGTTTTGTCTTTACCTTTCATGAAGATTGTATACAGGACATAGAAGCGGGGGAAATGACGACCCAAGAAACGATGGTATTTCCCATTAATCACTTTTGTCTTGGTCACCACATAAGAGATCAAGCTCTTCACATCTGTCTTTGGAGAAAGATGAAGCTTTGAAGACCTACAAGGAAGATGAAAGAGACTCTCTGGGAACCAGCCCTGGAACCCGCTTCTCCGCACGGGTCCGTAAACGTAAAACACAGGCTTCAGAAAATGTATGCTAAGACCTGAAACTTCTGAAATCCAAGGAAGATCTTGAGATCACGGAGAGATAAGCAATTAGACTGAGAAAAACAGATAAGGCAAATAAGAGGCCAGACAAGAATGAATGTCGGGGGAGTGGTGAGCCTGGAGAAAGCAGGCCTGAGGGACAATTTGAGCAGCAGGCTAAAGCCAGAGAGGTGAGATCCAGGTAAGCAGCAGTAAAATCTTGAGCCGCAAAAGGGCGGCTCAGGACAGCGGAGAATTCAGGCAACACGCGACGCTGAGAACTGAGAGGGTCAGGAAGCCAGGTCTCTAGCAGGGATACGGGTGCGACTTCTTAGCGGAAGAATAAAAATCCAGGGGCCAGGGCGTAGAGCCCTGAGAATTAAGACAGCATGCAAACAATATTGAGACACTGGCAGGGCCTGAACGTCAAAAATGTTTTTCTCTCTCCAAGTCCCTCACCGAGGGGCCCCCCAGGTCAGGCCAGAGCGAACAAACTGCAGCCTTCGGGCGACATATAGTCCAGGGGGCACCGCCGAACCCCACAAAGCAGCCCGAGCCCAACACACTCTGGAGAGCGCCATCTTCACAGCGAGGGAGGGGCAGACAGGGGAAAGGCGTCTTCAGGTCAAAGTTCCCGTACGTTGCGTTCCTTCGACAACGCATGCGTCTTTCCTGAGAGCTCATTGGTAACCATAGACCGCTGGCCTCGTGCGCCCCCGCGGCGAGCCGTGGACGCGAAGGCTAAGAGCGGAAGGAGGTCTAGGATTGGATGCCACCAGCACTTCCTGGTTTAGAGACGCCGGAACCCGGCTATCCCAGAGGGAGCAAGGGAGTATCTGCCCTTGGTTGGGTTGTGGTTCTGCGAAGCTCGGTCTTTGAGGGTCTGGTGACCCCTGGAGAAGCTCTAGGGCCTCCAGGTTTCCTGGCACCACCGCCCTTGTTTTCTGTCCGTGTGGCGCCAGGCTTTAGGGCTTTGGCGCGGCAGGTGCCAGACGGCAGTTAGGCAGGGCCTCTGGCCACGGCTTCTCCTTGGTCCTGGGAGGACCCCCGGCGCCCTCTAGTGCCAGTCAAGGTCTGGCCGCGAAGGTTGGCGGTCTGGGAGCGGCCCCTGCGTGGACCACTTACGCCGTTCTCTTTTGTGGGCGTTTTTCAAAGTAGGTCTGTGGGAATAATGTCTTTCATTAAGTGCCTCCTGAAGACCAAGCTTGGGTCTCAACCTTAAAGTCACTTTTGTGGGAGGCTGTCTCTGACCAGAAGGACATGCATTTTCTGCCATTACCCTCCGTGTATTTTCTTTATAGCATTTAACCACAACGTTTATACGTTTGTTTCTTTTGACCAGGTGCCTGAACCAGCCTGAGGTCAAGCACCTTCTTGCCTTAGTTACTGTTGTACTGTTCCGCCACCGCTAGGTGTCATGCCTGTCGCCTGAAGTGAAGTCGCTCAGTCGTGTCCTACTCTTTGCGATCCCTTGGACTGTAGCCTACCAGTCTCCTCCATCCATGCGATTTTCCAGGCAAGAGTACTGGAGTGGGCTGCCGTTTCCTTCACCAGAGGATCTTCCTGACCCAAGGATGGAACCTGGGTCTCCCGCATTAGTCGTTGCCCAATAAACATGTTTGACTACATTCATTAATCCCTGAAACTGGGAGGGATTGCCAGAAGTGATGTTGCAGGAAGGGGGAACCCCAGCTAGGGCCAGAGAGTGGGTTTTTCATCTAATAATCGGAAATGAATTGTATGAGGAGATACATATGCTGACAAAGCAAGAGACTTCATTAGGTAGGGGCGTCTGGACAGAGAGCAGCAGGGTAAGGGAACCCAGAACTGCTCTGCCACTTGACTCAGCCTCAGGTTTTATGATGATGGAGTTAGTTTTCTGGTTGTCTCTGGCAAATTATTCTAAGGGTTCTTTCTGGTGGCACATGCATCACCCAGCCAAGATGGATTCCAGTGAGAAGGATTTGGGGAGGTTGGTAGGACATATGTGAGGCAGGAAATGGATGGGCTTCAGTCTAGACATTTATAATTGGGCTCCTGTTCACGCTTCCTGGGATGAGCGCCATTCATCACCAGCCGCCTATACATTTCCTGAAGCAAAAGACAAATGCGCTCTGCTGCTGCTGCTGCTAAGTCGCTTCAGTCGTGTCTGACTCTGTGCGACCCCATAGACGGCAGCCCACCAGGCTCCCCCGTCCCTGGGATTCTCCAGGCTACACTACATATTTATGACCGGACTCCTGTCTATATTTTGAAATCTAGGCAAAAGGAAGAGAGTAAATAACCAGACATTAGGCATTTTTATGGCAGGGACAGAGTGGGACTAAACCCTATTAAAAGACTATAAGAGGTAATCACACACCTCCCATTCTTGGGACAAAGGAGACATTTCACATGTGCAGAAACTCTCCTTGGGGGTCAAAAGGAGGCGGGAGCTCCACTCCATAATATGTGATGCTAATACGTGATCCCATAGGCTCCTAGACTGAAATCTATCTTGGAAAAAACCTGCGCACTCATAGTGGGAAGGGTCCTAAGGCAGGTCAGATGTGGAAAAAGAAACCAGATAATTGGCTAAAGATAGACAAAGACCTGGAAGAACTGACCTATATAAATGACTTAACCACCTCTTCACTACACTCCTTATTCAGGGAGACACCCCACACCTTTCTTTCCTGATACACATCTCTGCCTTGCTTCTATCTTAACAAACTATTTCTCTCTGTGTTCTCCCACTTTTGGTTGTGCTATATCTCTAAAAATAAACTTTGTACCTGCGTTTAGTTTTTGCCTCCTTGAGAAATAAATTTTTTCATTAGGGGCAAAGTTCCAGGGAAAAATAGCTCTACCTCTAGCCCTTGCTGGTTTGGTGGCTAGGATTCCAGATTTTCATCCAGGCTACTCAGGTTCAATTCCTGGGCAAGGAATCAAGATCTCATTTTACACCACCACCCACTGCTGCCTTGCCAAAATCATACATACTGGCATCTCCTCTCTTTCACCTTACCTGAATTCCTCTGGTTGGTAGTAGCTTGTAGTTCCACTTCCTTACCAGGACCTGCTGTTTTAAGATAACTCATGCAAGTGGTTACTATCTTGCCTGATCAGGTCAGTGGTTCCCCTAACAACCCCCTACTGAGACTTCATTCTCAAGATATTCTTTGGGAACTGGGGCACGGGATTCTCTGTTCTGTAACTACTTCCTGCTGAGAGTGGGCATAGCCCTGCCTAGTAGAAATCTCTTGCCACCTGATCTAAATCAAGGTATTCTGTGCCTCAAATTAGCATTCATCCTAATAGTAACAGTTGGACCTGACTGTTGGACCCTGTCAGAAATGAACCGTGTAAACAGTTGAAGCAGACAGTGGCTAAGCATGAGGTCTAACAGGATGGTCATCGCTGGGCCAAGCAAAGGAAGGCAAAATTTGGGGTGAGGGCTGTAGGTTGTGTGACTTTTCCTCTGATTATTGATGGCGCAGTTAACAAGGCAGTGCTTCAAGGAGTCTTGTGCTCAGCTTGGCATTACTATCCTCTGCCTGGGTAGGGGCTCCAGTTCTGCAGAAGAATTCAGAGGTATTAGGCATATTCCTTGAGGAGGAACCAGGACCTTGCCCCAAGGCTGTACCACTATTCCACTATTCCTCCCTGGTTTTTACATTGCCTCTCTTCCCTGATTAGCAACTGTGTGAATTTGCCCTTTGAAGCTCAGGGAAGGTCCAGGAGACTGAAGGAAGTTTATATCCTACAAACAAGAAACAAGGGACACAGAAAGGATTTGTATTCTGGAGCCCCAGGGAGTCCTGCTGAGTTTTAATTTAGGAAACTGGGTGATGATGGCTCTGGCCATTTCCTGCTAAAATGAGGCATCAGTTCAGTTCAGTCTCAATCGTGTCCGACTGCGACTCCATGAATCGCACCACGCCAGGCCTCCCTGTCCATCACCAACTCTTGGAGTTCACTCAGACTCAGGTCCATTGAGTCGGTGATGCCATCCAGGCATCTCATCCTCTGTCGTCCCCTTCTCCTCCTGCACCCAATCCCTCCCAGCATCAGTCTTTTCCAGTGAGTCAACTCTTCGCATGAGGTGGCCAAAGTACTGGAGTTTCAGCTTTAGCATCATTCCTTCCAAAGAAATCCCAGGGCTGATCTCCTTCAGAATGGACTGGTTGGATCTCCTTGCAGTCCAAGGGACTCTCAAGAGTCTTCTCCAACACCACAGTTCAAAAGCATCAATTCTTCGGTGCTTAGCTTTCTTCACAGTCCAACTCTCACATCCATACATGACCACTGGAAAAACCATAGCCTTGACTAGATGGACCTTTGTTGGCAAAGTAATGTCTCTGCTTTTCAATATGCTCTCTAGGTTGGTCATAACTTTCCTTCCAAGGAGTAAGCATCTTTTAATTTCATGGCTGCATAGTCCTACCTCAATTTGGAGAATAAACACTGAATTGGAAGTATTTCTGAGTTCTAAGTCCTGGATCTGAGTTTAGTATGATTAAGATCTCAATCGCTTGGGAATTTAGGAGAATAAGCCTGAAACTCAGTCTGGACTTGCACTTCAAGGGAGACTTGGAACGAGATAGCCAGTTGTTTATTTTTTAATTTTTATTTATTTATTTTTGGTTGCACTGGATGTTGTTGCTGCATGCGTACTCTCTCTAGTTGCTGCATGCGTACTCTCTCTAGTTGCTGCAAGCAGGGGCCACTCTTCTTTGTGGTTCATGGGCTTTTCATTACAGTGGCCTCTCTTGTGGAGCGTGGGCTCTAGTTATGGCACACAGGCCCAGTAGCTCTGAGGCATGTGGAATCTTCCTGGACCAGGGATCAAACTCGTGTCCCCTGCATTGGCAGGTGGACTCCTATCCACTATGCCACCAGGGAAGTCCTGCCAGTTGTCTAATTTTATCTAAGTTTTAACTCCTGATGTAGTATTAACATATATATAACAGAAGCTATTGGCCATTACTTATGTCTCCCCTTTTTGATTAATATCTGATCTAAAACAATTTTATTCTCTAAAATATTTAATAGTTACAAGAGGATACTGTTAGGTAGTTAGAATAGGAAACAGGAGTCCAAAATGGGGGTGGCTGAAAGATAAGAAAGGGAAAAGCTGGCAAAAACAGAACAAAGCAAGGTTAAAGGAAGGTCTGAGGACTGGAGTGAAGACCTCAGGTAGAACAAACAGCACTCCTGGCTAGCCCAATTTACACAGGGAAGGCCTGGGGGGAGGAAAAAAACATATAAAAAGAGTAGCCAAAGGGCTGGGGCTCTCTCTTCTCTTCGAGTCTTTGGGTCAGCATTCCCTCACGCCTCGAGGATGTATTTTCCTGATATTTTCTAAATAAAACTGAGCTGTAACACGGAGCTGTAACACTGACCATCTGTTCAAGAACCGAGAGCTATAACACAGTCTGTCCAAGAGCTGTGACGCACCGAGGGCTTAAATGTCCGTCGCTTCAAATTTTTGTTGAGACGAGACAGAACCGAAGAGATTACACTTGCCTGACAGATACCTTGAAACTGTAAGATTGCAGCTGCTAGTGGACACTGATTTGAGAATGGCTAATGCCATTCTAGGAAGAAGGCGATGGCACCCCACTCCAGTACTCTTGCCTGGAAAATCCCATGGGTGGAGGAGCCTGGTAGGCTGCAGTCCATGGGGTCGCTAGGAGTCGGACACGACTGAGCAACTTCACTTTCACTTTTCACTTTTATGCACTGGGGAAGGAAATGGCAACCCACTCCAGTGTTCTTTCCTGGAGAATCCCAGGGATGGGGGAGCCTGGTGGGCTGCCGTCTATGGGGTCGCACAGAGTTGGACACGACTGATGTGACTTAGCAGCAGCAGCAGCAGCAATGCCATTCTAAGCTAGTCTGACATAGCTGTTCTCAGCAATACAGGAACGTGTCTGAAATCCACAACGGTCACCTAATTTTACCTTGAATGAATCAGTTAGTCTGTTTTGACTTTTGAATGCATTAACATTTCCCTCCTCAATGGCCAAAGCAGATGTTACTGTTAACAGTCTCTGTGCCTTTCTAGATATAGAAGACGCAAGAACTTGGGCTCATAAAATGTTCTGAAAATGGTTATCTCTAGGTCTGTTCTGCCAGTTTTTCTCACAGCACAGAGTGCCTCATTCCTGGTCTCCACCCTGAACTCCTTTCAGGGGGTGTTGAAGGTCAGTGGCCACAGTGGCCATTGACTGAGCTGTTTTGGTCAGTGGTTCCCCTAACAGTGGCATTCAGTTGCTTCTAAGAGTTAATAATCCCCCTGAGTACATATGAATATTCACCTACCATGGGAGGGTTGGCAGTGTAGTAGAAAGTCCATCCCATTTGGCCAGGGGTCTAGGTTCAAATCTGAGCCCTGCTGTTCCCTTTAGTGAGTGCGTGACCTTGGACATGTCACTTTAGTTGTAAGTTTATTTCCTCTACAATGGTACCTATTTTTATAAGACTTCTTTGAAGACCCAAGAAGAAGACAGTTGTGAATGTTCCCACAGTGTGTATTGCTTTATGGGTCACAGAGGTTTATAGTTGCATAGGTTGTTTATGCTTGAACCACTCATGTAATCAGAGGAAAATTTCTATAAATGAGTGTATTTCTGCAAGATGGGGATGGGTGGGGCAGAAAGTTGACTAATGCATGATTTCCATCTTCAGACAATTCCTAAGTCCTCTCAACAGCCCTCAATGTTTTTCTCAAGAATGTTCAGCTCTAGCACTTCCCTGGTGGTCCAGTGGTTAAGACTCTGTACTTTCAATGCAGGGGGCATGTATTTGATCCCTGATCACAGAAGTTCTGCATTCCGTGTGTTGTGACCAAAAAAAAAAAAAAAATTGTTAAGCTCTAAAATTCTAGAATATCCCAGAAAGAAGGGGCTAAGATCAATCAGAGACAGGTTTGTGGAGGAAATGGGAAAGAATTTTGCCTGGAAGGACGGACTAGAGAAAAGGTGTTTCATGTGGTAAAACAATATGACAGGCACACACAGGAATTCATTCATTCATTCCTCAATTATTTATTTACTATATACTGCCTCTTCCTCCATGCCCCCTCACCTTAATATGCACGCACTAAGTCTTGTCAGCTCTGTCTTCTCTTTCTTCAGTCGTCCAGCTTCCTTCTCTCTTCTGTGCCACTACCCTAGTCTAAGTGACAAGCCTCTAATCTAAATTGCCAGAGCAGCCTCCTTACTGGTTTCCCTTTCATCTATTTTGGCCTGCTTCCAATTAGTTCTCCATGCTGTAGCCAGAGAATGCTTTTGAAGTTGCAAATCTAAGATTGTCGCACCCTTTTGTAAAACCTTTCAAGTTTCCTATGACTCCAAGGATAAAGTTCAGACTCCTTAACCTGGCCTACAAGGTCTTGCATTACTGATCTCAGCCTACCTTCTCAGCCTCATCTCATATCGCATGGTATCTCTTTCCCCTTAGCTTTCTATGCCAAGAACCATTGACCTTTCAGTTCTAGAACAGGCCAGACAACTTTATGCCTCTGGGCTTTTACACATGTCAGTTCAGTCAGTTCAGTCTCTGAGTGGTATCCGACTCTTTGCAACCCCATGGACTGCAGCACATCAGGCTTCCCAGCCCATCACCAAATCCCGGCTTGCTCAAACTGTGTCCATCAAGTCGGTGATGCCATCCAATCATCTCATCCTCTGTCGTCCTCTTCTCCTCCTGCCACTTTCACTCTTTCCCAGCATCAGGGTCTTTCCCAATGAGTCAGTTCTTTGCATCAGGTGGCCAAAGTATTGGAACTTCAGCATCAGTCCTTCCATGAATATTCAGGACTGATTTCATTTAGGATTTGCAAATGTAGCTCTCTACTTAGCATTTCTTCCTTCCTTTTTCCTCTTGGCTTGTCTTTCAGGTTTCAGCTGAAATGGTAACAAAAGATAACATTTATTGGGTAGGTACTGTGTGTCATGTTGTTCTTAGTGTATAAACTCATTTAATCCTCACTATAACTTCAAAAGGTAGATACTATTGTTGTTGTTGTTAGTTGCTAAGTTGTGTCTGATTCTTTAATCACCCCATGAACTATGGCCCACCAGGATCTTCTGTCCATGGGATTTCACAGGCAAGGGTACTGAAGTGGGTTGCCATTTCCTTCTCCAGGGGATCTTCCCAACCCAGGGATAGAATCTTTGTTTCCTGCATTGGCAGGCAGATTCTTTACCATTGAGCCACCAGGGAAGCCCCTTATAAATAAGGAAAGAGAGGTTAAATAACCTACTCAGTATTTGAGTTAAAATTTAAACCCAGACCAATTGGGCACATGAATTACTGCTGCACTGTACATAAGCAGCATGATTATAGGAGACTTTTAACCCCACAGACTTAGGTTCCCCAGTTATTCATCTTGTAGCTAACTAAACTTATCCTTCATAGTACTTAAATAATCATAATTAATTAGTGGTGGCATTATACACTTAATGATTCCTCCCTGTGAGATTCTAAATTCACTATATTTCCAGTTCCTAGCACAGTGCCTTACACACAAGCGGTGCTCATTAAATATTAAATGAATAGATACCTAACTAAAGAGCCTCTTGATGAAGGTGAAAGAGGAGAGTGAAAAAGCTGGCTTGAAACTCAGCATTCAAAAAACTAAGATCATGACACCTTGTCCCATCACTTCATGGCAAATAGATGAGGAAAAAGTGGAAACAGTGACAGATTTTATTTTCTTAGGATCCAAAATCACTGCAGTGACTGCAGCCATGAAATTAAAAGATGTTTGCTCCTTGGAAGAAAAGCTATGACAAACCTAGACAGCGTGTTCAAAAGCAGAGACAATACTTTGCAAACAAAGGGCCGTGTAGTCAAAGGTATGGTTTTTCCAATAGTCGTGTGGACGTGAGAGTTGGATCATAAAGAAGACTGAGCACTGAAGAACTGCTGCTTTTGAACTGTGATGTTGGAGGAGACTCTTGAGAGTCCCTTGGACAGCAAGGAGATCCAACCAGTCCATCCTAAAGGACATCAATCCTAAATATTCATTGGAAGGACTGATGCTGAAGCTGAAACTCCAATACTTTGGCCACCAGATAGGAAGAGCTGACTCATTGAAAATGACCCCAATGCTGGGAAAGATTGAGGGCAAGAGGAGAAGGGGACAATAGAGGATGAGATGGCTGGATGACATGACTTTTTCAATGTACATGAGTTTGAGCAAACTCGGGGAGATAGTGAAGGATAGGAAAGCCTGGTGCACTGCAGCCAATGGGGTCGCAAAGAGTTGGACATGACTTAGCAACTGAACAAGTACCTGAATATAAGGTAATATTTTTCTTCTCAGATTAATTCCTCAGGGGGGCTTCCCTGGTCTTCCAATGGTTAAGAATCTGCCTTGCAAGGCAGGGGACACCGGTTCAGTCCCTGGTCTGGGCAGATCCCACATGCCACAGAGCAACTAAGCCCTTGCTGATCTTGCGCTCTAGTGCCCTTGAGCCACAGCTGCCGAAGCCTGCATGCCTAGAGACTGTGCTCCCGTGCTCTGCACCAAGAGAGTATTCCCCGCTTGCTGCAATTAGAGAAAGCATGCAAGAAGCAGCAAAGACCCAGCTCAGTTCAATTGCTCAGTCCTGTCCAACTCTGCGACCCCATGGACTGCAGCACACCAGGCCTCCCTGTCCATCACCAACCTCGGAGTTTGCTCAAACTCATGTCCATCAAGTTGAAGATGCCATTCAACCATCTCATTTTCTGTCATCCCCTTCTCCTCCTGCCTTCAATCTTTCCCAGCATCAGGGTCTTTTCCAATGAGTCAGCTCTTCCCATCAGATAGAAAAAGTTTTGGAGCTTCAGCATCAGTCCTTCCAATGAATATTCAGGACTGACTTCCTTTAGGATGGACTGGTTGGATCTCCTTGCAGTCCAAGGCACTCTCAAGGGTCTTCTCCAACACTGCAGTTCGAAAGCATCAATTCCTTGGAGCTTTCTTTATAGTCCAACTCGCACATCCACACATGACTACTGGAAGAACCATAGCTTTGACTAGATGGACCTTTGTCAGCAAAGTAATTTCTCTGCTTTTTAATATGCTCTCTAGCTTGGTCATAACTTTTTTCCCAAGGAGCAAGTGTCTTTTAATTTCATATCTACAGTCACCATCTGCAGTGATTTTGGAGCACAATAAAATAAAATCTGTCACTGTTTCCATTGTTTCTCCATCTATTTTCCATGGAGTGATGGGACTGGATGCCATGATCTTCGTTTTTTGAACGTTGAGTTTTAAGCCAGCTTTTTCACTCTCATCTTTTACTTTCATCGAGCGACTCTTCAGTTCCCTTCACTTTCTGCCATAAGGGTGGTATCATCTACATATCTGAGGTTATTGATATTTCTCCCATCAATCTTGATTCCAGCTTATGCTTCACCCAGCTTGGCATTTCACATGATGTACTCTGCATAAAAGTTAAATAAGCATGGTGACAATATACAGTCTTGACAAACTCCTTTCCTAAATTGGAACCAGTCTATTGTTCAATGTCCACAGACCCAGCGTAGTAAAAAATGTAAACAAATAAATAATTTAAAATATAATAATTCCTCTGAAAGGAAGTTTCCTTATATTTCTTGTTCTTACAAAGTGTCCTATTGTAGGTTCATAATGTCATATATATATATATATATATAATATTTTGTTTTGAATCAAAATATTGCTTGGGAGGATGCAACCTGATACAACCTCAGTCAGTGCTAGTTCTGCAAGGTTATAGAGGTCATTGGATGGAATCACTTAAAAATACAGGAGTGGGAGTTCCCTGGTGGTCCAGTGGTTAGGACTTGGCACTTTCACTGCTGTGGCCTAGGTTCAGTCCCTAATCAGGGAACTAAGATTCCTGCAAGCTGCAAGTGGGGCAGTGTCACAAAAAAAAAAAAAAAAAAAAAGCCAAAAAATTTAACACAGATTTAATGAATTATCCTGGGGTTAGGACCTCACAGTTTTAAGTTTTAGATGTTGTTGCTAACAAGTCTTTGAAAGCAACAGAAAGAAATAAAAAGCAACAGGACTTCCCTTGTGGTCCAGTGGTTGAGAATCCACCTGGCAATGTAGAGTACATGCATTCAAGCCCAGGTCTGGGAAGATTCCACATGCCATGGGGAACTTAAGCCCTTAAGCCTACAAACTGCAACTACTGAGTCCACGCGAGCTAGAGCCCTTGCTCTGCCATACGAGAAGCCGCTTCAGTGAGAAGCCCGTGTACTGTAACTAGACAGCAGCCCCCACTCACCACAACTAGAGAAAACTCGTGCAAAGCAGCAAAGACCCAGCCAAAAAAAAATAAGTAAAATTTTTCTAAGAAAGCTCAGGATTAGTAGAGATGATTGACATTCAAAAATAATTATGTTCTCATGTAATAGACGTTGTAACAGAGAAACGTCAAGGTACAATGAAAGTTAAAGGAAGGAGTAGTAAATTGCTAAATTCTGGTGGTGACAAGGTCATCCATGAAGACTGTCTTTTTTGGGGAACAGGAGAAGCTCATTCCCAGTGGTTGATGAAGGGAAGGAGAGAAAAGAAGGGCATCTACTAAATTTTATATGTTTATATGTATTCATGGGACTTCCCTCGTGGCTCAGTTGGTAAAGAATTTGCCTGCCAAGCAGGAGACCCAGGTTCAATCCCTGGGTTAGGAAGATCCCCTGGAGAAGGAAATGGCAACCCATTCCAGCATTCCTGCCTGGGAAATCCCATGGACAGATGAGCCTGGCAGGATACAGTCCATGGAGTTGCAAGAATCAGACATGACTTAGTAACTAAACCACCACCATATATATTTACAGAATAGTTTTGAAAACTATATATAGTGAATACCATTAGCCTCTGACCCACCCCTTTCATTCTAGCTGTTAATCTCCATATCCCAAAATGCTTAACTCCTGTTGCACAAAGATATCCAATACAGTACCCAACTCAGACTTTCCTGCACTGGGGACTGGGGGCAGAGGGGACTCTGAGAGTATCCAGGAGAGGCCTGGGAAGGTGTGTGGTGTGGTCTGACATCAACAGCCAAAGATACGTCTTGTCCTCTGGTCTCACCATGAAGAGAGTAAGATTTGAACTACATAGTGGAGGATAAATTGGAGATTGACTGGCAGACAATGGAGGAAGGACTTTTTGAGAAGAGGGAATAGATTACATGAAGATCAAAGGCCGAAGCTTCAGGGAAAGAAAAATCTCTTTTGCTAGTGTTACAGCAAAACGAGTGAGTGAGTGGCCTCACTCAGAAATGAATGAGTGGCCTTTGTCACCAAATACCTGTTGTGGCAGTCCAAACTCAGGTTGGAAAAGAATTTCCAGACACAGAGTATTGCAGAAAGGACTGAGTTTATTAAGAACAAAGAGCAGAGATAATGTGGGTGCTGCAAGCACTGCAGGCCGACATCTGACAGGCCAGGAAGAGCCGATGGCATGCTATTAGAACAGTGGATCAGCTCAAGGGAGAGCTGACCCAGGGGAGAACAGAGTTCATTTCTGGGAGATACTGTTAGAACAGCAAGCCAGCTCAAGGGAGAGCCGATGCTTTTTGTGGGTTAGTAGCCAATTTGTATAGTTTCAAGACAGAGAAAATTCCTGCTGGAAGCGTGGCGTTAGGTGATTGGTTAGGGTGCTATACGGTGAGTACAGGGGTGGGTATTTTTGCCTCATTTAAGATCAGGAAGCTGACCTGTAAAAAGCAAGGGGGCTTTTGGCAATGGTTACAATGGGGCTCAGTCAGTTCCAGGGACCTTAGTACTGGGCTTTGCTTCTGTGCCCTTGCTGTGACTCTGGTATGGGACTCCATAATACCAGCCCAAGAGGCCTGCAAGAGTTAAGCAATCTTGGTTATTTTTGAGCTATTACTACTAACAAACACTTGTAGCTGGACTTGTCCTTCAAAAAGCTAAACAAAGCTAATTGCTGTCTTGACTACATATGAGTTGTACTCTGCACCTGGCTTTCTTCTCTCCCCTATACTCTCTTGTAGCACTCTACATTTCAAAAAAGATTATGAGCTGGTAGCTTTAGTGACACCAGACCCCAGCTGCTGAGTTGCCGGATGCCAGCTGTGGCCATTTTGAAACTTTGCCAAAAAAAATAAAAAAGAAGCAAGACCTTCAGGAGGATAAAAAACCTCTCCCTATTACCAAGAGAAGGGGGCACCGTCTCCAAACTCCAAACTCTGTCTCTGTATTTCTATTCGGCATCAGTGGACAGGGAGACAATATTTTGGCAACACTAGTACAGATAATAGACACAGTGATTTGCCGCCTCTAGATACTAGTTTATTGAGTTTGACAGGCTGATTTCAGACAGATTATTCTTCTTCAGGCACTGGAAAAAAGAATCGCAGGATGAAAGAATTTTAATAACCAGTGGTTAATGCAACTTTATGATACTCAAAGCAAGATTAAAAACTTCATAATTCCATTTATTTTTTCTTACGTATTAAAAATTTTTCAAGGGAAAGAACAAAGAATATTATAATATTCATCAATATATCCACCACCCAAAATGAATAAATGGTATCATATCTATTTTTTTCTTCCAAGTCCTACTTCTTTTCCTTCCTTTAGGTATCCCTTTTATATCGGTCTACTTCTAATGCTTAAAAAAAAAATACATGTACTATATACTACTTGTGGTGTGTGTGTATGTATATATACATATATACTTCTGGATATATACTATATAGTATTTTTAAATGTTTGTAAAATTCATATAATTCGTTTAGTGTGACATTTTTGTTTTGTTTCCCTCAGTTCTGTTTTCAAAATTCATCCACATAGACCAAGTTCATTAATTGTAGCTGCTGTGTGGTGTTCCACCACATGAATACACTCCAATTTGTTTATTTGCTACCGATAGACATGTACTTCATTTTCAATGTTTCATTATTACAAACTCTACATTACATGGAACAGGCTTTAACATGTCTTCTTGTTTTTATTAATGAGAGTTTCTCTTAAACAATGTTTTCAGAATGTTTTTCTATGTAACTAACTCATAGTGACAAACATCTTTATATCAAGACCCTGCTCATGTATGAAATAAATGTTTAATAAGATGATACCTACTTTTGCCACATGCACTCTATTTTCTGTTCTGTTCCTTTTTTGTAAAATGCTGAATGTATCCAATAAATTTATTCATGACCTACTAATGGATTGAAAAATACTGCTGTAAGGCAGCAGATTTTCTGGTTCCAAAGATATGTGCATTTTCAACTTCAGTAAATATGTATTGTCAAGTTGCTCTCCAAAGTGATTGTGTCTGTTTTACAGGATATGAGACTCCTAGTTTCTTCACATCATCGCCAACACTTAAAATGGTCAGACTTTTAGGTTATTGTGAATCCAATAGATGTGAAATGAATCTCATTGTTGATTTTGCATTTTCCCGATTACTAGAGAGGTAGAGTAAGTTTTTCTATATATTATTGGTTATTTGGAATTCTTCTGGAAATTATTCATGCCTTTGTCCATTTTTCTATTGGGTTGTTTATCATCTTTATTATTGTTGTTGTTGCTGGTTTGTAGGAATCCTGTACATATATCCGTCTTTTTCAAATATATTTGTATGTTGCAGATAACTTCTCCCCATTCCCTGTCATTTATATTTTAACCTTAAGATGTCTTTTATGTAGGAGGTTTTAAATTTGTTATAATAAGTTTTATCAAAATTTCCCATTTTTTATAATTTGATATAAGAAATTAGATCATGAGTATATTCTTTTTTTTTTAAGATAATTTTGAAGGTTCTGTTTTACAACTTTAGGTCTTTCACTCACCTAGAGTTTATTTAGCCTGTGCTTTTTCTGTCTTCTGAAACTTTTAGTGCTCACCATTTGATTCTTCACCACATTTCTCTCTAGTGTGAAGTCTCTGACACTCTAGCCAGCTTACCTCCTCCCTCTGAGTCTTTCTCTTAGAAACGACAGAATGGGAACATAAGTGAGGATCCAGGTTTAGAAAACTAGCTCTTTGAAAGCCTGTAAAGAAGAAGTGGCAAAGCTGAGGTAAAAGGAGACATCAAGAGGCATCCTTGCAAAAGATGATAGACTGACTTACGCTGGGTGGCCCCTTCTTCATCCTTCACACCAGGACTAGGAACCCAAGATTCCTGCAAGAAGAATTATGCTTGTGGGGAGAAAGAAGTGTTTCAGAGGACAGGCCCTGAAAGAAATGATGTGTAGACTTGAGACAGGATCCTATGTCCTATGACTTTTTAAAAAGACTTTTTGTTTTGTATTGGGATATAGCCAATTAAGGCTTTCCATGTGGCTCAGCTGGTAAAGAATCTGCCTGCAACGCGGGAGACCTGAGTTCTCTCTCTGGTTTGGGGAGATCCCCTGGAGAAGGGAAAGGCTACCTACTCCAGTATTCTGGCCTGGAGAATTCATAGACTGTATAGTCCATGGGGTCACAGAGTCAGACAGGATTGAGCGACTTTCACATAGCCGATTAACAGTGTTGTGATAGTTTTAGGTGAACAACAAAGGGACTCAGCTATACATACACACAAATATATATCTCCATTCTCCTCCAGTTATGTCCTAAAGCCCTTCTACATCTACTTTCTTATTTTATCTCTCTCCCCTACCTTCAAACCCTGTGAGATTTTTTTTGTCTTAGACTAGAAGACTGTGAAAGTGAAGCATATAGAGTCACATAGAAGTTTTTGGTGAAGTTAAGGAAGAGCCAGGTCTCCTATCATCAAACTAGAAGGTTTCAGGCAAGCCCAGCTTGAAACCAAGTTGTGAGAGAAGACTTGTAAGAGAGGAGCCGTATCCCAAAATTACAAGAAGTAACCTTTGATTTCTAGTGTAATCTCGGCAGTCAAAATCATCAAAAAGCCTTTATTGGAGCCTCCTTGCAATGAGCAATTAAGGTAGACACTGAAATAAATTTAGAACGTATTGCTCACGAACACAGTCTAAGAATTCACACTCTATGAAAATTAATATAAGCAGATAAGCAAAGGACATATCTATATGACAATAAAGAAGATGTGGACCAATGGACAGTAAAGTATTAACATCAAACATGTCAGAAGTCACTGCAATTCAAGGAAAAGAGCCTTTCTGGGAGAAGAGCAGAGCCTGGTAGGTGATGAGGGTTCAAGTTCAGGGAAACTATTACCGAACAATTAGGGAGGGCAGGTCTCTTGCCTTCTAACTTCTTCCACTCCCTTCTACCCATCACACACATGCCCCACCCCAAACTTTTCCTCTTCTAGGCAACATAACCCTTGCCAAGGCTCAAGATCAGAGGAAGTTTTACTTTGTGTTAGTCTTTGATTCTGAATTAGGGACCTTTACCCAGCATCAGTGGGAACCACCCTCAGGAGCCACTTTGTGCTCCCTGGCACGTCCACAGCAATTAGGGCAAAAGGACAGAGGTAAGGACTCCTGGAGGGAAGGTCTCCCCACCCCGCTTTGGCAGGGTCACCTGGGATCTCTACCATCGGCCTTGATACTCACTGTGGCACATGGCTCATTACTCCACCTGCCCCATTCACTGAGCTTCTCCTGCCTTTGGTTTCTGTGGGAAAATGGAAGCCCTTGTTCCAAGGTATTCTCAGGGCAGGCACCTCTGCACATTCAGCGAGATTCGTCGGTGTCTCACATAGCTGAATGAATATTAGAAAGACTCCAAGGATTTCGCAGTTTAATATCACTCTCAGAATATCACTGTCAAATGTTCTAATGTAGGAAAATAAAGGACTAATATGTTCACATATACATGCAAATATATATGTTACTAACTGTACAGGCATTGCTCAGGCGGAAGTCATTGGCTCTGTCTCAGGGTCTTCACACGCTCTTTTCCCTCTTCCTGGAAGTTCTCCTCCAGATAGTTATTCCTGTGACTTGCTCTCTCACTTCAGTCAGGTTTATCCTTCAAAGTGAGGTCTTCCCTAACCAGTCCCTCTAAAATAGTCCTTATCTCCCACCTCTGGCTCTTACTGCTTCTTACTGTGCTCTTTAAATTTATTTCTGAAATAGAATTTATCATTGCCTGACATATGCTTACTGACTTATTATCTTTACCCATGTCCCAGAATGTAAGTTCCCCAAGAGCAGGAATTTTGTATGTCTTTTTTGTTTGTTTAAAGATTTTTTTTTCTAATGTGGACCATTTTTAAAGTCTTTATTGAACTTGTTACAGTACGGCTTCTATTTCTGTTGTTGTTCAGTCACTAAGTCCTGTCCAACTCTTTGCGAGCCTTCTAGCACACCAGGCTCCTCTGTCCTCCAGTATCTCCCAGAGTTTGCTCAAATTCATGTCCGGTGATGCTATCTAACCATTTCATCCTCTGCTGCCCTCTTTTCCTTCTGCTTCTGTTTTATGGTTTTTTTTTTTTTTTTTTTGGCCATACGGTGTGTGGGATCTTAGCTCCCCGACCAGGGATTGAACCCACACAGCCTGCATTGGAAGACGAAGTCCTAACCACTGAACCACCAGGAAAGTCCCGTATGTCTTAACTGCTGCTATTTTCCAGTGTGCAGAACAGTATCTGGCACAGAGTAGATCCTCAGTGCTGTATTATATGAATGAAATGAAATGGAACAAATATGTGTTTGTGTGTCCTTATTCTAATGTTGTTTGGTGACATTAAACAGAAGAGACTGATATGTCTTTCTAAACTAATCCTATTCAGCTTTGGAAACTCGGTCATTCTGAACCGCTGACCCTACCTCTTGAGAAGACTCCTCCCCAACCTCTTTTTAGTACAGGTGACTCACCCTCTAACTCCAAGGGTCAGCTTATATCTTAGGTACCCCTGACCACTATTTTTGGTTTAAGATATGGCTCATAACCCAAGATAGGTGTCAGACAGAGCCCTCCCTGAGATTTTTGTTGGAACGATAAGGGAAAAGATATCTATCTGCTAGTGGTGAGGATTCCATCAGCCCAGAGCAGATGGTGCTTCCACCATGCAGGCAGAGCCTGTCTGAGAATAAACCATGCTGGGACTGAAGTAGAGCCCAGAGTGAGAGGGAGTTAGTAAAAAGAGACTAGTGGATGGTGGCTTGGTTGATATTATCTGAGTCCCCAGGTGAAGCCCTGTCCAAATTCACTGTACCATTGGGTTATGTGTGTGATTTATGTCTCTTTGAGCATGGTTTGAATTGGGTTTCTATCATGAATAAGCAGAGACCAAAACAAGGGAATTTGCTGGCGGTGCAGTGGTTAGGACTCGGTGCTGTCACTACTGGGGCCTGGCTGCAATCCTTGGTCGGGACACTAAGATTTCTGCAAAACTCAAGGTGCAGCCAAAAAAAAAAATCTAATGCCCATTTAGCTGTATAATTTATATTACATCAATTTTCATTTGTTTACTAAATGGCACATGCAGGTTTTTACCTAAAACTTTTGAACATTTCTATAGCTTACAAAATAATCTTGTATATATGACCACTTAATTTTAGCACAAGTATGTGAGGTTGGGTATAGATGATTCTTTTGGTTGGCTAGACTGAAGATCAGAGAAATCAAGCAATTTACCCAATAACAAACAGCTAATAAATGTCAGAGCAAGAACTCTAAGTAGGTCTTTGGCTCTATTCTATGGCTTGTCAACTACTTAAGTAACTGTAGACTTTCTTTCCGAATTTCTTTTGTTTCTCTATTTTTAAAAATTAAAAAAAATTTTTTTTGTTTTAACCACGTTGCGTGGCTTGTGAGATCTTAGCTTCCCAACCAAGGATTGAACCCACACCTTTGGCAGTGAAAGCACAAAGTCCTAACCACTGGACCACCAGGGAACATCCCCCACTCCCCCCCGCCTTTTTTTTTTTTTTTGTCTCTCTTAATAGAAGAGAAGCTCTCTTAGAGATAGGACCTTGCTCTTCACCTTGAGTCTTTTAATCCCTAGGTCAGCTCCCTGGAATAAGTGGGGCTCAGAGTGGAGGGTTCACTCTCTCTGAATGCAAGGGTAGAGTTTGCTAGGTCTAAGGAGTTTGTAATCGGCTGCTGAAATAATGCATATGGATCACGGTGGTGGTTTTCCATTTTTTTTGACTGCCACAGTAAGAAAAATATTTTACATCAACCCAGTATACACACACATATTATTAAAATAAAGTTTCACAAAATAATACCTACTTTAGTGCTTGTGACATTCTCTGATATCTCCTATTCCATTTTTTTTTTTACAAATTCTAATTGTGACACACTAAATTGATTTCATAATCCAATAATGTATTGAGACTGAGCTTGAAAAGCATTGTTATAGGTTGCATATGTGTAAAGTCAAATCCAAGCTAAAGTTCACATCCCATGAGAGTCAGGAAAGGGTTTAAAAGGTGGGTGGCATTTGAGTTATATCTTGAAAAATGGACAAGATTTCAGTACTAGAAGCGCAGATGGAAGTAACAATAGGAGTCAAGGTGCAGGGTTAGGCAGGCTCAGGGTGTGTTTGGGATGGAGAGAATATGATATTCAGCTGGAATGAAAGGTTTGCACAGTGGAGAGGTGAAAGATGGGGTGGAAAGAAGGCTGGAACCATGGCATGGGAAACCTTGAATGTCAGATGAAAAATCTATTCTTTATTTAAATTTGATAATGTGGGCAAAACATCTTCCACAAGGCACTCAGTCAATCGTGCTCCCTTCCGCTTTCTTCTCCTTTACTCTGTAGGCAGTAGGGAGCCTTTGGTAGTTTCTAAGGGGGGAAGAGAAATGATCAGATTGACCAGGAGGATATGAGGTTATTGAGGTCAGAGCAGTGGAAGCCTAAGCAGGAAGGTGACAGTGGAAATAGAAAGACAGGAACACCTGACTTGGGCAGATAGGCTATAGTCATGAGCATCGTGTGATGAGAGAGATGATGAGGAATCAAGAGAGCTTTTCATTGCCAAAATTCCAGAAGCTGCAAATACAGGGAAATTGTTGGAACAAGATGATGTGAGGAGAGAGGAGGATAGCTTGGGATGCAGCAACGTTGACTTTCCAGCTGGATGTCCAGGGAAAGAGACAGAGGTGGCTGTAGCTTGGGGGAGGAGGCTACAGAGACTAACCCTCGGGAGTCATCCTCAGGAAGGTGAAATGCTTCTGGGGCTTTGAAGCAATGCTGCCAGCCTTGGAGTCTTCCCTAAGGCAGTGAGAGTGCCCAGGACAAAGTTCTGGCCCTGACAGAGGATTCTAGATAAAGAAATAGCCAAAGCAACTCCATGGGCTAATGCTACGGGAAAGGGAAGAATACAGTTTAGGGTGACATAGAAAACACACTCACTCAGAGACTGGAATTACAGAGGGCATTCTGGAGGAAGGAACATCTATTTATTTATTTGGCTGTGCCAAGTCTTATTGCAGCATGTGGGATCTTTAGCTGTGGCATGTGGAAACTAGTTCCCTGACCAGAGATGGAACTTGGATTCCCTGCTTTGGGAGCATAGAGGCCCAGCCACTGGACCACCAAGGAAATCCCTGCTAGAGGAAGGAATATCTAAAGTGAGACATCAGCAACTTCCCTAGTGGTACAGTGAATAATACTCCACTTGCCAATGCAGGGGACACAGGTTCGAGCACTGGTCCAGGAAGATTCTATAGGCTGCTGAGCAACTAAGCCCATGTAGCACAACTTCTGAGACCGAGCTCAGAAGAGTCGCAACTACTGAGCCCATGTGACGCAACTACTGAAGACTGTAGGCCCAGAGTCTGTGCTCCGCAACAGGAGAAGCTACCACAATGAGAAACCCATGCACTGCAACGAAGAGTAGCCTCTGCTCAATGCAGCTAGAGAAAGCCCATGCACAGTAATGAAGACCCATGCACACAAACACACAAAAAGAGTAAATGGGCCTTCCTGGTGGCTCAGTGGTAAAGAATCTGCCTGCCAATGCAGGAGGCATGGGTTTGATCCCTGGTCCGGGAAGATCCCACACGCCACGAAGCAACTAAGGCCATGTATCACAACTGTTGAGCACTGGAACCCAGGAACTGCAAACCCTAGAGGCTGTGCTCTGCAACAAGAGAAGCCAGAGCAAGGAGAAGCCTGTGCACCGCAGCTGGAAGGTAGCCTCCACTCTCCACAACCAGAGAAAGGGCTGTGCAGCAACGAAGACCCAGCACAGCTAAAAATAAATCAAATAGAAAAATAAGAATATTTTTTAAAAAAGTGAAGTGAGACATGAATGGTGAGTAGGAGTTAGAGGATGGGCAGAGCCAGAATGCTGTAGCATAGGCACAATAAGTGAAAAGACAGGGAGGTAAAAGAGAGCGTCGGTGCATTTGGGGAGCAAAAAATGTAGGGAATATCCTTGTGAGGCTGGTATCATACTCAGTTCAGACAAAGAAATGAAACAAAGTTTTAATAATTTACCCACGATTTCTCAGTTGGCTTGACCTGGTATCCAGGTCTATTTTACCCTTAAGAGGCTGTTCTTACTCTCACTGTCCCACGAGTGTCTCTAATGCTGAGGGGGTCCCCAGTATTATTACACTGAAAGTCCAGACAGATTGCTTGGAATTAGAAGAGGACGAAAGGAGTGAACCTAAGGAGTGCCTACATGTAAGAAGTAGGAGGAAGAAAAGTCCCAGTGAAGGTAGGCGAGAGAGACAATTCAAACAGAACAACTCAAACAGTACAGTGTGATGGAAGCCAAAGACAGAGTTGTAAGAGGAATGGTATCACATTTCAAATATGGAGAGAGTTGTAGAGTTAGTGGTTTCTGACCCTACTTGGCAATGATCCCATTTAGCTAATAAGAACGTAATTTCTAGGGGAGAATTACAAAAGGATGGAAAAAAAAATGAGTGTTAAGGAAGTAGAGGAGTGCAAACCACTTTTGCAGATATGTTAATTTCTGGATACAGGAAGTCCTAAGAAGCACAGCCAAGCTTTTCACAGTGGCAGTATTGTAACCAATGAGGTTTATCCGAGGCACGATTATCACTAATTGAAGAAAATAAATAAATAAAAAGAAGGGAAGCCAACTTCGAGTTAGAGGCAGTCTGTTATTAGGAAGTGATCTTGGGATAGACACTAAGGGAAGGGAAGGAAGCAGTCTGCAGAGGAGAAGTTGAGCTGTAATGTAGGATAAAGGCTGAGCAGATCATCAGAGCTGTCCCTGGTTGGGGTGAGAGGGGTGAATCTTCACCTTCCCACATAGATCAGTCATTTGATGTGGACTGCCTGAGAAAGGGGTAAGACGTGACTCTCGAGGCCAGTAGCATTCTCATTCCAAACAGAAGTGTTAAGTCCTTCATTCTCAAAGGGAATACTTCCTGTGCATTCCAGTGTCATCAGAAGGAGAAATATTTTTAAGATAAAGACTTCATTTTATCTCTCTTCCCAGGTGGCTCAGTGGTAAAGAATCTGCCAGCCAATGCAGGAGACAAGGGTTCGATCCCTGGGTTGGGAAGATCCCCTGGAGGAGGAAATGGCAACCCACTCTAGTATTCTTGCTTGGAAAATCCCATGCGCAGAGGAACCTGGCAGGCTACAGTCTACAGGATCTCAAAGAGTTGGACATGATTTAAGAATTGAGCACACACAAAAAAACTCCATTTTGGAAATAGATACATAAATATAAACAGATATTTTTATTATAAATAAATATAAACAATGAAGATGAATCATTATGCTATAAACAGATATAGTATAATGATACATCTTCATTGCTGGACAGTCATAACATATTAAAACAATGGGATGATACATTTATGGAATACCTGCTATATATCTGGCCTTTGTTAGCACCAGGTGTACAAGATAAAATAATTGCCCCTATTGAGAAGCTTACATTTTAGTGGGAGAAGAAAGCACAAAAACATTAATCCATAGGAGCTGTGCTTACCTTATTTGTACTGTATCTGTACCACCCATATTCTGCCTGATATATAATCAATTTTCAATAAATGTATTCAGAATGAGTTAGTGCTAGAGTAGAGTAAGAAGTGTTTGGGTAGCAGACAGAATATAGGGCTAATGCTGCCTGGAAGAGGGCATCAGGGAATGCTTCAACAGAGGGGGATATCTTAATGGTTAATGGTAATGGGCTTCCCAGGTGGCACTAGTGGTAAAGAACCCGCCTACCAATGCGGGAGGCAGAAGAGACGTCAGTTCCATCCCTGGATTAGGAAGATCCCCTGGAAGAGAGCATGACAATCCATTCCAGTATTCTTGCCTGGAAAATCCCATGGACAGAGGAGACTGGCAAGCTACACTCTATAGGGTCACAAAGAGTTGGACACGACTGAAGCGACCTAACACATACACAATAATAGTGACAATAAAAAAAACAACAGCAATAATGAGTTTTCCAGGTAAGGAGGGTATATGACTATTAACGTAACTGACGCCATCATGCCCAAGATGGCATCAGTTCCTTTTGTCTTTCACTGACTCGACCCAGGACTATACTGTGCTGAGAATCACTTCTCTGTTGTCAGGTGCTTTGTAGTTAATAGGTACTGTTTAATAATCATTTAGGATCAGGTGGCACCTACGCTCTGTTGATTCTCAAACAATGCAGCCTTTGCTGAGGTATTCCCATGAGACTAGTTACCCATTCATACATCTTGCCTTGGGAATGCAGGTCCTGTTTTGAGCACCTACCCCCATACTCTAGTTTAACAGTAAGATTGTCCCAATGGACATTGTGGTGTGGAATGTAGTTTTAAAGCCTTCTGGATATTGTTTACCTAATTCCACCCTGTGAGTAAGTTACCATATAATAAACGGAAACATGATTACATGGAACTGCCTGTCTTGCTTTCCTGTCTCAAGATGCCATCTCAGTTTGATGGGTGCTTTTTGTTCCCTCTGTCCTCCAACGAAAAGGGAGTTGTGGGAGGACTTAGGAGGGGGCTTCCTGGGTGGCTCAATGGTAAAGAACCTGCCTGTCAACGCAGGAGACACAGGAGATGCGGTTTCCATCCCTGGGTTGGAAAGACCCCCTGGAAGAGGAAATGGCAACCCACTCCAGTATTCTTGCCTGGAAAATTCCATGGACAGAAAAGCTTGGCAGGCTATAGTCCATAGCATCCCAAACAGTCGGACACAACTAAGTGACTGAGCAAATATGCACGGGAGGAGTTACTATCAGGCAGTTAGTTGTTCAGGGACTACAAAAGTATGAAAAAGAATAGTGGGAGAGTGGGTGGGAGGTGAGCATGGAAGGAAAAAAGTCTCCTATTCAAATAAAAAGCACACATGATACAGATACAGATTAACATCTACACAGCAATCAGTTGGCTATTGTGGTAATGTGAAATGTTCAGTGAATTTACATAAGCTTGAGATTTGAATGGAAGGAAATTGTTTTAGGTGTATAAGATGGAGGTATGATGGCACGGTAGTTCGGATGCTGGCTCTTGGATCTAACAAATTTTTATTCAAAGCCTGGCTCTACCACTAACTTGCTGTTAAAGTTAAATTGAGTGAGTTACAGTCACTCAGTTGTGTCCGACTCTTTGCAACCCCATGGACTGTATGTAGCCTGCCACACTCCTCTATCCATGGAATTCTCCAGGCAAGAATACTGGAGTAGGTTGCCATTTCCTTCTCCAGGGAATTTTCCTGACACCCAGGGATTGAAGATGGGTCTCCTATATTGCGGGCAGATTCTTTACCATCTGAGCCACTAGGGAAGCCTATAGAAGAGACATTTCTAAGTATAAAGACAGGTTAACTTAAAAAGTATCAGCAAATACATGCTTGACTTTATCTTATAATCTATAGACAATACATTAGAATATGTAGTGAATTCACACACCTTTTCCAAAGGAATACTGGAGACAGAAGTAGCAATAAAGTTATAAATGACAATCAGCAATGAGATGAAATAATTTAGATGAAGCTTATCTCTCTTGAAGAGATGGGGACTGGCAAGTACTCAGGAAGGAAATATAATGTACTTTTAATTTTGTATGAAAAATAATGTTCAGTTCCATGTTGCTGAACATAGTTCTGTTTTTGCCAAATAAATCCTCTACTTCAAATTACTATCCAAATCCTTTATTAAAACTCTGCTTCTGGCGTTTGTTTTGGAATGTGTTACTTCTTTTTTTTTTTAGATTTTTAAGACTAATTTATTAATCTTCATAATTATAATATATGACACAACTAAAGACATATTAATAAATTATAACTTTCAGGGAAGCAATTTGGAAAATTGAGGTAGTAAGACATAAAACAGAACAGACTTCTTTCTTATCTTAATTATCCATACTTTGCATTCCAGTGTGTAGTATTAGTGCCTCACACTCTATTTTGTGTTAACCCAAATATTTGTACAAATGGGTCATTAAAAACAAAAGGTCCCAACAGAAGTTAAATTCACAGTGAGCTTTTCTGAGTCTCAAAGGAAAAGCACCTCTACAACAGTCAGTTTTTCCTGTTGACTTACTAGTGACCAAATTTATAAAAGCTGCTGCTGCTGCTGCTAAGTCACTTCAGTCGTGTCTGACTCTGTGCGACCCCATAGATGGCAGCCCACTAGGCTCCGCTGTCCCTGGGATTCTCCAGGCAAGAACACTGGTGTGGGTTGCCATTTCCTTCTCCAATGCATGAAAGTGAAAAGTGAGTGAAAGTGAAGTTGCTCAGTTGTGTCTGACTCTAGTGACCCCATGGACTGCAGCCTACCAGGCTCCTCCGTCCATGGGGATTTTCCAGGCAAGAGTACTGGAGTGGGGTGCCATTGCCTTCTCTGGGAATGTGTTACTTCTATTGCCACCTCCTGATTGCTGAATTAACTTGAATTAGTTAACCTCCTTAACTAACAAATTACTCTCCCTCCCTCAGACTTAGGTTCCTAATACGCAAAATAAAAGATATAGTTCTTGCCTCACAAATTTATTGTGAAGATTAATTCTTGTTTATAGCATATCAAATATATTGTTTGAGACATAATAAGAATTCCATAATGTTGTCAGTTACTATAAGTGCATTGGGGACCTAGCAGGCAAGACTGGAGCATGTATGTTGGGAGCAGTTCTGGAGTAAAAGCCACAGGAGGACTATGGTAGAGTCTCCTTGTAAAATGCATTCCTATTTTGGAAGTCCTAAACCAAAACAGGGTCTTTTCCTACAACAGGTTAGTTCTTGGGTAATTTCATATTTCTTCTTTTTTTCTTCTATTTTCCCATGAAGGGGGATAAATTGAGCCCAACCCAATCTAAGGTAGTTTTGCCTTAGGAAACTTGTCTGCTGTAGAACAAGGACAAAGAGATAGGTCAAATCGTAGTGAGATGACTTCTAGTCCTGGAATGAAAGGATCTTCATCTTGTGATGCTACGGTATTCTGTGTAGGAACTAGAGCCTCTTCCTGGAAGATGGATATGAATTGATTGCTCTTTTCTTTGTTTTCTATTCTATGGTGTTTATATCTTTTACGCTTATTGCATGTTTTTATGGTACTAAGCAGATTTCCCATAAAACTGCCAGAAAACTTCCTGAAGGCAGCCAGTTCTTCCTTCCAGTAACCCCCTTATTCTCCTCACTCCCCTCCAATGCCTCTCCTTTCCAGCTTTGCCTCCGGCTGGCTGGATATAATAATCTAGGATATTTGCCTGAGGCAAATTCCTCCACCACTTTTCCCCCAGATTGAGCAATCCTGGCTTTCTCTGGATATATATATCACACACATATACAAAGCAGCCTCATGTGTTTTTTGTTTTTTCTTTAACATCAGACACTGAGTCTCGGGTTTGTGTGGCTTTGTTGTCCGCCTGTTTATCACTGATTGACCAGGCTGATGCCAGCGGGTTCTTCAGATCTCAAGGGGATGGACTGGGTGGCGTTTTCACCCATACTCTGAGACTCCCTATAATTACACTGGCACTGCACGTACCTATGTGGAAAATACTCACGGACTGTCAGGCTTGGGGTTAAGTGGTTTCAGTTTACGTTTCAGGGTGCAGAGTCCTAGTGCACATGCAATCCTGTTCAAGTGCCCAAACCGGCTTCACTCCAAGTGGGGGTGGCATCTGGGAAGGAAAGCAATTCCTCTTACTCCACCCCTTTCCACCACTGGCACACACAGGCTTGCCTCGAGCACCCGTGAAATAAGACAGAGATGAAATCTTAGAATTAAATTTTTCACATGCAGTTAATTGTTCCTTAATATCCAGGAGTGGCAGATATATGATGCTTTCCTTTTCATGGCAGGTCAAAGATGAAATTTGATTATGCTTTGAAGGGTGTGGTTTGCTTCTTGAAATTCTCTGCAGTGTCTTTAACAATGTGTTGCCCAGAGCAGGGTAAGGGGGCCTGTCTAACCAAGGGGAGGCGCACTTGTCGCTATATATAGAGGCAAGAAACAGGAGCGCCACTGGGAAAGTCAGACCGAGCCTGCACAATGAAGAAACAGCTTAAGAAGGATGCCCCACAGTGTGAGCTAAGTAAGTAGCCAGCAATAAGCATATAATAGCCCAGGGAATCTACCCACCAGAGCAGACCTGGAACGGGATAAGGAGGCTCCAGCCATTTTATTTTCTAGTTGCAGTAGAAGTTCCCAAAGGAAAGGTTCTGTTCTGGAGGGACTTCATCAAGCCTTTCTGAAACACTCCGTATGTGTTGCAGAGAGATTCTCAGAACTAATTTGTACATTTTCTTTTCTCCCTAGGAGAAATTCGGTATGGAAACCAGCCTGTATCGGATCACTGATGATGCTCAGATCAGTTTTTTTGGTTCCTGAATTTGTTTGTACTTTACTTGGATTTTCCTTTTTTGCAGTTTATCCTCCTTTTCTCTTCTCTTGGACTCTTTTAGCAACTAATAAAAATTTCCCCTAGCAGTTTTTACACGAAGAAAGATGTTGGAGGGTTTTATGCTTTTCTTCTGTAGATCTATGACTTGGTTAGATATGCTTGGTTACCTTTAAGGAAAGCGGTTATGGGGACGATGTGGGGGCTGGGAGAGAGAGGGGTCTAAGAATGTTTCTGGCAGCTGTAAAGGACATTGTAGAAGATTAGGGTGGTTAGTCAGACTATTTTCTCCTTTCTGAAGCACCACTAGCCCTGTCGTCATCTTCAGAGAAAGACTCTGGCATGTGCGATTGAAACTGGGAATGGAGCGGGACTGCTTTTGGGCAGGTGGAAAATAAAGTTTTGGAGAAGAAGCGAGGCAGCTGAGTAGGAGAAAGGAAAATTCATTGCTGAGACTTCGGAATAGGGCACCTGATGCAGTCGAACTGGCTGCACTAACTGATGCTTCGCGGTTCCTCCCAGGTGTGGGGCGCTCTTGGTGGGGCAGCAGATACTATGATGTGGCTCTGGGGGCGGGAGGTGGTTATACTTTGCAGGGTGGAGCTGGAACTCTCATAGAGCCGTGTCTCAGAAGAAATGATCTTGTCTTCCAGGGCCTAACGAGGCCACGGCGAACTACAGCAGGAAACGTACTCGTCCGCAGGTTGCTAGCGTGGTGGGAGACTCCACAGCACAGTGTGGGTTGGACCAGCTCCAGCACTAGCTCAGCCGCAGACAGCTCCCGCCCAGGCCTCCGTGGCCCCGCCGCCAGTCATCCTGGATTGGGCGGAGACTCGGGATCCGTAGTCAGCTTGCCACGCGTGTTGGCCGCTGCGGCGAATATGGAGAGTCCAGCCAATAGGAACGTGCGGCTGCGATCCTGTCGGCCAATCGCGGGGCGTGTAGGGGGTAGGCTGGCGTGGCGCTGGCTCCAGGGATATGGAGCCGCTGGAGCGGGGACCGATTGTCAGGTGGTTGCGGAGCCGGTAAGGTGGGGAGTGGGCCAGGTCAGGGGTCACGCGGGCGCCCCGCTTTCCCGGGCTCCGGGCGGCTCGAGGGCAAGCCTGGGAGCAGGCGCCGCTACCAGTATTTGGCCTGCGGGGCGCCAGGCGGGTCTGCGAGGGCGGCGCGGGCTGGAGGGCCTGGACGCGGGTTCCAGATGGAGCCGCATTCTTCAAAGGAAGAGCGAGAGGAGGGCGCCGGGAGCGGGGGTCGGGAAGCTAACGCCGGAGGTCGCAGGGGCCTCGCTCCTTCCCCGCCGCGGCCTAAGGAGACCTAAAGAGAAAATGGCTGAAACCCTGGGCGGACCTGCCGCGGTCCCGGGACCCGTGGTCGAAGGTCTGCTGACCCCGCTTCACGCCGCGGGAGAGGCCGACGGACGCGGGGCAAGGTCCCCTCGGCCTCCTTGTTATCTTCGGAGCCCTGATGCCCCGTCCTCTCCCTGGGCCTCCCGCCGCCGCAATTCAGCGAAAGAATTCATTTTACCACAGGCGACGTCCAAGAAGCGCCTCTTCGTGTGAAGGGCCTGGACAGACCGCTGAGTCCTGCTGTGTATCGGTTTTAGGGCTGTTTGTGCAGCCTCCAGGCTCAGGAACTTTTGTAGGGGCGTTGTCGCACTCCGTGTGTGAGAAGGGTGTCTGGCTGCTCGACATCTGTTCGGTTTCATAGGTTCCTGCTGTTGCAGCTATGTTTACTTTTGGACGTTCTGTTTTTGTTTGTTTGTTTGTTTTGTTTTCGGTTGGTTTCCCCCAATTCTCTTCATTTATCAGACTGTTTCAAAGAACATCATTCAAGAGGTTGAATAACCTGGACTTGAGTTTTCCTGTGTGTAAAGTGAAGATACTCTCATACCGTTCACTGTGTGATGGAGTTAAGGGAATGTGACACCTCTTGAAAGCAAAAAGCAAAAGCAAAAATTCTATGGAATGCGAGGCAAGAGGAGACAAGTTTCCAGAAACTTTTGCTGGCCATAGTTCTAGTGAATATTGCTGCAACTAGGGGACCTTGTGTTTCTCCCTTAACTCTTGTGGAATCTGAACCCCAACTAGTTTGCAGCACTTCTTGGCTCTGTAAACCTTTGAGCAGGATTCTTAGGCTCTTTGTTCTGTTGTTTCCCCATACTTAAAATGGGGATTGATAGTATCTTAAAGAGTTGGTGGTGAGTATTAAATGAATTAATACACATAAAGTGCTTAGAACAGTTCCTAGCATGTAAGAGCTTTTGTTATAATATTATTAATATTATCTGTAAGTGCCTTCTTTCCCCTAAAAGATTCCACACTAAAAGAATTCTGACCTTATTACTTATTCTTTGTTCAGAATCCCCTGAGCCTATTGGCAGTGAACCCTTAGGCCTGTTTTCCATTCACTTGTGACTATAGACTCTCTGCTGGGTGTTTATCATTAAGTCAGGTTGGAAACTCCAGCTCTGCAGTACTGTCCATGATAGCTGTGTTGGGTAAATGAAAACCTCTTTGGCTGTTTGGTTTTTCATTGAGTAATATTTCATTCACAGTCTTGGCCTACAGACTGTTTTTTTTTTTGGACCCACTACCAAAAAGGCCATGATTGCAGCACACTTGGTTCCTCAAATTTCTGGGATGGCCATGGGACTTGGGCGGGGAATTTCTGGGCAGCCTGGCTGCAGTTCTTATTAGTGAATGGGGAAGCTTGACGCAAGTCTTATTCTACTGTTAGGAAATCAGCGGTGATCCCTTGGAATACGCCTCAGAGCTAAGCAGCTTTGGTTCATTTTTTTAAAAAATATTTATTTCTTTTGTTTATTATTTATTTGGCTACATCGGGTCTCAGCTGAGATGCGCTGAGTTCTCTCTGCGGCAGGGGCTCAGTAGTTGCCCCGCTGCATGTGAGATCTTAGTTGCCCAACCAGGGATCAAACCCACATTCCCTGCATTGGAGAGTGAACTCTTAACCACTGGACCACCCAGGAAGTCCTTGGTTCAGTTTTGACTCAATGAAGTGAGGTTACATACTGGTGTTTACAAAGCAGCATCTTTTCTGCTGCTTTTAGTTCTGACTTTCAGTTCTAAGAGTTTGGTGAGTGCTGTGAAATCAAAGATGTCTTTAGCCCCTATCTCCTTATTGTGTATGTAGATAGAAATGTGTGCTGACAGACTTAGTCTCTTTCTGTGAGTTTAAAGGTTTCTCTGAGGTTCTCTTGATACTATCTGGAAGGCTTTAATAGAAGACGTTTCTGTCTTGCAGTTCTCCCCTTCCAAGAAAACTGCTGTTTACATAGGTAGCAGAATTGGGAACTAATCGCTAAATGAGAAGCTTTGGATTTACAAAAAAAGAACATGGCTTACTGCATAAAGTATGCTGGCCTGTTTGCTAGCTTTTTATTAAGACAATTTAGTATTTGTATAGTGTTGGAAGTTTGATGTTGGCTTTGTGCAAGTGGAGACCATTGTGAAACCTTTGTGCTTTAATAAGGAGGACAGGGAGTGATATCTTTAAAGAGTTGAGTGCTTGAGGCAGAGAGGGAAGCCTTTTTCTTTAATATTGTTGTCATCTTTATCATGTGAGTCTGGTTTGAATAAATATTTTGGAAAAGAGGACAGGGAGCATTTGAATGTGCAGAGTATGAGGAGTTAGGAGACTGAGATCCTTGTTGTCTCAGCCATCCAATGCCATTTAGTCTTGATAATTTAACAAACGTATGTTGAACAAATAACGTTTTTGGCTCCTGGAGACATGAAGAGCCCTCTAGGTATCATCAGGAATATCATGGATATAGTAAAACAATAAATATGAATTATAAACTGTAATATCAGAATGGAATGTCAGAGAGTTGGCCAGGAATGATAAAAATATATTTATTGTCTAATTCCTTTTCCACTTTTAATTTAAGATCAGAGTAACTTACATTTTTTAATGTAAGGATCGGTTCCCAGTAAAAACTTAGATTGGGAAATTAGGGTTCTCAGTCTTGTCTTTGTTCTTATTACTAGTAGGTCATCCTGTGTGGGTATTTTTGTTTGCTTTGGTTCCATCCATTTATAGAGTATCTATAAAATTCCTACGTAATGAAAGGAGGCTGCAAGTTAACTATTGAAATTTCAGCAGGATCCAAAGAGTAGAAGGAGGCCTGGAGAATCTTATATATATTGTCTGTTTTTACAGATAATTTTTCTTTGCTTTAAGCAAAGAAACTTTGGGGAAAATATGTACTTAATATTATTAAGGTCAGTCTGCATCGAGGGAGCCAGTATCTTTCATTGGAATAAATAAGTTGAATGTAATCTAATGGTAATCATTCCTCACTTCTGCCAGAGAAAAGCTACCTTAAGTATAAGGGCAAAACATTTTTTTTATCCTGAGGCAAGAAGTGGGTATAGATTAGTTTAATAGACTTTCTTACTTGAGGGTACAACTGTCTCTGAAATTTTTGCAATGCTTGGAGTTGTGTTCTGAGATAGTTGTGTCAGGCCCAGAAGGCCAGGTTGGGCTGTCAAAGGGAAATACTGCTGTAAACATCTGTCTGTCGATCAGGAGGAAATCAGGGGAAACTTACAGTGAGAGTTGGGAGGAACAAAGACCAAGCTGTAGTTTCTGGAAGTAAAATATTAGTGGCCCTGTCATGTAAGCAGGCAAGGAGGTTTGGAACCTGACTAAGCTTCAGAGGGCTGAGCAGAGAAAGTGAAGAGCCCAGTTTAACAGATACAAATTGGGCCCTTCTAATTCTGAAGTCTCTGGCTGATGAGTGATATTTTTGTCTAAAAGCACAGTACTTCTTGACAGCCTGGCCACATTTCTCCCCACTGTTATCGTCTTTGACACCCAGGCAGCTGATGTTGTTATCAACTGTACTCTTCCTCCGGGTATCTTACCCCCTCTCTCCTCTAACTGCTGCCTAACCTTTCTCTTCTTTCTTAATCATTAGATGGTCTCCATGTTAGGTTTTCCTTTCAACTATAAAACAGATTTTCAAAAGTCTAAGTCAGGTGGCAAACAGCAAACTTGGTGAGTTGAAATTGTGGTACTCTGAAAGACTAAATGAGATGTGTCCAATTTTCAGATCATTACTATGACATAAAAAGTCAGTAACATGGGAAAAAAAAAAGGAACACAGTCTGTGGACCTTGTGCCAGAGAGAGAGGCTCTGATGTAAGTGAAGCACCTTGTGCGGTGGCAGCACTGTTTGTACTCGATGAACTGGGTGTGCTTGTGCGGCTTTCTGCTACTGAAATACCCACTAGGGTGGAGACGATTAGTGTTTCAAGGCCTTTTTGTTAACCAGAGGGGCTTTTTGCTTTGTTATTTTGTCAGGAAGTAGATGAATCTCTTTCCAACCTATCTTTTTTTTCAATATGTCGATTTTATATCAAGTTCATTTTTATAAGAGAAAAATAGGATTATTTTTTTATCGAAATTTAAAAAGCAATTCCAAACTTCACGTCCTCAATTATAATTTAGAAATTCACATGACTTTTCTAAGCTGTTTTCTCTCCCATCACCCACTGTGGGGGGAGATTTTTGGAATCAATTAGATGGATATCTTGATGGAAATACTGAGAAATGGGTGCTTTATTGACCTGGAGTGGAAAAACAGAGGAAGTTACCGTTTCTCATTTTGAAAAATGGCCAGTAGTATTCCTTATTAAAATCCGTAGGTTCAGGGACTTCCTTGGTGGTCCAGTGGCAAAGGCTCTGTGCTCCCAATACAGGGGGCAGGGTTTGATCCCTGGTCAGGGAACTAGATGCCACATGCCACAACTAAAGATGCCTTGCGCCTCAACTAAGACCCAACGCAGCCAAATAAATAAATAGATATTTTTTAAAAACATAGGTTCAGACAGCAGTGAGCTCTGTTTGAACCACTGAATATTTCAGTTTTGTTGACTCTCAATCATACGGGGGCAGGAGCTCACCTTCATGAGGAACATCTTATATAATATAAAAGCTAGATTAATAATAATGGTTTAGAAAGATTATCAAGTACTTTAGCCTTAAAGTAGACCTTTAGAGAAAAGGGAATTTTAGAAGGATCTAGAAATCTTTATGTTTTCTTCAAGCAAATGGAATTCTTTTTAAAATTTTTTTTTAAATCACAACTCCTTTTTATTCTTTAATAATTAAACAACTTGAGTATGACTTTTAATGCCTGTTTCTGGCAGTTTCCACCTTGTCACCAGCATGTTGAACACTGAGTATTGGCTGAGGAAGAAGAGGTGTGTTTGCCAGTCAGCTTTAAACATTCCTGTTCATATGTATTTAATCAACTGATTCCATGCACACTTTTATGGTTGCCTCTATGAATCTTCTTTTCCTACTTAATGCTGTCTCTGATTTTATTTATATAATGGGGGAAAGATGGGGAGAAGAATTAGAGGACAGTTCAAAAAACAGTCCTCTCCAAAACTTCAAATTAATTTTAGGGAGACCTTTGCAATAGTTCCTAAGATCAATGAAATGGCTTGGGGTACCCTTGCTCTCTATAAGAGAGTTTTCTAAGAAAAATATTAGTTTAAATTCAAGCATTTTTTTAGCCGTGGGGGGAAAAGTTGAAGTTGTATATATTAAATACTCAGTATTTCACACTTCCTTGTTGGCAATTTTTAAACCAGTTTTGGGCTATTCACACTGTTCTTCTAGAGTTCTTGTAAATGCCAAGAGAACACCTGGAATTACTGTGAATTAAATTTCATAAGTTATTATAACTAGTAAGTGTTGGAGGATATAACTTTTTATTTTGATGTAATTTCAAACTTGCAGAGAAGTTGCAAGAGTAGTATCAGGGAATAAGTGCTTTCAGAATAACATGATATGATAGTAGTAAGCAACAGATGCTTTGGGGAACATGAAAGAGGGCCATTTAACCCATTTTAGGGAGTGAAGAGGAGGATTTGCTGAGGAGGATTTGTTTATTTCTTTGGATTCAGGAGAAACTTCCAAATCACAATTTCAGAGCATGGCTGTTTGTGCACTAAGTCCAAGTAGTAGTAAGTTAAGCTTGAGGCTTCAGCTCTCTGGGTATCCACTGCAGAAGCTCCATCAGAGAGAATTGGTCCCTGAAGTGTTCGTTGAAAAACGGAAAGTTCCTGAGGTGTTTGTTGGGGAACTGAGTAAATCTGCATGATCTTTATGTTTTTAAAAAATAAATAATGCATTTACTTGGCAATTTTTTTTTTTTTAATTGTAAAACTGCACACTGTATTTTCATGAGAGGTCCTTTTGCTTGACCTCGTTTGGGCTCCTCCACTCCTTCCTCTTGGAGTTGGCATTACCAGTTTTGGGCATGTCCTTTGGATTTCCTCTGTACATGTATTTTCTCAATCTCTCTCTTTTGCTGCATAAATGATAGCATAGAGTTCTATAAATTGTATCTTTAACTTCACCGTGTATCTTGGAGACTGTTTCCTATCAGTCCGCTTAGATCTGCCTTGTTTACGGTGTTCCATCCTATGAGTGTCCTAGGTTGTCTTAGTCTTTTGACACTGCAGACAGTGCTGTGGGGAATATTCTTGCATATGCTGATACTTCCTGTACAAATGTTTCTTTATTATGCATTCTTAGAAATGGAATTGCTGGGTCAAAGATATGTAGACTTTTGACATTTAGAGAGAAAATGTAATTAGCATTCTTATCTTGTAAAACAGTCGTAAAACTTTTTTGATAAGGAATGGGATAAAATAGTTATATTACATTGACCCATGAGTGCCTTTTTTCCCCCTGCTGTCGATGGCTGTTTGATAGGAGGAAACTTACTGGCTTTAAGAGAAGATGACACTTAGTGGTTAGGGATGAGCTAGAAAGTCAAGGCACATTGTTAATCATAACTGTCCGAGTACTGCAGGGTTGAATCTTGTTGCTTGTATCGCCACTTGATCTTTTTCTTAACATAATTTAATGACTGAAGTGACCTGGTGGTATGGTCCTAGAGAGCAGAGTGGTCTTATATTAACTTACTCCTTCTGTATGGGTGTTGGATTTTCGTGGAGACCTTAACACTGGGCAGTATCCAGAGCGTACTGACTCTCCATTCCTTGCTCTAGTTATGTTCTCTAGACACTGCAAGCAATGGAGCTTATAATTTGTTGACTCAGTGTTTTGATGCGAAATTTGGAATAGGGAATTCCCTGATAGCCTACTGGTTAGGACTCAGTGCTTTCACTGCCGGGGCCCAGTTTGATCCCTGGTCCAGGAACTAAGATCTTATAAGCTGTATGATGCAGCAAAACAAACAAACAAACCAGCAAACAGGTTGGAATCTAGAACCCATTTTCTTTCTTGGAGAGAGATTTCACAGAGAAGATCAGACTTCTTGTGTTTTACAAGTTCTGTAAGTAATTATGGGAGCAATCACTTGGAATACTAATAGTAATTATTAAAATTTTTATCTTGAGATATTTCTTTTTAAAATTACTTAACTGTCACCTTTTCACACTTCATATTGGGGAAAAACACACTACTATCTCAACTGTTTTGCTTTTTTAAAGATGCAAGGTTTAAAGGCTCCTTTTGGACAGGGATCGTCCTCAAATACACTGAACGCTTCTGTGCCTTCTGATACCGAGTGTCAGTCATCACGCAAAAGTAGTCGAAGTTTATCGATTCTTCATGAGTAGGGCAGCAGTTAGAAACTTGAGTTATTCTTAATAATAACAATATAACATTAATAATAATATTCTTTAAAAAATAACCACTCTTAACACTTTTTGGCACGTGTTTCCATTTTATTTATTTGATTTATTTTTTGGCTGTGCTGTGTGGCTTGCAGGATCTCAGTTCCCCATTCAGGGACTGAACTGAATCCCAGGCCACAGCAATGAAAGGCTAGAATCCTCATCGCTATGCCACCAGGGAACTCCCAATAATAATACTCTTTTTGGGGGGAGTGGGGTGAGGGGCCTGTGCTTTGTGGCTTGTGGGATCTTGGTTCCCTGACCAATGATTAAACTTGCCCTTTGCAGGGAAAGCATTGAGTCCTAACCACTGGACCACCAGGAAATTCCCGATAATCTTAATAATAATGTTCTCAGAGCTGATTGAAGTATAAGGAAGTTGTCTCATATAAATAGCCCATGATTTCCCGTGTAAGAGCCGTAATCCCAGATTGGATTTGTGGTTTCTAGTTTATTGTGTGTTATCCTGGCTTCTTAGAATTAAGTAAAAGTATCTGTGTTGTGATTGGAATCCAAGTGGTACTGCTGCTGAGTGGTCAGATGTGTAAGTCCCATTTAGTTGAGGTGGTGGCTGAAAGAGGGGTGGGATTTAGTCAGCAGTATTGAGGTCTGCTGGCGAAACCATCTCATAGCACAAACTGATAGGAAGGACATGGCTACTGTTTATTATAGGAGTCTCCTTATTGATGACTATAGAGTTGAAAGTTTATATTTTCTAAATTAGCAAGATTTAGATGTTGCTATGCTGTATACTCCAGAAAATAGATGAAATGTAATACCCCTTTCAGGTCTTAATTCTGTAATTTGGCAAAACAGATATAGACTATGTTGATTTGTTGTTTTAGTTGCTAAGTCATGTCCGACTCTTGCGACCCCCATGGACTGTAGCCTATCAAGCTCCACTGTCCATGGGATTTTTCCATGCAAGATACTAGAGTGGATTGCCATTTCCCTTTCCAGGGGATCTTCCCTACCAGGGCTTGAACACAAGTCTCCTGCATTGGCATGAGGATTTTTTACTGTTGAGCTACCAGGGACGTCCTAGAATATGTCGATAGATTATCTAAAAAAGAAAGTAGAGCACTGTTCACATAAAAGCAATAATGGTACAAGAGTAGAAAAAGACTAGTGAAAGATAGAGAAGGGGAGGCTTCCTCAGTTTTTCAGGATAGTTGTTATTGGGATTCAGGGGGTAGTGGTTAACAATATTATTTACCTTTCCCATTATTTCTAAATTTAGAATTAACTAAGAAGTAGATTCCTTACAGAATTTTTAAACAATTAACCTTATTGGTGGAGTTGACTGGAGAATATGCCATAGATCTGTGGCCCAGTGGGTTTACTAATATTCCCTCTACCCCCTGTTAGACTTAGCCGACTTAAACTTAAACCCTCTACCCCAGTTAAACTTAACCCAGTAGGAGGCTGGACATCTGGGATACCCCCTCACTACCACACCCCCTCTCACCCCTAATATCCCTCAGTCCTCATCCCCCCTTGTAGGTTACTTATTGCTGATGGAGAGAGGAGCAGGCGGGCTGCTGTTGGTGCCTTTTTCTCCTGGTGCCTCAGCTCTCCTTGAGGGGAGCATGGTCATTCACTCTTCTCTCAGTTGTTGAAGTGTCGGGGAATGAGACCTGAAACCTTAAAGCTGAAGTCTTTCTCAGGGAAAGATGAGACGGAAACAGTGGCCCTCTCCTACCAGTGTGCTGGTGAGGTCTTTCCCCCTTCGTCCCCACCCTCCTACCAGTGTGCTGGTGAGGTCTTTCCCCCTTCGTCCCCACCCTCCAGAAACTTGAAACATGAACTTAAATTGTTAGTTAGATCAAAGAGAGTTATAGATCTTTGTCCTTAAAAGCTCATCAAAATGGTGGGCAGTCAGTCTTTTAAATATTTGGGTTAATTGGAGGTAAAGGGTGGGAGACTGGGTGATTGATTGCCTGGAAGCCTCTGGATGGAGGCTTTTTTGGTGTTGTTCAGTCATTAAGTCGTGTCCGATTCTTTGCGACCCCTTGGACTGCAGCATGGCAGGTTTCCCTGCCCTTCACTATCTCCTGTGGATACTTATTAAAAACTACTTGCCCACTTGCCTGAAATACCTTTTGCTTCACTTTGGTTTCCAAGTGTTGCCAGTATTTCATTTTTTCCCTTAAATATCTCTTAATCATATTCTGAAAACTGTGATTATTTTCAAGGTTATGTAATTTCAGTAGAACAGTTATTCTTTTTGCATAATAAGGGTTCAGTTATACAGTGTCACAGAATACTGGTTGTGAACTTGTTTTAATTTGTTCTTGCTAATTCTCCTTCTTCTCTTCTCTTTTTTCCAGAATCCTTTTCTAAGAACTCAGGCACTCAGGTATCCACCATGGTGTTGGGTCCTGAACAGAAGATACCAGATGGTAATTTACAGCTTTGTGTTATTGACTCATTTTTGTTTGAAATTAGGCTTAAGCCAGTAACAGAAATTTACCATGATGTCCTTCTTGTCCTCTGTTCCATCAAAAATTGTCACCATCTCCTGTCCCCCAGCCAACTATATGGAGACCTGCTCCATTCAGAGGTGACTTAGGTGACCTGGTGACTTAGGCTGTAAATGAAAATGGGTTTATAACCACAGAGACCTGCCTCAATTTTATTTCCAGTTCTGAGATGAGCCAAGATTAGCTGCAAGTCTGGTTTCTGTAGCAGTAGTGCTTGTAAAGGCAGTCTAACTTGCAGACCTGGTATAAAAACCTCTGGGGTGCTTTGGCTGCTGAAGACACTTCAGATAAGAGTGGAACAGGAAAATACTGAGCTAGCACCTTATAGAGTATTTCATGAGACTTTATGCTTTGACTAATTCTTCCTGAGTCTAAATTTCTTCTTTAGAATTTCCATTCCTTTTCTGTAAATTTACTCCTCAATTCAGTGTCACTTAAGGTGAACTGGGTCAGTTCCCTATAAAAAGAAAGCTTTTGTTTTTCTAATTGGCGGTTGCAAGGGGTTCTTGGAAACCCTGAGATGAGAGCTTTGTGGTTAAAAATAGCCATTTGATGGTCTCAGCAGACTGGGTTTCCTAACTTTCTGGTGAGTTAGCCCTTTTCTGTGAGACCCTCGCCCTTCCCCGCCGCTGGCCGGCTTTAAAATTAGCAGCGAAATGCAGGAGGAAGATTAATCACACTGGTGATTAGTCTGCGGTGAGCCCTCCTGTCACAAGGGTGACACCTCCCCCTCCCCAGGCTCTTCACTGCAGGCCTATGTCAGGTGGCGAAGGGTTCCTGTTTGGTCATTTCTCTGCGGCTACAGATTTTAGCCTGAAATATGATAGTGTTTTGTAAGTTAGCCATTTCTGGGGAAGCCTGATGGAGATATAATGTCCAAGGATGATCCTTTGACTAAATCCTACCAAATAATGGGTGGGAGGTGGAGAGAGTGTCCTGTTAGCCTATTTCCTTCTAAAAGTTAAGATTTAGGTTATCAGTGAGGCTAGTCTGGGGATGTTACATATTGAGCCCTAGACATCAGTGATTTTGCAAGAAAATGAAATGATTCTAGAAATTGGCAAGTGACAGTAGAAGTGTGAAACTACGGGGAGGCCGTTTGTGAGATTAGTGTTGAAAACCGATATAGGGCTTGGTGACTGGAGAAGGGGGTTGTGAGGGAGCTTTTTTACTGTAAGCATTTTTGTGTTTCTCAAATTTTCAGCCGTTTGAATGTATTGCCAATTCAAAAATTAATTTAAAAATATAGTACTGGAAATTGAGATGGAGTTACGTAGATCTTGTGCATTTACTGAGGTATTAAAAAGATTTCATTTTAGTACTTCTAAAGATGATTATTGATATTACCAACTGCACTGGACTTCCCAGGTGGTGCAGTGGTAAAGAATCTTCCTGCCAATGCAGGAGACACCGGAGATGTGGGTTCAGTCCCTGGGTCAGGAAGATCCCCTGGAGTAGGAAATGGCAACCTGCTCCAGTATTCTTGCCTGGAAAATTCCATGGACAGTATTCTTGCCTGGAAAATTCCATGGACAGAGGAGCCTGGCAGACTACAGTCCCTGGGGTTGCAAAGAGTCGGACATGACCACGCACCTTAATATTAGTGTATTTTGTTCATTTTAATTCATTTTTTCTCAATTCTTTTAACTCAGAAGATGCTTCTGGAGACCATGGAGACTCTGCCAGTCTTGGTGCCATCAACCCTGCATACAGTAACTCCTCAATTCCGCAGTCCCCCGGGGCGGGCTCAGAGGACCCCTTCACCACCTACTTTGATGAGAAGATTGCCATTCCTGAGGAGGAGGTTAGTGACAAGTCCTTGGAGGAAAATATTATTATCTAGGGAAAACCTGTGTACAATGTCTGCTAGACAACTGAAGATCAGCAACCTCAGAGTCAATTCTGGCAGGCAATCTCTGAAGACTGAATTTTTGTAGTCAGAGAAACTGTTAAGGAAACTAAGGTCCTTGAAAAACCATTGCCAAGTTTTACTGGTGAGCATTTTTTGATCCAGAAAGCATGATTTTTATGTTCCCTTTTTTACGTTGCCTTTTTTCCCATTTGGGTAGTGTTTGAGCATAGAGGTAGGGGTTATTATTGCTGGGGTTTTAGAATGAAAGGCTGTTGGAAGGGCAGGTAAGAGAAGGGCTCTTATTTGGACAGAGAGCTAGCCAGGTTGCTGATAAGGAATGGATAAGATGGAAAAGAAACTTGGACACACCTATGTCCAACTTCTGAAATCCTTTGTTCTTATGAAGCTGATATTGTTGCTTTTTATGTGATAAAATAATATATAAGTTAGACCAGGAATTTGGAGGTGGTAATCATTTTTTTTCTCCAAGATAAATTTTATTTTTTTTTATTGTTATTTTTTAAGTTTTTTATTCTGTATTGGAGTATAGCCAGTTAACAATATTGTGCTAGTTTTGGGTGGATAGTGAAGGGAGTCTCTTCCCCTGGAGGTGATAATCATTTTGTTCTGTATTCCTCTCTTGTACAGTACTCTTGTTTTAGCTTTCGTAAACTCTGGGCCTTCACGGGACCAGGATTTCTTATGAGCATTGCTTACCTGGATCCAGGAAACATTGAGTCTGATTTGCAGTCTGGAGCAGTGGCTGGATTTAAGGTGAACATGGAGTCTTCCCCCCTTTCCTTTTTAAACACTCACAGCATACTTCTCTGCTCTGCCTGTTGGATATCAACCTTGTGGGCTATGTGCTGATTCTATATTGGCTCTGACACTTAGATGAAAAGTGCTTTTCCATCTTTTTTTTTATTTTTAATCCCAACTAGGAATGAGAATGTATTTATTTATTTATTCCTAGCTGTGCTGGGTCTTTGTTGCTTTGCGCGGGCTTTTCTCTAGTGGCAGCGAGAGTGGGGGCTACTCTCTAGTTGGGGTACACGGACTTCTCATTGCAGTGGCTTCTCTTGTCACAGAGCAGAGGCTCTAGATGTGCAGGCTTCAATAGCTGTGTTTCCCAAGCTCCAGAGGCCAGGCCCAGGAGCTGTGGCATATGAGTTTAGTTGCTCTGTGGCATGTGGGATTTTCCTGGACGAGAGACTGAACCCATTCTAATGCATCAGCAGATGAATTTTTTACCACTGAGCCACCAGGGAAGCCCTTTCCATCTGTTTTTTAAATTTTGTCCTGTGGTTGGTTTTTAGTTTTGTTTTACCCAGGTAGTTTCCTTGAACAAAAGCACAACTGCAGATGGGAAAAACTAAGGCTCAGAAAGGTGCGAGGTGACCTAGCAAGTTCTGTGCAGAATGTGATACAGAACTCAGGTCATTGGATTCCTGAGCGGAGCTCTTTCCTGAGTGTACTGTTTCCCATTGACATTGCCAAACAACCAAACTTAAACCACTAGTTATCTCACGAGTGTAATGGTGGGGTCTGTTCTTCTCCAGTTGCTCTGGATTCTTCTGTTGGCCACCACCGTGGGGCTCCTGCTGCAGCGCCTTGCAGCTCGACTGGGAGTGGTCACTGGGCTGCATCTGGCTGAGGTGTGTCACCGCCAGTACCCCAGGGTAAGCAGTGCTTGTCTCATATCATAGGTAGCTGTGTGTCTAGACATTTGGGACTTGTTGCTGTCTAAGGCAGGAATGGGTAGACCCAGTGTCTGGAGGATAGCTTTAAACTGACTTGATTGTTCATTCAGTTCAGTCGCTCAGTCGTGTCCGACTCTTTGTGATCCCGTGAATTGCAGCACGCCAGGCCTCCCTGTCCATCACCAACTCCTGAAGTTCACTCAAACTCATATCCATCGACTCGATGATGCCATCCAGCCATCTCATCCTCTGTCGTCCCCTTCTCCTCCTGCCCCCAGTCCCTCCCAGCATCAGGGTCTTTTCCAATGAGTCAGCTCTTCGCATGAGGTGGCCAAAGTATTGGAGTTTCAGCTTTAGCATCAGTCCTTCCAAAGAACACCCAGGACTGATCTCCTTTAGGATGGACTGGTTGGATCTCCTTGCAGTCCAATTCAAAAGCAGAGACATTACTTTGCCAACAAAGGTCCGTCTAGTCAACGCTATAGTTTTTCCAGTAGTCGTGTATGGATGTGAGAGTTGGACTGTGAAGAAAGCTGAGTGCCGAAGAATTGATGCTTTTGAACTGTGGTGTTGGAGAAGACTCTTGAGAGACTTGATTGTTAGATAAGTACTAATCTATCTCTTGGTGAAGGAAATGGCAACCCACTCCAGTACTCTTGCCTGGAGGGTCCCATGGATGGAGGAGCCTGGTAGGCTACAGTCCATGGGGTTGCAAAGAGTCGGACACGACTGAGTGACTTCTGGTTCATCCTGAATGTTTAATCTCCTTTCCTGGCTGTGAGAGAGTATCTTTACCTGCTTTTTTTTCTTATATGCCTCTCAAAAAAAAAAAAAAAAATCAGTAACTTGTAGTTTGTTTTAGCTTCTCTTTCTTCTTACATTTCTTACACTTCATGTTTCTTAGTTTTTGTTTGTTTTTCCAGGCCTCAGTGAGCTAGCACTACTAAATTTCTTTCTGTTCGATTATTTGACCAGATTATTTCCCAGATTTTATTATAGAACACCCAATTCCAACACTTTGCCCCGAGGCCCTTTGCATATCTTGTCTTTTTTTTACTTGCTTGTGCAATACTATATTAAGGATGACTCCAACCTTTTCATGTTTGTTTTGTCTCTTCAGCTATGGTCAGAATAGATATTTTCTTCTGTAGTATTTTATTCTCTCCTGAACAGTATTTTGACCATCTTAGCATCCTCATTTCCCCCTAACACTTTCAGGATTGTTTTTAGGCAAAAAATTAAGTGGAAATAATGAATGGAAACTCCATTCTTCTGTCAAGTAAAATGGAAGGAGAAGAAATTGGCATCAGCTGCTGCCCTAACCTTGACTCAGGCTCTACCACAAAGAGCAGCCTGGCCCTCTCCGTCAAGGGACCGAGTAAAGCTTGAGTTCTGGTCCTTCATCTCTAGACCTAAGGCTTAATAAAGGACTGTTATTGGAGCACTGCCAAAATATGAATTCCAAACTATGGAGGAAGTTCTTAGAAATGATTAATTAAGAACCGTATCTTTCTGCTGTTTGATGTTTAGGTTCCACGAATCATCCTGTGGCTGATGGTGGAGCTGGCTATCATTGGCTCAGACATGCAGGAAGTTATTGGCTCAGCTATTGCCATCAATCTCCTGTCTGTAGGAAGGTGAGGGGTTTTTCCTCTACAAATAATCATTGTTTTGCCAGATTTCAAAGCAAGTGTGAAAAGAAAATCCCAAGTCATTTTCAGTTTTCAAGATTCACCTCAAGTATTGTTGTTTTCTGTGGAACCTTTCTGGAACCACCGTCTTCTCTCCTGCCAGATGTAGGCTCTCTGTCTTCCATGTTCTCATGTCAGGTTATGCAGACCTGTTGTTATCCACTGTGTGGCAGTGTGTGTTATAATTAATTTGTATCTCAGTTTATCCCACTTGATAAGTGAGTCCCTTGAGAGATAAGACCCCTACTTTTTAGGTTTGTGTCCTGAATATCTGAAATCGTAGACAAAATTCGAATGAATGTATTACTTTACTTAGTACTGAGATCTTAAACTACCCAAGGTCTGGCCTCCTTGCTGCTGTTCCCTTTTCCCAAGTCCTTAGTCCTCCAGGTGTCATGTATCTGGAGAGCTCTTGGGAAACTGGGAAATGGGTCTTTCTCATTGTTTCTTTCCTTTAATCTCCCTTTTTAATCTCTGACCTAGGATTCCTCTATGGGGTGGAGTTCTCATCACCATTGCAGATACATTTGTATTTCTCTTTTTGGACAAATATGGTAAGGACAGTGGGAATGAAGGGGTCTCTCAAAGGAACTGCTTTCCATCATGTGGCTTAATGGGGTAATCTGCCTTCTGTGAACTCACTACTGTATTTTTCCCCTTCAGGCTTGAGGAAGCTGGAAGCATTTTTTGGTTTTCTCATCACTATTATGGCCCTCACATTTGGCTATGAGGCAAGTATTACAGGCTTATTCATTAGCTTTATTATTATTCTTCTTAACTTTTTAAAACAAGGCTTTTGTCCTTTTATTATGAAAGGCAGTACATGCTAACAAAAAGCCGAATTCAGCACTGGCCAATTTTAAAGGAATAAGGATGTGGCAGAGACTAGTGTCCAGGAAGACCTACAGGGACTCCTAGTTTAAAACTGTATGGAGAAGGAAATGGCAACCCACTCCAGTATTCTTGCCTGGAAAAGTCCATGGACAGAGGAGCCTGGCTGGCTGCAGTCCATGGGGTTACATGACTGAGCATGTGTGCATGAGGGTGGAGGGTCACGGGTTGGTAGCAATAAACTGGTAGAACTAAAAAAAAAACAAAACAACAACAACAAAAAACTGTACTAGAACTTCTGGTCCCAAGTTATTCTCAGCAACAGAACAGCATTGGAGAGGGTCAGGAAAGGGGTTACAGCGTTATTCTCGGCTGTTAGCATTAGAGGGGTTTGTTTTTGCTCATCCTAGTTGACAGTAGCCGCAGCTTGGACTTTCTCTGTATTGTAACAGTTAGTGAACTACAGGGGATACAGTACATGTTTCCCAGTTTGTGCCCCAATCTGGACATTACATTGGGTTAAAAGTAACCCTAACCCTACCATTATGTTCAGTAATGCTCCTGTCTGTGTCCAGTTATTATAAACTGATTTCTGCTTATTGGCCTAGCTAAGCTTTTGAAAATGTGTCTACTCTATGAGTAGATGATAGAGCTTGGTCTAAGGCTTCAAGAGAAATGCTGAACCAGGAAAAAGTGTTTCTCAGTGCGTCTCAGCAGATGCTAGTGGCAAGTGTTAGTGATTTTTCTATACATAGGTGAACATGGAAGCATGATTAGTGTGGATAATCAAGAATCGACTGTTCTAAGGTGTGTCTCACAGGAGTTATTGTGACAATAATATCAATAAGGCCCTTAGCAGCTGTTTTATTTCTTTAGAATATTAATAAGATTCTCAACACATCCAGGCTCCCCAGGTGGTGCTGGTGTTAAAGAATCAGCCTGCCAGTGCAGGAGACACAGGAGACTTGGATTCTGTCTTTGTGTGGGGAAGATCCCCTGGAGGAGGAAATGGCACCCCTCTCCAGTATTCTTGCCTGTGAAATTCCATGGGCAGAGGAGCCTGGCAGGCTGCAGTCCATGGGATTGCAAAGGGTTGGACATGACTGAGCAGCAGCACTACACATCGATTTCGTGTATCTAAAATACAGTGTGAAGTGTCTGGATACCCCATTCCTAAATTCTCTGAACTGTGCTGCTTGGTTTTTTTGGGTGGTTCTGTGTTCCTCATTTCCTGTGTAGTTGTTGATGAAGGGGTTTAAGGAGTAAAGATGCAGTGTTTTCTAGTACTGTGTTACTCCCTAGTCTCATGTTCCAGAAAAGACTAATAGCTGTTCTGTTTGTGTGTAGTATGTTACAGTGAAACCCAGCCAGACCCAGGTCCTCAAAGGCATGTTCCTACCATCCTGTTCAGGCTGTCGTACCCCACAGATTGAGCAGGCTGTGGGCATCGTGGGCGCTGTTATCATGCCACACAACATGTACCTGCATTCTGCCTTAGTTAAGGTGAGCAAGACCTTTCTTATCTCAGTGGCCTGTGTAGTTTCATGGCATCTTTTCCTTTCGTTGCAAGGGACACACACTTAGTTCACAACTGTTGGAGCCCTGAAGGAGCACGTGTTTTTCCACAGTTGGACTGCACACTCTTGTATCACTAAGGTGACCAGAGATGGGACCAAGGTGACATAGAGAAGGGACTAGAGTCCTTCTTAAAAGATCTGAAGGGGCACCGTGTCTCTTGTCTTTAAATCTCAGGTGCCTGAACGGCCTCATGGAGGTCAGGAGGAAAGAGCCTAATCTGTCTTTTACCAGTTAATCCATCACAATCGTTTGCTGGAAGATTTCAGAGACCTTTGTAATTAAGGTGGTGTCCCCATTAGGTCTGAAATCAGATTGTTCTCATAGGTCAGCAGTTCTTCCAGCCACATAACTGAGGGCTCAGCAGTCACTCGTTCACTTTTTCCTCTTTGGGACATGTGATGTCATCAAAGGGTCATGACTTCTTACTCAGTGAACCAGGATGTAAGTGGAGCCTCACATTTCATGTGGTCAGTTGTTTGCCCCCTAGGCCTTTCAGCTGACTGCAGACTTATGAAATATCACAAGGAAACTTGTTCCAACTCATCAAAAAGTGACTGTTGCTGTTCTCTCTAGTCCAGACAGGTAGACCGAGCCAATAAGCAGGAAGTTCGAGAAGCGAATAAGTACTTCTTCATTGAATCCTGCATTGCTCTCTTTGTTTCCTTTATCATCAACGTCTTTGTTGTCTCGGTGTTTGCCGAAGCATTTTTTGGGAAAACCAACGAGCAGGTGGTAAGTAAGCCTGGGTCCTGGGTAGTAGTGGATGTGAGGGTAAAGAGGAGGCTGCATTGGGGCAGGAAAACGTGACAGTGACTTCGAGCGCAGGGGAAATGGATCTCAGTGCTGCCCCTGAGTCATGGCACTACTCAGGTTTACATCTGGGGCTGTGACCAAGCCCAGACCCTCCTTCGTAGCTTTAAACAGGTAAGGAAGCGTGCCTTAGTCCGAGGTTGCCTTGTGCCGTTGTTGGTGGCTTCATGTCTGTTTGGCTCGTTCTCATCCCCTTTTGCTTCCTGTTTACCAACTACTGGCTGCTTGCCAGTCCTGCCATTTAGTGCTTACAGGCAGGAGGAGTCAACCAACAGAAAATAAAGCTGTGGCTAGATGGGCTATTTTATCACACTGAATTCTCTGTCCTCTTGACTCCTGATTGCCAATCTAGGTGTTTTTTTTTTTTGCCAATCTAGTTTTGATAAGTCCTTTGATTCCTACCCATAGGACCTCTAACTCCTGGCTCTGCTTTGAATAGGCCACCCTGTTCTGGGCGTCCTCTCATATTTGAAGTCTATTTAAGGGCCCTCACCTCCTATTATTATTTAAAATGACCCAGCATTCGTGTATTACCATGCACACTCTGACTCGAGGAAAAGCTTTTGGTGACCTGGGGGCGTAGGAAGAGTGGGGAGGCAGAGCTCAAAGACCTGCCGCCAGCCTCTGCTGTCATCAGCCTGTGTCCAGTGTCTCACCTGCAGGACTCGTTTCTTAGATGATCCGTCTGTGTGTGAGCTGTTGGAGAGGTCTTCTCTGAGTTTTAGACTCAAAAGTTGATCCTAAACTGCTTTGGTTCCAGGTTGCGGTCTGTAAAAACAGCAGCAGTCCTCACGCTCACCTTTTCCCAGACGATAACTCAACACTGGCTGTGGACATCTACAAAGGGGTAAACGTGTCCGGATTTCTGATCTCTGCTCCTGAATCAAGATTCTCAGCATAGTCTCTGGTCTTTTTAGTGGGTTCACTTCAGAGCTCAGCATATCTTCTGTGGAGTGTCTTTTTTTCAGAGGTCCAGATGCCAGACAAGCCTTTTGGATTACGTGGAAGGGAATAGGAGATCAGCTGACAAGATGATTTAATTGTATCAGCAATTCCCAAACATGTTGATAGCATATTGTTTTCTAGGTGTTAATTGGGGAGACTAAAGAAGTATCCCTGGTAAAGTGGTCTTTTTTGTGTGTGTGGCTGAAGACTATTTATTTATTTAGATTGTGCTGTGTGGCATGCGGGATCTCAGTTCCCGGACCAGGGATGAAATTTCTGCCCCCTGCATGGGATCACAGAGTCTTAACTACTGGACTGCCAGGGAAGTTCCAGTAAAGTGGTCTTTACTGGGGCCTCTCTGTCCCTTTTATGCTGATTACATTATGAACCTCCAGTGGTACACAACACATAGTATTTAACATTTCTGAAATTTATTGGAGGTTTCTCTCCATTCCTATTACCATCTTCCAGAATAGTGTGTTTAGGAATATAATTTGGGAAGTGTGTTATAGTCATTTTTCTTTTTGATACTTAACATATGAGTTGAGGATAAAGGCTTTAGGAGCCTAGAGAAGAGAAGGGACTAGGCTGAGGAGGAATGGGGGCCCATCCAGCAGACTTTAGGTTGAAAGCCTCTAGAATGAGGTCAGGACCCGAGTCTCGCTTCTGGGACAGTGCCAGCACAGCGCTCGGTAGAGGTGGGTGCGTAGCCAGGAATGGGGAGAGGTGACGCAGAGGAGCACTGTGGGGTGTTGTCTCAGGTGATCTCTCTCCCTTGCCTCTCCAGGGTGTTGTGCTGGGGTGTTACTTCGGGCCTGCCGCTCTCTACATCTGGGCGGTGGGGATCCTGGCTGCGGGGCAGAGCTCCACCATGACAGGAACCTATTCCGGCCAGTTTGTCATGGAGGTACGTGCTGCTGTGACTGGGATAGACGAGAGGAAGGGGACGTTGCCCTTTTGTCCTTTCTTAATTCTGTGCCTCTAAGGTCTTCCCAAACCTCCTCAGACCTTTTTCTGTTTCCTCTTTCAGATACTCATATTCCTTCTGTGTTTTCTTCCAGGGATTCCTGAACCTAAAGTGGTCACGCTTTGCCCGAGTGATTCTTACCCGCTCTATTGCCATCATCCCCACTCTGCTTGTGGCTGTCTTCCAAGACGTGGAGCATCTAACAGGAATGAATGACTTCCTGAATGTTCTTCAGAGCTTACAGGTGAGGAGGGAGCTGGGGAAACTCACATCCCGTTGAGTCAGGAGGCATTCTGTATTGTCCTTAGATACCAAGCCTAGTGTGGGTGTGGGGAAAATTCAGAGGAAGAAAGAGGCACAGTCTTGGTCTATGGTGAACGCATATGAAATCTCTGTTATCTAAAAGGTTTTTAGAAGTGACTTGTTTTTTTTCTAAGCCTGTTGAATGGGAATTATAAGCTGTAATTACGTATAGAACACAAAATTATTCATTAACCAAAGCAAACATTAAATAATGTAAAGGAGACTGTTGGGTATTATAGAGATTAAGAAGGCAAGGCAGATAGAAATTTTGTAGACACTGTGAGCATAACTGACGCTAGGTTCATGCTACAGATTTCCACATAACCCTCCAGCATGTTGCGATGACAGGAATCATTTCTCACAGAGTAGGTGAGGCAGGGTCTGTGGTTCCCTTTTGCTAACTGTGCTGCTCTCTAGGATGTTACAGGAACCCCCGTAGCCCTGTCTGATCTTACTTTTTTCTTTTGCAGCTTCCCTTTGCTCTCATACCCATCCTCACGTTTACGAGCTTGCGGCCTGTGATGAGCGAATTTGCCAATGGATTGTGAGTGCACTTCTGTTAGTTCCCCAAGATGTGGGGGGGAAGGGTATCTTCATCAAACTGACCAGTCAGAAATTAAGTCATAGGGGGACTATGTGCTTTAAGACATGATTCTAGAGCTGCCCCCTCAATCTCTGACTTAGAAAATAGAGACTGTTGGGGACTTCCTGGTGGTCCAGTGGTTGAGACTCTGCCTTCCAGCGCAGGAGGTGCGATTTCCATCCCAGGTCAGGGAACTAAGGTCCTACATGCCACAGGGTGTGGCCAAAAATTAAAAATAAACACAACATTGTGAGTCAACTATACTTCAGTGTAAAAAAAATCAAAGAAAATGGAGACCATGAATTTAACAACAGAGGGCAAGCACATTTTTTGTTTCTGGTGGCAAATTTTTTAGCTTTTAGGGCTTTAACTCTTCAACTTCAGCCACTGAAGGTTAAAGTATCTTAAATCCATGTTAAATGATCTTAATGAGGGAGGCATAAGCTAATACCTTTTATATACATCTCTAAAGTACATGGGGTATTTAAATGACTTGTTGCATCTCTAGAGACTCATGACTTTTTCACTTGTAAGGCTTGTTGCATTTTTAGGGGCTTAAATAATAGGGATTATTTGATAGTGTTTTTTTTTTCTTCTTCCTTTTTCTCCCTATCATTGTGTAACTTTGGCTCATTTAACCTAATCTGGGACAAGCTTTTTGGTTTGTTTTTAAATGCCACTTACTCCTGTCCTGTCACCCCAAAAGACACAGTGTTTTTTTCTGTTTGTGGGCAGGTTGGACTGTTCTACCAATAACTGTGCTGGTTCTTTTGACAGAGGCTGGAGGATTGCAGGCGGTATTGTGGTCCTTATCATCTGTTCCATCAACATGTACTTTGTCGTGGTTTATGTGCAGGATCTAGGGCACGTGGCATTGTACGTGGTGGCTGCAGTGGTCAGCGTAGCTTATCTGAGCTTTGTCTTTTACTTGGTAAGTCCAGCTGGGAGGAGGCAGGGGTGGTGAGGTGCATCTAACACTCAGAAGAGAAAGGACCCAAAAGAGCATATGGTTACCTGTCTTCAGGTTACTGACACAATTGTATGAAATCATTAAACCAGCTATGACTAAAGAATATTTTTAACCATAAATTTTCCCTCTGTTCCTAAGAGCTATCATTTTTCAAAATCTGTCACTCTGTCTGGTTTCCATTCCTAATAATTCCTAACAAGAGAGTGTAGTGTGTTTGAAGAACTCAAAGATCAGCTGTGTAGAAAGTAGAGTCGTATGAGATGGGGTCAGAGAATAGAGCTGTGTCTTGTGATTTCAAATCTTTGGAGGGAGCACACGTGGGTTCATAGCCCTGCCCAGCTCTACTGCTTAATAGCTGTCCAGTGACAACTCAGGTAAATAGTGATAATCTCTCGTTGAATTATTCTAGAATTACTAAAGAATGATGGTTATAAAACAAGCTATATCAAAAAGGAATGCAAAATAAATAATAATGAAAAGAAAAGGAATGCAGAATTATAAACACCTAGATAATAAAAAAATGGTCAAGAGTCTAGAGTAAATTATGTAAAATGGTAATAGTAGTTGCCTTTGGATGGTGGGATTATGGATATATTCTTTTCTTTATTTTCACCTTCTTCTGTAACATTACTTATATCAATGAAAAGCAGCTATGCCAACAACACATCTCCCTCATTATTCTAGACAGGTTTCTCTAAAAATCACAGGGGCTGAGGACTGGGGACAGCTGAATTTATACCATGTCTGCTACAGAGAATGGGAAGACTGGATGATAGAAACCCCCTGCTCATCTGACAATACTTACCTAGCCCCCGTGTCAGGGTCTGCCAGATACTTGATTGGGAACATCATTTTAATGAATGTTGAGAAATTATGTCTTGGATAGATACAGCTCTGCTTTTTTCCTCCTCAGTAAACCATGGGCACACTAAGATAATACTGACCCTACAATACAAGGACTTACTCCCAGGAAACCCAAGTAACTCAGTATGGCCTTGACAGAAATTGTTTTAACAATCGCTGTAGGGTGACTCTTGGTGGCGTAGTGGTTAGTATTTCTGGCTTTCACTTCAAGCTCCCAGATTCAGTCCCTGGTAAGGGAACTGAGCTCTGCAACCCGCCCCGCCGCCCACCCCCCCCCACCCCCCGCCAAAAAAAAGAGTGCTGTAGAACTTAAGAGGATCCTTCCTTCATGCAGATCAGTTATGACAGTGCCAAGTCGTTCTTAGTCACCCTGAGGCTGTAGAAAATGTTGAAGACCCATTTTCAAGGCTGAGGACTGTTCTAGATGAATTCCTACTGTTCAGTCCAGGAGACTATTGCAGTTGTATTAGCCAGTCAGTCATTGCCCTGCATTGTGAGGAGTGGAGTAGGACTGAAATGGGTAGTGGTCTTCAAGGAATTCTGCCACAAACACACCACAAACACAAAGCAGTAGGAACAGAGGGAGCTGAGGATTGAAATTAGTACAGCAAAGAGGTTTGCATCTGAGCAGTGCAGTGTGGGCGGTGAATGGGGTAAGTGGGCTCTCCAGAGGGGTCAGCGAATGATGACCATATTTTCTCTTTTAGGGTTGGCAATGTTTGATTGCACTGGGCATGTCCTTCCTGGACTGTGGGCACACGGTAAGCATCTCTAAAGTCCTGCTGACCGAAGAAGCCACCACTGGCTATACTAAGTAAACACTGTTCACAGGTAGCCATCAGGGCCAGTGTGTTTCTATGGTTTACTGTGTGAACATAGCCAAAGGTATGTGCTGTTGCACAGACTGCATTTAGGACTCAGCCGTTTGTTGGGAAAGACTTTGTTGCATATTTGTTTGAAAGATAGCATTATTTTTCCTCCTGAACTCCTAACCTGGTAACTGGATTTAGGATCTTTGACAGCTTGATACCTGCTCTCAAACAGCACTGAATTCTTTCACTGTCCCAGGGTCAGTTGTTTTATTTTCATGTGAGATAGTTCTCAATGCATGATTCTTAACAAGACTATATGTTAAAAAAACATAATACAAATTACAGAATAGGTATGCAAGTTTTATTTATAAAAAGATAATGGATTTAAAAGTCTGAGAAATACTTTGCTTATGCATACCCTTTGAATTAACTATAAAAAATAAAATCTCAGTTAGGGTGGTTTGATTCATATTAAAGATAAAATTATGAGATAGTCTACCTCCATCAGGTTCAGGATTCTTTTAACTTATTTTTACTTTAATTTCATTGAAAGTTAAGAGGGGTAAGAAAGCATTAAAGAAGATGATAAATGGACAGATGGTAAAACTCACTTGTGGTCATGGTGACTAATACTAATCTTTTTCAAAAATCACTCTGATGATTTCCCTCAGAGATTGAGAGCTTACTGAAATGTTCTTGGGAGTCCCAATTTTAATAACTTTCATGTTAGTACAGAGCTCTCTTGATGGTATTTCTTCTTGAGCACTTAGAGTGGAGAAACCTTCCCCTTCCTCCTCCAGGAGGGTAGTGATAGAAAAAGATGGTAGCATTTATGAACTGATGTTCTCAAGAGACTTTGGGGTGAGGTGAAAAAACTTGAAAGAAGAGGAGCCATCTGTTTTATTCCTAAAAAACACCTTCTACCAGAATCATCATGTTTTTCTGAAGCATGCCCAAGACGACTTGCAAGGCAATCTCAGGAGCTCTGGATGTAAGCGTTGGAAAGCTCGCTCCCTCTCAGCGAGTCCTTTGGTGTCACTGGTTGCCAAGTTCTCTCTGCAGGGTTGCACTGGGCTACCTCTCTTCAGCCATTCTCTCAGAGGGAAAAACTTTGAGACCAGATGGTGGAGCTCTGGAGTCAGAGGAAATGGGTCCCTTCAGCATGGAGCTGCTGCTCTTCAGCCACTTCTGACATTTTTACATGTGGAGCCTGACACCATGTGATTATCTTAAACCAAGTCACATTGTCCGGTGGAGATAAATAATCAGGTCTTTTATAGCCACTGACTTTGTGAGAACAGTAATGGGAATGCAATTGAAGGACTGCATTTCTGGTGTCTTCCTTCTGGAGTGCCTATTGATTGATGTTCTCTGTTCACCTGAGCCCCTAAAAGCATTGTTTCCAGTACTTTGTACACAGTCAAAAGCACAGACTGAATGGACTGTCTTTTACATGGCTTTAAGGGTAACCTTCTGTGTTCCACTGACCATACATTTACCTCAGCCCCTCCAGTGACATAGCACAGAATCCTGAGAGACAGATTCCCCAACCGTTCCTCCCTCTCCCCTACCATCATCCCCTAAGCTGTTCACAAGGGCACTCTGGAGATATCGGGAACTGACCTCTTAAGCTCTTGTCCGGCCTCAGTAGGTGAGGGCCATGTTGACGAAATTCTTTGTAAAAGATGGTACACTAACATCATTTACCTTTGCCTGGAGTCTGGCTGGGTGCAGTCAGTCTCAGATTCACAAATATTTAGAAGCCCAGGTAAAAGCTGCTAGTTTTCTTTTCAAAGTTATATATATGTCTTTCAATGATGAAAACTTTTTTCCCAGTTAAATGTCAGTTTATGTCACTATGTGTGTAGTATTTTACAGTGTTAACAACACTCCCATACTGTATTCCACCTAATGCTTTCAGATAGAAAGTGTGCTTTCTATTCAGCCACTACTTTGGGTACAGTAAACAGTGTTTAGAGCTGACATCTTCCAGTGCCAGCGTGTGCACTCTGTTTGTGTGAAATGTTTAAGGATATACAATTGTACTTTGTGTAAATTGGTCCTTGTTCTTTATAAATGTGGCATGAAATAACTGCTGCTATAGCATACTGGGAATTATCAGCAATGGGCAAGAACTGCAGTTTGGCTCCTGTGAGGTCCTGCTAGTGGTTTTAGGAGTGGTTACAATGAGCTTTTAGGGACCATTTAACAATATGTAAACTTGGTTTGTAATTAAAAAGTTTTTTTTTCCTTTTTCCAATTTGGTTTCCTGGATATTTTTTTTTAAAACCTTGAAAATACTCTATGAGTGGGATCTCAACAACTTTGAAATACTGAAACATCAACTACCACCTGGATTGACATACTAGATTCACACTGTTCATGATTTTTCTCTTTAGAAGGGATAGAGGAATACAGTTGACCTCCCTGTACATCTAGGTGTTGGGGTGTTTCATGGAGGCATGAAATAAAAATTTTGCGTGTAATTTAAGTCAGCTCTTCATGTGTATACTCAGCCTTTCATGTTTAGTGTTCCTCCGAATGTGTGATTTCATGTTCTTAGATTCATCCTGCCTGGGATCATATATTTCTGCCATATTTACCTTTGAAAAAAAATGTATATGAGGAGACTCTTGAGGTTCAAATTGAGTTTGTTCAAGGCTCAATATAGGTTTAGTTCCCAGAAGACTTGATGAATTATAGACACCAAGCACTAATTTCTATCACTGATTTAATTAGTTTTGCCATTGCTAAAGTTTACATCATTAAAATATTTAAAATTGAGAAAAAAACTGTCATTCTGCCTTTTTCTGCTCTAAGCTGAACATTTTTCTGTCTGTAGTCTTATTTCACCATTGAGGTAGGCGTTTATATTCTGTATATGCTGCCAGTAAAAAGTGTGAGTATTTGGAAGGTGAAAGGAAAATTGTTTAACTTAGAAATGAAAGCATATAAATACAAAGACCGGATAGAAATACAAAACTCAGACACAGTAAACTGCTAGGCTTGTCACCAAACACATGGCATGAAAAACTAAGTCAACCCTTAATTTGTTCCAAGAGTGTCACTAGAACTTCCTTTTCCCTTTCTCTGTTGCAAGCCTTCCCTGTCTGTCTTACAGGAACTAAATCCTGTGAATAAATACCATAGACATCATCTGAGAATTTTCTTTTCCATGTTGTTCTTCTCATTTAACTCATCCTTCTTACCCTGGTTTTGTTTTGGTTTTTTTAATCTTTTTTTGGCTCTACCATATGCCTTCGGGGATCTTAGCTCCTGCCCAGGGATTGAATCCATGGCAGGAATTGGACTCATGGCATAAAAGCTTGGAATTCTAACCACTAAGACACCAGGCAACTCTTTATTTGGGTGTAATTTCATAGCTAACATAGGATGCATCACAATTGGAAGATCCTGGTTTGAGACTTCCTTTCGCTCTGCCCTCTGCAGTGCTTTGTGTTCCTCCCTTGGACAGCACCAGTGAGTCCAGATGTGTCACTGTCTTTTGACACCTTAGCTTTGGAACAGTAAAAATAACACATTATTATGGTACTTGGGGTCTGAGCACACTGTGCATATGTGTGTGTGTGTGCATGCAGGTTTAGTCGTGTCTGACTCTTTTCAACCCCATAAACTGTATCCCGCCAGGCTCCTATGTCCATGAGATTTTACAGGCAAGAATATGCAAGTGGGTTGCCATTTCCTACTCCAGGAGGTCTTCCCAACCCAGGAATTGGACCCGCATCTCTTGGGCCTCCTGCATCGACATGCAGATTCGTTACCTCTGAGCCACCTGGGAAGCCCTCAGCGCGCACATGATCTCATGTAATTCTTACAGCAAAAGGATATATATATATATATATATATATATATGGTGACTGAAGGGCCAGAAACTAAAATAACGCATCACTAAATAGCAGGCATTTGGCATTTGTGCCTGACTAACTTAGTTCCAGAACCCATGTTATTTTTACTAATCATCTGATACAATACGTAGTATACACTTAATAGTATACTTTGGACACCAAGCTTTGGTGTTTAGCAGCACCAAGAACAGTACCATATCAAAGATACTCCTCTTAATACTCTGATGAGTGCTAGAATGTTTTAGGTCAAAAGTTGCCAATTCATAGGCTAATTTTGTTTCAGTTCAGTTCAGTTCAGTTCAGTTGCTCAGTCATGTCCGACTCTGCGACCCCATGAATTGCAGCATGCCTGGTCTGTGCTAAATTTTCAAAAGTACCTGAATGCTTTTTCTGGTGGATGTGGAAAATGGGCAGGGCCAGCAATAAGTAAGAACCGATAGTTTATTCATTTGAGTACCTCTCTGCCCTTGAAAGGTTTAGCCAGTTCCTCTGCTGTTTAGCTCCATTTCTCAGTGTCCCTGAGCAATACAACAAACTTTTCCAGTGAAGGAGTTTTCTCTACTAAGCCATGAATGATACAACCTGGAGGTCATAGGGCTAAAAATGCAGCCCTTGCTTACTACACGCCCACCCCACCACCATAGTTCACTTAAGAAACGGCCGCAGTGGATTGTCAGTGTATCTGACAATTGCTCTTGGTTACTAAAACCTGAGTCATAAAACCCTGAAGTGAGTATAAAGGCTGAAACCTGAAGTGCTGTGCTTCTGCCCTAAGGCCAGTGTGACTCAGTAATTCCTAGCCTTCTAGTTGAGAATAGTTTTATCATGGGCCCCATTTTGTCTCATCTTCACACAGTCATCATAAACCTCTGATGGGCATTTTTAATGTCTAAAAAAATTGCTGAAGACTAAAATGAGATAGGTTTCCCAGGTGGCGCAGTGGTCAAGAATCGGTCTGCCAGTGCAGGAGACGCAAGAGATGTGGTGCGATCCCTGGGTCATGAAAATTCCCTGGATTAGGAAACGGCAACCCATTTCAGTATTATTGCCTGGAAAATTCCATGGACAGGAGAGCCTAGCAGGCTATACAGTCCATGGGATCACAGAGTCGGACACGACATCACACCCACCCACACACACACAAAATGAGATAGTTTATTAATGTCCTTGGCATTTTAAAGTGCAGCATTTATTCCTGTTTTACAAAGGAGTAGGATAAGGCTCAAGAAGGATACATAACTTGCTCGAGGTCATAGGAAATGGAAGAGTTGGAGCTTGATCCCAGCCCCAGTGCCTTTTGCACTGTATTCTACTAGAAATATTTCTGTGAATTTATAGTGTGCATTTGGCATCCTGAGCACTCACATGATCTCATTTGATTCTTCCAACAGAAGGTTCAGTCTCTATACAGATGAGACAACTGAACGGCCCAACAGAGGCTGTTGGTACCAAGGGGCAACAATGTTCCTAAAACCCCTGGTGATACCGGTAGGGCTAAAAGGAGACTCAGTGATTGTCCCATGGTGAATGCAAAGGAGAGGAAAAGAGTAAGCTACAACTTCACAAATGCTGATACAGATCATCTGGATTAGGCCTCCTGGAGTGAGTCTGGCAATATATTTTTTTGCTTTGTTTTCGTATTTATTTTTTGTCCATACTGGGTCTTGGTTGCATCTCGCAGAATCTTTCATTGCCGTGTGCAGGCTTCTCTCTAGTTTCTGCTTGTGGGCTCCAGAGCCAGAGCTTGCTTAGTTGCCTCCAGGAATGTGCCATCATAGTTCCCTGACCAGGGGTCACACCTTCTTCTGCCTGGCAAGTTGGATTCTTAACCACTGGACCACCGGGGAAGTTCCTGGCAATGTGTTTTAAAGGCAGCTAAAGTAATTCTTATAAAGTCTGATAAACATCTGGGATCCTTTTCTCTTAGCACATGCCGTTTTATGTTTCTTTCTTTTGTTTAACGAAAGGCTTTTTCTGCTCAGGTGCCAAAGGATAATTAGGGCCCAGACAATAGGGCTCAGAATTTAGACTATTTGAAATTTGATTTCTTTTCTTTTTTTTTTTTGGCCCGTTCTGTGCAGCTAATAGGATCTTAGTTCCCTGACCTGGGATTGAACCTGAACCCTCTGTAGGAAAAGCACAGAGTCCTAATCACTGGACCACCAGGGAACTCCCTGAAATTTGAGTTCTAACACACTTAGTATTAAGGTATAAAAGCTCACAGTACATTTGCTCTTAATATCCTGATCAGAAACACCCATGCCGAAGTAGAGTATGTCACAAGAATAGTTAAAGTGCGAATTTTGTATTTGGCATTAACAAATCCTTAACTATTTCAGCTCCTGTCAGTTATTTTATATATGTAGTAAGCCATTCATATATTTATAAGCCATTTATTTTCTGGAAGAAAATCAATATAGCAGAACTGAAATAAGAGCTACTTTTATATGCTGATTATAGATACTTGAATGCCAATAAATCAGTCTAACCCTTTTCCATCTTTTTGTCCTCAGTACCATCTGGGATTGACAGTTCAACCTGAACTCTACCTTCTGAACACCGTGGACGCTGACTCACTTGTGTCTAGATGACGGACAGCCTAAGGGACTATATAAGACCCACTTTCTCTTAGTCCTTTTGTGCCAAGTGTCCTGTTAACATTTCTCTTGTTTGTTCAGTGGTGAGTTTTGTTCAAACATTTTGAACAAAAGGTAAAAATTTCCTCATGGGAAGGGTGTTAAAGCTGACAGCTGTTAAGAGTAGGTCAGAGACCCACCACCTCACCACAGTCCTACAACTGCCCAAGTTAAGTGATTAGCCTATGGTGGCCACACACCCCATGGGCTTGTGCCTGGACTTCTGGAATTAAATATATGTGTGTGTATGTTTATGTAAACCTGAACTTACTGGTTTGGGTAGAGTTTTATATAAAAATGATATTTTGTATTTTTTAAACAAATTTGTTCAGATAAACCGTATTTATTTTGTCTAAATCACATGTAACAAAGGAAAAAGAGCACTGCTCTTTTTCAGAATGAACTGGTCAAATAGACCGATTTTTAAAGTGATACTTGACTGTGGCCAGTTAAACTTGACTTGGATTTAATCAACCAACCCTTGGTAACTCCTGGTACTAGCACATCATTTCCAAAAGAAGACGTTTCTTTTCTTTGGCAGTCTTGTTTCATCCTGGTTGTCGGTGTGCTCTGTGGTTATTATTTTTCTTTGTTGTTGTTTTTCTTGAGTTTTTTTTTTTCAGAGATATGATGGTATTTTCCAAAGAGCTTACTACCTAGTAACAATATCCAGAAATCATGCTTTCACCAATAGTTTTCCATGCTACATTGGAACTCAGCGCATTCTAGCATTTTAGGTATAAAAAGAATTCTAACACTGAACTTTACAAAGCCCAACAGAAGGTAATGGAGGCATTAGTGTTCTTTCTAAAGTGTGTATAGTCCCACCATGTCTTGTCTTCCCCCTTTTCCCATTAATACTCCAGACACCATTTCTAGGCCAAAGTCTATTTCCTGGAGTGGCTGATGTTTCTAATGCTGACTCTCCTAGGGAATGCTGAGCATTTTAAGTTTATTTATACCAAGTAGTATGAGACTAGACCCACACTGGGACTTGGAAGATTGGTCCACATGTTGTAAACTGCCTGCCCACGTATGGGTTATAGATATTTTGACTCTTCTTCCTAACCAGAATTTTTTTCCATAACATTTTTATAATAAAACATTAAATACTTAAAACTTTCTGCAGAAAGTCTCTGCATATTGATCTGATTGAAAAGCCAGAACATTTTGAACACCAGGCTCACACCCCTTCATGAAAGTGCATTTGACTTACACTGCATGGTAGCTATCCATTTTTAATGGAATGCAGTCTGTGCCTTCTCATTTCCTTCCAGCCCCAAAGGCTTTGAGTTTGCAAACCCTGCAGCCTTTGTATGTTTGAGCATCATTTTCCTCTTTGAGCATAAACCTCGCTGCCTTACTCTAAAACTTTGCACATTTCAGTAAGACTTAAAAAAAATCCAGACATCGCCTTTGTCATTTATAATGATTTAATCCTGTAAGTGGCACGGATTTTTTTCTAAGATTATTCTTTAAATTCCCTCATTTCTAATTCGTGACCCTTGAAACTTCTGATAAGAGCAATAGCCTTGCAACTCAGGTTAGAGACCTTCTGATCTTAAAAGTAAAACTGAATTAACATCATTTATCAGCTTTTATTTGAAAAAGAGACTTTAAAAATGAGTTTCAGTGTTTTGGTTTGTTTATTCAGAGACAGCAACTCTATATGAATCAGTTTGTTGAATTTTTTTCTCCCTCCCTGGGCAGTTGCATTTCTCAGTAGTTTCATTACCAGAGGATGTTTGGGAAAAGAAAAAAAAAAAAAGGCAGGAAGAATCCTGTTTTATAACTCATAAAAAGATAAGGTGGTTGGTTAAATAGAGATTAAGTACTTGAGAGGTTTCTGTAGCTTTTCTCCATTCTTAAATTGTATCTTATTAGGAACAGACTAGAGTTTACAGCAAAAATTTATAAGTATACCTCTCAGTTCATACAACTCCTGTAATCAGAAAACTTTATAATAAAGCAAGCCGAATCATGCTAAAACCAGTGGAGGAGACTGATGTCTAACAGTAAGTCTTGGACAGACATTTTTGCTAAGTTAATATTTAATCATTCCTTATGATTTACAGTCTGGATTTCATGATACATGCTTATATAGAAAATAATATAATCAGTCTCCCCCCTTTTTTGACCCCACTGTGTGGAATGTGGGATTCTCTATCAGGGATTGAACTCATGCCCCCCCCACCCCTGCAGTGGAAGTGCAGAGTCTTACCTACTGGACCACAAGGGGAAGTCCCAATATAGTCAAGATTAACCTAGATTCATATACTCACTCAGTTTCTGAGGTTTAACACTACAGAGTCCATTTATAAAAGGGTACTCTGATAGTCTATATCCAGGATGTCAGAAAAATGCAATTAAATAGTTGTTACTGAACAGCTGCTGCTATATAACTGTGTGATGGCCTAATAAAAAGGTAGTCAGAGCATACCCAATAGTCAGGGAGGCATCAGAGGTTATAGCAGCTGATAAAAATGGCCTTCTCAGTTTTAAACATCACGATATTAAGCACCGAGCCTTCGCCCCAGAAGTACTGTGCACACTCAGGTTTGTATCTGTTTATAGGGTCTTCCCTCCGTGACCTCTCCTGTTTGTCCAAGTTAATGTGGGCAAATGGGCTTCCTGCGTACTTTTCTCCATAAATGATTTTACATTTTAATTTAAGCATAATTTTTGAGCTCTTATGTATAGCTACTTTTAATATTTTTCATTGCTTTTTTTCAAGCAATAAGTACATTAGTACTTTCAGAGTAAGATTATCACAAAATTCTGGAATCTTTTGGGTTTTGAGAAGAGCCCATTTCTGAGTTAACACTTCAGTTCATCTATTTTTAATGCTGAGCATGTTCTGGTAGCCTGATTAGAAGTATCTTCATTGTGTAATCAACATGAAGGATGACATTTCTATGCCAGAGGTCTTAAAATTTCCTGATTTCATGGAAGATATTATAACCAACTGCTGGAATGTTTACTGTAGTGAAATAGAGTAGTTGGATTCTTTCCTCGCCTGTTTCTAAAGTGTTGACTGGAACATGTCTGTCTGTTGGTGGCACTTGAAGAGCCTCATAGTAGGTGCAGATGGCAACTTTAAAAATAATTACCCTGAGCCAGTAGAGAAGGGTGCATATAATACACAGAACAATGAGTTAATGTCTAGAATGCAGATATATTTTCAATATTGTTGCATCTTTCCCTTCTCCAAATACTAGACGACCTTCCAGTCAGAGTATTTCTCCACTACAAAAAACATAAAGAAGGGGAAATCATTACCACAGATCATATTACATGCATTTTAATGCACTTTTTGTTTTTTACCTTGCATTCTTGATTTTATCTCAGTGGGTACTTTTTTTTCCTTTGGTTTTCTTTCCCAGAAGTGCCTGGCAGGCTATACAGTCCATGGGGTTGCAATGAGTCAAACACAACTGAGTGACTAAGCACATTTCTTTCCCAGGCCTGGAGTCAGAATAAATCTGAGGCATAGCAGTTATGACTTCAACAAGGTGGAACTAGTTTTTAGAACCCTAGGCTTACAGAGGAGCTTGAGGCCTCAGGTATACTTCACATTTATTATCTTCTTTGTTACTTGTGTTTTCTGCAGTGTCATCCCAGATTAGCAGTAGCACAAATGGACTAAATCTTTACTGCCATTTGAGGGAAAAGGGATTTTTTTTTTTGAATTTACCTTTGTATTCCCAGAAATACTTTCGAGAAGTATAAAAATGAATACACAAATATTTCAATATTAGACATTTATGTTTCTGGTAAATTAGTCAGGTTTCTGTATAAGAGTGAGGTGCACAGTGGTGAACCAATTATTTTTAAAAATTTCACTGAGCCCCAGGCAGCGTGCTAACCTGTGCTAACCTGCATGTGTTCCTGTGCTTGTCTGGTACACTCCCACACGCGGCCTCCCGGCTGAACCAAATTTAAATAATGACGTGGCCATTCATTCGCTTCTGATGTGATATTTGCCCATTCTAAAAAGAAGTTTATGAAAGCCTTAATTACCTTGCCCTGTTTGGAGAGAATTAAGTGATGAATAGAGTGTCATGTCTAATATGGATAGTGAAAGTTTTTCTATAGCCATTATATAACTCCTAATTTTCAGATTGATTTGGCATAATATAGATTGTTTTCTGCTGCTAACTAGAAAATAAAAATTGTAAAAGTCAGAAAATCATGTCCTAGGTTCTGCTGCTAAGTCACTTCAGTTGTGTCCGACTCTGTGCGACCCTATGGACAGCAGCCCACCAGGCTCCGCCGTCCCTGGGATTCTCCAGGCAAGAACACTGGAGCGGATTGCCATTTCCTTCTCCAATGCATGAAAGTGAAAAGTGAAAGTGAAGTCTCTCAGTCGTGTCCAACTCTTAGCGACCTCATGGACTGCAGCCTACCAGGCTCCTCCGTCCATGGGATTTTCCAGGCAAGAGTACTGGAGTGGGGTGCCATTGCCTTCTCCGGTTCTAGGTTCTAAAGGACATTAACAAAGGTATTTTTGAGTTGACTATTTATGGTAATTGATTTGGAAATCAACGTCTTAAAAAATTGAAGGCTGTGAGAATTCTGACTGAAATTTCTGCAGTATAATATGCTACATATTGAAAATTCATTTTTTGTAAGTACTTTTCAGAAGACTTCTTATAGAGTATTGATAGGAAACAAACACTGAATTTCATCACTTGTATTTTTCTAAAACAATTGAAAGCAAACACCCTCTATCTTATTATTTTTTGGCTTGGATCATACAGCTTGCTCCAGAACTGGGGGAAAAAAAAAATTAAGAGCCCTTTAGGATAAGTATAAATCTGAGTTTATGATGTTACTATGCCACCCTAAAGTTTGAATTTTAAAATATTAAAAAGGAAAGTGGGAAGATTTGGCAAGATCTTGAGATTAAAAACAATAAACACTTCTACTTAGCAAACATCTATTCATTATTGTTCTCAGTATTGTACTTAGTATTCTGATAAAAAGGAAAGTGAATGGATTGTAATCCCTGCTTCTAGGAATTTACCATTCAGTGGATGAATTAGCTGTGTTTAGGCAGATGAGACAGGTGTACATCTTCCCCAAGAATGAGATCCTAGGGCCCTGCAGAAATGGGGGAGGGCCTGGAAAGATAGCATGAGAAAGAGCTGATTCAGTGAATTCAGGGAAGTCAGCAAATGTTCATACCCAAAGCAAGATAGGGAGCAGCAGAATTAAACTACATTCCATAACAGTTGTCAAGGCATCGGCTATCTTAGGTTGTCTAAACTAAACCTTTGCTTCATTTTCCTTCTGCTTTATATATGACACTTCTTGTTAATAACTACAGAGTACACAGAGTCTATAGTGTCAGTAAGTTCATTGTTCTCATCCTAATCAGCAAAATGAGGCATATGTCTGCATCATTTTCTAATGAAATAGTACTGTAACTATCAAAGATGCATAAAATTCAAGCCAAAACATGATTCAAGTTTAAACTTGAATCATTGTGGTATCTGTGGAAATAACATTCTCAGGTTCAAAGAGAATTATATGACTCATTTCCCTGTGCTTATTAGACACAGTTATTAACCTTTTGCCTACCTCTTAAGGCTTTATAGGTGGCGCAATGGTAAAGAATCTGCCTTCCAATGCAGGAGTTGCAGGAGACTCAGGTTCAATCCCTAATTCAGGAAGATCCCCTGGAGTAGGAAATGGCAACCCACTTGGACCAACCCAGTATTCTTGCCTGGAAAATCCCACAGACAAAATTTCTGGTGGGCTACAGTCTATGGGGTTGCAAAAAGTTGGACACGACTGACTCCACACCCACACTACTTCTTAAATGTAGGTGTTCCCCAGAGCTCTGATCCCATCCCTTTTCTCACCTCGTTCACACCTGTTGCTTCACTGGTAGGCAAGTAAGATCTGTCTTCTGGGTGTGAGACCTATATATAGATTATATTATATGTGACGTTTCTGCCTCCCATAGGTGAAAGTGAAGTTGCTCAGTCGTGTCTGACTCTTTGCGACCCCATGGACTGTAGCCTACCAGGCTCCTCTGTCCATAGGATTTTCCAGGCAATAGTACTGGAGTGGATTGCCATTTCCTTCTCCAGGGGATCTTCCCGACCCAGGGATTGAACCCGGGTCTTTCACATTGTAGACAGATGCTTTACCATCTGAGCCAATATAAATAAAGTGTGTTGGCTGTTTACAATAGCCAGGACATGGAAGCAACCTAGATGTCCATCAGCAGATGAATGGATAAGAAAGCTGTGGTACATCTACACAATGGAATATTACTCAGCTATTAAAAAGAATGCATTCGAATCAGTTAGGAGGTGGATGAAACGAGCCTATTATAGAGAGCAGAGTAAGAAAGAAAAACACCAATTCAGTATATTAATGCATACATATGGAATTTAGAAAGATGGTTATGATGACCCTATATGTGAGACAGCAAAAGAGACACAGATGTAAAGAACAGACTTTTGGACTCTGTGGGAGAAGGCAAGGGTGGGATGATTTGAGAGAATAGCATTGAAACATGTATATTATCATATGTGAAATAGATCGTCAGTCCAGGTTCTATGCATGATACAGGGTGCTCAGGGCTGGTGCACTGGGATGACCCTGGGGGATGGGATGGCGAGGGAGGTGGAAGGGAGGTTCAGGATGGGGGACACATGCACACCCATGGCTGATTCATGTGAATGTATGGCAAAAACTACCACAATATTGTAAAGTAATTAGCCTCCAATTAAAATTAAAAAAAATAATAATAAGTGTTGAGCATGCTGCTCAAAATGTGCAGTTATAAACCATGGAAATGTACTATAGTCAGTCTATTACTGGTAAAGATTTGGTTCTGGCTCTGCAGTGTGGTATGCAGGATCTTAATTCCCACCGACCAGGGATTGAACCCATGCCCCCTGTATTGGGAGTTTAACCACTGAACTGCCAGGGAAATCCCCTAGCAGGCATCTTTCTCAACTGCTATTCTATTTCACTCCCCTGTTTAAACTCCTCAGCGGCTTACTTCATCTTGTTACTCCTCAACTAGCAACCATGTTAATCTATTGGGGGATTTGTTTTATATCAGTTTAGCTAACCTGTTCTTATGTTTTCCAGAATTGCCTTCTCTGCAGAGTTATGGGTTAGCTTGGCCATGAGTGGCGTTTTGCTTGAGATTTGAAGGTGAAAGGTGAAGCTATGCTAAGTCACTTCAGTCGTGTCCAACTCTGTGTGACCCCATAGACGGCGAAAGGTGAAGCAGCAGCTGCCAAATTCTTTTTGCACTTGGAAGGCTTGGTACAGAGCGGTGCTATTCCAGTTTGTGTGTGTTGTTTATCTGCTGGCTCACCTCACAGTTGTTGGGCAGCAGTCAGGCCCACAGATCCTTCAGTTGCTTGTGGATCTCCTCCACAAGCCAGCTTGTCTGGCTCGTGGGCCAGGTGTGAATTAGCTCCATGGTAGAAGCTGCCAGCTTTTCCTAAAGATCATGCCATCAAGGTTAGAGTCATAAAGACTCTGACTCAAGTTTCCACCTGTCTTTGTGATTCTAGTTCATCCTTGCAGATTCTAGTTTCTCTTTCCTTCTCAATTGCTGCCAGGTTAACTTTGGGTACCAGGATTAGAAATATAACCAACAGCCTAACACAGACTGTTTAACCAGCTTCCCAAATTGCTTGAGGTCATGTCTTTATAATAAATCTCTTTTTATATATCCCCTGGAGAAGGAAGTAGCAACCCACTCCAGTATTCTTGTCTGGAAAATCCCATGGATGGAGAAGCCTGGTAGGTTACAGTCCATGGGGTCGCAAAGAGTCGGACACGACTGAGCGACTTCACTTCACTAGTAGTTTTAGAAGGACATGGCAACCCACTCCAGTATTCTTGCCTGGAAAATCCCATGGAGAGAGGAGCCTGGCTACAGTCCATGAAATCGCAAAAGAATTGGACACAACTTAACAACTAAACAACAACCAAAACAACTAGTAGTTTTGCTTATCTGATTGAACAGACTGAGACAAAATTTGGTATTAGAAGCTTTCAGAGGAACATAACTGAGGATTCTGGGTTATCTGGGGTTGGTTCTCTTGATCTGATACAAGATGTTAATGGCCTTTTCCCCCACTCCAGTGGCAAAGAGTATGCTGGCAGTCCATGGCATGCATTAGCAAAACATTAAACAAAATATCACTTTGCAGATACCCTTAATCGGGTGCCTATAGAAAGCAAGGCTTTGGGTGATCAGGTTTTTACTGCCATAGAACATTTAGTGGAAATAAGGAGTATACTACAATTGGTTACTTCTAAGTGTGCTGGAGACCTTGGGAAAACTATATGATGGGTTCATGGGTTGTTTTTTTGGTTTTGAGAAGCAATTTTATTTCTTTATTAAGGTTCACCAGGTCTTAGTTGCACCATGTGGGATCTAATTTCCCTGACCAGGTATCAAACCCAGGCCTGCTTCATTGGAAGCTCAGAGTCTTAGCCACTGGACCACCAGGGAAATCCCTGGGTTCATGGCTCTTAATTCCTAGCTTAAGTTTGTGTGAGGGACCTGAAAGTTTTATGACTTTGAAAAAGAAAGTATTAACTCCTTAGCCATGAGATTGATATTTTTGAAAAATATACAAAGAGGCTAATCTTGTAAGTGATGAATTACAACACAAATTAAATTCCCAACCTCACAACCTCTTGTGTTAAAGTTTAGGGCATAGCTTTGGAAGGAGTAGGACTCTGAAAATTGAGATGGGGACAAATGGGCAGATTTCAGTGAAAATGGGTCCTTGAGCCCCAGTATCTTACAGACACTCCTTTGCCAGGAGAAACAGTCCTTTGATCTCTGTCTAATAATGACTGAAACTTGGACCAAAAAGTAGTCTCCACTTAAAGAAGCTGAAATACCAGAACTTCCTTAGTATACTTCCATGGTAGAGCAGTGATTCTTCTTTACTGGTGTAATTGTGTTGCCCAGGGGAATCTGACAATGTCTAGAGATAATTTGGTTATCACAAAGCGGGGGGCGGGGGTGGGCGGTGGGTACCATTGGAATCTAGTGGATAGAGGCCAGGGATACTGTTGAACTTACTAAAATGCACAGGACAGACAGTCCTCCACAACAAAGAATAATCCAGTCTAAAATGTCATACTGTTGAGGTTGAGAAACTTTGCCATAAAAGAAGGTATCCAAGGCCTTAGGGAGATTGGAATGTTAAATTTGATTTATCCTGCTCATGTGTGCTATGCATGTGTGCTCAGTTGTGACCGACTCTTTGCAACCCTATAGACTATAACCCCCCGGGGTCCTCTGTCTTAGGAGATTTCCCAGGCAAGAATAGTGGAGTGGGCTGCCATTTCCTCCTCCAGAGGACCTACCCCTGACCCAGGGATTGAACCTGGATCTCCTGCAATGGCAGGCAGATTCTTTACCGAGCCACCTTTATCCTGCTAATCCAGCGGCTAAATATATCTCCTTCCTTCTACAGAGCTGTGAGAAATACATTTATGAAGTGAGCCCTGGTCTCCTTGAAGAGATCTATGGTAATGGTTTTCTGTAAACCAGAAATGACAGTAGCAATTTCAGAGCTTCCTGAATTCAGTGGGAATGATGAGATTATAGATTGGCAGGGGTCAAGTGGCAGCATTTATTTGGCAAAAACAGTGAAAGTATGGTGACTGTAATGGGCAGCAAAGCCTAAGCAGTAATCAGCGTAGTCTAAGATCGTTTGATCTTTGATATTGGCTAATTCAATGTCATGTACCTAGAATTACAAGTGGTGAGCAGCATGTAAGCGGAAAAGCTCTGGGTTTGGTGAGCAAAAGTTTGACTTAAATCATCACAGTAGAGAGCCATAGCCCCTCAACCAGTTCCTGAATTTGAGTTTAACTCACAGACCCAAAGTCGCTGCAGTAAAGAGGTCAGATCTCCTTAAGGACAGACTCTGTTTCACAGCCCCAAATGCTAATACTACATATCTTCCTTCTAGTCTTCCCCAAGGAACCTGTGACTATTCAGTAGGGTGCTTGTGTAAGAGGAAGAGGGAAATAATCATATTTGTGAGACGCTTAAATATTGGCTCTGAATTGACACTAAAGCCTGGTGAACCAGTTCTACCAGCAAACTAGGAGTTTATGATCAGATAAGTGGAGGTGTGCTGTGGGTCTATTTTATAGTTGGTCTGCTGGGTCCCTGAACCTACCTTATGTTGTTTCCTCAGCGATGGAATGTTTAATTGGAACAGTTCAGTTCAGTTCAGTTCAGAGCCTCAGTTGTGTCCGACTCTTTGCGACCCCATGAACTGCAGCACGCCAGGCCTCCCTGTCCATCACCAACTCTTGGAGTTCACTCAGACTCAGGTCCATCGAGTCGGTGATGCCATCCAACCATCTCATCCTCTGTCGTCCCCTTCTCCTCCTGCCCTCAATCTTTTCCCAGCATCACGGTCTTTTCAAATGAGTCAGCTCTTCACATCAGGTGGTCAAAGTATTGGAGTTTCAGCTTCAACATCAGTCCTTCCAATGAACACCCAGGACTGATCTCCTTTAGGATGGACTGGTTGGATCTCCTTGCAGTCCAGGGGACTCTCAAGAGTCTTCTGCAACACCACAGTTCAAAAGCATCAATTCTTTGGCACTCAGGTTTCTTTACAGTCCAACTCTCACATCCATACATAACCACTGGAAAAACCATAGCCTTGACTAGATGGACCTTTGTTGGCAAAGTAATGTCTCTGCTTTTGAATATGCTGTCTAGCTTGGTCATAACTTTCCTTCCAAGGAGTAAGCATCTTTTACATACTCAGTAACTATCAGAATCCTCACATTGGTTCTCTGACCTGTGGAGTAAAGGCTCTTATGGAAGGGAATGCGAAGTATAAACCATTCTAAATGCTTCTGTTACCAAAGCAATATTATATTCTCAGAGGGACTGTAGAGCTTAGTGTCATCAGTAATAACTATAAAGATGCCAGGGTGGTGATTTCTACAGCATCTTTATTCATTTTGCCTCTGGCCAGAGTGAGAATGGATTTCTATAAACATAATCAGGTGGTCAATCTAATTGGAACTGCTGTACAGGTGTGGTTTCATTCCTGTAGCAAATCAACATAATTTTTGGTATTTGGTTTGCAGCTGTTGTCAGTCTAGTCAAGGCTATGGTTTTTCCAGTGGTCATGTATGGATGTGAGAGTTGGACTGTGAAGAAAGCTGAGTGCCAAAGAATTGATGCTTTTGAACTGTGGTGTTGGAGAAGACTCTTGAGAGTCCCTTGGACTGCAAGGAGATCCAACCCATCCATTCTAAAGGAGATCAGCCCTGGGTGTTCTTTGGAAGGAATGATGCTAAGTACTTTGGCTACCTCATGTGAAGAGTTGACTCATTGGAAAAGACTCTGATGCTGGGAGGGATTGAGGGCAGGAGGAGAAGGGGATGACAGAGGATGAGATGGTTGGATGGCATCACCAACTCGATGGACATGAGTTTGAGCAAGCTCTGGGAGTTGGTGATGGACAGGGAGGCTTGGTGTGCTGCGATTCATGGGGTTGCAAAGAGTCGGACATGACTGAGCGACTGAACTGAACTGAACTGAATCCGATGGATTGTTTTTTTCTGTACACCTTTTAGTATAAAAAGACTGTCAGAAGCAGTTTGCTTTCATCTGGCAGGGCCAGCGGTATACTTTCAGTGTTCAGTCTCAGGGCTGTGTGAACTCTCCAGCCCTATGCCACAATCTAGTCTGTAAGACCTTGATCATCTCTCTGTCTATCTACAGGATATCACATCAGTCCATTACATTGATTTGATCTATCAAGGGGAAATTGCTACTATATTGGTAGGATAAGGAGGAGCGTGTCTGGAATGTATACCTTCTGGGGCATTTCTTAGTACTCCAATGTCCTGTGATTAAAGAAAGTGGAAAATTACACCCAAAACAGGAAGGACGATTAATGACCCAGGTTTGGGTCAACCCAGGCAAATAAGCACTGTGCTTGCAGAAGGCAAAGGATGGATTAAATGGCTAGTGGAAAAATGTATTTATAATACAAGCCATGATCATCTGACCAGTTTCAGAAACAAGACTGATAGTTACGTGTATTTTTCCTTATTTTGATATGAATATACTTGTGTATACATTTACCAATTGTTTTTTTCTGTTTGCCACCTCCATTTACCGACCATCTAATATAAAAAGTGTTAATAGTAGTTAACCTCATATCTCAGGATAGAAAAGGGGAACACAATAGCTCAGAGATGAATTGACAGCATCCAAAGATGTACAAAGGGACTTTGTATCTTCTTTTGGGAGAGAGTTAGCCTGTTTTTGATTATACAAGGAATGGTTGGTTTTCCCATTGTGTTTATTTGAAGGTAAGTATATTAAGAGAGGTATATATGGAGACCAGGTTGACAAGGGGTAGACAGTGATGGATCTGTATTGTGTCAACTTAGCTAAACTATAACTAGGTTCCAGAATTCCTTTCCTTTTGTCAACTACAAATTGACACTTGCCATCTACCTCTACAAGGTGCTGCAGCACCCTAAATCATGTACTGCTGCAGCTGCTGATTCTCCGTACCCCATGAAAGGAGCTTAGGGTGGAGAGCTTGGGGAAATTCTGGCAAGACAGGTCTTCAGGTAGTTAGATATTTTCAGGAACTGATTTTATGAGTCCAATTCTTCTATCTCCTCATATCTAGAAAAGCACTAAAATACTTGATGGTGATAACTGTTTCTTGTGACTAGTAGAAAGCTTCATGAGACTAGCAGAAACCTTCTGGAAAAATATGTGTTGACTGCATGCATTTCCCCTTAACCAAAAACAGTATACTGCCCTGCCCCTGCCTCTCACCACCTCTTTGGAGCAGTTTCTCAGAGCTATCTGAGGTGCTGTCTTTCGGACCGCAGTCCTCCTTATGCCCCAAGTAGAACTCAACTCGCAACTCTCACGTTGTGCATTTTAAGTCAACTCTTTCATTCCCTGAAAAACTGCACATGGGACTTTTGCATGAGATTTAGAAGGCAGAAGTAAAGTAGCACCCAGGTTCTATTAACTTGGGAAGGAACGTTGCAGCATGATTTTCCTATCTGCTGGCCCACCTTGTTGGCATAGGACGGCAATCGGGAGTGCAGCTACCATGGCTCCTGCTGAATTTCCTCTTTCGTTTTCTCTGACTCCTTGGCCAGGTCCATGTTTAGCTCCAGGATGAGGGGCATTAGCTTTTTCTATGTCACTCCCAGCATCTACTTTGGAGGCTTGAAATGGTGAGAAATCCATAAGCATTCCAGACTGTCCTGTGTGTCCTAGGTTATACGTGTAGGTTCCAGATTTTCCTTGCTTCTCTCCTTTTTCATCTACCGCTTCTAACTGCTTGCGCTGACCAATTCAGGTCACAGCTACTAAAACACAAGCAACAGCCTTACAATTACATAAATCCAAATACCTATAACAAACTTATTACTCTGTGTTATTACTAGTAGTTCTATAGTCTCATCAAACACTGATTGATTCACCTCTCACACCAAGCTATGTTCAGTTCAGTTCAGTTTAGTTGCTCAGTCATGTCCAACTCTGCGACCCCATGGACTGCAGCACGCCAGGCCTCCCTGTCCATCACCAACTCCTGGAGTCTACCCAAACTCATGCCCATTGAGTCGGTGATGCCATCCAACTATATTATCCTCTGTCGTCCCCTTCTCTGCCTGCCCTCAATCTTCCCAGCATCAGGGTCTTTTCAAATGAGTCAGCTCTTCACATCAGGTGACCAAAGTATTGGAATTTCAGCTTCAACATCAGTCCTTCCAGTGAACACCCAGGACTGATGTCCTTTAGGATGGACTGGTTGGATCTCCTTGCAGTCCAAGGGACTCTCAAGAGTCTTCTCCAACACCACAGTTCAAAAGCATCAATTCTTCAGTGGTCAGCTTTCTTCACAGTCCAACTCTCACATCCATACATGACTACTGGAAAAACCATAGCCTTGACTAGACCAACCTTTGTGGGTAAAGTAATGTCTCTGCTTTTGAATATGCTATCTAGGTTGGTCATAACTTTCTTTCCAAGGAGTAAGCGTCTTTTAATTTCATGGCTGCAGTCACCATCTGCAGTGATTTTGGAGCCCCCCAAAATAAAGTCAGTTACTGTTTCCACTGTTTCCCCATCTATTTGCCTTGAAGTGATGGGACCAGATGCCATGATCTTAGTTTTTGGAATGTTGAGCTTTAAGCCAACTTTTTCACTCTCCTCTTTGACTTTCATCAGGAGGCTCTTTAGTTCTTGTTCACTTTCTGCCATAAGGGTGGTGTCATCTGCATATCTGAGGTTATTGATAATTCTCCCGGCAATCTTGATTCCAGCTTGTGCTTCCTCCCACTCAGAGTTTCTCATGATGTACTCTGTATATAAGTTAAATAAGCAGGATGACAATATACAGCCCTGACGTACTCCTTTTCCTATTTGGAACCAGTCTGTTGTTCCATGTCCAGTTCTAACTGTTGCTTCCTGACCTGCATATATATTTCTCAAGAGGCAGGTCAGGTGGTCTGGTATTCCCATCTGTTTCAGAATTGTCCACAGTTTATTGTGATCCACACAGTCAAAGGCTTTGGCATAGTCAATGAGGGTAGGCAGTTATTTTATCTTTATATTTCTAGACCAGCACAGTACCTTGCATATAGCACATGCTCAATAAGTGTTTGCTGAATGATGAAAGGGGGAACATATTACTTCACAGTAGTTTCTTGGTGTATTTTGTTTAAGACCTGGTGTCTCAGATGGTGAAGACAGCCTGCAGTGCAGGAGAGGTGAGTTTGATCCCTGGGTTGGGAAATCCCCTGGAGAAGGGAATGACAATCCACTCCAGTATTGCCTGGAGAATTCCATGGATAGAGAAGCCTGGTGGGCTACAGTCCATGAGATTGCAAAGTTGGACATGACTGAGAGACTAACACTTTCACTTCTTTCACATATCACAGCTTCAATAAAGGAAATTGAAATAAAAATGACAAAAACAGCAAAAAAATAAATAATAGTAAAATGATGATGGCAGGTATATTGAGAAAGAGGTACAATGCTGAAAGCTCTGTAAGTTTAGCCAAATCTTTCTGGAAAGATATAATAAGTGGTATTAAGCTGAAGATGCTCTCTGCCCTGGAAATTTTACTTTGGGGAACATACTCAAAGGAACTAAGCAAAGGAAAAGTCAAGAAGTTGACACAAAGATGTTTATGGCTACACTATGTATGAGGAGAAGGGCACAACAAGAGAATGAGAGGGTTGGATGGCATCATTGACTCAATCAATTTGAGCAAACTCCAGGAGATAGTGAAGGACAGGGAAGCCTGGCGTGCTGCAGTCCATGGGGTCACAAAGAGTCAGACACGACTGAGTGACTGAGGAACATCAACAATGTATGAGGAAAAACAAAACAACCCAAATGGCCCAAGCAGAAGAAAAACTACCATAGCCTTAAAAAAATATTGTACGTGTAGGCAATGTTGAGAAAGAAGCAAAAACAAATAATCTGTTGCCACAGAGTTTAAATACACGTAATGTACACATAGACCTTAGCAGTGATCATAAGATTTTAAACAATATAAATCAATTATAATGACAAGTTAAGAAGTATATTCTGTAAATTATCTGCACAGGTTACTTCATTGTGCAGTGTAAAATACTAAGTAGATATTCTTAATAAAACAAATGAAACAAACTAATTATATATATATATATATAAATTTTATCATTTATTTTTCTAGCAAAAGCTTAACGCTCTTCCCTTATCAAATCAAGACACTGTTCTTACTGAAATTTGTTTTCTTTCTTTTTGAGATTAAAGTCAGAACCTTTATTGCTTTCCATACAGCCTCTCTGTAATTTGTATATAATTGAGTTTAGCTGGAAATACTTTTATCTTTCTAGTTTAGTCACCCTAAATGTCTCTGGAAAAACAAGATAATTTACAACAGACACAGTGTTAATCTGTGATTAATTTCTGTGATTAATTAATAGATTAGTGATTAATCTCTGTTCATTATAGTGATCTGTTCAAGTGACACTGAGTTCTTGAATTGTTTTTCTAGTTAAAAATGCTAAAGAAGACGAAATCACTATAAAATTGTTTGCCACCATTTCTTGCTATTACAAGCCTTAATCAAATTAAGTGGAACATTTGGGGTGGGATAGGGAGGGAGATGGGAGCGAGGTTCAAAAGGGAGGGGATATATGTATACCTATAGCTGATTCATGTTGAGGTTTGACAGAAAACAGCAAAATTCTGTAAAGCAATTATCCTTCAATAAAAAAATAAGTGCAACATTTAAACATGGAATATTACTATAAAATAAAATTTTGATTCTTTTTCATATGTGAATAATGACACCTATAAAATTGCTAGATTTGTAGTGACATTTAATGGAAACATGACATACCTATTTTAGAAGGTTTTGTGGAATCACAAATTTATGTATGTCTGATTTATATATATATATTTAAATTTTATTGAAGTATAGTTGATTTACAATTTGTGTTAATTTCTCCTATATAGCAAAGTGATTCTGTTATATATGTATTTTTCATAGTCTTTTCCATTGTAGTTTATCACAGGATATTGAGTATAGTTCCCTGTATATATGTCTGATTCAAATAAGTTATTTTAATAGTTTCCAGACAAAATAAACACAAGAAAAGAGGCATGGCTGAAGTATACAATAATAATTCTTAGGGCAGCTAAAGTATCCAAAAGAGAAGGAAGAGAAAACTTAGCTTTTGAAACAAAATACTGGTGTTTAGATTCTGTGTGGTGTTTTTTTTTTTTTTTCTTAAGTCCACATACTTATCAGTTCAGTTCAGTTCAGTTGCTCAGTCGTGTCCGACTCTTTGCAACCCCATGAATCACAGCATGCCAGGTCTCCCTGTCCATCACCAACTCCTGGAGTTCACTCAGACTCAGGTCCATCGAGTCAGTGATGCCATCCAGCCATCTCATCCTCTGTCGTCCCCTTCTCCCCCTGCCCCCAATCCCTCCCGGCATCAGAGTCTTTTCCAATGAGTCAACTCTTCGCATGAGGTGGCCAAAGTACTGGAGTTTCAGCTTTAGCATCATTCCTTCCAAAGAAATCCCAGGGCTGATCTCCTTCAAAATGGACTGGTTGGATCTCCTTGCAGTCCAAGGGACTCTCAAGAGTCTTCTCCAACACCACAGTTCAGAAGCATCAATTGTTCGGTGCTCAGCTTTCTTTACATACTTACGTGCTAAGTCACTTCAGTCGTGTCCGACTCTGTGCGACCCCATAGACGGAAGCCCACCAGGCTCCCCCGTCCCTGGGATTCTCCAGGCAAGAACACTGGAGTGGGTTGCCATTTCCTTCTCCAATGCATGAAAGTGAAAGGAAAGTTGCTCAGTCGTGTCCGACTCATAGCAAGTCACATACTTACAGTATTTGTTAAAAATATAAATATTAAATATCTATTGGGAAAGGATAAAAAAGCCAAGACTGCAGATACAACTATAATAATATTGATACTTCTTGAACTAGAGTTTATTTAACCATCATTGTTAGCATCTGGAACACATCAGGAGGCCAGCAACCGGTCACAGAGCACAAACACCACATAGTTCATGCTCCCAAGGTTTCATTCAGAGCTGTTTAATTCTGAATTGACTCAGTTCTTTTGGGCATGGGTTTCTAGCTTCTGGCAACACAGAATATTAGAAGCAGAAGTTTCTGATGATACCCAACAATAATGGAAGAAACTGAAAAATCTATAAACATCAGACACAAAAACGTAAAGGAGTTGATTAGAGGACAAAGAGACATTTCCTCAACTCACGATGGGGTTACATCTTGATAACCCATCATAAGCTGAAAATACTGTAAGTCAAAAATTCATTTACTATCTCATCTATTGAATGGGCTTTTTTTGGTGGCTTAGTGGTAAAGAATCCTCCTATGCAGGAGATGCAGGAGATATGAGTTCAATCCCTGGATCAGAAAGATCTCCTGGAGTAGGGCATGGCAACCCACTCCAGTACTCTTGCCTGGAGGATCCCATGTACAGAGGAGCTTGGCGGGCTGTAGTCCATAGGGTAGCAAAGAGTTGGACGCAACTGAAGAGAGTGAGCACACTCCCACACACCTATTGAACATCACAGATTAGACTAGCCTACTTTAAACATGCTCAGAATACTTATATTAGCCTGTAGTTAGGCAAACTCATCAAACACAGAGCCCATTTTATAATACAGTGTTGAATACCTTATGTAATTTATTGAATATTGTACTGAAAGTGAAAAACAGGATGGTTGGGTACAAAGTGCTTGTAACTGTGTTGGTTGTTTACCTTCATGATGGTGAGGCTGACTGGGAGCTGCTGCTGTCCAGCACCATCATGAGAGTATCGTACCACATATCATTAGCCCAGGACAAGAACAACATTCAAAGGATGATTTCTATTTTTCCTATTTTTTAACATGTGGCTGTGCACAGTTTTCCCAGCAGCATTTGTTGAAGGGTCTGTCTTTCCAGCATTGTGTAGTCTTGCGTCCTTTGCCATAGATTAATTGACGATAGGTGCATGGGCTTATTTCTAGATTTTCTGTCTTCTGTTGATCTCTATTTTTGTTTTTGTGCCCAAACCATACTGTTTTGATGACTATAGCTTTGTAGTATAGTCTGATATCAGGAAGCCTGATTCTTCCAGTTTCCCTTTTTCTTTTTCAAGATTACTGTGGCTATTCAGGATCTTTTGTGTCTCTATACACATTTTGAGATTGTTTGTTCTAGTTCTGTGGAAAATGCCATTGGTAATTTGAGAAGGATTATACTATATCTGTAGATTTTCTTGGGCAGCATAGGTATTTTGACACTGTTAATTCTTCCAATCCACAAACATGGTATATCTTTCCATCTCTTTATGTCTTTGATTTCTTTAATCAGCATCTTATTGCTTTTAGGGTATAGGTCTTTTGTATCCTTAGATAGGTTTATTCCTAGGTATTTTGTTCTTTTTGATGTGATGGTAAATGGAATTGCTTCTTGAATTTCTCTTTTGGATCTTTCATTGTTAGTGCATATAAATGCAACAGATTTCTGTGTATTTTTTTAACCTGCAACTTTACCAAATTCATTGATGAGGTCTAGTAGTTTTCTGGTATTATCTTTTGGATCTTGTATGTGTAGTATCATGTCATCTGCAAACAGTTGATAGTTTAACTTCTTTTCCAATTTAGGTTTCCTTTACTTCTTTTTCTTCTCTGATTGCTGTACCTAGGACTTCCAAAACTATGTTGAATGGAAGTAACGGGCGTGGACATCCTTGTCTTTATTGCTCATCTTAGAGGGAATGGTTTCAGCTTTTCACCATTGAGTTTGATGCTACCTGTAGGTTTGTCATATATGGCCTTTATTATGTTGAGGTTTGTACCTTCTGTGTCCACTTTCTGGAAAGTTTTTTATCATAAATGCGTTCTTAATTTTGTTAAAAACTTTTTCTGCATTTATTGAGATGATCATATGGTTTTTATTCTTCAGTTTGTTGATGTGGTCTATCACATTGATTGATCTGTGAATGATGAAATGTCCTTGCATCCCTGAGATGAATCCCATTTGATCATGGTATTCTTTAACTTTATACCCAAAAATAAGCTCAAAATGAAATAAAGACCTAAATGTGAGACTGGACACTATAAAACTCCTAGAGGAAAACATAGGCAGAACACTCTCTGAAATAAATCACAGCATATTTTTTGGCCCATCTCCTAGAATAATGGAAATAAAAACAAAAATAAACAACTGGAACCGACTTAAACTCAAAAGCTTTTGCACAGCAAAGGAAACTATATAACAAAAAGACAACCCACAGGTTGAGAGAAAATATTTGCAAATGGTGTGACTGATAGGGATTAGTCTCCAAAATTTGTAAACAGCTTATGATGCTTAACAGCTTCAAAATAGCCCACTGCAAAAATGAGCAGAAGACCTGAATAGACATTTCTCCAAAGAGACCATACAGATGGCCAACAGACATAAGAAAAGATGTTCAGCATAGCTAGTTATTAGAGAAATGCAAATCAAAACTACAATGAGATATCATTTCACACTGGTCAGAATGGGTATCTTCAGAAAATCCATAAGCAACAAATGCTGGAAAGGGTGTGGAGAGAAGGGAACCCTCTTACACTGTTGTGTGCTCAGTCACTTCAGTCGTGTCTGACTCTTTATGACTTATGGACAGTAGCCCACCAGGCATCTCTCTCCATGGGATTCTCCAGTCAAGAATACAGGAGTGGGTTGCCATGCCCTCCTCCAGGGCATCTTCTTGACCCAGGGATCAAACCTGTGTCTCTTGCATTGCAGGTGGATTCTTTACTTCTGAGCCACTGGGAAGGCTCCTTACACTGTTGGTGGTAATGTAAATCGGTATAGCCACAATGGAGAACAGTATGGAGATTCCATAAAAAACTAAAAGTAGAGCTACCATATGACCCTGCAATCCCACTTTTGGGCATATATCTGGAGGAAAACATCTGAAAGGTCCCATGCACCCTGTGTCACACGCACAATTTACAATAGTGAAGACAAAAGCAACCTAAATGTCCACTGAGAGAGGAATGGATAAAGAAGACATGGTACATATATACAATGGAATATTACTCAGCCATTTAAAAGAATGAAATAATGCCATTTATAGCAGCATGGATGGACCTAGAGGGTGTCATATTGAATGAAGTCAGTCAGACACAGAAGGAGAAATACGGTATGACATCCCTTAGACAGTGGAATCTAAAAAGAAATTATACACATGAATTTCCTTACAGAACAGAGACTCACAGACTTAGAAAATGAACTTATGGTTGTCCGGGGGAAGGGGTAGTTAGGGAGTTTGGGAAGGTCATGTACACACTGCTATATTCAAAATGGATAACCAACTAGGACATATTGTATAGCACATGGAACTCTACTTAATGTTGTGCCAGTCTGGATGGGAGTGGGGTTGGAGGAGAATGGATATGTATATATGTATGGCTGAGTCCCTTCACTGTTCACCTGAAACTACCACAACGTTGTTATTGGCTATACTTCAAAATAAAAAATTTAAAGTTTGGGGAAAAAATCATTAGCAAAAAAACATAAAGTGAGACATGCACGTTAAAATGATGTATAACATAACCACATTTTTTTAAGAACGTATTCCAGTATCTAATGGAAAATTTCAGAAATGGAAAACCACAATTACTTTTGCTCCAAGTTACTTTTACTAATACATGCTCCATAAAATAAAAAGCTTGTCCCTGAGGAAAAAAAAAACACACACACACACACACCAAGGATTTTTAGTTTGAGGAAAACAAATCGATAAGATGATTAAATGTCAGATTTCAGTGGCCCCAGAGGCCAACTTCATGAGAAAACATGGAGAAATCCAAACTTACTACCATAACATTGTGGTTAATAGTGTCGTCTTCTGTCAGATTGTATACAGAGTTGCCAATCCATATTTTCTGTTCATAGAGTAATGGATAATAATAGCTAAAATTTAAAGCAATTTAAAGTATTCAAGGTCCTATCCTTAGTACCTGTCTGTCACATGTTAACCTACTTAATCCTCACAATACACTTATTTGGTAAATATTATTATCATTCCTGTTTTTTACAGATGAGGAAACAGAGTCACATAGATAATAAACAACTTGTCCGACATCATACAACCTATGTCAGAACCACGTTTTTCACTTGGGTTGTTTGACTCCAGAGGCTTGTAATACTGTCCCACCAATATGTTTATTTTAGAAAATTTAGAAAATAGAGAAAAAGTTTACAAAGAAAAATAGTCATCTCCTCAAGATAACTACTGTTAAGATTTTGTGTGTACTTTTTTATGAAAATGTGGTGCTGGTGTGGTGGTTTACTTGTGAAAAGTTGTTGCTAAACCACAAAAGACTCCGGGATTCTTGGCCTCCAGAAGAGAAGAACTCAATCTGGGGCCGGAGATGAGGCTTGGTCCCTCAGAGCTTTTTTGTAATAAAGTTTTATTAAAGTATAAAAGAGATAGAGAAAGCTTCTGACATAGACATCAGAAGGGGGCAGAAAGAGTACCCCACTGCTAGTCTTTAGCTGGATGTTATATAGCTACTAGCAGTCTGCTAATTAAAGAATGGAAATGTCTCAAAACTCAGAGAATGGCACCAGGCCCCTCACCCACAACATGCATTTTGAGATAACATTGGCACCAGGTGAGTCATCCCAGACCATAAAAGGATAGACATGGATCTTGAAGAAAGGCAGATTACCATACAAATATATAGTTTCATTAACATAGATTAGGAGGACAATGTATGAGTATAACATACTGGTTTGTCAAGTTAGTTCTGAGCCTAAATCTGAGCCTTTAGGCGCAACCAATTTGAAGATAGAGTCTAGGATAAATGCATAGTATATTAACATAGCCAAACATTTCCATAAGAAAAATGCATTGGTTAGCTCAAGGTTTGAGAAAAGTTAAGTTTAGGTGGAACCAGGTGTCATTATGGTAACACAGAATTTTAAGAAAAATCTTTTTTACAATTTGTATAGAGAATGGAAAAAAATATAACACTAGTTTGTTTCCTCCTGCCTCTTAAGAGAGACAAGAAATGTCTGACACTTGCAGCCTATTTCCTGCATTTGGAGACCCCTGGCCTTCCTGCCTGTTACCTGCTCATTTGCTAAGTCATGTCAGACTCTTGCAACCCCATGGCCTATATAGCCTGCCCGGCTCCTCTGTCCATGGGATTCTCCAGGCAAGAATACTGGAGGTTGCCATCTCCTCCTCCAGGGTATCTTCCCAAACCAGGAATCAAACCTGGGTCTCCTGCATTGTAGGCAAGTTCTTTAGCAACTGAGCTACAAGGGAAGCCCATATAAAAATGTATTTTCCCCCTATACTAGGATTTGAATACACATTTTATTTTATAATCTTTTATTTATGATTTTGAGTATTATTCTAAAACATGGTTTAAAAAATCTTTACACAAAGAAAGAAAAAATCTCTACACAGTATTTCACACCACTAAAGTTACCATCTCCTATTTAACCATTCTAATTTAGACTATCTCCAGGTTTCCACTACTGTAAGTACTGTTACAGTGAACATCCTTACCCATAAGTGTTCATGACCATCTAAATTATTTCCAAATAAATAACTTGCTAAAAAGTGGAATTGCTGAACCAAAAATGTGCCTTTTTAAAGCTGTTGGTACAGGTTGTCAAATTCCATGTGTGTTCAGTTGCCCAGTCACATCACTATAGCCCGCCAGGCTCCTCTGTCTGTGGGATTTTCCAGGCAAGAATACTGGAGTGGGTTGCCATTTCCTCTCCAGGGGATCTTCCCGACCCATGGATAGAATCGGTGTCTCCTGCACTGGCAGGAAGATTCTTTACCACTGAGCCACCTGGGAAGCCCAGTTGTCAAACTGCCCTCTGGAAAAGCTGCAGCAGTTTGCATTCGTACCAGCAATAGATGTGAGTGCCCATTTTCAATAAATGCATATTGATAACTTTTTGTCAATTTGATGTGTAATGTGGTATTTTTGATAACATGCATATCTTTAATCTTAACATCTTTTACTAAAGGTTATTGGTTGTTTGGATTTCTTCTTTTCTGATTTGTTTCTTAATGTCTGTTATCACTTTTCTAATAGGCTGTTGTTTTTTTCTTACTGATTAGTAAGAGCTTTTAGTATAATTAGACTTCGTATGCTATAAATGTTTTTCCTCCATTTGTTGTTTGCCTTTTCATTACAATTTTTTTAAACTTTAAATTTATCTGAAAATTGTTCTTAGGCTCTGCTTTGCAAACCTGTGGGAGTCTGAATCCATGCCAAGCACTACCTGAGACTAAATAACCATGTTTTATATTTTGTACCATTGTCACAGAATATAAATGTTAGGATTAATTTTAAAAGTTGAATCACCTAACAAATGAAAAACATACTGTACGGCACAGGGAACTCTACTTAATGCACTGTGGTGACCTGAATGGGAAGGAAGTCCAAAAGGGATTCACTTTGCTGTACGGTAGAGACTAACACAATATTGTAAAGCAACTGTATTCAATAAAAATTAATTAAAAAATAATAGGTAAAAAATTTTAAAAACAAAAGCACAAATTTTTGCTTTGTTGAAATACAATTTATTGAACCATCTAAAAGTGTTACTAATTCATGGTAATATTTTTCTTTTTTTATTTATTTATTTTTTTTTATGTTGGTTTGATTTCTGTCATACATTGACATGAATTAACCATAGGTATACATATGTCCCCTCCTTCTTGAATCTCCATCCCACCTCCCACCCATTCCTACCCTTCTAGGTTATTACAGAGCCCCAGTTTGAGTTCCCTGGGCCAAACAGCAAATTCCCATTGGCAGTCTACTTACATTTGTTACTATATATGTATCCATGCTACTCTCTCCATTTATCTCACACTTTATTTATTTTTAATTGGAGAATAATTGCTTTATATTATTGTGTTGGTTTCTGCCATACATTCACATGAATCAGCCATAGGTATACATATGTCACCTCCCTCTTGAGCTTCCCTCCCATCTTCTACCCCATCCCACTCCTCTAGGTTGTCACAGAGCACCAGGTTGAACTCCTGCGTCATACAGCAAATTCCAATTGACTGTCTACAAGCAGTGCATGATATTTTGTCCATGGTATTTTATTCAGTCTGTGGATGCTGTGTGTAAATAACTGTCATATAGCAGTAACTGATGCTTTCATCTCAGTTCATTCAATTCGGTCGCTCAGTCATGTCTGACTCTTTGCAGCCCCATGGACTGCAGCACACCAGGTTTCCCTGTCCATCACCAACTCCCAGAGCTTGTTCAAACTCATGTCCATTCAGTCAGTGATGCCATCCAACCGTCAATTCCTCTGCTGTCCCCTTCTCCTGCTTTCAATCTGTCCCAGCATCAGGGTCTTTTCTAAGGGGTCAGTTCTTTGCATCAGGTGGCCAAAGTATTGTAGCTTCAGCTTCGGCATCAGTCCTTCCAAAGAGTATTCAGGACTGATTTCCTTTAGGATTGACTGGTTTGATCTTGCAATCCAAGGAACTCTCAAGAGTCTTCTCCAGCACTACAGTTCAAAAGCATCAGTTATTCAGCGCTCAGCTTTCTTTATGGTGCAAGCCTCACATCCATACATGACTACTGGAAAAACCATAGCTTTGACTATACAGACTTTTCTCAACAAAGTAATGTCTCTGCTTTTTAATATGCTGTCTAGGTTTGTCATAGGTTTTCTTCCAAGGAGCAAGCATCTTTTAATTCCATGGCTGTAGTTACCTTCTGCAGTGATTTTGGAGCCCAAGAAAATAAAGTCTGTCACTATTTCCATTGTTTTCCCATCTGTTTGCCATGAAGCTTTCATCTGGGACAGTCTTATAGTAGAGGCTACACATTATTAAGGAGTCTTCAGAAGTTTTCTACTTATCTACCTCAGTGGGGAGAAGGGAGAAAAGGACCAATGAGTACCTCTAAAAGCCATGGTGAGTGTCCCATTCTCCTTAGCTTATCTAGCTTTCCTAGTCTTGGCTGTCCCAGGCAGAGTTTAGAGAGGGAGTTCCCTCAAATTCTGTGGGCAAGTATGAGACCTGTGTTCAGGAATGGAAAACTTGAAATTTCTTGATGGAAAAAAATTTCTCCATAGAAGAGAACAGATGGAAGAGGAGACCCAGACTTGGAGAGGTTGGTGATGCCCTCTGGGTTACACAGGTTAGGCTAGAGAGATGCATGTTACCCATTCAGGTGACTCTAGTAGAAAGCTGGACATGAAAATTTGGGTTAGAAGAGAGCTGAGTTTGATACTTAGATTTGGAAACCATCTGTGTGCATGGTCATTGAAAACTCTCAGGGAACATGAGATTACACAGGTGTATATAAGCAAAATTAGAGCCAAAAAAGAACTCCAGTGTTTAGAGGATAGTCACGGGATGAATAGCCAGCAAAAGTAGTTTTGCAAAACAAAAAAAAAAGTGGTTTTGCAGCAAAAGTGTTGAAGTCGGAGTGATACAAAACCCCAGTGATAAGCACTGTGGTGAAATGATAAGAATATGTGCCTTAAAGTCAGATCTTCTGGCCGTGTATCGTGGGGCAAGTTTCTTAACTTCTCTGGGTCTGTTTCCCCAGCCCAACATGAAGACAATACCTGCGTTAAGGACTGTGTGAGGGCTGAATGAGAATGTAGGAAAGTCCCTGGTTCCATTAAGCAGTGAGTGGGTGCTTTGTAGGAGCTAAGGAAGAATATGATCCCCTAAGAGCATTCTCAGTGCTTAAACCCGAGATGATTATTTGCTTTGCAGAGAAGTTGTGAGATTAGTAACACTGTAAGCAAACCATCTCCTAATTGTGCCAGTTAATGCCCAATCTTGGGACACAAGAATTTGAGGATCAGAGCTTTTTCAGTTACAGTTTTGATGTTGGCCTGCCCTTGAGCCAAAATTATAGTCGGCCCTTGATATCCACAGGTTCCACATCCTCAGATTCAACCAACCACAGATCGAAAATACTGGGATAAAAATCCAAAAAGTTCAATAAAGGCCAAACTTGAATTTGCCACATGCTAGAAACCCTTTACATAGCATTTACATTGTGTTAGGTATTATATGTAATCTAGAGATGAGCTAAAGTATGTGGGGGTAGGTCCATATAAGTTATATGCAGACACCACACCATTTTATATAAGGGACTTGAGCTTGTGTTGATTTTGGTATCTGTGGTGGGGACAGGGAGGGACCCCAGGCATACTAGGGACGACTGTATACTATTGCCTTGAAACACTGTCTTCAAGTCCTTTTCTTCCTGAGGAATTTCTCTGTTGGAAAAAAAAAAAACAAAAACTGGGGATTGCAGAACATCCTTTTCCCCTAGAGTAGTAAATTCAAATGTTAAGGTACTCATGTTTTATGTATGTTCACTTATATTTAGAAGAAAACTTTAAGACTAGTTTATAAGCAAACAATAAAGATAATATGTGAAAATTACATAGGGGTATAAAGAATTTCAAAGTATACAGATAGATGTAAAATGAAAAGGAATTCTTACCCCTTATCCAATTCCCTTCCCAAGAGCTTGTTGTTCATGTCCTACTCTTTGCGATCCCATGAACTGCATCATGGTTCTCTGTTCATCACTATCTCCCTGAATTTGCTCAAACTCATGTCCATTGAGTCAGTGATGCTATCCAACCAGGTCATCCTCTGTTGCCCCCTTCTCCCAAGAGGTAACCACTGTTTATAATTTCTTGTTTATCATTCTCATTAACATAAATACTTATATAGGTATATTCTCCCCTCCACATACAGATGGACTTGTACTCCACATAATATTCTGTTTTCATTGCCTTTTAAATGAACAATATCTTGAGGATTTTTTTCATATGCCATGGGTAACTCTTCCTTGTTCTTTTTCACAGATGCACAGAAATCCTTTATACTGTGTGACAGTTTATATAACAGCCTCCAACTGATGAATGTTTATTTCCAACTTGCAGTATTTCAAATACTACAATGAATATTTTCACATATGAATGAGTTTTTGCACATTTGTGCAGGATAGCTATAGGATAAATTCCTGTTGGATGAAGGAGTAAGTGTACTTGAAATTTTAATATTATTAAATAGCACTCCAGAGAGGACACTTCCTCCAACTGGGGTATCCAGTCCTCCAAACCCATCCCAACACCATATTGAACTTAAAAGTCTCTGACAGAATAGTAGGTAAAATAGCATCTTGCTTTACTTTCTTTTTAATTAAAGTATAGTTGATTTATAATATTAGTTTCAGGTATACAACATAGTGATTCAGAATTTTTATAGGTTATACTCCATTTAAAGTTATTACAAAATAATTTTGCTATATTTCCCTGTGTTGTAGAAATATCATTATTGCTTATTTATTTTATACATAGTAGTTTGTGTCTCTTAATCCCACACTCCTGTCTTGTCCCTCTACCCTCTTCCAACTGGTAACCAATGGTTTGTTCTCTGTATCTGTGAATATGTTTCTGTTTTGTTATATTCATTCCTTAAAATATCTTGCTTTAGTTTGTCCTTTAATTGCAAGACTAAACATTTAAATCATATATTAGCTATCTTTATTTGTATTTCTGTTTGAGTACTTTGCTTCTTTTTCTCTTTTTAAAAACAATTGATTTAAGAATCCTGTTGATCTTGTTGATTTGTAATGTCTTAATATGAAGGAAGTTAACCCATTATCTATCATCCTTGGCAAATATTTTTACAAATTTTTGTACTTTAAGTTTGTTTATAGTCCTTTTCCCTGCAGGAGTTATAAAATTTTATTTATGTATGTATTTATATATATATTATCAGTCTTTTCCTTTATAGCTTCTTCTGCACACTGAGACTTTTTTGAAAAACTCAACAGTATCTTTCCCAGGAGCTTTACTTTTATGTTAGGGTGTTTGATCTACTGAAATTGGGAGGGCTGCAACCCACTCCAGTACTCTTGCCTGGCAAATCCCATGGACGGAGGAGCCTGGTAGGATGCAGTCCATGGGGTCGCTAGGAGTCGGACACGACTGAGTGATTTCACTTTCACTTTTCACTTTCATGCATTGGAGAAGGAAATGGCAACCCAGTCCAGTGTTCTTGCCTGGAGAATCCCAGGGACGCGGGAGCCTGGTGGGCTGCCTTCTCTGGGGTCCCACAGAGTCGGACACGACTGAAGCGACTTAGCAGCCGCAGCAGCAGCCCTTGGTGATAGTGGTTGCTACTAAGCAGCCCTCCTCAACACTCACCAGCCTCGGCACTCTGCACCCTTCCTGGAGGATCTGCTCCTGGTTCTTCACGGAGCAGAGCACCAGGGTGCAGACCACCGCATCCATGGAGCCTGTGGCCACCTGGTGCATGTTCACCCCGGCAGCCATCAGAAGGGCTCAAACTGCAGGTGTCGGCCTGGGCAATGCACTTGATCAAGAACTTCTCAAAGTTGGGGTTGGGATCAACACAGGTCACCTGGCATCCAGGGGAGGTAGAACTTGAAGTTGGCCCCCATGCTACAGCCCAGCTCCAGCAGGGAGAGCTTCCTGGAGGGGCCCGTGAACTCCCACAGGTTGCTGAAGAGCTCCCGCTTCTTGCTCTCCATCTGTTTGTTGTACATCACAGTGAACCTCGCCAGGAAGTAGGGGAACCACTGTTTGCATATCCAGTTCCACAAGCCCAGAAAGTCCAGCAGGTACATGGGAAATGCCAGGATGCAGCCAGCCAGCCAGAGGATTAAAATGGTGAGCGCCATCACTCAGAAGAGAACAGATCAACAGTTAGAGATCCGACTCCTTTAACTGGGGGAAGTAGGTATCTGGCCACACTCCAGAGCCAATCAGCTGCAGAGTAAAGAACTGGTTGTACTGGAAATACACAGCTGAAGTCAGATCTCAGGCAAGAGACCTGTTTCATCCAATTAATAGATGTTTGGCAGAATTGCCTTATGACTTACTTTTCATGAATTGAAATGAGAAAGTTCCCAGCTTTTCCTTAGAAGGAAAGCTGATTACAACCCCCTATTCCTGCTTAGAGACTACTGCTGCAGTTTTAAATGCGGAGTGTGTGTACTCACAGCTTATCTGTGAGTGAACTCTCCTAAAAAAACGATCTGTGGGTGGAGCCTGGCTAAAACCCACACCAGCAAGCCCATGCCAAGGCCCAGTTATTACTACATGCTCCCGTCTACTTCCTTTCCATCCCACCCACTTCTGCCTCTTTTTTTTGTTGTTTTTTAAGTGAAAACACTTGCCCATCTGGTCACAGTTGGCAAGACCTTTTCCTTTTGCATTCTCGGCAGAGGCACTCAGATGTTCATAACTCCACAATGGGATTATTTTTAAATCACTGTTTTTGGCTGCCCATCTTTTAAAGGGCAAGTTTCACCTTCAAACTATGCCACACAGTTTCAGTTCAGGGGCTCCCCAGGTGGCGCTAGTGGTAAAGAACCCGCCCGCTAATGAAGGATAGACTTAAGAGACCAGGGTTTTATCCCCTGGGTCAGGTAGATCCCATTCCAGTATTCTTGTCTGGAGAATCCCATAGGCAGAGAAACTTGGCAGGCTACAGTCCATAGGGTCACAAAGAGAAGAACACTGCTGAAGTGACTTAGTATGCATATACATTACTGAGCTTATTTACATAAAAAATAGTCCCCAGAATAATCACCTCTGGGAACCTAGAGTATTTAGAAAATGTTTTCAGATACCCCTCTATTTTAAACAAGAAAGCCTGAGTTTTTGGGTGATCAGGGAACATAGAAATTTTCAAAAATAATGATATTTACTTTTTTAAACCAGGTGATGGATACAGAGAATGTTCTGTTGTTTTATTATTTGTTACTGTGGTTTAGTTGCTAAGTTGTGTCTGACTCTTGCCACCCCATGGACTGTAGCCCTCCAGGCTCCTCTGTCCATGGAATTTAGCAAGCAAGAATACTGCAGTGGGTTGCCATTTCCTTCTCTGGAGAATCTTCCCTACCCAGGGATGGAGCCAGGGTCTCCAGCTTTGCAGGCAGATTCTTTACAGACTGAGCCACCAGGTAAGCCATTATTATTTGTTATACCCTAAGGTAAATGCACCCTACTCCAGTACTCTTGCCTGGAAAATCCCATGGACGGAGGAGCCTGGTAGATTGCAGTCCATGGGGTGGAGAAGAGTCGGACACGACTGAGCGACTTCACTTTCACTTTTCACTTTCATGCATTGGAGAAGGAAATGGCAGCCCACTCCAGTATTCTTGCCTGGAGAATCCTAGGGACAGAGGAGCCTGGTGGGCTGCTGTCTATGGGGTCGCACAGAGTCGGACACAACTGAAGCGACTTAGCAGCAGCAGCAGCGCACATATTTTATAAATATATATTCCATCTTAACAGCTTTCTTGAGGTAGAACTGACAATAAACTATACTCATTTAAACTGTCTAGTTTGGTTAAGTTTTCACGCACATACACACCCATGAAATCATTGCTTCAGTCAAGGTAATGAACATACCTATCACCACTCCCAAATACCTCTTGCCCCTTTGTGATCCCTCTTTCCTGTCCTCCCTGCTCCTAGGTCACCACTGATCTGTTTTCTGTCACTAGAGATTAGTTTTCATTTTCCATAATTTAATGTTAATGGAATCATACAATATCTACTTTTTTTTTCCCTCTGGCTTCTTTCATTTAGCATAATGGAGAGTCATCCATATTGTTGCATGCATCCGTTGATTTTCCTCCTGGGTTGTATTCCACTCTATGGATCTAAAACAGTTTGTTTATCCACTCACCTGTTGATGGACATTTGCATTGTTAACAGTTTTTGGCTGTTGCAAATGATGCTACTATGGGGACTTTCCTGGTGGTCCAGTGGTTAAGAATCCACCTTGCAATGCAGTGGAATCAGGTTCGATCTTTGGTCAGGCAACTAAGATCCCATGTGCTACAGAGCAACTAAGCCCCCATGCCACAACTACTGAGCCTGGAACCCACAAACCACAACTAGAGAGTCCATGAACCACAAGGAAAGATCCAGTGTGCTGCAACAAAGATCCTGCGTACCACGCTAAGACCCAATGCAGTCAAAAAAATAAATATGTTTTTTAAAAATTAAGCTACTGTGAACATTAGTGTACAAATCTATGTATGGACATATGCTTTATTCTGGATAAATTCCTATGAGTAGAATGTATAAGTCACATGGTAGGTATATGTTTACCTTTTAAAGAAACTGCCAAACTGTTTTCCAAAGTGGCTGTACCACCAGCAGTGTATGAAAGATTTAGTTGCTCTGCATTCTCACCTACACTTGGTGTGGTCAGCCTTTTAATTTTAGCCATACTAAAAAATGTCTAGTGGTCCCTCATTGTAGTTTTAATCTGCATCTCCCAGATGATTAATGATATCAAACATCTTTTAATGGGCTTATTTGCCATCTATATATCTTATTTACAGTGTCTGTTCAAATCTTTTGGACAGTTTATTAATTATTATTATTGTTTTTTCCTATGCTGCATGGTATGTAGGATCTTAGTTCCCTAACCAAGGATTGAATGTGCACCCCCTGGAGTGGAAGTGCAGCACGCTAACCACTGGACCGCCAAGGAATTCCCTGAACATATTAAAATTGGGTTATTTTCTTATTGAGTGTTGAGAATTCTTTGCAAATCATTTTTAAATATGTCATTTGCAAATATGTTTTCCTACTCCATGGCTTGTCTTTTTAATGGTATGCTAAAAAGTGCAGAAATTCTTGTGTCGTCTTTGTCTGGTTTTGGTATCAGAATTCCATGGGATCATGCTATGGGAAAGGGAAGAATACAGTATAGAGTATAGGTGTCTTAGAAGACACATCTCACCCAGAGACTGGAATCACAAAGGGCTCTTTGGAGGAACGAACATCTGTTTGTTTATTTATTTGTCTGCACCAGTCTTAGTTGCAGCATGCAGAATTTTGAGTTGTGGCATGTGAGAACCAGTTCCTGACCAAGGATCCAACCTGGGCCCCCTTCATTGGGAGCACAGAGTCCAGTCTTCTGGACTTCCTCTGGGAAGTCCTCCCTAGAGGAAGGAACATCTGAAGTGAGACATAAGGGACTTCCCTGGTGGTACAGTGGATAAGAATCCACCTGCCAATGCAGGGGACACGGGTGTGACACTGATCTGGATAGATCCCACATGCCATGGAGCAACTAAGCCCATAAGCCACAACTGTTGAGCCTGTGCTCTAGATCTGGGGAGCTGCAACTACAGAGCCCACGTGCTGCAACTGTTGAAGCCCATGTGCTCTAGAGCCCATGCTCTGCAACAAGAGAAGCCACCGCAATAAGAAGCCCGCACACTGCAACTGGAGAGTAGTCCCTGAACTCTGCAACTAGAGAAAAGCCCGTGCAGCAAAGAAGACCCAGCACAGCCAAAATAAATAAATAAATAAAATTATTTTTTATAAAAGGAAAGTGAGACATCAGTGGTAAGTAGAAATTAGCTAGATGGCAGATGGGCAGAGCCAGAATGCTGCAGCAGAGGCTCAACATGTGAAAGACAGGGAGGTAAAGGGAACATCGATGCATTTGGGGAACAAAAAATATAGGGAGCATCCTTGTGAGGCTGGTATCATACTCATTTCAGATAAAGAAACGAAACAAAGATTTGATGATTTACCCACAGTTTCTCAGTTGGCTTGACCTGGAATCCAGGTCTGTTTTACTGTTAAGAGGCTGTTTTTACTCTCACTGTCCCACGAATGTCTCTAATGCTGATTGGGTCCTCAGTATTAATACACTGAAATTACAGACAGGTTGTTTAAAATCAGAAGAGGACGAAGAAGTGAACCTAAGGAATGTCTACATGTGAGGAGTAGGAGGAAGAAAATGCCAATTGAAGGTAGTAGTGAAAGAACAATTCAAACAGAACGACTCAAACAGCACAGCGTAATGGAAGCCAAAGAAAGCGTAAGAGGAATGGTATCACATTTCAAAGATGGAGAGAGTTGAAGAGTTAGTGGGTTTTCTGACTCTACTTGGCAATGATCTTCTTTAGCTAATGAGAATGTAATTTCTAGGGGGATCACAAAAGGATGGAAAAATGAGTGTTAAGTAGAGGAGTGCAGATCACTTTTTCAGATATGTTAATTACTGGATGCAGGGAAGGGTAAGAAGGGAAACCAACTTTGAGATGGAGGCAGTCTTATTAGGAGGTGATCTTGAGGTAAACACTAAAGAAGGGGAAGGAAGCAGTCTGCACAGGAGGGGTTGAACTGTGATGTAGGATACAGGCTGAGCTGACCATCAGAGCTGTCCTGGGTTGAGGTAAGAGGGGCGAATCTTCACCTTCCCACCTAGATCAGTTATTTGATGTGGGCTGCCTGAGAAAGTGGTAAGAATTCATGCCTGAGGCCAACAGCATTCTCAATTGAAACAGGGGTAATAAGTCCTTCATTCTCACAGGGGATACTTCTAGTGCATTCCAGCATTATCACAAGGAGGAATGCTTTTAGGATAAATAAAGATAATGAGAGGGTAACAGGCAGGAAGGCCAGGGGTCTCCAAACAGAGGAAATAGGTTGCAAGTGTCAGACATTTTTATCTCTCTCTCAAGTGGAGAAACTAACTAGCAATATGTTTTCCCTTCTCTATACAAATTTAAAAGAGCTTTCTCTTAAAATACTGTGTTGCCATAATGACACCACCTGAAATTAACTATTCTCAAACCTTGAGTTAACCAAAGCATTCTTCTTATGGAAAAGTTTGTCTTAAGCTATGTTAATGTACTATGCATTTACCCCAAACTCTGTCTTCAAGGCGGTTCAGCCTAATGGCTCAGAACTTTCTTGACAAACCAGTATGTTATACTCAGACTTGTTCCCCCTAATCTATGTAAACAAAACTATTTTTATGGTAATCTGCCCTTCTACAAGATTCAAGTCAATCGTTTTATGGCCCGAGATGACTCCTCTGGTGCCAAGATTACTCCAAAATACATCTTATGGTTGAGGGGCCTGGTGCCATTCTGAGTTTTAAGACATTCCTTTCTTTCATTAGCAAACTGCTAGTGACTATATAACATCCAGCTGAAGACTGGATGGGTAGCAGGCGGGTACTCTTTCTGCACTGTTCTGATGTTTATGTCAGAAGCTTTCTCTATCTCCTTTATACTTTAATAAAACTTTATTACACAAAAGCTCTGAGCGATCAAGCCTCGTCTCTGGCCCCGGATTGAATTCTTCTTCTCAGGAGGCCAAGAATCCCGGTGTCTTTTTGTGGTTTTGCAACTACCTTTCAATATCACAAGGAGGAATGTTCTTAGAATAACTGAAGATAATATTTATCTTCCCAAGTGGCTCAGTGGTAAAGAATCCAATTGCCAATGCAGGAGCCTCTGGTTAAATCCCTGAGTTGGGAATATGCCCAGGAGGAGGAAATGGCAACCTGCTCCAGTATTCTTGCCTGAAAAATTCCATGGACAGAGGAACCTGGTGGGCTACAGTCCATGGGGTCACAAAGAGTTGGACACGACTAAGTGACTCTGAGTACACACACACACACACGGTATAAGCTTAGTTATTTAGCTTTGGATAAAGACAATTTAGTACTTGCATAGTGTTGAAAGTTGGATATTGGCTTGGTTTGAGTGGAGGACATTGTCTTTATGAATCCTGTTTATATAGGGAAGACAGGGAGTGACATCTTTAAAGAGTGCAGTGTTTGAGGCCGAAAGGGAAGCCTTTTGCCTTATTATTGTTGTCATCTTTATTGTGGGAGTCTCTCTGGTTAGGGAGCATTTGAATGTGCAGAATATAAGGAGTTAGAAGACCTAGACCCTTGTTGTGTCAGTCATCCAATGCCATTTAGTCTTTTGATAATTTAACAAGCATGTATTAAACAATTAACGTTTATTGCCCCCTAGAGACACATGAAGTGTACTCCAGGTATCATGAAGAATATCATGGACATAGTAAAACAAATATGAATTATAAACGGCAATACAATCAGAATGGAATATAGAAGAGTTGGCCAATGATAAAAACATATTTGTTGTCTAATTCCTCTTCCATTTTTAATTTAAGGTCAGAGTAACTTTTTTAGCATAAGAATCAGTTCCCAGTAAAGACTTACACTGGGAAATTACACTGAGAACCCTAATTTCTTATTGCTAGTAGGTCATCTTGTGTGGGTTATTTTTGTTTTCTTTTGTTTCATCGGTTATTAAGAGTGTCTATAAAGTTCCTAGAAAGGAGGCTGAAAGTTAACTATTGAAATTTCAGCAGGTTCCAAAAGGTAGAAGGAGGAATGTATGAGTCTTGATTCCCTGGTGGCTCAGATGGTAAAGAATCCACCCAAAATGCAGGAGTTCCAGTTTTGATCCCTAGGTTGAGAGGGTCTCCTAGAGAAGGGCATGGCAACCCACTCCAGTATTCAGTCAAAACAGTAGTAAGTTAAACTTAAGGCCACATGTGCCTGCCCACCTACAGCTTCAGGTCTCTGGTTATCCACTGCTGAAGCTTTATCAGAGAGAACTGATATATCCCTAAAGTGTTCACTGAGAAATGGAAGGTGCCTGAAGTGTTTGTTGCGGAACTGAGTAAATCTGCATGAACTGTATGTTTTTAAAAGATAAACTATACGTTTACTTGGCAGAATTATTTTAAGTTGCAGAACCATATACAGTGTATATTCATGAGAAGTCCTCTTGCCTGACCTCGTTTGTGCTCCTCCACTCCTTCCTCTTGTAGTCAGCATTACCAGTTTGGGGCGTCCTTTGGATTTCGTTTGTACATGTATTTTCTCAATCTTTCTCTTTTGTTACATAAGTGATAGCATGCTGCTGCTGCTAAGTCACCTCAGTCGTGTCAGACACAGTGTTCTATAAATTGTATCTTTAACTTCACCGTGTATCTTGGTAACTGTTTCCTGTCAATCTGCTTAGATCTGCCTTGTTTATGGTGTTCCATCCTATGAGTGTCCTAGGTTGTCTTAGTCTTTTGACTCTACAGACGGTGCTGTGGGGAATATTCTTGCACATGGTGATACTTCCTGTACAAGTGTTTCTTTAGTATTCTTTAGTTTCTTTAGTATGCATTCTTAGAAATAGAATTGCTGGGCCAAAGATATGTAGACTTTTGACATTTAGATAGAAAATTAATTAGCATTCTTATCTTGTAAAACAGCCTTAAAACTTTTTTGATAAGGAATGGGATAAAATAGTTATATTACATTGACCCGTGAGTGCCTTTTTTCCCCCTGCTGTCGATGGCTGTTTGATAGGAGGAAATTACTGGCTTTAAGAGAAGGTGACACTTAGTGGGTGGGGGTGAGCTAGAAAGTCAAGGCACATTGTTACTCATAACTGTCCGAGTACTGCAGGGTTGAATCTTGTTGCTTGTATCTCCACTTGATCTTTTTCTTAACGTAATTTAATGACTGAAGTGACCTGGTGGTGTGGTCCTAGAGAGCAGAGTGGTCTTATATTAACTCACTGCTTCTGTATGGGTGTTGGATTTTCGTGGAGACCTAAACACTGTGCAGCACCCAGAGCGTACTGACTCTCCATTCCTTGCTCTAGTTATGTTCTCTAGACACTGCAAGCAATGGAGCTTATAATTTGTTGACTCAGTGTTTTGATGAGAAATTTGGAATAGGGAATTCCCTGATGGTCCAGTGGTTGGAACTCGGGGTTTTTGCTTCCAGGCCCAGGTTCCATCCTTGGTCTGGAAACTAAGATCCTACAAGCTGCACAGTGCAGCAAAAAAAGAAATAAGAAAGAAGTTGAAATCTAGAATCCATTTTCTTTCTTGGAGAGAGATTTTGGAAAGAAGATTAGACTCTTGTGTTTAAAAGTTCTGTTAAGTAATTATGGGAATAATCACTTGGAATTGCAATAATTCAATTTTTATGGTGAGACATTTCTTTTTAAAATTATTTAACTATCACCCTTTCACACATGATACTTGGGGAAAACACACTACTGTCTCAGTTGTTTTAAAATATAACCTTTAAAGGCGTGTTTTGAAGAGGAATCTTCCTCAAATGTATTGAATACTTCTGTGCCTTCTGAAACCAGATATCAATCATCAAGACAAAAGTAATCTAATTGAATTGGTCCTTCCTGAGTAGAGCAGAAATTAGAAACTTGAGTTATTCTTACTAATATAATATTAATAGTGAAAAAGCAAGGGAGTTCCAGAAAAATATCTATTTCTGCTTTATTGACTATGCCAAAGCCTTTGACTGTGTGGATCACAATAAACTGTGGAAAATTCTGAAACAGATGGGAATACCAGACCACCTGACCTGCCTCTTGAGAAACCTGTATGCAGGTCAGGAAGCAACAGTTGGAACTGGACATGGAACAACAGACTGGTTCCAAATAGGAAAAGGAGTACGTCAAGGCTGTATATTGTCACCCCACCTATTTAACTTATATGCAGAGTACATCATGAGAAACGCTGGGCAGGAAGAAGCACAAGCTGGAATTAAGATTGCTGGGAGAAACATCAATAACCTCAGATATGCAGATGATACCACCCTTATGGCAGAAAGTGAAGAAGAACTAAAAAGTCTCTTGATGAAAGTGAAAGAGGAGAGTGAAAAAGTTGGCTTAAAGCTCAACATTCAGAAAACTAAGATCATAGCATCCGGTCCCATCACTTCATGGCAAATAGATGGGGAAACAGTGTCAGACTTTATTTTTGGGGGCTCCAAAATCACGGTAGATGGTGATTGCGGCCATGAAATTAAAAGACACTTACTCCTTGGAAGGAAAGTTATGACCAACCTAGACAGCATATTAAAAAGCAGAGACATTACTTTGCCAGCAAAGGTCCGTCTAGTCAAGGCTATGGTTTTTCCAGTGGTTATGGATGGATGTGAGAGTTGGACTATAAAGAAAGCTGAGCGCCAAAGAATTGATGCTTTTGAACTGTGGTGTTGCAGAAGACTCTTGAGAGTCCCTTGGACTGCAAGGAGATCCAACCAGTCCATCCTAAAGGAGATCAGTCCTGGGTGTTCATTGGAAGGACTGATGTTGAAGCTGAAACTTCAATACTTTGACCACCTGATGTGAAGAGCTGACTCATTTGAAAAGACCCTGATGCTGGGAAAAGATTGAGGGCTGGAGAAGAAGGGGATGACAGAGGATGAGATGGTTGGATGGCATCACTGACTCAATAGACATGGGTTTGGGTAGACTCCAGCAGTTTTTGATGGACAGGGAGGCCTGGCATGCTGCAGTTCATGGGGTTGCAAAGAGTCAGACAAAATTGAGCAACTGAACTGAACTGAATACTAATCTTAAAAAAATAACCATTCAACACACTTTGGCACTTCTTCCTATTTTATTTTATTCATTTAATTAGTTTATTTTTTGGCTATGCTGAGTGGCTTGAAGATCTCAGTTCCCCAGCCAGGGATTGAACCCAGGCCACAGCAGTGAAAGACTAGAATCCTAACCACTATGCCATCAGGTGACTCCCATAATAATATTCTTTGGGAGGTGGGTTGGAGGGGGCCAGTGCTGTGTGACTTGTGGGCTCTTAGTTGCCTGATCAGAGATCAAACTCACAGCCTTGGTAGTGAAAGCATGGAGTCCTAATCACTGGACCACCAGGGAATTCCCAGTAATCTTCATAATAATGTTTCTGAGTGATTGAAGTATGCGGAAGTTGTCTCATATCAATAGCCCACAATTTTCCGTGTAAGAGCCATAGTCCCAGATTGGATTTGTGGTTTCTAGTTTCTTGTGTGTTATCCTGGCTTCTTAGAATTAATGTTAAATAAAAGTAAAAAGGCTCTAAGTGGGTTCTAGGAGATGTGCTGTTATTGGAATCCAAGTGGTATGCTGAGTGGTCAGATGTGTAAGTCCCATTTAGGTGAGATGCTGGCTGAGAGAGGGGTGGGATTTAGTCAGCAGTGTTGAGGTCTGTTTGTGAAATCATCCGGTTGCTCAAACTTTGATAGGAAGGACATGGATACTGTTAATTATAACAAAGTTCTTGATATTGGTGACTATAGAGATGAAAGATTATGTTTTCTAACTTAGCAAGAGGTGGTATGTTTTACGCTCCAGAATATAGATGAAATATAACACCCCCTTCAGGTCTTAATTCTGTAATTTTGCAAAATAGGTATCAGATCAGATCAGATCAGATCAGTCGCTCTGTCGTGTCTGACTCTTTGCGACCCCATGAATCGCAGCACGCCAGGCCTCCCTGTCCATCACCAACTCCCAGAGTTCACTCAGACTCACGTCCATCGAGTCAGTGATGCCATCCAGCCATCTCATCCTCTGTCGGCCCCTTCTTCTCTTGCCCCCAATCCCTCCCAGCATCAGAGTCTTTTCCAATGAGTCAACTCTTCGCATGAGGTGGCCAAAGTACTGGAGTTTCAGCTTTAGCATCATTCCTTCCAAAGAAATCCCAGGGCTGATCTCCTTCAGAATGGGCTGGTTGGATCTCCTTGTGGTCCAAGGGACTCTCAAGAGTCTTCTCCAACACCACAGTTCAAAAGCATCAATTCTTCGGTGCAAAATAGGTGTAGTATATGTCAATTTGTTGCTGTTGTTTTAGTCACTAAGTCATGCCGGACTCTTTTGAGACCCTATAGACTGTAGCCTGCCAGGCTCCTCTGTCCATGGCATTTCCCAGTCAAGAATACTGGAGTGGGTTGCCATCTCCCTCTCCAGGGGATCTTCCCAACCAGGGCTCAAACCCAAGTCTCTTGCATTGGCAAAAGGATTCTTTTCGGCTAAGCCACCAGGGAAGCCCCAGTATATATCGCTGCTGCTGCTGCTAAGTGTTGTCAGTCGTGTCTGACTCTGTGCGACCCCATAGATGGCAGCCCACCAGGCTCCTCCATCCCTGGGATTCTCCAGGCAAGAACACCGGAGTGGATTGCCATTTCCTTCTCCAATGCATGAAAGTAAAAACTGAAAGTGAAGTCGCTCAGTCGTGTCCGACCCTCAGCAACCCCATGGACTGCAGCCCACCAGGCTCTTCCAACCATGGGATTTTCCAGGCAAGAGTACTGGAGTGGGATGCCATTGCCTTCTCTGGAATATATCGCTAGATTATCTAAAAAAGAAAGTAGAGCACTGTTCACACAAAAGCAATAATGGTACAAGCGTGCAAAAGGACTAGTAAACGATAGAGAAGGGGAGGCTTCCTCAGTGTTTTAGTAGGATAGTCACTGGGATTCAAGGGGAGGTGGTTAACAATATTACCTACCTTTCCCCTTCGAAGTTTGGACTTAACTGAGAAGTAGATTCCTTAATCAGTAGATCAAAATTAAAAAAAAAATTAGCCTTATTGGTGGAGTTGACTGGAGAACATGCCATAGATCTGTGGCCCAATGGACTTACTGATAATCCCGCTCTAACCCCCAGTTAAACTTAACCCGGTGATCCTCGGGCTCTCCTTCCCAGGCTGCTTATTGCTGATGGAGAGAAGCGCAGGTGGACTGTGGACTCTGCCTTATCCTCCGGGGGGTGCCTGGGGTGGGGGGGGGTGATGCGGGGAGGCGGGGCTGGTCATTTATCTTTCTCTCAGTTGTTGAAGTGTTGGGAATGAGACCTGAAACCTTAGAGCTGAAGTCTGTTCAGGGAAGGGTGAGGCTGTGAAACAGTGGCCCTCTTCTACCAGTGTACTCATGAGATGCTTCCCCCCTCCGCCCACCACCCGCGCAACCCGCCGCCAAAATCTTGAAATATGAAAAGTTGTTAGTTAGATCAAAGAGAGTTATAGATTTCTGTCCTTAGAAACCCATCAAAATGGTGGGAAGTCAGTCTTTTAAATATTTGGGTTAATCTGGAGGCAAAGGCAGAGACTGGGAGATTGCCTCGAAGCCACTGTGTGGATGCTTTTGTTGTCTTGTTCGGTCGCTAATCCGTATCCGACTCTTTGCGACCCCATGGACTGCAGCTCGCCAGGTGTCGCTGTCCCTCACTGTCTCTCGTGGATGCTTATTACAGACTACTTACCCACTTCCCTGAAATAGCTTTTACTTCAGTTTTCTTTTGAAGTGTTGCCAGCAAAACTATGATTAAGACTTTTATATCTTTTCTATTAAACATCTCTTAATCATAGTCTGAAAAGTGTGATTATTTCCAAGGTTATCTAATTCAGTAGAACAATTATTCTTTTCACATAGTAAGGGCTCGGTCATACAGAGTCACAGAATGCTGGTCGTGAAACTTGTTTTAATTTGTCCTTGCTAATTCCTCTCCCTCTCTTCTCTTCTTTCCAGAATCCTATTCTGTGAACTCAGGCACTCAGGTATCCACCACGGTGTTGGGTCCTGAACAGAAGATGCCAGGTGGTAATTTACAGCTTTGTGTTATTGACTCATTTTTGTTTGGAATTAGGCTTAAGCCAGTAACAGAAACTTACCATATTGTCCTTCTTGTCTTCTGTTTCATAAAAAATTGTCGCCATCTCCTGTCCCCCAGCCAGCAATATCATGGAGACCTGCTCCATTCACACAAGGGAAACACTGATGATTAGTTGACGATGAGCCCTCCTGGCATGAGGGTGGCACCTCCCCTTCCCCAAGCTCTTCACTGCAGGTCTTAGTCAGGTGGCAAAAGAGTCCTGTTTGGCGGTTTTCCCAAAACTTCAGGTTTCAGCCTGAAATGTGGCAGGATTTTGCAAGTTACCCATTTTGGGGGGAATCTGATGGAGATATAATACCCAAGTTTGATCTTTTGCATAAATCCTACAAATAATGGGTGGGGGGTGGACAGAGGAGTGTCCCATTAGCCTATTTCCTTCTAAAAGTTAAAATTTTAGGTTATCAGTGTGGCTAGTCTGGGAATGTTATATATTAAGCCCTAGACATCAGTGATTTTAGAAGAAAATGATTCTAAAAATTGGCAAGTGGCAATAGAAGCGTGAGGGCTTCCCTGGTGGCTCATCTGGTAAAGAATCTGCTGGCAGCATGGGAGACCTGGGTTCAAACTCGTGGCCCTGATCCCTGGGTTAGGAAGATCCCCTGGAGAAGGGAACGGCTACCAGTAATCTGGCCTAAAGAATTCCATGGACTGTATAGTCCATGGGGTTGCCAAGAGTCGTACATGACTAAGTGACTTTCACAGTGCAATCCAATAGAAGCATGAAAGTGGGGGAGGCCATTTGTGAGATTAGTGTTGAAAACTGATGTAGAGCTTAGTGACTGGGGAAGAGGGTTGAGAGGGAGCTTTATCACCATAAAGCTGATATCAACCCCTTGAATATCAGTGTTGGCCGCTACATGCTGATACTTCATTGGCTCTGACACTTCGATGAAAAGTACTTTTTGATCTGTTTTAAAATTTTATTTTATCATGTAGTTGGTTTTTAGTTTTATTTTATTTACCCAGGTAGTTTCCTTGAACAAAAGTGAAACAGCAGATGGGAAAAACTAAGACTCAGAAAGGTGCAAGGTGACCTAGCAAGTTCTGTGCAGAATGTGATACAGAACTCAGGTCATTGGATTCCTGAGCGGAGCTCTTTCCTGAGGGTACTGTTTCCCATTGACATTGCCAAACAACCAAACTTAAACCACTAGTTATCTCACGAGTGTAATGGTGGGGTCTGTTCTTCTCCAGCTGCTCTGGGTCCTTCTGTTGGCCACCACCGTGGGGCTCCTGCTGCAGCGCCTTGCAGCTCGACTGGGCGTGGCCACTGGGCTGCATCTGGCTGAGGTGTGTCACCGCCAGTACCCCAGGGTAAGCAGTGCTTGTCTCACGTCATAGGCAGCTGTGTGTCTGCGATCTGTGCTAGCCCCCTGTATACTGAAACAGTGGCGGATGTGGGGCTCGTGGCCCTGAGGGCTGGGAATCCCAAGGGAAATTCTGTAGCTCCTCTTGCTGCTAAACCATGTTTCCCTGATGCTGGGAAGGCATTGAAGGTAGGAGGAGAAGGGCACGACAGAGTATGACATGGTTGGATGGCATCACCGACTTGATGGACATGAATTTGAGCAAACTCCTGGAAATGGTGAAGGACAGGGAAACCTGGTGTGCTGCAGTCCATGGGGCTGCAAAGAGTCAGTCACCACTGAGGGACTGAACAACAACAGCAATGCCTGGAAGACAGGTTTAAACTGACTTGATCTTTAGATAAGTACTAATCTGCCTCCAGTTTGTCTTAAATGTTCAATCTTCTTTCTTGGCTGTGAGAGTATCCTTACCTGCTTTTTATCTTATAAGCCTCTTAAAAAAAAACAAAAAACAACTTGGAAATTTATATTTTGTTTTATCTTCTCTTTCTTCATGCATCTTAGTGGCTGTTTTTTGTGACGTATATTTTAGGTAGTAGATACCGGGAGGTTGTTTCTTTTCCTGGCCTCAGTGAGCAAGCAACTGCTAAATTTCTTTCTGTTCGATTATTTGACCAGATTAGATCCCAGATTTTATTATAGGACACCCAATCCCATCACTTTGCCCCGAGGCCCTTTGCCTATCTGTGTTTTTCACTTGCTTGTGTATTATTACACTAAGGATGACTCCAGCCTCTTCACGTTTGTTTTGTCTCTTCAGCTGTGGTCAGGATAGATATTTTCTTCGGCAGTATTTTTATTGTCTCCTGAACAATATTTTGACCATCTTAGCATCCTCATTTCCCCCTAACTTTCAGGATTGTTTTCAGACCAAAAACTAAGTGGAAATAATGAATAGAAACTCCATTTGTCTGTCAAGTGAAACAGAAGGAGAAGAAATTGGCATCAGCTGCTGCCCTGACCCTGACTCACAGGCTCTGCCACAAAGAGCAGCCTGGCCCTCTCCAGCAGGGGGCCAAGTGCAGCTGAGTTCTGGTCCTTCATCTCTAGACCTCAGGTTTAACGAAGGACTGTTATTGGATCAGTGCCAAAATGTGAATTCCAAACTATGGGGGAAGTTCTTATAAATGATTAATTAGAACCATATCTTTCTGCTGTTTGATGTTTAGGTTCCACGAATCCTTCTGTGGCTGATGGTGGAGTTGGCTATCATTGGCGTAGATATGCAAGAAGTTATTGGCTCAGCTATTGCCATCAATCTCCTGTCTGTAGGAAGGTGAGGGTTTTTTTTTCTCTAGAAAGTAATCAAGGTTTTGTGAGATTTCAAAGCAAGTATAAAACCAAAGTCCTTCCCCCCCCAAAAAAAAAAAAAAAAGTCCTTCCCAGGTGGCTCAGTGGTAAAGAATCTGCCTGCCAAGCAGGAGATGCAGGTTCAATCCCTGGGTCAAGACAATCCCCTGGAGATGGAAATGGCAACCCACTCCAGTACTCTTGCCTGGGAAATCCTATGGACAGAGGAGCCTGGTGGGCTATAGTCCATAGAGTCACCAAAGAGTTGAACAGGACTTAGCAACAAAACAACAACAACATAAAAACAAAACCCCAGGTCGTTTTCAATTTTCAAAATTCAACTCAAGTATTATTTTTTCTGTGTAACCACTCTGGAACCACCTTCTTCCTGGCTCTTTATCTCCCATGTTCTCGTGTTTGGTCATGCATATCTGTGTTATCCAGTGCGTGGCAATGTATATTATAATTAATTTGTAAGTCAGTTTATCCCACTTGTCAAGTGAACTCCTTGAGAGATAAGACCCGTACTTTACAGCTTTGTGTCCTGAATGTCTGTAATAGTAGATAAAGTTTGAATGAATGTATTACTTTACTTAGTGCTGTGATCCTAAAACACCCAAGGCCTGGCCTCCTTACCACTGTTCCCTTTTCCTCAGGTCCTTGCTCCTCCAAGGATCGTATATCTAGAGAGTTGTTGGGAAGAGAGTCTTTTTCCTAATGTTTCTTTTCTTTTCTTTAATCTCTGTTTTTAATCTCTGACCTAGGAATTCTCTATGGGATGGGGTTCATATCACCATTGCAGATACCCTTATATTTCTCTTTTTGGACTAATATTGTAAGGATAGTGGGAGCGGAGGGGTCACTCAAAGTTCCATTATGGGGCTTATGGGGAAATCTGCCTTCTGTGAACTCACTGCTACATTTTTCCCTTTAGGTTTACAGAAGCTAGAAGCATTTTTGGTTTTCTCATCACTATTACGATCCTCATGTTTGGCTATGAGTGAAGTATTGCAACAGGCTGATCATTAGGTGTTTGTCTTTTTTTCATTAGCTTTTTAAACAAAATTTTTGTCATTTTATTATAAAAGACAGTGTGTGTTAAAAAAACCCAAATTCAGCACTGAGCCAATTTTAAAGGAATAAGGATGTAGGAAAGACTAGTGTCCAGAAAGTTCTGCAGGGATTCCTAGGTCAAAAATGACTAGAATTTCTAGGACTTTCCAGACTAGACTCCCTGGCCCCAACTTGGCCATCTGAACAACAGAACAGCCTTGGCGAGGGTTAGGAGAGTTGCAGTCTGTAAAAACAGATGAATCCTGCATTGCTCTCTTTGTTTCCTTTATCATCAACAGAGTAGATGAGGCAGGGTCCCTGGTTCCCTTTTGCTAACAGTGCTGCTCGCTGGGGTGTTACAAGGATGCCCCATAGCCCAGTTGATCTTAGTTTTTTCTTTGGCCCCTTCCCTTTGCTCTCATACCCATCCTCACGTTTGCAAGCTTGCGGCTGGTGATGAGCGAATTTGCAGATGGATTATGAGCCTACTTCTTAAGACATGTGGTGCTAAGTCCAGCACAGCTGGGGATAAAGACCTGCAACAGGGATGAGTGCTTAATGAAAAGAGAGATGCATATAATTTGGCAAGCTGGGAGTGAGGGGGCCCTCCTGCTCTCCATGGCAGGAAGACAAAATGGCTCCTTTCAGCCCGCACTTTTATTGGCAGAAGTCACATGAGATCATTCAGTTCAGTCGTTCTGTCGTACCTGACTCTTTGTGACCCCATGAACTGCAGCACGCCAGGCCTCCCTGTCAATCACCAGCTCCCGGAGTTTAGTCAAACACATGTCCACTGTGTGCCATCCAACCATCTCACCCTCTGTCGTCCCCTCCTCCTCCTGCCTCCAATCTTACCCAGCATCAGGGTCTTTTCAAATGAGTCAGTTCTTTGCATCAGGTGGCCATAGTATTGGAGTTTCAGCTTCAGCATCAGTCCTTCCAATGAATATTCAGGACTGATTCAGGATGGACAGGTTGGATCTCCTTGCAGTCTGAGCGACTCCCAAGAGTCTTTTGCTACACCACAGTTCAAAAGCATCAATTCTTCAGCACTCAGCTTTCTTTATAGTCCAACTCTTACATCCATACATGACTACTGGAAAAACCATAGCTTTGACTAGACGGATCTTTGTCGGCCAAGCAATGTCTCTGCTTTTTAATATGCTGTCTAGGTTGGTCATAACTTTTCTTCCAAGGAGCAAGCGTCTTTTAATTTCATGGCTGCAGTCACCATCTGCAGTGATTTTGGAGCCACAAAAAATAAAGTGTCATTGTTTTCATTGTTTTTCTGTTTATTTGCCATGAAGTGATGGGACCAGATGCCATCATCTTAGTTTTCTGAAGGTTGAGTTTTAAGCCAACTTTTTCACTCTCCTCTTTCACTTTCATCAAGAGGCTCTTTAGTTCTTCACTTTCTGCAATAAGGGTGGTATCATCTGCATATATGAGGTTATTGATATTTCTCCCAGCAATCTTGATTTCAGCTTGTGCTTCCTCCAGCCCAGCGTTTCTCATGATGTACTCTGCATATAAGTTAAATAAGCAGAGTGACAATATACAGCCTTGATGTATACCTTTTCCTATTTGGAACCAGTCTGTTGTTCCATGTCCAGTTCTAACTGTTGCTTCCTGACCTGCATACAGGTTTCTTAAGAGCCAGGTCAGGTGGTCTCGTATTCCCATCTCTTTCAGAATTTTCCACAGTTTGTGGTGATCAACACAGTCAAAGGCTTTGGCATAGTCAAAGCAGAAGTAGATGTTTTTCTGGAACTCTCTTGCTTTTTCGATGATCCAGCAGATGTTGGCCATTTGATCTCTGGTTCCTCTGCCTTTTCTAAATCCAATTTGAACATCTGGCAGTTCACGGTTCACATATTGCTGAAGCCTGGCTTGGAGAATTTTGAGCATTACTTTACTAGCGTGTGAGATGAGTGCAATTGTGCGGTAGTTTGAGCATTCTTTGGTATTGCCTTCTTTGGGATTGGAATGAAAACTGAGCTTTTCCAGTCCTGTGACCACTGCTGAGTTTTCCAAATTTGCTGGCATATTGAGTGCAGCATTTTCACAGCATCATCTTTAAGGATTTGAAATAGCTCAACTGGAATTCCATCACCTTCACTAGCTTTGTTCGTAGTGATGCTTCCTAAGGCCCGCTTGACTTCACATTCCAGGATGTCTGGCTCTAGGTGAGTGATCACACCATCGTGATTATCTGGGTCGTGAAGATCTTTTTGTATAGTTCTTCTGTGTGTTCTTGCCACCTCTTCTTAATATCATTAAGATCATTCTTAATATCATTGAGATCATTAGGGAATAGCAATACTGGGGAGTTTGATCTGCACACCATAAAGAGGGAGTAAAGTTAAGGTTCTGCTGTTCATCAGGAACATCTTGTTTTGTTTCCATGGGGACAGATGCAGGGGCAGGCAGTGAAGCAGAGCAGAGAGCAAATCCAGCTCCAAGTATGTCCGTTAGGTGTGCTTTTTAGGACAATCACGAAGGCGTGGTTTGCCGCACCCTCAAGCCATGGGGCAGGTTCTGGTCTCTGCTCTGCCAGTCTGCAACAGTGTGGGGCAATGGTGTCCGCAACAAACAGGCCAGTCAGAAAATAAGTCATAGGAGAACTAAGTGCTTTAAGAGGAGACTGCTAGAGCTGCCCCCTCACTCTCTAACTTAGAAAATAGAAACTGCTGGGGGCTTCCCTGGTGGCCAGTGGTTGAGACTCTGTCTTCCTGTGCAGGGGGTGCTGGTTGGATCCCAGTTCAGGGAACTAAGGTCCCAGTTGCCACAGGGTGTGACCAAAAATTAAAAATAAATAAACACAACATTATAAATCAACTATACGTCGGTTTTAAAAAATTAAAGAAAGAAATAAAGATGGTGAGTGTAACAAAGCAGGGCAAGTACATTTTCTGTTTCTGGGGAAACTTTTTCAGTTTTTAGTGCTTTAACTCTTAAACTTCAGCCACTGAAGGTAAAGCATCTTAAATCCATGTTAAATGATCTTGATGAGAGAGGGATAAGCCAATACTTTTTATAGACATCTCTAAAGGACATGAGGTATTTGAGAAGACTTGTTGCATCTCTAGGGACTCGTGATTTTTTCACTTGTAGGGCTTGTTGCATTTTTAGGGACTTAATACAGATTATTTGATTTTTTTTTCTTTTTCTTCTTGCTTTCTATCATTGTGTAATTTTTGCTCAGTTAATCTAATCTGGGACATAAGAAGCACTTTTCAGTTTATTTTGAAATGCTGCTTACTCCTGTCCTGTGACCCCAAATGACACAGTATCTTTTTCTGTTTGTGGACAGGTTAGACTAGTCCACCAATAATTGTGCTGATTCTTTGACAGAGGCTTGAGGATTGCCGGTGGTATTGTGGTCCTTATCATCTGTTTCATCAGCATGTACTTTGTCATGGTTTATGTGCAGGGTCTAGGGCATGTGGCATTGTACATGGTGGTTGCAGTGGTCAGCGTAGCTTATCTGAGCTTTGTCTTTTACTTGGTAAGTCCAGTTGGGAGGAGGCAGGGGTGGCGAGGTGCATCTAACACTCAGAAGAGAAAGGACCCAAAAGAGCATATAGCAAACTACCTTCAGGTTACTGACACGATTTGTATGAAATCGTTAAACCAGCTGTGACTAAAGAATATTTTTAGCCATAAATTTTCACTTGGTTCTAAGAGCTGTCATTTTTCTATTTCTGTCACTCTGTCTGGTTTCCATTCCTAATAATTTCTAACAAAAGAGTGTAGTATGTTTGAAGAACTCAAGAAGATCAGCTGTGTAGAAAGTAGAGAGTGGTACAATATGGGGTTGGAGAATGGAGCTGTATCTTGTGATTTCAAATCTTTGGAGGGCAGCGCATGTGGGTTCACAGCCTTGCCCAACTTTACTACTTAACAGATGTCCAATGAAAACATAAGTAAATAGTGACAATCTCTTGTTGAATTATTCTAAAATTATTAAAGAATGATGGTTATAAAACAAGTTACATAGAAAAGGAATACAGAATTATGTATACCTAGATAATCAAAAAATTATCAAAAGTCTAGAGTAAATTATGTAAAAATATTAATAGTAGTTGCCTTCGATGGAGGGATTGTGGATATTCTTTTTTCTATTTTCCAGATCTCCTGTAACATTACTTGTATCAATGAAGAGCAGTGAAAGCAACAACATATCCACCTCCCTATTCTACACAGGTTTCTCTAAAAAACATAGGTTTGAGGATTAGGGACAGGAGAATTTATACCATATCTGCTACAGAGAATGGCAAGGCTGGAGGGTGGAAATCCCTTTCTCATCTTTATAACTTACCTAGTCCCCATGTCAGTGTCTGACACAGGGTAGATACTTATTGGGAAAACATTTTAGTGAATATTGAGAAATTAGGTCTTGGATAAATATATCTCCTCTTTTTTCTTGCCCAGTAAACCATGGGTACACTTAGATTAAGCTGATCCTGAGAAACGCTGGGCTGGAAGAAGCACAAGCTGGAATCAAGATTGCCAGGAGAAATATCAATAACCTCAGATATGCAGATGACACCACCCTTATGGCAGAAAGTGAAGAGGAACTAAAAAGCCTCTTGATAAAAGTGAAAGAGGAGAGTGAAAAAGTTGGCTTAAAGCTCAACATTCAGAAAACTAAGATCATGGCATCTGGTCCCATCACTTCATGGGAAATAGATGGGGAAACAGTGGAAACGGTGACAGACTTTATTTTTTTGGGTTCCAAAATCACCGCAGATGGTGACTGAAGCCATGAAATTAAAAGACTCTTACTCCTTGGAAGGAAAGTTATGACCAACCTAGATAGCATATTCAAAAGCAGAGACATTACTTTGCCAACAAAGGTTCATCTAGTCAAGGCTATGGTTTTTCCTGTGGTCATGCATGGATGTGAGAGTTGGACTGTGAAGAAGGCTGAGCACCGAAGAATTGATGCTTTTGAACTGTGGTGTTGCAGAAGACTCTTGAGAGTCCCTTGGACTGCAAGGAGATCCAACCAGTCCATTCTAAAGGAGATCAGTCCTGGGTGTTCTTTGGAAGGACTGATGCTAAAGCTGAAACTCAGTACTTTGGCCACCTCATGTGAAGAGCTGACTCATTGGAAAAGACTCTGATGCTGGGAGGGATTGGGTGCAGGAGGAGAAGGGGACGACAGAGGATGAGATGGCTGGATGGCATCACCAACTCAATGGACATGAGTCTCAGTGAACTCTGGGAGTTGGTGATGGACAGGGAGGCCTGGCATGCTGCAATTCATGGGGTTGCAAAGAGTCGGACATGACTGAGTGACTGAATTGAACTGAACTGATAATATAGAGACAGTTGTTGTTGTTTGGTTGCTATGTTGTGTCCAACTCTTTGGAACTTCCCTGTCCTTTGCTATCTCCTGGAATTTGTTCAAACTCATGTCCGTTGAGTTGATGATGCCATCCAACCATCTCATCCTCTGTCGCCCCCTTCTCCTCCTGCCCTCAATCTAGGAAACCCAAGTAACTGAGTATGGCCTTGACAGAAATTGTTTTAACAATTTTCTGTAGGACATCTTCTAGTGGCCTAGTGGTTAGGATTTCAGACTTTTGCTTCAAAGTCCCAGGTTCAGTCCATGGTCAGAGAACTGAGATCCTACAAACTAGGTGGCATGGCCATAAAAAAAAAAAAGTTGCTGTAGCAGTTAAGGGTACCCTTTCTTTACACAAATTGATTATGAAGCTGCTGAGTTGTTTTCAGTCAGCCTGAAGCCATAGAAATTGTTGAAGACCCATTTTTAAGGCCCAGGACTGATTCTAGAATGAATTACTACTCTTTAGTTCAGAAGACTATCACAGTTGTTCTTAGCCAGTCAGTCATTCCCTGTATTGTAAGGAATGGTGTAGGACGGAAAAAAAGTGGTATTCAAGGACCTCCCCCAGTCAGGTAAAAGAAACAAACACAAAGCAGTAGGAACAGAGGGAGCTGAGTATCAAAATTAATACAACAAAGAGGTTTGCATCTGAGCAGTGCAGTGTGGGTGATGAGGGGGGTAAGAGGACTCTCCAGAGAGGTTGGTGAATGATGACCGTATTTTCTCTTTCATGGTTGACAATGTTTCATTGCACTGGGCATCTCCTTCCTGGACTCTGGGAACATGGTAAACAGCTCCAAAATCCTGGAGACCAAAGAGGCCACCCATGGCTATTCTAAGTCAACACTGTCCACAGGTAGCCATCAGGGCCAGTGTGTTTCTATGGTTTACTGTGTGAACATGGCCAGACGTATGTGCTATTGCACAGGCTGCATTTAGGACTCAACTGTTTGTTGGGAAAGACTTTGTTTCATATTTGTTTGAAAGATGGCATTATTTTTCTTCTTAAACTTTTCACCTGGGAACTGGATTAAGTAGGATCTTTGGCAACTTGACATCTGCTGCTCTCAAACAACACTGAACACTGAACGCTGTCCCAAGGTCATCTTGTTTTATCTTTAGTAGAGATAATCCTCATGCATGATTCTTAACAAGACTGACTGCATGTTAAAAGTATTTGGAAAATGCAATTAATGTTTCATAATACAACTTACAGAGTAGGTATGTAAATTTTTTTATCAAAAGATAATGGATTTAAAAGGCTGAGAAAGCCATTAAAAAGAATGAGATAATTCCATTTACAGACAAGGATGGACCTAGAGAGTGTCAAACTGAATGAAGTAAGTTTCAGACAGAGAAGGAGAATATCGTATGACATCCCTTATACGCGGAATCTAAAAAGAAATAATACAAATGAACTTAGTTACGAAACAGAAAGAGACTCACAGACTTAGAAAACTGTCATTGCCAGGGGAAGGTCATGTACACACTACTATATTCAAAATAAATAAGTGACAAGGACCTACTGTATAGCATATGGAACTCTGCTCAGTGTTACGTGGCAGCCTGGATGGGACAGGGGTTTGGGGAAGAATGGATACATGTATATGTATGTCCCCTCACTGTTCAACTGAAAACAATTAACATTGTTAATTGGCTAAACCCTGATACAAAATTAGAAGTTAAAGTTTGAAAAATAAAATAAAAATATACAGTAGAAAATAAATAAAAGGCTGCAAAATACTTTACTTATGCATATTCTTTTTGAGTTATTTTAATTATTGTTGTTGTTCAGTTGCTCAGTCATGTCTGACTCTTGGCAACCTGGACCACAGCATGCCAGGCTTTCCTGTCCTTAACTATCTCCCTGAGTTTGCTCAAACTCATGTCCATTGAGTCGATGATGCCATCCAACAATCTCATCAAAATTCAACATTCAAAAAACATATCCTGTTTTTTGAATGACAGATCAGAGTCTTTTCCAAAGAGTCAGCTCTTTGAATCAGGTGGCCAAAGTATTGGAGCTTCAGCTTCAGCATAAGCCCTTCCAGTGAGTATTCAGGGTTGATTTCCTTTAGGATTGACTGGTTTGATCTCCTTGCAGTCCAAGGGACTCTCAAGTCTTCTCTAGCACCACAGTACGAAAGCATCAGTTCTTTGGTGCTCAGCCTTCTTTATGGTCCAACTCTCACATCCAGACAGGACTACTGGAAAATGCATACTTTGCCTATACGGACCTATGTAGGCAAAGTGATGTGTCTGCTTTTTAATATGCTGTGTAGGCTTGTCATAGCATTTTTTCTAAGGAGCAAGTGTCTTCTAATTTCATCACTGCAGTCACCATCCACAGTGATTTTGGAGCCCAAGAAATAAAGTCTGTTGTTCTTTCCATGTTTTCCCTATCTATTTGCCATGAAGTGATGGAACTGGACCCCATAATCTTAGTTTTTTGAATGTTGAGTTTTAAGTCAGCTTTTTCACTCTGCTCTTTCACCTTAATCCAGAGGCTCTTTAGCTCCTCCTCACTTTCTGCCATAAGGGTGGTGTCATCTGTGTGTCTGAGGTTATTGATATTTCTCCCAGCGATCTCAATTCCAGCTTGTGATTCATTCAGCCTGGCATTTTGCATGATGTATTCTACACAGAAGTTAAATAAGCAAGGTGACAATATATAGCCTTGAGGTACTCCTTTCCCAATTTTGATCCAGTCTGTTGTTCCATGTCTAGTTCTAACTGTTGCATCTTTCATACAGGTTTCTCAGGAGGCAGGTAAGGTGGCCTGGTTTTACCGTCTCTTCAAGAATTTTCCAGTTTGTTGTGGTCTACACAGTCAAAGGCTTTAGCATAGTTAATGAAGAGAAATAGATATTTTCTGGAATTCCTTTGCTTTTTCTATGATCCAGCTGATGTTGGCAGTTCAGTCACTCAGTGTCACAGGCTAGCAAGGTGATGCTCAAAATCCTACAAGCTAGGCTGCAATGGTACATGAACAGGGAACTTACAGATGTACAAGCTGGATTTAAAAAATGCAGAGGAACCAAATTGCCAACATCCATTGAATCATAGAAAAAGCAAGGGAATTATAGAAAGACATCTATTTCTCTTCATTGACTACACTAAAGCTTTTGACTGTGTGGACCACTACAAACTATGGAAAATTCTTAAAGAGATGAAAATACCAGACCACCTTATCTGCCTCCTGAGAAGCCTGTATGCAAATCAAGAAGCAACAGTTAGAACTAGACATGGAACAACAGACTGGTTCAAAATTGGGAAAGGAGTACCCTCAAGGCTATATATCATCACCGTGCTTATTTAACTTCCATGTAGAGTACATCATGTGAAGTGCCATGATGAATCATAAGCTGAATGAATCAAAGCTGGAATTGAGATTGCTGGGAGAAATATCAACAACCTCAGATATGCAGATGACACCACCCTTATGGCAGAAAGTGAGGAGCAGCTAAAGAGCCTCTGGATTAAGGTGAAAGAGCAGAGTGAAAAAGCTGACTTAAAACAATCCTGGGAGATAATGAAGGACAGGGAAGCCCTGGATCCTGCAGTCCTTGGGGTTGCAAAGAGTCAGACAGGAGTGAGCAACTGAACAACAGCAATTTATTTCACTGAATGCTGTGATCCTAAACTGCCCAAGACCTGGCATCCTTGCCACTCCCTTGCCAGCTCCTTCCCTTTTCCCCAAGTTCCTTCTCCTCCAAGTGTCATATATCTGAAGAGCTGTTGGGAAGAGTGTATTTCTCAATGTTTCTTTTCTTTATTGTCCATTTCTAATCTCAACCCCTGGGTTGGGAAGATCCCCTGGAGGAGGGCATGACAATCCCCTTCAGTATTCTTTCCTGCAGAATCCCCGTGGATGGAGGAGCCTGGTGGGCTACAGGGCATGGGGTCGCAAAGAGCTGGGCACGACTGAGAAACTAAGCACAGCACAGCACATCATCTCTTAACCTCCATTGAGAAATTTAAAAGGAAAATAAGTTAAAAGAATCATGAACCCGACAGAGGTAGATTATCTCATAATTTTATATTTAATATGGGTCAAACCACCCAAGTTGAGATTTTATTGTTTTATAATTAAAATAATTCTAAGAGTATGAATAAGGAAAGTATTTTGCAGCCTTTTATTTATTTTTTACTGTATACCTTTATTTTTTCAAACTCTAAACTTTTTATTTTGTATCAGGGTATAGCTGATTGACAATGTTGTGATAGCTTCAGGGGAACAGTGAAGGGACTCAGCCATACATATACATGTTCCTGTTCCCCCCCAAAACCTCCTCCCATCCAGGCTGCTACATAATATTGAGTAGAGTTCCTTGTGTTATACAATAGGTCCTTGCTTGTTATGTGTTTTGAATATAGCAGTGTTTACATGACCTTCCCAAACTCCGGAATTATCCCTTCCCCCAGCAACCACAAGTTTGTTTTCTAAGTCTATGAGTGTCTTTCTGTTTTGGTGTTAAGTTCATTTGTATCATTTGTTTTAAGATTCCACATATAAGGGATGTCATACGGTATTTCTCCTTCAAGAAGGAGTTTGTCAAGTTTTCAAAGGTCCTGTTTAATCCAGTTCCCAGATTAGGAGTTCAGGAAGAAAAGTAATGGCATCATTCAAACAAATATGAAACAAAGTCACTCCCAACAAACAATTCAGTTCAGTTCAGTTCAGTCGCTCAGTCGTGTCCTACTCTTTGCGACCCCATGAATTGCAGCACGCCAGGCCGCCCTGTCCATCACCATCTCCCAGAGTTCACTCAAACTCATGTCCATTGAGTTGGTGATGCCATCCAGCCATCTCATCCTCTGTCGTCCCCTTCTCCTCCTGCACCCAATCCCTCCCAGCATCAGAGTCTTTTCCAATGAGTCAACTCTTTGCATGAGGTGGCCAAAGTACTGGAGTTTCAGCTTTAGCATCAGTCCTTCTAAAGAACACCCAGGTCTGATATCCTTTAGGATGGACTGGTTGTATCTCCTTGCAGTCCAAGGGACTCTCAAGAGTCTTCTCCAACACCACAATTCAAAAGCATCAATTCTTCAGCGCTCAGCTTTCTTCACAGTCCAACTCTCACATCCATACATGACCACAGCAAAAACCATAGCCTTGACTAGACGGCTGAGTCCTAAATGCAGTCTGTGCAACAGCACATACGTCTGGCTATGTTTAGAGGGCAAACCACATAAACACACTGGCTCTGATGGTAACCGCAGACAGTGTTTACATGGGATAGCCACTGGTGGCTTCTTCGGTCAGCAGTACTTTAGAGATGCTTACCGTGTGTGTCCAGAGTCCAGGAAGGACATGCCCAGTGCAATGAAGCATTGCCAACCCTGAAAGGGAAAATACGGTTACTGTTCACCAACTTCTCTGGAGAACACTCTTAGCCCCCTCACTGTCCACACTGTATTGCTCGGATCCAAACCTCTCTGTCGTATTAATTTTGACACCAGCTTCTTCTGTTCCTACTGCTTTGTGTTTGCTTCTTTCCTCTGACTGGGAAAGGTCCCTGATGACCATTTTTTTTCCATCCTACACCATTCCTCACAATACGGGGAATGACTGACTGACAACTACCAGTCTGCTGAACTAAACAGTAGTTATTCAGTGTAAAATCAGTCCTGGGCCTTAAAAATGGGTCTTCAGCAATGTCTGTAACCTCAGGCTGACTGAGAACAACTCAGTACCTTCATAACCAATCTACATCAAGGAAGGATCCCCTTAACTTCTACAGCAATCTTAAAAAAATTTTTTTTTAAATTTTTTGGCTTTGTCGACTAGCTTGCAGGATCTCAGTTCCATGACCAGGGTTTGAACCTGGGACTTTGAAGTGAAAGCCCAAAATCCTATCCACTATGCCAGCAGGGAACTCCCTACAGTGAATTTTTAAAACAATTTCTGTCAAGACCGTACTCAGTTACTTGGGTTTCCTTGGAGAAGTCCCTATATTACAGGCTCATCATAATCTTAGTGTGCCCATGGTTCACTGAGGGGGAAAAAAGAGAGATATATCTATTCAAGTCATAATTTTTCAATATTTACTATAATGTTTTCCCAATCAAGTACCTACCTGTGGGTGATACTGGCCTGGGAACTAGGTAAGTGTTGGAAAGGTAAGCAGGGGGTTTCCACCCTCACTTTACTATCTACTTGTCACTTTTTGTAGCAGATACAGTATAAATTCAGCTGTCCCTAATCCTCAACCCTGTGTTTTTTAGAGAAACCTGTGTAGAATAGGGAGGTGGATGTGTTGTTGATATTGTTGCTTTTCATTGATGTAAGGAATGCAATAGAAGATCTGGAAAATAGAGAAAGAATATATCCATAATCCCATCGTCCTAAGACAATTGCTATTATCATTTTTACATAATTTACTCTAGACTTAATATTTTTGATTATCTACATATACATAATTCTTCATTCCTTTTCTATGGAGCTGTGTTTTATAACCATCATTTTAAAACAATTTTAGAATAATTCAATGTGAGAATATCACTATTTACCTTGTTGTCATTGGACAGCTATTAAGTAGTAGAGCTGGGCAGGGCTGTGAACCCACATGTGTTGCCCTTCAAAAGTTTGAATCACACGACACAGCTCCCTTCTCCAACCCCATCTTTTACTACTCTCTACTTTCTACACAGCTGATCTTTTTTGAGTTCTTCAAACATACTACACATACTACAATCTCTTGTTAGGAATTATTAGGAATGGAAACCAGAGTGACCGAAATAGAAAAATCATGGCTCTTAGGAATCAAGGGAAGATTTATGGATAAAAATATTCTTTAGTCACAGCTGATATAACAATTTCATGTGAATTGTGTCAATAACCTGAAGATAGATCGCTATGTGCTCTTTTGGGTCCTTTCTTTTCTGAGTGTTAGAAGCACCTCAACCACCCCTGCCTCCTCCCAACTGGACTTACCAAGTAAAACACAAAGCTCAGATAAGCTACGCTGACCACTGCAGCCACCACGTACAATGCCACGTGCCCTAAATCCTGCACATAAACCACGACAAAGTACATGTTGATGGAACAGATGATAAGAACCACGACACCACCTGTGATCCTCCAGCCTCTTTCCGAAGAATCAGCACAGTTATTGGTGGAATAGGCCAACCTGTCCACAGATGGAAAAAGACACTGTGTCTTTTGGGGTCACAGGACAGGAGTAAGCAGCATTTCAAAGTAAACTGAAAAGTGCTTCTTGTGTCCCAGATTAGATTAAATGAGCCAAAATTACACAATGATAGGGAAAAAGAGGGGAAAAAACCACTATCAAATAATCCATACCATATAAGTCCCTAAAAAGGCAACAAGCCCTAAAACTGCACAAAGTCATGAGTTTCTAGAGATGCAACAAATCATTTCAAATAGCCCATGTCCTTGAGAGTTGTATTTAAAAGATATTAGCTTATGCCTCTCTCATTAAGATCATTTAATATGGATTTAAGATGCTTTAACCTTCAGTGGCTGAAGTTGAAGAGTTAAAGCACTCAAAGCTGAAAAGCTTCCCCCAGAAATAAAAAATGTGCTTTTGTCTTCCTTTGTTACATTCACAGTCTCTATTTTCTTTTGATTCTTAAAATTGATGTGTAGTTGATTTACAGTGTTGTGTTTATTTATTTTTAATTTGACCTTTGGTATGTGGGATCTTGATTCCCTGACCTGAGGTAGAACCGGCAACCCCTGCACAGGAAGGCAGAGTCTCTACCACTGGGCCCCCAGGGAAGTCCCCAGCAGTCTCTATTTTCTAAGCCAGAGATTGAGGGGGCAGCTCTAGCAATCACCTCTTAAAGCACATAGTTCCCCTATGACTTATTTTCTGACTGGCCTGTTTGATGCGAACACCATTGCCCCACACATCTTTGGGAACTAAAAGAAGTGCACTCACAATCCATTGGCAACTTTGCTCATCACCGACTGCAAGCTCGTAAACTTGAGGCTGGGTATGAGAGCAAAGGGAAGCTGCAAAAGAAAAAAATAAGATCAGATATAAAAAATAAGACCAGATCTCCTGTAATACCCCAGAGAGCAGCACTGTTACCAAAAGGGAACCGTAGACCTTGCATCATCTACTCTGTGAGAAATTATTCCTGTCATCACAACATTCTGGAGGGTTATGTGGAAATCTGTAGCATGAACCTAGCATCAGTTATGCTCATGGTATCCTTACAAAATGTATATCTGTCCTGTCTTAATTTCCATAAAACCCAACAGTGTCCTATACAATATTTAATGTTTGCTTGGATTAATGAACAATAATTTTATGTTCTATGTGTGCTGCTGCTGCTAAATCGCTTCAGTCATGTCCGACTCTGTGCGACCCCACAGACGGCAGCCCACCAGGCTCCACTGTCCCTGGGATTCTCCAGGCAAGAACAATGGAGTGGGCTGCCATTTCCTTCTCCAATGCATGAAAGTGAAAAAATAAAGTGAAGTCACTCAGTCGTGTCCTACTCTCAGCGACCCCATGGACTGCAGCCTACCAGGCTCCTCCATCCATGGGATTTTCCAGGCAAGAGTACTGGAGTGGGGTGCCATTGCCTTCTCCGTTCTATGTGTAACTATCTGAAATTTCCATTCAACAGGCTTAGAAAAGAACAAGCCTTTCAGATGCCAGGGATTTCAATGAATTCACTGTAGACTAACACTGCAAATCTTTATTCCTCTGACTTTTCCCCACACCCAGCACTAGGCCTGGTACCTAAGGCAATATAGAGTTCCGCTTGACTCAACGGGATGTGAGTTTCCCCAGCTCCCTCTTTACTTGTAAGCTCTGAAGAAGTCATTCATCCCTGTTAGCTGCTCCATGTCTTGGAAGATGGCAATAAGCAGAGCGGAAACAATGGCAATAGAGCGGGTCAGCAAAGTGTGACCATTTTAGGTTGAGGAATCCCTGGAAGAAAACACAGAAACAGAATGAATATCTGGAAGAGGAAACAGAAAAAGTCTGCAGAGGTTCAGGAAGGCACGGGATTAAGAAAGGACAAAAGGGCAACATCCCCTTCCTCTTGTCTATCCCAATCACAGCAGCACGTACCTCCATGACAAACTGGCCGGAATAGGTTCCTGTCATGGTGGAGCTCTGCCCCGCAGCCAGGATCCCCACCGCCCAGATGTAGAGAGCGGCAGGCCCGAAGTAACACCCCAGCACAACACCCTGGAGAGGCAAGGGAGAGAGATCACCTGAGACAACACCCCAAACATATCCTTGGTGTCTCTTCTCCCCATTCCTGGCTACGCACCCACCTCTACCGAGCGCTGTGCTGGCACTGTCCCAGAAGCGAGACTCGGGTCCTGACCTCATTCTAGAGGCTTTCAACCTAAAGTCTGCTGGATGGACCCCCATTCCTCCTCAGCCTAGTCCTTTCTCTTCTCTAGGCTCCTAAAGCCTTTATCCTCAGCTCATATGTTCAGTCAGTCAGTCAGTCAGTTCAGTCGCTCAGTCATGTCTGACTCTTTGCAACCCCATGAATTGCAGCAGGCCAGGCCTCCCTGTCCATCACCAACTCCTGGAGTTCACTCAAACTCACGACCGTCAAGTCGGTGATGCCATCTAGCCATCTCATCCTCTGTTGTCCCCTTCTCCTCCTGCCCCCAATCCCTCCCAGCATCAGAGTCTTTTCCAATGAGTGAATTCTTGACATGAGGTGGCCAAAGTACTGGAGTTTCAGCTTTAGCATCAGTCCTTCCAATGAACACCCAGGACTGATGTCCTTCAGAATGGACTGGTAGGATCTCCTTGCAGTCTAAAGGACTCTCAAGAATCTTCTCCAACACCACAGTTCAAAAGCATCAATTCTTCGGCGCTCAGCTTTCTTCACAGTCCAACTCTCACATCCATACATGACTACTGGAAAAACCATAGCCTTGACTAGATGGACCTTTGTGGGCAAAGTAATGTCTCTGCTTTTTAGTATGCTGTCTAGGTTGGTCATAACTTTCCTTCCAAGGAGTAAGCGTCTTTTAATTTCATGGCTGCAGTCACCATCTGCAGTGATTTTGGAGCCCAGAAAAATAAAGTCTGACACTGTTTCCACTGTTTCCCCATCTATTTCCCATGAAGTGATGGGACCGGATGCCATGATCTTAGTTTTCTGAATGTTGAGCTTTAAGCCAACTTTTTTACTCTCCTCTTTCACTTTCATCAGGAGGCTCTTTAGTTCCTCTTCACTTTCTGCCATAAGGGTGGTGTCATCTGCATATCTGAGGTGTTTGATATTTCTCCCGGCAATCTTGATTCCAGCTTGTGCTTCTTCCAGTCCAGTGTTTCTCATGATGTACTCTGCATATAAGTTAAATAAGCAGGGTGACAATATACAGCCTTGACGTACTCCTTTTCCTATTTGGAACCAGTCTGTTGTTCCATGTCCAGTTCTAACTGTTGCTTCCTGACCTGATATAGGTTTCTCAAGAGGCAGGTCAGGTGGTCTGGTATTCCCATCTCTTTCAGCATTTTCCACAGTTTATTGTGATCCACAGAGTCAAAGGCTTTGGCATAGTCAATAAAGCAGAAGCAGATGTTTTTCTGGAACTCTCTTGCTTTTTCTATGATCCAGCGGATGTTGACAATTTGATCTCTGGTTCCTCTGCCTTTTCTAAAACCAGCTTGAACATCAGGAAGTTCATGGTTCACGTATTGCTGAAGCCTGGCTTGGAGAATTTTCAGCATTACTTACTAGTGTGTGAGATGAGTGCAATTGAGTGGTAGTTTAAGCATTCTTTGGCATTGCCTTTCTTTGGGATTGGAATGAAAACTGACCTTTTCCAGTCCTGTGGCCACTGCTGAGTTTTCCAAATTTGCTGGCATATTGAGTGCAGCACTTTCACAGCATCATATTCAAGGATTTGAAATAGCTCAACTGGAATTCCATCACCTCCACTAGCTTTGTTCGTAGTGATGCTTTCTAAGGCCCACTTGACTTCACATTTCAGGATGCCTGGCTCTAGGTGAGTGATCACACCATCGTCATTATCTGGGTCATGACAATCTTTTTTGTACAATTCTTCTCTGTATTTTTGCCACCTATTCTTAATATCTTCTGCTTCTGTTAGGTCCATACCATTTCTGTCCTTTATTGAGCCCATCTTTGCATGAAATGTTCCCTTGGTAGCTCTAATTTTCTTGAAGAGATCTCTAGTCTTTCCCATTCTGTTGTTTTCCTCTATTTCTTAGCATTGATTGCTGAGGAAGGCTTTCTTATCTCTCCTTTTTATTCTTTGGAACTCTGCATTCAGATGCTTATATCTTTCCTTTTCTCCTTTGCTTTTCACTTCTCTTCTTTCACAGCTATTTGTAAGGCCTGTCTCCTGAACAATGTCATGAACCACAGTCTATAGTTCATCAGGCACTCTGTCTATCAGATCTAGTCCCTTAAATCTATTTCTCACTTCCACTGTATAATCATAATGGATTTGATTTAGGTCATATCTGAATGGTCCAGTGGTTTCCCCCACTTTCTTCAATTTAAGTCTGAATTTGGCAATAAGGAGTTCATGATCTGAGCCACAGTCAGCTCCTGGTCTTGTTTTTGCTGACTGTATAGAGCTTCTCCATCTTTGGCTGCAAAGAATATAATCAATCTGATTTTGGTGTTGACCATCTGGTGTGTTCATGTGTAGAGTCTTCTCTTGTGTTGTTGGAAGAGGGTGTTTGCTATGACCAGTGCAGTCTCTTGGCAAAACTCTATTAGCCTTTGCCCTGCTTCATTCAGTACTCCAAGGCCAAATTTACCTGTTACTCCAGGTGTTTCTTGACTTCCTACTTTTGCATTCCAGTCCCCTACAATGAAAAAGACATCTTTTTTGGATGTTAGTTCTAAAAGGTCTTGTAGGTCTTCATAGAACCATTCAACTTCAGCTTCTTCAGCGTTACTGGTTGGGCCACCCAAGATGGACGGATCATGGTGGAGAGGCCTGATAGAATGTGGTCCATTGTAGAAGGGAACGGCAAACCACTTCAGTATTCTTGCCTTGAGAACCCCATGAACAGTATGAAAAGGCAAAATGATAGGATACTGAAAGAGGAACTCCCCAGGTTGGTAGGTGCCCAATATGCTACTGGAGATCAGTAGAGAAATAACTCCAGAAAGAATGAAGGGATGGAGCCAAAGCAAAAACAATACCCAGTTGTGGATGCGACTGGTGATAGAAGCAAGGTCTGATGCTGTAAAGAGCAATATTGCATAGGAACCTGGAATGTTAAGTCCATGAATCAAGGCAAATTGGAAGTGGTCAAACAGGAGATGGCAAGAGTGAACGTCGACATTCTAGGAACCAGTGAACTAAAATGGACTGGAATGGGTGAATTTAACTCAGATGACCATTATATCTACTACTGTGGGCAGGAATCCCTTAGAAGAAATGGTGTAGCCATCATAGTCAACAAAAGGGTCTGAAGTGCAGTACTTGGATGCAGTCTCAAATACGACCGAATGATATCTGTTGTTTCCAAGGCAAACCATTCAATGACCAACTAATATGTCTCTGCATATTAAAAAGCAGAGACATTACTTTGCCGACAAAGGTCCCTCTAGTCAAAGTTATGGTTTTTTCAGTAGTTATGTATAGATGTGAGAGTTGGACCATAAAGAGAGCTGAGCACCAAAGAATTGATGCTTTTGAACTGGGGTGTTAGAGAAGACTCTTGAGAGTCCCTTGGACTGCAAGGAGATCCAACCAGTCAATCCTAAAGGAAACCTGTCCTGAATACTTATTGGAAGGACTGATGCTGAAGCTGAACCTCCAATACCTTGGCCACTTGATGTGAAGAACTGACTCATTGGCAAAGACCCTGATGCTGGGGAAGATTGAAGGCAGGAGGAGAAGGGAATGATAGAGAATGAGCTGGCTGGATGGCATCACCGACTTGATGGACATGAGTTTGAGTAAGCTCTGGGAGCTGGTGATGGACAGAAAATCCTGGGTATGCTGCTGACCATGGGTTTGCAAACAGTCAGAGATGACTGAGCAATTGCACTGAACTTGTGCTTGTGCTTCCATAGCAAACTGTGTTATCTTACTCTAGTACTTTTGACTTTATATTGTCTTCTCCTGCCCTCAGTCTTCCCCTAAAGAGACTAAATTATTTGAGGGTAGGGAGCTACTTTTATCTTTATATCTCTAGACCAGCACAGTGCCTTCAACATAACACATACTCAACAAGTGTTTGCTGAATGATGAAAAGCAGAACCATTACTTCGTAGTACAATTCCTTTTATTTTGCTCAATTAGGTGTCACTGCTCATACTAAGAAGATAATTACCATGCTATTGTTATTCAGTCACTACATCATGTCTGACTCTGCTACCCCATGGACTTCAGCACACTAGACTTCCCTGGCTTTCACTGTCTCCCGGAGTTTGCTCAAACTCATGTCCATTGAGTCCGTGATGCCATCCAATCAGCTCATCTTTTCTTACCCCCTTTCCTCCTGCCCTCAATCTTTTCAGCATCAGGCTCTTTTCCAATGAGATGGCTCTTCGCATCAGGTGGCCCTAGTATTGGAGCTTCAGCTTCAGCATCAGTCCTTCCAATGAATATCCAGCGTTTCCTTTAGGATTGACTGGTTTGATCTCCTTGCTCTTCAAGGGACTCTTAAGAGTCTTCTCGAACACCACAACAGAAAAGCATCAATTATTTGGTACTCAATCTTCTTTATGGTGCAACTCTCACATCTGTACATGACTACTGGAAACACCAAAGATTTGATTGTATGAAACTTAGTCAGCAAAGTGATGTCTCTGCTTTTTAATATGTTGTCAAGGTTTTTCACAGCTTCTTTTCCATGGAGTAAGCCTCTTTTAATTTCATGGCTGCAGTCACTGTCTGCAGTGATTTTGGAGTCCAAGAAAATAATTTCTGTCACTGTTTCCACTTTTCCCCCATCTATTTACTATGACATGATGGGACCAGTTGCCATGATCTTAGTTTTCTGAATGCTGAGTTTTAAGCCAGCTTTTTCATTCTCCTCTTTTACCTTCATCAAGAGGTTCTTTAGTTCCTCTTCACTTTCTGCCATTAGAGTGGTATCATCTACATATCTGAGGTTGTTGATATTTCTCCTGGCAATCTTGATTCCAGCTTTCGAATCTTCCAGCCTAGCATTTCAAATTATGTACTCTGCATACAAATTAAATAAGCAGGGTGACAATATACAACCTTGTTGTACTGCTTTTCCAATTTTAAACCAGTCCATTGGTTGATGTCCATTCCTAACTGTTGCTTCTTGACCTGAATACAGGTCTCTCAGTAGACAGGTAAGCTGGTCTGGTATTCCCATCTCTTTAAGAATTTTGCACAGCTCATTGTGATCCACACAGTCAAAGGCTTTAGTAAAGTCAATGAAACAGAAGTAGATGTTTTTCTGGAATTCCCTTGCTCTTTCTATGATTCAGTGGGTGTTGGCAATTTGATCTCTGGTTTCTCGGCCTTTTTTAGACTCAGCTTGTACGTCTAGAAGTTCTCATTGTACTGACACACTACATATGCAAACCCCACTCCCATCATCCCATAATCCTAGACCTACTCAGGCTGATTCTACTCTGCACATCATGAAGGGGAGCTGAGAACATTGTGACTTCTTTTCATTAATGTAGACTACAACCCTTAAGTAATTTAGGTTCCAAAGTAGACTCCTTGTCTACCTGGACTATCTGATTTAGCTGTTGATATAACCTGAATTAACCAGATAACTTTACACTTATTCTTTGGATTTGACTGTGTGAATATCACTTACTTCATATACTAATAAAAAATTGCTGATTGCTCAAGCTAGATTGCTCAGTTATATAGGGTACAAACTATTCATTGGTCCTTTTATTATAGAGGATAATAGAAACTATAACCTAGTTCTCTACTGGGTTATTCCTTTTAAAAATTGAAGCATATTTCACATACAATATTATGGTGTACAACATAATGATTCTGTATTTGCATGTATTGAGAAATGATCACCACAATAAGCCAAGTTAACATCTATCACAGTTACAGATTTTTTTTTCTTTTGATGAGAACTTTGAGTATCTGTACTTTTAGCAACTTTCAAATATGCAATACAGCATTATTAACTATAGTCACCATGCTGTGCATTATATCCCCAAGATTTATATATTTTGTAACTGTAATTTTGTGCCTTTTCCCACTGAGGTTTTCTTTTTTTTTTTTTTCAGTGCTTAAAATACCAAGACATTAACTTATAACTGGACAGTAACCTCAACCAAGTGAAGATCACTGTCTTTCTTACCACTCCTCTTCCATTAATCATCTTGATTCAATATTCATGAATGAATATGAATGAATTAATAAATAAAAATACTGTCTAATTGTTGGGGTCCTTTAATGGATCAGGACATGGCGGTCCGGAGGCGACGATAAGAAAGTGAAAGAGAGAGAGAGGCTGATACTCCCTGGTTTACGCAGAAAAACCAATAAAGCCCTTGACACAGGACTTGCGTCTCTCACGAAGGCACTGGGCGCCCTCTCGAGGAGGGGTGAAGGCATAGGGCGCCTTCTCGAGAGAGTCTTAGAAGCCCAAGCAAGAGAGTGAGCAAGACAGGTCTTTGAGCTCCAAAGAATCAGCCAAGGAGAGAAAGAGACAGAGAAAGAAAGAAAGAAAGACATGGGACCCAAGCTCTGATGGAGCAAAGGTGTTTTAATGATTTCTCTGTGAGTATATAAAGGCTGTGGTACAAAAAGTTTCTTCTGACAATGATAAAGATCAGAAAACCAAATGTACAGCAACTGTCCCCAAGGGAACAAGGGATTAACAATGGTCACAAGGTCAGGAGACAATCCATATCTCAAGAAAGGGGATTGAGACTAAGCAGTTTCGTCCTAAAGAGAAAGTTTACTAAAAGAGATTCAAGCCTGTCTCACACAATGAGCTCAGTTCCTGGGAACAGCATGCTGTTCCGCTTAAAAAAAACAAAACAAAACAAAAGACTTGTGAAAAACAACACGTAAAAATCCTCCTGTTAAACATTCCCTGACATCTAATCTGAATGAATGAATAATAAAAATACTCTCAAAGACAGTTGAATCAAGATACAAATTAAGCAGGTTACCTAGAGTCACAACTCCTACAACAAATCCTTGGGCAGCGACTCTCATGTGAATAAGATGAATGGATATTTTCTGATCTCTTCTGTTTTTTAACTTGTAAAGACCATAGGACACCACGGTCATAAAGCCTGCTATCCCTGTAAATTAAAAAAGTAGAGATTGTATAAATAATAGGCTTAAAATTCCCAAGAGAGTAGAGAACTGAATAAAAGGCAGTTCAAGGGATTGGTACCTGAAAAATAGCAGGCAAGATACAAAAGAATGCTTCATTCATGGATTCAGTATTTGAAGATTTGACTCTTTCCAGGAAAACCTGAATTGTGTAGTATAGTAACTAGTATAGCAATTTTCCTAAGGCATGGTTTCAAATTTATAAGCCTCAAGGCTTTTATTTGGGGCAAGTCATTTAACCAGTGAGTGAACCAACCAAAATCTCAGCACTCATAGCTTTTGGGTGTTTGGCTTTATTCTTCTCTACTTTTTATTAAGTAAGGAGTAAATCTAGTGAAGTGAAAGAAACTTTCATCTTGTATGAAAATGACATATTGAGTTTTAATGAGAGGTAAAAAGATGTGAATATTTGCATGAGAAGCATGTGACTCTGGGAAGAACTGTGATATTAGAAAGTTCCAGAAGCCCTTACAATTATTTCTGTATTCCTCTGGTGGCTCAGACAGGAAACATTCTGTCTGCAATGCAGGAAACCCATGTTCGATCCCTGTTCGATCCCTGGGTCAAGAAGATCCCCTGGAAAAGGGAATGGCTATCCACTCTAGTATTCTTGCCTGGACAGTTCCAAGGACAGAGGAGCTTGGCAGGCTACAGTCCTTGGGGTTGCAAAGAGTCAGACACGACTAAGAGACTAACACACTACATATGTCAAGAGCTGAAATCCTGCTGTGACAACCAAGATTCTATGTAGTTGACTCTGAAACAGAAAACTGAATAGGAATTAACTGAATAGGAAAAATTCTAGAAAGTGATTTGAAATAACGTGGGAAGTTAATCCATAACAAATCAAAATAATCATTTAACATATAAGGGAATAACTATTTGAATTAAGTTGGATTTATACCTCACACCAACCATACAAAAAAATTCTAGATGAGTTAGAATTAAGTTTGAAAATAAAACTATCAACAAAATCTAGAAGAAAATACAACAGTATATTTGTAATATCTAAAAAGGGTAAGGTCGACTTAAAAAAAAGTGACAAAGACAAAAATGCTGTATTTTGATGACAGAATAAAGGAAACTTCTGCATAATGAAAGTGTGGCTTTATTTTGGGAGTTCTCTCTTCTATTGATTTGTGCATCTATCCCTTCATCATTACCACAGTGTCTTGATTGCTATATTTATATAGTAACCCTTAGTATCAGGTATGGGTGATACCTCCCACTTAATACTTTTTCTTAAAAAAGGTTGTTTCAGCCATTCTAGTACTTTTGCCTTTACATAAATTTTAGAATAAGCTTGTTTATGTCTATTAAAAAATATTGCTGGGATTTTGATAGGAATTACACTAAACTCATAGATGAGTTTGGGGAAGATTGACATCTTTATTGAGTCTTAACAATCCATAAACACAATAGTCTCTATAATTTTTAGGTCTTTGATTTCTTTCATTAGCACTTTGTGTTTTTCAGCATATATTTTCTGTACATGTTTTAAGCTTATACTTAATCATTTCATTTTCTTTAGAGTGATTGTAAATGGTCTCATGTCTTTAATTTCAGTTTCCATATGTTCATTGTTAGTGTATGGAAATGAGATTGATGTTTACATAGAATAGCAAGTTTTGACTATGTTGGCATATCTTTGTCTATATAGGTGGATGAGGATGTATTTATTCTCTCTGCTGCTGCTGCTGCTGCTAAGTTGCTTCAGTCGTGTCCAACTCTGTGCGACCCCATAGACGGCAGCTCACCAGGCTCCACCATCCCTGGGATTCTCCAGGCAAGAACTTTATTCTCTCAGTGTCCATTTAATAAGTGGAAATAAGAATCAGAGTAAACAATCACATTTATACATATATTTTGTAGGCTGATTAGCGAAAAGTGAAATTGAAATTAAAATGATAAACGAAAAGAGCAAAAAACAAATAACAGTAAAACGATGATAGTAGGTACATTGAGAAACAGGTACAATGCTAAAAGCTCTCTAAGTTTAACCAAATCTTTCTGGAAAGATATAATAAATGACATTAAACTGAACATGCTCCTGCCACATAAATTCTACTTTGGGGAACATAGTCCAAGGAAGTAAGCAAAGGAAAACTCAAGAAGTTGACACAAAGATGTTTATGGCTACACTATGTATGAGGAAAAACAAAACAACCCAAATGGCCCAAACAGAGGTAAAAACTACCAGGGCCCTAAAAAAATTATAAGTATAGGAAGTACTAATATATATTATGAAATGTTAAGTGAAAAATGCAAAAGCAAATAATGTATTAACACAGAATTTAAATACATGTAATTGTAATGTACACATAGACCTTAGCAGTGATAAGATTTTTAACAACATAAATCAATTATAAAGACAGAGGTTAATATAAGAAATGAAAATATTCTATAAATTATCTCCTTAGGCTACTTCATCCCGTGGCAGAAAATACTTAGATGAAAATACTTGATGAAACAAGTGCCATGGCAGAAAATACTTACATTCATAATAAAACAAGTGAAACAAACTACTCAATAATATATATACAAATTTTATCATTTATTTTTCTAGCAAAAACTTATATTTTGTAGGCTGATTAGGGAAAAGTGAAATTGAAATTAAAATGACAAACGAAAAAAGCAAAAAACAAATAACAGTAAAATGATGATAGTAGGTACATTGAGAAATGTACCTTATCTATCGGCTCTCTTTCCTTATCAAATCAAGACTCTATTCTTACTAAAATTTGTTTTGTTTCTTTTAGAGATTGAAGTCAGAACCTTTACTGCTTTCCATACAGTATCTCTGTAGTTTGTGTATAATTGAGGTTAGCTGGAAACACTGTTATCTTTCTACTTTATTTTTTTTATCCTTCATTTTGTTTTTTGCTTTAATTTTTTATTTTTTTAAATTATAAAAGTATGATGTCACATTTATAGGAGACTTGGAAAATACAGAACAAACTTACATATAGCTCTACTATATATTATAATTAGTTTTTTTAAGTAGATAAATTAAGATTTTTAGTTGGCATTTCAATATCGAACTCTAAAAAATCAATAGAATGAATATACAGAGAAGTAGATGGATATAGTAGACCTGAAAAGCACTGTGAATGAATTCAACATAATTAAGATTTATACAATTTTCATACAACAGTGCATACTTAATCACTCAGTTGTGCCCAACTCTTTGTGATCCTGTAGACTATAGCCCACCAGGCTCCTCTGTTTATGGTATTCTCCAGGAAAGAATACTGGAGTGGGTAGTCATTCCCTTCTCCAAGGGATCTTCCCCACCCAGGGATTGAATCCGAGTCTCTTGCATTGCAGGCAGATTCTTAACCATCTAAACCACCAGGGGAAGCCCCTCACACAACAATAGGATACAAATTCTATTCAAGCTCCCATAGACTGTAAACCAGGAGACACTGGAACATATCCAGGAACATGAAACAATGTGCAAAAATGTCATGATCTAAAGGTAGTGAAATCATACAGAACCTGTTCTCACTGTCGAATTATGTTAGAAATCAATATCAAAAGATATTTTTAAATAACCCATATATTTTCAAGTGCTGCTACTGCTAAGTCGATCAGTCGTGTCTGACTCTGTGCGACCTTATAGATGGCAACCCACCAGGATCCCCCGTCCCTGGGATTCTCCAGGCAAGAACACTGGAGTGGGTTGCCATTGCCTTCTCCAATGCATGAAAGTGAAAAGTGAAAGTGAAGTCGCTCAGTCGTGTCCAACTCCTAGCGACCTCATGGACTGCAGCCCACCAGGCTCCTCCATCCATGGGATTTTCCAGGCAAGAGTACTGGAGTGGGTTGCCATTGCCTCCTCCTTTCAAGTGCTATGTGACATTTACTAAGAGAGATCTTTGACTTAACCATTGAAAGTCTCAATAAAGTTAGACTGAAAAAAACACAGAGGGTGATTGCAGAGAGAAAGCATTTAAATGAGAAATTAGTATCAAAATGAGAAATTAATATTAAAGATACTTTAACAAAATCCCATGTGTTTGGGAATTACAGGTCCACTTTTATTTTTTATTTTTTTATATAAATTTATTTATTTTAATTGGAAGCTAATTACTTTACAATATTGTATTGGTTTTGCCATAGATCAACATGAATTCATCACGGGTATACACGTGTTCCCCATCCTGAACCCCCCCTCCCACCTCCCTCTCCATACCATCTCTCTGGGTCAACCCAGTGCACCAGCCCCGAGCATCCTGTATCATGCATCGAACCTGGACTGGCGGTTTGTTTCACATATGATATTATACATGTTTCAATGCCATTCTCCCAAATCATCCCACCCTTGCCCTCTCCCACAGAGTCCAAAAGACTGTTCTATACATCTGTGTCTCTTTTGCTGTCTCACATATAGGGTTATCGTTACCATCTTTCTAAATTCCATATATATGCGTTAGTATACTGTATTGATGTTTTCTTTCTGGCTTACTTCACTCTGTATAATAGGCTCCAGTTTCATCCACCTCATTAGAACTGATTCAAATGTATTCTTTTTAATGGCTAATTCTCCATTGTGTATATGTACCAGAGCTTTCTTATCCATTCATCTGCTGATGGACATCTAGGTTGCTTCCATGTCCTGTCTATTATAAACAGTGCTGTGATAAACATTGGGGTACACGTGTCTCTTTCAATTCTGGTTTCCTCAGTGTGTATGCCCAGAAGTGGGATTGCTGGGTTGTATGGCAGTTCTATTTCCAGTTTTTTAAGGAATCTCCATACTGTTCTCCATAGTGGCTGTACTAGTTTGCATTCCCACCAACAGTGTAAGAGGGTTCCCTTTTCTCCACACCCTCTCCAGCAATTATTGCTTGTAGACTTTTGGATAGCAGCCATTCTGACTGGAGTGAAATGGTACCTCATTGTGGTTTTGATTTGCATTTCTCTGATAATGAGTGATCATTTTGGGGGGCTCCAAAATCACTACAGATGGTGACTGCAGCCATGAAATTAAAAGACGCTTACTCCTTGGAAGGAAAGTTATGTCCAACCTAGATAGCATATTCAAAAGCAGAGACATTACTTTGCCAACAAAGGTCCAGCTAGTCAAGGCTATGGTTTTTCCTGTGGTCATGTATGGATGTGAGAGTTGGACTGTGAAGAAGGCTGAGCACCGAAGAATTGATGCTTTTGAACTGTGGTGTTGGAGAAGACTCTTGAGAGTCCCTTGGGCTGCAAGGAGATCCAACCAGTCCATTCTAAAGGAGATCAGCCCTGGGATTTCTTAGGAAGGACTGACCTAAAGCTGAAACTCCAGTACTTTGGCCACCTCATGCGAAGAGTTGACTCATTGGAAAAGACTCTGATGCTGGGAGGGATTGGGGGCAAGAGGAGAAGGGGCCGACAGAGGATGAGATGGCTGGATGGCATCACTGACTCGATGGACATGAGTCTGAGTGAACTCCGGGAGTTGGTGCTGGACAGGGAGGCCTGGCATGCTGCGATTCATGAGGTCGCAAAGAGTCGGACACGACTGAGCGACTGAACTGAACTGATAATGAGTGATGTTGAGCATCTTTTCATGTGTTTGTTAGCCATCTGTATGTCTTCTTTGGAGAAATGTCTGTTTAGTTCTTTGGCCCGTGTTTTAATTGGGTCATTTATTTTTCTGGAATTGAGCTGCAGGAGTTGATTGTATATTTTTGAGATTAATTCTTTGTCAGTTGCTTCATTTGCTGTTATTTTCTCCCATTCTGAAGGCTGTCTTTTCACTTTGCTTATAGTTTCCTTTGTTGTGCAGAAGCTTTTAATTTTATTTAGGTCCCATTTGTTTATTTTTGCTTTTATTTCCAATATTCTGGGAGGTGGGTCATAGAGGATCCTGCCGTGATTTATGTCGTAAAGCATTTTGCCCATGTTCTCCTCTAGGAGTTTTATAGTTTCTGGTCTTATGTTTAGATCTTTAATCCATTTTGAGTTTATTTTTGTGCATGGTGTTAGAAAGTGTTTTAGTTTCATTCTTTTACAAGTGGTTGGCCAGTCTTCCCAGCACCACTTGTTAAAGAGATTGTCTTTAATCCATTGTATATTCTTGCCTTTTTTGTCGAAGATAAGGTGTCCATAGGTGCGTGGATTTATCTCTGGGCTTTCTATTTTGTTCCATTGATCTATATTTTTGTCTTTATGCCAGTACCATACTGTCTTGATGACTATGGCTTTGTAGTAGAGCCTGAAGTCAGGCAGATTCATTCCTCCAGTTCCATTCTTCTTTCTCAAGATTACTTTGGCTATTCGAGGTTTTTTGTATTTCCATATAAATTGTGAAATTGTTTGTTCTAGCTCTGTGAAAAATACCGTTGATAGCTTGATAGGGATTGCATTGAATCTATAGATTGCTTTGGGTAGTATACTCATTTTCACTATATTGATTCTTCCGATCCATGAACACGGTATATTTCTCCATCTATTAGTGTCCTCTGATTTCTTTCACCAGTGTTTTATAGTTTTCTATATATAGGTCTTTTGTTTCTTTAGGTAGATATATTCCTAAGTATTTTATTCTTTTCATTGCAATGGTGAATGGAATTGTTTCCTTAATTTCTCTTTCTATTTTCTCATTATTAGTGTAAAGGAATGCAAAGGTTTCTGTGTGTTGATTTTATATCCTGCAACTTTACTATAGTCATTGATTAGCTCTAGTAATTTTCTGGTAGAGTCTTTAGGTTTTCTATGTAGAGGATCATGTCATCTGCAAACAGTGAGAGTTTTACTTCTTCTTTTCCATTTTGGATTCCTTTTATTTCTTTTTCTGCTCTGATTGCTGTGGCCAAAACTCCCAAAACTATGTTGAATAGTAGTGGTGAGAATGAGCACCCTTGTCTTGTTCCTGACTTTAGGGGAAATGCTTTCAATTTTTCACCATTGAGAATAATGTTTGCTGTGGGTTTGTCATATATAGCTTTTATTATGTTGAGGTATGTTCCTTCTATTCCTGCTTTCTGGAGGGTTTTTATCATAAATGGATGTTGAATTTTGTCAAAGGCTTTCTCTGCATCTATTGAGATAAACATATGGCTTTTATTTTTCAATTTGTTAATGTAGTGTATTACATTGATTGATTTGTAGATATTGAAGAATCCTTGCATCCCTGGGATAAAGCCCACTTGGTCATGATGTATGATCTTTTTAATGTGTTGTTGGATTCTGATTGCTAGAATTTTGTTAAAGATTTTTGTATCTATGTTCATCAATGATATTGGCCTGTAGTTTTCTTTTTTTGTGGCATCTTTGTCAGGTTTTGGTATTAGGGTGATGGTGGCCTCATAGAATGAGTTTGGAAGTTTACCTTCCTCTGCAATTTTCTGGAAGAGTTTGAGTAGGATAGGTGTTAGCTCTTCTCTAAATTTTTGGTAGAATTTAGCTGTGAAGCCTTCTGGACCTGGGCTTTTGTTTGCTGGAAGATTTCTGATTGCAGTTTCAATTTCCATGCTTGTGATGAGTCTGTTAAGCTTTTCTATTTCTTCCTGGTTCAGTTTTGGAAAGTTGTACTTTTCTAAGAATTTGTCCATTTCTTCCAAGTTGTCCATTTTATTGGCATATAATTGTTGATAGTAGTCTCTTATGATCCTTTGTATTTCTGTGTTGTCTGTTGTGATCTCTCCATTTTCATTTCTAATTGTATTTTTCTCCCTTTGTTTCTGGATGAGTCTGGCTAATGGTTTGTCAATTTTATTTATCTTCTCAAAGAACCAGCTTTTGCCTTTGTTGATTTTTGCTATGGTCTCTTTTGTTTCTTTTGCATTTATTTCTGGCCTAATTTTTAAGATTTCTTCCCTTCTACTAACCCTGGGGTTCTTCATTTCTTCCTTTTCTAGTTGCTTTAGGTGTAGAGTTAGGTTATTTATTTGACTTTTTTCTTGTTTCTTGAGGTATGCCTGTATTGCTATGAACCTTCCCCTTAGCACTGCTTTTACAGTGTCCCACAGGTTTTGGGTTGTTGTGTTTTCATTTTCATTCATTTTTATGCATATTTTGATTTCTTCTGTGATTTGTTGGTTATTCAGCAGCATGTTGTTCAGCCTCCATATGTTGGAATTTTTAATAGTTTTTTCCTGTAATTGAGGTCTAATCTTACTGCATTGCAGTCAGAAAAGATGCTTGGAATGATTTCAGTTTTTTTTGAATTTACCAAGGCTAGATTTATGGCCCAGGAGATTTATGGCCTATCCTGGAGAAGGTTCCTTGTGCGCTTGAGAAAAGGGTGAAATTCATTGTTTTGGAGTGAAATGTCCTATAGATATCAATTAGGTCTAACTGGTCTATTGTATCGTTTAAAGTTTGTGTTTCCTTGTTAATTTTCTGTTTAGTTGATCTATCCATAGGTGTGAGTGGGGTATTAAAGTCTCCCACTATTATTGTGTTATTGTTAATTTCCCCTTTCATATTTGTTAGCATTTGTCTTACATATTGTGGTGATCCTATGTTGGGTGTATATGTATTTGTAATTGTTATATCTTCTTCTTGGCTTGATCCTTTGATTATTATATAGTGTCCTTCTTTGTCTCTTTTCACAGCCTTTGTTTTAAAGTCTATTTTATCTGATATGAGTATTGTTACTCCTGCTTTCATTTGGTCTCTATTTGCATGGAATATCTTTTTCCAGCCCTTCACTTTCAGTCTGTATATGTCCCTTGTTTTGAGGTGGGTCTCTTGTAGACAACATAGATAGGGGTCTTGTTTTTGTATCCATTCAGCCAGTCTTTGTCTTTTGGTTGGGGCATTCAACCCATTTACATTTAAGGTAATTATTGATAAGTATGATCCTGTTGCCATTTACTTTATTGTTTTGGGTTCGAGTTTATACATCCCTTTTGTGTTTCCTGTCTAGAGAAGATCCTTCAGCATTTGTTGGAGAGCTGGTTTGGTGGTGCTGATTTCTCTCAGCTTTTGCTTGTCTGTAAAGTTTTTTATTTCTTCTTCATATTTGAATGAGATCCTTGCTGGGTACAGTAATCTGGGCTGTAGGTTCTTTTCTTTCATCACTTTAAGTATGTCCTGCCATTCCCTCCTGGCCTGAAGAGTTTCTATTGAAAGATCAGCTGTTATCCTTATGGGAATCCCCTTGTGTGTTATTTGATGTTTTTCCCTTGCTGCTTTTAATATTTGTTCCTTGTGTTTGATCTTTGTTAATTTGATTAATATGTATCTTGAGGTGTTTCACCTTGGGTTTATCCTGTTTGGGACTCTATGGGTTTCTTGGACTTGGGTGATTATTTCCTTCCCCATTTTAGGGAAGTTTTCAACTATTATCTCCTCAAGTATTTCTCATGGTCTTTCTTTTTGTCTTCCTCTTCTGGGACTCCTATGATTCGAATGTTGGGGTGTTTAACATTGTCCCAGAGGTCTCTGAGATTGTCCTCATTTCTTTTAATTCGTTTTTCTTTTTTCCTTTCTGATTCATTTATTTCTACCATTCTATCTTCTACCTCACTTATCCTATCTTCTGCTTCCATTATTCTACCGTTGGTTCCCTCCAGAGTGTTGTTTATCTCATTTATTGCATTATTCATTATATATTGACTCTTTTTTATTTCTTCTAGGTCCTTGTTAAACCTTTTTTGCATCTTCTTAATCCTTGTCCCCAGGCTATTTATCTGTAACTCCATTTTGTTTTCAAGATTTTGGATCATTTTCACTATTATTATTCAGTATTTTTTTATCAGGTAGATTCCCCATCTCTTCCTCTTTTGTTTGGTTTGGTGGGCATTTATCCTGTTCCTTTACCTGCTGGGTACTTCTCTTCCACTTCATCTTGTTTATATTGCTGTGTTTGGGGTGGTGGCCTTTCTGTATTCTGGCAGTTTGTGGAATTCTCTTTATTGTGATGTTTCCTTGCTGTGGGTGGGGTTGGACAGGTGACTTGTCAAGGTTTCCTAGTTAGGGAAGCTTGTGTCAGTGTTCTGGTGGGTGGAGCTGGATATCTTCTCTCTGGAGTGCAGTGAAGTGTCCAGTAATGAGTTATGAGATGTCAATGGGTTTGGAGTGACTTTGGGCAGCCTGTATATTGACGCTCAGGGCTATGTTCCTGTGTTGTTGGAGAATTTGTGTGGTGTGTCTTGCTCTGGAACTTGTTGGCCCTTGGGTGGTGCTTGGTTTCAGTGTAGGTATGAAGGCGTTTGATGAGCTCCTATTGATTAATGTTCCCTGGAGTCAGGAGTTCTCTGGTGTTCTCAGGATTTGGACTTAAGCCTCCTGCCTCTGGTTTTCAGTCTTCTTCCTACAGTAGCCTCAAGACTTCTCCATCTATACAGCACCAATGATAAAACATCTAGGTTAAAGATGAAAAGTTTCTCCACAGTGAGGGACACCCAAAGAGGTTCACAGAGTTACATGGAGAAGAGAAGAGGGAGGAGGGCGATAGAGGTGACCAGGGGGAGAAGAGGGGGAATCAAAAGGGGAGAGAGCAAACTAGCCAGTAATCACTTCCCTATGTGCTCTCCACAGTCTGGATCCCTCAGAGATGTTCACAGAGTTATGCAGAGAAGAGAAGAGGGAGGAAGGAGACAGAGGTGGCCAGGAGGATAAAGGGGGGAATCAAAAGGAGAGAGACAGATCCAGCCAGTAATCAGTTCCCTAAGTGTTCTCCACTGTCCGGAACACACAAAGAGATTCAGAGTTGGGTAGAGAAGAGAACGGGGAGGGAGGAGATAGAGGTGACCTGGTGGAGAAAAAAGAGAGTCCAAAGGGGGAGAGAGCAGTCAAGCCAGTAATCTCGCTCCCAAGTAAAAATGGGTACTGAAGATTGGGTTCTTAAAGGTACAAAATTGATTTAAAAAAAATACCAAAAAGCAAAGATTAAAAATCTAGAGTAGAGGTTGAATTCTCAAAAACACAATATTAAAGAAAAAAGTCACAAAAAATTATTATATATATATATATATATATGAAGTTTGCTTTAAAAATAGGGTCTTTTTTTGCAAATTAATAATAGGTTATAAAAATGAAAAAATAATAGAGGGCTTAAAAATAAAAAAATTTTTTTTTTTTTAATTTAAAGAATGATAATAGTAAAAATATATCTAGGACTTCTCTGGAGCTCTTACTTACAGTGTGGGGTCAGTTCATTTTCAGATAGTTCCTTGGTCCGGCTTATACTTCTCAAGATCTATAGGCCCCTTCCTATGTAGTTGGTGCTAACTACAGGGTTTTAATCTATTGCACCTGTCACTTTCAAGGCAGTTCCCTCTGTTTTAGCTTCTTCTGTTTGCTGGTCTCTTCAGTGTCTAATTTCCACCCTGACACAAGGGGGCAGTGGTGGTCACTTTTTTTTAGGCTCACTTGTTCAGTCGTGCTGTGGGGAGGGAGTAACACTGCAAACAAATAACACTGGTGTGTGCTCGCAGTGTCTCAGCCACACTGGGTTTGCCCCCGCTCATGGCGTGTGTGCTTTCCCTGTCTACACTGCTTAGGCTCTAGGTTGCTCTGCCAGCAACTGTCTGAGGCCGGCCCTGGGTTGTGTGCACTTCCCAGGTCTAAGCCACTCAGGTTCAGGTACTTGGGTAGTCCTCAGAGGCACAGACTCGGTTGGGCCTGCGTTTTGTGCCCTTCCCACGTCCAAGCAGCTCAGGTGACTGTTGAGGTCCTTTAATGGACCAGAACCTGGTGGTCTGGAGTTGACCGATAAGAAAGTAAAGGAGAGAGAAAGAGGCTGATATTCCTTGGTTTACGCAGAAAGCCAATAAAGCCCCTGCACGGGGATTACTCTGTTCACAGAGGCCTCAGGTGCCCTCTCAATGGGGTGAAGGTGCAGAGCGCCTTTTCGAGAGGGTCTTAGAAGTCCGGGCAGGAAAGTGAACTCAGAGAGCCTCTGCGCTCCAGGGGATCAGCCTGAAAAAGAGAGAGAGAGGGAGAGAGAGAGAGAGAAAGAAAGACACAGGGACCAGAGCTCTGATGGAGCAAAGGTGTTTTAATCAACATGGTGTGGGCATATATACTGTCTTACAAGGTAGTTATTCTCAGCAAAGATAAAGATTAAAATTCCAGACTTACAAAACATAGGCGATCCATATTAAAGAGAGAGAGTTGTAAACAATCACTTTTACCATATGGTTCACAAGAAGGAAGAGGGTACTTATCACCATATAGAAACACTAATGAAGGAAATGCCAGGATTCCTCAGTCCTGGGAGAGGCTTGCCTCTCCTCTTAATTCTTGAGTATTCAGGAATTAATAAGGAACAGAGAATTCCTGACAGATCCAAAACAGCACACAGGAAGCCTCCTGTTAAATGCTTCCTGACAGGTGACCAGGTGTTTGTCGAGCACAGTCACTGTGACTTATCGCCTCCCCCGTCCCTGCCGCTCGGTTTTCTGGGTGTACAACTGGCACACCTTCTCAGGCAGATGTCAACTGTCCAGAATCCCAAGAAGTCTTGGTTAGCAACGAAGCCTGCTTGCAGTTTGGTAGATGATGCCTCTCTGGGGCCACGAGTGCCCCCTTCTGGCTCTGGCTGCCCTCGCCTGCCTGTCTCCGGCAGGGGATGGGCTGGTCCACAGCTGGCTAGCTCTGTTCAGTCCTTTGTTCTGTGCGTGGGCCTGGCAGTGTTTGAGGTTAGTGCTTTTTGCGGGGTAGCTATCCCATAGTCTGGTTTGCTATCTCAAGTTAGTTCCTTCAGATTGCCCTTGGGGCATTCAGGTCCGGTTCTTATTCTAAGCAATGCAGCCCGAGCCTCTCTGCCCAGTCCCTGCTTGCTAGTGGCAAATGCACGCGTCTGCGCTGCTTCTCCGCTGGAAGTTACCATTGGGCATGTAATCTGTGGGTTTTAATTATTTATTTATTTTTCCTCCCGGTTATGTTGCCCTTTGAGGTTCTAAGGCTCGCCACCGACTCACCAGTGAGAGTGTTTCCTGGTGTTTGGAAACTTCGCTCTTTTTTAAGACTCCCTTCCTGGGACGGATCTCCGTCCCTACCTCTTTTGTCTCTCTTTTTGTCTTTTATATTTTTTCCTACCTCCTTTCGAAGACAATGGGATGCTTTTCTGGGTGCCTGATATCCTCTGCCAGCATTCAGAAGTTGTTTTGTGGAATTTACTCAGCGTTCAAATGTTTTTTTTGATGAGTTTTTTGGGGAGAAACTGGTCTCCCCATCCTATTCCTCCACCATCTTAGGACTGCCCCCCTCTCTTTCACTTTCTTATCTTCGACTCCGGACCGCCAGGTTCCGGTCCATTAAAGGACCCCAACACCACACAGTCAAAGACTTTAGCATAGTCAGTGAAGCAGAAGTAGATGTTTTTCTGGAATTCCCTTGCTTTCTCTATGATCCAACGATGTTAGCAAATTGATTTCTGGTTCCTCTGCCTTTTCTAAACCCAGTTTGTACATCTGGAAGTTCTCAATTCAAGTACTGCTGAAGCCTAGCTTGAAGGATTTTGAGCATAACCTTACTAGCATGGGTAATGAGCATAACTATTCAGTAGTTTGAACATTCTTTGGCACTGGCCTTCTTTGAGATTGGAATAAAAACTGACTTTTCCAGTCCTGTGGCCACTGCTGGATTTTTCAAATTAGCTGACATATAGAGTGCAGCACTTTAACAGCACCATCTTTTAGGATTTGAAATAGCTCACCTGGAATTCCATCACCTCCACTAGCTTTGTTCCTAGTAATGCTTCCTAAGGCCCACTTGACTTCACACCCCAGGACGTCTGACTCCAGGTGAGTAACCACACCACCGTGGTTATCCATATCATTAAGACTTTTTTGGTATAGTTCTGTATATTCTTGCCACCTCTTCTTAATCTTCTGCCTCTATTAGGTCCTGACTGTCTCTGTGGTTTATCATGCCCATCCTTGCATGAAATGTTCCTTTGATATCTCTGATTTTCTTGAAGAAATCTTTAGTCTTTCCCATTCTATTGTTTTCTTCTATTTCTTTGCATTTTTCATTGAGGAAGGCCTTATCTCTCCTTGTTATTCTCTGGAACTCTCTGGAATTCTCATTCAGTTGGGTATATCTTTCCCTTTCTCCTTTGCTTTTCATTTCTCTTCTTTCCTCTGCTATTTTTAAAGACTTCTCAGACAACCACTTTGCCTTCTTGCATTTCTTTTTCTTTGGGATGGTTTTGGTCACTGCCTCCTGTACAAAGTTATGAACATTTATCCATAGTTCTTTAGGTACTCTCTCTGCCAGACCTAATCCCATGAATGTATTCATCACCTTCACTGTATAATCATAAGGGATTTGATTTAGGTCATACCTGTATCACTTGTTCCTGGAGGAGGACACAGCAACCCACTGCAGTATTCTTGCCTGGAGAATCCTATGGACAGAGGAGCCTGGCAGGCTGCAGTCCATTCAGTCACACAGAGTCGGACATGACTGAAGTGACTTAGCACACACAGAGTGTATCACTTGTTAATTTTCTATTTTTAAAAATATTTCCTTATATTCTCAGAATTGGATTAGAAGTTTCCAACCTCATTCGAAATTTTAAAAATCACTACGGCTACTACTGCTAAGTCACTTCAGTTGTATCCAACTCTGTGTGACCCCATAGACTCCCACCAGGCTCCCCTGTCCCTGGGATTCTCCAGGCAAGAACACTGGAGTGGGTTGCCATTTCCTTCTCCAAGAACAAAAGCTATCGCCGCCTAAATATTGCTCAACAACACTATGTTTTAATAGTTACACTGTTGCAGAGAGGAAGCCAAGGATAATACATTTTCTAGACTTTTAGCACTAACCCTAGATGCCAAAATACATAGAACTATATCAAAGCTTTGAGCGATATAAACTAGAAATCTAGCATTCTTTTCATAGTAAGTCAAACAAGTGGAATTAAAATGTCATAAATTTTCTAAAATACATACATTATACATACTATATATATATATATATATATATATACAAAAGCTCTTCTACTATCCTTGATAAAAGCTTGAGAAAGAACAACAACAAAAAAGATATGGAGAAACTGGAAAACATAAATGAAATGGAAGCACTGAATATGAAACAGAAAAGGTGAAACAAACTAGATAAAAGTACAAAATCATCATATAGTCCAGTTGTTTTTAAACATGGCTGCTCATTAGAAACACATCTGGAGTTTTGGAGAAGAATAGCAATACTTTGGGCATTTATATTTTTCAAAAGATTCCAAGATAATTCTGTTATGCATCTGGATTTTTAAAAGTGATTACAAGTTTTTCCATGAAATGGTAGTTTTAGTGATATAGAATTCTATTATTTTCTGTTGACTGATCATGATGCAAAGGTATTAAGTGTATAATAGTTATATAATCAAAATAGTAGAAGGTGTTTTGGAGGAGGAAATGGCAATCCACTCCAGAATTCTTGCCTGAAAGTTTCCATGGGCAGAGGAACCTGGCTGGCTACAGTCTATTGTGGTCGAAAAGAGTTGGACACAACTGAGCAACTGAACCTGCATGACCCTCCTACAAAGGCATGTCTGTGGTTTCCTGTTTTTGGATATGTAAGACTCGGAGGCAAAGAAATGTGGATTTGGAGGAGTCTGTGGCCAGCTTCCTCCCTGCAGGCCCAAGATTAACCATCCAACGTAGAAAAGCCTTTGATTTCTCCATCAAGTCTGAATGAGAGTCTTGCTGTGTAGAGTATTCTTGGTTGTACGTTATTCCCTTTCATTACTTTAGACATATCGTGCCATTTGCTTCTGGCTTGTAGAGTTTCTTTTGAGAAATCAGCTGATAACCTAATGGGAGTCCCCTTCCCATCAGGAATTGTAGGCCATTTTCCCCTTATTGCTTTTAGCATTTTATTAATATCTTTGTCTTTAATTTTCACAGTTTTGATTACTATGTGTCTCAGTGTTTCCTCCTTGGGTTTATCCTGTCTGGGACTGTCTGCGCTTCCTAGACTTGGTTGACTATTTCCTTTTCCATGTTAGGGAACTTTTTAGCTATTATTTCTTCAAACATCTTCTTGGGTCCTTTCTCTGTCCCTTCGCCTTCTGTTGTCGTTGTTGTTCAGTCACTAGTCTTGTCTGACTCTTTGTGACCCCGTGGATTGCAGCACACCAGGCTTCTCTGTCCTTCACCATTTCCCGGAGTTTGCTCAAACTGATGTCCATTGAGTCGATGATGCCATCCAAATATCTCATCCTCTGTTATCACCTTCTCCTCCTGCCTTCAATCTTTCCTGGCATCAGGGTGTTTTCCAGTGAGTTGGTTCTTCATATCAGGTGGCCAAAGTATTGGAACTTCAACTTCAGCATCAGTCCTTCCAATGAATATTCAGGGTTGATATCTTTTAAGATTGACTGCTTTGATCTCCTTGCTGTCCAAGGGACTCTCAGGAGTCTTCTTCAGCACCATAGTTCGAAGGTATCAATTTTTCAGTGTTCAACCTTTTTTATTGTCCAGCTCTCACATCCATACATGACTACTGGAAAAACCATAGCTTTGACTATACAGACCTTTCTAAGGCAAAGAAATGTCTCTGCTTTTTAACGCACCGTGTAGGTTTGTCTTTGCTTTTCTTCCAAGGAGTGAGGGTTGACCATAAGGACCTTTTTCAGCAAAGTCAAACTTTTAGGTTATTGCTAACCAATAGATGTGAAATGGATCTCATTGTTGGTTTAGTTTGCCTTTCCCCAGTTACTAGAGATGTAGACTAGTTTTTTTTACATATATTATTGGTTATTTGTATTTCTTCTTCTGGAAATGGTCTATTCATACCTTTCATCCATTTTTCTATTTGGTTGTTTATCTCTATTTTTATTGTCATTGTTGTTGGTTTGTAGGAATCCCTTACAGATACCCATCTTTTTCTAACATGTATGTTAGAAACATATATGTTGCAGATAATTTCTTCCCATTTCCCTATCACTTATGTTTTAATCTTGTTTAAGATGTCTTTTATGTAGGAGGTTTTAACTTTGTTAATTTTACAGAAATTGTCCATTTTTCAAAATTTGATTTAAGAAATTAGATCATGAGGTACTCTATTTTTTTTCAGATAATTTTAAAGGTTTTGTTTTACAACTTTAGGTTTTTCACTCACCTGGAGCTTATTTTGCCTTCTTTTCCTATATTCTGAAGCTTTGGGGGCTCACCATTTGCTTCTTCACCACATTTCTGTTGTGAGAAGTCTTTGACATTCTAGGCATATTACTTCCTCCCTCTGAGTCTTTCTCTTAGAAACAACAGAATGGGAACATAAATGAAGCTCCAGGCTTAGAAAACTAGCTATTTGAAAGCCTATAAAGAAGAAGTGGCAATGATCAGGTAAAAGGAGACATTGGGAGGCATCTCTGCAAAAGATGATACATAGAGTGGTTCTTCACCCTTCACACCAAGAATCTGAGACTCCTGGAAGAAAATTTATGCTTTTGGGGAGAAGGAAGAGTGTTCAGAGAGCTGGCCCTGAAAGAAAGGAGGTGTAGACTTGAGATAGGATCCTAAAAAAACCTTTTTATTTGGTACTGGGGTATAGCCAATTAACAGTGTTGTGATAGTTTTCAGTGAACAGTGAAGGGACTCCACCATACATATACATAAATCCATTCTCCCCCAGTTATGTCCTACTTTTAAAGTCCTTCCACATCTACTTTCTTTCTTTCTTTTTTTTAATTTTCTACTTTCTTACTTTACCTCTCTCCCCTACCTTCAAGTCCCGTGAGCTTTTTTTTTTTTTTTTTTTGTCTTGCGCCAGAAGATTGTGAAAGTGAGGCATATAGAATCACATAGAAGTTGTTGGTGAAGTTAAGGAAGAACCCAAGTTTCTTGACCTTCTTGAACACTGGAAGGTTTCAGGCAAGCCCAGCTTGAAACCAAGTTGTGGGAGAGAGGAGCAGTATCTCAAAATTACGAGAAGGAGCCTGTGATTTCTAGTGCCATAAACATCACCACAGTCATGATCTTCATCAAAAAGCCTTTATCAGGGCCTGCTTGCAATGAGCAACTAAGGTAGACACTGAAATAAATTTAGAACACATTGCTCATGAACATGATCTAAGAATTCACACTCTATGAAAATTAATCTAAGCAGATAAGCAAAGGCCATGTATATATGACAATAAAGAAGAGATAGACCAATCTAGCTACTGCAGGCAGTAAAGAATTAATATCAAATATGCCAGAAGTCACTGCAATTCAAGGAAAAGAGGCTTGCTGGGTGAAGAACAGAGCCTAGCAGGAACCGGTTATGGGGGCTCCAAGTTCAGGGAAACTGTTACTGACCAATTAGGGAGGGCATGTCTCTTGCCTTCTGACTTCTTCTCCTCCCTTTTACCAACCACACACATGCCCCACCCCAAGCTTTTCCTCTTTATGGCAACATAACCCTTGCCACAGCTCAAGATCAGAGGAAGTTTTATTTTGTGTTAGTCTTTGATTCTGAGTTAGGGACCTTTACCCAGCATCAGTAGAAACCATCCTCAGGAGCCACTTTGTGCTCCCAGACTCATCCACAGCAATTAGAGCAAATGGACAGATGTAAAGACACTCCTGGAAGGAAGGTCTCCATGCCCAGCTTTGGCAGGGTCACTCGGGATCTCTACCATCAGCCTTAGTATTCACTGTGGCATGTGGCTCATTACTCCGCCTGTCCCATTCACTGAGCTTCTCCTGTGTTCAATTTCTGTAGGAAAAAGGAAGCCCCTACTTCAGGGTACTCTCAGTCTAGGCATATCTGCACATTCAGCAAGATTCGTCAATGTCTCAAATAGCTGAATCAATATTAAATCATTCTACAGTTTAATCAGAATATCACTATCAAATATTCTAATGTAAGAAAATAAAGGATTAATATGTTTACATACACGTGTGAATATATATGTTACTAAATGAACATGCACTGCTCAGGAGGAAGTCATTGACTCTGTCTCAGGGTCCTTGCAAGAACACTGAAGTTCTTGCCTGGAGAATCCCAGGGACAGGGGAGCCTAGTGGGCTGCCATCTCTGGGGTCGCGCAGAGTCGGACACGACTGCTAAGTCAGAAGCGACTTAGCAGCAGCAGCAGCAGCAGGGTCCTTGCACTTGCTTTTCTCTCTGCCTGGAAGTTTTCATCTAGATAGCTATTCCTATGATTTGCTCTCTCACTTCAGTCAGGTTTATCCTTCAAAGTGAGGTCTTTCCTAACAAGCCCCTCTAAAATAGTCCTTCCCACCTCTGGCTCTAGCTGCTTCTTACCATGCTCTTTAAATTTACTTCCAAAATAGAATTTATCACTGCCTGATATATACTTAGTGACTTGTTTTTTGTTTTCACCCACCCCCACAACAGAAGTTCCCTGAGAGCAGGAACTTTGTGTTTGTTGTTTGTTTACAGATTTCTTTTGATGTGGACTATTTTAAAGTCTGTATTGAATTTGTTACAATATGGCTTCTGTTTTGTTAAGTTGTTAAGTTGTGTCCAACTCTTGGAGACCCCCATGGACTGTAGCACACCAGGCTACTCTGTCCTCTACAATCTCACTGAGTTTGCTCAAATTCATGTCCATTGAGTCATTGATGCTATGTAACAATCTCATCCTCTGCCTCCCCTTCTCCTTATGCTTCTGTTTTATGTTTTGTTTTTTTGACCTCACAGCATGTGGGATTTTAGCTCCCCTACCAAGGATTGGACCCACACAGCCTGCGTTGGAAGGCGAAGTCTTAATAATTGAACCACCAGGGAAGTCCCTGTATGTCTTAACCACCACTACCAGTGTCTAGAACAGTATCTGGTACAGAGTAGATCTTCAACGCTGTATTAAATGAATGAAATGAAATACAGCAAGCATGTGTTTGTGTATCCTTATTCTAATGTTGTTTGGTGACATTAAACAGGAGAGACTGAGATGTCTTTCTAAACTAATCCTATTCAGCTTTGGAAACTTGGTCATTCTAAACCTCTGACTCCACCTCTTAAGAAGACACCTCATCAATCTCTTCTTAGTCCATGTGACTCCAGTGGCCAGCTTCTGTCCTTGGTATCCTTGACCAGTATTTTTTGTTTGAGACTTGGCTCATAACCCAAGCTCAGTGTCAGAACATTCCCTGAGATTTTTGCTGGAACAATAAGGGAAAAGATATCTACCTGCTAATGGGGAGGATTACATCAGCCCAGAGCAGATGGTGGCTGCGGTCCCACCATGCAGGCAGAACCTGTCTGAGAATAAAACCACACTGGGACTGAAGTAGAGCCCAGAGTGAGAGGGAGAAAGAAAGAGACAAGTGCACAGCATCTTGGTTGATATCATCTGAGCTCCCAGATGAAGCCCTGCCCAAAGCTTGCTGTACTATTGGATTACATGTGTGATTTACTTCCCTTTGAGCACAGTCTGAATTGGGTTTCTATCACTAGTTATCAAAAACCAAAACAAGGGAATTTCCTGGTGGTGCAGTGGTTAAGACTCAATGCTGTCACTGTTGGAACCTCAGTGTGATCCCTGCTTGAGGAACTAAGATTTCTGTAAGCCTCGAGGTGCAACCAAAAATAAATAAATAAAACATGTCTAATGCCCATTTAGCTGTATAATTTATACTACATCAATTTTCACTTGTTTACTAAATGACACATGCAAATTTTTGCCTAAGACATTACAACATTTTTATAGCTTACAAAATAATCTGTATGTATCTATCACTTGATTTTAATGCAAGTATGTGAGGTTGGGTATAGATTATTCTTTCAGTTGTCTAAACTGAAGCTCAGAGAAATCAATCAATTTATCCAATAACAAACAGATAATAAATGGCAGAGCAAGAATGCTAAGTAGGTCTTTGGCTCTAAATCCCAAGGCCTAGTCTATGGCACTTCAGCTACTTAAATAACTGGAGACTTTCTTTCTGGATTTGTCTCTATTTAAAAAATGTTTTTAAAAGATTTTCTTACCATGTTGCATGGGTTCCTGGATCTTGGTTCCCAACCAGGGATTGAACCTATACCTTTGGCAGTGAAAGCACTGAGTGCTAACCCCTGGACAGCCAGGGAACATCTGCCTTTCTTTGTCTCTCTTAATAGAAAAGCACCGCTCTTAGAGACAGGACCTTGCTCTTTGCCTTGAGTCCTTTAATCCCTAGGGCAACTCCCTGAATGAGTGGAGGCTCCGAGTGGAGCGTTCGACTTCACTACTTGTAAGGGTAGAGTTTGCTCATCAAGGAGCTTGTTATTGGCTGACTGAAATAATGCCTTTGTATCAAGTGCTGTTTTTCCACCTTTTTTGACTGCTACAGTAAAAAACATATTCTACAGCAACCCAGTACACACACACACACATACACGCAAACACATTATTAAATATAAAGTTTCACAAAATAATACCTACTTTTTGACATTCTCTGATAGTTCCTATAGAGAGGGTTAATAGCCTTGATAGAGAGGCCAGGGGTCCCCAGGGGGAGAAAAGGACAAATCTTTTTTTCCCTACATTCCTGCATCTTAGTCACATAAGAAGTTTTTTCTTTAAGCCCAGAGCTGATGATTACACAACAAAACAAACTCGTCTTAAACTCTATTCAGTTCAGTTGCTCAGTTGTGTCAGACACTTTGCGACCCCATAAACTGCAGCACGCCAGGCCTCCCTGTCCATCACCAACTCCTGGAGTTTACTCAAACTCATGTCCATTGAGTCCGTGATACCATCCAACCATCTCATCCTCTGTTGTCCCCTTCTCCTCCTGCCTTCAATCTTCCCCATCATTAGGGTCTTTTCACATGAGTCAGTTCTTCCCATCAAGTGGCCAAAGTATTGGAGTTTCAGCTTCAGCATCAGTCTTTCCAATGAATATTCAAGACTGGTTTCCTTTACGATGGACTGGTTGGATCTCCTTGCAATCCAAGGGACTCTCAAGAGTCTTCTTCAAACCACAGTTCAAAAGCATCAATTCTTCTGCGCTCAGCTTTCTCTATAGTCCAACTCTTACATCCATACATGACTACTGGAAAAACCATAGCCTTGACTAGATGGACCTTTGTTGGCAAAGTAATGTCTCTGCTTTTTAATATGCTGTCTAGATTGGTCATAGGTTTTCTTCCAAGGAGCAAGCAATTTAAATGTCATGGCTGCAGTCACCATCTGCAGTGATTTTAGAGCCCCAAAACATAAGGTCTCTCCCTATTTCCATTGTTTCCCCATCTATTTGCCTTGAAGTGATGGGACCGGATGCCATCATCTTAGTTTTCTGAATGTTGAGCTTTAAGTTAACTTTTTTACTCTCCTCTTTTACTTTCATCAATAGGCTCTTCAGTTCTTCTTCACTTTCTGCCATAAGGGTGGTGTCATCTGCATATCTGAGGTGATTGATATTTCTCCCAGCAATCTTGATTCCAGCTTGTGCTTCATCCAGCTCAGCATTTCCTATGAGGTACTCTGCATGTAAGTTAAATAAACAGAGTGACAATATACAGCCTTGATGAACTCCTTTCCTGATTTGGAACCAGTCTGTTGTTCCATGTCCAGTTCTAACTGCTGCTTCTTGACCTGCATACAGATTTCTCAGGAGGCAGGTCAGGTGGTCTGGTATTCCCATCTCTTTCAGCATTTTCCACAGTTTATTGTGATCCACACAGTCAAAGGCTTTGGCATAGTCAATAAAGCAGAAATAGATGTTTTTCCGGAACTCTCTTGCTTTTCCTATGATCCAACAGATGTTGGCAATTTGATCTCTGGTTCCTCTGCCTTTTCTAAATCCAGCTGGAACATCTGGAAGTTCATGGTTCACGTACTGTTGAAGCCTGGCTTGGAGAATTTTGAGCATTACTTTGCTAGCCTGTGAGATGAGTGCAATCGTGTGGTAGTTTGAGCATTCTTTGGCATTGCCTTTCTTTGGGATTGGAATGAAAACCGCCCTTTTCCAGTCCTGTGGCCACTGCTGAGTTTTCCAGATTTGCTGGCATATTGAGTGCAGCACTTTCACAGCATCATCTTTTAGGATTTGAAATAGCTCAACTGGAATTCTATCACCTCCATTAGCTTTGTTCACAGCGATGCTTCCAAAAGCCCGCTTGACTTCACATTCCAGGAAGTCTGGCTCTAGGTGAGTGATCACACCATTGTGGTTATCTGGTCCTGAAGATCTTTTTTGTATAGTTCTTCTGTGTATTCTTGCCACCTCTTCTTAATATCTTCTGCCTCTGTTAGCTCCATACCAATTCTGTCCTTTATTGTGCCCATCTTTGCATGAAATATTCCCTTGGTATCTCTAATTTTCTTGAAGAGATCTCTAGTCTTTCCCATTCTATTGTTTCCTTTTATTTCTTTGCATTGATCACTGAGGAAGGCTTTCTCATCTCTCCTTGCTATTTTTTGGAACTCTGCATTCAAACGGATATATCTTTCCTTTTCTTCTTTGCCTTGAGCTTATATTCTTTTCTTAGCTATTTTTAAGGCCTCCTCAGAGAGCCATTTTGCCTTTTTGCATTTCTTTTTCTTGGGGTTGGTCTTGACCACTGCCTCCTGTACAGTGTCACAA